>NC_064931.1:598803266-600098024 GCF_023897955.1 Schistocerca gregaria | reverse complement strand
AACACACGCGAGACAGATTAGAGCAGTGGCACGCAAACATGCGGTGCATCAGGAATTGCCTGAACATTGGACATGCCTGTGAACACTGTTCATAAAATCTAATGAAACAGCCTGCACTCCTGAGGACAAACATTCACTATGGAACTTCTTGCCTGGAAGTGGGCAATGAATGGCCACAGAACATTCTCTGGCCATACAAAGCCAATTTCCATCTCCAAGAACACGTCAATATGCAGAATTGCAGAATATGGACAACAAAAAATCCTCACACCCGTCAACCAGTACCATTTCATTCTGCACAGGTGACTGTATAGTATGGGTTGATAGCAGGTCCATATTTTTCGAATAGCTGACTCTTGTGGGTCCTGTTACCTGTACAATCACTGGTAAATGCTATGAGAGTCTTTTGCACACCATCATTGCAACCCTTCTACAGTGTGGAATGTGTTGGTAGGACCATTGTTATGTAAGATAGTGCTCCCCTGCATACTACACAGCCAGTGAAGTGCCTGCTGCAGAGAAATTTCAGAGATGCTATACCTATCAGGTGTCTTTTTTTTCCTACAGCCTGCCAATCCAGACCATCTGATCTTAATGTGTATGAGTTCTGATTGTGGGGTTATTGAGAGGGGTTGTGTTCAGTGCTCAAATTATGAATGTAACTCAACTGAAGGCACAAACTGCACAATGCATTCTGAACATGAGCCTTGAAAAACTTTGATCAGTGGACAGCATATTGAAAATGTCTTGCACCCGTTTCATGACAATTACAAACCAAATTCATTTTGCTTTTATGCAGTTTTGGCCTCAGAACAATTAAAAATCGATTTTCACCTTGCGATGTGGTATGACCTTGCCATTGTGGATGGGCTCACCTAGCTAACAATACCACAACTACTGATTGCCAAACTTGTGCAGACATGTACATTGAACTTAAAACACCACAGGAAAAAGAAAGAAAGAAAACTGAATGAATCCATACTCAGGAAAGGCGAGGGATTTACACACTAGATCGCGTGTTGTTCCAACACAAAAACAATATGACTCATATTGCAGATCTGTGTACTGATCAAATATGCTCAATTATTTGTCCAAATGCGGTTCAGTTTGAGTCCACATACATCTGAATCTGTTTCTCCCACTCTTTGAAACGTTTCTGCACATCATTTTCTATAAGGATGCACAGGAGTTCTGCAGTTTTTGCGTTGCAATAGAGAGCAAGAGCATGTCTTCAGCAAACTGCTCATCCACTGCCTCTGAGTTAAGTGACTTTTATTGAATTTGTCATAGTGTAAGGACAGTTTGACATCAAAACAATGACCATTAAAATGCAATAGTAAAGGGTTCCATAGCAATGTGAGATGCTGCAGTTTTTGTCCATATATTTTTTGTAGAACCAGCTGCATCCTGTCTTTTGTGAGTGGAAAAGTCAGTGTTATTACAATGCTGAATTGGTTTAAAGCCATCAAAGGAAGTGGAAATGAGAAAGCAGTTGTTCACATGCACCTTTAACATGCACACTGTGAAAGAGTTTGAAGGGCACAGAATCACTGTTCTCCAGGAAATGGTTTTGCTTATTGTGATTCTTTTGGTTTGTGTAGGACACTGTTACAACAGTAACGCCTGTGGAGAACCGGCAGATAAATGAGGGGCACAGACATCATCAGTCATGTTCCGGAGCACACACTGACAATTAAGTGGATTAATTGCCCTCCTTTACTTTTGTATCACACATATACCTACTATTGAATTGTACACCTAGGGCTGGAGTCTTCGCCTGATGCTGAACCTTGTAAATAGTGTGAAGCTGTCCATACAGATGGTTCAGTGCTGTAAGCTGAGGGGTGAACTGGTAACTCATTACATCGCATCTGCTTTTGATCCCTAAAAATTGCAAATTCCTCACATTACAATGGTCATGCGAATGTAGTCACTGGTTGGGAAAGTATTTTTGCAACAGTCTTTCTTCAACCTCTTTTACAGAGAGGGCTGAATGTTTTGGAACCTATAACGATGACCACAATCTGGCAGGCCACAATGTTGAGTTCCAATTTTCTTTTCTTCATGCCATTGGCCACTACATGTTATCAAGGTCCAACATATTGCTGACAATCTGAACAGTAATCACAATTTCAGGGAGGCTTCTGAGTCCTATGTACTGCTATTCCTTCATGCAGATCCACATGTTACATTTCAAAGAGACAATGTTCTGCCACACATGATGAAGAATGAGCAAGCCTTCTCTGATGGCTACCAGTAGAACTCTGGCATTTGCATTTGTTCGACACCATGTATGGAACATGGGATAAAGTTGGTCTGCAACTTATTTGTAATGGTTTCCAGTAATACTCAATACTCTGTGTGCCCACATAAAAACCACACAGAGGAAAAACTACACAGAATTGCCACCAGGGACATCTATTTCATAGATTTAGAAGCACTGATTACATTGTGTGTAGGCTTCAACATCACACTGAATTCTCTAAGTCAGATCATTTATAGTTGTATACCCCCAATTTTACAATAGTATATATCCAGTCATTTGTATACTGTCATGTCTTCAATTTGTGTCACAATGTTCATTTCAGTCACATGTATGCTCTTAATGACGCAATTTTGACAAACATTGGTGTACAGTTATTATTACTCTAACAATTCTACTGTATTATGAAAAATAAAGAATTCAAATGCTAAATGCAACACAATGACCAACTATGGTCAAAATACTTTCATTGTGCTACTGGTTTGGGTGGGAATATGGGGGAGAGGGGGCAGAGGAGAAAAAAATATATAAATCAACTGTATTGAGTGTACTTTCAGTCAAATCTAATTTACTCCATCTTCTTTGCCATTTTTTCTCGTTTTCTGAAGTCTGTGTTTTTCACAAATAAATACTAGCAGCTGCCTGCAGGATAATCTTTATACATTATATCCCTTCCCACTGTTTCTAAAATAATTACTTTGTTCTGAGTACCACTTAACTCAGTGCAAATATTTTTATAAATTGTTACATTACTGTTTGTCATTCTGCTACCAAGATACATTAGAACGACAGCTGAAATGTACCAAATAAGTGAAGAGTGGACCATCATTAATAACCCAGCAGATGGGCAATATGCAATACTTCACTGAGAATGAAAGACAAATATGTGTTATTTGATCTCACCTTGGCATTATCTTTCAACTCTTAACTGTCATACACTATCAAACTTTTGTCATTCATCATTCTGCCATCAAGAAACATAGAATGATAAATTGTAACAAATGAACACTAGATACCACAAACATGCTATTTCTTCTAAAACAAAAACAGGATAGATGTTTAGCTGCCTGATATGAGGTATCTGCATAACATTATCCATTTGCAATTCCTAAAATACAAATATTTTATTTACAATATTATCAGATAAAACTTCTTCAAGAGCCATTCTACTATTCACTTATGTTAGAATGACAATTTTTCAAAATATTTTCTAATAAACAGAACAGCAGAAGTGTTTTCAATTTCTTTATGAACGAGACAGTGTGAAATAATGCACACTACACTCTTAATCAACTGCTCATACCAACATCTCTGAATTTACATAAGATTCATAAATATTTCACATGGTATTGCTTTTTTGTAGTATTTCAAACCAGAAACCAGTGTGCCAATTTTGAAAATAATATTTTATCACTGGTCATTCTGCAACAAAATTATGTGACAAGAGACAAATGTAAAATAGAGAACTAACACAATTATTTCTTAATTCGTTCTGGTACAAGAGAGTAAGAAATCGCAACACTACATTGTGAACCAAGCTTATTTGACTTCACAATTATGTGGTGTTGCAGAAAGTTTCCAGTAACAGAAGTGGCAAATGTCCCTTTAAATATGATCATGGTAAATAGCTTCTAGCTTCTAGTACAAACATTACTTTTCTGGGGGGAAAAAAACAACAAAAAAGCCTGCCCATTTTATGTTAACAAATGCCATAATGGGAACTCCAGGAGATTATATATAAAGAAAAAAGGACTATGCACCACATAGGAGGCACTAAGCAGTGGACAGGCAAGTACTTAAGGGTGACAAACACAGTAGTCTATTGTCATATTCTCTCTCTCTCTCTCTCTCTCTCTCTCTCTCTCTCTCTCTCTCTCTCTCTCTCTCTCTCACACACACACACACACACACACACACACAAATTTAATTCTGACAAAAGATTCTGCCCTGAAAGCAGAGCATTTTGAGCCACATACACGACATTAATTCTAACAAAATATTTTGTCTGAAAGCAAAGCATTTTCAGCCCTTTTCTACAGGCCTGTGCACTACTTTATGTGGCAGGTAGTCTTTTAAGCATATCATTAGGTTAAAACATAGTATTACTGCTATGAAGAAGACAACAGTGACCTGTCAATGGTTCATACTACAATTCCTGATATTACAAATTCAAGTGTTAAGTTGCATGTCACCTCAGTTTGCACAAAACTTTTAAAGCAGCATGGTAAAATACTGCCCAAGTCTAACAATGGTGAACATTTGTTGCATGTGTACTGAAGCATTTACACTATTTTTCATACAAGTACGACACGAAAAACCAAGAAACAACTTACAGGTTTTGCTTTTATGTTTACATCTGCCAGGTGAAACATCCTCCGGATGATCTGCCTATGAGTTTCATTGCGTAATTTCACCAATGTAGCCAGCATTACACACGTGTACCCAGCAGTGTTTGGTTTATTTATGTCGCATACCTTTGAATCAAGTAATATGGACACTACATCAAAGTTTCCACTGGAAACTGCATAATGAAGTGCAGTATTGCCCTGTTAAAAACAAGCAATGAATTAAAGAAATTTAATGATTTGTAAAGACACATGTTGGATTCAGTTTTGTTTCATGCATGACAAATAAAACTTTCAACACAGTAATAGAAAATCTGGGTGCAATGTAAATAATTTGAAGAGCAAAGATAACAACTCCTGACACAGAAGAGGTGTTAAGCCGTATGGCACATAAAGAAAACTGATAGCTACCCAAATAGCTCTCAAGCTTGACTATGTGCCTTTCTGTGACTCAGTGCCTCTAGTATTTGGCATGTTGTTACCTTTACCCCTTGAATTAAATACTTCCATGTACAGCTTTGTACCACATCTTTGGAATTATAATAGAGAATGAAGTAATAACATGGCGTAACTGCATCCTACCTTGTTCTAAGATTTTGAAACTTCATGTTTTCAACAGGTATTACATAAATTTTCATTTCTGACCAATGTATTCTACACACATGATGATGCTTTATGTTTTAACACAAGCTTTCCAAGAAATATTTGTAAAATTATACAGCAGAAACTCATCAATCTGAACTTGGATGGTTTGACCCCCAATTAGTCTGACCATTTCATTTTCAGTGTTTCGTTACATTCACGAACTGCCGCTACAGTTGTGATGCTACTAATGAATTTTATGTAGTTCTTCAGTATATCGAACAAAGCTGTATGTCTACTTCAATAGACATTTTGTGGATTAGGAAATGGTCGATCATCATGTGAAAATCAAGGGAGTCATCTGCTAAGCAAAAGAATATTACTGACTTTTCTAATCCTGCTCAAGAACAGAACATTTTCTATTGTGTGATTTCTGGAATAATGTATGCGGAGTTGTTATACTTTCACTCTTAACATACAATACCGATGTATTTGACTGTACAGTCACTATTGAACATTACACTTTTGTGTAAATTTTTTAGTGTGTCAACATTTTCTTTTCATTTTGTTACCATCTTAACATAGAACAATATTTCATGTAGCATTTTCAGTTGAATACTATACAGTTCTGTAATGTTACTAGTCAATAAAAGTGATCCTCTGGTAATCAGACCTTTGTGTGTTCTGACCATGCTCCCAGTCCTATACAGAGCACATTAATGAGGTTCTCCTGCATTTCCTAATGCAAATAAATTTTGTATCATTTATGGTTTCAGCATTTAAAGTTCAAATAGGAAAAGACATGCACAGGCTTGAAGGTTGGCTCAGGAACTGACTGCTGAATCTCCACAAATAAATGAAAAATATTGCACATAAACAATCATTAGGACCCACTACTGTTAAATTACAAAACTGGTGACCAATCACTGGAAATAATCACAACCATTAAATAAGTAGGAGTATGCATCCAGACTGGTTTGAAGGCAAATGAACTCACAAAACTGATACCAGGAAAAACAGATGCCAGATCCAAATTCAGTGGAAGAATTCTAGAGAAATTTAGTTCACCCACAATACAGGAAGCTTCAAGAACCCTCATTTCACCTATTCTTCAGTATCAATCATTTGTCTATGACCCTTATCTGGTAGGATCAATACAGGAGGTGCACACACAATGACAGCAGATTCACTGCAAGCTTAACAGTATCTACAATACCATGAAAATACTCATTAAACTTGACCAGAAAATGCTACAGGAGAGGCACTGTTCATCATGGGCAAGTTTATAGTTAAAATTCCTAGACAATACATTCAAAGAAGATTTTAGCAACTTATTACTTCCTCTCATATACACCTTGCAAAATCATCATGAGGAAATCCAAGAAATCTGAGTTCATGTGGAGGCTTATTTCATTTCTGACCAACGTATTCTACACACATGATGATGCTTTATGTTTTAACACAAGCTTTCCAAGAAATATTTGTAAAATTATACAGCAGAACCTCACCAATTCGAACTCGGATGGTATGACCACCTGCTTAGTCTGACCATTCCATTTTCAGTGTTTCATTTCATACACGGGCTGCTGCTACAGTCATGATGATACGCATTCGCATATGGAACAGGAAAGAGGGGAAATTATTATAGAACCCAAAATATCCTCCAGCACCCACAGTAAGGTTACTTGTGGAGTATATATGTAGACAGAAAACAGTAATCAAAAAATGAAAGAGAGACATTGTGTCTCTAATATCTATAGAAACTGGAAGAGAGAAGTGCCATAGGTGGTGGTGGTGGTGGTGGTGGTGGTGGTGGTGGTGGTGGAGGAGGAGGACGAGGATCAGGCAAGATAAGAAAATACACAACAGTCACCTGTGTATGTACAGAAGTTGTGGTAGATCAAGGAGATTTAGCATATGTTCAGAATAAGAAATGATCTGAAATATTACCACTGTGTGTTGGACATACATGACTAAATTGTTAATTCTAAAAAGTTTGGAAACGACTTAAATATGTGAAAAGTTGTAAGCAGTTTAGGAATTAATTCCCTAAAAAGTACACTGTCCAATCACATTAATGTGACCCCATCAAAAATCTGAATAGCCACCTTTTGCAGGGTGGACCGCTGTGAGGCACGCAGGAAGAGAGTCAGTGAGGTTCTTGAAGGTACCGACAGGGATGTGGAGCCATGCTAGCTCCCATGCCATGGCAAGCTGTCCTACGTTTCTCAGTTAAGTAGTCATAGTGTGAACAGCTCCATCTACTTGGTCCCACAGAATCTCCATTTTGTTTATATATGGGGTGTTTGGTGGCCAGGGAGTACAGTTAACTCATACTCGTGCTCTTCGAACCATGCACAAACAGTGCAAGCTGTGTGACACATTTTATTGTCTTGTTGGTAGGTGCCATGGTACCAAGGGGAGAGGGAGGGAGAGAGAGAGAGAGAGAGAGAGAGAGAGAGAGAGAGAGAGAGAGAGAGAGAGAGAGAGAGAGAGAGAGAGAGAGAGGAAAAAAACTGCTTGTATGGGTGGACATGGTTTCCAAGGATAGATGCATAATTGTGTTGATCCACTGTGCCTTCTAGAACTACGAGATCACTAGGGAATGCCCTCCAGCCTAGATCCCTCCAACAATTGTGCAGGACATTTGCTTTCAGATGTTTCACATCATACGTGCAAACAGCCACCTGCCTGATGAAGCATAAATCATTATGTATCTGAAAAGGTCACCTATCACCACTCTGTGGATGTCCAGTTGCAGTAATGACATGCAAATTCCATCCTTCCTTGCCACCAAATAGCAGTCAGTATGGGTGCAAGAACCAGGCACCTGCTGCTGAGGCCCATATACAGCAATGTTTGCTGATCGGTGGTGGACGAGACTGATAGTAGTCCTTTGGGTTCACCTGGGTAGTCAGTTGCTCAATAGCTGCCCATCTATTTGCCCATACAGATATCTGCAGCAGTCATTCAGCCCATTCACCCATCATTTATGGCTTGCACTGCACCACAGTTCCCTCAGCGTTAGTTTTGCATTGTGCCACTTTGCAATGCATGGTATACTTTAACCATGGCAGCAAATGAACTGTTTATAACTTTAGCCATTTTGGAAATGCTTCTAACCTTGGCCTGAAAAATAATAATCATGTCCCTTTGCACATCAGCTAAATCACTCTATTTCTGCATTACACAATGACTGCACTGTTGTCCACATTCCTCCAACATGCTTCATATACCCTCCACTGCTAGTGCTGCGCTGGTCGTGCGGTTCTAGGTGCTGCAGTCCGGAACCGCGGAACTGCTCAGGTCGCAGGTTCGAATCCTGCCTCAGGCATGGATGTGTGTAATGTCCTTAGGTTAGTTAGGTTTAAGTAGTTCTAAGTTCTAGGGGACTGATGACCTAAGATGTTAAGCCCCATAGTGCTCAGAGCCATTTGAAACATTTTTTGCTAGTGCTGCCACCTGCCATCCATGAGTCGTTATTGCACAATGACTTTGAACATGGGCGGTGGTCACATTAACGTGACTGAACTATGTAAAAGGAAATACAATTTTTTTAAAAAACGCTTTTGACAAATATAGCAGCAAATTATTTACTTCTTGTTGATTACACAGGTTCACAACGAGCTTTTTTTGGAATATGTGCCTTTCTCAAGTGTTCTGTTGACATTACTTTTATACATCATCTTACTCAACATCTATGTAACAATACTATGAGATTTTATCCCATGTTATAACTAAAAATTAAATGGCCCTTGCCATACTGTTATGAGGGATAAAAAATAAAACACAGTCAACAGCCCTTGTGTCATTCGCTAAAATGGCTGATAACACAGACAGAAAAGAACAACAAGAATGGAAGCGGTTAAAATTAGGAAATGACATACATTTCAAAGTTGGGCGCAAAGTGCACAAAGTGGGGGGGGGGGGGGGGGGGGGGTTGGAGCACCACTGCACAAATGGCTAAAGAGGCAGTGCCCAATATGCAGCCTGGCAGCTTGGTTAAAATGACCACCTCACAGCGAAAGAACCGAGAGGTGGTCATCCAAGATGCTGGTTGGTTGGTTTAAAGGAGCATAAGGGGGAGGACAGAGAGAGGGGGGAGGGGGGAAGGGACCAAACTGTGAGTTCATTGGTCCCTTGTTCCTGGTAAAATAATTACACAAGGAAAAGAAGAAAAGAAAGGAAGCGTACAGCACAATAACAGAATGGAAGAACCAGAAGAACGACAGGAGGACAACCAACACTGCTATGGACAAAACAGGAAAAAAAAAAACACAGAGAGAAGCAAGAAACAGGTAGAAGTGATAAAAACAAGAGATCAAATGACCATAGCTGGATGGCTACAAGAACAAAAAGGAAAAGCCAGTCACTCTGCGACACATTAAAACATCTAGCTTTAAAGCATTAGAGTGGAGAACACGAAGGGACAAATGACATGTGCGAAAATTTATATAGTATGATACAACCTCCCCATCATGTATGAAATGTAAAACTAAATTAGCTGATGACGTGTTGTCAGCTAAAATTAATGGCAGCGACTCTGGTAAGTCAAGAGTCCATCGCAGGGCAGACAAAGACGGACAGCTCAACAATATACGGGTCACTGTCAGGCAGGCGCAGTACCAACACTGAGGTGGGTCATCACGGCGCAGGAGGTAGCCGTGTGTCACCCAAGTGTCGCCAATGTGGAGCCAACAGAGAACCACAGGGTCCCAGCAAGAGGCCCACGTGGAGGTCTTCCACACATTCATATTCTCCTTAATGGCACGCAGTTTTTGTGCGTACTGAGGTTATGACATTCCGTCTCCCAAAGCTGCAAAACCTTGCACTGTAGTACTGATTGCAGGTCAGTTGCAGAGAAGCCAATCTCCAGTCAGTACACAGAAGTGCATGAACGAATGTGCTCGAGAGCACGAGGCACTGAAAACACTGCAGCCATCGGGCAAGAAATGCTGTTCAATATGTCCTCCATGGGCATACGCAAAGCTGACATGATCATCAGGCATCAAGCCGTCGGTGTAAATCACTTCATGGTCTAGGCACATGTCAAGAATCGAGAGAAAGTGGCAGTAGATAGCCGAGGGGGTTAACCGAGTCTTTAGGACCATGTGAAAGGTCAAGGCAAAGCCGCAGCATCAGTGTACGCCATGGAGGTGTACCTGAATGGACCTCAAGTATAGGTGGTAAAGGCAACGACTTCAGTTCGGAAAGAAAGGATCGGATACTAACTGCAATTGGAAGCCCTGACCTGGGCCGCTGATGCGGGAGATGAACCACCGTGGTTGGGAAAAGGAAACGGTAATTCAGATGTGCAAGAGTACGAACATGTGCAACATAACTGGCCAGCAGTTGTGCATGCCTAACCTGCAATGGAGGGACTCCGGCCTCCACCGGGACGCTGGCCACCCGACTCGTCCTGAAAGTTTCTGCCTCTTAGGCAAAACATCACAGTAGTGCACTAGGTTGACTAAACGCAATGCTGAGGGCACCAACGAACCATAAACCAGGCTCCCATAGTCAAGACGGGATTGAACAAGGGCTCTGTAGAGCTGCAGCAGCGTAGAGTGATCTGCACCCCAGTTGGTGTTGCTTAGACAGCAGAGGGCATTGAGGTGCTGCCAGCACTTGCATTTAAGCTGATGAAGGTGAGGAAGCCAAGTCCATCGGGCATTAAAAACCTGTCCTAAGAATCGATATGTCTCCACTACAGTGAGTGGATCATCATTAAGGTAAAGTTCTGGTTCTAGATGAACGGTACAGCACTGACAGAAGTCCATAACACTGGAAACTGTGAGCTAGAGCCCATAACTGCGCCATGTGGATGGCTCCCTGTAGGCGCTGCTCAGCAATACCAGTACTGGTGGAGCAATACAAAATGCAGAAATCATCTGCATACAGAGAAAGTGGGACGGACGGTCCTACAGCTGCTGCTAGACCATTAATGGCCACTAAAAATAGATATAGACTCAATATATAGCCCTGCAGGACCCCATTCTCCTGGATATGGGAGAACTATGGGAGGCACCAACTTGGACACAGAAAGTACGAAGCGACAGTAAATTTCGGATAAAAATTGGGAATGGGCCTCGAAGATCCCACTCGTATAATGTGGCAACGATATGTCACCAGGTGGTGTCATACGCTTTTTGTACATCAAAAAAAGACAGCAACCAGGTGTTGGCATCTGGAAAAGGCTGTTCGGATGGCAGACTCGAGAGACACAAGATTATCAGTGGTAGATCGGCCCTGGCAGAAGCTGCCCTGACATGGAGGCAGTAGGCCACGTGACTCCAGGACCCACCCCAACACACCATACGTTCCAGCAGCTTACAAAGAACGTTGGCGAGGCTGATAGCTATTCACATCAAGTGGATTTTCACCAGGTTTGAGCACCGGAATGATGGTGCTCTCCCGCCACTGCAATGGAAAGATGCTATCGCATCAGATCCGGCTGAAAATGACAAGGAGATGTCGTTCGTAGTCAGATGAGAGATGTTAAATCATCTGACTATGGATCCGATCAGGCTCAGGAGTAGTCCCGGGGCAATGTGCAAGGGCACTGAGGAACTCCCACTCTGTAAATGAGGCGCTATAGGATTCAATGGAGCATGTAGTGAACAAGAGGACTTTCCCTTCCAGCTACCATTGGAGAGTGCGAAAGGTTGAGGTTCGAGCATAGTGCTCGGCGATCGTGATTGTGTCAGTAGATAACACGCCATTTATGTTACCACCTGTTGGGTTCTGGTACCTGAAAACACGTTTGATCCTTGCCCAGACTTGGGAAGGTGATGTACAGTACCCAATGGTCGATGTACAGTACCCAATGGTCAATACGTATTTCTCCCAACACTCCTGCTTCTGTTGTTTCATGAGTTGGCAAACGAGGGCACGGAGCCGTTTAAAAGGCTATGAGGTGCTCCAGGGAAGGGTGACACTCATGCTGCTGTAGAGCTCGCTCACACTCCTTAATTGCTTCAGTGACTTCCAGCGACCGCCAAGGGACTGCCTTTCACCGGGGGGCATCCTAAAGAGCAAAGGATCGCGTTTTCTGCAGCAGAAAGGATTGTTGATGTCACCTGCTGAACCATCACATCGACGTTTCCGTATGGGGGATATTCAATGGTGACCGCAGAGGTGAAAGTTTCCCATTCTGCCTTGTTTAAAGTCCATCTGGGCACGTGTCCGTGGGCCTCGTGCTGGGGCAGTGACAGGAAGATGGGGAAGTGGTCACTACCACACAGATCGTCATGTGCTCTCCAGTGGACAGATGGGAGAAGTCCTGGGTTGCAAATTGATAAATCAATGGCTGAGTAACTACCATGAGCCACACTGAATTGTGTGGCAGTCGCAGTTTATAAGAGGCAGAGGTCGAACTGAGACAGTAAATTTTCGACATCTCTGCCTCGGCCATTAAGCACGGTGGCACCCCCACAAGGGGGTTATGAGCGTTAAAATCTCACAAAAGTAGCAAAGGTTTACGGAGTTGATCAATCAGTGCATCTAATACATTCAGGGCACTGCACTATTTGGAGGAATATGTATACTGCAGACAGTTATTTCCTGTGACATCCTTATTCTGGCAGCCACAGCTTCGAGAAGGGTTCGAAGGGGCACAGTTTCACTACAGACTGAGTTTAAGACACAAACGCAACTGACACTCGATTATAGTCGCTATGGTTCCTGTAATATCATTTATAGCCGCGGAGGGCACGGCTCCGCTTTGCCGGGATCCAGGTTTCCTGGAGGGCAATGCAGAAAGCAGGTGCCATAGCTCAGCCAGGCGGTGGAAGAAACCACCGCAATTCCATTGGAGGATGACGTCGTCATGAGACTGGGAAGGCTTGGAACGTTTAATGAGGCAGTTTACGCCTCAGGGTCACATGCTGCACTGAATTATTGCCTGAGCAATCTATATCCATTATGTCTAAGGGTGAAGCGAGATCTAGGTCCTCAGTGGATGCCAGAATCTCCAAATCATCTGCAGGTGCAGAGCTTGTGCGTAGCGGTGGTGTGCGTCCCACCGCAATTCCCTTGGTCTTGGGGATCTTCCTTTTGGATTTCTCTCACTGCTTCTTGGGTTTCCCCGGCTGGGAGGACTTCACTGATACAGTCTCTGGGACTGAGGATGAGCGTGAAGCCCTACGACCAGCTACTTTTGGGCTCTTAAGCCACTGGCAGGTGTTATCTTTCCCACTAGTAGAAATCTGGGAAGAGAGTGACCAAAGGGACCCCTTCCTAGCGAGAGGAGCCGAAGAAGACTTATGCTTCTCCAGCGCAGAAGTGGGGACTGATATCCCTGAGGGTTGGGGGTGTGTTGCTTCCAAAGTAGGTGATGCAGGAGCAACAGAGAGGGAAGTGCCCCCCACCATCAAGGGGGCAGGTGTGGTCCTTCATCTCTGAGAGCTGACTTTATGTGGTGAAATGGATGGCGCTGTAACAGGAGTGACAGCGGCGGCATAAGATGACGTCATGCGAATGGCATGAAGCCATTCAAATTTCCGTTAGCCTCAGTGTAGGTCAGTTGGTCCAGTGTCTTGTATTCGATTATTTTCTGTTCCTTCTGTTGAATCTTACAATCCGGCAAGTAAGGGGGAGGATTCTCTCCGCAGTTGACACAGATGGGAGGCATGGCACATGGAGTGACCTAGTAGATAGTGTCAGAAGGTCCATGCGGCTTTTCGCGGATGATGCTGTAGTATCCAGAGAAGTTGCAGCATTAAAAAATTGCAGCAAAATGCAGGAAGATCTGCAATGGATAGGCACTTGGTGCAGGGAGAGGCAACTGACCCTTAACATAGACAAATGTAACTTATTGTGAATACATAGAAGGAAGGATCCTTTATTGTATGATTATATGATAGCAGAACAAACACTGGTAGTAGTTACTTCCGTAAAATATCTGGGAGTATGCGTGTGGAACGATTTGAAGTGGAATAATCATATAAAATTAACTGTTGGTAAGGCGGGTGCCAGGTTGAGATTCATTGGGAGAGTCATTAGAAAATGTAGTCCATCAACAAAGGAGGTGTCTTACAAAACACTCGTTCGAGCTATACTTGAGTATTGCTCATCAGTGTGGGATCCGTACCAGGTCGGGTTGACGGAGGAGATAGAGAAGATCCAAAGCAGAGCGGCGCGTTTTGTCACAGGGTTATTTGTTAAGCATGATAGCGTTACGAAGATGTTTAGCAAAGTCAAGTGGCAGACTTTGCAAGAGAGGCGCTCTGCATCGCGGTGTAGCTTGCTGTCCAGGTTTCGAGAGGGTGCGTTTCCGAATGAGGTATCGAATATATTGCTTCCCCCTACTAATACCTCCCAAGGAGATCACGAATGTAAAATTAGAGAGATTCGAGCGCGCACGGAGGCAGAAGCTTCATATGGGATGGGATGCAGTGGAATGGTCTCCCAAGGTTTTTTGTCGAGTGACAGATATGCCTTGCTGTCCACCTCAACTTTCGAGGGTTTAGCATCTTGGAGCTGTAAACTCATATTTAACTGCAAAAAGAGATAGAACCTTCCACGTAGATGGATTCTAGTAAGTCTGGGTAAGATTACCACAATTTAAATTCAATAGGGACTACTACACATACTACACTAATTAGCCTAAAGCCTAAATGGAACATTCGTTAACTAAAATGTTCCAGATGGTAAACTCGACATTTAATATAAGAAAGTTGCAAGATTTAGGTCCTCAATAGTGAACCTTGATAATTCTTTCTTTCATTAAGTAGCAGTGCTATGGGGGAATAAAAAATTACTGGTTACATACAACAACCAAAAAATTCATAGATATAAGGAATGTTATAGACTTATATGACACTATTCACCACTCAAATCAAAAAGAATAAAATCATAACTGGAAATTCTAGAAATATTTTATTGTTGATTGATAAGGCCCTAAGCCAAACCTCACACATTTAACTAAAAGAAACATAGAATTTTATTTTTTTCCCCCTCCCAACATTACTGAAGTCCTTCGAGTGAAGGACCAGGGAGTCTCTGAAAGCCTTGAATGTTATTTCAGAACTGTTGTTTCAGTACTGCTCTGATGGAGGAGGAATATGAAAAACATTTCAGCAACTGCACTGAAATCAACTAGAATGATGGTTTATCATGGCAGAAGAAGCTTGGGCTATGTCGACGGTACTACACAAGCAAAAGAGCTTGGAAGAAGCTCCTTTATCAGCTGAGTTTATCAATCAAATTCAAGAGCAACTAAACATTGAATTCCTATGAGAAATGGTTGGGTTGATTATAGCATCTCTGTGGTTTGAAGAATACAACCGATACAGATGTAGTGGCAGAGAGCTTGGCTATAAAATATTGATGGACAATGAAACCACTGTCACTGTTAACAGCTAAGAGCCTTGTGACAACTGTCGCATAGAAAAAGAAACATCCAGTGAATAATCATTTCATTTCATGCCTTGAGACAACTATGAAGTGGTTTAAACAAGAAGAAGACAGTGTGATGCTGTGCAATTGCTGCCTTGAACAACTGCATGAAATTTAGTATAAAAAGTCTCAGTTTTGCTGTAGAAAATTTGTATTTGTTTTCCTAAACTTTAGTGTAATTAATATTGGAACAATAGCAGAAGGTGCCAATGAAGAACAAAATTGCCAGGGCTGATCAAGGATGTCAAATGAACCTCAGGGTTGAAAACTGAAGAAAGAGAAGAGATAACCTAATTCTACTTTATAAAAGGTACGTATTTGTGAGCAATGAAACAGATGTGGTTCTAGGTTTAACATCACTCTTTCTTTGTTTTTGCTATAACATACACACTGATTTACCATCCAAATGGCAATTATCTGAACTCATCTAAAATGCAATGGTTCACCACTGCACCCTTATCATTATCTAGGATTGGGGAAAGAAATTTTCAATATTTTTTTTGACGGAACCCTCTAGGTATTTGCCTTAAGATATTTAGTGAAACCTTGGAAAACCTATAACTGAATAGCTGGGATGTGTATCTGAACCTCCATACTCCTGAATGAGTGTCCAGTGCCTTCTCAGTGTGCCAGTACAGCCACAGTTGAGTGCACTCACTGCTTATAGTTCACTACGTCTCGTGAGATTAAACATCTCTAAATCAAAGCCCCAAAGTTCTACAAACACACAATATAACAATACACGACAAGTCACTTCAGAAGACAATTTGGCAAACAGTAATAGTGCCTGCTCATTATTGTGTAACTGATGTTTGAGAATGAAAATGTGTCCCAAGCAAGAACACACATTTCTAAAATCAGCTTGATACATTTTTTATTGTTTTTACAATTCTGTTCTGGATTACTATGGAGAGTATGTATGTAGAAAAGGCAAAGTATTTTTGTGGAAATGTTGACTTTTTATCTTTGGTTTGGTTAAGAGTGTGACTAGTGCTGGCTGCATTTGCAGTAAATTGTTTTCCCCACTAGAGCTACCACAAATACAACGCCACTCCAGATGGCTTATTTTGCAGAAACAGTAACAAGTACATTTGCTAATACCTACTGCCTCAATGTAAACTGTGTAAACTGTGTAATCTGCAATAAAAGTCACTTTAAAAAAAATAAAAATGTGCACTATGATTGTCAGTTAGGATTATATAATTTTTTTAAATCTCGTTTTGATTTTTTAACAGCGTATACACACCAAAACATTTGGGGCACATTAAAAAAATGTATGTGATGCCGGGACTTGAATCCAGCTCTTCAGAGTTGCAAGCCCTGTGCTTTGTTAGCATGCCTATCATACCAAACCACAGTTTAAACCTGTCACTAGTCCCACTCTGTACCACCCAAACTTCCTACAGACTGTTTGACAATTCTGTAAAGTTGGCACTTTTGCAAGATGTCTCCACTGTAAATATAGAGATAAACAAGTGAAAAGTTAAAGCCTGTAGATGTTCCTTAAAGCATACTTGTGTGCACAGCAGGTAAGACAGACTAACCCTGAAAGGCATAGTACCACATTCAAGTTAAAGTCCAGTACACTGTTCTAACTTGTCACCAATGTTTACTGAAGTTCACCTTCACAAAAGACCAAAAATATGTAGTCTCAGTACCACCTGTGAAGCTGTCGTTTACATCACATTCACTCATGCATCCTTCTCTGTGAGGTATTGGTACTGCAGCACTGCACTGGAGCCTATGAAGGATATGGAAGGCACAGAGGTTAACTAGGGACAATTTGATCCTTTAATCTGCCAAAGAAGTGTGCTTGGATAATACAATAGGTGTCACCTCACCTGCGAAAGGTGGAGATCCAGGTTTGATTTCTGGTAACACATCTCCCTTTAAGGTTTTTTTTAGTAATCTCTCTTTGGAAAGACAGAACACTCTCTGATCTCTAAGATTGTAGATTAGACTGAATTTCAGCTTATCAGAACCTAAAAAGATCTCCTTAATGGCATCACCAAGCCTGAATATAGGGTCTAGAGCTGGAGCTTCACCATTTGTATACATACATAAATACCCAAAAAATTCATACATGCATCAAATGATGCAATATCACAATATAGAGCATTAAGGTTGATAGTGTGCCTAATGTCAGGCAGCAATCTCATGCATGATACAGCATGAACCACCCAGAGAATGGGGTCAAACAGTTGCCACTGACAAGTTTGTTTCAGTGATGCAGCACTGAGGTGATGCATGCTGTATAGGCTGTTACAGTCAGATGGACAAGTTGGTCACCGTCTAGTGCTGTGCTAACACTGCATTGTTTAATTCCCAATCATCACTGTACACAGCTTTGGCCTATCTGCTGATACAACATGCACATTAATGTCTTAACAAGAAGTCCAGTATGGTGCAAAATGTTATGATGCGACACACCCATCTTCTGGAGACCCAACATTCACACTCGCGTAGCGATATATCATAACATCTGACTTTAAGGTGGCTTACTGACACTTCTTTATTTATTTCTACTGCATATGAAAGCCCTAAAACTTACAGAGTTTCTAGTAAATTATCACACACGACAGGCTGCTAATGCTATTACATGTAAGCAGTGTCTCTAGTCTAGTCTAGTCTAGTTCTCCTCACCCTCCAGACACTGAATTCATTTGAACCACTATTTCTCAATGTTGTAATTTTCACAAACTGTAATGCAACTGAGCTAAAAATTCATGTGCTTCACGATCTACAGGAATGGCAAACAATAACTGAACCAACTGTTAAATGAGAACAGCTTGCAGTAACATTTGATTTGAAGTAAAATATTACTATTTTTGTTAAGTACATCTCTCCCCACCTCAATTTATCCCTTGGTCAATTGCATACTTTTGTTACAGCTTAATGAAACAGCTTTAAAAAAATCTCATGTTATTTATTAGTTTCTTTGTGAGCACCTCAACAGCTCCTCGAAGTTAGACATGTTCCTTTTTCCTTTATCAATGACATACCAATCAAATTAGTACCTTGAGGTGAGCAATAGAACTAATGAGAACAATCAAAAAGCAATAATACAACCAGTCAAAAGATTACAGTGACAAATTTCAATTAATTCCAACACTAGCATGCATAGCATGTAATATTCAGTCTATACTGAGTGACTATTACACAACTGAAACAGTTATATGTACTTACACTCATGTCAGTCATATTGACTACATATTCCAGTAATTGTGAAGAATAACCTTCAATATAATCAAGATAATCCTCCACAGCTAAGGGATCAACATTCTTCCCCCCTGATATCTGGA
Source organism: Schistocerca gregaria (assembly GCF_023897955.1). NCBI lineage: Eukaryota > Metazoa > Arthropoda > Insecta > Orthoptera > Acrididae > Schistocerca > Schistocerca gregaria. Next base: position 600,079,134 of record NC_064931.1, on the reverse strand, counting down.
ACAGAAAAACAGATCTGATTTTACATTTTGTTATGGCTTTTAAAGAACTATGTCAAAAGAACTAAGAAGCGCGCGCACACACACACACACACACACACACACACACACACACACACACACACACACACACACACACCCCTCATGCGAGGAAGAGAGGGGGTGGTGGTGTTTGCACGTAAGCACGAGAGAGAGAGAGAGAGAGAGAGAGAGAGAGAGAGAGTGAGAGAGAGAGAGAGAGATTGTCACAGTGTGAAGTAGAGTTTCTACATGAACTTTAAATTGACTCATTCGTATTCTCACCACCAGCTTTCTTGACCCATGCGGCCAAATTGATACTATTTATGGCTGGATGGTGTGAACAGCCAGAAACTTATCAGACTAAACTGAATGATGATGCTTCTCTACAATTGTCCAAGAGCTTCAACAACTGCCAACAAACAGCAATGCAGCAATGTGACAACATTCATCCATTCTGCTTTTGTTCATTAATTTGCTCCATTCTTAATTTATTTGTTTACTCACTGTAACTCACTGCAACCCTACTCACTACAACAATGAAACTGACACATTTGCAGGAATCAATGGGATGAGGTCTACAAAAAGTAAAAATCCAGGAAAGCTGACATGCTCAGATTATTCTTAGAACCCAGCACTGGCTCAAACCTGAAGTAGAATGATCCAAAATATTTAGAAAGGCATGGAATGTGTATCGAAAAGATAGATTACATGCCATAGGAGGGAGAGTGTTCATTGCCATAGACAGAGATATTTTTTTATCTGGACGCATGTAACAGGCCTATGTGATCTCAGGTTAATTACTGAATGTTTTTACTGGCCACTCGATTCTGCCGTGACAGTTTTAAAATCATTCACAGAAATTCTATGCGAGAGAGATTAGTGATTATGATGTCATAAAGATGAAAGTTGCTGAAGTTAATAAATCTATGAAGAAGGCTAGCAGAGTGTTTTTGCTGGGAGGAGGAGATAAGCAACTGTTAACATCCTACTTAGGCAATGAATGGATACCAGTTAGTTCCTATATGACAGAGGTACAGGAACTATGGGCAAAGTTTAAACTGGTTGTAAATTGCACTATGGGGAAGTATGTGGTGAGTAAGTAGATTAAGGCTGGGGGAAGGCCCACAGTGGTTTAGTAACAAAATTTGGAAATCACTTAGACTGTTGCACTCTCAGTTCAAAATAGAACACACCAATGATAGACAAAATTTTGTAGAAATTTGTGTGCCTATCAATCCACAAATCATACCTCAGCAAACATCTTGCTGAGAAAATTCTGATCCTACATAAAACAGCTACGTGAGTTTGAGGCTTCTATCCAGTCACTCATTGGCCAATCTGGTGTAACAGTAGAAGATAGCCAAAGGAAAGCCGAAGTTTTAAATTTCACACTGAATAACTCATTCAGGCAGAGGACTCATACAAACATTTTGTCATTTGAACATCACACAGACTCCCATATGGAGGACATATAAATAGCCATTCCTGGCATAGAGGGGGCAACAGAGAGAATTGAAAACAAATATGCCATCAGATCCAAATGGAATCTCAGTTCAGTTTTACAGTTTGAACTCTACAGCATTGGCTCCTTACTTAGCTTGTATTTATAACAAAACTGTTCCAAAGCACAAAACCGCAACTGGGAAAAAAGTGCAGGGCACTCCTGTATGCAAGTTGGGTAAAAGAACAGATCTGTGAAGTTACAGACTAATATTCTTTGGCTTGCTGCAGAATTCTTGAACATATTCTGAATATGAATATAACAAATTTCCTTCAGGCAGATAGGTTCTGTCCACAAATCAGCATGGATTTAGAAAGCATTGCTCATGTGAAACTCAGCTTTCCTTCTGGGCACAATATCCTGCGAACTCTGGATGAAGGGCAATATACACATTCCATACTCCTAGATTTCTAGAAAGCATTTTATGTATTGCAGACTTAATGAAGGTACAAGCATACAGAAAAGGTTCCCAGATATGCGAGTGGCTTAAAGTCTTCGAAGGTAACAGAACCCAGTACATTGTTCCCAATGGTGAGTGTTCATCAGGAACAAGAGTATCATCAAGAGTGCTCCAAGGAAGTGCAATAGGACCACTCTTATTCTCTATATACATTCTGATGGACATGAAGTGGAACGAGCACATAAGTACAGTAGTCGGAGAGGCAAATGGTCAACTTCAGTTCATTCAGAGAGTTCAGGAATGTGTAGTTCATCTGTTAAGGGGATGACACATAGAACATTAGTGTGACCTACTCTGGAATACTGCTAATGTGTTTGGGATCTCCATCAGGTCAAATTAAAGGAAGACAACCAAGCAATTGAGAGGTGGGCTGCTAGAAATGTTAGCAGTAGGTCCGATCAACATGCAAACTATTACAGGTATGCCCCATGAACTCAAATGGGTACCCCAGAGGGAAGGTGACACACTTTTTGAAGAACACTATTGAGAAAATTTAGTGAACCAACTTCTGTGGCTGACTGCACAACTATTTTACTGTTACTATGAAGGTAAGAGAAATTAGGGCTTGTACAGAGGCATATACAAAGTTGTTTTTCCCTCACTCGGTTTGTGAGTGGAACATGAAAGGGAATGACTATTAGTGGTACAAGGTACCATCCAACATACCCGATAAGGTGACTTGGGGATTATGTATGCAAGTGTAGATGTAGAAATTGAAGGAAGAAGCGCTTTATAATACATTGTGGAGGCCAAGTGAGATCCTTTTTTAGGAACGAGCACTAAAACTACAATGTTACCATCTGCACACTTTACATGCATAAAAGCATCATGTCATATTTACATCAACTTCATAACTGATAGTAACATCATTTCAGCATTCCAAAATTCCTTTCATCACTGATTAGTATTGCCACAAAATGACATCGTCAGTTGCAATATTCCATAATGTTCTAGAAACTTTTTTTCCCCACTAAAATAATATTAACTAGTTGAGGATCACATTATTGTGAAATGAGGAACAAAATTTCATGTATACACAACACAGTTTTATTACTTGCTTAGTTACAGAATAATGTCGGGTTTGGCAGTCTAGTAGTAAAGCATTTGCTTGGAAAACAAAAGGTCGCTGGGTGGAATCCCTAGTCATATCATGTTGTGTTGTTGAACAACAACAGTTCTGCACACTGTCGTAACGTGTGGTAAATGAAAAACTGAAGACAGGAAATATTGACATATTGACAACACTTGCAGCACCTCTAGAAAAACTGAAGAGTACCTTACTAAGAACCAACACAAAGCATAAAGTACTGAGATAAGAGACTTGAATTAAAGTGTACCTTCAGGGCTTTGTAAACAATACCCAGAAGTTAACATATAAACTACCAAACTGTAGTTTTAGGATGCTGTGACAGTGAATTAGGTAAGTGGCAATGAGTCTCCATTTCCAATTTTAATTTTTGTTATTACAAAATAACTCTCTACCACTGGTAAATAATTCCTTTACAGTGTCTTTGATACTCCCAAAATAAAGCCACCTGGCCTCTCAGAGCAATTAATGTACATATATCATAGTTTCAAACATGTGGGGACTCAGCTTAGAAATGAATAAACTGGCAGTTTGCAGAAAAGGTAGAAAGGATGTACACCATGACTAATTACCAGTGACTGCCTACAGCAACCGTACGGAAAAGAGATGGTACAATATACCATAGAATTTCTCCCATTGCAGGTTGTTTACTACTACTCACTTCGACAAACACACACTGCTACCAACAAACTGACATCTCCTCCTACCAATGCTGAGTAAGAAAAGGACAGAATGAAAAGTAGACCATATCTATGTTGGGGTTCACAAAGTGAAGAGCTAATCCAAAAACAAACTAACACTGGGCCACCACAAAGATCTACATTTTACAGTAGCAGAAGTATGCACTTACGTATGAGACACCTAGACTGTAATCTTACAAACAGAAACAACTATGTTCTGTAAGACAGCTTCTTTGTCAAGTAGTAACTATAACTGAATGGGTAAATTGAGTTGGAGTAATGTCCACTTTTTTCCTTTTTTCTCTTTTAAATTATGTTTATCAGAGATTACTGATCACCATGTGTGTATGCATCATTTGGTGTAACAAGCAGTCATGTCGTAACAGCAGAAGTACTGGTTAGTTGATTATGTTATGGTACTGAGTTAGAGAATGGGCCATGTCGACATAAAGAAGTGTATAGTGAACCTGTTCTAAGCATACCCATCATTCTCTGCTTTGCTGTATTCTGGTTGTGACTGTATTTTGGGTACATTATGAATCATGAGGTATGCTCATAACAAATGCTCATTGCTGTAATGAATATGAATAGTATAAACTTTCATAAGACAATCCTTCCACTGGAAACAGAAATATAGTGACTTTATTTGTAAAGGTCCACCTTTAACACTTAAACTGTACAATTTCTGTGATCAAGATGGACCTTCATGTGCCATAACATGATCAGGGATTCATTTACACACATTATGTTTTCAAATGATAGAATCCTTAGTTGCCTCATCAACACCACCACCTTTGGAAAAAGAGTCATATTCAGTACATTCAAACTGTATTATTGATCACACTTGATGACATAAGTATGTAATATGCTCATAGTTTATATTGTTTCATTCTGAGGCCAATTGCTACATAGCAAATCCACGACAACATGCTTAAAACCGTTGTCTCTCTCACCTAAAAAATTTGCTTTTGAGAACATGATCCCTTTTCCAACTCACTGCTTAAGATATGGGTGCCACCTCTGACTTTAAAATAAAGCAGACTGGTGGACTGCTGTTTGTTGGAGAAATTTAATTTAGATTATTTTAAACACAAGATCCGTCAGTTTGAAATCATAATGGCACAATTTGTTTGTAAGACACAGACTTATTAAGAATGGCTGTTTGCTGTTTTTTCAAGAATTAACTGAATCTTTAAACAGCCAAAAACACTACATAGGAAAAGGTCACAATTTTTGCAGAACCTGTAACAATAATCTCCCTTATTTATATGAGTATTAATTTCATGATTAATAATGCTTAAGTGAAACATTAGAGGATGATTGGTAATAGAAAATTTCAATTACAGATATACACTGGCAGTAAGTAACTGTTTGCTCACCCTGAACCACTCCTTCTGCACTATATTCGCAGCATTTGACAAATGATGAGGCAGGTCCTTCTTTGCTGATGGTTTTGTTAATGAATCATTTATAACTTTAAGGGCAGCCTTCATCTCTTTACTAGGTTCCACCCTGAAATTGAAGTAGTCATTCTTATTACAGAGGCAATGTTTCCAACACCAGAAAAGGCTCTATTTCTGATTAGTAAGTATATTATGTGTGGTCTCAAAGAGGATGTCTTATGCACCTGAATGATGTTAGTCATTATTGTATGATAATCAGTAAAACATAAAATATTTTCACCTGAACCTCAATTTACATACCAAATAATGCGACAAAATACTGGTAGATCTAGTTTATTATTTGACTGTTGTTCTTAATGACAGTAAGCTGAAAAGTAGCAAGCAAATTTCATTCTGAAGGACAGTATCCTGATTATCTTGTGAAACAGTTTCATTAAATACTTCATCCATATGTTCATTTAACTTTTAACGTTAGTAGCAATGTGACTTGGCAATTTGTTTCCCACGTTTTGTTATGGACTTACTTATAAATGAAAGGCATAAGAAAATATTGCAGCGGCTACTCCTCCAGCCAATGCAGGGAACACAAAAACATTTTATCTGATAAATGTAATCGGTATAACTGTTGACTGCACACCTGTTTGGTCTTTCCAGTCGTTCCAGATTTTCCACATTACCCAGATTTGAGGATGCATCTGACGTTTGTGTCCTCGCTAGCTGATACGATCCCATCCATGTTTCCCTTTCTTCCAATGATAGCGGACTTCGAACTGATTCATGTGCGTTTGTGCTAGAAGTCCTGTAATATAACAATGTTTTCTTTTTAAAAAAGATAGCTAGTTAATAACGCAATTATTGAACACTGTGCTAAATTCACACATGTATAATTCAAATTCAATATATAAAGTTGTAAAGACGAGTAATTGAAAATTTCAAATGACTAATGTCCTTACCTAGCAAGTTTCATAACTTTGTAAAAAACAAGCAAGCAATCCAGAATGACGGCGATGATGTACAATAGTTAATAAAAACAAAGCGCAAACATATTATAAGTAAAACATAAGCTACGCAACCTAATGCACCATAACAAACATATGTACTGTATCGCTTTGGCTGTCACATCGATTCTCTGTCGATGCAGCACTTTGACGGATGAGACAGGGGGAACTAGGAAAGGAAAGAATCATTGCGATAAGTTCCTGTAAATTATTTGGATCCGTTTGTTTAAACTTTATTTTTATAACAACGTTTGATAGCACAAACGTCATAAAACATGAGTTAAATTAATAGGTTCGTGACAAACAGGTGAGAAGCAATTGTATACCGGTACCTTAAAATAAAATTTAACACTGATATGGGTAGGAAGGTACAGTATTTTTGTGCAAAAGCATCTTAATTTCCTTTTTAAGTTTTCGGTTGTACGAAGACTGCAATTGTTTTCTCGGGCCCTATCGAATCTCTGTTTTCCAACAAAAAACACATATTTTAAGAAACTGATTACGAATTTTGAAAACTAAATAAATAACTAAACACCACTGCTATGTCTGGACACCTGAATGGTTTTAATAGACACTAACAACTAATACAAGTATTAATATTTTGAGGGTAGTGTCATTTCTATTACTTGACTTTAAAACTATATGTAAAATCCACTACTGCAATTTTGTCCGCGTGGCCGAAGTGTCATGAGACAATGGAAACATTATGTACCCAACTTATAAACCTGATGACGTACAGCATACATGTGAGATGTAATTTTCGCATTACGCATTACACCACTTATTAAGGGTACCATGGCAGAAACTGCTATTGCTATTTATGAATAAATAGTTTTACAGTCAAATGTGAGCAATATGCCTTTTAAATAATTCCCACAGTTTCACTTGGACTGATACGGATTTATATATGTCTCCTTCCTTATTACGCTAATTTTCTCTCATGAAACATGCAAACTAGAGACATGAACAAGTTAGTTTGTTTATTTGATGCAACACACTATGGTGCACCAGCTCCGTTTTGAGATCTGAGAAGTGTTCTATATGCGCTGGTACAATAGCTAATGAGATCTTTATTGGATATGGTTCATATACTTCACCACTTCTATATTTTTGTGTCTTTAACGCACCAGAATGTGTCTAGTCAGCTGATAAAATGCTATAACGGAATGATAATTTTAAATTGTTGTTTAAAATTTATTGTTTCTTTCATTCGTGAAACTAAACTGTCTGCAGTATGATAAACGTGTTTCAAAGCAATCTTAACATTAATTACATCTTTGTCATTGAGCTGTCATACTGGACAGCCTGGCGCAAACTGGCAAAACAATAACACGTATGTATCATCACGTATTATAATTAGGCATATACCCAGAATAAAATAGAAACATTCATAGCATAAGGTAAGTATGTAGATGAATAAAAGTGGTAGGGCAGTTTCTCCTATTTTTAGTCATCCTCCAGTAGACAGTCATCTAGGCATAATTAAAAAAAAAAATCACACTATGGAACATGACTATATTCTTTTGGCTCACAAGTCGTCAGCTATTCTCTCTCATTCCTGTGTCTTATAGTGAGGGAAATGAGAAACCAGTAGTCAGCCGCAAACATATGGAGAGCAGGGGTTCGTTTAAGTGTGATTGTTTTATGAATTGTACAATGTGCGGTGTCATTTTTAAAAGTGACTGAGTGACTAAGGATATTATAAAATTACAGTATGAGCACTGAAATTGTTTTTAAACATATTAGGGTAAGCATTTTTAAGGGGGGTTGTCTATAGCAGACCCAAGTAATACATAGAATATTTAATGGCTCATACTGCATTTAAATCCCATTTTTTACCATCTGTAAGCTTAGGTCTTGGTATTTATTTTCGGATCAGGAATTAGAGATTTAAACACACAAAACCCAGTAGTAAGTCTAGTGAGAAAGAAGGATGTTGACTACTCGCATCCTGAAAACTATTAGTCAGCTACCTCACTCAGTACTAAAATGTAATTAAAATAATGTTCAGTAATAATAATAATAATAATAATAATAATGTATAAGTAATGAGAAATACGAAAAAATTGTTCCACAACTTATAAAAATAAATATTATTTTGCGCATTCATATAAAATGGCTTCCGCTAAAGGGGTAAAATGCGTAATTCACCAGTACGAAGAGACCCAATTAATTAAAGCACTGTTTAAAGTCTCGGAAAATAATTTAAGCATTAGAGAAGCGAGCCAGTGTTATGGTGTTCCAGGAGGAAAACTGCAAGACAGGCTACATGGACAAGTCCTGAAACGGTCGAGAAGAATGGTTCCAGAGGCTGTTTAGAGCTGAACTGGTAGATTCGTTGATTCAGCTAAGCAAATGTGGCTTTCCCAGGAAAAAGTACGAGCTCTTAAACACCCTTCAGAGTATTGTCACACCTGACAGCGGAAAAAAATCCATTCGCAAATGGGTGGTCAGGTAAAAAATGGTACACTTATTTTTTGTGGGCAGCACAAAATACTTACAGACCGATTCCTGAGGGCTTGGCCAAAGGACGAGCCATTTTAAGAGAAGAAACGATATGAAAATGGTTTTGGGAGCTTGAGGTATATCTGAAAGCCATGAATTGCGAAGATATTCTGACAGATCCAGGCAGAATAACGAATGGGAATGACACCAGCTTCACTATGTGTCGTAAGATAGGTAAGCTGCTAGACTTAAAGGAGTGAAAAATGCTTGTGAAATTGAAATAGGAAATTCAAAGGAAACCATCACCATCTTGTTGATGTTCATAGTAAGCGGTAAAACAATTGCACCTACGATTGTTTCTGCTTATGTACGACCACTGAAGGATGTCGTTGAAAGTATGCCACCAGGCTGGTTCCTTGGGCGGTCAGGTTCTGGTTGGATGAAGAGTGACATATTCTGGGACTATGTCGCAAATGGCGCAAATAATTGGATTGCTAAAAATACCATTAAAAACCAGTTATTTTGTTAGTAGATAGCCATCGAACACATCAGACAATGGAGCTTAATGAATTTTATTGCAAGAATGGCATAATCTTTTATGTACTACAACCTAACACTACACCCCATGCAACCAGCAGATGTGAAAGTTCTCAAATCGCTAGTCAGAGTGGAAGGAGGCTATCCAACAGTGGAAAGGTCGGCCTCAAAACTTAAATTCAGTACTGACAAAGATACCCTCTGTCCTCTGTTGTATGAAGTTTTGAAAAACAGTGAGAATCTGATCGTTCATCTGAAAGTGGTTTCCATAAATGTGATATTTTCCGTTCAGTCCAGATGCTGTTGATTATACAAAATACACTGAAGCGCCAAAAAAACTGGTACACCTACCTAATATTGCGTAGGGACCCCGTGAGCACCCAGAAGTGCTGAACAGACATGGCATGGACTTGACTTATATCTGAATTAGTGCTGCAGGCAATTGACACAATGAATCCTGCAGGGCTGTCCATAAATCCGTAAGAGCACGACAAGATGGAGATCTCTTCCGAATAGCACGTTGCAAGACATTCCAGATATGCTCAATAAAGTTCATGTCTGGGGAGTTTGTGGCCAGCAGAAGTGTTTAAACTCAGACGAGTGTTCCTCGAGCCACTCTGTAACAATTCTGAATGTGTAAGGTGGGGGTCGCATTGTCCTGCTGGAATTGCCCAAGACACAATGAACATGAATGGATGCAGGTGATCAGACAGGATGTTAACATAAGTGTCACCTGTCAAGAGTTGTATCTAGACATATCAGTAGCCCCATATCACTCGAATTGCACACGCCCCACAGCTCCACCAGCTTGGATAGTACCCTGCTGACATGCAGGGTCCATGGATTCAGAGGTTGTCTCCATACCTGTACATGGTCATCCACTCGATACAATTTGAAACCAGGCAACATGTTTCCAGTCATCAATAGTCCAGTGTCAGTGTTGACGGGCCCAGGCAAGGTATAAAGCTTTGAGTTGTCAAATCATCAAGGTTACACGAGTTGGTCTTCACCTCTGAAAGCTCCTGTCGACGATGTTTCGTTGAATGGTTCACACGCTAACACTTGTTTTGCTGAAGGGTTGCACTTCTATCACGTTGAAAGATTCTGTTCAGTCTTCTTCGGTCCCATTCTTGCAGGATCTTTTCCCAGCCGCAGCGATGTCGCAGATTTGATGTTCTACCGGATTCCTGATATTCACGGTACACTCGTGAAATGGTCGTATGGGAAAATCCCCACTTCACCTCTACCTTGGACACAATATGTCCCACGCTCGTACGCCGGCTATAAGACCACGTTCAAACTCTCTTAAATCTTGATAACCTGCCATTGTAGCTACAGTAACCGATCTAACAACTGCGCCAGACGCTTGTTGTCTTATATAGGCGTTGCCGACACCAGCGCCGCATTCTGCCTGTTTACATATCTTTGTATTTGAATACGCATGCCTACACAAGTTTCTCTGGCGTTTCGGTGCTTATACAAAACACACTGGAAAAAATGACTAATGCTATCCTTTCAGAGCCCGTAAAACTACAGGATCATAGCTTCAAGTCTGCTGTCCCTCTGGTCAATTCAATAAAAAGACCGCTATCTGAGAGGGGTGCGAATGTAGACGCAGTGTTAGAAGAAATCCATACAGCTCATCTTACTGCATTTCCCCATGAAACAGCATCAACTACGCAGGAAACAAACTAAGATCCAAGGAGCAACATTCAGGATACAATTCCAATGGTGATTGATTCTGATGCCTCGAGTATTAAAATAGAACAAGGGCTACATAGCATAGGAAATAATTGTGTTTGCAGGCAGAAACAGAGTGTCTTTGTAGTGAAGGATCAAAACTAGTGCCCAGGTGTAGTGAATCGCCAATTACACGATCACATAATACAGATCTCGTAACTACAAATCCAGACAACACAACTGAAAATAACTAGTTCAATATTCTGTTTCTTGTATCCAGATTTGAGAGGAAAATTATCTGAATGAAAGTGAAAAATCTCTTATGTTGTCGGAAAAAGATGCTATTACTATAAAAAATCAACACCAGAAAATTTTTGAAAAGCATCACCTTTGGTTCGGGCCAGTATTAAGTAGCAAGAAGCAGAAACCTTTTAAAGAAAGTGCTCGAAGTGCCATTTCATCAGCACCATGGTGTGAATTCCTTCATCAAAAAGATTTGACCAAGGATGAGGAAATAAAATTGAAACAACAGAGGAAGGAGGAGCAAGAAAACTGGAAATCTCTGTGGAAAAAATCCAGAGGCAAGCAGAGGTGGTTCACATTCAGCTTAGAGGAAGAAGAAAATTGTGCTGTATGTAATGATGAACTTACTGGTGATGTTGAAGATGAAGATTTGAGAAAGGTTGAGTGTGATAACTGTGAAAAGTGGTTTCATTTAAAATGTATTGAGCTTAGTGCATTGTCATATGATACTGAGCGGCTAAAGAATTTCAGTCAATTTTGCTAATATATAAGTGTGTGTGTGTGTGTGTGTGTGTGTGTGTGTGTGTGTGTGTGTGTGTGTGTGTGTGTGTAAATAATCAGTATGATTAGCTACATGTTCTGTATATTCACTCGGCAACATCAGCATAAAATTCATCAATAAAATTTCCAAAGTCTTAGAGCATTCTCAATTTGAATTTTGAACTTTTCCAGTGGCAATACATTAAAATTTTTAGTACACATACTGGGAAAATTTCTCATGTTTTAAACCAATAGCTGGGAATATTTATATTATTCTTTATCTGAGTACTATAACTGTGAATTTTATCCCTCATACTGAAGATTTGCTGGTTTTCCGTTATGTATCTGATGCAGCTAAAGGAATATTGACTGAATGCTTGCATAATTCCTAGCTGGATGAAGAGTGGTGTGCAGTGGTCCAGTTTCTTACTTGATATAATTCTGCCTGCCTTATTCACTATGTTTATATGGGGCTCTCAAACACAGATTTCATAAACTGATTCCCCAATACATTGGGCATGTAAACACTCCAAAATGAGTTCTGGAAATTCGGTTGTAGCTGCCAATTTTCCACTTCCACAATCGATTTTCGCGCTCTTGCAAACGCATAACTGTTTTAGAAAGAACACGTTAACATATGCCTCTTTTCTCGTCTGTAATCACTGACAACAGGAATAAAGGCGCAGACACAGAAATTACAAGAAAGTAGGTTTGCACTCATGGGCGTTCTCTTGTCTTGTTATCATGTGGCGATGCCAACCACTAATATCGACGCTGGCCAACTTATCGACCGCAGCTTAAGTGCATCATCTTTGATCAGCAGTTGCTGCTTGCCTCCCAGACTATGCATATTCCACATGTGTTTCTTGTGTATGTTTGGTTTATGTCCACAACGATAAAGTGTTGAATACTTCGCCAAGGTGTCTGCATGCTATTCTACTCGACCCTAGCCACCTGTTACACCCACATTGGTGACCACAGACAACAGTAAATCCACTGCGTAATTAACAGACACGCAAACTGTCGCCACGACAATGGATACCAGCGACCAAGAGGGAATTTTCAGACCTTTTGTTGGGCTCAACAGTGTTCTTCACGTAATATATGCTACAACAAGCAACTTGGGACACTTAAAGCAAGGACGTGTGAGCGAAAGTAACTTCTTCCACTCTCCCACGTGTGCACTCGAAACCCCCATCCCCACATGGCAGCAGCTGCCACCTCACACCACAACAATGCAGTTCAACCCACCTCCTACAGAACACCGCCTGGACCTAATACTTGCAAGTCACCTTACCATTCTACAGGATGTCAGTATTCACTTGCAACGACAATTGTTCAGCCCCTTTCCCTCACTGAGACTTGTGCTACCACATCAGGTTCTCATGCGATGAATCCATTCCTAACTATCACCAGAACTAAGGCCGCTGAGCAATGCCAGAACACTACCGGTCTTCCAACCATGCCTTATACGAGCAGTGGGGTTCACCATGCCACCACCCCTCGATCTATTCAAATAAGAACCTATAGAAACCTTCCTTGCAACACCTTGAGAGTGCCACATTCACCTCCTACACTACCTCCATTCTTAGCAGTTCAACCTCCTACCTGGCTTACTTTCGCAGAATCAATATTAACAGCACACATAATGTTTGTCGATGCATCAAAGTACTTGACTCTGTTTTGCCACTTAGATGAACATACCACCATAATCTATGACGTCATACCGTCTCCACCTAAATTTCACTATCTCGAGGCTCCCGAGACTACGTAAGATCCTTGAACAGCAAATACTTCAAGCCATCCATGTGGAACAATTAAACGGACGACCACCGTCACAGTTGAGGTATCTATCACAGACCATGGTAGGTCCCTCACTAATGCCTAACACTTCATTGTGGGCCATGCAGTTGAGCAAACTGCCACAAAAATTCATGCTACAAAGGGCTCCCACTGGACCAGCAGTCTCATATACACTATTTAACGTGGCCAGCCATGCTATGTAGCAGCCACTGGCACAACATACTGCACGCAGCCATGTTGCACGCCGAGTTGACAGATGGCTTCCTAATGACACTGACCCCTTCAAAAATGGCTCTGAGCACTATGAGACTTAATATCTGTGGTCATCAGTCCCCTACTGACCCTTTCCAAGGTTACTCAAAGCACCAAGCATGAAGCAGTGCAGTCATTTTGTGCTCTCCAGGAAGCCCACTACTGCACAGTAACGACCTCACTTGAGGTCTTACAACATCTAGTTCATGTAGCAGTGGCGGCCTTCTTACCTCCCTACTCAGCAGACCATAACCAACCACTTCTGGGTCTTCCTCAGGGTGCCTAATGCCACTATAGCCAGTCATAAACCCCGGACAGCTGCACCACACCCCTCACAGCTAATGAATACAGACAGCATGGTGCCATCTGCACTGCAGGAGATAGATAACAAACAACAGACCACACAGTGATGCTGGTTGCACACCCACTTGAGCACCGCTGCATGCAAGTGCTCCCAGCCATGCCAACATCCAAACGCCTCCTGCGACCTTCACTAGGCGACAGAGGTCGCAGCATCAACAAGATTTCCCACATCGTACCCAGTGAACCTAACCAGTGTCTCGTCCACCCATCGACAACTCCAGGATCTGTGTGCAAGATTATCACACCAAACAGCACTTTTTGGTGGACTCAAGGTCAGAAATCAGTATGATTCTAAATACCACCCTACCCCTCATGCCCCTGACTCTGCGCCTACATTGCAAGCAGCAAACAGATTGATCATTGCCATTTATGGAACTGTCCCCCATGACACTGACCTCAGCAGTGGCCAACTCTTCACATGGGCATTTCTTCACGCAATTCCATCTCGGTCTGGATTTATGAGGAGCAGTACTCTGCAGACCATGTAATGTCACCCTCAAGGACATCATTGGATGACCACTAGCCCTGCTCCCATCATAACATGAGGATACCTGGGAGCACTTGCGTGCAGGCTGCAACTGCTATGGTCCTCCATCAAGAATCAACTGACAACAACCAACCAACAGTACATCAGTGCAGAAATTCTTCACCAACCCCAGTGATGACAATAACAAATACCGTCATCTCCACGAATCAGTGACCCAGATGCCACTCACCCTCGACCCCACAGACACTACTGGCGACATGGACACACACCATGGTAGTGGATACCATCCAACTTTGCATCGATTTGCTTGAGTCTTCACAGACTCTGCCTCTCCAAAGTGCAAACAACTGCCTTCGACTAACACTGAATGAACAGGTCAGTGTCAGTGACACAAGTGACAGTGCTGTCAGTGTTTGTGCAAAAGGTGACTATGATAGCAGGTCCACCCTCCCCCCCCTCCCATACCCCTTCTCAATCTCCTCCCTCATATGACATTACCAACAGCATAGTGCACAGATTAACATTAACAGAGAGACCACCCACTTCTCAGGCAGCAAGCTGCCACTCCCCTGAGAAATGGAAAATCGCCAAAGCCACTGTAGACGAGTTGTTTAACTTGGGCATTATCTGCCCCTCAACAGCCCTTGGGCTTCATCTCTACATATCACCCAGAAAAAAGTTGGTACTTTCCAGATGTGCAGGAACTACAGAATCCTCAGTGCCCGGACTATTCCAAATTCTTACCTGGTACCCAACATCCAGGTGTTTGCCCATACATTAGCAGGTGCCACGAATTTCAGCATCATTAACTGTTAAAAAGACATAATTTCAGATACCAATGGCGAATTCCTAAAACTGCCATTATCACCCCATTCAAGTTATTTGAATACTTATTCAGGCTATTCGGAGTAAAAAAATGGCTCAAATATAGCAGTGATTCATGGATTCTGCCACACACAAATACCTGTTCCGTTTCTTTTATGATATACACTACCCAAAGAAGACACATACCACATACAACAGGTTTTTCATACCCTAGAATAGCTCGGTGTATTCATCAACACCGAAAAGTGCCACTTGTGTCAGCAGAACCTAAATTTCCTAGGATATTCTGTTCCATCAACAGGGATCAGGCCAACAGAAGAAAGGAACGAACTCATACAATTTACCCCCAGGCCCACTACTACAACGAAATACACAGATTTCTAGGAATGGTATATTTTCACTGGTGCATCAGTCTGTAGGCAGCCAAAATCTAGACCTCCTCAACAACACCCTTTCCAGAACAACACTAAAGGCAACTGAACAGCTCCACAGTCAGAAGAAATATCAAAGGCTTTCAAGGCAATGAGACAGTCACTACAGAGAACCGTGACCCTGGCCCACTCTTCGTCAATGGCTCACCTGTCAGTCACTGCCAATACCAGCGACACCACCATCACCACTGTCCCACAGCAACAGTTAATGGGATACACCAACCCTTGCAATTCTCCTCATGCAAACTGAAGAGATCGCAAAAGCTGTTGTCTGCATATGAGCGTGAGCTACTCACCCTCTATAAGGCACTAAAGTGTTTCAGAGAGGACAGTGAGGATCACCGTCTCATGCATTTCACCGATTACTACCGCTTGGTACATGCTGTTCACAATCCTAGTTCAGATATATAAATCCGTCTCTTGCAACACCTCGACTTTATAGCCCAGTTCTCGACAGACATCCAGCACATGAAAGGGGGGATGTGTGTGTGTGTAGGGGGGGGGGGGGTGGTAGTGGACTACATATCCTGTATCCACACCATCAGTATCCTAATTAAGTATGAGAGTCTAACGGATACATAAGAACACAACAAACACTTGGATGAACTCTTAGATAACTCCAACACAGGCCTACAGCTCTAACAAATAAAGGTGCCACACTCTCACATTGAAGTTTGGTGTGTCACATTGCACGGAAGACCATACTCACAGATCCTCTGCTCACTCAGGAAATCAATTTTTGATGGCTCTCAGCACTATGGAACCTAACATCTGCGGTCATCACTCTCCTAGAACTTAGACCTACTTAAACCTAACTAACTTAAGGGCGTCACACACATCCATGCCCAAGGCAGGATTCGAACCTGCGACCGTAGCAGTCGCGCGGTTGCGGACTGGAGTGCCTATAACCGCTCGGCCGCCACGGCCAGCTCAATTTTTGACAGGATTCATAGCTTTCTACTCCCAGTGGTTCACCATGCTATGAGGCTCGTTACAGTATGTTTTGTTTGACTGGGGTTAAAGCAGACTGCAGGAAACGGATGGCTTCATGGGTTCCACGTCAGCGCAGCAAGACTGGATGGCATGCATCTCCCCCACAAGGTGCCTTCGCAATACCTAAAGGACGCTTCCAGCACATATGCTTCGACTTAATTGGCCCCCTTAACTAGTCAAAAGGCTACAAATACATCTTACCAGCAATATACTGCATTACCTATTAGGTAGAAACGACCCCTTGTGTGATATAACAGCTGAATCAACAGTGTAGGATTTCATTAACAACTGAATTTCTCATTTTTGTTGCCACCTATCCATCACAACTGCCCAGGCCCAAGAATTTGAATCCACCCTCTTCACTAAGCTGTGCAAACTATGCAGTGTGCAACGATTCCATAAAATTGTCTACCACCCTCAGAGCAATGGGTTAGTGGAAAGATGGAAATGGACTTTGATGGCCTTCTTAAGGGGAGTCGGAACGCCCTATCCCGACAATGTTAAATTTAGTGACTTGTATTCCCTGTATTTCGGGAACTACTGTAGCCATTGACAGGACATAAAACTGTATGTTCTGAGTGTACTGAACTACAATATTTGCATTTCAGCCACTGCTTTCGGAAATACCACTTCTTAATTACATGGTTAAAATTTTGTGTACTTTTTTGTACATTATCCTAAATCATTTTAATCATACATAACATTATGTTCTTCTTTTAGGTCCATACACTCAGGATATGTATGTTATTACTCCCTGAAAATTTGCATACTCTACTTGAAGTGGTTTCTGAAATTTAGGGAAAAATATAACAGAAAAAGTAAATATTTTAGGAACGGCTTCTAAAGTTTCAAAAGACTGTAACTCAATATATGCTTAATTTTTTTTTAATTTTTAGTCACTCAGAAGCACCCTCTACCATAGTGTTTATCATCCTCTTGATCTTTTTCCAAGTTTTTTTCTTCTTTTCTTCTTTCTGGACTCGTTAGCGGATGCATACTCTGCTTTATCAATGCGAAACTTGTCCATCCATTCAAGTTCTCTGATGCAGTTTGCTCCAGGATTAATTCCCATGTGCTGTAGCACTTTCATCCTACCAATGTTGCCATCATTAAAAGCAATAGCAGCATCACTGATCGCCCGCTTTAATGTCTTCATTCTAATGAAAACATTTTTTGGTAAGTGAGTCCATATAAGATTATTAAACGACTCATTGGGATTTTGAGTCTGACCTTGCAAACACTTCTTCAGTAATTCAAGATTTGCCAGGTCTCTATAAATAGGTTTTATGATATCCATGACTGCTGTTGGGATGGAATATTAATAGCTGTATGAACTGTTTGAGTACTGGGCATTGCGGTAATTGCACCATGAATCAGATCCAGGAGGGCCAAGGTGGTGTCCTGGTTTTTCATCAGTTGACAGTCTGTAGAAGAAGGTAGACCATACTGCCTGCTTAATTTTCAACAAATTCTCGGTATGATTTCTAATGGCCATCCCATAATACTGCTGTAGTTCATCAATCATTTTGTCTGTCAGCCTGCCTCTTATGGTTTTACCATCAGAAAGTTTCTTGTCTCTCAAACTTTGTTTCAATTTCCTCAACCACGTGCCCATCCTCTTCTGGACATGACCAACACATTCCAGTTTTGTGTTAATCTTCTCACCATAAGGCTGAGCGGCTACTACACTGTTGTATGCTTTTCAGTCTCCATCACCTAAGAACTCAGTGTAACACACTCCCCTTTCATTCACAGATAGACTAAAAACTTCAATAGCTGCAGTGGCCTCCTTACCACAACTTGTACCTCGACTTGATAGCCCAGTTCTCAACACACATCCAGCAAATGTCACAGATATGCCTCTCTTCACTCCCTGGTTTACACTTATAACAATTTTTGGTTAAAATCTGGATATATACAGGGTGTTACAAAAAGGTACGGCCAAACTTTCAGGAAACATTCCTCACACACAAATAAAGAAAAGATGTTATGTGGACATGTGTCCGGAAACACTGAATTTCCATGTTAGAGCTCATTTTAGTTTATTCAGTTTGTACTGTACTTCCTCGATTCACCACCAGTTGGCCCAATTGAAGGAAGGTAATGTTGACTTTGGTGCTAGTGTTGACATGCAACTCATTGCTCTACAGTACTAACGTCAAGCGCATCAGTGCGTAGCATCAACAGGTTAGTGTTCATCAGGAACGTGGTTTTGCAGTAAGTGCAATGTTTACGAATGCGGAGTTGGCAGATGCCCATTTGATGTATGGATTAGCACAGGGCAATAGCTGTGGTGCGGTACGTTTGTATCGAGACAGATTTCCAGAACAAAGGTGCCCCGACAGGAAGACGTTCGAAGCAATTGATCAGCGTCTTAGGGAGCACAGAACATTCCAGCCTATGATTCGCGACTGGGGAAGACCTAGAACGACGAGGACACCTGCAATGGACGAGGCAATTCTTTGTGCAGTTGACGATAATCCTAATGTCAGCGTCAGAGAAGTTGCTGCTGTAGAAGGTAACGTTGACCACGTCACTGAATGGAGAGCGCTACGGGAGAACCAGTTGTTTCCGTACCATGTACAGCATGTGCAGGCACTATCAGGAGCTGATTGGCCTCCACGGGTACACTTCTGCGAATAGTTCATACAACAATGTGTCAATCTTCATTTCAGTGCAAATGTTCTCTTTACGGATGAGGATCCATTCCAAAGTGATCAAATTGTAAATTTTCACAATCAACATGTGTGGGCTGACGATAATCTGCATGATGGAGCTCCTGCACATTTCAGTCGAAGTGTTTGTACGCTTCTCAACAACAGATTCGGTGACCGATGGATTAGTAGAGGCGGACCAATTCCATGGCCTCCACGCTCCCCTGACCTCAACCCTCTTGACTTTCATTTATGGGGGCATTTGAAAGCTCTTGTCTACACAACCCTGGTACCAAATGTAGAGACTCTTCGTGCTCATATTGTGGACAGCTGTGATACAATACACCATTCTCCAGGGCTGGATCAGCGCATCAGGGATTCCATGCGACGGAGGGTGGATGCATGTATCCTCGCTAACGGAGGACATTTTGAACATTTCCTGTAACAAAGTGTTTGAAGTCACGCTGGTACGTTCTGTTGCTGTGTGTTTCCATTCCATGATTAATGTGATTTGAAGAGAAGTAATAAAATGAGCTCTAACATGGAAGGTAAGCGTTCCCGGACACATGTCCACATAACATATTTTCTTTCTTTGTGTGTGAGGAATGTTTCCTGAAAGTTTGGACGTACCTGTTTGAAACACGCTGTATAACCTTTCCAGTATCCACACTGGTCACTGTAGCAACAGAATTCTTAGAACTGTAGCTGTGCTTCTGGCAAGCGCCATTAAAATCTACTTGTATGTCAGCCATACCATCATTTATTTCAACAGCTTCGTTTGCACCACCCTTCATTGACTCACATGCAACACATGCCACAGCAACTCCAATAAATCCTGCAGACTTGTCGAATTTACAAGGTGGGCGTGGCATATTCATCACGGCACACATTGTTTCTGCTGCAGTGTGTACTTTGCCAATAGCTCTCAATCCATAAAACCACCAAATATTTACTTCACAATAATTATCTTTACACTTATCAGAATTCCACAATGAGTGAGTATATTTACAACTGGCACAATTAAATGATAAGTTTCCTGACTAGTCCATTTGATACGTCACTGTCTTCATGTAAACTAACAGGCCCTCCACATATTTAACAACACACACATTCCCTTAACACCTTTGTAAGGATGTTTAAATCTATCAGAATATAACCTAACATACCATTTACATCACTTTCGTTTTGAGAAAACTGTGTATCACAACGTTTTATTTTAATGTTGGAAGTATTAATGGGCGTTTCTCTAGATACCGATGGGTTTGCCTGTATTTCATTGTCTGTAACTTCACACACCAAATGGTATGTTTATTATTGTACATCACATGTTCAACACAATGTTTCCCTTTATTCGAAAATCTATTACCATGAAATCCAGGATTCTTAAAAACACTTCGTTTTGGAGTCATACTTTACTTTTTGAGAGATTTAGCAATTTATACGTCACTTGTCCTCGGAAAAACGCTAGCACTTTGACATACATTCATTTATTCAATGAAACGATACGATACTGCTTCTGATAGTGCTACCAATACAAACACGTAACCTTTATGACACAGCAATCCACAGCCTTCTATATAAAAAATTACCGATTTTATTAGATCTTGAAGTAACGCACTTAAAAATTTTGACGTGTTCAACCAGCCTAATATATATTTTAAAAAAATAAAATACTTCCCTTCTGAGTTTTATATATATATATATATATATGACAAAAATCGAAAAAATGTGAAAAAAAATCAGTTCTAACTTCCGTTAACTGGAGACAGATAACGAGTTCTGTCCTGGATGAGGAACAGAGCCAATTAATTTTCCCATACTGTCGCCATCAGCCATTTAGTTTAATTATGACTGGAACAGTGTGTGTAGTACACATATTTTTCTGAATCCATATTTTCATGACCAGTTTATTTATTCACTAGGGGTCATCTCACAGTTATATAGGGCTTGTTGTCATAATAGAATGACGATAACCAGATCAAATATGCATACACATACATCTATAAGAATGTTTTAAACTACAGAAATGATTATAAAACTCAGATGAGAAGGATATGTCATGCAGTGTATACATTACATAAAAACGTTAGTCAATAGTATCTGTGCATCTCTCACTGTGTACAAATAGCTCCTCAATCAGAGCAAAGCACCAACTTTCAGCTTCTGACCAGTCTTTGAGTTAATACGTTATCTCATAACTACACAGAAAATAGTGTGAAAGGAACATAAAGTCCTGAATTACCAGGATTTGTATTAAGAGCACTCAAACTACACATTCCATACTCCTGGTGGAAATTTAATTAAGTCTCAGTAGGAACTCTGAAAAGAAAACTTTCTATATGAAGATGGTATCTGTTCTTTTGGACATGTCCAGCCAATGATCTTCTTCCATGCAGATGCACTAAAATTGCCCAAACTCTTACGGGAATCAGTAGACTGACTGCCGCGGATAATGAGTATAGTGGGCAGGGTAGTAGAAATGTAGTGTGTGGACAGTAAGTTGGGAATGTGGATCTCAAAGGGAGAGTGCCAGAGGTAAGTCCCTGCAGTCGCACTATCCTCTGTGTCCTCGGTGTCTCAGACGGATCGCCAGCATGGTAGCTCAGCATGTTTGGTCAGAGAGGCACGGGCTCTCTGCAAGAAAAGAACTGAGTACATGAATCAACAATCAACTTGAAAACGGATGTCCTATGATGTCTGCCCAGGCCAAACGCAACAAACATTACCGAACAAAATAAAAAAAAAACATGGATGGAGCATCTGCCATGTAAGCAGGAGATCCCGGGTTCAAGTCGGAGCACACATTTTCAACTGTTGCTACTGATATTTATCAAGGCCTGCAAGCACCTAAAGGTCTGGATCTCATTGCAATTTCAGAAAACTTTCTTGTGTTGTAGGCTTTTTATTTTATCATCTACAATCTTTTTTCCTGTTCTGAGCTGACTGGACCCAATTAGACCGAAACAGAGTCTTTTTAGTTATCTGACCACTCGACACTTCCAGTCCTGTCACAGCATTGTAGAGATTGGTGCACGCTAGTGTTGCTGCTGAAGGGACGGCCTTGAGGCAAATATTGGCATCTACAACCTCCAACAGTCTGTAGTGTCATTTCCAGCAGTGAATTCCTACCTTTAATTTTTCTCTCAAGGCACTGTTGTACCTTTTTGAAGTTTGTTAGCAATCTTTTGTTACACCCTGTGTATTATTACATAGTATTCTGAATCAGCATGCCCTAATTCGTAGGAGAAATTACTGGGTAAAAATTAACTTATTTACTTTTTATTTGTGTGGCTTATCTCCTGGTGGAAACCTTTCTATTTGACATATCCTAAGCAGTTTGTGTGTTATGTGCAACTATATTTTTCCTATGTAAGTGACTGCGATGAAGTAGTGTAGCATTTATGTTAATGGTGATGAGAGAAAGAAGTTGAAAACTGCTCTTGACACACAGCCTACTCTTCTTGAATAACACTAATAGGGTTACTCAGCTGAACATCTCCACCCAATGGATAGACCATCACTAGCAGGGCCACATATCCTCATACACAGAGACACTGTAGAGAAGACTGTTACCCAATCCAGAATATTGGCAAAAAATGTGTTGATCAGGATTTTTATGCCATCAAGCCTGCTCCATTTCCTGGCCAAAAACTGGCAACAAAACATTTTACATAGCCATAATTAGATGCATCTACTCCAAGCTGAGCACCAGCAGACAAGCATGTGTTATCGATCTCGGCTATGGGCATGGGAAATGTTAATTGAGCACTGAAATACACACTTTCATCTAGTGCTGCTGAAGTCTACCTCTGTAAGGGATGCTAAATTTATAAAGTTAAGACAATTCTTTTTAGTTCACTGTGAAAGGTTCTGAAGAGTACAAGGACATTATCATTAGGTCTCAAACTAAGCAACTTTCTGGCTAGACACTGAAGTATTAACATAATCAAGGCCTGTAGTTTTGAAATGTTATAGTACTACATCAGGGGTAAAAAAACAGTGAATCTCACTGATGCACCAATTATGGTCTCCAAATTCTCATTCTTTAGTTGCTATCATTCAGTTGCAGTTCTTCATTGCTCATGTTGTCATCATCCTTAATTCTATCAGCTTCATATTTGATTTTGAGAGAAGGCCAAATCTCATTCCTATTGTCTGACATTCTTTGCACATTTTAGATCTGTCTTAGAAATTATTTCACTTTCATAGTCCACCTTTACAAACAAAAGTGACGATCATGTTAGAGTTTTCCACATTAACATGTAACAGATTTTTGTTTTTGTTTGTATCAGTATAAATACTTCTTCAAAAATCAATGTATAAGTGAGGACCAAAAAGTTTGAAGGCCATTCTGACCAGAATCGATACGCCAATCAGACAAAATTGCCGCAAGCATTGAGACAATCATTCCACCTTTGCACTAGGTTGAAGATACCCATTTACTGGAACACCATTTCCTGCTGCATGAAGAATTCGCTAACAACCTGTTGCACATCCTCATCCAAAAGAAAATGTCAAATCTCAGCAAACGTCAACCCTCAAGAGTTTTTAAGGGTCTGGAGATTGGTAATACATGGGGATAGGTCAGAAATATAGGGTTGGTGCTAGATTATCTCCCACTTCAGTTGTTGTGCATAATGGATGAGGCTGGCCTCCTAGATCAACCGGCATCTTGTGTTGAAGCATGTCCAGCACAGAATTCGGCACATAATTCCACAACTGTGGACTTCATCAGACATGCTGCAACATAAATGTTCTTCACTCTCTGGTGGATATCTTCCAGTGTTTGCCCTTTGGCAATCAAGAAAAAAAAAATAACATCACATTTCTTCTGTTTGGATGCATCTGGTAATAAAATCACCATAGTTCACACTATAATGACAAAATCACGAAAGGTTGGCAGCAAAAAAGGGAAAATCATTCAAGTATAATATTAGCTGTAAGTCTTGTAAGTTAGGTGGAGCTGCACAGTACAAGATGCTTTCATAAGTCCATTAAGAGACATAAACATTGACAAACTACTGATTTCAAGTGCACCAACTGCAAATTGTGGGTAAAAAGTGATGCAGTCATGTATCATCTATAAGCAACAGCCTCAAACGCTGTACATAGAGGCCCTCAAATGCCAAGCAAGGTAGTGTTCGGCAACTTTCAAGAGTTTGATACATCCAGCAACAGCTGCCTCAGATGGATGAGGCTACTGCAGATGCTATGTAACTTTGTGCACTAAGAATGACTTACAAAGCTTGCCTGTATGTATTTCTGGTATATTATTATAGGTTTCCATTGTATATTAGTCTACATGTACTTACAGTATGTCTGTGTGTCACTTACACTGTGATGGGTACTTGAACCTGAGGATTCAATTAGAACAACAGAACCTGGCATTTGGATGGTTCATGGTGTATAGTACCATACATTACTGTCCATATTTGACCATTAATAAAGTTATAGGCTGAGGTGGCATTTTGTTCTTGTAACTGATTTGAAACTCTAGCAAGTCTCATCTACATTTTTATAAACCAGTGTTTGTACTCTTCTGCATGTTCCTTAGTAACATGTGAAGAAGCAATAAAAAGCAGCTCAGTGAGCCAACCTAGACTCTAATTTCTCCTAACACCACCATATCTACCTCATTTGCTTAACATCCAACTCATTCTGTACTGTCTCCAACTCCAGAGATCCAAAAAAACTCAGCTTGACGCTAACACTGTTTCACTCCTGTATGCAGCTGCTAGAATATCAAGAAACAGATGAACAAAAATCCTACTCTGTCTCTGATTGGAGCATGAGCTCCTAAAGTAAGTATATTGTAGCCCACGATGGGCTACAACAATGTTTCCGTATTTACTGCACACATATCAGAAAGACACAAATGCCACACTAATCCTTTGCCTACATGTTGCTGCTTATATACCTCCATCAGCATCATGCTATGTTGCATATGCACTGCAGAAACCTCTAAAATGGAAACTTTTTGATCTATCCTTATATGTCTATTCAAACAACACGTTATTATTTGTCAGCTTCTTTTATTAACTAGTCAGTTTAATTGCTGTCAGTCATATGGTAACTGAATGCAGTTGTACCCACACAATGTATTAATTGTTTATTTGTGGACTCAACCAGAAATTATTTCACAATGATATAGGATTTGGCATCATATTAAAATGAAAATCAACAGCTGAAAAGTATATGTACATACACATTATATAAGTATGCTTTTATGGGGATATAACATGTGGTTGACCATTGCCTTCATGAAGGAACCATCCAGGGTTGGATTGTTTTGGGGGAGGAGACCAGACAGCAAGGTCATCGGTCTGATCAGATTAGGAAAGGAAGTCAGCCGTGCCCTTTTGAAGGAACCATCCCGGCATTTGCATGGATCGATTTAGGGAAATGACAGAAAACCTAAATCAGGATGGCCGGACATGAGATTGAACTGTCATCCTCCCAAATGCAAGTGCATTGTGCTAGCCACAGTGCCACCTCACTCGGTAAACCATCCAGGCATTTGCCTGAAATGATTTAGGAAAACTTAAATCAGGATGGCCATACAGAGCAAAAACTATCCTCTCGAACATGAGGCCAGTGTGTTAACAACTGCATTGCCTCATCTGGTTGGTCATCATTATAAAATGTGCTTTGCTTTACACACAATTTGATCCAGATTACTTATAATACAAAAAATAGCATGCTCATCATTGATGCATACACTAAGGGCACTAGCTAGTGATTCCTGGGCCATGCACATCTTGTCATGCCTCTTGCACTAACTCCAGTCTGTTCAGAAAACTGACTCCGCATTAAGAGAATGTGATTCTTCTTTTGCAGTATTATAGGTGATTACACAAATATTTATTGTCCCATAATTGGATTTTTAGTGTTTCCACATGCCTATGCAGGTCATAGAAAACTATATTACATACATGGAATAGCTAGAAGTAGCTATGTGCATGAGTAACTATTAACTACATAATTTCATACACTGGTGAGTATTCATACAAGATATAAAAATGGAAATATACATTATCTAGTTATTAGTAACCTTTATCAATGAAACCACAATAAGTTACAGACTGCCCTATGTTAATTAGATTTCTTGGCTGTCAAAGTAATCTTTAACAGTGTAGAGGCTGTTTTTCAGGAGTAACGTTTTTTAGTCTTCCCCTAAATTGATTCTGAACTGCCTTTCAACAGTCAGGTAATTTGTTATACAGCAGTACTCGTGTATGTCTCTTACTGCCATTGAGCCTTAAGCAAAAACTGTTCTGCTATAAAGTTATTATCTGAAGTGTGGATTTTGTGTTTGCACTCTTCATACCAGCAGTAGGCCCCAATTATTGTGCTCATTGGCAGTGTATTTTGACACTCTGCTTTGATATCTTTATACAGAAGTATTATCATTACAAAAATACCCTTGGCATTAATTTACCCTCACTGAAGTTCCTACTGTATGTGCTGATTTTTGTTTTTAGTGTAGTATCAAGAGATGATAATGCATTTCCTGTAGTGTGACAAATTATACAAGGTCAGTTCCAGTCTTCTGAGGAGATATCTCATTTATTACAGTCAATTTGAAACAATCAGATTTTCTTTTCATTGAAATAACTTATTTCACATCATTATGATATATGGAGAAAATGATCCATGTATGGAACATGAAACTATCTAACTAATTAACTAACTTTCTTTCACAGTGATAACTGACCTCAAATTAATATGCTATATGACATTAATGAGTGGAAATATTATAAATAAGTTAATCTTTTGGCATTTTCATGTCTGAGGTATGCTTTGAGTCATAACACAAAACTCCATTACCTGTGCCTTCCATTGGGGATAATTTCAATTAGCACAAATAAATGAGTTCACACATCTGATATACATCTTTTCCAAGTATTATTGATGTATTTACTCTTTGTATAATACAAGTAGAGCCTACATATGTCAGTGCATTGTATCCTTATAATTTCTAGACTTTCATTACATTACATGAATAATATTCTACAAATCCTGCAAAATGGGGTATCTCCGATGGAGAATGAAGTCCATTTTAAGTGTGATACAATGAAAGATATATAACTTTATGAACAATTATGGTAGTATATATTTCTGGCACCAGTCATCATGTTTTATTCTTTAAAACTGCATAATACAAGACATATTGAAATAAAGACTTAACCATTTTCTGTGAACTTTTTTTTTTTTTGCCTGTTCAGCTATCATATTGCTTGTACCTCGCATAGTTGTGTTTGGGCCTTTCATTAAGGTGATTGTGTCATTTCCAAACATAGAAATTGTTGAACACCCGTTTAATCATTGGAAGACGATTTACGTAAGGTAGAAGCGGGAGCAGATGCAATACTCAACTTTATTGAATTCCAATTTTATGTTCTTCCACTCTGAGTTTAGTGTATGTTGATTTGCTTTCAGTTATGTATGTAAAACTCATTCGTGTAAGGGGGATGACATTATTTCTATAACATTTTAGCTTCTCTTCCAGAATTTCATGGTGGTTGTTGTGGTCTTCACTCCAGAGACTGGTCTGATGCAGCTCTCCATGCTATTCTATCCTGTGCATGCCTGTTCACCACTCAATAACTACTGCAACTTACATCCTTCTGAATCCCTTAGTGTATTCATCTCTTGGTCTCCCTCTACGATTTTTTTACCTTCCACGTTGCCTTCCAATACTAAACTGGTGATCCCTTGATGCCTCAGAATGTGTCCTACCAACTGATCCCTTCTTCTACTCAAGTTGCACCACAAATTCCTCTTCTCCCCAATTCTATTCAGTACCTCCACATTAGTTACATGATCTACCCATCTAATCTTCAGCATTTTTCTGTAGCACCACATTTCGAAAGCTTCTATTCTCTTCTTGTCTAAACTACTTATTGTCCATATTTCACTTCCATACAAGGCTACCCCCCCCCCCCCCATGAACCATGGACCTTGCCGTTGGTGGGGAGGCTTGCGTGCCTCAGCGATACAGATGGCCGTACCGTAGGTGCAACCACAACGGAGGGGTATCTGTTGAGAGGCCAGACAAACGTGTGGTTCCTGAAGAGGGGCAGCAGCCTTTTCAGTAGTTGCAGGGGCAACAGTCTGGATGATTGACTGATCTGGCCTTGCAACATTAACCAAAACGGCCTTGCTGTGCTGGTACTGCGAACGGCTGAAAGCAAGGGGAAACTACAGCCGTAATTTTTCCCGAGGACATGCAGCTTTACTGTATGATTAAATGATGATGGCATCCTCTTGGGTAAAATATTCCGGAGGTAAAATAGTCCCCCATTCGGATCTCCGGGCGGGGACTACTCAGGAGGATGTCGTTATCAGGAGAAAGAAAACTGGCGTTCTACGGATCGGAGCGTGGAATGTCAGATCCCTTAATCGGGCAGGTAGGTTAGAAAATTTAAAAAGGGAAATGGATAGGTTAAAGTTAGATATAGTGGGAATTAGTGAAGTTCGGTGGCAGGAGGAACAAGACTTCTGGTCAGGTGACTACAGGGTTATAAACACAAAATCAAATAGGGGTAATGCAGGAGTAGGTTTAATAATGAATAGGAAAATAGCAATGCGGTTAAGCTACTACAAACAGCATAGTGAACGCATTATTGTGGGCAAGATAGATACGAAGCCCACACCTACTACAGTAGTACAAGTTTATATGCCAACTAGCTCTGCAGATGATGAAGAAATTGAAGAAATGTACGATGAAATAAAAGAAATTATTCAGATAGTGAAGGGAGACGAAAATGTAATAGTAATGGGTGACTGGAATTCGAGTGTAGGAAAAGGGAGAGAAGGAAACATAGTAGGTGAATATGGATTGGGACTAAGAAATGAAAGAGGAAGCCGCCTAGTAGAATTTTGCACAGAGCACAACTTAATCATAGCTAACACTTGGTTTAAGAATCATGAAAGAAGGTTGTATACGTGGAAGAACCCTGGAGATACTAAAAGGTATCAGATAGATTATATAATGGTAAGACAGAGATTTAGGAACCAGGTTTTAAGTTGTAAGACATTTCCAGGGGCAGATGTGGACTCTGACCACAATCTATTGGTTATGACCTGTAGAGTAAAACTGAAGAAACTGCAAAAATGTGGGAAATTAAGGAGATGGGACCTGGATAAACTGAAAGAACCAGAGGTTGTACAGAGTTTCAGAGAGAGCATAAGGGAACAATTGACAGGAATAGGGGAAAGAAATACAGTAGAAGAAGAATGGGTAGCTCTGAGGGATGTAGTAGTGAAAGCAGCAGAGGATAAAGTAGGTACAAAGACGAGGGCTGCTAGAAATCCTTGGGTAACAGAAGAAATATTGAATTTAATTGATGAAAGGAGAAAATATAAAAATGCAGTAAATGAAGCAGGCAAAAAGGAATACAAACGTCTCAAAAATGAGATCGACAGGAAGTGCAAAATGGCTAAACAGGGATGGCTAGAGGACAAATGTAAGGATGTAGAGGCTTATCTCACTAGGGGTAAGATAGATACTGCCTACAGGAAAATTAAAGAGACCTTTGGAGAGAAGAGAACCACGTGTATGAATATCAAGAGCTCAGATGGCAGCCCAGTTCTAAGCAAAGAAGGGAAGGCAGAAAGGTGGAAGGAGTATATAGAAGGTTTATACAAGGGCGATGTACTTGAGGACAATATTATGGAAATAGAAGAGGATGTAGATGAAGACGAAATAGGAGATACGATACTGCGTGAAGAGTTTGACAGAGCACTGAAAGACCTGAGTCGAAACAAGGCCCCCGGAGTAGACAACATTCCATTAGAACTACTGACGGCCTTGGGAGAGCCAGTCATGACAAAACTCTACCAGCTGGTGAGCAAGATGTATGAGACAGGCGAAATACCCTCAGACTTCAAGAAGAATATAATAATTCCAATCCCAAAGAAAGCAGGTGCTGACAGATGTGAAAATTACCGAACTATCAGTTTAATAAGCCACGGCTGCAAAATACTAACGCGAATTCTTTACAGACGAATGGAAAAACTGGTAGATACAGACCTCGGGGAGGATCAGTTTGGATTCCGTCGAAATGTTGGAACACGTGAGGCAATACTGACCCTACGACTTATCTTAGAAGAAAGATTAAGAAAAGGCAAACCTACGTTTCTAGCATTTGTAGACTTACAGAAAGCTTTTGACAATGTTGACTGGAATACTCTTTTTCAAATTCTAAAGGTGGCAGGGGTAAAATACAGGGAGCGAAAGGCTATTTATAATTTGTACAGAAACCAGATGGCAGTAATAAGAGTCGAGGGGCATGAAAGGGAAGCAGTGGTTGGGAAAGGAGTGAGACAGGGTTGTAGCCTCTCCCCAATGTTATTCAATCTGTATATTGAGCAAGCAGTAAAGGAAACAAAAGAAAAATTTGGAGTAGGTATTAAAATTCATGGAGACGAAGTAAAAACTTTGAGGTTCGCCGATGACATTGTAATTCTGTCAGAGACGGCAAAGGACTTGGAAGAGCAGTTGAACGGAATGGACAGTGTCTTGAAAGGAGGATATAAGATGAACATTAACAAAAGCAAAACGAGGATAATGGAATGTAGTCAAATTAAATCGGGTGATGCTGAGGGAATTAGATTAGGAAATGAGACACTTAAAGTAGTAAAGGAGTTTTGCTATTTAGGAAGTAAAATAACTGATGACGGTCGAAGTAGAGAGGATATAAAATGTAGACTGGCAATGGCAAGGAAAGCGTTTCTGAAGAAGAGAAATTTGTTAACATCGAATATAGATTTATGTATCAGGAAGTCGTTTCTGAAAGTATTTGTTTGGAGTGTAGCCATGTATGGAAGTGAAACATGGACGATAACTAGTTTGGACAAGAAGAGAATAGAAGCTTTCGAAATGTGGTGCTACAGAAGAATGCTGAAGATAAGGTGGATAGATCACGTAACTAATGAGGAGGTATTGAATAGGATTATGGAGAAGAGGAGTTTGTGGCACAACTTGACTAGAAGAAGGGATCGGTTGGTAGGACATGTTTTGAGGCACCAAGGGATCACAAATTTAGCATTGGAGGGCAGCGTGGAGGGTAAAAATCGTAGAGGGAGACCGAGAGATGAGTACACTAAGCAGATTCAGAAGGATGTAGGTTGCAGTAGGTACTGGGAGATGAAGCAGCTTGCACAGGATAGAGTAGCATGGAGAGCTGCATCAAACCAGTCTCAGGACTGAAGACAACAACAACAACAACAAGGCTACACTCCATACAAATACTTTCAGAAATGACTTCCTGAAACTTAAATCTATACTCAATGTTAACGAATTTCTCTTCTTCAGAAACGCTTCCCTCTCTATTGCCAGTCTACATTTTATATCCTCTCTACTTTGACTATCATCAGTTATTTTGCTCCCCAAATAGCAAAAGTCATTCACTACTTTAAGTGTCTCATTTCCTAATCTAATACCCTCATCATCACCCAATTTTATTCGACTACATTTCATTACCCTCGTTTTGCTCTTGTTGATGTTCATCTTATATCCTCCTTTCAAGCCACTGTCCATTCCGTTCAGCTGCTTTTCCAGGTCCTTTGCTGTCACTGACAGAATTACAATGTCATTAGCAAACCTCAAAGTTTTAATTTGTTCTTCTTGGATATTAATTCTTACTCCAAATTTTTCTTTAGTTTCCTTTACTGCTTGCTCAATATATTGAATAACATCAGAGGTAGGCTGCAACCCTGTATCACTCCCTTCTCAACCAGTGCTTCCCTTCCATGCCCCTCGACTATTAGAAGTGCCTCTGGTTTCTGTATTAATTGTAAATAGTCTTTCACTCCCTGTATTTTACCTCCACCACCTTTAGAATTTGAAAGAGAGTATTCCAGTCAACATTGTCAAATGCTTTCTCTAAGTCTACAAATGCTAGATCTTATCTTTTAAGATAAGTCTTAGGGTTAGCACTGCCTCATGTGTTCCAACATTTCTACGAAATCCAAACCGATCTTCCCTGAGGTCGGCTTTACCAGTTTTTCCATTCGTGGTACACAGAACGTAGCAACTGGTCAGTTTTAGTTGTGTAGTCTGCCAGGACTTCATATGTGAGATATATGGCTTTCTGTATGGGGAACCCTATACAAAAGTGAAACTGACAGCTAGTAAGCAAGCATTCTTCTGAAATATGAGTCAGGATCTATTGTATATAAGCTGTTTTCTGAGAATGTTTTGAAAAGACTGTAAAAATGAAATGGGTTTATAATTGGAAGTGATTTGCATATCTCCAATTTTATAGATGGATACTGAAGTCTGTCAAGAAATATACCTTGAATCACTGACTGATTACAAAGGTAGGTGGAGGAAGATTTTTAACAGCCAGCCGTAAGCACTACATTTTAGTGACCAGATAGTTTTTGTAATGTCTTTAGGAGATGCATTTTTTTAAGCTAATGCCTGTCACAAGTCTAGACAATGTCTATTGGAGGAAATCTAATGTCTCTCTTTTATAGTTTTTTATATAGAAATTTTGCGTCCTTGATGGGTTTCAGTGTGAAGAGCTGTATTTGGGTACAAAAGTCTTCAACAAATTCCCATGCGACTAAAATTAGAAAATTATAAATCCCAACAGAAGCAACAAATTATTAATCCTCACTGTTACAAATTACTTTTTTTATCTAGGTTCTTGGATGGAAGATTTCTGCTGGCTCAATGGGTAACATTGTTAGTTCATGAGGTCCTTATTTTCAGGGACATGTGGGGAATGAAGGAAGCAAACTCCACCTGCTGTAGTGGAACTCACTGACAGCTAAGGGGAGAGTGATGGTGCAGTGGGGAACAAGCTGCACCTACCTAATGCTCTACTGGCACTACATGTGTGTTAATTTGCTTGGCACAGCACAATACAACAATCACTTATTATGACTACGGTACATACCATAGAAATCAATGGAGGGGGTGGGGGGGGGGGGCACTTGCCAACAGCTCTCTATTATGGAGTGCAAAGTTTTTATTAATTATAGAATTCTCATACTCTTCTAGAAGTGATTTCCTGTGATAATACCAAACACCTCTAACCAATTGTATCACTATGTGGATGACTGCAGTGACTCAACTCTAAAACGACAAACTCATTTATATAAAAAAAAAATTGCAATTTTAGAGTCTTGCCTCCAACCCTTGGATTAATTTCTACAGATGCCCACAATGCACACAGGTACTGTATTGTTAGCTAATGCTAGCAGCTGCCAGACACAAAACACTCATGGCCTGAAGTTGAACAACTTCTGCTGGCTTCAACAAATCCAGAATTACAGTGCCTTCATTCAGAATGTTGTGAACAAACTATAGTGGTGTTTATCATAGACAGATCCATATCACTAAGCATGCATGTAACATTTGTTCTTTATAAATAGTCATAGCTTGTAGTGGGAGATAAACAGCAGTTATTCAATACTTGATTTATCAAAGTATGCTGCAATTTCTTTTTATCTGTAGTGACTTTCTTACTAATGTCACCTTACTTGTATGAAATTTGGGCTGTGTAATCACAAAAATGGTGAAGTAGTGTGCAGAGGAGTCCAAAAGTTGTGCTCAGAGCAAAGACTTAAGTATTTTACTATAAGCTGCTGCTTTAACTTCTTTTACATGCTGCAAGAAGCAAAATTTGTAAGTAGGAATGATGAGATTCTCTCAGTTTCTACCAATGACAGGTTTGATTACTTCATTTTTAGTCTGTGAGAAAGTACACCTTAAATGTTCAAATGGCTGTAAATATAGCTCCAGAGCGATCATATGAAGTCCACGCCAGATTTTCATTCTTTGCCAGAAGGTTAGTAGTATCTAGAAGAATTACTACTTCAAAGTGATCTAATGATTTTCCTCAGGGTTTTATTTTTCAAACAAATGTCTGTCTGTCGAGCATCATTCAGGGGAGGTCTCCAGACCAGAAGGCAGTGTGATGCGTTGATGCAGAGCACCAGTAATGTAAGGATATATTGAATAGAATCTTCACAGTCCCTCCACTACCACTTCAAATACAAACCTTCATGATGTGTCCCCTGCTAAGCTGAGTAACCCAATGGAACAATGGTTAATCAACCCCAGCAGGAAACTGGGTCAGTGTGCAGATTGTGTTGGAAGGCTGGGAAATTAACCTCAACTGTGCCTCATAAGCTAATGAAAAATAGAATGGGGAAAAAAAGAAAGCCAAGAAGGCCCACTGCTACAAAAAATCAGCAACACAGTAAACTGTGAGGATAACTCCTCAGGTTGGATGAGAGGCAGCAAACTTTATTCATTAAAAAAATAAAAAACTAACATGGTTTTTAAACTACAACTAAGCCTCAGAACACTGACGGAAAAACCAGATGACAACATTGGCACAGAAATGGTATGCAATTCAGAACAAGTAATATGAGGAGTTTATACAAGACAGGAGCTGTAACCAGTGTGGCCACAGAAATACAGAAATACAGATCAGATGTACCTTCTCTGCAAGAAATCCAATTAGAACCTTCTGGCAGCTTCGATGTTAAGGATTGTACAATTTTCTGTGGAGCTGGTGAATGAGGGCACCAGATACTGGTACTTGTGTGAGTAAGATTTTGGCCACTAATATTTTGGAGTCTGTGTCTGTCAACACAAGAATCTCTGTCTTAATGGTGAATACAAATCATGATGACTTTTGTCAACTGTCATGCTCCCACACAAGAAAGTATAGCCGAAATGAAAGATGAGTTCTACGAGTGCCTTTTAGCAGAGCTGGATACCATCTGAAATAGGCACTTTAGGATCCTATTCAGCAATATGAATGTTAAATTGGGGTAGAATAAGTATCCCAAGGCACAATAGGAAGCCACAGCCTAGATGGGCTAAGAAAGGAAAATGGAATCGGGATCATTAGCTTCACTACGTCAACCACATCTCCAGCACAAATTTCCATTGTAAGGGGGCCTGAATGTAACCTGGATGCGTCCAGACAGGACGACAATAAACCAAATGACCATGTTGCAATAGATACAAGAGCCAAACAATGTGTGTCACGTGTCTAGATGGTGCACAGCGTGAAAGTTATCATTTTCTGGTTAGAGGCATGTTACACGTACAATGTATAGTGTGGGAAGGATCAGTGATAAGCTACATAAGACTGTCAGATATGATGTTCAAAGGCTAGAAGATCAATCAATAAAGACCAAACACCAGCTGCAACTTAAGCAACCATTTCAAAACACTCAGAGTGCGGGATGACAGCTTACACTACACTCGTTCGTCCTCTGTTAGAATATTGCTGCGCGGTGTGGGATCCTTACCAGGTGGGATTGACGGAGGACATCGAAAGGGTGCAAAAAAGGGCAGCTCGTTTTGTATTATCACGTTATAGGGGAGAGAGTGTGGCAGATATGATACACGAGTTGGGATGGAAGTCATTACAGCATAGACGTTTTTCGTTGCGGCGAGACCTTTTTACGAAATTTCAGTCACCAACTTTCTCTTCCGAATGCGAAAATATTTTGTTGAGCCCAACCTACATAGGTAGGAATGATCATCAAAATAAAATAAAAGAAATCAGAGCTCGAACAGAAAGGTTTAGGTGTTCGTTTTTCCCGCTCGCTGTTCGGGAGTGGAATAGTAGAGAGATAGTATGATTGTGGTTCGATGAACCCTCTGCCAAGCACTTAAATGTGAATTGCAGAGTAGTCATGTAGATGTAGATGATAGTGAAGACCCTAAACAAACATGGAAGCACATCTGGAGCCCAACTGCTGACAAAGTAAAGGAAACAATCGAGTGAGAACCAATTGAAAAGTTGATCTGATTTGGAAAGAAGTGTGCAGATGCTTTGGAACAGAGGCAGGAACAAGAGGGAGACAGATTTGGTCCAGGGTAAAGCATGTCTACTGGAGTCAGTGACTGGTTTCTTTTGACTGATTTCAGCAGACCCTCGCTGAATCTTACAATTCGTTCTAAATGGTGCCAGGACCCGCTCTATGGATGGGCAAACCACGCATTTGTCCGGGGTGTCATAATTTAGGGGCACCATTGTGGCTGTAAGTGTGAGCAAAACATTGGTGAAGTAAATATTCAGTAATTTAAAAAAATATTACTGCAGGCAAATGTAAAATGGGCATATGTAAAATGTAATTTGTAGCCATGCGATTGGTTTCGATCGTGTCGGTTACCTAAACTTTCATTATGATGATGACGTCTCTGGCTGCACGGCCTGTTTCTGCGTAATCGAGAGCGTCTGACTTTCGCCGGTCTCGGCGTTGGCGAAGTTTCTTAGCTCGGTCCGAGATACTATTATCGCGATTGTGTGATCTATTGTTATACGGCTCGCGGTAAGTCGAGTGGCAGCCTTGCGCCATTCGCATACGAATTTGCCATAATAATAAAGAAAAGGAACTTCTCAAATGGCTGTGAGCACTATGGGACTAAACATCTGAGGTCTAAGTCCCGTAAGTCCCCTAGAACTTAGAACTACTTAAGCCTAAATAACCTGAGGACATCACACACATCCATTCCCGAGGCAGGATTCCAACCTGCGACCGCAGCGGTCGTGCGGTTCCAGACTGAAGCGCCTAGAACAGCTCGGCCACTTCGGCCGGCGGAACTTCTCATACGGAGCACGAGATAACCCATGAAAGATTCAAAAGACAATCTAAAATGAATTTTTTTAAAAAAATTATAATCGATCAAGCACTAAATGCAGTAGATGATAGAGTTGAACAACTTCGTAATCATAGTAAATATTCTCCATTCTTATGTCATATATATGATTTAAATACCATGCTACTAAAATATTGTGAACTTTTAGAACCTATTTTAATTGATGGTGATTCTGTTGACTTAAATGGGCTAAAATTAGCAGAATGAATGTCAGTAATTTCTGTGCTTTTGGGCAAAAAAGAAAGACTAAGCAATGTACTGAGTTTAATCACAAGGTTAAATTTTGCCCAAAATCTTACTTGTCCCTTAATAATATTGCTAACGACACCAATAACTGTAGGAAGCTGCGAAAGGAGTTTCTATACGTTAAAATTAATTAAAAACTTTTTAGTTCAACCACTAAAATCATAATGGTTTGACCAATTTAGCAGTTGAGCATGAAATTGCTGGCCAAGTACATTTAAAAATATTATAAGGAAGTTTGCAGAACTGAAAGTAAGAAAAAACTGGTTTCTGTGATTTTTGGGCAGTGTCACCTTGTTTATTTTCAAAATAATAGCATTTAAAAATGTAAAAATTATACGATTAACAGTTTGTGGTTAGGAAGAGATATTACTTAACTAATTTCTACTGTTTTGTACTGAAATATGCTTAATATGCTTTTATTAGGGGCGGCAATTTGTCTTTTTGTTTGTGGCGGCGTAACCGCTAGAGCGGGCCATACTGCTGCACAGTATTTTCGTCCAAGGGAAACCTCAGCTTAAATGATTTAATTCCGAGAATGGGTTTGCCCCTTCACGGAAGATGCGGGGAGCTCGTTGGATCTCATCGTCGTCCTTGGCTCACACATCAGAATACTCATATCTATAAAGGAAACGAAAGGAAACAAATCGCATAGGATACAGCACACAGAATTTTGCCAACACTGGTCCAGAGCGCTCGAAAAACGGAGAGTATGGTATGGTTTCAATGGTATTGTATGGAATGGCATGGTAGAGCTATAATTATATTTATGACCCTCACTGTAGAGAAAGTGCTAACAAATGGAAAAAACAAATTCCGAGAAATGACGTGGGTTCCAACATGAAAAGGGTTGATTAGCAGCATATGATGCAACTTATGATTCACTATAATGTTAAATGGCTTGTGACATGGTTAGTGTTACATTCCTAAATACTTGCTTATGCTGCAGTCATGGTCGGTGCGGCTGGTTCCGACGGAGGTTCGAGTCCTCCCTCGGGCATTGGTGTGTGCGTTTGTCCTTAGGATAATTTAGGTTACGTAGTGTGTCAGCTTAGGGACTGATGACCTTAGCAGTTAAGTCCCATAAGAATTCACACACATTTGAACTTGTTTATGTTCTATCCATCAACACTCATGGAATTGCTTGTTTTGTAGTTAAAACCGCCTTTTCGTGCTGCAACTTAATTTATTTGGAACTGTCGTAGCAGCTTAACGACGTGTTCGGTAGTTACAAATTTAATAGTTACGGGCCTGCTGCTACTCGAGCTCTGAGAGAACATTTACAAGAGACGCTGAATCGTTATTGACTGCTGTCAAAATTCCAATACTTAACTGGTCCTTTCTTACTCTGCTGCTAAGTGTCTTTAAAATGCCTTTGAACTAAACACATAAATTACGAGTCGTCTCCCAAGAACTGTCATCACATTAATCATTACGTATACGCACTAGCTGCTACTTTCCTTAACCTAATATTCCATTTCGAAAAAAAGTATTTCGACTATCAGTGGCGTGATAGTGGCATAATCACATGTTTACTTGCCTTTTTTTGTCTTAATAACAACTTTTTATCAATTCAATTTTTATTTGCTACAAACAAAAGCGATGTTTCGTAATGCCACTAAACACTTTGAACCGCGAATTCACTGCGATATAATCTGGGATTAACGTTTGCATAACGCAGGTTTCTAGGTTGAACTTGATCTGAGGTCATTGTCTGAACTTAAGGTTAAATGATGTATACCAGTGGTGCTCAACACGCCGATCGCAATAGACTGGTCGATGTCCATGACTTTATGGTTCGATCTACAAAACCTTCGTCCGAAATCTATTTAAATAAGCTGTTTCTGTAAAATACCAGTTTGATGACAATGAGTGTTTCGGTCGAAATTTGTAAGCAGTATATCTGACAACACTGTCTCAGCCCCTTTCGTCTCCACCTGCATTTCACCGTATTTACTGCTCACGCCAAGCACTACTCGCAAACTGTAGCTTAGTGCATTGTGAGTGGGGGTTGATATGAGCGGGGAGAGCGTTCATGGTTTGCAACGGGACGAGGTACGTACGGTGTGGGGTGCGGGCGGGGCGAGCTCCGCTCTCAGCAGGCAACACGAACCTCTGTTTTCGAGCTTCCAAGAAAAAATAAGGTGCACGATTGAGGTAATGATCAGTTAGTCTTACCGAAACTGAGATTGCTGTTTGTATTGATATGTCAAATAACCGCCTCATCACTCATTTTCGAAACAATCGCGATAGAAATAGCGCTACAATACACACCACCATGACAGCACAGGTCAGCGACAATGCACCGAATACCACCAAACAGTACGCTGTACAGCTGGCAACAATTATCTGTAAACCACTATGGCGGGAAGTCTCCCGACCAGAACTACGCAGTGTTGCCAAATCAGCATTTTTATAGAGTTAAATCTGTCTTCTTTTTAATACCATTTTTTGAGGTTCCACAACATGTATTAATATCCAAAAAATACGTATTATTTGATTGAATTAAAAAGCACAACAAAGCAAAATAAAGTAGTGTCGGTGTGAATGTCTGGTTCTTCAGCATACATATACGCAAGGAAAAAAAAAGACCCATATCTACGACATATAATCAGTTGAGAGTAGCTGTCGATCGTAATTAAAGGCTCTGAGGTGGAGTCGCCCCAAAATATGTATTTAAAAAAATCTCAGTAATGTATCACAGAATTTAAATTATTAGAACACATTTTGCACATTTACCACACGGTTTTAATTAATGGCGGTCACTGTTTTTGGAACTGTTGATACGTGAGCCGGCCATTGTGACCGAGCAGTTCTAGGCTCTTCAGTCCGGAACCGCGCTGCTGCTACGGTCGCAGGTTCAAATCCTGCCTCGGGCATTGATGTGTGTGAAGTCCTTAGGTTAGTTAGGTTTAAATAGTTCTAAGTCTAGGGGACTGATGACCTCAGATGTTAAGTCGCATAGTGATTAGAGCCATTTGATACGTGATATCAAGCGATATTTTGCGAAGAGGTAGTAGATGGGCTTAAGGCTGCGGCTTCAAAGGCTGCTTAGCTCTATGTAGCACACGTTTGGGGACGTGGCTTCCACGGACTGCATACACCTGTTAGGGGCGACTCGAGGGCTCTGCTGTTTCAGCCTATGAGTGTCCTACCAACCTGAACACAATTTTCACGTTCCATTGCTTAAAGTAAAAGAGAATGACTTCGATATCGAATACTTGCCTCTATGTATCTCTATTGTGTTTAATTACGTCTTTTATTGACGTTTAACATTACTGTTTTATAGTGTTTTAGACAGTTTTTTGTTACTCTCGTTAGCTATTCTATTCACTATTGGAATAAGTTTGCAAATGCCTCGCCAGAGTGCACCGTGGCGGAGTTGCTATAATCCACCTCAAGCACCTCCCCGTCCGGCCCCAACCTCTCCTTAACTATCCTGCCGAGCATCTCACCCTCAGCCTCTTCTTCCCCACCCTTACCGTCACCTGTGCCACCATTTATGTCCACCCCCGCCCCCCATCCCGTACGATTTCCTGGCCCATGTTGACAGCACCTTCTCCACCTACGTGATTGCCGCTGACCTCAATATCCACAGTTGTGATCCAGCCGACCTCCGGTGGTGGTCTCAGTTTATCACCACCCTCGAGGGAGAGCTGGTTCCCCTCCCTCAGCACACCCGACCCG
This sequence comes from Schistocerca gregaria, assembly GCF_023897955.1. Lineage (NCBI taxonomy): Eukaryota > Metazoa > Arthropoda > Insecta > Orthoptera > Acrididae > Schistocerca > Schistocerca gregaria. The sequence goes on along the minus strand of NC_064931.1, from coordinate 600,038,163 downwards.
AATCCAACACCACTCCCGATGTGGTCCTTGCCTCTCCCAACCTCCTTGGGTGTATCCTTGACCTCATTGGCAGTGACCATGCTCCTGTTCTCCTCACTATCTCTAGTGGTCGCCATCCCCGCAATGCTCCTTGCTCCGACATCCCTCCTAAACTTGTCCATGATTACTCCAGCGCCAACTGGGATACCTACTGGGACTCCATTCACACCCAGATTGAAGACCATGACCTTACCCTGCAATCTCCTGATGACATCTCTCTCACTGCTGCCTTCCTGCACCAGACCTTGTCTGACGCCGTCGCCACCCATATCCCCACCAAAGCCATCCACCCTCACCACCCCAGCCTACCTCCACAGGCCGTCGTTCTCCTTCGAGAGTCCCGCCACTTCTACCGCTCTTTTCTCCGCACTCGTGACCGGGATACACTTACCCGCCAGCGGCAATTACGACGACACATCCTCAACCTGCTTACTGCGAAGAAACGCCGTGCCTGGCACCAGACCTGTACACAACTCAACACCACGCCGCCCATAAACTGCTTTCCACCGCCTTACTGGAAACCGCCCCACCCCCCAGTACCCTCTCCTCCTTGATGACTGTCCCTTTCCTGACAATCTCAGTAAGGCCAACCACTTTGCCTCTCACCTCTCCGATGTTTTTTTCCATCCCAGATGATCCCCACTTTGATTATTCCCTCTTCCCTGATGTCATGGACTGTACGAATACCTTTGTTCCTCCCCTTGCTCCTAGCTTCCAGTACTTGGGCCACACACCACCATCTGAAGTTAACATTCCCATCACTCCACAGGACATCAGCCTCACACTCCGCACTAAACGCAACACTGCTCCCGGCCACAACTGCATTACCTTCCGCCACCTCAAACACCGCCCTCCCTCCTTCCTTTCAGTCCTTGCCACTCTCTACAATGTCCTCCTTGCCACTGGCTTGTATCCCGACCTGTGGAAAACCTCCCATATCCTGATGTTCTCCAAACCCAACAAGCCATCTGATGCCTCTTCCTATCGTCCTATCTGTCTCATATCGGTGTTCAGCAAGCTTTTGGAATCCATCTTTATCCAGCGCATCCATCACCACCTCCACCAAAACCACCTCCTCCCTGACACCCAATGTGGCTTTCGACCTTCCTTCTCTGCCGATGACCAACTCCTCAGCTTCACTTATCTCCTCTCCCTCCAGCTTAACTCCTGTCGCTCCACCATTTTTGTCTTCCTCGACCTCAAAAAGGCCTATGACCGAGTCTAGCATCTCGGGATGCTGTTTAAACTCCAAACCTACGCCCTTCCTGTCAACTACATCCATCTGATGGCCTCCTTCCTCTCCCACCGCCCCTCCTATGTTACCATCCATAATGCCAATTCCCACACCTTCTACCCCTCTGCAAGTGTGCCCCAGGGCTCTGTCCTCTTCCCCTCTCCTCTACCTCCTGTACATGGCAGATATGCCCCAACCCCCCCCCCCCCTCCAGTACACCTCTTGCAATATGCCGATGACACGGCATTCCTCGCCCTCGCTCCTACCCTCCCACAGTCCCAATGCCTGCTCCAGACTCACCTTGACCTTTTTGCTGCATGGTGTAACCAGTAGCTCCTGAAATTAAATCCTTCCAAGACCCAGGCAATCATCGTACGTCATACCACTCGCTCCTTCCGGCTCCTAGATTTCTCCCTTACCGTCTACCCCCATCCTGTCTGTCTCACCCCCACCCTCACCTACCTTGGCCTCACCATTGATCGTCACCTTGCCTGGATCCCTCATCTCTGCTCCATCCAATTCACAGCACACAACCTCCTCAAACTCCTCTCTGGTCGGACATGGGGGTTGCACCCCTCTACCATCCTCCACACATACAAATCCTTAATCCGTCCCATCTTCTGTTATGCCAGTCCCACCTGGATATCTGTCCCCCCCCCCCCCCCCTCAAATTCTATAAGTCTCTCCAGGTCCTTGTTCGTCATGCACTCCACCTTGCCTTCCGAATACACCTCCCGTCCCCCATGCAGATCCTCTATGACCTCATTCCTTTCCCCCATCTGCTCCTGTTCTTCGAACAGATCAGCATACTCTACACCTCCCGCCGCCTTGATCCCCCTCACCCCCTGGTTGTTCCTCTCCTCTCCCATCCCTGCACCCTGCCACGTCTTCACTGTTGTGTCCCCCCTACCCTCCATCTCTGCACCCTTCATCTCCTTTCCCAAGGTGGCTTCCATCAACTCCCCCTCCCTGATGATGCCCTCTCCCCCCCATTTATCCCTCCTATCAACTCTGATCCTCACCCCCCCCCTCCTTTCCTCCCTCCTTTTCCTGGGCTCTCCCCCCTTCTATCCTCTTTTTCCCCTACTACCCTCTCTCTGCCCCCCTTCTCCCCCGAGTCCTTTAGCATTTCCCTCCTCTGCCTTTTCCCATTCCCTCTCGCGTCTGCCCTGCTCCTCCCCCCTTATGAGTCTTCTCCCTCCTTTGGTTCCCCCTCTTTCGTTTGTCCTCTCCTCCCTCCTTGTTTCCCCCCAATCTGTCCAGGTCCCCCCCCCCCCCCCCCTGCCCTCGTCTACCCCTGGCTATGGTGTGTCATCTTTGTGCCAACATTTTAGTGCAGTGTTTACAGTGAGTGTCGAGTGTTGTGCGTCTTGTCCGAATAGAAATCATACTGTCGCTTGGTGTGCTTTTTATATCTCTTGCGTACAGAAACCAGACTGTCACCATGTTTTTTAATTATCTGTCTACTATGTTACCTGTCTGCTTCCTGTGTATTTTATTAGCTTTGCCAACCCTTTTCTTTTGTGTTAACTTTCCGCAATTTTCAGTCGTTTTCCAATTTAAGTCACCGTTTTATCGCTACTTTGATTGTTTCTTATCTTCTTCTTCTGTTTTAAAAAAGTTTGTATGCTGCAGAGCAGCGCAATAAGCTGCTGCCAGTCCACCCCCTTCGGGGGGAATCGAAATTCAATAAAGGAAAAAAAAAAGGCCAGTGTGCACTAGACTATGGTAACGTAAGTATCACCACCTAGTGAGAGTTTCACGGATGTTTAGAGGAAAAAGCGTTCGAAATAAACCCCATGAGCGAAATATGTCCGGTTAACATAGTTTCCTTGCTTGATGACTATGGGTAGCGAGCGTTACCTGCTTGTTTCTTTTTGTGAGTCTATTATGCATCTGTTTAGTGAGTTGTACATTCTTACGAATAACGTCAGCATACCATAAGCTTGCAAATAACACATTATGAATTCAATGTGCGGTTTATTAGGTAACATTTTGGAACATGTGATTAGCATTAAAGTAAAGGAATTTGGCGCTCCCAGCCCCGATGTAAACGTGAATCAATTACAAAAACTGTGTAAATCCAAGCGAGGCTATATATCCCATTTTAGCAGAGCAATGTACAATGCAGCCGAGTTGTTGTGTGCGCTTTGTCACTTAATATGAGTATTTTTATAATATGCAACTGTAAATACGACAAATACGGTGTGTGAATTACCATGGCAGTTGTTCGGGTTGCTCATGTTAGCCAATCACAGCACAAGATCATTGACATCATGGAAACATCACTGTTTCGTTAAGCGAAATCATAAACGCAACGGTTTGGGCACACACAACACTAAACATCTGAAGTTTAGAAATGAAAATGCCAAAAACATTAAGCATGCATCAAATCTAACATACAAAGCATTAAAGATCTCTCCAAAATGTGAGTGAACATTGTGGCATTACATGATTTAATAAGTTATTTGTGAAAGAAGTATTGTATACCAGGAGTAAATCTAATGATTGTCTCTAACTAGAAGTCTGTCAATGTATGTATATACGAATTAGCTTATTTTAAATTGGTCTAAACTTGCAAATACTTTGACATGTCCTATATCCTTGTAAAAGAGATCTACGGATTAATGAAGCTACTACTACCACTGCTGCTACTGCTAATAATAATAATGACACATTTATTTACGAACCAAATAGTAGATAGGGAATTTGAGCATCATTACTCGTAAAACAAGTTAAGTCAATGGTCCTTCTTCCCAAATCTTTCGATGAGATCGCCATATGATGTATCTCGGCTTTCAAGCATTCGCAGTACTGGCTTTTCAACTGAGGTACAACCAAGAGCGGATATACGATCTTGGGTCATCCTGTTCCTCAAATACGTTTTTATACGTCTAAGGCAAGAAAAACTTCTTTCAACTGAAACACTTGTTGCAAAAATGGGGCCAATTAGCAAAAATAGTTTGACAGCTGCTGGAAGAAATTGGTCCGTTTCGTTATCGGTCGTTTTTTTGATGTCTCCCGAACTGACAGAGTGAAATTCTTCTTTCTTCTGGGAAGAAAATAATCTTCATTTCTACAAATGCCGGCCGCGGTGGTCTCGCGGTTCTAGGCGCGCAGTCCGGAACCGTGCGACTGCTACGGTCGCAGGTTCGAATCCTGCCTCGGGCATGGATGTGTGTGATGTCCTTAGGTTAGTTAGGTTTAAGTAGTTCTAAGTTCTAGGGGACTAATAACCACAGCAGTTGAGTCCCATAGTGCTCAGAGCCATTTGAACCATTTTTTTTTTCTACAAATAACCGAGAGCGACTGAAGGATGCATCACAATGAATCCAAACCGTCCACAGGGAAACGCTGGGCATAGTTGGCGAACTGAGTAGCATCAGCTAATTTATGAAGGAGCAGTATGTCCGGATTTGAAAGTCTTGCTTCCACTTCGAAGTATACCTGATTGTATTTTGACGTCAATGAATTGCCAAGGCGTACATCCATTATTTCAGCTCTGTTTATGGAAGCTTCAGGTTGCGAGCTAGTCGAACGTTTTGTAGCACTTAAAAAATCGATCGATTTACATTCATTTCTCACGTTTTTTAAATGTAAACTATGCACTCTGAGACAACATTGTTATAAAACTGTGCATCATTGGCTTTTCCTGAAGAATGTTGCAACGGAGTTCAGCTTTTAAAAATACTTTGAAAAACTGAAGGGAGAATAAGTCAAAGTCTGGAAGACTATTTTTGTAATCCACATACTTCTCTTGTAGTCGTTGCACTAGAGTCTGGGCTGTCAATTACTTCATTTAAAACCTCATTTAGCAGCGGACAGTTGAATGGCAGATATTATTCTGGCGTTACAGTTCCACCTCGTTTCACTGCTGGAAGGGATGCGTTTACCAACAGTACTGTCGACAACTGCTGTGCGTTTGGAAGGCCGATGGAAGAACGCAGGAATACCCTGAATTATGGATACAAAAATCCTCAAGTACTTGAATTATACAAGAACAGCTCCGATGCAAAACTAAATTTAAACGATATGCAAAATAGTGACTAAAAAGGCTGTGGTGGGGAGGGAGGAGGGGGGGCAATTTCACAGACCTTAGTTTGCAGGCCATTTAATTCTCCTGACCAGCACGAAGCACCATCATAAGTTTGGAACGCCAATTCGCTCACCATATCCTTATTCCGAAACATGCCACTTAGCACTGTGAATAGAGCACAAGCATTTCTAGCCTTGCTAACATCATGGAAAAAAAAATCTCGAATGTCGTCGTTGAAGTTCACTAGTCTCACAACAATGTGACTTGTCTGAAATCCTGTTCCTTCGTCCACAATGCAGGCATAAAATGTGGTTCTATCCAAACCTGAATGTATATATTCACAAATATTCTCATTTATACATCCAATCAGTTCGTTCTATATAGTTTTTGAAAATCCCTGGAAGTAGCAGTTTGCTTTCAAATCTTCGTTGCTGGTTATCGGAAGTTTAAAAATCACTCTGAAATGTCAGGGATTCGGTGTATCTTCTCTCTCGTCATGACATCTGAGAGCTAGCTTCTGCTTACACAAAAGATCTGTGACTTCAATTAGAACTTTCATGATGTCCCTGTTAACTTTAGCTTAATTGCTGTGTCTGATTGTCACCAGTTTGTGATGCTCATTAAGTAGCTCTGAAATACTAAACACTTGTTTGCATGGTTCTTTATCTGAAATAAAACTCTGTAGATGGTCTTTACAAGAAGCAAACTGTGCTGGGCAGGTTCTTCAGAAAGTCGAAGTCCTCAGTGAATCACGCAGTTTTTCTTGTATTTAGGAGCAAACATGACGAACGGAATAATTTCCTTTTGAAGGGCAAGCACAGAACTATTTGAGCTGCTCGTACCATGAACTTTGCAATGCACGTGTTTTGAACTTATCTTTTTGAAGGCGATGTAACGCCGGTGTTGCGCGTCCTTTCTTCAAAATTTAATGTCATCCAGCTTCACATCGGCTTGAAAATGAAAGCTCCTGCAAGGAAGTAATTATGTCCTCACTCGAAAGCGTTGCATCAGTCCATGTAAAAGGTTGGGCTTCATCCATATTCACTGCACACAAGACAATTAACGGAAGAGAAACCTGCAAAAGCGGTACCGTTCCTGCTGGCCTCCGGTGCCATTGAAGCGCACGGAAACACGGCTACGGCAGCCTAACCACATCTTCTGTCCCTAGTAGTGAGGTCAGGTAATTACCGCTCGTAGTCTTGCGGTAGAGTTCTCGCTTCCCGCGCAGGGGGTCCCGGGTTCGATCCCCGGCGACGTTAGGGTTTTCTCTGCCTCGAGATGAGTGGGTGTTGTGTGTCTTTCGTCATCATATCATCCTCATTCACTCGCAAGTCGCAACCAATGCCATACGCTCATTATCATTACGGTAACAGAGCGTTTGCGCGCGGACTGGTATGTACTTGGCCTTCTCACCATATGCTTTGCGTCTCCGGTTGCTTCATAGGTTAGTGTTAAGCTTTCGCGCTTTGACTTGCTCTCTAGTGCTGGTAGGTTAGAAGAAATAACACAAGCTAACATCTTTCGCTCAAAGCGCTTAAGGACTTATTGTAAAAATAATTATTTCTGCTACTACTACAACAGAAAAGTGAGGGGGTCCGGCCTCCTCTGATCAGCCGCCACTGCCATTTACTGCTTACATTTGTACCTAACGAAACAGTTCGTGATGGGAGGGACGCTCTGTGATACTCATATGTAGTCGTTGTAAGGAAACAGAGATTGCTGCATAATAGGTATAAAACAATACATAGTGTGACGAGAGATTCTCAATGAAACACGTTTGGCTGTCAAAAGGGCAATGCCTAAAGCTTCCACTGACTCTTGTAGTATAGCTAACATTAACAAAACATCTCTCACAAAATTCGAAGAAATTCCGGTAAAGGCAGCTAGTGGTACCAAAGTTAGAGCCTATAGATGAGACAGGAACTGAAAATGAGGGGAGCAAAGCAAAAGCAGAAATTTTTTCACATGTTTCTTAACACAAGAAAATAAAGGAGTATTGCTCCAATTTAATTCTTGTATCAGTGCAAAAATAAGTGGAATAGCTATGAAATTCATTGGTGTTGAGAACTGAACAAAGATCTAGTGCCCGATGGCATCCCTATCAGATTCTGCACCGAACTGACGCCAGGTCTAGCTCTTCCTACTAACCATAATATACTGAAGATCCCTTAAACGAAAAAACTGTCCCCAGTGATTAGAAGAGCGCACAAGTCACATTCACCTATAAGGACAGCAGAAGCGATCCATAAAACTACCGTCCGATATGAAACTTCCTGGCAGATTAAAACAGTGTAGCCGACCGAGACTCGAACTCGGGACTTTTGCCTTTCGCGGGCAGGTGCTCTACCATCTGAGCTACCGAGGCACGACTCTCGCCCGGTCCTCACAGCTTCACTTCTGCCAGTATCTCGTCCCCTACCTTCCAAACTTTACAGAAGCTCTCCTGCGAACCTTGCAGAACTAGCCCTCAGCGCACACTCTGTTGCAGAGTGAAAATCTCATTCTGGAAACATCCCTCAGGCTGTGGCTAAGCCATGTCTCCGCAGTATCCTTTCTTTCAGGAGTGCTAGTTCTGCAAGGTTCGCAGGAGAGCTTCTGTAAAGTTTGGAAGGTAGGAGTCGAGATACTGGCAGAAGTGAAGTTGTGAGGACCGCGCGAGAGTCGTGCTTCGGTAGCTCAGATGGTAGAGCACTTGCCTGCGAATGGAAAAGGTCCCGAGTTCGAGTTTCGGTCGGGCACACAGTTTTAATCTGCCAGGATGTTTCATATCAGCGCACATTCCGCTGCAGAGTGAAAATCTCATACCGTCCGATATCCTTGCCATCCATTAAAACACATTCTGAGCTCAAATGTAATGAGGTATCTCGAACAGAACAATCTTCTCCATGTCACCTGTCATACATTCTAAACATATCGACCATGTGACACTGAATTCTTGCTTTTCTCACATGATACCCTGAAATCCATTGAGTAAGGCAATCAGGTATATGCAGTATTTCTTGACTTCCACATGGCATTTATCTCAGTACCACACATATGCTTATTATTGAAAGTATGATCGTATGGAGTATCTGAGATTTTTTCACTGCACTGAAAATTTATTGGTGGGGAGGACACAGCCTGTTTTATTGGATAGAGTGTCGGATATAAAAGTAGCCAGAAGGAAGTGTGTTATATATTAATGAGCTTGTGGACAATATTAATAGTAACCTGAGACTTAACAGGTGAAACAGTTATCTGTAACAAATTACTGTCTGAAAAGACCTGCAGATGTATTCAGTCATATTTCGGCAGCATTTCAAAGTGGCGTACAGAGTCATACCTTCCTTTATACAGGGTGTTACAAAAAGGTACGGCCAAACTTTCAGGAAACATTCCTCACACCCAAATAAAGAAAAGATGTTATGTGGACATGTGTCCGGAAACGCTTAATTTCCATGTTAGAGCTCATTTTAGTTTCGTCAGTATGTACTGTACTTCCTCGATTCACCGCCCGTTGGCCCAATTGAAGGAAGGTAATATTGACTTCGGTGCTTGTGTTGACATGCGACTCATTGCTCTACAGTACTAGCATCAAGCACATCAATAAGTAGCATCAACAGGTTCATCAGGAACGTGGTTTTGCAGTAAGTGCAATGTTTACGAATGCGGAGTTGGCAGATGCCCATTTGATGTACGGATTAGCACGGGGCAATAGCCGTGGCACGGTACGTTTGTATCGAGACAGGTTTCCAGAACGAAGGTGTCCCGACAGGAAGACGTTCGAAGCAATTGATCGGCGTCTTAGGGAGCACGGAACATTCCAGCCTATGACTCGCGACTGGGGAAGACCTAGAACGACGAGGACACCTGCAATGGACGAGGCAATTCTTCCTGTAGTTGACGATAATCCTAATGTCAGCGTCAGAGAAGTTGCTGCTGGACAAGGTAACGTTGACCATGTCACCGTATGGAGAGTGCTACGGGAGAACCAGTTGTTTCCGTACCATGTACAGCGTGTGCAGGCACTATCAGGAGCTGATTGGCCTCCACGAGTACACTTCTGTGAATGGTTCATCCAACAATGTGTCAATCCTCATTCAGTGTAAATGTTCTCTTTACGGATGAGGCTTCATTCCAGCGTGATCAAATTATAAATTTTCACAATCAACATGTGTGGGCTGACGAGAATCCGCACGCAATTGTGCAGTCACGTCAACGACACAGATTTTCTGTGAACGTTAGGGCAGGCATTGTTGGTGATGTCTTGATTGGGCCCCATGTTCTTCCACCTACGCTCAATGGAGCACATTATCATGATTTCATACGGGATACTCTACCTGTGCTGCTAGAACATGTGCCTTTACAAGTAGGACACAACATGTGGTTCATGCACGATGGAGCTCCTGCACATTTCAGTCGAAGTGTTCGTACGCTTCTCAACAACAGATTCGGTGACCGATGGATTAGTAGAGGCGGACCAATTCCATGGCCTCCACGCTCCCCTGACCTCAACCCTCTTGACTTTCATTTATGGGGGCATTTGAAAGCTCTTGTCTACGCAAGCCCGGTACCAAATGTAGAGACTCTTCGTGCTCGTATCGTGGTCGGCTGTGATACAATACGCCATTCTCCAGGGCTGCATCAGCGCATCAGGGATTCCATGCGACGGAGGGTGGATGCATGTATCCTCGCTAACGGAGGACATTTTGAACATTTCCTGTGACAAAGTGGTTGAAGTCACGCTGGTACGTTCTGTTGCTGTGTGTTTCCATCCCATGATTAATGTGATTTGAAGAGAAGTAATAAAATGAGCTCTAACATGGAAAGTAAGCGTTTCCGGACACATGTCCACATAACATATTTTCTTTCTTTGTGTGTGAGGAATGTTTCCCGAAAGTTTGGCCGTACCTTTTTGTAACACTCTGTATATTAGAAAACGTAAAACTTTGCATTTCACAGAAGGTGACTTCAGTAGCAGTGACTCATAGTTGAAATTGGTCAACTCATACAAATGCCTCGGTGTAACAATATCTTGAGATCTGAAACGGAAGGATAACATAGGCTCAGTCATAGCTAAAGCAGGTGGCAGACTGCGGATCATTGGTAGGATGCTAGGAAAACGCAATCAGCTACAAAGGAGACGGCAAACAAAATACTCATTTGGCCATCATTGCCCAGATGCGGAGGACCCGTATGAAATAGGCCTGATGACATGTTGAATTATACAAAGAAATACAGTAAAAACGGTCACAGGTTTGTTTGATCCAGCTGAGAGTGTCCTAGAGATGCTGAAAGAACTGAACTGTCAGATGCTTGAAGTCATATGCGAACTCTCTTTTGATAGCCCACTTAAAAAGTTTCTAGAGCCAAGTAAGTGATGAATCTAGGAACACAATATAATATTGCTCCCCTATGGATCATGAAGACATCATTAGAGTACTTACACTGTGCAAAGAGGTGTTTTAGGTACTCATTCTTCTCGTGCGCCACATTAGAACGGTACGGGGAAAAGCCCTAGTAACTAGCACAATATGAAGTACACTCTTCCACACATTTCTTAATGGTTTGCAGAGCCCACATGTATGAGTCACACGTTAGCCAAGGTTGTTTCGGTTACACTGCAAAAGTTTCGCTGGGAAAGCCATTCACATTCTCCATAGAGCTCCCATATCTCCCCAGACGAGTTCCGTATTTTCCGAGTCCCGATGAAAGACATTCGTGGCTGTCAACCTGCTTCGGATAAAGAGGTACGCACCTGGGCACAATTATCTTTTTGTAGGCAAACGCTAACATTTTTCCATGAAAGCAATGACCATCTTACCTCACACTGGCATAAATGTATTACAGCCCCTTATACTACATCGGCAACGATGAAAGTGGAATCAGTGAAAGTATACAAGATACTAGTGTTATCCAGTTTGTCTGTTTCTTAATGAGGAGAACAACTAAGAAGTGGTAAAAAATGGCGGAATTATTGGAGCTAATGTGAAGGACACTTAATGTTAAGTTCCTTTGATAACATTATTTAATGCATCACGGGAGATGAAACTTAGTGAAACATCAAAATTTGACCAGAAGATACGAAAGAAGTGTGGGAATTTTTCTAACTACAGGGCAGAGTCAGACTACGTGATCAAACGAACAATGACTAGTGCAGCGTATCATGTGAAATTTGATTAAGGTGGAAGGTGAATACTGAATTAAGGGAATTTTTTTGTTGGCACACTGCCATTCACAATTTGTTTCATTTGCCATTATTATTGAAGTACCGTATTCTCCGAGGCTAAATCCAGAGGTCCTAGGATCTTTTACTTAACTATAGCTTTTCTTTTTTTGCTTCTGGCAGTGACTTTTGAAGGTGAAGTTGCAGCGTGATTCAGAATCCATGTTAAATGCATATATTTGGCTAGCTTAAGTTACTTTGAAGGTCAGAGGAGGGCACGGGCATGCCGTCTCCTATAGCAATATTGCTAGTAAAAGTACTACGGGGCTCAAATCGATCCTCGTATTGTAGTCTAGTTACAAATCATTCTCGGTTAGGTGTGGCTCGTATTTACAGGCTCTGAGGCGTAGCCGCCCCAAAATGTTTATCAAACAAACTTTTCAATGACATACTAGAGAATTTAAATTATTAGAACACATATTTCCCACACAGATTTAATTACTACCGGGCGACACATTTGGAACTGTTGATATGTGATATCAAGGGATGTTTTCGACCTGGGGGTAGCCAGTTGGACGACTGCGCCATGAAATGCTGTTTAGGCTACGGTCACAGTGGCTCCGATATAGGTGGATTCCGCCGACGGCCGATGTTTTCAAATCACTACGTGTGCGGTCACACTATAGCCAATATTGTCTCCCAAGCATACAGACTTCGGACGACAATTAGTGAAATTCAAATCATTTTGTTTTCTTCGGTCAAATCGACTCATGTTCTCGCACACGAAATATGAAGTGTGAGAAACTGATAAATTTAGTCCAAGGAGGATTGAGTTTGTGGCATCCTGAGGATTAAAATATCATAATCCGGATATAATTCGCAATCTATGGACTCAAATCGCAGGTTTATTCGAAAGCTGAAAGAGGTAGGCAAAATCTTTATTAGAAATTATAGGTGTAGGTTTCTTTCTTTCTTTCTTTCTTTCAGACTTTGTCTCGCTTCAACGCAGGGTCGGCCTTGTTATTACGCATTTGGCAGTGTTAGATACAGAGGGTGGCTGGATGCCCTTCCTGCCACCACCCCAAACCCCTCCCCCCCCCCCCTGGATGTAAGTAGTGTACCCCATCTGTCTGCGTCTAGTGTAAGCCATGAAAGAGTGTGCAAGTTTTCAAATGTCTGTGAATCGTTTAACTGAGGCGTAACGAGGGGACCAGCCTGGTATTCACCTAGTGGGATGTGGAAAACCGCCTAAAAACCACATCCAGGCTGGCCAGCATACCGGGCCTCGTCGTTAATCCGCTGGGCGGATTCGATCCGGGGCCGGCGCGCCTACCAGAGTCCAGGAAGCAGCGCATTAGCGCTCTCAGTTATCCTGGCGGGTAAAATTTTAGGCGTATGTTATAACCTAAAAAAAATTTGCTCATATGAAATGGGTACAGTACCTTATAGGTAGGTTGTCTTCAAATTATTGTTACTGCTTACTGGCGTTCTATGCCACTAGGGTAGTGATTCTGAAGTGGTTTGCAAATTTCGTGTACTGTATGTATATTCACTTTTAAGTGTTATAGGTTATTCTTGTCTTTCACTCGTTTGCTAAATTAATTCACGTACATCTGCAGAACTTTAAACAAATACAGCGAAACAGTGTGTTTATAACTTGCTTTTCACGGTCATCACCAATTATCTCAAGTATGTAACAGAAGGTTTCTTCCGTCATCTCATACATTCGTAATAAAACTTGTCTTGTTATTCCGATAACTAAGGACAAAGTGTACAGTACTCGCACGTTTTTTACGAGACATGGAAACTGACTCTCATACATTCGGCGTCTCTTTAATAGTCGAAGTCGCTATGCAGCGCTCGTATCCAAGCAACGAGGCGTCGTGGTGTCCACCCCGCCCTAAGAGGTTAAAATCTAACCTACTTTATACATCGACTATATTCTAACCTAACCTAACCTCCTTTGACCTTGCTAAAAACTGACGATGGAGATCGGACGCACTATGACTACGCGATCGGCTGATGTTATCGGGAGACCAATGACAACGATGTCATGACGGCTGTTGTTGCCACTGTGTTAGTAGCCATAGGAGTGTGTAGCAGATGATGGAGGGCCGTGGTTCCTTCGGACTACAGCTGTTCTAAGGCTCTGGTGTTTCAGCCTATGGGTGTCCTACCAACCTGCACACGATTTTCACGTTCGACTGCTTAAAGCAAAAGGGAACGAAGAGCTGCTGAAAATTCGCTATCGAATCTCTGCCTCTGTGTGTCTCTATTGTGTTTAATTACGTCATTTATTGACGTTTAACATAACTGTTTTATAGCGTTTTAGACGTTTTTTTTTGTATCTGCCGTTGGCTATTCTATTCACCGTTGGAATAAGTTTGTAACCTTCTCGCCAGAGTGCACTAGACTACGGTAACATACGTATCACCATCTAGCGAGAGTTTCAAGAATGTTTAGAGGAAAAAGCGCGCGAAATAAACCCCATGAGCAGAATATGTCCAGTTAACATAAGTTTCCTTGCTTACTTACTGTGAGTAACGAGTGTTACCAGCAAATTTCTTTTTGTCAGTGTATTACGCATGGGTTTAGCGAGTTTTACCTTCTTGCGAATAACAGCAGCGTACCACGAGTTTGAAAACAACACAACATGAATGCAATGTGCAATTTATCTGGTAAAATTTTGGAACATGCGGTTAAGATTAAAGTAAAGAAATTTGGGGCGCCCTGACCTGATGTAAACGTTAATTAATAACAACCACCGTGTAAATCCAGCAAGAGTATACACGCAATTTTAAGAGAGCGATGGACAATGCAGCTGAGTGGTTCTGTGCCCTGTATCATTTAAAATGCATATTTTTGTAACACACAACAGTAAATAACACAAATTACCATGGTAGTTGTTAGGGTTGCTCATGTCAGCCAATCACAGTACGAGATACGTGACGTCATGGAAACATCACTGTTTCGTCTCGCGAACTTATAAACGCAGCGGTTTGAGCACACACACCACTAAATGTTTGAAGTTTAGAAATGAAAATACCAAAAACATTAACAAGCTAACATACACCACATTAAAGATCTCCCTAAAACAATTTTTTTTAGTACGATGTGTTGTAATAAACTGTCGGTGAATGTGACGTTGATGGATAAATACGCTATCTATAGATTTCACCTTGGAGTTAGCTGTTGATATTATTTAGCAGCTGATTACGAAATGGAAGAGAGATAAAGTATGTAAATGCTTGTCTAGAGTGTGATATTGTACACACCCCCCTCCTCCCCCCCCCCCCGCCTGAAATCTTTGTTATGGTGTCAGACTGACCCTGTAGCGTAGTCCGAGGTCTAGTTTAGCTCCGATCGACAATTATCGCAGTATTGAAACCACGTGCTGTGCCTGCATCTCAGCTCATTACTTCCAACCGGCAGGTTGCATCTAACAGGTCGGATTCACCCACCTTTATCTATGTTTGGCTTAATTTATACTCGTTTGTTTATATAGGATAATACTTACTATATCCTATATAAACACACAACACCTGTTCACGGTCAGCAACGCTTATATGAGCTACTAACAACGTATCGTCACTAAGTTCATTCTGTATTTTAGCCCATAAGTGTCATTAAATAAAGGCTACATAGCATCTTTGTAACGCATTAGGAAATTATATACTCATTTCCTAAGGGATATGTGAAGTCTCGTCATCAGTTATTTAAAATAATTTTTTTTTCTGAAAATGTGATCGTCTGCTGTAGCAGCGCTACAAACCTGTAGTGTTTCAAATTGGAACTACATGAAGCGCTTGTCGTCTAACCGTCAGAGGGCTCGCATGTAGCGTCTGCGGAAGCGCTTCTGTGTCGTTGCCATGGAGATTTCAGTTACACTTCCGGGAGACAAACGATGTGTACATGTGTACTACTGAGTACTTAGCGGAATATAAAATAAGAACAGAGATATCATAGAAAACACCCCTTTTGTGCAAGTGACATTCTTAAATGCGGACAATACTAAATATGGATAAGTCGAAGTGTCTTGGGGAAATTACAGGGAAATATTAATAAATAAAGTGTATTTTACGGTCACCTTGTTAAATGATAATATACGTAAAATGATTCATAATCACAATTATGTAAACTTATTACCAACATGCAGCTACGTAATTAATGTTGATATTGTGTCACAATGGAAAAGTGCGTAGTTAAACCACGAAGGCTCCTGAGTTCGATCCGACGACCATTCTTGTATTATTTTTATCTTTTGCATATTTATTTATTTCACTTCTGGCAATGTTTTTTGATGTGAAAAATACCGAGCTGCACGGTGGTTCCGAGTCCACATGATTAGGCATACCTATAACTGACCTGTTAAATCAGGAAGGTAATGGCATACCAACTCCAACAAGACCAAGGCTAGTAAGGCACTGTGGTGTTCAATCCAGTTTTTGGATTCATGACGGCTTTACTTACCAAAATGTACAAAAATAAAATCGCTAACAGTAATTCTAAATTCTCAGTTGAAAAGCTCTCAATTCGTTATGATACGACGACATAGATGCTGGTAATATTCACATAATTCTGTGCTACGGATGCATCTTCCACTCTCAAGCAGAGTGTAGCTACCCTGTTCCGAAATTTCCTTACAGAGTAAAACTATGTGCCAAATTTAAATAAAACTTTCTAGCGTACCTCGCTGACTAACTGGAAACAAGAGAGCGTTATTCGCCAAATTAAAACTGCAAGGACTCATCGTTTGTTATGCCTGTTTTATTTCAGTCACTCATGTATAATTCGAATATCAAATACGTTGCTCAGTCCTTTAAATTTTTGTGTCTATTCCCTTGTAATAAACATGTGCCCAAAGATTTCTGAATACATTCATTCCATGTGGGAATGTTAACTTCAGTCGGGAAAATGTAAGACGCTGAAGAAGCAAGAAGACCCGGCCTCCGTAAACATGTGGAAAACAGTGACGAATAAAAACTGCATTCAAGAAGTAAAAAAAAGTGATACTTTAGCGCAACAAAACAATACGCAAAAATTGAATACAGCAAATTAAGTAATAACGCCATCTGACAAAAATTTGGGGCAAAGAAAGTTTGCTTCATTAGGACCATGTGTGACGTCACGACCTGTCCACGTTGTATCGGAGACGACAGAGGCCGCCTACCGACTTTTGTGATCGTTCGAGACGCTCAAATTCGGTAACCATTCTTGCAGTCGAATTACAGGAACAGCTCACATTGGCCCGTGTTAAACTCGACGCAAGTAGGGCATTACCTTCAGAAATGATTCAGTTGCTATAAGCTGAAATGTCTTAACGCTACAGCATAATTCGACAGATATCTTCATTTCGTCAGCCACTCATTGAAGAACTGCATCATTGTGTGTTGAGTTGTCATACTACCGGTAATTTATTTGTAAGGATTATTGAATCTGACCTTCAAACACACTTCTGAAATTTTCCATTTCACCAGATAGAAAGACACGTGCCAGTCTGACACATTTGCTGTGAGACGTCAGGGGAGTCATTAGCCACATTACAATGACAAAATTAACTTTTCGTTTCGTTTCTGTGTACATGACGGTTACAGTATTTTTGCTGAAAATAGGTGACCAAAGAGCTTTTTTCTCAAACACCTGTTTCAAGTGACTGAACTGACCCGAAAATATTTACAAACGGATCTTTAAATAAGTGAAGCGAACTCTACGTGGTTAGCAAGTACCCGTCTTCAATTTAGAAAAGGGTGCGGAATTCACTTTCATCAGGTTCTCATGTGCTATTTTCAAGCCCATGTTGGAGCCTCTCCTCTCGACAAAATTCAGTTCTTTATAGGACTACCTAACACACACTAACTTTGGTGATTGTTTTTACAAGTTAGAATACAAGTCAGAACATTGTGTTGTGTTATTAATTGAGCTAGACATCTGTCACCTACCCGTTCCTTGATTATTATCCGCCGGCCAGCCGGCCGGTGTGGCCGAGCGGTTCGAGGCGCTACAGTCTAGAACCACGCGACCGCTACGGTCGCAGGTTCGAATCCTGCCTCGGGCATGGATGTGTGTGGTGTCCTTAGGTTAGTTAGGTTTAAGTAGTTCCAAGTCCTAGGGGACTTATGACCTCAGCAGTTAAGTCCCAGAGTGCTCAGAGCCATTTGCACCATTTGATTACTATCCACAGTAATTAAATATTATTTTAGTGTCATGTTTCAAATTTTCCCAAAATATTCGAAAAAGTACTGTACTCAAAAAAGTCTCACAGTTAAGTGGAAACAATTTACTTAGCATATCACAGTTCGGATTCTAGAAGGATTGATCGACTGAAAAAGCTGCTCATACGTTCACTCACCAAATATTAGTAGCCTTAAATAATAAAATATCACCAGTGTGTATTTTTGATTATCTGTCCCAGGCGTTTGAGTGTTTATATCATGTTATACTCTCAGAAAAACTCAAGTTTAATGTGACTGATGACTTTACACACAATTCGTTTAAATCATACTGAGCAAACGGAATGCAAAAAGTTGTACTGAATGATTCAAACACTTTGAAGTGAAAGGAAATTTTAGTGACTTGGGAGTAATCACAGAGACGCTGCGCAAACAGTCTCCACGTACGCGTACACCGTAATTACTCAACCACGCAAACTTTTGGGTTTACACTCCTCTGGTATGAGACGTAGCCGGGAGGGGAGGGGGGTGGGGGGGGGGGGGGCGAGGTCCACTGGGGGCCGAACCGCACAATAACCCTGGGTTCGCTATGGGGCGGCGGTGGGATGAGTGGACTGTTGTAGCCTGTTGTGGGGTTGTGAACCACTGATGTCTACGGCGGGGACGAAGCCTCTCCTTCGTTTCTAGGTCCCTGGTTCAACACACAATACACACACACACCCCCTCCACCCCCCCACACACATTATATATATATATATATATATATATATATATATATATATATATATATATATATATATATAAGCGGAACTGGTACTTTCTGCTGATGATACTACCTTTAGAATAAATCCCATTACAGAGAAAGCGACAGAAGAGATTGATAATGAAGTTTTTCAAAGAATCATTAAGGGGCTCTCTGAAGATTGGGTCTCCCTTAATTCTAAGAAAACACACTGTATTTAGATTTAGAGATCAAATAGAGTCGTACCAACAACTCATGTAGCACTTGATCAGAAGTCTGTAAATGACGTAAAATGCTTCAAACGTTTGGGTGTAGTTACATACAGATGAAAATTTGAACTTGAAGAAGCGTATTACTGAGATGCGCATTTTTGGTAACGTTCATCACCACAGTTCTAAAAACATAGGACATGACTAATAACAATGTAGGTAAGCAAAGTAGTGTGCCCTGACATAGGTAACATAACGAGCTGTTCTTAGATGTAGAAGGGCACAGCACGCCACATATTGGTTTTCCAAGTAGTTTAATATCCTAGTACCATTTTACTCGAAAGTAAACATATATAGATTTCTTCAATCCAGTATTCATCGTCGTTTGGGCACTTCGATAAAAGGACGGTACAAATTTTGAAATGTGTTGAAAGTAAGTTTCAGTAGAGTAATGTTAACAGAACTTCCTCAGCTTTTCCCAATTTCGTTGTTAAACCATGGTGGATCTTTTCGGTCTTTAATCCACTTACTCGGCATGTACTTCTCCAGAGCATGATTTACAGTCAATTTAAACTTTGCCCATAATTCCTCTTCGTTCATAATACTGAGACAAAAATATATTAATTTAGTGCCTAACAACTGTCTATCTACTCTTCTAGCCTTCTTGATACGTTTATTAACTTTAGTAACCATAGGCGCTATGATGACATCATGAACACTAATCCCCATCTCTATACTGATGCGATCGATAAGGTCTGGCCTGTTTTTAGCTACAAGATCTAAGACATTTGCATTGCGCATGAGATGCCGGGCCTCCTGCAGAAGACATTTTCATAAAATGTGTTAAAAGTACTTCACAAGACTTCCCGTCTACAACTCCTGCAATGAATCCATAGACGTCCCAGTCTATAAAGTGGTAACTGTAAATAAAATTAATTATTTTGTATAAAGAAAACTTATGTTAAAGTGACACGTTCCACATCATTACGAAATGTCGTAATCATAATCTATGAAACAAGGATTAATATATGTATTTATGTATTCGGTATAGGTGGTTAAAGTCGCCTAGAACTAATATTGGATGATCTGGTTATTTCCACGGTACTGACCGTAAACTTTCTTTGAATGACTCAGTCACGGCAGAATTGGATGGCCGATAGAAACATCCAACAATTAACTTGATTTCACCTAAATCTGTTATACGTGAACAGATAACTTCACAGTCACACTCAAAATCGACCTCAATAGAGACAATTTTGTCAACTGCAATGAGCACTTCTCCTCCTATGGTGTCTAGCCTGTATTATGGATATACGTTCCATGAATCGCTAAATATCTCAGAGCTTTCCACTTTGGGTTTCAGCCAAGAATAATTTCAGCGCGAATATTTTCCTGCAGGGCTCTAAATTCGAGAACTGTGTTACGAATATTTCGACAGTTTACCGATGAAATGTTCACAGTCGAAGTGTCTTTAACCTGAACGCGATCGATCACATTTCACTGTCGTCTGCCGAGTGTTCGTCAGAGTACCTAAAACTATCGCCTAGGCTATAAAAATACCACGTGCACTCCACAAGTACTGTGCTACCCGAGTAGTTTCTTCCTTTGCATAGTGCACCCCTGACCAATCTAGAGGAACCCTAAAATTCCCCATCCGATAATGCAAGTCCAGAAATCTGCGGCCGAGACCGAAGACGAAGACTTCGGTCGACGAAGGCTTTGGTCGAGAATCTCCACTCGGCTCCAAACCAAAGGGTCGCGATCAACTCTGAGACAAATGCGGCGAACTGCGAGCTCTGCTCGCGCCCCGCGTGCGAGGCCAGCAGCTTTCACCATCTCCGCCAGCCGCCTGTATCAACTGAGGACGGCCTCAGAACCCAAGCGACAGGTATCGTTGGTACCGACGCGTGCCACTGCTCGCAAACAGACGACCGCAGACAATGCCGCCTCCACATTTCGGATGAGACTCTTCAGCAGACATACTGAGTTTCCAATGTCTTTCTTACCGGCTCTGAACACTATTTCCCTTACGAGATCTATAACGTTGCAAAAACGGGAGCTCCCGATACCTAGGACACCCCTGCCCCCATATGCCTACTCGGACCTTGCTGAAGTCCACTCACAAGGCGAATAGTAGAGGCCAGAGGACCAGTCTCCACATTGGCCCTCCGCCTCAAGCGACGCGACTGCCTTTCTACCCCACTCATCCTACTGTGAGGGCAGATATTGCCCCTCACAGTGGAAGGGATCCAAAAGGTGTCGTGCGAATATGAAATCTGTAGATTCGGGAGGGCCATACTGAGCGCCATGCAGGACCTCAACGACCGCACCTCGTAGAGCACAGCGAGATTGTTCGCTTGGCCCTTCAGGATTGTACAGCCACGTAAAGTACGTCGAGTTAGGAAATGGTATTGTTTGCAACAAGACAAGTATCGGCAAAGACTATGCGACGACGCCTAGAGTATCACAGTCTGTCACCATAGCGACCATTGTTGTGGCTTTCCTTGACATGGCAGCAACGAGCGGGAAGTGACAGTGAAGCACCCGATGAAGATACTGGACACAGGGTCAACGTGTCCTCTTTTCAGACGAGTCGCAATTCTGCATACGGTAACACAATGGACGTATTCATGGGTGGAGGCTCCAATGAGAACAAACATTATCAGACTGCGTTATCATCATATAGGTCCAGCATCTTGCTTGATAATAGTCACCCCATATCTATGATGAATTACCGTTTCAAAGAAGCTGCATATAATTATTCAGTCAGGTCTCGGTAAGATTTCGAAGTCGTGCAAAGATTGGAAATTTGCTTTAAATGATCAGAAATGTAAAACTGTGAACTTCACAAAACAAAAAAACGCGGTATCCTATGGCTATAATGTCAATGGGTCATAGTTGGAATCGCGTAACTCATACAAATAGCTGGGTGTAACGCTTTGTAGCGATCTGGAATGGAATGATCGTACAGGCTCAGTCGTGGGTGAATCATGTGGTGAAGTTACGTGAGTAAACTTGTTACAGTGTACCTTTCGTAACTTCAAGCGACCACGGCTTTTGGACAGACCCTGTCTGGAGTCCGTGCATTTGTACGGAAGTAAACATCGCAGTCTGTTTAATTGGTGCCGCCTTGTCGCTGTTCAGTAGAAAAGATGCTATTCTGTGGTGGTTACGGCACTGTATTGATTTCATCTTGGCTTCAAAATGGGTGAAGAGCGAGACTGGTACAGTCACTTAAGCTTTATTTCGGAGCACGATTGATCATGGTGAGCACCTATCCTTAGATCCTGATAGCATCCAAGTATCAGGCTTGTTGGCGCCAGGCATGTTTTGGTGGTTCCTGTTTGAGTAACCATATTAAGTGATCGTCAATGGTGTTGATTTGGATGTTTTAAAGCTTCTAAGTGTTTTTAAATTTTTTAAGCTCGGTGTTCTTAAACTTGGCGGGCATTTGCAGTTGTCAAGTGAGCTACTGTTACCTAAATCTAATCTGCAGTTTGTGGCACATCGTAAATTTGATTTCTGTTGCACGATCATAAACATGAAATATTTATTTATTTAATCGATCTTCTAGCTGTCTTGCTGGTGTTGTTTAAAGTTTACTAAGATTTTTAAGTTTCTTTATTGTTAAAGTTACCTCACGCACGGCGTTAGTTTGGTGTGTTTTATATATGTTTGGATGATAAAGCTCAGTTTATTCTGTTTTAGATAACCAGCTGGTTACCGTTTCCAATGGTATTTGCCTGTGGGCGGCCGCTGTTGGCGTCTCCTTGGGTCTGGGGTTGTTGCGTCCGTTTGCAAGAAGAGAAATATGTTGTTGTGGTCGTCAGTCCTGAGACTGCATGCTACTCTATCGTGTGCAAGCTTCTTCATCTCCCAGTACGTACTGCAGCCTACACCCTTCTGAATCTGCTTAGTGTATCCATCTCTTGGTCCCCCTCTACGATTTTTACCCTCCACGCTGCCTTCCAATACTAAATTGGTGATCCCTTGATGCCTCATAGCATGTCCTACCAACCGATCAGTTCTTCTAGTCAAGTTGTGTTACAAACTCATCTTCAACATCTACATGATTACTCTGCAATTCACATTTAAGTGCTTGGCAGAGGGTTTATCTAACCACAATCATACTATCTCCCTACCATTCCACTCCCGAACAGCGTGCGGGAAAAACGAACACCTAAACCTTTCTGTTCGAGCTCTGATTTCTCTTATTTTATTTTGATGATTATTCCTACCTATGTAGGTTGGGCTCAACAAAATATTTTCGCATTCGTAAGAGAAAGTTGGTGACTGAAATTTAATAAATAGATCTCGCCGCGACGAAAAAGTCTTTGTTTTAATGACTTCCGTCCCAACTCGTGTATCATATCTGCCACACTCTCTACCCTATTACGTTATAATACAAAATGAGCTGCACTTTTTTGCACCCTTTCGATGTCCTCCGTCAATCTCACCTGGTAAGGATCCCACACCGCGCAGCAATATTCTAACAGAGGATGAACGAGTGTAGTGTAAGCTGTCTTTTTAGTGGACTTGTTGCATCTTCTAAGTGTCCTGCCAATGAAACGCAACATTTGGCTCGCCTTCCCCATAATATTATCTATGTGGTCTTTCCAACTGAAGTTGTTCGTAATTTTTACACCCAGGTATTTAGATGAATTGACAGCCTTGAGAATAGTACTATTTATCGAGTAATCGAATTCCAACGGATTTCTTTTGGAACTCATGTGGATCACCTCACACTTTTCGTTATTTAGCGTCAACTGCCACCTGCACACCATACAGCAATTTTTTCTAAACGCTTTGCAACTGATACTGGTCTTCGGATCACCTTACTAGACGGTAAATTACAGCATCATCTGCGAACAACCTAAGAGAACTGCTCAGATTGTCACCCAGATCATTTATATAGATCAGGAACAGCAGAGGTCCCAGGACGCTTCCCTGGGGAACACCTGATATCACTTCAGTTTTACTCGATGATTTGCCGTCTATTACTACGAACTGCGGCCTTCCTGACAGGAAATCACGAATCCAGTCGCACAACTGAGATGATACCCTATAGGCCCGTAGCTTGATTAGAAGTCGCTTGTGAAGGACGGTGTCAAAAGCTTTCCGGAAATCTAGAAATGCGGAATCAACTTGAGATCCCCTGTCGATAGCGGCCCAATCCTATTCAATACCTCCTCATTAGTTATATGATCTACCCATCTAATCTTCAGCATTCAGAAAGATATGAATTTGAAATTTAATTCTTAGATACATGTGAACGTGGACTGATTATTAATTGTATTATAACTGCGCAATAAAGATTATAATTTGTTAACCTCATGGCCTCTAGGCTGTGGTCCTGGCACCGATATGTCGTCCTGTTTTTTGTATTGTTTGCTCAAGCCTCTCTAAAATGTTGAGCTGCTTTTAATTAATTTTACCTGTTTTAAGGCTTATTTCACTTTATTTCTCTGGAAACGTAACGTGGGTGGGGCGGAACTCAGAACCTATTTTTGAGTACTCGAATTCCTTTTCAGCGAATTACAAATGTCAGATTTTTTTCTATAGCTAGATTAACAGGGACATCAAAACAAAAAATACAAAAATTGACAGGCGAAGTTACCTTTCAGTCTCGAATCTCTCTCCATTGTCGTCAATCTTCGTGTAAGTGTTCTGTCTCTTCAGCCTCGGCGCCGGGTCGGAACTTTTGCTGCGGACTTGAATGGCGTTTCCTGACGTCGACCTGCTTGCTGCCACGGTCGTCGACCGAGTGCTGTAAGACGTGAGCTCCTGCGTGACTATTTTCTTCACGGAGTTGGTCCTGAGCGTCGGCAGCGTGAGCTGCGACGCACCGAGCCGAGGGGACTTGGTGCCGTCCGCGGGCCGGGTCGACACCGTCGGCCGCGGTATACGGGAGAGGCCCGCGGGCTGCGGAGACGGGTCCCGGGGGCTCGGCGGGGGCGCCTCCTCGTTCAGCCGGCACTGCGCGGACGCGTCCGCCAGCTTGTGCTCCACGGTGCTGGTGGCCATCTCGCGGGTGACGGCGGCGTTGTCGGTCTGCGTGGCGCTGCTCACCGGACGGACGGCGTCGAGGTCTTCGAGAGACACGAACCCGGGCTTGTGCTGCAGGCGCGACACCGCCGTACAGCCGACGTCGGCCGTCGCGGGCTTCGCCTCCACCCACGCATCGCCGGAAGACGGTTTGGCGCACACGCCAATCTCGAAAGTCCTGACAGCCAGTGTCACCTGCACCGACATTTCTTTCCTGGGAATCGCCGTCTGCGAGAGAGCGTCTTTGGCCCACATCTTGGGCTCGCACTGCAGCGACGCGTCCCTCTGTCTGACTTCGGCCTGCATGCCGGCGTCTCTGAGCCACCAGTTGCGCTCCGACTGTGTCGCAACGTGACGCTGAAAACTATCCGGTCTCACCTGAACACCGAGGTCGCACTTCTGTACGGCATTCGTGGAAACGGACACATTTTCGAAACATCGACACTGTTCTGGACGGTGGTCCTCCGCGATTGCCTGTTGGGGCGTGTCATCGTCAACTTTGGACAGATATATCTTCTGTCTTAAGGGAGACGACATCCCTTCCAGCTCTTCTCGTATCCTCTCCCTCATTTTTGCGGCCACTCGTTCTTCCAGTTCTCTAGAAACCATCACCTCCACCTCCCGAGAAACTCTCTCGTTCACCTCTCGAGACACTCTTTGCTCCACTTCCCGGGAGACTCTCTCCTCCACTTCTTCAGAAACCCGGATATTGAATTCGCGAGACACCCTCTCCTCCATCTCGTGAGATATCCTGTCCTCCAATGATCTCGCCACTCTGTCTTCAAACTCGCGGCTCACTCGATCCTCCATTTCTCGAGAAATTCTCTCCTCCACTTCTCGAGATACACTGTCCTCGAATTCGCGTGACACACGATCTTCCAAGTCGTTACGCAATTTTTCTTGTAGCTCCAGGCGTACCCTGGCGTCCATTTCTCTGGCAACTCGATCTTGTAACTCGTCGGATAAACGGATTTGCAACTCTCGAGTCACTCTATCGTCCAGTTCACGAGAGACCCTGTCCTCCAGGTCACGTGCGAGCCTGCGCTCCAGCTCTTGTGACACTGCGTCCTCCAACCGGTAGCGCACAGTCTGCTCGAGGTCTCGAGCTAGCCGCTGCTGAAGTTCGGTAGACACCTTTCGGTCAAATTCTCGCGCTACAGTGTAATCCAACTCGCTGTGCAGACGTTGATCGAGACGATCAGCCACACGGTCTTCAAAATCGCGCCGCACGCGGCCCTCGAGTTCTAACGAAACTTTATCGTCCAGTGCCCGCAAAACCCTCTTCTCAAATTCGGCCTCCACGCGAGCGTCGAGCTCTCGAGAAATCTTGATCCTGAGCTCGCGAGTGACGGCCTCGTCGAATTCCCAAGACACTTTGCTCTGGAGTTCTTCGGACAGCCGGGACTGGAGTTGGACGGCGAACCTATCCTCGAGCTCCCTCTCCCGGCGCAGGAGCTGCTCGTGCAGCCTGCGCTGCAGGTCGTCTTCGGAGTAGATTCGGCCGTCGGTGGCGCAGGCGACGTCGGCAGCCCTGGCAGCGCGCGCCGTGGCCGCCGGAGACGTAGCAGCGTCGCGCGTCCGGGGCATCCGGCTGCAGACGCCCACGTCGCGCGTCACCACTGCGCAGCCCACAGCCCGGTGGCGCACCGCCGCCACCGCTTTGCCTCCATCCCCTGCACACACACACACATACCAGACCACGCTCAGAGACTCCTCGTCTATCTTGTACACTACTGACCATTCAAATTGCTACACCAACAAGAAATGCAGATGATGAACGGGTATTCACTGGACAAATATATTATACTAGAACTGGCATGTGATTGCATTTTACGCAATTTGGGAGCATACATCCTGAGAAATCAGTACCCAGATCAACCACCTCTGGCCGTAATAACGGCCTCGATAGGCCTGGGCATTGAGTCAAACAGAGCTTGGATGGCGTGTACAGGTACAGCTGCCCATGCAGCTTCAACACGACACCACACAGTTCATCAAGAATGTTGACTTGCGTACTGTGACGAGCCATTTGCTCGGCCACCATTGACCAGACGTTTTCAATTGGTGAGAGATCTGGAGAATGTGCTGGCCAGGGCAGCAGTCGAACATTTTCTGTATCCAGAAAGGCCCGTATAGGAACTGCAACATGCGGTCGTGCATTATCCTGCTGAAATGTCGGGTTTCGCAGGGATCGAATGAAGGGTAGAACCACGGGTCGTCACACATCTGAAATGTAACGCCCACTGTTCAAAGTGCCGTCAATGCGAGCAAGAGGTGACCGAGACGTGTAACCAATGGCACCCCATACCATCACTCCGGGTGATGACGAATACACGTTTCGAATGTGTGTTCACGGCGATGTCGCCAAACACGGCTGCGACTATCATGATTTACAGATGGTCGAATATATGCACGTTCTCAGAGTAAACTTCTAGTTACTTTACTTAAAAACCATGCTACATCTCACTTTTGAAAAACTACTACACTGCTTATACATTACTAGCAGTAAACAGACAACATGTTCACAAAATTATACTTAAATTACATTTTATTTCGTATCATTTGCGTTCACTTAACTTTCCAGAAATAATCGCCCAAGTTTTTCTGTTCCTGTGTTTCATTCACTTTTTTCCTGTGGACGGTCCTCATTTTTTTTAGTAAACATATCAGTTCAGTCAAACGAATTTTGTTCTGCAACATAACATATTTAAGTGCCTCGTTGTGCTTCATAGAACATAGGTCACATGCCTACTAGTGCTTCCTTGTCGCAAATATTCATTCTAACTTCAACATAAGACTTCGAGCTTCGTTTTTCATTTTCCAAAAATTGCCGAACTACGGGCGGATAATCCGCACTCTGATAATCCAGAGCTTTCTGTAATTCCATTTCGTTTCTTCCACCCACCAAGCTTTGTATCTGTATTGCATTGAAAATGTCTGCACAACAGAGGAAATGCCGATGGTATGCGCTGTATGTCTTGTTTGAAAACGAACTTGCAACATCCAGCCATAGTAGTGGCTGTAGACAACAGAATGCCCACCTTACGCTTCGCCCTAAAGTTTCTATTCAGCAATGCTCAGTTCTGATTGGTTAGTTGAGAGTAAGAGACTAAACAGTGAGATTATCAGTCCCTTGGTCAAGGGTTTGTTCATCTGGGGGTAGTCGTGATCATATGTAGTTGTGGTAAACGTGAGGCCCTGAAGACAATACTGAAGCCAGACAAAACGATTGAAGGAGAAGTAAAAGTATATGGCTTGGTTCGGTACATAGGTTAGAGCAGACAATTGGTATCCTACGAGTCAGTCATGATGAGGGGAGCCCCATCCCCAACCAATATCCAGAAAA
Source organism: Schistocerca gregaria (assembly GCF_023897955.1). Lineage (NCBI taxonomy): Eukaryota > Metazoa > Arthropoda > Insecta > Orthoptera > Acrididae > Schistocerca > Schistocerca gregaria. The sequence goes on along the minus strand of NC_064931.1, from coordinate 600,010,197 downwards.
GTAAAAGGGGAAATGGTAAAAAGGTAATGGTCATCAGCTGGACCATCAACAACAACAAAAAGATGAGAGAAATCCCCCAGGGATTTGCATGGGAAGGGGTCAGGCGCTCCCAGACCTGTTCCACCCCTAATCCATCATAGGCAAAGCGTTAAAAAGGAGGATAGCACTCACTGATCAACAGAGTCCCACCGCTATAACAGGAAACGGGGTGCGGCAGAAAAAGAGGTAAACCTCCTAGAAGCAATTAAAACATAGGAAGGAGGGATTTCATAGGCAGCAGGCAAAGGAGGCGGAGTCAAGGGTCCCTCCCCCTGACCGAGCATGTGGCAGGAGACACCCCCAACCCTAACAACCCTGCCCCACCAGAAAGGTAGTTTAAAATATATCTCAGAATAAAAATCACTGCCACAGAGGAAATGGAGAACCAGTTCAACCACCCGTGAGTCACTGGGCAACAAGAGAGACAAATAATTTGGAATACTATGCTTAGCATGGAGAGCACGAAGGTGGGGACATTCCATCAGGACATGAGAAATTACCAGGAAGGTTTTACAATCAAAATGTGGTTGTGGTTCGTTACATAAAATAGAACAACAGGTCAGTCTGGTAAGACCGATGTAGCGACAACACACAAAGGTGGATTCATTCTGGGAGGAATGGAAGAAAGAGTGCCATGCACCAGTTGTCCCCTTGCAGTATACAGTTTATTACAGGGGGCAGTAGTCCAATAGATGATGTTCCATCTCTGAGTGAGCAGAGGCCTCAGATGCACCTGCAGATCTGCACCTGGGAGCGTCAAAGCAAACAGGGGTTGGGGGCTATTAATGGCGTCTGTAGCAAAACAACGTCCAAACACTGTGTACTGAAGTAGAGCTCTGAGTCAGGATGGACCATGGTACAACGACAAAAACGCAAGGCCCGCGTTTTTGCAAAACACAACTGTAAACTATGCAAAAGGGCCCAAGCAGAGGCCTATCACATTGCACCTTGGAGCTAGTGTTCAGCCAAAGCTACAGGGTGGGGGCTGTAGCAAATCCAAAACTTGTCAACATACAGTGTGGGTGTGAGCAGTGGCCCGACAGAGGTCATCAGCCCAATGGTGGCGAAGAAGAATGTGACACTAAGCAATGAGCTCTGTTGGACGGCTTTCTCTTTGGCCTATAGAGAGCTCAGTAAAGTACCAACTCTTAATTATAATAACTGATGAGATAAAAAATGACGAATAAAATTGATATGGAGTCTTGAAATACTCGGTCATGGAGGGTAAATAAAGTGTGATTGTCCCAAACGGTATGCCTTATGTAGGTCGCTGTTTGGAACCTAACCAGACGATCTGTTATAGATCATCCATCTCAGAAACCACAATGAGAGGGAGACAAAAGGTCCCGAGATTCGAGAACCCAGCACAATATGCAAGCAACGTGCCTTTCAAGCAGTGAGGTTAATCAGCTGGTAACTGTTCATGGAAGGTGGGTTTTTGCCCGCCTTAAGGATTGGAATGATGATCTTATCTAGCCATTGCGAAGCGAAGACACCATTTATCCAAATGCGGTTGAAGATACTAACGACATGGAGCCATTGAGTAATAGTCAGATGTTGTATCATCTGATTCTGAATGGAATCAGGACCTAGGAACATGTTGTGAGATGATGCAAGAGCCTGAACCAATTTCCAGTCAGTGAATGGTTCATTCTCATGCTGAGGGGCGAACGAGATGGGAATGTCTTCTATTCATCTCTTACACGTCCAGAAAACAGCCATGTAAGAACAACATGCTGACACCATCGCAAAGTGAGTCACAAGGTCTTCAGCAAGGGCCAACACGTCAGTACAGAGGCCATCCCAAAGGAGGAGATCCTATACATTTGTGGATTTTTGATGGCCCAAAAGATTATGGAGTATGGCCTACACCTGGGATGAAGAAGGAGTTCCCAGCGAGTAGGCGTAGACTCCTAGCATTCCTTCTTTTTGCATTCAGATACATAGCGAGCCTGATCAAGAAGTCGTTTGAAAGAGATAAGGTTGGTATGGGAAACATGTTCCTTGAAACGTTGCAGGTCCCTTCAGCAGTCCTGAATAGCTATAGTAATGACTATGGTCCACCACAGAACCAGCCAGTGTTGAAGGGGACCTGTGAAAAGGGGACTAGCAGTTCTAGTGGCATGTATGATTGTGTCAGAGACGTCTTGCACTACCTCGTCAATGCAATCTGGCAGAGAGTGGTGAAGGTAACAACCTAGACATACAATTGTCAGTTGGTCATTCAAAGCACCCAGTGTGGTAGTCAGTCCCTTATGGTGGTGGCAAGGAACCGACGGGATCACTGGAAAGTGGTCATTGAGGCAAAGATTGTTATGTAGTGACCAATGTAACGAACATATGACGTAGGGGGAAGAGATCGTTAGCCTGATAACTGAAAAGATCCCACAGATAGTTGTGTGTTAGAGTACCATGCTTGAGATGTCTTCCAACTGACCATGATCGCTAACAAGCTGGGCAGTTAGAATGTTCCTCCCAGACAAAGTGATACTCGACCCCACAGTGGGTGGTGCACATTGAATCCCCCCATTACTAGAAAAGAGGGAAGTTTTTGACTTAAGGTAGTCAAGTCAGTGTTATAAAGTGGCCTTCCTGGGGTAAATAAACGTGGCAAATGGTGATCACTGTGGTCGTTTGCACTTGCAAGGCTATTGCTTCCAACATGGTACAAAGGTGAATCCACCCACTGATAACAACTGTGCAAACCAGCCTACGTACCCTTACTGATGCCATCTCAGAACAGAATGCACGATAACCATGCAGTGTTGGGGCATGGTCATCAAAGAAACATGTTTCTTGTACAGCAACAGAATTGCAGAAGAGGAAGAATTAAGGTGTTGCATTTCCAACAGGTGAGAATAACATCTATCGCAGTTCCACTGAATGATCGTTTTACAGGTGTCCAAATTAATTGTTAAGGGACCAGGAGGTCCAATCATAACCACGAACCACTGCCTGTCACCGATGATGATGGAACCACATCAATGAGCATTGGTTCGGAATCTGACTGTGCAGGGGATCTGTCACCTCCGGGATCACCAAAGCAGCCGTGACCTGATTCTTCTCCTTCTCCCTATCATCATCATCATCATCATCGTCATCATCATCTCCTCCTCCATATCCTTTGGTGGCCGCGATGCATGTGAGGACCTATCTGAGATGAGCATGAGGATAGATGAAGAGTGGGCAACCATGGTACCCACAGGTCGCGGTTCTTTCGGCCACTCAGCTAAGGGAGCAGACAGGTGAGGGACTGCAGCACACGAATGAACTTGATGTTTTAATTGGTTGGTACGTGCTAACCACGTACGTATTGGCTCATTAGCCCACTAGGGGTGCTTAATTCTGTACTGTGATTGTTTTTCTGGAAGTGTTTGTTGTACGTTAACAGTGGTACACGGCATTGTGGATTGGTTTACTGAAGAAGTGTTGGTCGATATCCACCTCGTTTTTGTCTCACTGAATGCAGTGGGAGAGAGGTACTAAACCAGAGTATGGAGAAAAAGAAAAGCAGTCGATCTTGAAAGACTGGTGCTCTTTGTTCTCCACTTTCTACATTCAACGATCGCTGCGCACAATATGATAATATGGATTCCACATATGGATTCCAATCTAATTAAGGTTCAAAAGTGTTATGCCAGGCTGTTTCCGCTGAGACGGCAATAATATCAAAGTACTTTTGCATCTGAGGGTTGTTGCATAGTACTACATTTTGTGTCGTATATTTTCGTGATTGGATATTACAGAATTTTCCACTGTTGTGAAGATATACTATCTGATCAAAAGTATCCAGAAATGTATTAGTGAACATTAATACAGAGTGTGTCTATCGTTCACCTTTACATCGGCATGAACTCTGCTGGGAACAATTTCAATGAGGTGTCTGAATGTCTGTGGACGAATGACCACACATTCTTCCTCAAGAAGCCAAGCCACAGGAAGAAGTTATGTTTGACGTTGGAGTCTGGAGCGAAGTCAACGTTCCAACACATTCCAAAGCTGTTCCTTTGGGTTCATGTCTGCACTCTGGGCAGGCCAGCCTACTTCAAGAATGTTATCGTCCATAAACCATTGCCTCACAGGTGATGCCCTGTCATGCTGATACAGTCACTGTCTCTGAACTGCTCCTCTACTGCATGCAGGCACATACATCAAATCTAAACCCTTCCATCGCATTGCCACAGGCAATGCCGTGATTCATTACTCAAAATCACTCGTCTCCAATCATAGACTGTCCAATGCCGTCGATCTTCATATTATCTCAGGTGTCAGGTAGCAGTGAGTACAGAAATGTATGGCTTATGATAGGTGTTCGACGAATGCACCCCATTGTTTTTTACTATGAACGTACAGTCATTCTGCTACATGGACTGCTGGTAGAACTTTATAACTCACGAGTGATTCCGTCCACAATGCTCGGCAGTCCCTGTCCGTTAGCACATCAGGTCTGCCTGGTGTTGGTTTGGCTGTGGTCGTTCCTTCGAGTTCCCACTTCACAGTCACTTCACCAACAGTCTACTTGGGCAGATTTATGTGCACAAATGCACTTGAAAATGAGAATAAATTCTCGAAACGCGCTGTGCCGTTTTCATTATTTAGATTTAGAAGAGTAGAAATGTCCTTGATGGATCTGTTACTAAGGTGAAATCTACTGACAAGTCCACGTTTGAAGCCGTTCAGCTTTCCTGACCGACCCATTTTGCTGTTTCTACTTCTATACTGACAACTAAATTCCTCGACTCCTTTTATACTGACGGGCCCGCCTCTCGCGACATTTGTTTTGTTAATTCTTCGTTACATAGTCGGCGACCGAATAATTTTGATGCAATGGTGTGTTTCAGCAGAAACAAAGATAATTGTGGCGATAACCGAATAAATCATGGTTACATTATTACTTTGTGATGGACCACGGGTCCCTGGGACCAAAAAATTCGAACAATTGTCGGGAACAAACTCTGAAAGTTTGTAGATGGCTCCCTGGCTCACCCAGTACAACTTCTCTGTGAGTAGCCTGATACAGAAATTATGCACCTATACGGAAGCGTTCTCACGTCGTATACTGAAATACCTGCAGGATTTGTGTACCATGGCAGAAGCGCTGCGCGCACTGTCGCCTTCACAGTCAATTTGGATAAAATGTACAGTGTGGGTAATGGGATACATCATTTCGGAGTGACTTAGAAATACTCAATACGATCGACTTCTGGTAACTCTGGTGCGCACTCAACATTATCAAAATCCCAGCAATTTTTTCGAGGTGTTCCTGCAAACGGTGTGCATCATGGCGAGGTGTATTGTCGGCTTGAAAGATATCACACTATTTTGAATAATCTGCAATTTTTCCTCGTGTACCAAATACGTAACATGATCACTATTCAGGAAGGCAGTCATGCGTTTCAGTGCCAGCATTTTATGTCCTGATCGTTGTAACGTGCCACGTATAAAGCAATGAACGGTCCTTGTTATGCAACATGGATACGATGCAGGATAGATCCGGTGTCTCACAATTACCACAAATCCCACATCCCCACCCAAGGCTTTGGACAATAAAACAGTAGCTCATTACACAAGCAGACCTTTCTTCAGTCGCATGTATATAAACAGTCAATTGGCGAACTTCTTGTAACAGGCTAGCGTTTTAACTGATGAGTCGCAAGAGGTGCAAGTGATGTAATGGATGCCTCCTGAAAACCCCAGATGAATACTTCACCCTGCTGAATGCGAGTTCAGTGCATTAACCAACGTGTCACTTCACTTGGAGAGTATGAGTGTGCGGTGTTTGTTGTTAAATAGACTATTGTAGTATTGGGTGCAGATGGATTTCCACAGAGCTGTATCTGTCAGCATGTAGAGGCTGATCTGAACACCACGGTGTCTTACTTTTCTTCCGTCCTTTAAACTGAAGTACAACGGCATCCAGCCAAGTAACACCAAACTGTTGTGCAACTGACAGGTTCCTATTGAGTGCATTCATGTCGAAAACAGTCTAATAAATGTCCGTTTAGCTCATTAACTCTATTACGAATTAAGCACTTACTTTATCAGTCCCAGAGTCTGAGGTCTGAAACTGTACCTTCATACAGGCATTTCTGTCATCCTTTCGTGTACAGAGAATCTAGATGCAGCTAACACGAAAAGCGATGTTTTTATAGTACCTGCAACGGGCTGCGGTCTCTGTCTCTCGCGATCAGCTTCAGCGAGCAGCTTGCGTTTCTCCTCCTTCAGCACGTTCAGCTGCACCTGCAACACACACACATTCGTCAGGAATAGCTACTCTGCACGCCTATTAAGTGTGATGGAAGGGAGGTAGGTAGGTAAGTGGGCGGTCCCAAATGTTGCCAAGGTTGTTTTGACTACGCCGCAGAAATTTCGCTGTGAAGCCCTTACACGTCCTCCGTACAGTCCCGATCTCTCTACATGCGATGTCCAAATTTTTGGAGCCCTGAAGAAAGGCATTCGTGTCCGTTGACTTGCTTCGGATGAAAGTGTGCATGTCTGGGTGTGGACCCAATCATGGTTCCATAGGCAGCCACAAACATTTTCCCATGAAGGCGCTGACCGTCTTGTCTCACAGCGGGATGCATGTATTTAACTATTACTTTTGAAGTAATAAACAGTTTACTTACATTTTTTCTCGTTTACATGTGTCTGTCTCTTATACATGGGTATACTGGATGCAATTTATGATTTCAGTTATGGTTACATACGTGTTCGAAATCAATCCTGCAGGGAATGCGTGTGGAAGTAGGCTTACGGTGCATTGCAACTCTTAAAAATCTGGAGATAATGCGAATAAAAAATTGTGGAAGTCAGTGTATGGACGTCTTTTGGAAGAAAAGAAAGCAGTGGAAGCGGAGAAAGACACTACAGGCACAAGAAAAGAACCTGCGGCATTGTACTCTGTATATGGCATGTTTTATGGTGTATATTTACATACGTAAATTTTGTGTAATTTTTGTAAATGCTTAATTCTGCAACTTATATTTTTCCTATGTAAGGTACCTTTTCTCAAAACATACTAATTAGAATTAAATGGGATTCACTACTTGTTGCCCCCAACTATTATCCAACGAACCAGTTTTGTAATACTTTGCATCAGCACGACTCAAAAAATTTAAAGTTGAAAGTTGTAAATTAAAAGAATGTTTCTAAAAATCATAAAATTAAAAGTATTTTAAGAATAAAAACTTTGTTTCATTAGATAGTGTCCTACCTATTTTTATGTCTAATTCTAGCTTTCACCCTGCTCCTGTTAATACTTTGTTTAGTACATACAGCAATTCAATTATAGGACTGAAACAGATAATATTTACAAGCTGTAGATTGATGACAACGAAATATTTTGCACTGAGTTACTGTTATTAATGGAACTTTTTTGTGTCTAGTAAGTAGTAGTACAACGTTCGTATGGGTGCATTTTATTACTGGGTGTTGCCTACAACAGGGGCAGGTATGCACTCAAGGGTGAACCTATTGTTCTCCTTTGATTGACAGGTACTTAACCTATTGTTCTGCTACAAGGATCCTTCCTTTTGATTGACAGGCACATAACCTATTGTTCCCCCACCCCTCAGGAAACTTTCCTCTCACTGCTACAGGTACACTTTCAGGTCTGAGTTATTGGAATAGCCCCTCTCACCCTTATCAGCTTGATTGACTTCTTAATTAAATTCATCAATTAATTAACCTCCCCCACTCTGGTAAACCCCTCCCCTATACCCTACTCCCAGAAATTGGCAGGAAAAAGACTCAGTTGATCAGTCATTTGGAGGGAATTCGTTTTCAGGGTGTGGAATATTATTTAAACACCTTAGACAATGTAAAGAATATTATTTAATTATTTATGGCAGTTCATCGAATATAGTTTATTTATCTAGTTAAATAATTTGTCCAGAAATCGATTGCTGTGTATGGAACATTGTTTAAACAATGTCTGGAATATTGTTTATGTAAACAATTTAGGGGATTCAAGACAGTGTATGGAATATATGGAAATTGGTGACTCTTTGGTGGAGAGGAAGGATCTCATAACAGGAAATACATTGTTGATATATAAACAATTCAGTTAGTGGGGGTTGAATTTCTCTTGCTCATCATTCTCTGCTGTTCGGAAACATGTAGGTCTTGTAAGAAGTAATTACATGGGGCAAACATGTTGCATAATCCAATGTTCAGCACTGTACTCTGGTGTCTTAACCTAATATTTGGCCCTTTGTCGGCACTTAACCTATTGTTCTGTTAAGTGGCTTTACATGTCACCCCCCTTTTCTTAAACTGTTGTACCGCCTTTGATATCAAATTAAGTAATTAGTTATGTCCTCCCACCATTTTCTGGTACACTTTTCAAATTTCATTTCTGGTGCATTCTTCTTTATCGCCAATTCCCTTAAACTATTGTACTGTGTTTTACATAAAAATTATGCAAATTAACCTAATGTTCTGTACCTAACCTGCTGTTCTGCTCCATGTCACCCACTCACACACACCGTCCTCTTAACTATTGTACTGCTAAAACCACGTTGATATAAAAAATGTGCCTGTCAATCAAAATGAAGAATCCTTTTAGCAGAACAATAGATAACATACCTGTCAATCAAAAGAGAACGATAGTATAAGAACCTGTCAATCAAAGGAAAGCAATAGGTTTGCCTCTGAGTGCATACCTGCACCTGAGTAGGCAATCCGCACTAACAAAATACACCTGTACGAACTTTGTCCTACTACTGTAGTATATAAGGAAAAAACAAAGAAAACTATTATAAAGTTAATTAAAAAGTAAGTTTCAAATATTTTTTAAAACTTCCTTCCAAAACTAAGTTAACGGAATCTTAATGAGATCAATTATGGCAGTTATTTTATAAGGAGATGCTATTGTTAAGGTCCACTTTGGAAACTAATTAAGTGATTATGATTTTATTATACTATTCTGCTTCAGAAGCTAATTTATATTAGCTACATTTAGAGAACTAAAATCAATATCAAATAAAGGATTAGGTGCACCACTTGTACAGAAGTGATTAAAGTACACGCTGTTTGGACAACAGCTACTCTGTACAGTTACCCTTTACACTACTTATTTTGAAATAACTAGCATTTTTCCTCCTCCAGTTGAGATTAAAAGGAAAATAATAATATGTCCATGATACTAATGATCTCTGGGAAATTTCCTCGATGGTAATAATTATTTCAAGACGAGCAGAATATCAGCAGGCGGACTTGAGAGAAGTGATTTAATGGATGTAATTAGTAGCTAGCGTCTACATTGGCCATTGCTTTGCATCCATACTGCATCCCAGAGAGCATCAAACTAAGTGTAATGTCGTTAAACTAGCTCCTTCCTTGTGCTAAAATCGCCGTTGTACGGGACAACATCAAGTATTGGGTCAGCCCCTCAGATCTTCATCAACACCGGCTTTACGGAAGGTTCCCTTGAAACTTTAGTTGATTTGAGATCAGAAGGATTATCACGCTTGCTGAGAAAAGTCAAAGAAAACTAATACCCAGTGCGGAGAGCGTCTTTGCTCAATATCTGCGTTCAATCCTCCAGCGACAAAAACTAATGGCCTGATTGCGGGCCATGAAAAACAATTACATGTTATCCCACAGCCTCAATAGTTTTCACAGTCACCTCAAAAATACACAAATCTATACCATTCATCACTAATGTCATAGTATCATGAATGCCCATGTTTGTTCGTAGCTTGCAGTTGTTTGCATCTCAAGGCAACATAGCACATTCGTTCTCCTGATCATTCGCATATCACATCGTGTACTCTGAAAACTTATTTCACTGATCTATCGACCAAGGCGAAGCTGCTTGCAGGATTCTAGGCGACGTCGCGTATTCGTTTCTTTCGAGCTGTGGTTTGTATGCAGCAGCAGGACTAAGAAAACTCATTCATATCGCCTGCCTAGGACTCACTTTGACACTGATCTATGTCTCTGGGTTGCAACGAAAATCCTCTGCAAGAGTTGACAAGTGTGCCTGTCGACTGATTATTGTTTCATACTGAAAGAAGATTTAGAGTTTAGCTTCCCATCGACGACAAGGTCATTAAAGACAAAACACAAGCTGACTGAAGGAGGTTATTAATCTTGTCCTTTCAAAGGAACATCCTGACATTTGCCTTAAGCTATTTACATAAACCACTAACTCATGATGGCTGAACAGCGACGTGAACTCCGTTCTGCCTAATGCGAGTCCGTTGTCTTTATCACACCGCCGCCTTGCTCATTATGATTTCGTTCAGCACATTTTGGAGTCAGGTAGTCATCGCCAGTTGATTTCCAAGGCCTTCCACATGAATGATTGCTTCCACTTCATATAGTACCCCTAATATCAGACCTGGTCATATGTAGCTCCTGTGAACACTTAGGCTGGGTGCCGTTACAATCCGTCCCTTTCGAACACTCTTATTTCTATCTTTCTGTAGTTTCATTCCGACAAAATAAAGAAAACGTCTATGATGTTGACCCTTACAGGATGACCTTATACTCCCACAGGTGAGTAATTATTCAGCAATGTACAACATTCTCTTTTGATCAGTGTCACTTTCAGTAAGCTAGCTGTGAGAATTTAAGGGTGATTTCTCTGTTTTAATATTTTTTTGACGTGCCGCCCCACCGATTAAGCAGAGACATGAATCATTTCAATACATTCGCTATTATAATTGAAAAGGACCAAATTGTTGCGGATCTAAAGAATTTATTTCGTTGACCCGTTTCCGGCTTACAAGACCATAATACGATTGACTATCGTCTCAAAGAGAATGCAATACTGGTGAAAAACATTGAAAAATGTCATTAATTGCAATAACTTAATATTTTATCCAATGATGTGCTTATGATTCCGATAGTGACGAGAGTGAAAAATTCGGCCTGTGGTCTCGTTTGGTACAGAGCTGAATGACTCTTATTCTGATCCCCATTCCTTATTTACTATAGTCATCACTTGTACGTATCATATTGAGCTCACTACTGGTCGAGCCTCTATGGACGAAAACAAAGTGTAGCACGTCGTTATGACATAACCTAGTATCAGCCTTTTCTTTGCGAACTTGGTTAGGTTTAGCTTCCGACGAAAAGTAATAAATGGTCTGTTCAAACTGGAGTGAGAAATAACTCAGATCCAACACCTAGATTAGCTGACATGGCAGTCAGAAGCTTATTTAACAGACAAGCAAAATCAAAATAGATTATGGCCTACCTAGACGTTCCACCAACCACGTAAGCACACTAAATGTTTAACAGTAAACATGCATGTTGAGCTTGATAAACACATTAGAAGTGTCCTGTTTGACACTGTCACGTCGTTTAAATATCTGGGCTTAACACTGTAAAGGGATATGAAATGGAGCGAGCATATGAGGACTGTGATAAGGAAGGAGAACTGTCGACTTCGGTTTACTGCGAAAATCTTAGGGGCGTGTGGTTTAGCTGTAAAGGAGACTGCATATAGGACACTATTGCGATCTATTATTGAGTAATGCTTTAGCGTTTGGGATCCCCACCTAATCGGATTAATGGAAGACATTGAAGCAATTCAGAAGCGAGCTGCTAGATTTGTTACCGGTAGGTTAGAACATACGCAAGTATTAGGGAGATGCTTCGGGAACTCAAAAGGGGATCCTTGGAGGGAAGCTGACATTCTTTACAAGGAACGCTATTGAGAAAATTTAAAGACCCGGCATTTGAAGCTGATTGCAGCACGATCCTACCGCCGCCAACATACATTTCGCGTAAGGACCACGAAGATAAGATACGAGAAATTAGGGCTCATATGGAGGCATATAGGTAGTCTTTTCCCCTCGCTCTATGTGAGAAAGGATCAGAAAAGGAAACACCTAGTAGTGGTACAGGGTACCTTCCGCTATGCACCGTTGCTTGCGGAGTATGAATGTAGATGTACTGCTGGCATTGATACTTCACAGACAATTATTGAAGGCAGTATCTCTTTTAGAACGATACTTATTCCCTGCAATTTACTTCTACAAGTGAAGTGCGTTTACTACCGCAAACTGAGAAGGAACGTCTACACCACTTATGAAAATAACAGAAATAATGCGCTAAAGATTGTGGAAACTGCAATAAATAAATTATATATATATATATATATATAACTGAAATGAATTTTATACCATAGATTGGGTACATGGTTGGTTATACATACCCGTTATGAGTACATAGCTGTATATACACTCCTGGAAATTGAAATAAGAACACCGTGAATTCATTGTCCCAGGAAGGGGAAACTTTATTGACACATTCCTGGGGTCAGATACATCACATGATCACACTGACAGAACCACAGGCACATAGACACAGGCAACAGAGCATGCACAATGTCGGCACTAGTACAGTGTATATCCACCTTTCGCAGCAATGCAGGCTGCTATTCTCCCATGGAGACGATCGTAGAGATGCTGGATGTAGTCCTGTGGAACGGCTTGCCATGCCATTTCCATCTGGCGCCTCATATGGACCAGCGTTCGTGCTGGACGTGCAGACCGCGTGAGACGACGCTTCATCCAGTCCCAAACATGCTCAATGGGGGACAGATCCAGAGATCTTGCTGGCCAGGGTACTTGACTTACACCTTCTAGAGCACGTTGGGTGGCACGGGATACATGCGGACGTGCATTGTCCTGTTGGAACAGCAAGTTCCCTTGCCGGTCTAGGAATGGTAGAACGATGGGTTCGATGACGGTTTGGATGTACCGTGCACTATTCAGTGTCCCTTCGACGATCACCAGAGGTGTACGGCCAGTGTAGGAGATCGCTCCCCACACCATGATGCCGGGTGTTGGCCCTGTGTGCCTCGGTCGTATGCAGTCCTGATTGTGGCGCTCACCTGCACGGCGCCAAACACGCATACGACCATCATTGGCACCAAGGCAGAAGCGACTCTCATCGCTGAACACGACACGTCTCCATTCGTCCCTCCATTCACGCCTGTCGCGACACCACTGGAGGCGGGCTGCACAATGTTGGGGCGTGAGCGGAAGACGGCCTAACGGTGTGCGGGACCCTAGCCCAGCTTCATGGAGACGGTTGCGAATGGTCCTCGCCGATAACCCAGGAGCAACAGTGTCCCTAATTTGCTGGGAAGTGGCGGTGCGGTCCCCTACGGCACTGCGTAGGATCCTACGGTCTTAGCGTGCATCCGTGCGTCGCTGCGGTCCGGTCCCAGGTCGACGGACACGTGCACCTTCCGCCGACCACTGGCGACAACATCGATGTACTGTGGTGACCTCACGCCCCACGTGTTGAGCAATTCGGCGGTACGTCCAGGCGGCCTCCCGCATGCCCACTGTACGCCCTCGCTCAAAGTCCGTCAACTGCACATACGGTTCACGTCCACGCTGTCGCGGCATGCTACCAGTGTTAAAGACTGCGATGGAGCTCCGTATGCCACGGCAAACTGGCTGACACTGACGGCGGCGGTGCACAAATGCTGCGCAGCTAGCGCCATTCGACGGCCAACACCGCGGTTCCTGGTGTGTCCGCTGTGCCGTGCGTGTGATCATTGCTTGTACAGCCCTCTCGCAGTGTCCGGAGCAAGTATGGTGGGTCTGACACACCGGTGTCAATGTGTTCTTTTTTCCATTTCCAGGAGTGTAGTTTTTGACATAGTCCTCCGTATTGTGTGAAGATCCAATTTATTGAAATCACAGCCCCTAAAACATCGTGGCATGAAATCGGATACTGCATAGGTGTGTTGAAACTTACTAAAAGATTAAAAATGTATGCTGACAGGGACTCTAACTTGGTACCTTGCCTATCCCGGGCAATACTTTAACAGACTCACCTATCCCTTCACATCTCACTACCTGCCGTCACTGATTCACTTCTGCCAAGACCTTTCTCTACTACTTTCCAGCTTCACGGAAGCTCTCCTGAACACTCTGCTGGACTAGCATTTCTGGGAGAAGGTCTATATGCGCAATTTCGAAACTTCCTGGCAGATTAAAACTGTATCAAATTGGGATTCGAATCCGAAACTTGGATTTCTCCTTTCTGGAAAACCACTAATCACATGACCTATACTGGTGTCCACAAGGCATCAGCAAAGGTAGCAGCAGTACCGTGATGACCAAACTGTCGACCAGACATTTCGGTTCGGTAGATTACTTGCCAGGTAAACGCGCTGGCCTGGAAATCGGTGGTATCCGTCGCTCTTCGGAGACTCATAATTTACTGACACATGCGATGGCGCATTGTACTGAGGAGCAGCACTTCTGGCTTTAAAGTCTCCGTGTTCCAGTGGATGCTCTTCAGCCTGGCCGCTATCGACAGGGGATCTCAAGTTGATTCCATATTTCTAGATTCCGGAAAGCTTTTGACACCGTTCCTCACAAGCAACTTCTAATCAAGCTGCGGAGCTATGGGTTATCGTCTCAGTTGTGCGACTGGATTCGTGATTTCCTATCAGGAAGGTCGCAGTTCGTAATAATAGACGGCAAATCATCGAGTAAAACTGAAGTGATATCAGGTGTTCCCCAGGGAAGCGTCCTGGGACCTCTACTGTTCCTGATCTATACAAATGACCTGGGTGACAATCTGAGCAGTTCTCTTAGACTGTTCGCAGATGATGCTGTAATTTACCGTCTAGTAAGGTCATCCGAAGACCAGTATCAGTTGCAAAGCGATTTAGAAAAGATTGCTGTATGGTGTGTCAGGTGGCAGTTGACGCTAAATAACGAAAAGTGTGAGATGATCCACATGAGTTCCAAAAGAAATCCGTTGGAATTCGATTACTCGATAAATAGTACAATTCACAAGGCTGTCAATTCAACTATGTAACTGGGTGTTAAAATTACGAACAACTTCAGTTGGAAGGACCACATAGATAATATTGTCGGGAAGGCGAGCCAAAGGTTGCGTTTCATTGGCAGGACACTTAGAAGATGCAACAAGTCCACTAAAGAGACAGCTTACACTACACTCGTTCGTCCTCTGTTAGAATATTGCTGCGCGGTGTGGGATCCTTACCAGGTGGGATTGACGGAGGACATCGAAAGGGTTCAAAAAAGGGCAGCTCGTTTTGTATTATCACGTTATAGGGGAGAGAGTGTGGCAGATATGATACACGAGTTGGGATGGAAGTCATTAAAGCATAGACGTTTTTCGTCGCGGCGAGACCTTTTTACGAAATTTCAGTCACCAACTTTCTCTTCCGAATGCGAAAATATTTTGTTGAGCCCAACCTACATAGGTAGGAATGATCATCAAAATAAAATAAGAGAAATCAGAGCTCGAACAGAAAGGTTTAGGTGTTCGTTTTTCCCGCTCGCTGTTCGGGAGTGGAATAGTAGAGAGATAGTATGATTGTGGTTCGATGAACCCTCTGCCAAGCACTTAAATGTGAATTGCAAAGTAGTCATGTAGATGTAGATGTAGATCACGCAGGAGTCCGGATGGCATTTGCACCCAATGGCACTCTAAACTATAAAACTTTGAATTGGTCCACTATTCCGCTAAACAATGAAGATTGTCGGGTTGTCGTAGCTACGGCAGCGTCAAACGCGTATGACATCTTTGCTAACGACAGGTCGAAGCATTACTTATCCAAAAACTTCATTTTTCCACTCAGAAAGCCAGCGATGATGATTACGGGCCATTATAGTACGAGGCATTTGTCGTTTCTGAATAGTAGAAGCTGCTGCGTTAGAGTACATATTACTAGGCAAACCTGGGCCCAGCAGTCGGCTGTGAAGAGATCACAGTGCTCCAGCGCATGGCCGATACTGTAGACGAAGTTGGACGGTCCTACACGGCCCTCCCGTATTATAGTCACATTAGGTGGCACAGTACCTGTTCACTGCTTGTAATATCTTTTTCTATCCATTGGTTCCACAAACACGTATCACGTATCGCTAATGAAATATCATGCCCTGTGTGAGCCGGAATGTCATGGTCTGACATATTCATTTTCCAGGATTGATATTACGTCCTACGCCGTAGCTGAGGGCAAACTGGCACTTGTCTTCGCATTTCCACTTTGACGGCTGTTCGCTTACAGAAACTGGTGAAACGCTGGCCTTTATGATAACACAAGAAAAATTGCTGCTGAGACTACATGTACACAGTTTCGTAATAATCATCACTTGTTGTAAGAACACTGTTGTGCTTCCATGTAACTAGTGGAGAACAGCACTAAACTCTTCTTTTAGCAACAAAGTTTATTGCCCGAGTCAACGCGTAAAATCTTCAGTGTTTACATCGGTTTCGACTGATATGTTCAATAGCCAATGGATAATTTTTGGCCCAACTCAATGTTAAAAATCTTGTGACAGAAACCTCACACAAATGACGACGAATGTTGCCATCTAAGATTTCACACTAATATTTGACTGCAGTGTACTTTATTCTTAGCTTTATTATGAATCTACCAAGTTTGGACTAATTCAATTTTGGAACCTTTTCCGTACATAAAACAGTAATGAAAACGATGAATCGCTAATAGGAATATTTTCCGAGTACTCTGCACTAAACCAAGACCAGAACACAGAGCATTAATATTCCTGGCAGTACTTTTCGCCCACCGGGAGTCCGAGGTAAAGTAACAGTCCGTTATACAGATTTAATCTTCCAGGGATGTTTCTCGGTAGTAGTACTTTTCCTTTTCGCAAGCTAAATTCTACTCCATCGTGGCAAGTAATATGTTAGCGAAGCAAACATTCCTTCGTTCGGGACAAAGCACAACAGAAAAAAAGAAGAGAGCTGAATTAAAATAGAAGCTCATTCCCTAATTTAACAGACAGACTTACGTGTGTTCACAATGCGAAATAACGTCAAGAAAGCAAAAACTTTTCACAAATCAAGTGAAAGCATTTGGGTATTCAGAAAACTGAAGCAAAATAGTTTGAATAATTGCATTGAAGAACTGATCTTCGCTGTTGTTGAAATTTAGATGTTTAATATGCTGTATCATAATTTTAAATAAATATGAAGATATAGATATATCCAGTATCTAAAGATGTGAAATTTTCCGTGAACCGTAACTGAACGGACAGTCCTGTAAACTCCCAGAAAAGACAACAGAGCCGCAAAACCATCCCACCTAACCAACAAACATCATTAAAATAAATTTTTGGTGAGACAAGATCCCTAACGTACTGCTCACAGCAAAGTCTATAGGAATAAACGATGATATCTTTAACAAAATTGATGAAAGTAGAATATAAAAACCGAAGTATCACCGAGTTCACTTACGTAGAACAAAATTACGCTGTACACCAAAAGTATTACTAACAGTACAAAATACTACAAACAACTGTATAGCAAATCCTACATCACATTACATTGAAGTGACAAATGTCATAGGATAGCGATATGCACATTTATAGACGGCGGTAATATCACGTACACAAGGTATAAAATTGCAGTGCATGGGCGCAGCTGTCACTAGTACTCAGGTGATTCATGTGAAATGGTTTCCTACGTCATTACGGGCGCACGACGGAAAAATCAACAGTGGAATGGTAGTTGGAGCTTGATGCATGGGACTTTCCACTTGTGAAATCGTTAGGGAATTCAATATTCCGAGATCCAGAGAGTCAAGTGTGTGTCGAGAATACCAATTTTCAGGCATTACCTCTCACCACAGACAACGCAGCGGCTGACGGCCTTCGCTTACAGACCGAGAGCAGCGTCGTTTGAGTCGAGTTGTCAATGCTAACGGACGAGGAACACTGCGTGGAAAACGGCAGAAATCAATGACGGACGTATAACAAATGTATCCATTAGGACAGTGCACCGGAATATGGTGTTACTGGGTGGTGACAGCAGACGACTGACGCGAGTGCCTTTGCTAACAGCACGGTATAGTCTGCAGCACCTCTCCTCGGCTCGTGGCCGTATCAGTTGGATCCTAGACGACTCGTCAGATGAGTTCCAATTTTGGCCGGTAAAAGCTGATGGTAGGGTTCGAGTGTAGCGCAGACCCCACGAAGCCATGGATACAAGTTGTCAGCAAGACACTGTGCAAGCTGGCGGTGACTCCATAATGGTATGGGCTTTTTGTACATGGAATGGAATGGGTTCTCTGTTCAAAGTGAACCGATCACTGACTGGAAATGGTGATTTTCGGCTACTTGGACACCATTTGCAGCCATTCACGGACTTCATGTTCTCACACAAGAATTGAATTTTCATGGATGACAATGTGCCATGTCACCGTGCCACTAATGTTTGCAATTGGTTTGGAGAACGTTCTGGACAATTCGAGCCAATGATTTGGTCACACCGATCGCCCTACAGGAATCCCAGCGAACATTTATGGGATATAATCGAGAGGTCAGTTCATGCACAAAATACTGCACTGGCAACACTTTCGCAGTTATGGATTACTATAGAGGCAGCATTTCTCAGTATTCTACAGGCGAGTTCCAATGTCTTGTCCAGTCCATGCCACGGCGAGTTGCTGCATTGCGCCGACACGATATTAGGATACATCCCATGACTTTTGTCAACTCAGTGTCATTTGAGATTTTAAATCAAAACTTATCTGTGTCCCAATTCAGCCTACAAGGTTTGTGCTACAACGCTGTGCTTGGCGATAATGTAATTAGACTGTACCACGAGTATGTATGAGTTGTCGTTGTGGGCTACGGTGTCATTGTCTCGGCGCAGATGTTACGACTGGCCAGACATGCCTGCAGTTAAAGTAGTACAGCGAGGGATTCTGCTACGGTGCTGTAAAGCCTATAGCACCAAGTCTTCAGACATTCATGGGCGCATGTCCTCTGGACCTTCAAATACAAAAAAATAGCTGCCATCTACAGACTCAACGAAAAAACTATTTGAAAAAAATACACGAAATTCTTTGGGAACCGGCAACGAATCCGTTCCTAATACAAAATTTAATATTTGCAGACTGGTAGCAAAGATGGAATTTCTCAGGGACATAAAGGCAAAAATTTCTATTTATTCCAGATGTAAACGAAAGCTGATACATTTCGAGCCACTTACGGACTGGTTTACTACCTTTCCGCAGATGGGCTATATTCGACATATCTGAACAGAACTCGTAATAGGAAAACGACCAGCAGTGACTGTCACGAAGTCGGTACATCAGATCATGACCTATGGGACTCTCCTCTAGTTGTAGGTATAGCGAGGAAGTAAACGAGGACTTTAACATCTTAAATATATTACTGGACTCGACGGGGTGACCGATATGTTAAGGAACATAGAAACTAAACATATTCCAATACTAGCAAATTGTGTATGTGTCCATCTCAGACAACGGCAAAGAGACATAGTGAAGCTATGCACTGTTTAACTGTTCTCCGAAAGTCAGTGACTCCAGCACTGTCATATTTAGTCGTAGTAGAAGTACCAGTATTAGTGTTAGTATAAGGGCGTACTGATAAGCAATACCTCCAAATTTTTTGTGTGAAAACTCTTAAAGCTTTTTTATATAAAATAAACGTTATTAACATTCTACATTTTCATTCTTCGTATCTACATATTTGTTTCTCAACGTACTCACTCTGGCGACGAACACGCGTCACCCAAAGAGAGAACAGATTTGTTGATACTGTCATTGTAAAATGTCTAACTTTGTTGACGAAGCCGCAACCTCGTCTCTGCTTGCACCGCTTCGACGGTTCTAGGCGCTTCAGTCCGGAACCACGCGGCTGCTCCGGTTGCACGTTCAAATCCTGCCTCGGGCATGGATGTGTGTGATGTACTTAGGTTAATTAGGTTTAAGTAGTTCTAAGTCTAGAGGACTGATGACCTCACTTGTTAAGTCCCATAGTGCTTAGAGCCATTTTTGAACCGTTTCGGCACCGTCAAAGTGAAATCCTGGAAGGGGTTCTTTAAGTTTTGGAAGAAGATGAAAATCGGATGGGGCCAAATCGGGATTGTATCGAGGATAACTGATGACAGCGAAGCCAAGGTGTCGGATTGTTGCAGATGTCGCAGCGCTCGCATATGGTCTGGCATTGTCATCCTGAAGGAGAGGGTGCTCCATGTGTGGACGAACTCCTGGAAGTCGTGCTTTAAGTTTTCTGAGGATCTTGCAGTGCCCTGCAGAGTTTATAGTGATCCCTTTTGACATTAATTCCAAATTCACCACACCTGGAACATCCTAGAACACTATGAGCATAACTTTGTCTGCTGATGGCATTGTCTTGCACTTTTCTGGCCGAACTCCAGTGCTCCTGTCTTTTTACCGGGGTCTAAACGGTGAATCGAGCTTTCATTACCTGTGACAATGTTTTTAGGGAACTCATCACGCTCAAAAAGCAAAAGAAATTATTGAAAGATGTCCAGTCTCCTCTTTCAATTGGAGGCACGTTTTCTGCCGTTAGAATTTCTATTAAAGCACACTGTTTCTAACGAATCGATATAGTTACATTACACACCGCCGTGTTGTTGTTGTTGTTGTTGTTGTTGTGGTATTCAGTCCAGAGACTGGTTTGATGCAGCTCTCCATGCTACTCTATCCTGTGCAAGCTTCTTCATCTCCCAGTACTTACTGCAACCTACATCCTTCTGAATCCGCTTAGTGCATTCATCTCTTGGTCTCCCTCTACGATTTTTACCCTCCACGCTGCGCTCCAGTGCTAAATTTCTGATCCCTTGATGCCTCAGAACATGTCCTACCAACCGGTCCCTTCTTCTAGTCAAGTTGTGCCACAAACTCCGCTTCTCCCCAGTTCTATTCAATACCTCCTCATTAGTTATGTGATCTACCCATCTAATCTTCAGTATTCTTCTGTAGCACTACATTTCGAAAGCTTCTATTCCCTTCTTGTCCAAACTATTTATCGTCGATGTTTCACTTCCATACATGGCAACACTCCATACAAATACTTTCAGAGCGACTTCCTCACACTTAAATCAATTCTCGGTGTTAACAAATTTCTCTTCTTCAGAAACGCTTTCCTTGCCATTGCCAGTCTACATTTTATATCCTCTCTACTTCGACCATCAGTTATTTTGCTCCCCAAATAGCAAAACTCCTTTACTACTTTAAGTGTCTCATTTCCTAATCTAATTCCCACAGAATCACCCGACTTAATTCGACTACATTCCATTATCCTCGTTTTGCTTTTGTTGATGTTTATCTTAGATCTTCCTTTCAAAACACTGTCCATTCCGTTCAACTGCTCTTCCAAGTCCTTTGCTGTCTCTGACAGAATTACAATGTCATCGGCGAACCTCGAAGTTTCTCCAGAATGAGATTTTCACTCTGCAGCGGAGTGTGCGCTGATATGAAACTTCCTGGCGGATTAAAACTGTGTGCCCGACCGAGACTTGAACTCGGGACCTTTGCCTTTCGCGGGCAAGTGCTCTACCAACTGAGCTACCGAAGCACGACTCTCGCCCGGTACTCACAGCTTTACTTCTGCCAGTACCTCGTCTCCTATTTGTTCTCCATGGATTTTAATACCTACTCCGAATTTTTCTTTTGTTTCCTTTACTGCTTGCCCCATATACAGATTGAATAACATCGGGGAGAGGCTACAACCCTGCCTCACTCCCTTCCCAACCACTGCTTCCCTTTATGCTCCTGGACTCTTAAAACTGCCATCTGGTTTCTGTACAAATTGTAAATAGCCTTTCGCTCCCTGTATTTTACCCCTGCCACCTTTAGAATTTGAAAGAGAGTATTCCAGTATGCCGCCGTGTTATACGCTACAAATCGGAGCCCTCTAGCGACAGAGGGTTGCAACTTGAGTTAGCAAAGTAGGAATGTCGAGAGAGGAATATAAAACAAAACTCCGTCCGCACAGGCCTTGGAACGCCTAACGGTACCGACCTATCGCCGTGTCATCCTCAGCCGATGTCGCTACTGGGTGGATATGAAGGGGCGTGTGGTCAGCAGATCGCTCTCCTTGCCGTTGTCAGTTTTCTTGACCGCAGCCGCTACTTCTCAATGAAGTAGTTCCTCGGTTGGCCTCGCAAGATCTGAGTGCACCCAGTTTACTGACAGCGCACGGCAGACACGGGCGGTCACCCTTAAAAGTGCTAGCCAAGCCCGACAGCGCCTAAATTCGGTGATCTGATGGGAATCTGCGTTACCACTGTGGCATAGCCATTGGTGGCCGACTAAAATGAATGAAATTTAATACCTCGACCGATACTGAAAACACAATAAAAAATTCTTAGGCATTATTTTTTCAGCGCACCCTCCTGTTAGTAACATAACATGCAGTAGTGGTAATTGCTGAATCAAAATCAAGGTGGAGGTAATAGTAATAGGGACATTATATGGGTTACATAGTCTGTTATTGTAGCATATGGTGTTGTAACAGTACTAATAACAATAGGTATAAAGGTGACTATGAAGTTAATCAAGAAAATTTGAAATAACGGAAACCAATGGCTCTTTTTCTGTCACAGTAAATGAAGACCCGACTGGGGGTGGAAAAGATGCCATAGGAAAACTGTATGCAGAGTTGAGTATAGACAGCCATCTCAAAAATTCAGACTCAAACATTAACAATTGACGTTTTTTGTTTCGAGGGCTCTCGGGTGTCCAGCCGGATGCGACCGTTGTGGCCCCACGATTTTCGGCGAATAATTCATCAGGTGGTTCTGATGGAATGGTCTGACTGCTCATTGTCGGTGTTATTTATGTCTGTCAGTCACGCATAAATAACACCGACAATGAGCAGGCAGACCATTCCGTATTAGACTTTAACGATCGCATCCGGCTGGGCACCCGATAGCCCTGGAAACAACACATACGCCGGGAAAGCCTCCGATCACATATTAACAATTGTCATCTTTGGAATCCAACTGAGATACTCTGTATATGCACTGATTTACAATCTTTGATCCCTCAAACATTTCCCAGCAGCACTTATTTCTACTTGTACCTGACAGCGGTAAAACAGCTTGTAAAATAATAAATACTGTAGAATATCGCACGATTTCGTGTTTTTTCATTCATAATACCTCCTTTGTTATATAATATGTTTCGAAACCTGTCATCTGTTGGGGCTACAGTTACAAAACACTTTTACTTTGGCTCTGCCGGTAGATCTGTTCTACTTTCCAGGCGTCAGAGAAGTTGTCCTGCATAGCTTCCTGCACTAGCACTCAGATGAAATTAATGCTAGTCCAAAAAAGTATGTAGGAAAGATTCTCTGAAAAGTGGAAACTAGGAAAGAGGTCCGCGCTGAATTTAAATAGTGAAGGTGGATGTTTCTGGATAATAGTATTGCCTATCAAAGATGTAGATCTTGGTTCATGGTCCGACTCGACACTCCGTTTTAATCTGACTGGAAGTTGCAATACCATCATGTTATTTACATGAAGAGATTGTGAGACACCAATAAGATCCATAGTAAATGGTTGGTCCAGACTGCAGCTGTCGTGATTGAGATTACCATCCCGGGATTTCAACATTCTTGTTTCAATCACTGGAAGTTTTAACTTCTTTATTCCCTGGAAACTCAATCTATATTACACTTATTATCTACAAAACTTCATTTTAGATTCATGCACTTAGAAACGGAAAGTGATTTTCTCGTGTTTTACTTGTTTCTACAGTCATGGACTGTGCGCCTGGTCCCAGGGGAGGTTCGAGTCCTCCTTGGGGCATGGGTGTGTGTGTGTGTGTTTGCCCTTAGGGCAGTCTAGGTTAAGTAGTGTGCAAGTTTAGGAACTGATGACCTTAGCAGTTAAGTCCCATAAGATTTCACACACACTTGTTCCTAACAATCAGTGCATATGTTTCTGGGGAGAGGGAAGGGAGAAGGAAACAGAGAGGAAGGAGGGAGATAATTAAACTAGTTTGACTGATGAACGCTTAAACTAACACGTTGATGAGCCAAAGGCTATATGGTTTTTAACTAATAAGATTCAGTATAATAATTTAATGATCTTTCTGTAAAGCCGTTAAGCTGACAAATATTTTTTTCACAAATGGAGATAAATTTCGTTCCGCGAAACTTTGCAGATGTGTAATGCTAGCCTGTACGCAAAATTATAAACAGTGTGTATTAAATTTGAAGGTGCTCTAGTCCAATACAGTGTGTGTGTGGGCGACAGCTGCTTCTGAGGTTTCCTCATTTTCACGTGGTTCCTGTTTACGACTGTAATAAAAGAAGTGGTGAACACACTGTAGGCACCTGCACCCGCATGTGACCTTGCCCGGCCTGTCACGACAAAATGGTGTTTGCAAAGAAAAGATAAGAAAACCGCCTGAAGAGAACTATATGTAGCGTGTTGCAAGCTGCAAAACGACGCTTATGTTCGCATTATTTCGTGAAGTTTTCGTCTTTCTACTTACTAAGTCAATTTTTCCTACGCACACACATTTGCGTGACAAGCATTGTTTATCTACGGTAACAGCATTGGTTATCCGAAATTACAACTGAAATTCTGTGACAAGGCCACGTCTGAAACTTGGAAGTACAAGTTTTCGTTAGCAGTCGCCTTACCACTATACCATCATAACCCTTCTACTGCTTACTTAATCGTTTGCCACTCAGTGTTATGTAAAAGCTTTTGTGAAGCGTGATTTTTGTATAAGAATCAAATGCCATGAATGTCTGCATTGTATCTTTATTTGAATTGATCGTTATTTCCAAAGCCATTGCATTATGCAGTTAGTATATTGGTACACTATGGACTCTTCGCCACACAACGTAAGGCTGCATGATGAGTTGTGATGTGTAGAGAGCTCTAGTAAAGTTCTGAAGAATGTCGGATTTAAAGCCACCAAGAGCTGTTCACGAAATAAATGTTTGTCCATTATCAGTTTCGATATACCAATCGTCACTAGTTCATAAAATTATTTACATCTGCCTGTATGGTATCGTTCTTAGTGTGGCGTTAATAAAACTAGAATAAAAAAAAACTATACTGCGCCACTGAAACTGGCCGGAATAGCGAAAAAGACATTGATACAGTTATATAAACGCAGTCTGTATTTAGATGGAGTGCACTCTGCACACTTTTATTGACGCCACAGAACAATTTCGTATCGACTGTTGTAAATAATTGTACGCTACGTGACGATCGGTTGATTGACACTGGTAGTAATAAGGAATTATTTTGTCAGCAGCTCTTGGTTTGTCTTTCTTCAAATATTTACGAGTTGTGTGTCATCGCCTGCATAAAATATAATAGTATTTTGGCTGGATTAGTGGTCGAGGTTCGTAATAGTACTGGCACACCAATAGTTGAAGGTTATACACAATTTTTATGCTAGAAATAAATTCAATCAACGGTGTTCTCCGACATCACTTATCAGTGCTTCCAGCACCATGATATTGGGTTATCGTTAATGACTGTCAACGAATAAGTCATTAGATATGAAACTTGTGTACGGATTGGAGAGAATTGGCCTAGGAAATCGATAACATCGCTTTCAAAAGATTTATCTCAACATTCGACGATCGCTAATCTGAATCGGGTTGGTCCGACGGGATCTGAGCTCCGCTTCTTTTGAGTGCTAGTGCATTGTCTTAGCCAGGAGCCATCTCCCTCGGAGTTCGTTTTCTTACTCGCTGACGGTCATAGACTTAGCAATATTCTGATACACGCATGTATTTTACAGAATAATCTAAACAAATCGTATACAAACATTGGCCACGTGCAAGTAGGACTGGCTCACTGAGGTTTCCGTGAAAACTTAATTAGTATGTAAACAGATAATTCATGCATTCTCGCAATCGAGGATCTCTACGACTTTTTCGTATTATCGACATTGATTCCTGCAGGATATCAGTCCCAGAGCTGCCGAGACTTTTATGAACGTTTTAATTTCGAGTTTGAATTCGGATAGCAAATGACAAAAGGAATACTTTTTCGTGTGATATAATTACAAACCAACAATTTTCTGTATAAAATGCATGTTTGACCATCAGCTGCTTTTATTTTAAACCCAAGTGTCAACCGGTTTCAGTCTTGGGCCATCTTCACGGATAATAGTTAAAATGGTTTAAGCCACCACATTACATTTTTCGTTACTTAAATAATGTGTACAGCATGTCATGACTATCAATATAAGACACAGGACTTTTAGAAGCAAACATACTAATACTCAATGTACGGAGAGCAGTACTGTTCCGTGTACATTTAGTATGTTTGCTTCTAAAAATCCTGTGTCGTACACTGACATTCATGACATTCGCTACACATTATTTAAGTAATCACAAATGTAATGTGGTGGCTTAAACCATTTTAACCCTTATCCGTGAAGATGGTCCCAGACTGAAACCAGTTGACATTTGAGTTTAAAATAAAAGCAACTGATGGTTGAAAAATGGTTCAAATGTCTCTGAGCACTATAGGACTTAACATCTGAGGTCATCAGTCCCCTAGAACGCAGAACTACTTAAACCTAACTAACCTAAGGAAATTACACACATCCATGCCCGAGGCAGGATTCGAACCTGCGACCGTAGCGGAACTGATGGTCAAACATGCATGTTTTACATTACTTGACGGCAGTTGACAGTCACCTTCAAAAAATGTTCATAGCAATTTTCTGATTTTTTTCCTTTTCTTGTACAATGAAACCTTTCTTCTTTGCATATTCCATGATTATACGTCAACGGGAAGCACCCTACAGGTTTTGACGAGTGAGTTTGCGAGTATCAAAATATGTCACGCAAAAGGTGGTATCTTTTGATTATACATACTGAGAAGCTAATGTTTATTACACCGCCAAGAAACCATAGGCCTTAGTACGTGACATACATTTCAAACTTATACGTCTATCCTATCCCGAAAAAAAAAAAAGGGTCGTAACAGACGGACGGACAGACAGTCTTATAACAAGCGACAATTTTTTTTCGTGTCATACAATTACAAATTAACATTTTTCAGATTTTTTTACTTTGGTTGTAGTGTGAAACCTTGCTTCTTGACCAATTTCATGATTCTAGATCTACGGTAAGTACCCTGTAGGTTTTGATGAGCGAGTTTGCGAGACTATTAAAATATGTGACATAAATGGCCGTGTCTCTTGCCAGCATTGACTGAAAAAGTGTACTTTTTGACATCACAAAGG
Source organism: Schistocerca gregaria (assembly GCF_023897955.1). NCBI lineage: Eukaryota > Metazoa > Arthropoda > Insecta > Orthoptera > Acrididae > Schistocerca > Schistocerca gregaria. The sequence continues at coordinate 599,983,172 of NC_064931.1, read as the reverse complement.
TATCCTAGACCTTAATATGTGTCAAATTTCGACTTGATAAGTGTACCCGTTTCTCAGATATATAGTTCTCAACAGTCGGACGGACAGACAGAGGGGCAACGAAGTGATGCTATAAGGGTTACGTTTCTACCGATTCAGGCACGGAACCCTAAAAAACGTCCGAACAATTTAGTATAAATTCGGTAATATTAGTTACACAAAAATGTAGTAGTAAAACTCTGGGTCAGGTAAGAGGAAAACTGGAACCGAACGCATAGGCAGACGTCACAGTGTTTACTAACAACATTTTGGTATTATGCTGTTAATAGTTTACACGGCAACATCGACAACCTCACAAAACCCTCTGCTAATCATCATTATTTACACATTTGTAATTACCAGTCTCTGTACACTATAGCATGGTTTTTCTTAACAAATCCCTCACACAACAGAAGTAGTGTCCTAGAGAGCACTTTGTTTCCTGACCTTGCTAAGGTTTACAGCATATAAAAAAGTTGGATTAACTGACGTTCAACACAAATATTTAGCTACCACCCATATAAGTTTTTCAGAAGAGTCTTGATAGAGATGTTAGGGTAGGGAACTAAAGAGTGCCACAATCTGTTGCTAACTGTCTTTCGGGAAGTATGAAAATACGAAGACGAATGCACAGACGAAAACGTCGAGAGGCGTTGTATTTACCGTAATGAAACAAAAAAGGAATAATTCGAAAAGCGTCGAGTAAATGCTACGCCGTTTGGAGATGACGCGCGAGGATACTGGAGGGCGTGAAGTCCAATTGGAAAGTGGAAGCGCCTTTGCTACTCACTACAGGTTGCCGCGAGACGCCGGCGCCGCCTCCCTGGAGGCAGCGCCGCTGTGTGGGCGCCGCAGGGGGAGCAGGCCGAGCACGCCCCCGCGTCTGGGCGCCAGGCGCTGCCGGCGTCGGCGTCTGTGTCTGTGTCTGTGTCGTCGTGGCCTGGCGGCAGCGGCGGCCGCGCGCATCCTTGGCGAGGCAGAACGGCAGCGGGCAGCAGCGCGGCATCGCTCACACTGCCGCCTCGCGGCTCGCCCAGCTCGTAACTGCTCAGTGCTCGCTATTGGCCAAATACTGCATAGTGTGGACGAGCATTCCGTGACGCGCATTTATGACACTCGGAGTGCGAGCGCACTCTCGGCTAACACGAAACCCTGATCGCACTTCAGCACGAAGTCCGTAGTACACTGAAGTTGCTAACCGGTCGGACATTGCACGCGCGCTCTCGGTAAACACGAAAGTCTGCCTGCACTCCAGCAGGAAGTCCACATTACACTAGCAGGTCCAACATTGGCATTGCTTTCCCCCGCCACCATCTTTCGTACGTGGAAAGCCTTGCTGTTATCCTCCTGAGTCCTTTTGTAGCACGTGAGCTAAGTACGACTTTTGTTTTCTAGCTCAGTAAACAAAATAAACTCGTGATGCCTGATGGCAGCACATACTTTCAACAGTGCGCCTTCTGTGCATCACTTGTCTTCGTTCCTGCATGTTATCAGTAGGTGAAAGTGACTGCTTGAAAAAAGCGGTTTATCGCATTGTCAGCATACTTCGAGATATAAAGGTAATTTGTCATTTTTTTAGTAATTTTGGACTATAATATGCTTAGAATATACTGCAATATGCTAATACACTCTAAACTATCGAATGCGTAAATGTTCATTTCATCACGAATATCTTGTTTTCTTTCTTTTACCTTTCATTCTAACCTACACTGGGACGGCATGGCTATTCCTCGAGCGGGAGCATGTCGTAAGATGTACAGTTGTCAAGAATAGCTGTTTTTATGTTATCAAGGTACACATGTACGAGCAAAATCACAATTTACTCTTAGTTTAATTAAACAACGATCAAATAAACTTATATTATATGAGCTAATTCACTGTTTAATTGGACAATAATAAACTTTCATTGTCACTCAGTGACGGCCTTTGTGGCCGAGCGGTTCTAGGCGCTTCAGTCTGGAACCGCGCGACCGCTACGGTCACAGGTTCGAATCCTGCCTCGGGCATGGATGTGTGTGATGTCCTTAGGTGAGTTAGGTTTAAGTAGTTCTAAATTCTAGGGAGCTGATGACCACAGACGTTAAGTTTCATAGTGCTCAGAGACATTTGAACCATTTGTCACCCGGTTGCCGTGTACAAGTGTTATCTCACAATAATTACCCTCTAGAAGCATTAAACGGCACAGTTGCACGAGATTCCTGCCAAACGCTTATTCAATTACTGATTATCTCGTAGACATCTACCGCATTGTGAACTTGTGCTGTTAGCTCGGAATCTAGAGTATTTTCTTGAGGGATCATTAATTTTTTCCCCACATAGCTCGCTGTTCATTTTATGTTACTGCTGCTCAATTGGACGTATCACAACACAACTTATCACTGTCTTAGGTGAAGCAATAATGAATGAATTAGTATGGGCTCGTAATTGTAAACCAACAATGGAATGGTACAAGACAATGTTAAATGCAGTTGGCGCATTTTATACACAAGCGTGCCCGCTCGAGGACTATTATCGGGTTTGGCATTGGTGAGGCCTCTACACGCACCAAACGACGGATCGATAGACAGATTGGACGTCTGTAGACGTTTCGACTGAGCGACCGACGGATTTTCCTTATGGGGCTGTCAGGCGGGTAGGACCACCAGACAGCCGAAAACGCCCCCCCCCTCTCTCCCTCCCCCTCCCTCCTCCCTCCATCCCTCCATCCCTCCATCCTCTCCCACTTCCTCCAGATTGCAACCGGCCAATAAGAGCTTGTCTTTTGTCACTGCGCGAGGGATTAAATACTGTTCTTAAATGAGAGGATGCGAGGTGTACGAAACTTAAAGGACAGAGTTTCTGCAGAAATTTAAAAACTGCAGATGTTTCTGCGACACGTCGTGCGAAGGGGTCCAGCAATACAGATGCAAGAAATAAAGTACTTTTTCATTTTTTGACTAATGTATAAAGGTTTCGTGTGTGTGTGGCGCTGGGGAGGGGGGTGGGAGGGAGGGGTTAGAGAGAGAGAGAGAGAGAGAGAGAGTGTGTGTGTGTGAGAGAGAGAGAGACAGAGAGAAAATGAAAGTCCCTCGATCTTCTGTATTCCTATTTTAGGTTCAAATGGTTCTGAGCACTGTGGGACTTAACATCTGAGGTCATCAGCCCTCTAGAACTTACAACTACTTAAATCTAACTAACCTAAGAACACACACATCCATGTCCGAGGCAGGATTCGAAACTGCGACCATAGATGTCGCGCGGTTCCGGACTGAAGCGCCTAGAACCGCTCGGCCACATCGGCCGGCCCTATTTTAGGGCTTTGTTTCCGATACTTATCGGAAATGAAATCTAAAAAACCGAAATGGATGTTAATTCATAAAATATACTTGCTTTATTGTTATAAGTAGACACCGGATTATATGCATCATAAGAACCTTAAAATATGCATGAAAAACGCTTAAAACGCACGATAAGTCGAAATATGCTAGATCAAATAATAAAAACCACATGGTAGTTACTGCGTGCATTGTATCTCAAAGTCGAACCTGTGCATATCAGTTACGAGAAAGACAACCGGCTACGCGAAAAATTGGTACATTTAGAACGCTGATAACATTTTCCGAATTCTTGCTGGTAGAGGTTAGGAAGGGGGCCTTTATGGGATTATTTTCTAAAAATTTGCAAAATGAGGACACATACCGTGTTTCAAGAATTGTTTCTTCTTTGCTACTTTTGACGGTAACTAGCCTATGCGATGCGAGTGAGTCGCTGTGAAACAACCGATAAGTGCAGGACCAACTTCGAGATACAGCGCACGCACACGGGCACGCTCAAAAACTCCGTCATATTTTATTTAAAAAACAACATAATATCATGATTTTGTAACAGCGTTAACTTTTAATTAATACTGTTGGACCAAAGCATCATTTACAATTTAGTTTGCATTTCCCTACTATTGTAAACATAAACTACCAAGTACTGTTCCAAATGTTTCGTAGTAGGATTGTCTTCGATCACTCAAAACATTTTTTTATAATCAGAAATGGACTGTTCTACATCAACTGAGGTAACTGGGCAGTACTTGAATTTGGGCGCTATACAGGCAATTATTGTTTCTGGTAAAAGTTCACCCGTCCCATTAATAAAACTATCAATCTGGCACAAGGGTTCAAACTTTTCTTTAAGTTTTCTTGGGAATACCTCCGGCAGTGAGAAGTTCCCCAGGATAATTTCATTCATTTACTGAATAGATTCATTCAACGCCAAACCTTGAGTATCAAGCTTTTTAATACTTGCAGGTATATGGGAAAAATGAGTGCTTATCACAGCAATGTCTTTTTTAATGAAAGAATCATTAAAAGCTTTCTTGCACTGGCAAACTACCAAAGCCTCTACACTATCGAATTCGTATACTACCCTTCTAATGGCCAGGAAATGTTCATTGTAAAGCAACACAGCTTCGACCCACGTACCGCAACGAATTCGGGAGGTAAAGGCACATTTGGTAGTTTTTCTTTGTAGGTATTGATGCGAGCAGGAGGCCTGATAAACTCTTTCTTTGTGGATGAAATCAGTTTATTTACATTCACAAACATGGAACGTCCTTCTGCAGCAAGGCGATTTACTCCATGAGCAAATTCACGTCATATGAATCAAATTGGGATGAAATACTGAGGGCTGTTCCTGCTTTGATCATATAGGGAGCAGCATCTGAAATAAACACAAACTCCCTTTCATCTGGAAATATTTTTCTAATACCCTCCTTCACAAATCTGGCGATCGCAGAATGATATACTTTTCAAGTTCTTTGCAGGTCGCTAAGTAGGAAGAAGAAGGCTCTTCTTTTAAAACACTAACAATTAAATTTGCACTTTAACGGCCACAAGTGTCTGTTGTTTCGTCAAATGAAATCCAGATAATGCTGTCCTTGAGTTCATTGCGTATTTCTTCCAGAACATTTACGTTAATTGTTGGTATGTAATTTTCACATAATGTTGATTCATCAGGTATATTTTGAAAGCAATATTTGCGCAGGAAGCCTTTGAGGATAGGGTTTGTAAGCTTATGAAGAGGAATAGCGTTTGTAATGAATGCTTCACATAGATCCATGTTAAACTGACTTTTCTGGTTACCTTTGGACAAATCCCTGCTGCTACAACTTGCTGTTGTCATAATTTGTTGCCGTGATACTTTCTTCTGCATTCCTGCTATATGAAGACTTGTCTTGACATGCTGGTCTATTTGAAACTCTTTTGCATGAAACGTTTTTCTCGCAAACTCGACAATATAAAACAATTTCGTCATATGCAAATGTTCCAGGATGGTCAGCTATCCACGAAACGTTTCTATTTTCGGGTGGCATACCGCACATCACGTTACACACAACACGTCGTAAACAGTCGTAAACACGTTCAATTGCGTACAAGTAACTAGAAAGCTAAACTGAAACAATGCACGTGCAACTAAAAGCTTGGGTAGTTTAATTGTTGCCGACGCGTACGGTATGTCAGCGAAAGCGATTAACAGGGTCGAGAGCGCAGGAGCATTGATTCTGCCTGCCTGTTCCTCTTCTGTAATGCCTTCGCTAGGCAGTGGCCTCTCGGTTAACGACTGCACGCAGGTATAGGTCGTGGTCAATCTGTGAGACATCAAAACTACATCGAGCTAAAGAGCGCCCGTCTAAATTTTTAAAATGTTATAAAGACAGATGATGATGATTGTTTTGTGGGGCGCTCAAGTACGCGGTCATCAGCTCCCATACGAAGTCCCAATTTTTTCACAGTCCAAGCGAGCCACTGTCACCAATGTTGACGATGATGATAACACAAACACCCAGTCCCCGGGCAGGGAAAATCCCCAACCCAGCCGGGAATCGAACGTGGTACCCCGTGTTCCAGAGGGAGCAATGCTAGCCGCTAGACCACGAGCTGCGGATGTAAACATTGAGCGAAAATATGCGTGTCACCACTTTCTAGTTGAAATATGCAATAACCTGTGAAAAGGAAATAAATATCCAAATGCATATAATCCGGTCTCTAGTTATAAATGTTAAAAAGTGCGGCCTATATTTAAGTCCTCTGCTATTAAAAGCAAAATGTAAGACCTTTTCTCCTTTTCTTCAGTTCTAACAGTTCCTAAATGCTTCATTTCTCACGTATCTGTTGTATTTATTAGATACATACACAAATAAATTAATAAAGTTTACATGAACATATTTTGTTATATTTAATTTGCTTCACCATCACGTATTTCCTCAGTCAACTATAAATCACGTTGCAGGCCTTCTGAATCACTTTAGTTAATAAGTGAGGGGATACAGCAGCACTGAATCTGAGGTACTCTTAACTACTGCCATTGGCTAGAAATCGTTATGTGGCTAACAGCCTCTTCTCGCAGCTTACAACCTCTCTCATGGCTCTGTGCTTGTTCGTTAAGAATGGTTTGATGATGCTCAACAGCTCTTAAATGCATGATGCAGCCATTCTTATATAATTACGGAAATCATCGGCTGCCAGATGCTTAAGTAAAGGAACGTGGGTGAACTTCTTTCCTTGCATCAGCGACTTCCTTATCGACGGTTTCTCTCGGCGCTTCTGTAGCCTTATCTATAAAAGAGCCAAGGTAGACCCCCGTTTTTGTTTCTTTGTAGAACTAACCGGGAGAACATAAACTCAATGAACGTAAGATAAACAAATCACAACAACACTGCGGCGGTCGGGACGTATGTAAGATACCACGATATTTGTTGGTCTGTCTGTCTGTCTGTCTGTCTGTCTGTCGATCGATCGATCGGCCGATAAACTGGTGCCTGGTACGTGTGTAGGGGCCTTTAATGTTAGAGGTTGACCGGATGCTCTTTCTGTCGTCCCAATCCCCCTTCACATCATTCCCCGGAACGGAATTTGTGCAACCGAGTGAGAGTTCAGAAACGGGCTCCATATACTCGCTTTACACTCGATGGCGAGTCCTGTGAAGTCATCTCCGAACTCGACCTCTCAGTGTCGTCGTAGACTCGACCCGTGAGTCTCCGTCCCTGGCCACTTATCACTTGCGTCTATTGGGAACAACTGGACCCGACTCGTTCAGTAAGGAGAGCGAGTACACGAGTTCGCAAGTATAACCGCGGACTCGTCACAATCCCGCTACATACGCACCTGTTTTCAAAGAAATTTCCGCTATCAAATGGTTCATATGGCTCTGAGCACTATGGGACTCAACTGCTGTGGTTATCAGTCCCCTAGAACTTAGAACTACTTAAACCTAACTAACCTAAGGACATCACACACATCCATGCCCGAGGCAGGATTCGAACCTGCGACCGTAGCAGTCGCACGGTTCCGGACTGCGCGCCTAGAACCGCGAGACCACCGCGGCTTTCCGCTATCAAACCGTAAATTACTATTCATATATTTCACACAGTCATCATTTCGACATTATAGTCAGTCTCACGTGCAAGCTGAAACGTCACAAAATGTGCGAATTGCGTAAATGACAGAAGCAAGTTGTGTACCAATAATATAACGACTCATCGGTTAGCATATCTCTTTCGGAGACTGCTGTAAATTTATGTTAATATTTAATATCTATTCAGCGAACATCTAACAATTACACTGACATATACACACTTTCGAGGCGTTACCGAGAGTGTAACGACAGTACCAGAAAACATAACATGAGGATGAAGTGCAGTCGGCAAATGGCGATTAATTATTTTCATAAATTACAGAACTGTCAATCCATAAACACAAGGTGCCATGTCCAAACGAATAAAGAAATAGCGCATCTTTTTTTCTGCTCTGTGCCCAGTTTTCGTTTGACGGAGCACACACGTTTTCTCATGGAGGAGGTGGAATAAACAAGAATAAAACCATTTTGTTTGCACTGGACGACAATGGTAGACTATAAAGTGATACTTATTCCAGATATCACTCGTCTAATGGAACCATTTGCAGTTGTGTACTTTGAATCAATTAATTTTAGTCTTACCCTCTTCAGTCTCGCAAAACACAGCTTCGTTAAAGGCCACCTGATCCTGACAATCGGTGATTTCGACTTGGCAGTGCTACTTTACAGCAGCAAGATTATGTGCTCATCTTCTGTTCTAACAATGAGTCACGACTAGCCTTAAATTCCAGCACGCTTCAGTACGAGGGAACGAGTCGACGAGTACGTAGCGACCGCAGCGCCACAGTTCTCTGGCTCGTCGTACTCGCGGAACTGCAGCGGGAACGATGGAAGTCAGAACTGATGTAACAGCGGCGCCTTGATTCGTGAAGTACGCAACCCGAACATTAGACTCGTACTCGCTCCGTTTCTGATGTCTAACTTCAACTGTTTGTGTGTTGCATGTGGAAGCGTGCGAACATTTAGAAAATGTTTGCCAGTCGTATAACTGAGGCGGGACGTTGGTACCAGCCCGGTATACACATAGTCGGATGTGGAGAAACTCATAATACAGTGATATAATTTTTTCTCGATGTAGCACTAGGTCTGTCTCAGCTACGACCTATACTTTCACATTCCGTGGCATTGTTTTCATAATTTTAAGTGTTTCTTAATTGAATTTCCTGAGTACCGCACATATTTCACTTGTTTTCTAACGCCGACCGCGGTCGCAGGTTCGAATCCTGCCTCGGGCATGGATGTGTGTGATGTCCTTAGGTTAGTTAGGTTTAAGTAGTTCTAAGTTCTAGGGGACTAATGACCACAGCAGTTGAGTCCCATAGTGCTCAGAGCCATTTGAACGATTTTTTTTTGTTTTCTAACACAAACAGTATTCGCTTTGAAAATGTCCTCAAAATTTGGTGACTCACACCAATTTTTTAAATTTAGTAGTTTAGTTTTTTGCTTCAGAACACCTTATTGGCCACCAATATAAAACTTTCATTCACAAAATCTAAGCTCAGTACCAAAGGGGTTACATGTTCTCTACTATGAAAATGTTTCGTGAATTTCTGATGCCCTAAATCTCTTTTACTCGTTTCACATCTGCTAAGTTCCGATCTCAGCACGCAGCACGCAGCACCCAGCATCCCCTCCTCCTCCCTCCCCCCACCCTCCGTCACGCTCATTTTACATTCGTTTTCCTAACAGGCTCATGAAATCCCTTTCCGTCTTCACACCTAGGAGACATAACACGCTGTCTAGCAGCGATAATGGCCTCAGCTTGCCGAGGAAGAGAATCCACACGTTTCTTCATGTATATCACATCCAGCTGTGAACATTCATTGATGATTAGATCCCACAGGGCTACCAACTTCTATGGCTGTTGATTGCTGACCTTCATCTGAAGTCCCAAATAGACATTTTCTACTGGAATAAGACTGGATGAGTTAGTGGGTTAGTCGCAGTGCGATAGGGCACTGAAAATGCTGTATTCTTTACACTCTGCGGTACTGGATGGATTAAACAAAAGATTTCGAACGTTAGGCTTCTTTTTTATTTAACTAAGGCGTTTGATTGTGTTGATCACAAAATATTACTCCAGAAGTTGGACCATTATGGAATACGGGGAGTAGCTCACAATTGGCTCACCTCCTACTTTAACAATAGACAGCAAAAGGCCATTACTCACAGTGTTAAGAGTGGCTATGATGTGTGGTCTGAGTGGGGCACGGTCAAATTCGGAGTTCCCCAGGGATCAGTGCTGGGACCACTAATATTCCTTATTTATATACATGATACGCCCTCTAGTATTACAGGTAATTTTAAAATGTTTCTGTTTGCTGATGACACTAGCTTGTTAGGAAAGAGTGTTGTTTGTAACATTGGCTCTGTTTCAAATAGTGCAGTTCATGACAGAAATTCATGGCTAGTAGAAAATAAACTAACGCTAAATAATAGTACGACTCAGTTTTTACATTTTCTAACCCACAGTTTAAAAAAAACACGTTTTAATTTCACAGAATGGGCATTTGATTATTTGAACTGAACAGTTCAAATTTCTAGGCGTTCAGATAGATAGTAAACTGTGTGGAAAGCCCACGTTCAGGATATTGTTCAAAGACTTAATGCTGCCATTTTTACTATTCGAACGGCATTTGAAGTAAGTGATAGTTCAACACGGAAAGTAGTCGACTTTACTTATTTTCATTCGAGTATGACGTATGGTATAATATTTTGGGGTAACTCCTCCCACTCTCATAGGATATTTTTGACTGAGAAGCGGGCGGTTCGGCCAATGACTGGTGTAAGTTCGCGAATCTCTTGTCGACCCCTGTTCATTAGTCTGGGTATTCTGACATTGGCCTCTCAATATACAGATATTTTTTACTGTCAGTTCTTGTTAAAAATATCAGTTTATCCCCAAGAGTTAGCAGCTTTCACCCCGTTAATACCACACAGAAATCCAATCTGCACTTGGATCGCACTCCCTTGACCCTTGTGCAGAAAGGTGAGCACTATCCTGCTGTATCCATCTTCAATAAGCTACCAAAAGAATTCAAAAATCTTAGCAGTAATCCACGCGCTTTCAAATCAAAATTAAAGTGTTTCCTCATGGGTCAATCCTATTCTGTCGAGGATTTCCTTGAAAAATTTAGCTGATTCTTGTGTCACACCCTTGATTGCGTTTGCCTAAACTTATGGCTTGCCTTTTTTGTGTTCATAAACATTTTATTTTATCTGTTATTACTTATATGTTGTTCTTTCATGTACTGACACGTTCCATCAACTTGGAGATTTGCTCCTCAATATGGTCCTACGGAACTAGACGTGTAAAAAACGAAAGAAGCAGCATACTCACCATGAAGAAATGACAACCCATGGTCACCGATAATACTGAAACTAACGGCATGGTTCCTGTTGGCTATAATCTGAATGAATGAGTGGGCCCAAGTCACGGTACGAAAAAAAAAGGGCTGAGTGCGAGCAGGACTTGATCACTGAGGATTCCATACGAACTTCATTATACATATAGACAGTTCATCCATTTCAGGAATCGAAAATTTCGACCATTTTTGCTTGTTATCGACATTGATACTAACACGATATCGGTCCCACGGACTCCAAGATTTTTGAGAATGTATTAATTTCAATAGTGGAGGTGTGATATAGAGTCATGAAGGAGTCTGGCGACCATTACCACAATAATCAGTAGTTATGCGCTCAGACTGACTGGGTCAGAATGATAAAGGCAAACATCAGGCAAGTAATGACTACTCTGCGAATGTTTGTTTCACATAAAATCTGAAAAGCCATATCGACGTGCAGCAATCTCTCCTTGGTATCTGATGATGGATATATCCAGAAACGCATCATATTATGTGCAATAAAGCCATTCCTCGCCTAATTTTTTACTTTTACCATTGCAACTCCGTCAGCCCGAATGCACAACTACTGATTGCTTCAATTTCAAGTTCGGCGTCGCATAACAAATAACAAAAGAAATATTGCTTTAGTATCAAATGATTACAAATTAACAATTTTCTGATTTTTCCCTTTACTTTTACTGTGAAACCTTCCTCCATGCCAAATTTCATGAGTGTAGGTCAACTGGATGTACCTAGGTTTTGATGTGTTAGTTTGTGAGTATTGTATCAAAATATGTAACCTAAACTGCTGTATCGTTTCATTGCCCCGATTTTATATTGAGTAAATTTTGATGTTGTCGAATCTGTTAGGATTCTTTCGTTCTATAGTTCTTAAATCAGTTGTATGACACATACATTTCTCAAATTTTCGGTTGAATGCTTTTCGAATGAAGAAGTAAAATGATTCCGTCAAAGGAAACAAAAATGCATGTCTACGAAACTGTATTTAACAACGCGAGCTCGTAGATACGCACGTCTATTTTGCGACCTGGGCTTTTTCTTACACACGGTGTCCGCCTCCGGTAGCTGAGTGGTTAATCATCAGCATTTCATCCCCATCGACGAGCAAATCGCCGAAGTGGCGTCAGATCGATGCCGGCACGGTAGCTCAGCGTGTTCGGTCAGAGGGCTATGCGCCCTCTGTAATAAAAAAACTGAGTTAATCGATCATTAACGAACTTAAACGGATATCGTACGACGTCCGCCCCGAACAGACGCAACGAACAAAAGCGAACAAAACGGGATTAAAAAAAAAAGTGGTCAGCGCGACAGTCTGCCAATTCTGCGGGCCCGGGTTCGATTCCCGGCTGGGTCGGATATTTTTCTCCGCTCAGGGACTGGGTGTTGTGTTGTCCTAATCATCAGCATTTCATCCCCATCGACGAGCAAGTCGCCGAAGTGGCGTCAGATCGAAAGACTTGCACCAGGCGAGCGGTCTACCCGACGGGAGGCCCTCCTCACACGACATTTTTTCTTATACACGGTAGAGATTGAGTTAGTACACTAGTCTTCAGCGGTATGTCTCTTAATAAACGTATTCGAATAAAATGTAGTAGACTTTAATTCCCCCCCCCCCCCTATTTTCTATACCGATAAAGCTGATTTGCTCGACTTAACGAATGCTAGTGCCTCACGCACAACTACATTTGAAGAGTGAAAATGGAAAGTTCTCTAAGTGCTATGTTTTCAGTTTTCAGTGGTATTGTGTTATCGGCGTTCTGTTGAATTTCCATGATTTGATCCAGGGGCTAAACCACAGAGAAAGTCTTTCAAACATGGGTTTGCAGATAGAACATGGTCTTCGTGCTAAGCTGTGCTTCCCTCTGCAGTTCCAAAATTTAAAGCATATGAAAAATTCTAGTAGTTAAAAACCTAGTGCTGTATCTCTGTACTTGTATTGTCAGAAATAAAATGTACGAGGAAGGATCAAGAAGTAATGTCAAAACTTAATAACGAACATATAACATTGGAAGTAATACAGATTTTGACCTATACTTTCCTTCACACAACTCTACGGTTCAACACAGTCACCACGCATTTGTACACACCTGCGCCATCGTTGAACCCAGGAATCAGAGCCACTGCGCCATCATTGAACCCAGGAATCAAAGCGAGATTGGAAAAATTCTGGATTTTTGCTTCTTGACCCCTGACTTTTAAGGCTGTTTTAAACTCATGCACGAAGAAAGTGTATGGGAAGCTGTAATGGACATTATCAATGTGCGGCGTTGGGTGAAGAAATTTGGTAAGTGATGAAAGTTATCTTAATAAATAAAAAAGATAAAGACGATTATGTGAATGTGCACCTGCTTGCTTTACTTTTGGATTGTCTCTTCCTGAATGTATAGTCTCTTTATGCATGTAAGCTGTTGCATACCAAGAAAATCCACTCATTAAAAAGAAATATGTCCACAAGATAACCTCAAATTTACAGTTAAGAACTAAATCTGTCTGCAAGAATGAGAAGCAGATCTATCTGACTGCGAGAATATAAATGAAATAAGTCCTGCCCGAACCAGCACTATCTGTTAAAAAAAAAATTGACTCTGAACTTTAACGAGAATAATTAAACTAAACACTGTTAATCAACAGTGTGAAATTGAAAACTCGTTTCTCCTCTGTTTGTCTTACCTGTACAGCAATGGAAAACGCTGTGCAATTGCTCTCACAGAAAAAGAAGGAAAGGCTCTCCTCAATTTCTGAGTTGCTACTAATTACAGGGAATCGTGGTAGTGCAATGTGATCCCTTGAATACATTTAACGTAAAACTGGTTCATATAAAAGTTCTCTCTCATAAAAAGAATGTATATCAGGTAATGGGAGCTGGATAATGGTTTATGATAATCTGAGTTACTCTCTAGATAAAAAAATCTTCTCATGAAACTGTATTTAAAAAATTCATCGCTTAAAAATTTCCCGGGTTCCCGGGTTCGATTCCCAGTGGGGTCAGGGATTTTCTCTGCCTCGTGATGACTGGGTGTTGTGTGATGTCCTTAGGTTAGTTAGGTTTAAATAGTTCTAAGTTCTAGGAGACTGATGACCATAGATGTTAAGTCCCATAGTGCTCAGAACCATTTGAATCTTAAAAATTTCTTGAAACTAGTTCATTTACAAAATTTCGCCATTGAAGGTTTAGCAAGCAAAAAGTAAATATTTCATTGCAAATTACAGTTGTCTAAGATCAACACTGGAGAAATACAAAACTGTAACTCAATAGGAAATTTTTTTCTAAAACAAAATTTCTTATATTAATGATTAAATCCTTTTCGTCTTGTCGAATCCATTGACACTGACTGAGACAAAACTTTACGAAAGTAGCAAGAAAGTTCTGATTTGGTTGTCTGTGTCGAACGAAGAATGTTTGACTAAGTGCTGCTGCAAGAAAGTAAAATTTGTTACCTTAAACTCCAATCTTCTCAAAATAATCTCCATCTTAATATATCCATCTCATTCAATGCATAATGATTATATTCCTTTCGTAATAATAATATCTTCCATCAGATCAATAAAATAATTCCCGAGAGCAACATGTTCCGCGTCCGAGCTGCACAAGCTCACTGTCACGACACCCCGCTACAACTCCCACTTTCCTCTCCTCGTGATCAACACTTAACACCCGCGCGCCTCCGCAAAGCAAAGATGACTAACTTGTCTCCGGGCAGCGCAGCGTTTCTGACGAGGCTGCGCGCGCATAACTGAACGATACAACATTACATGCGCGTCCTAAGACGTCCAAAAACAAGAAAATTATCTATAAAATTATGTACACACACCTGTCACGGAGAAATGTGCTTTGCAGATAAACCGCGCAGCGGCCGGCCGACAACACCTGTCGCAGATGTCAATCGAGGACTTGCTGACGAAGTGATTCGAGGAGACAGTCTCGCTGAAAAAAACTGGGTCACGACGCAAAACACAGAATTTTTCGAAACTGGTTTTGATGCGTGGGTTCAACGATGGCGCACACGTGCAAAAGTGCATTGTGTTTATGTTGAGCAGTAGTGTTATGTGGAAGAAGGTATAGGAAACATTACTTTTTGATTCACCCTCGCAGCACCTCCGTATTAACGGCATTTCGAACAGAAACGTTCTTTCCGGTATTTTGTCGACAAGTGTCAGTTTTCAGACCGTAGCTGTGTACAAAATACAAACTGAATCTTGCAGAGTAGAAAACAGTAACCACACACCGTTAATAATGCTATTTATTTGCGTAAATTTCGCAGTCACCGGTTTCGAACCGACTGGTTCAACTTCACGTTCATATCACATTTGTTGTAGTTTAAACTATTTGCCGAAAAAACAGCCAACAGTTAATGAAAACAACAAAAAATATAATAAAAACGTGACCAGCCGTCTGAAAACGAACTTGTCTGTTCGAAACCAGTAAAGGAGCTTTTGTGTAAACAAATATCATTTTCGACCATGGCTACTTGCCGCTTTCTTCTTTACAAGAATCAGCTTGTAAAAATTTTATTATTGGTACTCAGAACTATGCAGTTTCCTGGTGTGGCACTTAGAATGTTCTTAATAATGTATTTTGTCTCATTTTTTCTAGGGATGCGGTAGCAGTATAAATCTGTGGTAGCAGAATGCCGTCTCAATTTTTTGGATACAAATCAGTCATATACAGAGATATACTGCTTTTTCATTCTCTTGATAAATGGCAGATTTGGCACTTAGAACGTTTCATATTTCCATTCTTCATTTTTACTGCCCAAGTTAATCTACGGTGTGTAGCGGAGGGTGCATCAATTTCCGTCCTTCCGATTCCATTCGCTGATTGTACGCGGGAAGAAAAACTGTCGATGCTCCCCTCTGTGAGTCTAAATTTGTATGGTTTTGACATCGTGGTCACGGTGCGATGTGTATGTAGGAGGCAGTAATTCTCTTGACTCGTCTTGAACGTGGGCTCTTGGAATACCCTCAGCGTCTTCCTTGTAGCGCCACTCACTGCAGTTCACTGAATAGTCCTGTCACATCCTCGCGCTGACCAAACATACTCATTAAGAACTCTTTTTTTTTTTTAATCACCTTCCTCGTGTTTCCTTTATTCCTACATTGGAAAGGTTCCATACTGACGAACAATACTCAAGAATTGGTCGGACAAAGGTTGTGTAAGCGTGACCATTAGAGCGAAAAACACATTACCTTACGACTCTTCCAATAAATCTTACAAATGGACAATCAGACCTGTTAATCACGGGTTTTGCTGAGCATTGGGTTTGTTGTAGAGGGGCGTATCCTGCATGCGTGGACACCGAATTTTCGTGCGATGGCCCCTAGTTTCCGGGAAATAGGTGAAGTTTTATGTGTAGCTCGTATACTAGTAACGTTAATCATGTTTCGACCAAGCGACCGTAGCTCAGCGGCTAGGGTTCACGGCTATTACACAGACGATACAGGCTCCGATTCTGACGGGCCCTTTTCCTTTTCTTCAGTTTGATAGTACACAGTATCATTAAATAATGTACAAATGCGGAAGGATTCTAGAGACGAAAGTACTCATACCTAATTTTCACGTCTATTATGTAATTAATACCGATCAAACCAGCAGCCAGTACCAATCAACGTACCGGTACGTTAGTTCCCTTGTGGAACAATTTGCGAAAACCGTACCTCTTAAAAAAAAAACGTATTTGAACAAGATTGGTCATTCCTTCATAGCACAGTATACTGTAAATGCGTCAGGAAAGTTATTCCCTTCAGTTTTATTATGTATGCAAAAACTATCCGGGAAATTTGTTCGGATTGTTTAAAAAGTGGACGATTTGACTTAGCGAAGTTTACGAAAGTGCTGTATGAGGAATTTTTTTAAAAATCTCTCTTCTTCTGTACGTGGGAAAAGAAAAAATTCTCCACATTTTCTTACGTGGGGTAGGCGGACTGGTTAGACACTTTACGATTAAACGTTTGTGGATGAAGGAAAAAAAATTCACCTGCACCACAAAAATTATCCCACTCGAATGTACTCCAATTTGCCATCCCTGTAATGTTTATTTTTACAGACAGGTTAAAGTTTTCACGAAAAAAGTTTAAAATGCTCCGAGTTCCTGAAGACGAATAGAGAAAATAGCTTCTTGGGAAGATTCCATAAAAATACATTTTTTTAATTCTGCGTCGTTTTGTGCGCTTGGTTTCACGGGAATGGTCAAATACACGTGGTCCGCATCGAAGTTGATCGAAAAAAGATCAATCTTTTTGAATCTAAGCGAACTGTGTTTTCCGATATCGCTTCTGAACAATCCTTGTACTGCAAGGCTATAGCTTTCATTAAAAATGCTTGGTGCTCTGCGAATTTGTGTTTCACTTGCTTCTGCGACAAGTGACATCCGGAATTATGTAGTAGCACGGCATATGATGCAAGCGATAGTGAGTAAAACGATTCTGTAATCTGTAACAAAAGGAACACACATTTCAGGAAAGTTTGCAGTAATGACTGATTTATTAATGAAATTACCACTGCGAAGATGACTACATCGAATAATTTTGCATGACGTATACTGTTTAATTGATATTCGTCCGACAAAATAGAAAAATGAGAAGTCAAAGTATACAGGCAAGATTGTAACCCATGCCACCATCGTGGTAGTCGCGCTACACGCTACACTTACTAGGTCGAAAGATAAATAACGTTACGTGTATAGGAGATATGCATAAAACTTCAACATCGTTTTGCTCGGAAACAAGGGCCGTTACATGAAAACCCTCCTGTCAGGCCCCCAGGACAGGTCACTATACAACATAACTAAGATTCAGCAAAATCCGTGATTGATTGGTCCCCTTGTTAGTCTGTCATCTGCCTTCCTTGGGTCTACGTTTATGGTGTCTTTCCACCTTAAATTGCTCCAAAGAGTAATTCCTACATGCTTAAAGGTTATGAACGATATCAGTGACTGATCTCCGGTCGAGTAGTCAAATGAGATAGGATCTTTTGATCATTATTATTATTATTATTATTATTATTATTATTATTATTATTATCATCTTTAATTCCCCATTTAGGAGAGCGTTAAAACACAATCAATTTTCATGACACTTTTTTATTCTTTCTTTTCTCTTCCCAAAAACCTCTCATATATACACTGTGTTTCTTCTTCCTCTCTTCTGTCCGCTTCTTTCCTCGTTTCTTCTCCTTTGGTGTTTCCTCGACTTTCTGTTTCATGATTTTTTTCTCTGTATTTTACTCTGTTCGTTATTTCTTCTGTGGAGGTATTTAGTTTCTTGAGGTCTTCCGTTGTTTCCTTTGCCCAGTTAGTTTTCATCGTATTACTCATCACTGTGTTAAAATCCTTCTTGATCAACCTATTTTCGTTCATCCTATAAATGTACCCATAGAAATTAGCCATTTTTTTCTGATACTGTTTGTAATTGTCTCTGTCTATCTGTAAAATTCTTTTGTCGGTCTTTTTATCCCGATCCCCTGTCTCTGAACTGGCCCATAGATCTTTCTCAGAATTTTCCTCTCTTGCTTTTCCATTTCCTTGATTTTCGTTCTTCCCCTTATTACTGTCGTTTCTGAGGCATACAAGGCTTCGAGTGTGACTACTGTTTTGTAATGTCTTAATTTGGCATTAACGGAAATACTAATTTTGTTGTAATGGTTTCATGTAAGTCTGTAAGCTTTTTGTAGCTTTGCAACTCATTCTTCATTGGCTGTCGAATTTAGTCCTGTTTTCTCTATAATCTGTCCCAGGTATTTGAAACTTTCTACAAAACTTTCTACTTGTTCTATCTTTCTATACTTTGTTACCAATGGGTTTCTGTCTGTGGATTTTGTGTCCATGTACTGGTTTTCTTCATATGAAATTTCTAGTTCTGTTCTGGCTGCGGTTTCATGTAGTGTCTCTAGGGCTTCTTTGGCTCCTTCTCTGTTATTTGTTATGATGGCTATATCATCGTCAAAGGCCAGACATTTTATGTTGATGATTCTATTTTTGATCCTCCCCATCTTTAATCCATTGACTCTTTGTCCCATGTCCTGAAGATTTTCACTAAATCTGCGTTAAATAAAATGGGTGACAGGCCATCTCCCTACTCACTCCTGTCTTGATTTCGAACTGTTCCGAGATCTCTCCCATGAACTTCACTTTGGATTTTGGATTTGTTAATGTTTCCTGGATTAGTTTCCTGGTCTTGTTGTCTACCTCCATTTCTTCCCGTGTACTGAAAAGCGTTTCTCTGTCTATGGAATCGTAGGCCTTCTTGAAATCAACAAATGTTATTGTGGTGGTTCTGGAATTTCTCGTTGCTAATATTGTTCTCAGCCACCAGATCTGTTCACTGCACGATCTTCCCTTTTGTGTGTCACAGCAGTAACGAAATTCCTCTATAGTTATTAGGGCCTGTTTTGTCTCCTTTCTTGTGGAGGGGGTGTATTAGGGCTGACTTCCATTCTTCTGACACCTTTTCTGTTTCCCAGATGTTTTTGATTATTCTGTGTAATGTTATCATGTTCTAATTTCCATATTTGTGCAATCAGTCCATCTTCTCCTGGTTCTCTGTTATTTTTCAATGATTTTATTATTTTCACTATTCCTTCGTGTCTTGGGGGTTCGGAGTTCTGGTTAGGTTCTGGGTTTGTAATCTCTATTTTTGTTCGTCGTAGGTGAGTAATGTGGCAAAGCATCGAGCTAATATTTCACAGTTTTTCCTCGGATTTGTCTCCAGTGTTCCATCTTGTCTTTTGAAGCAAAAGCTTGGAGGTTGATATCCTCTCATATTTTCTCGGAATATTCTGTAAAAATTCTGTGTGTTGTTTCTGGTGAAGTCCTATCTCCTTCAACCTGCTGTTCTCGTAACCTCGTTTTTCTTTGCGGATTATTTTTGAAGTGTTTTTCTGTATCCTGTTGAATTCTTCTAATTTTTCTTGTGTTCTATGGCTATTAAATTTTTCCCAGGCTTGTTTCTGTCTTCTATGGCTTTGTTGCATGTCACGTTCCACCATCGATGTTTCATTTTTCTCGGTGGTTGCCCCAGTTTTATCAGTTCTCTCATTTTTTCCGACATTTCTGTCCAGTTGTTGCTGTTGATTTTCGTAAATTATTGTATTATTTTTTTCTTGTTTAGTTGCAAGTGAACTCCCTTGTGACCAGAGTGCTTCAGTGAGATAGTCCAAATGTGAACGTGCGGTGTGGAATCGTGTTTAAGCGCATCCTTTTTCTTCTTCGATACATACGTATCTGTAAATGCTGACACGGAATTTTTGACAGAATAAGTGGAACCACAACTGCGTGACCTCCGACCAAACATCATTTTACAGAAAGATGGTATACCTCTAACTGGCGACCTGCATATTCGTGAATTCTTAAATGAAAATTTCCAGACCAGTGGATTGGAATAGCTGCCCAAATTTATCGGTCACTTCGTTTACCAGGGGTCACTCACTCTGACTTTTTTCTATGGGATATTATCGTCTATGAAAGAAAAGGTGGAACATCACTGACTTGAAGCAGATGATTACTGATGGCATTGCCATCACCGATGAGGGTCAGCTACAGCGAACGTAGCAAGAAATCGAGTACCGTCTTGATGTGCTTCGTGTATCTAATGATTCCCGACTACAGATGTACTAATACGGGCAAAAGTCTTAAATGTATAGATGTCTTATTTTATACTATATTGTACATATCATTATTTTCATTTGCTTATGCAAAGACTTTTTGAATTTGTAGAGGCCTTATACATACCTGTACTGTATACTGGCTTTTTTTTTTTTAAAAAAAAACTACATATAAAAATTAGTAGAGTTATTAGAGGAGATAGAAAGAAACACTTTTGTTATGTGACAACAATGTCACAGGTGCACCGCATCTCCGCTAGCGATCCCTAAAGGATTTGATACTGGATTTCCCTTAGGTAAATGTTCTCAGTTGTTTTGACTGCTTCGTATGCAACATTCTGAATATTGAAATCTGATCTGCAACACAATCACAGCGTACTGCTGTGAAGAATAAGTTTTCGTTACTACTAGCGTTGTCCACGTCCCTGGATAAATAACTACATTATTATTGTTTATGTTATGGTGTGCTTACATGAAAGTTCCTAGTGGTGATTAGAGGCTCATGATGGCTGATTATACGATTACATTTAAACTAGTTCACTGACATGCCTCTCAGCTATGGGAAACCACGATGCAGTAGTCGATCCGTACGCAGAAGAGCTGGTTCTCCGTTTGGCTGAAGCGACTTGTGAAACACCTGGTTGTTTTGAGCATGTTGGTCAATTATTGGCATGCAGACGCCAGTTATACATCAATGTATACGGATAAAATTTCCGCCAACATCTCTAAAATATATTCATCACGCAGCAGTCTGAAAACACTGTGTATTTCTAATAATGGGAGTTGTTTACCATTTGTATAGAATAAGAAACAGTACTGCGCGGTAAGGCGTGAATATAATTTTGTTCGGTGACGCGACATCATGACGAATTTTTGCACTCGAAGAACAGAAATATTTGAAACGTGGTGGGATAACATGTGCACTGAGGTTATTATCCGGTTAAGGCTACGGTAAATCATTTTCCTTCATAGGTACAGTGAGAACTTTCCAAGCGGAACGCAACTCTAAACTTAAGAAGGTGAGAAGCAAGTTTATTACTTTCTAAAGCAGTGGCAGCTGACATACACTTCTGTACTGACCTGGAGTATCGGTATGAGCTTCACTTGTTCTTCCAGTTCTCGCATCCGTTCCAGACTCACAGCCATTTGCTCTCGGA
Source organism: Schistocerca gregaria (assembly GCF_023897955.1). Taxonomy (NCBI): domain Eukaryota; kingdom Metazoa; phylum Arthropoda; class Insecta; order Orthoptera; family Acrididae; genus Schistocerca; species Schistocerca gregaria. The sequence continues at coordinate 599,961,648 of NC_064931.1, read as the reverse complement.
TAGTCTGGAAAACAACACAGTAAGAAAAATAAAGTTTAATTTATATCTACGCTCCAATAGAATCAGTAATTTGTCATCATACATACAGGGCGAATCACCTAAAACTTGCACAGCAAACATTGCGGAAATGTGAAGTGCTGTTGATGTACGGTTTTCGAAGAATGGATTAGTAGACAGGGGCTCGTATTGTTGGCCAATAAAGAGTTTGTAATGATACTTAGAAAGTGTACTTTTGTGCAAGTATGCGCTTTTTTTAAATGGAACAATGCCTGTTGACATTTACAGAGTAATAGCAGGGTAAATTAGAATATCAGTGATATCTGTTGCAGGATTCTAGTGCGAGACGTATAGGGGATATCGTATTTTGAAAAGTTCCCACACCGACACTTATACAATACCAGTGGTAGCAAACACTAAAGAACAATACAATTGGATGCACTAGTTATGTGGATTCTGACCAGTAACTAGACAACTGTCCAGCACACGTTGTGTTTAAAATGACCACTGGCAGCGGTAATAAACGCTTCCAGTCTGGAATGGAACGACTGCTGCACACATGCTACAGTAAGCATTTCAGCGGAGATGTCCAAGCACGTTGCATATCATCGGGTGAAGGCAGCTTCGTTGAGCTATCCCCACAGAAAAAAGTGTGCCGAACAAAGTGCAGATCCTCTTTGCGCAATCCAACGATTTGGCAACAGTTCATGAAGACTTGGCTTAGTACATCGTGCACTATGGGTTGGAGAGCCATCATGTTGGTACCACAGATTCCCCCTAGTCTGCAGAGGAACATCTTCTAGCATCCGTGGAAGACGGTCTCTTAGGAGGCTGCGATACTTGCGCTCGTCCAGTGTTCATCCTATGAAAAACTGGCCTATCCCCCACACATTTACACTCCATGGACGCTGACGCTCAACCTGAAGAAGCGAACGGGGATTGCCAACAGACCAATAGTGCATATTTCGGCGTTTTAACTGGCCATGATTGGTAAATGTGGCTTCATCACTAGACAAGATGCATGATGCATCTGGAGTACCGTGTCTTATTGCCCATGTACAGATGTTAACACGATTCCTATAATCGTTTCCATGCAGCTCTTGATAGATATGTGGCAGGGATGGAACCTATGTCAATAGAGAATGCCTAAGACACTTGCCTGACTCATGTTACTTCCTTGCACGATTGCGCAGAAACTAATGTGTGGATCAACTGCAACAGCAGGAAGGACTGAATTTCCCTCTCTTCCTTCCATTACGTTGTCTAGGTGTTACACTACCACTCTCATGTAACTGGTTGAAGAGGTTGATACATAATTTCCGAGTCAGTTGGCGTCTGTTGGGATATCTTGCCGCATAAACCGTACAAGAAGGAGCTGCATTGTTCCTACACTCTCCATCCACCATGAGCATGTCGGCTTTTTCTGCATTGGTAAATCTCATCGGCCACTCACGACCTACTGATTGGACTGTAGCACACAAACTGACTAGCAAATCGTAATGCATTCAAGGAACACACATGCATCCTGTGAGCAAACATAACATGTTTTTTTTTTTTTTTGGTCATCAGTCTACTGACTGGTTTGATGCGGCCCGCCACGAATTCCTTTCCTGCAGCACTTGCAACCTACTTCAATTATTTGCTTGACGTATTCCAATCTCTGTCTTCCTCTACAGTTTTTGCACTCTACAGCTCCCTCTAGTACCATGGAAGTCATTCCCTCATGCCTTAGCAGATGTCCTATCATCCTGTCCCTTCTCCTTATCAGTGTTTTCCACATATTCCTTTCCTCTCCGATTCTGCGTAGAATCTCCTCATTCCTTACCTTATCAGTCCACCCAATTTTCAATATTCGTCTATAGCACCACATCTCAAATGCTTCGATTCTCTTCTGTTCTGGTTTTCCCACAGTCCATGTTTCACTACCATACAATGCTGTACTCCAGACGTACATCCTCAGAAATTTCTTCCTCAAATTAAGGCCGGTATTTGATATTAGTAGACTTCTCTTGGCCAGAAATGCCTTTTTTTGCCACAGCGAGTCTGCTTTTGATGTCCTCCTTGCTCCGTCCGTCATTGGTTATTTTACTGCCTAGGAAGCAGAATTCCTTAACTTCAATGACTTCGTGACCATCAATCATGATGTTAAGTTTCTCGCTGTTCTCATTTCTACTACTTCTCATTACCTTCGTCTTTCTCCGATTTACTCTCAAACCATACTGTGTACTCATTAGACTGTTCATTCCGTTCAGCAGATCATTTAATTCTTCTTCACTTTCACTCAGGATAGCAATGTCATCAGCGAATCGTATCATTGATATCCTTTCACCTTGTATTTTAATTCCACTCCTGAACCTTTCTTTTATTTCCATCATTGCTTCCTCGATGTACAGATTGAAGAGTAGGGGCGAAAGGCTACAGCCTTGTCTTACACCCTTCTTAATACGAGCACTTCGTTCTTGATCGTCCACTCTTATTATTCCCTCTTGGTTGTTGTACATATTGTATATGACCCGTCTCTCCCTATAGCTAACCTCTACTTTTTTCAGAATCTCGAACAGCTTGCACCATTTTATATTGTCGAAAGCTTTTTCCAGGTCGACAACTCCTATGAACGTGTTTTGATTTTTCTTTAGCCTTGCTTCCATTATTAGCCGTAACGTCAGAATTGCCTCTCTCGTGCCTTTACTTATCCTAAAGCCAAACTGATCGTCACCTAGCGCATTCTCAATTTTCTTTTCCATTCTTCTGTATATTATTCTTGTAAGCAGCTTCGATGCATGAGCTGTTAAGCTGATTGTGCGATAATTCTCGCACATGTCAGCTCTTGCCGTCTTCGTAATTGTGTGTATGATACTTTTCCGAAAGTCAGATGGTATGTCGCCAGACTCATATTTTCTACACACCAACGTGAATAGTTGTTTTTTTTTTTTTTTTTTTTTGCACTTCCCCTAATGATTTTAGAAATTCTGATGGAATGTTATCTATCCCTTCTGCCTTATTTAACCGTAAGTCCTCCAAAGCTCATTTAAATTCCGATTCTAACGCTGGATCCCCTATCTCTTCTAAATCGACTCCTGTTTCTTCTTCTATCACATCAGACATATCTTCACCCTCATAGAGGCTTTCAATGTATTCTTTTCACCTATGTGCTCTCTGCTCTGCATTTAACAGTGGAATTCCCGTTGCACTCTTAATGTTACCACCGTTGCTTTTAATGTCACCAAAGGTTGTTTTCACTTTCCTGTATGCTGAGTCTGTCCTTCCGACAATCATATCTTTTTCGATGTCTTCACATTTTTCCTGCAGCCATTTCGTCTTAGCTTCCCTGCACTTCCTATTTATTTGATTCCTCAGCGACTTGTATTTCTGTATTCCTGACTTTCCCGGAACATGTTTGTACTTCCTCCTTTCATCAATCAACTGAATTATTTCTTCTGTTACCCATGGTTTCTTTGCAGCTACCTTCTTTGTACCTATGTTTTCCTACCCAACTTCTGTGATGGCCCTTTTTAGAGATGTCCATTCCTCTTCAACTGTGCTGCCTACTGCGCTATTCCTTATTGCTGTATCTATAGCGTTAGAGAACTTCAAACGTATCTCGTCATTCCTTAGAACTTCCGTGTCCCACTTCTTTGCGTATTGATTCTTCCTGACTAATGTCTTGAACTTCAGCCTACTCTTCATCACTACTATATTGTGATCTGAGTCTATATCTGCTCCTGGGTACGCCTTACAATCCCGTATCTGATTTCGGAATCTCTGTCTGACCATGATGTAATCTAATTGAAATCTTCCCGTATCTCCCGGCCTTTTCCAAGTATACCTCCTCCTCTTGTGATTCTTGAACAGGGTATTCGCTATTACTAGCTGAAACTTGTTACAGAACTCAATTAGTCTTTCTCCTCTTTCATTCCTTGTCCCAAGCCCATATTCTCCTGTAACCTTTTCTTCTACTCCTTCGCCTACAACTGCATTCCAGTCGCCCATGACTATTAGATTTTTGTCCCCCTTTACATACTACATTACCCTTTCGATATCCTCATACACTTTCTCTATCTGTTCATCTTCAGCTTGCGACGTCGGCATGTATACCTGAACTATCGTTGTCGGTGTTGGTCTGCTGTCGATCCTGATTGGAACAACCCGGTCACTGAACTGTTCACAGTAACACACCCTCTGCCCTACCTTCCTATTCATAACGAATCCTACACCTGTTATACCATTTTCTGCTGCTGTTGATATTACCCAATACTCATCTGACCAGAAATCCTTGTTTTCCTTCCACTTCACTTCACTGACCCCTACTATATCTAGATTGAGCCTTTGCATTTCCCTTTTCAGGTTTTCTAGCTTCCCTACCACGTTCAAGCTTCTGACATTCCACGCCCCGACTCGTAGAACATTATCCTTTCGTTGATTATTCAATCTTTTTCTCGTGGTAACCTCCCCCTTGGCAGTCCCCTCCCGGAGATCCGAATGGGGGACTATTCCGGAATCTTTTGCCAATGGAGAGATCATCATGACACTTCTTCAACTACAGGCCACATGTCCTGTGGATACACGTTACGTGTCTTTAATGCAGTGGTTTCCATTGCCTTCTGCATCCTCATGTCGTTGATCATTGCTGATTCTTCCGCCTTTAGGGGCAATTTCCCACCCCTAGGACAAGAGAGTGCCCTGAACCTCTCTCTATCCGCTCCTCCGCCCTCTTTGACGAGGCCGTTGGCAGAATGAGGCTGACTTCTTATGCCGGAAGTCATAGGCCGCCAATGCTGATTATTTTGATAATTTAGGCAGTGGCGGGGATCAAACCCGGGACCGAGACGTTTTGATTATGAATCAAAGACGCTACCCCCTTTTTTTGTTCTTTTTCATTTTGCTCATTATTGATCGTTGTGTTTGGTCGTTGCGGACGTCGCAAGACATCCTGTTCAAGTTCGGTGGTTGATCCTTCCACTCAGTTTTTTATTACAGAGGCCAACCGGCTCTCTGACCGAACACGCTGAGCTACCGTGCCGGCTACCCCTAGACCACGGCTACCCCGTCATCATCGTACGTAGCAAATACTCAAGTTGACTGGCAAAAGCAAGCGACGATTTGGAAAGTTTTTAGAATACTATCTCTCCTAAACGACTCACACTATAAGCCTGCAACAAACACCACTGACATTAATGTCAATAGGCATTGGTCCATTTAAAAAAATATGTTTGCAAAAAAAAAAAAAAAAAAATCAGTATTACTACAATCTGTTTATTGACTAACAATATGAGCCCCTGACTACCAATCCATTCTGTGAAAACCTCACATCAGTATCATTTTCCATTTATGCAACATTTGCAGTGCAAGTTTTAGGTGATTCACCCTGTATGTCGTATGCTTAGTATTTTCAGAAAAAGAAGGAAGTTTGATAAAACGTACAGGAACTATTATTGTACTTTGTACATTAGCTTATGTTTACGGTACAGCACTTATTCATAATAAGTTTCTGATCCCTCTTTGTGCAGCAAACACTGTAATTAAATGCTACCGCAGAATCTCAAGCAAATTTTTGAAAAAAGAATTGTTCATGAGCTAAGGCAGTCGTTGGTATTACATCCTAACAACTTGGTGAGCACAACTCCATATTGTTTGCAGAGACCCAGCCACTCACCATCAGCATCATCAGCACACAGATAAGGAAAACGAAGTAGGTAATAGCAAAACCAAAGCCGAAATGACAAACTCGATTTTCAGATGTTCCTGTGTACATTGTGGAATCCCTGTCAATGAAGAATACAGTTTGTAGCTGAATTACATAAATGATTAACTATAATTCATAGCGGGTTCCTTAAGCAGAATGTTTTCTCAAGCGACTGGAAGAGAGGAAAGGTTACAGTCTTCCACGCGAATGTAGCCGAAAATGGCAGATAGAACTACGGTCCTATATCTACTGCCGACTCCTTGAACACGTACACAAAATTACTTTCTCCGTGCACGGTTTCCTAAAATACGCAACTCGCACTCCATCATACATTTCATTCTAAAGGTTGAGTAACCAGGCGGAATGAGAGGTTTCTGGCGTTATAAAAGTTTCTGATTCAGTACCACCCCGAGGGTTATTACATAAAAGTATGATTCGTAACTGTCTTCAAACGCAGAACACTACACATTACTCTGGGAGAAAATTCATCCACTGACTTAAAATCAGTTCCAGATATGCTTCAGAGACGTGAAAAATGCTCATTACTGCCGGCGTTAGACGGGTGTATACGGCCTACTATCTGGTTCAAAACATGTCATGCAACCTACCTAGGAGTTTTGTATCTGGAGTGCGCTTATATGTGATGAAGACACTTAATATTTATGTCATCTCTCTTGGACGCCTATGTGCTACTCATGAAAATTTTGCAAGGCCTGCGTGTTATAGGCAACTATTAATATCACCAGTGGTTGCCTTCATGTTGTAACCTGTATGTGACCTAAGGTCCGTTGATGGCGGCTTTAGTTTCGCCGAAACCGATAATCATGGAATAAAAAGAATTCCTGCGATCTTGGTTAACAGTTCATTGTGTTACTACCTACGTGTATACGTTTTGTATCCTAGAGACGCAGAAATTGCTAATTAACATTTGACCAAAGGATGGAGACACGAGGCAAACATGCGTCGTATCCAACGCAAATTAAATCTTACCAGCGAATGGTGCTGATAGAACAAAGTCAAACTGAACGCAGAGAAGTTAACTACGGTCTATTTCGACGAGAAAAGGTCTCTATTACAGGAAAATCTCACGAAGCCCTGCTGTCCGGTGCATGGGTAGAATAAAAACTCATCTCCCTTTTCTTGATTAGTTAACTAAAAGTCTCCACTACACTCTTACAGTAGAGTACGATACTATCAAAGATACTATGTGGCAATAGCGTCTGGAAATTAACGAGTAAAATCCGGCTCAACGAAATTTATATACCTCAAAATGTATGTCTTATGTGGATTTTCCGGGGAACATACACTTGACACTCTGAACAAGCACTACGACTTATATAATAATATGTTACACATAGAAATTTAGAAACAATCTACATAGTAAGATTTACCTCAAGACAACTGGAACGAACAGGCACAGTAAATCCATGACTCTTGCACCGATTCAACGTTCCCAAGACATCCAACATGGCATATAATAATTTCACAACCAAATTTTCGGAGGTAGGCTTATAGATTCCTGTGACTCTTAAAACCCTTTTCCAAAGCGATATAAAGTGAACATAACTCTCACATATTACAGGCAGTGATAATGTGGAGGCCGCTTGGAGACGATGAGACTTCATACTCGAAAACAAAAGAATGAAGAATCATTCTAGCGCCGACGAAGGCCGCCAATGGGGAATCCACTGGCATAAGTGACTTTGACAAAGGGCGGACGGTTATGGCCCAGTGACTGAGAAGCTGGCGGCTGTTCGCATGCTAGTGTTGTGAACATCTATGGAAAGTAATTGAAGGATGATGAAACCACGAGTAGGCGACAAGTCGTAGGACGTCCACACCTCAGCAAAGAACGTGGAGGTCGGGAGCTTGCCCACTCTATAAAGTAGGGTACGCGGCGATCTGTGGAAGATCCGATGAAGAGTAAATTGCTGGTGCAGCAAAAGTGTTTCGGAGCATACAGGTCAGCGCGGATTGTTGAACATGGTGTCCGCAACAGCCGATCCTTATGTGTTCCAATGTTGACCTAACGACATCGTCAGTTACGACTGCGGTGAGCACGGGATCATCGTATTGGAGGGTGGATCAATAGAGAATGTCATCTGGTCAGATGAATCACATTCCTCGTTAGACCAGATCAGTGTTCATGTCCAGATATCTCGCCATCTAGGTGCATAGCTACTTGAAACACGCACCGCACCACGGATGCAGGCTGGTGGGAGCAGTATTATGCTATGGGGGACATTAACCTGGGCTTCCATAGGACCTGTGGTAGTAATTGAAGGCACCATCATATCTGTGGACTATGTGAACATTATTCTAGACCACCTGTGTAGCTTCACGCTTGATGTCTTCCACGACGGCGATAGTATCTTCCAACAGGATAACTATCGATGTATCAGGCCAGGATCGTGCTACAGTAGTTTGAGGGTCATGATAGAGATCTCAAGTTGTTCTGAGCACCAAATTCATCTGGTCTGAACCATATGGAGCACATCTGGGAAGCTATCGGGAACCACCTTCACAGCCAGAAACCACAGGCCCGTGATTTATGGCCCTGGTGCCACATACCTCCGGAAACCTAACAAGGATTTGTTGAATCAATGCCGAGCAGAGCCGCCTCTGCGCTGCGTTTCAAAAGTGGACCAACACACTATTAAGCTGGTGATCATAATGTTTTCGCTAATCAGTGCAGATATCTATAAACATGTTCCACAAATACGTTGGAGCATAAGTGTGTGAGGACATGAAATGATATGATGACAATGGTTCAGTCGTGTGTAAAGCAAGTAGCAAATTTCAGTTAGTATGGTTCGACATTGGGGAGCTACAATTGTAAGTAGGCTGTTTAGGTTTTTATGTTGGTAACGCCACGCAGCGCGCTGTATGAAAATCACTGGCTGTGCTGTGTGCAGTCTGTGGCTGGTTGGCATTGTTGGAATATTCGCTATTGTAGTGTTGGGCAGTTGGATGTGAACAGCGCGTAGCGTTGCACAGTTGGAGGTGAGCCGCCAGCAGTGGTGGATGTGGTGAGTGAGATGGCGGAGTTTTGAGAGCGGATGATCTGGACGTGTGTCCATCAGAGACAGTAAATTTGTAAGACTGGATGTCATGAACTGCTATATATATATTATGACTATTCAGGTAAATACATTGTTTGTTCTCTATCAAAATATTTCATTTGCTAACTATGCCTCTCAGTAGTTAGTGTCTTCAGTAGTTAGAATCTTTTATTTAGCTGGCAGATTGGCTCTCGCTGTATTGCCGTAGTTCGAGAAACGAAGATTTTTGTGAGGTAAGTGATTCATGAAAGGTATAGGTTATTGTTAGTCAGGGCCATTCTTTTGTAGGGATTATTGAAAGTCAGATTGCCTTGTGCTAAAAATATTGAGTGTCAGCTTATTGATGATCAGAATAAGTAGAGAGAGAAATGTCTGACCACGTTCGGTTTTGCCCAGCTATTTGAAAATCAAATAACGTAAGGGGTTTACCAGCACAGTAATTCATAAATTTTTCTAAGGGGATGTTTCACAATTTATGTATAAAAGAAATTGCTTGAAAAGTTCTTTTACGAGCTGCACTGGGAACTACTGTAGTGTGCAGGGTTTAGATTGTATTGTGTTAACGATGTACGTGGAGCATCTAAAAAGGTCAGTGTGACTGGCCACAATTTTATGCTACAAAAATGCTGAAAAATCTGTTTGTGAAAGTCTGCTTAGAAAGTTTGTGGGACAGGTTCTCACTGAAGAATAGACAGATTTCTATAATCTCTCCCTTAGCGTTCTGGTAGGAATTCTAATGTTAATCTAATTCAGTTTGTGAACGGAACGAATGAAAGGCCTTAGTGTATGATTTAATGAAAGTAAAATACAAAGGTGTTAAGTCATACATACCTAGAGGGAATATACAGGCAGCTATACGAAAGTTAAAGAATGCTCTGGAGGAAAGCGAAGCAGCTGAATAAATATGAAGACCTCAGATGGCAACCCACAACTAAACAAAGGAAATCAGGCTGGAAGGTGGAAGGAATATACAGAACGGCTATTCATAGGAAACAAACTTGAAGACGATGTTATTAAAAGACAAGAGGAAGGAGATGAATGTGAGATGTAAAATATGATATTGCGAGAAGGACCTGACAGAGCATTCAAAGAGCGAAGTCAAAACTAGCCACCTGAAATGGACTATATTCCCTCAGAGTCAGCAAGACCTTTGAGAAAATGAAGCATTCCAAAAGTATTCCACCAGCATGCGAGATACATGTGAGAGGCGAAATACTTCAAGTCTTAAATGAGAATGTAATAAAAGCAATTCCAAATGTAGGAGGTGCTGACAGGTGCGAATGTTACTGAATTATCAGTGCAGTAAGTCATGGTTGCAAAATAGGCAGGGCAACAGAAGAATGGAAATACTGCTAGAAGCCGTTTTCGGGAAAGGTCAGTTTGGTTTCCGGGGAAATGTAGGAATATGCGAGGAAATACTGACCCTACGGCTAATTTTAGCAGTGTGACTGAAAAAAAACAAGTTTTAAAGCAAATTTAGAGAAAGTGTTTGACAATCTTGACTGGGACACAGTCTCTGAAATTATGAAAGGAGGAATAAAATACAGGGAAAAGTTATCTACAACTTGTATGGAAACGAGAGTGCAGTTATATGAGACAAAAGGCATGGAAGAGAGGCAGTTAAGTAAGAAGGCAGTAAGACAGAGACGTAGGCTATTCCCCATGTTATTCAGTCTGTACATTATGCAAACACTACGCCGGCCGGTGTGGCCGAGCAGTTCTAGCCGCTTCGATCTGGAACCGCGCGACCGCTGCGGTCGCAGGTTCGAATCCTGCCTCGGGCATGGATGTGTGTGATGTCCTTAGGTTGGTTAGGTTTAAGTAGTTCTAAGTTCTAGGGGACTGATGACCTCAGATGTTAAGTCCCATAATGCTCAGAGGCATTTTGAGCAGACAGTAAACGAAAGCGAAGAGGAATTTGGAAAAGGAATTAAAGTTCAGGGAGAAGGAATAAAAATTTTTAATTTGGCCGATGAAATTGTAATTTTGCCGGAGATGGCAAAGGTCTCCCTTTAAACGGAAAGGATAATGTCTTTAAAAAAGTTCATAAGATAAACATCAATAAAAGAGAAACAACGGCCATTGCTGCATCTGGCGGAAACTAAGTCTGCAGTTCAGAAAAGGTCGAGGAAGGGTCCAAGAATCCTCTTACGCAAACTCTGCAACTGGTCCTTCCGGTATAAGAGCGTCCAACAGATACGTCCCGGGGACCCTAGGTCAGTTTGTAGCTGGTCGCAGAACCAAACCTAGCGATATTAAATGTATACTCTGTTCAAAATTACTTAAGGATTGACATCTGTAGGAAGTAGTAGTGTGAGGTTCATGGCGGACATACGGCTCGTATTCAGCCAATCTTATGAGATCAGTAGCCACTGCCAACACCGTCAGTTGTCAAACATTAGCCTCCATCACTACAACACTTTCTCTGGCACTTTGCTTCAGGTTCAAGCTCACTGTTGGTAGTTCGTTGGCTCTGTGCTTTTGTTTGTTATCGTTCCTTATATTGACGCGAGTTGTTTTTACTTTGTTTCGTTCTGCTGAACAATGTCAGAAGAAAGTTCGTCAAATTTTATGAGTGGAAACGTTCGACGTTGATCTCATAGTGTGGGAACTGTGGTACTACTATAGTCGAGCGAAAGGACTCGCATGTTACGCGTCTACTTCGAGAAAGAAAAATTTAATAGAAGCCCTCTTATCCCCGTGAAGAGATAATCGAAAGAAGTGGGGCAGAACTGAATACAAATAAAAAAATTGTAGCAAATATTGGCAAGGATATGTACGAGAAGACAGAGGAAACTGGAGAAGCCGAGCGGGATTAGCCGAGCGGTCTTGGGCGCTGCAGTCGTGGGCTGTGTGGCTGATCCTAGCGGAGGTTCAAGCCCTGGCATGGGCATGGGCATGAGTGTGTGTGTTTGTCCTTACGATAATTTAGGTTAAGGAGTGTGTAAGCTTAGGGACTGATGACCTTAGCAGTTAAGTCCCATAAGATTTAACACACATTTGAACATTTTTGAAACTGGAGAATAACAGGATTTGAAGACTACGGGGAAAGGGATGCATGGATGAATTGATTACCAAAACATATTCAGCTGTTGAGGATGTTAATGACTGTATCGCAAAAAAGGAACATCTGTCAGTTTGCTAATTATTGACCACCCTTAAGAGAACCGAGCGTTTTCAACGTAGTCGCAAGTTTATAGTTATCCACGACCTCGGCTTTTAATATTGACGTTCCTTTAGCCATGAGCTGTTGATGGACAGGGCAAATACTCATAGATGCCTGGCTGATCTATAAACCTGGTGATCTGTATCGAACTGAAACCAAACAGGCGACCGTTTAGCTCTTGACGTGAGAACTGGCGGAGCATTGCGCCGTCACTTTTGACTCAAAGTACAGGGGCTGGACAAAAATATGGAAACACTGTGAGAACTGCGTGCTTGAACATAAATGTAGAGGCTAGCAAAGCCTGCAGGTTGCGCTGTTGTATTGGACCACGAACGTCAACTGTGCAGTATCCTCAATATGTTCCAAGTGCCAGTCGTGGCCAGAACAGTGTTCGGCCGGCCGGGGTGGCCGAGCGGTTCTAGGCGCTACAGTCCGGAACCGCGTGACCGCTACGGTCGCAGGTTCGAATCCTGCCTTGGGCATGGATATGTGTGACGTCCTTAGGTTAGTTAGGTTTAAGTAGTTCTAAGTTCTAGGGGACTGGTGACCTCAGATTTTAAGTCCCATAGTGCTCAGAGCCATTTGAACCATTTGAACAGTGTTCTGTTTAGTTGTGAGCACATTTTGTCGGAGCTAAGTGAATTCCATCGTGGGAAAATTGCTGGTGCTGTAATGGTGGGTGTTTCCGTAACCGAAGAAGCCGAAGTTCTTGATGTTTCAAGAGGTACTGTATCGAAGATTTATACCGTATACGGGCAAAGCAGAAAACATCATCCGCTAAGTCACAGAAGTGTAGAGTGACCGCGACAGGCGGTACTGAAAAGGACTGTGACGATAAATGCAACGACAGCTGCAAAACTCGCTGTAGAACTGAACGTTGCGCTCGCGTACCCTGTTAGCACCAAAACATGAAGGGAACTCCATAAGCAGGGAATCGCAGGGCGAGATTGAGTTCCAGACCAATTCATCTCTGACGCAAATACCTGTAACATGGTGCCGAAGCCATAAAATCTGGAATTTGGAGCAATGGAAGAAGGTCATTTTGTCGTATGAGTCTTGTTTACAGCTTCTGGCCGAGTTTACGTCCCAAGAGTGAAACAGGAAGGGGATTCAGTGATGATTTCCCGTGGTAACTCTGCTCGTTTGTATTACTGCCAAGGACTATGTGACCATTTTGGCTGATCAGGTCCATCCCATGGTACAACGCTTGTTCTATAATGACGATGCTGTGTTCCAAGACGACGGCTTGCATAGTCCAGGACTGGTTTAGTGAGCATGAGGATGAACTGTCGCGTCTCTGGTGACCGCCGCAGTCAGAGGATCTCAGTAGTACTGAACCTTTGCGGTCTATTTTGGGGAGAAGGATTGTGATCGTTACCCACCTCCATCATCGTTAACTGAACGTACCACTATTTTGCAGGAAGAATGGTATAAGGTTCCATTGAAAACGATACAGAACCTGTCTTTATCCACCCCCGAGACGGCTGGAAGCTGTTTTGAATGTCAACGGGTTTGCTGCGCTGTATTAGGCATTCAAGAGTGTTGTGTTTGTTGTCTTTCCGTATTTTTGCCCAATCTCTGTATCTCCCCTATGTTAGAGCTCCTGTCTATTTATTCTTAAGATAGCATTCATATAATATTTACAACTAACTTCAATAACGAGAAAGTTTGCCCCCTCGAAAATTCACTGTCATCGAAACTGTAATTTCGCAAACATTCCGCGTATCACCATTAAAATGTGTTGCCGTAAATAAAATTAATGTTAAAACATAGAGAAGTTCTTGCAGAACACAGAGCTGCCTGTGACAAGCCCTAAGTCATTTTGAACGAAGTATAGTCATCGGAATGTAAATTACTGGAAAGTGGTAATAGACACGTAGGATAGGAATACTAAATATGGATAACAGTGTAAAAACCGAGGGAGGTGGCGCAGTGGTTAGCACACTGGACTCGCGTTCGGGAGGACGACGGTTCAAGCCCGCGTCCGGCCATCCTGATTTAGGTTTTCCGTGATTTCCCTAAATCACTCCAGGCAAATGATGGTTCCTTTGAAAGGGCACGGCCGACTTCCTTCCCCGTCCTTCCCTAATTCGGTGAGACCGATGACCTCGCAGTTGGGTCTCTTCCCCCAAAACAACCCCAACAACCCCCAACAGTGTAAAAATAATGTATTAAAAAGTCCGACAACTCCTGATTTATTATACAAACCTTACATTCAGAAATCATAGGAAAGTGAATTATGCTGGTGAACAGGGCACAAAAAAAAAAAAAAGAACACCGCAGTGGAAAAGGTTTTAAATAGGATGAGATCAAATTTTGTAAAGGTGCATCCGGAATAACACACTTGATCCATCTCCACTAGGCAGAAAATTGGTAACAACTACAACAAAAGAAAAAGTTGAAGTTTGTATCGACGAGCGCCCCACAAAACTGCTTATTAAGGAGCTGGGGAAACACAGCGACATGGTCAGTGTGTTGCACCATCGAGACATTACATACACAAGGATCGAAATTCGCAGAACGAGACGTAGGTATCATCGGAAATTGCCCAGACCAGGACATCCGATCAACACAAACACAATGAGGGATTGTTACTGGAAACTTCCTCACGAGTTACGTCACTGTACTCGACTCCGCTGAACACGAATGTTCCAGCACAGAAATTTGCTCCCAATCGAAGACATTGGTTATCGTCGTTGTTTTGGTCTTTAGAACGAAAACTGGTTTGATACAGTACTCCATGCAATTCTATTCCGTGTAATGCTCTCAATCTCTGCATAACTACCGCAGTATACATACATTTGATCCTGCTTGTCTCCACCTACCATTTTTACCCTCCACACTTTCTGCCATTGCCAATTTGCCATTGTCTTGATGCCTCAGGATGTGTGCTATCAGTCGGTCGCTTCTTTTTGTGAAATTGTGACATATTTTTCCCCTATTCGATTCAGAACGTCTTCATTTGTTATTCGATATATCCATCTACTCTTCAGCATTCTTCAGTAGCACTACATTTCACAATCTCTGAACTGCTTATTGTCCACGTTTCACCTCCACACAAGGCTACACTCCAGACAAGTATCTGCAGAAAGACTTCACAACACTTAAATTGAAATCTGATGTTAACAAAGTCCTCGCCGGCCGGAGTGGCCGAGCGGTTCTTGGCGCTAGAGTCTGGAACCGCGCGACCGCTACAGTCGCAGGTTCGAATCCTGCCTCGGGCATGGATGTGTGTGATGTCCTTAGGTTAGTTAGGTTTAAGTAGTTCTAAGTTCTAGGGGACTGATGACCTCAGAAGTTAAGTCCCATAGTGCTTAGAGCCATTTTCAACAAATTCCTCTTTTTCAGAGATGCTTTTCTTGCTATTATCACCTTGAATTTTATATCCTCTCTACTTCGGCCATCCTCAGTTATTTTACTGGGCAACTAGCAAACTCATCTACTACTTCTGGTCTCTCATTTCCTAATCTAATTTCCTCAGCATCCCTGATTTAATTGTATTACAGTGCAGTAACCTTGTTTTAGTTTTGTTGATGTTCGTATTATACTCTCTTTTCGGGACACTATACAATGTAGCTTTCTGATGTAGTGGCCAAGAGAAAATCGTGGATCTGCTGTTAGTTGTGGAGTTCGGGTACTGGTGCTAACTAGAGATTTGGGCAAGTTACAAAGCTTGTGATCATCTAAAAATAGCGAAGTTCGCGCGATTTGCCTGTATCAAACCTGTATTCGAACTGAAGGCCACATTTTCACCCTATCACCCTATGTCACGCAAGTTGCACGGTTCACAAAGAGTATAAGAGGGTGGAGACAAGCTGTAGTTACCTGCAATGCGCCGGTGCTGAGGCCGTTGGGAGAAGTGGCGCTGGCCACGCTGTTTGGACTCCTGGCTTCGAAGTCCGTGCGGCAGGCGGCCAAGCCATCCACCTCGTCGCTGATGTCGCCGTTCATCAGCCCGTCTGCAACAACCGGGGCTGCGTTTTAGTCTTCCGTCAGCTGGTCACGCTACTGTTGCCTCAGGCAAGGCCTGGGCTCTGCGGTTTCTACGGGTCATCTGGCCAGGTCCGGCAGGAATGCGAAGAGAGACCTTCTGGGAAGCTCGTGAACAAAGGAAGCGGTCAGGAAAGGACAGGCGCTCTGTCTGGCGGCTACTTCAACCCTCCGACCATCCCCTCCGAGCCCCTCCCGTAACCCCACCTCCAGCCCCCTGTAATTTGTCATGTAGCAGCGTCGCTGTCGACCGACGGTGGATGTCAGTGTGGCTGCGTCCCCTTACAGTGTGCCGAGCCAGCCGAGGTGCGACAGAAAAGGTGGGGGGACGGAGGGTTGCCGTCATTTAGCCGTAAAGACGCGGTGGGTCACATTCCAGTCTCAGTTAACAATGGCGTTGCCATGCTGCGTACAACGCACGGGAAATAGTGGACGCCCTCTAATTACCCACAGACTATATAGTACAAACTTATATTTTCATTCAGTAATTAACTACGTTGAGCAAGCAGTAAAGGAAACAAAAGAAAAATTCGGAGTTGAAATTAAAATCCATGGAGAACAAATAAAACTTTGAGGCTCGCCGATGACATTGTAATTCTGTCAGAGACAGCAAAGAACCTGGAAGAGCAGCTGAACGAAATGGACCGTGTCTTGAAAGAAGGATATAAGATCAACAAAAGCAAAACGAGAATAATGGAATGTAGTCGAATTAAATGCTGCAGGAATTAGATTAGGAAATGAGACGCGTAAAGTAGTAAATGAGTTTTGCTATTTGGGGAGCAAAATAACTGATGTTGGTCGAAGTAGAGAGGATATAAAATGTAGACTGCCAATGGCAACGAAAGCGTTTCTGAAGAAGAGATTTTTGTTAAATCGAGTATAGATTTAAGTGTCAGGAAGTCGTTTCGGAAAGCATTTGTATGGAATGTAGCTATGTATGGAACTGAAACGTGAACGATAAATAGTTTGGACAAGAAGAGGATAGAAGCTTTCGAAATGTGGTGCTACAGAAAAATGCTGAAAATTAGATGGGTAGATCACATAACTAATGAGGTATTGAATAGGATTGGGGAGAAGAGGAGTTTGTGGCACAACTTGACTAGAAGAAGGGATCGTTTGGTAGGGCATATTCTGAGGCATCAAGGGATCACCAATTCAGTACTGAAGGGCAGCGTGGAAGGTAAAAATCGTAGATGGAGACCAAGAGAGGAATACACCAAACAGATTCAGAATGATGTAGGTTGCAGTAGGTACTGGGAGATAAAGAACCTTGCACAGGATAGAGTAGCATGGAGAACTGCATCAAACCAGTCTCTGGACTGAAGATAACAACAACAGCAATTAACTACGAGATGGAACCTGTGCAACAGCAGTCTGTCCTTAAGAACGAGAAAATCGTGTTATGTGTTAGCAATTTCATAGGAGTACGGGGGAGAATGAAACTCATAAAATGGTTCATAATGAATACAGACAACAACAACAAAAATATAATCTACACGCTACATACTTCGGAATGCGGTCTTGTCGGAACGCCAGCAGATACAACATCTGCAGGTAGCAGCACAGGAGATAACATGTATCCAGTAAGAGAATAACAAGCGCAGCAGATAACTGCTCCACGGTAGCACAGATAATGTTATGTTTCAATATCATAAGGTTGGAGAGGAATCGGAAATCACCTTGTAGACAAGCTGTTATAATACGGCATGTTGTTCAGCTGACGAAGTCAAAGAAAATTCATATAGCTTAAAGTGAAGAATAGTGAATGGAAGAGTTCAGTCACTAGGCAGATCGACGCTATCGCTTCTTGAATGATTGTTAACCATAACTGCGAAAGCAAAATATCTTGATATCCGGTGATAACTCATTATCCAACGCACAGCGGTATTTGAAATCATTGCGCTAATTTGTAGTTGTATATGTCTTACATTATTCATCTCACGCATTATTGTCATATTTATTTGTACCTTATTATACGGGGAGTTCCATTGATCGTGACTGGGCTAAATATCTCACGAAATAAGCGTCAAACCAAAAAAATACAAAGAACGAAACTTGTCTCGCTTGAAGGGGGAAACCTGATAGCGCTATAGTTGGCCCGCTAGATGGCGCTGCCATAGGTCAAACGCATATCAGCTGCGTTTTTTTAAAAATAGGAGCCCCCATTTTTATTACATATTCGTGTAGTACGTAAAGAAATATGAATGTTTTTGTTAGACCACTTATTTCGCTTTGTGAGAGATGGCGCTGTGGTAGTCACAAACATATGTCTTACAATTTTAGACGAACAGTTGGTAACAGTTAGGTTTTATAAATTAAAATACAGAACGTAGGTACGTTTGAACATTTTATTTCGGTTGTTCCAATGTGATACATGTACCTTTGTAAACTTATCATTTCTGAGAACCCATGCTGTTACAGAGTGATTACCTGTAAATACCACATTAATGCAATAAATGCTCAAAATGATGACCGT
Source organism: Schistocerca gregaria (assembly GCF_023897955.1). Lineage (NCBI taxonomy): Eukaryota > Metazoa > Arthropoda > Insecta > Orthoptera > Acrididae > Schistocerca > Schistocerca gregaria. The sequence continues at coordinate 599,943,274 of NC_064931.1, read as the reverse complement.
CAACCTCAATGCATTTGGCAATACGTGTAACGACATTCCTCTCACCAGCGAGTAGTTCTCCTTCCGTAATGTTTGCACATGCACTGACAATGAGCTGACGCAGGTTGTCAGGCGTTGTCGGTGGATCAAGATAGCAAATATCCTTCAACTTTCCCCACAGAAATAAATCCGGGGACATCAGATGCGGTGAACTTCCGGGCCATGGTATAGTGCTTCGACGACCATTCCACCTGTCATGAAATATGCTATTCAATACCGCTTTAGCCGCACGCGAGCTATGTTTGAAGTACATCGCCATTCTGTCATGCAGCGAAACATCTTGTAGTAACATCGGTAGAACATTACGTAGGAAATCAGCATACATTGCACCATTTAGATTGCAATCGATAAAATGGGGGCCAATTATCTTTCCTCCCATAATGCCGCACCATACACTAACCCGCCAAGGTCGCTGATGTTCCACTTGTCGCAGCCATCGTGGATTTTCTGTTGCCCAATAGTGCATATTATGCCGGCTTACGTTACCGCTGTTGGTGAATGACGCTTCGTCGCTAAATAGAACGCGTGCAAAAAATCTATCATCGTCCCATAATTTCCCTTGTGCCGAGTGGCAGAACTGTACATGACGTTCAAAGTCGTCGCCACGCAATTCCTGGTGCATAGAAATATGGTACGGGTGCAATCGATGTTGATGAAGCATTCTCAAAACCGACGTTTTTGAGATTCCCGATTCTCGCGCAATTTGTCTGCTACTGATGTTCGGATTAGCCGCAACAGCAGCTAAAACACCTACTTGGGCATCATCATTTGTTGCAGGTCGTGGTTGACGTTTCACATGTTGCTCAACACTTCCTGTTTCCTTAAATAACGTAACTGTCCGGCGAATGGTCCGGACGCTTGGATGATATCGTCCAGGATACCGAGCAGCATACATAGCACACGCCCGCTGGGCACGAATAGCCATACATCAACACGATATCGACCTTTTCCGCAATTGGTAAACGGTCCATTTTAACACGGGTAATGTATCACGAAGAAAATACCGTCCACACTGGCGGAATGTCTCGTGATACCACGTACTTATACGTTTGTGACTATTACAGCGCCAGCTGTCACAAAGCGAAAAAAGTGGTCCAACTAAAACATTCATATTTATTTACGTACTACACGAATATGTAATAAAAAATGGGGGTTCCTATTTTAAAATACGGCAGTTGATATCCATTTGACCTATGGCAGCGCCATCTAGCGGGCCAACCATAGCGCCATCTGGTTTCCCCCTTCAAGCTAGACAAGTTTCGTTCTTTGTAGTTTTTTTCGTTTGATGCTTATTTCGTGAGATATTTGGCCGGTCACTATCAATGGACCACTCTGTATATGTAACATGAACAAGGGGAGTTGGGCATTAATGACGGTATTGTGTCCACGGCAAGGAAAGCCTCTCAAAAGCCAGAGTGTAGTCGATTTCTTCCCAAATACGTGTTCAACTACTTTAGAGACATATGTCATAGAGAAAATAATTATAGGAATGCAAAACGGCAGGAGGGAACACATGTGACTGACAGCAGCTACTGTTTCAGTTATTCCCTGCCACAAAGCAGAAAATAGACCAACATTGATAATTTGAAAAGGATGGGAGAAGCCAGGGACATTTGAATATTTGAGTCGGGTCGCGAGGTGGGGTCAGGTGATTCTATTGGAAGGACGGGTGAAACCCGATACGCCACACTTATCGCAAACCATCAAATTAAGTTACTTTTGAGTTTTGCTTTGCACACAGATGCATCATGAGGAATATCGACTGTATTTAATGATCTCGCGGTATCGTGATCATTGGAGACAGAACACAAGTTCAGGTGAGTATGAGTGGTTAAGGAAACTGAGGACGGTCAGATGAGGATCTGAGCCCTGCCTCTCCCGTACAGGAGCCCAGTACCTTAACCATAGTGTCACCTCGCTCGGGAGTAATTATATTACATCTATGCTACGGTCGCAGGTTCGAATCCTGCCTCGGCATGGATGTGTGTGATGTCCTTAGGTTAGTTAGGTTTAAGTAGTTCTAGAGGACTGATGACCTCAGATGTTAAGTAAGTCCCATAGTGCTCAGAGCCATTTGAACCATTTTCATTACATCTATTTCTTGCACAATATTGCGTATTTAGAACCAAAAGTAAAACTAATTTTCTCGTATTCCAATGTAGGGAAATTAACTTTTTTTAAAATGAATATACGAGAAACGTTTTGGTATTACTGTCTTCTAGTAAAAACTATGAGGAAAGAGAGAGCATTGCCGAATCAAGACATGCGGCAATACAGAAGTTTTTGTCCACGCATGTAGTGCGATGTGCTCGGATTTTTAATTCACCTTCAAGGCACACTCGATGCAAGCAAAGAATGACCCTCAGGAAAATAAAAACACAGAGTTCTAAGAGCTAGAGAAAATCGGATGTGCAGTTCATTATGAATAATATCACCAGAAGCATTCGTTTATTTTTTATTTACGTAAACTATCGCGTAAATAAATGTCACTTACATTCCGACTATGAATACCTCCGCGTTTGTTGTCAGTTATTGAACACTGAGCTCACACTACAGTTACTTCGGTATGATAAGGGAAATTGTAATTTAAACTATATTCTACTGACATACATGGTGTTCGGAAATTCCCGGTACCACAGTCACGCCCGCTGACGGCGAAGGTACATTTTCCTGAAGCCGTTGCTTAATTGTGGCGGAAAGGGTATGCGATGGAGTCGGACGTTTTGGAGAACGATCCTGATAAAGGCGACGAGCAGCTCTTCCATTACCGTGAGCTTTGCCATTCAGAAGGATCATTTCGGTATATTCTGCAAACGTGTACTCAACCGTGATGGTCTAAATACTCACAGACATGCGAATGAGGCTTGAATCAGGTCAGAGAGGTAGTACAGACGTCAAATAACATCAGCCGATCCGACGTAACCAACCTCCACCATGACTACCCTGTTGCATACCTACCTAGCAAACATGTTTTCAAACAGCTGTAGCACGGAAACTGTACGTTTCCGGACATTAATTCATGTTCAAAATATTATGTATTCACTCCCCTCTAGCAGTCCTAGAATTATGTAATAGGAATTTTCGAACACTCTGTGTGTGACCTACTGTAATATTCTTTTCTGATAATAAAATAAATCCAGAAATAATTTAACTAGAGAATTATACAATTTTACTAGACCACTTCCAAAAGATTGCCACCCGGCAGCTGTCTGTTCCACACCACATCAATATGTTTTTTGTTGGTGTTGTACCCGCAAAAGCACTGGAGTCTCATTAATTAGTGGTGTGAATAACGTAAGTATTAGGCTATACTTGGTTTCTTTACGATGATAACGAGAAAGTTACTCGCCCTGTTTCATAAATGACGTTGAGAGCTTTTCGTGTATTGTGACACGTTCCGCAGCTACGTAGTTAAAAGTGTCAACTAGCTCTTCACAGTAGTTTTGCTCATTAGAATTTTTAAACAAATTGTACTGAAAATCTTTAAATGGATAAATTGTAAAACCGTGCTGTCATAAAATTCTTTGTTTTGGACCAAAGTTGGAGCAGGTTTGTAAGGAATCTTTTCCCAGTATTTAAGAAATATATGACAGAAGGCAAATGTGGCCGTACTTCTCTCGATGATGATGATGATGATGATGATGATGATGATGTTGGTGAAGGACTTCCAAAACTACGACTACGTCCGATACCATCTACAAATTACACAATGTAAGACTGAACGATGGGTGAGTAAGCGTTTGTGAAACAATTGACGCTAAAGGCATACCAGAAAAACGACTACAGTAATATTTACAGGGCGTAACCTTGTGCAAGTAGGTGCTGCATTTTGCAGGAAGGCGGCAAAAAACAAATGTTTTATCGATGTCTGGGACATTTCAAAAAGAATTCAACTGGTTTTGTGGGCCCATCGTGTCACTAAAAAAATGAAGCACCCACTGGAGGGAATCCAGTGCGCTTGAACTCGAAGTCGTTTTAATCTGTTGGAACTGGTGTGGCCACTTTTCTCTGAGGTGTGAAACAATTTATTTCTATTAATTACTTCAAAACAGAGGAAACGATAACTATCTAACATTACTCAAGTCTTCTAGAACAAATGAATGAGGAACAAGTGAGCAGAGAGCTCGAATTCAAACGAAAGAAATCATCCTTCGCACAGCAATGCACATGCCCACAAAAGACATTCGACTATTGGAAATCTAGAGGACGAATTATCGAATTATTCATTCTGTTCACCATACTTGATACTTTCCGATTTTCGACGTGCTCAATCTGAATAAATTTGTTATTGAAAAATAAAGAGATTATGACACCAGTAGATGGATACATTGATAACAAGCAGATGGATGGAATATACTCATTGCAAAAACCGTAAACAAAGGATGTTGAACTCAGAGAGAACTGTACGATATTGCAGTGTCTGTGTTATTCCGAATTGTGATATAGGAACAGGCACTGTGGCGACTACAGCCGTTATGAAATACATGAAATGTATTCGCAGTTGGGAATATGGACAACCATCAGCTGTATGTGGAATGACGACAGTGCAAATTTGTGCTGGACTGGGAATTGAAACCAGGATTTCCCACTTATCGCTAGCAGTCGGCTAATCGTTTGCCTACCCGGGCACAACTTACGGCCAGACCCAAACTTCATTATGTCATGTGTCTACAACCTCTACTGGTACACCCATTTCAGGGGAGACATTACACCTGAAAGTCACTTGAAGGAACCATGCATCGTAATTCGGGATAACATAGGTACTGCAATATCGTATTTATCCGACCCCGGGCAAGTGACTTTCGAGTATAATGTCTCCCCTGTACCGGTTGTATACGTAATGTAAGTAGGCTGTTTAGGTTTTTATATTGGTAACGCCACGTAGCGCTCTGTATGAAAATCACTGGCTGTGCTGTGTTCAGCCTGTGGCTGGTTTGCATAGTTGTTGGCTATTGTAATGTTGGGCAGCAGGATGTTAACAGCGTGTAGCGTTGCGCAGTTGGAGGTGAGCCGCCAGCAGTGGTGGATGTGGGGAGAGAGATGGCAGAGATTTGAGAGGGGATGATCTGGACGTGTGTCCATCACAGACAGTAAACTTGTAAGACTGGATGTTATGAACCGATATATATTATGACTTTTGAACACTATTAAGGTAAATACATTGTTTGTTCTCTATCAAAATCTTTCATTTGCTAACTATGCCTATCAGTAGTTAGTGCCTTCAGTAGTTTGAATCTTTTATTTAGCTGTCAGTAGTGGTGCTCTCTTTATTGCAGTAGTTCGAGTAACGAAGATTTTTGGTGAGGTAAGTGATTTGTGAAAGGTATAGGTTAATGTTAGTCAGGGCCATTCTTTTGTAGGGATTTTTGAAAGTCAGATTGCGTGCGCTAAAAATATTGTGTGTCAGTTTAAGCACAGTCATGTACAATTTTTGTAAGGGGACGTTTCAGTAATATATGTACAAGAACAGGTTTTAGGCTCATGGTTGACGACATGTGGAAGTTTGTATGTGGCTCTGAGTCGTGCTTGGGTAGCCAGTTGGCAACGCTCGTGATAAGCGGGAAATCCGGGGCGAGTCCCAGTCTGGCACAAATTTTGATTGTCGTCATCGCATTATACAGGTGGTGGTTGTCCATATCCGCAACTGCGAATACATTTCATATATAAAAGAGAACTGAATCAAAAATAGAAAAAAATACAAAAAAAAGACTTTCAGTGCTAGAACTAGAACTTTAAAGCTTATCCTTGAATTAGATTTATGACATATGCACAATACAAACGGGAAGGGTACTGTTGGAGCGCAGGACTCCCAGTCTGGAGGACTGGGTTTCTATTTGCGTCCGCCCGTCCCGGTAAATGTTTTCTGTGGTACCCGTAAATACGCTGCTTGACAAAAAAATTAAAGCACGCAGAAGATCGGATGTCGTTGTAACTTCGTATACATACACACACTATCAGCGGATACGAAAATGATTACAGTGGCAAATCTCTAGTGTTGTTTGTGTGTAGTGTTGTTACCAGGACTCGTACGGTGTATAACTGGCGCGAATAGCGTCGGGTGTTGAGTGATCTCTGTGAAGGACAGGGAGACGCCGCGGACTCACATGAGACAGCTTCATCACTATCTGACAGTGTTTAAAAGATGTGTCATTGGGAGTCTCCATGTGGCCGGCTGGTTGAATCGTGCAATATCCATCTTTGTGGGGCATTCGGGAGTGACGGTGGTCCTACTGCATGGGAACGCAAGGGCAGGCATAAGCGCCGACAAGATTCTGGTCGACCACATATGACTGAGAAGAAAAGAAAATCGTCGTACTGTGCACCATGCACATCGAAACCACTTAGGATTAGCCGAGCGCTCTAAGGCACTGCAGTCATGGACTGTGCGGCTGGTCCCGGCGGAGGTTCGAGTCCTCCCTCGGGCATGGGTTTTTGTGTTTGTCCTTAGGATAATTTAGGTTAAGCAATGTGTAAGCTTAGGGATTGATGACCTTAGCAGTTAAGTCCCATAAGATTTCACACCCATTTAAACATTTTTGAAACCACTTCACATCTGGGCCTGCCATCCTAGAACAAATAATAGACTGAAACTTCCTGGCAGATTAAAAATGTGTCCTGGATCGAGACTCGAACTCGGGACCTTTGCCACTCGCGGGCAAGTGCTCTACCGTATATTTTTTATCTCATTATTGTTCGCGACCGTTCGTTGAATTTGTTTGGGCGGACGTCCGATGACACTCGTTTAGGTTCTACGTCGATCCATTTACTCAGTTTTTTGTTACAAAGGGTAGCTAACCGTCTGACCCAACACGCTGAGCTACCGTGCCGATGTCGTCTGAGCCACCCAAGCACGACTCACGCCCCGTCATCACAGCTTTACTTCTGCCAGTACCTCGTCTCCTACCTTCCAAACTTCACAAAAGCTCTCTTGCTGGCTTCTGTAAAGTTGGAAGGTATGAGACGAAACACTGGCAGAAGTAAAGCTGCGAGGACGGGGCGTGAGTCGTACTTCGGTAGCTCAGACGGTAGAGCACTTGCCCCCGAATGGCAAAGGTTCCGAGTTAGAGTCTCGGTACGGCACACAGTTCTAATCTGCCAGGAAGTTTCATATCAGCGCAGTGTGAAATTCTCATTCTGGGAGTAATAGACTCCTTACAACATTCTGTGTCGTCCCAAGCCATTGATTGCAGGCTAGCAGTAGCCGGACTAGGGAATTACCGTCCTATGTATAGGTTTCCCTCAACACCACAACACAAACGGCTGCGACGGATGTGGCATCGTGGCCGGGAAGCATGGGATGCTGATGAATAGCGTAGCGTTGTGCTCAGCGATAAACAACTGCTCTCCACTGCCCCAGATAATCATCGTCGCCGAGTTTGCTGGCGACCTAGGAAGAATTCTCATTTTTCCCATGTTTTAGAAAGGCCCAGAGGTGTTACTACTAGCGATATGGTGTGGGAGCCGACGGGAATGACTTCAGGTCACGGTTAGTAGTGAGTAACGGAATTCTGATGGCACAGCGGTATGCCACGGACGCCCTGCGTCCTCGTGTGTTGTCTCTCATGTGAAAAAATCGTGGTGCGATTTTCTAACAGGGCAATGCCCGTCCACGCATGCCACGTGTGTCTAAGAACTGCCTGCTTTATCTTGAGTTACTACCGTGGGCAGCAAGATCCTCATATCTCTACCCCCGATAGACCATTCTGAGACCAGCTTAGATGTCAACTCCTGTCCAGTGGCAGTATCTAGGATATCGAGAATGTTACAACTGTTGTGGACCATCTTGTCCCAGAAGAGGATGCAGCGGCTTCATCACACCCTTCGCAACCAATCAGCGCACGCATCCAGGCCAGAGGGGGTGCAACCTCATTCTGCAACGTTCTTTGTAAATTTGGCTCGATAATGTAATCACTGAAACAACATCACATACAATCTCAACCCGTGAAGTTTCATTTCGTTTCCTCCCCCCCCTTCCTTTTTTGGTCAGGTAGTGTAGCTGCTGGGACGATTCCTTTGAAAACGGCACGGTCTGTTTGCTTCGCCATTCTTGCACTACCCGAGCTTGTGTTTCATATTAATTTATACGACATTAAATACTAATCCTTCTTCGTCTTGGGAAAATCTAGTACTAATAGATTATCCAACATCTGTATGTTTCAGTGTTAAAAACTGTAAGAAAATAAGCATGGAAAAGATAATGCAACAAGAATAAAACTGACGATCCAGTAGAGAAAGAAACCTGCATAGCCCTCAGCACTAGCCTACGATGGTTCTGTTTTGTAAATTTTGATGAGTGATTGCTATGTATCTTGATGCGCTGAACCATAAGATGATCTTTCTTCCGTTCCATCATGTTAGAATTTTTTGCAACTCAAAATCTGCCACATGAAAAATATGTCAAAAAATATCACAAGTATGAGACTTAATGACTGAGTGAAACAGTTTCTTTCATACAAATCGCATATTTGCGGCTTACAATAGACAACAATATAACAGAATACAGGAGATAAGGAATTCACAGTTATAGTCTCTGTGTCTGTCGCCGTTTCTTTGAACCAGGCATGCTCTGTTTAAGGCTTGTCCGTGCATGTGCTCTTCTAGGACCATCTCGGTGCAACGTCCAACAATAGTCAGTCATCTCTGTTGTACTACATCGTCCTTCGTAAGGCTTCTCCGTTTCTTTGTGTGCTGATGAAATATCTCACCCAACTCTTCACTAAAAGCACCCAGATTTTCAGGAAAGCAGTCTAAATGTCAATGTAGGAAATTAACCTTCAAACTCAAGGAACAGCCAAAATTTTAGTACTTCTGCAGCATAGCCTCAGCGGTAGACTTGAAATTCGGATCCTTTTTGCTGCCCAGAAACTTGGTTACTACTTCTATAAGGTGACCCAGGTTTCTTTTTCACCATCTTCCATTTCTTTTTCAAAATTTCTATCTTTGCAAAATTTTCTCAAGTCTAGACCCTTAAGGGGACAGTGTATGTCCTACGCCGCCAGTGCTAAATTATCGAACTTTGTGACCCATTATCTTGGAAACTTTTGAAGACACCAACTTATAATTTTCCAAAATTATTGACTGTACATTTCTAAATACACTGAACTAGAATTATTACTAAAACTGTATTGTGGGGCATGTTTTCTTTTTTTTCTTCAAACACTGAATTTTTTGACAGAATTTTGTAAATAAATGAACCTAAAAACAAAACAACTAAGGATATTTTAATTATCCTAGTTCTATATATGTTGAATCTCACATTTGGCATACTGTGAAAATTTCATGCCTCTACCATCAGTACTTCTTTAGAAAGCGGGTCATTTATTGCAAAAAATGTAGTTCAGAGATATTGACGTTTAAAACGTTTTAATTACAAATTCTAATAGAGACTTACATTTCTGCGTCTTTTATGCACTCGTATTGCCCTGGCCCATAGTCTGTGTCCTTTTCAGTCTCACAACAGCCCAGTGCTTGACTCCCCCTTTTCTTTCTTGATTCTTTTGTAATTTGCTGAGCAGTTAACTCTGCTTCACGTGCATGAAGCTCATTCAGTTCCCGCAATCCTTTAGCTGTGTTCTGTTCAAATCTTACCTCCTAACTTCTCCAGAACCTTAAGTCTTTCATAGTTCCCACCACTAAAAGTTAGTACACCATCAGACACTGCAAACTTTAGAGTCATAAGGCCAACAAATACATTTTTAGCCATACGGTACCACACAACACAATTGAAGGACTCCTTCACATTCTGGGTCTTCGTATGTAAACACTTCTTTAGAAGCTCAGTGTTGGCCAAATCTCTGTAAACAGGGTTTGATTGCCTCCATTACCGCCAAAGGAAGAGAATGTTTGTGTGTAAATTCACGCAGGGTGCCAGAAAACTCAGCTTGCCTAAATTTACACGAAGTGTTTGGTGAAGATGGACCCAAAGCATGACATGGCTTTTCATCGTTCGATATTCGATGAAAGAAAGAAAATGCAGGTCTCACATATCTGTTACCTGCAAATTTGCGTTTCTTGAAGTTACTTTTACTCTTAGTCATGTTATTTACGTATAAAAAAGAATAGAAATTAGCTTACTACAAAAATAGCTGATAATCAACTACCTTCAATGAAAACTACTATCACAAACAAAGGACTGGTTTGTTTATTCGTAATGCCAACTTCTGGGTCGTAGCAGTAGCCACAAAACAAAGCAATTCATAGCCTTCTAGACTGTGTAGTTCCCAAGATATGACTCTTCAATTGTGGCAGTATATGTGTAGCCACGAAATTTGAAAGTCACACGTCAACATTCAAAATATTTGAAGGTCTCACAATCGTCTGATTTTAATGTATTATACACCAAAATGTTCAGGAAAGACCAAAATGCATTTTGGAGTAGAAAACAGAAAATGTCAAATTTCAACTAATTTCACGTACAATGTCCCTTTAAAGCACCTTCTTTTAGTTTTTCGGTCGATAAGGCTGTAAATTTGTTACAAATGTCCTGGAGACATTTACCATCTTTTGGTAAAGCTTTTACAAATTGCTTCATCAAGCCTAATAATACGTAGAGGTGGAAGGAGAACTTTCGTCTATTCGATGATAGGTTTTTGGAACACATTTTTTACTCCATGTTCCAAGGTAGCTCTTTGTCGTCCGTACTTCTGTTTCCAATTTTTTCCCCGTCTCTGCTATCCAACTCACATGAAAAACAAGGAAACTTTGTGTATCCGCCTTGCTGTCCATGGATCATCCATATTACTTTCAGGTCACCACACATGACGCACTTACGACGGTCGTACTTAATTTTCTGGAGAATAAGTTATTAACTGACGTACCCCTCTTTTAAGTGTACAGAATGCCCTAGGCGTATTGACGCATATTCGTTCCCGTTACGAAGCAGGACAACTGCCTTCAATTCGATGAATCGATGTATAGTCTCCAGTCAGTGCCTTCGTCGGGAATGTTGCATGTCTTTAACCAGTCCACACACCTCATTGTAGAATACGAAGTGTCCTTCTTCCGAAAAGTGTGGAATAAAATCTTTTTCTCTGTACCATAGCCAGGAAAACGAAGAGCCAACTGCGAGCAAATTTTTATTTTTAAGCCTTGAACGAAGCAATTCTAAATCCTTTTTGGTGAGCTGTAAGTCGCGAATCAGATAGTTCAGTTTATGTAAATGGTTGTGGTACAGATTTGCCAGGCTCGCACTCCTCTTTATTAACCTTGTTTTCTTCACTTGATTTAATTTCTAACTACTTCAGGTAAATGCTCGGCTGCATAGTCACTGGTACATTTAGACCGTGAGGGACAGAACATGGCAGATTTAGCTAGACGATATTCTTTTTATTTTTTTACATTGAATTCTTGAATACCAGTTGAACAAGAGTAACAGTCACCAGTTGTTCGCCATTTGACCACGTCTCAGTCGTTAAAAACACGTGTAGCAAACATTGTGGGGTACCCAAGTTTTGTCCTGATCTCCTACTTCCACACCGAAATACGCGAGATACACTTGCTGCACAAACGATGTTACATCTCATTTTTGACTTGACCCCATTAACTCACCCAAATATAAAAACAGGAATCCGCAGACTTTTTATAGCCTCTTGACGCTATTTCGACCACTACATGTTTGCTGTTTAGCATATAACCGCTGATATATATACTTTTGATCACGGACGGTATGTACGAACGGGTGCGCCAACACTGACATCTGAGATGTACAACACGTTTTATGACGAAAGTGCTGTCCTCTGCCAGGTCATGATGTCACCGATTGTTTTCATCAGAAACCGACAGATGGCAGTATTTTCTATGTATTTAAATCTGTCATGACGTCTTATATATGTGATATTTTTCCATATGTATAACACATTTTGACAAAGTGTGGTTTGCAAAAGATTCTGACTCGATGGAAAAAAATTAAGACCATTTTTAGGATGCAACGCTCAAACATACATAGGAATCAATCATCAAAAATTGAAAAACATGATACAACCAAAAAATGCAGGCCTGTGTAATCATTAAATATACGAAGAAATTATTACGTTAATGGAATCTTCTGTAAACAGTTAGTAGAAAAATCGAGTATGTCTGTATGATAATACGTAATTTGTTACATGAGTTTTGACTTGGATGCCCTCTGCGCTACAGTCTGGAACCGCGCGACCGCTACGGTTGCAGGTTCGAATCCTGCCTGGGGCATGGATGTGTGTGATGTCCTTAGGTTAGTTAGGTTTAAGTAGTTCTAAGTTCTAGGGGACTGATGACCTCAGATGTTAAGTCCCATAGTGCTCAGAGCCATTTGAACCATTTTTTGATGCCCTCTTTAGGAAACAGTTGACTGTCGTCGTCCATGTCGTTATCGTGTTGGTAGAGACAATGCAGTCAAAAGGAATGATGCGAAAACACTCGGAGCGAAAGCTAAGTTTGATAAAAAAAAACAGGACTTGTTAGAAAATGCTACAGGTAAACAATGAATAACTGTAAAATGCATTAACTCACGAGCACGTACTGAGTGAAGGCCGTAACTGACGGACGTAACCTCATATCGTTCACTTTAGAAACAAATGACGATAGCTGCACATGCGGGAAGCGCGTGAGATCAATTAACCTCTGGCACACAGCTCTAATATCATTTTAAACGATCAACAGCAGCTTAGTACAGTCTCCTTTTTCAAGTTCAACGAATTCCCCTTCACCCACTCCTCCATACTTCCACACGGTCCTACTGATCTATTACGTTTTGCAGGTATTTTATTTTGATTTTAATCCTATTTTGAACTCTAAAATGTTTTGGTATTTTACCTCATCTCCTGTACAGTTATTTGTGATTATTTATATTTATGTCGATAAACATGTAATAAGATTTTTAAAGTGTCACAGTAAGTATTCAGTTAAGTGTAAATTTTGATTTAGTTGTTGTACACTTTCAACCTACAACGCAATGTGGTTCAGATGTACGTCAGAGGTATACCTTTCGTCGTTTTTTGCCACGTGAATGACCTGAGATTAGCTCCGGTAGCCAAGACCTTCACTCAGTGTATGTTCAGCATATGACTAAATTTACTCCTGCTTATGTTTAACATTTTCCGATATTTCTGAGCGGTAATACCGAAGATGGCTTTCGCTCAGTGAGTTTGCGGAACACACCTTTCGACTGCAAAGTGTTTTCCAAAGTAGTTAACCAGCATGATAACGACTTTGATGACGACAGACATGATGGTGACTTGTAAGTCGAATATCGCTTGGAAAAACAAGTAATTACTATATGTTGTACTGTTGTATACTCAAACATTTTTGTTACCAAATGGTGCGGAAAATCCCATTATCATGATTATTTCATCATTTCTCTCGAGATTACGTCACTCATTCATTCCTTAATTTTAACTGTTCCTGCAATGTCTCCCTTTAAATCTGTTCAGTATGTCTTCGCCCCCCCCCCCCCCTTAGTTGAGTGGTCAGCGCATCTGACTTCCATGCAGCGGGTTCGAGTTCGATCCCGGAGGGATCGGATATCCTCTCTGCTCGGGGACTGGCTGTTGTGTTCCTCATCATCATTTCATCATCAACGACAAGCAACTGAAAAGATTTGCGACTCGGTGGCCGTTCATACCCAGATGGAGCTCTCGGCCATCAGTGCCATACAATCATATCATATGTTCAGTACGTAGTATTAGCGTTTTCTGCTATATTACATTTACTCTGTCAAAGATGACTTACACTGAGGTCTACAATTGTACAACGAGTCATTGAAGATGGTAACAAAATGGAGCAAACGAAGGGATCGCAAAGAGCGTGTGTAAATTACCTGTGGCGTGGTGGCTGTTGCTGGTCTTCTGCAGTGCGTCCTCGAACAGGTCGACGGCGTGCTGCAGGTCGCCGGTTACAACGCTCTGCTGCTTGCTCGCCGCCGCGTCGTCGCTGTTGGCTGCCTGCGAACAGCGTATAACACACCGGCTGACAAACACAATTCTCGCTGCGCACACTAGCCACGCCAAACTGCAACTAGCAAGTCCGGTACAACGGAACTCTGATTTGGACGTTTCCAGCATATCCAAAGATAAAGTATTTAAAAATAGTGTTAGAGTTCACGATTTGAAAAGTTTACATTCAGAGTTTGCTGTACGCGATGGCTCAATGAGTAACTGAGCAGCTAGATGACGTTTCTACTTACGTGGCATACGCCGTAACTAGATCTCTTCGTTCCATTCAATCATTCGTTCTTCTTTTATCCTGGCTGCCTCCATTTCATTTTAGCGAGAGTCATAATCATGTCTCTCTCTCTCTTTTTTTCTTCTTTTTGTTCACTTAAGTTTTCTCCGTCTCTCCTAGTGATTCTCAACCTGAATCTTTCCATTCCTTGCTAAGCGTTGGTTTTTACATTCAAACTCTTGTCTCACGACAATACGTCAAAACTGTTACCGATTGTAAACTTTCCTCTTCAGACACATCAAAAGATTCTTTTGGAAAACCCTATTTATTTTACCAAAAGCACTTCGTATCATATTTACGCTTCTGCTTGATTCTTGTGCTGTCCATCCAGTGGATGTCTTCATCTGCCATAAATACAAAAGTTCATCAACTGGTCGTATGTCTTCATTGTTTCTTTCTCTCATGTTCTCTTTCATATATTGGTTCAGTTACTTTTATCTTCTTATAATTGATTTTTACGCCTACTCTCAAACATTCTTCATAAAGTATGTCATTCCTTGCTGAAATTTATGCACACGAATGGCAAACAGCGCAAACTCAACTGCTAAATCATGCTGGTTCACGTATGTTCTGTTATTATAAATGCCAGTGTTTCTTCACAGTTTAAGGATCTGAAAAACTTTTTCTAGAACTGTTGACAGTACTTTTGATGATGTAAACACTCCTTGTCCGCCTCCTGTTTCAGTTCTGAATTTCTCGCTATCTTCCTGAAGTCTATTGGACACTTCAGCATTAGAGTATGTACTTTTCAGAATACTGATAGGCTTAATCGGTACTTGTTTCTCTATGACCACTATTAAGGATTTTGTTGAAACTGAGTCAGAAGATTTCTAAAAATCTATTACTCCCACACAAAGTCATAAATCATATGAATGTATATAAGTTGGATGAGCTGCACAAAATCGAAACTTGCTAGACGCCATTCGTCAGTCTTTACCTCATCATAATTTTTTTTTCTCCTTCCAGCATTAGTAAGTTGTTCAGTATCATTGTTTGCATTCTTTTTGTTAAGTTTGACTCAAAAGAGTTGTTTGTAATACTATTAATTCCTTGTAGTTTAAACTTTTATTAGAAAGAACTGTGGGCTGCATAATCTAACGATATGGAAAATAACAAGAAGTAACAAATTGAGATATTTTCTTTTTTTAAGTTTTGTAACACCTTTCGAATAAACGTATAAATGGTGTTCACAATAGAGAAACGCTATTGGAACCCAAACTTTAATGTAGAAGTACAATAATTACTTCTACTTAAATGTAACAGGCATCCTGAGAACATTAGTTTCTCGAATGATTTTAGAAAAGGAAATTAGTAAAGACATTAATGGAACCTTATTCAGAATTTTATTGACATTTGTCTTACAAAGAGATGTGTAAGTGGCATATTCTCTGGAAAAATATAGTGAAAGACATGACTAATAAGCTAGACAAACCCCTTATAATTGTGTTCAGCTCAACATTTTGAGAATTTTTATAATTCAATTGATTTTTGTAAAGTACGCTGGTGGCTGCTTCTAGTTGCTGAATTTTTACAGATTGATATTTTCAATGTTTTCTTGCTTCTTATTCTGAATTACTTGAGTCCACTTCTACTGCAGAATTTAAAAAAATCTTGTAATTTCTGAAATATGGATCAAAGTGTAGCCATTTTGTTTAACCGAAATGCTATTTTGTGCAATGGCTGGTAGCTGTGGGTCTCATTTCACTGTATTTTAGATTTATTCAACTCTATTATTAGTATAAATAATTTGTGATTTTATAGTAATTTTATAGAAGGATAATAACAAAATATCTTTAGCCGTTCTAGAAATTATATAAGTTTCACTTTTTTGTTTACATATTATGCTTTTGAATCAAATTTCTGAACAATTTTAGGAAAGCTTCTGTCAGTACAAAAGTGTATTATTAAACATATTAAATTTCACATTAGCATCGTTTTCTTGATTTACTTCATCCCAGCCTATTTCATTTTAACTAATTCTTAAAATTCCACGTACTGAGATCATTAATAATCCTTACAGTATTGCACAGCTATGTCTAAGATATGTTTGGTGCCACAGTAAGCATTTTTAATAGTTCTCTATCATGGGTGTCAACATCAACGTTATCAGCTTAAACACTACTTATGGAAAAGTTATCATTTAGAATTTTCTTTTCTTAATCTATAAAACGTGAAAATTTTACAACCGAAATCATATTGCAACAGCCGAATAACGCTTCTGGACCTTTTTTCTGTCGGAATATTTTAAGACGTACGGAAAACTCAACAAAATGTTAACTCTTTCATCACACCTATATGGTAGCTCAAAAATAAATCTAGGTTTCTCACAACCCGCTGAGAATTTCCCCTTGAGGATCTTAAACCGTTACAACTATAATAACTGCATAGCCAGTCTGCAATATCCCAATTATTGCACTTCATTAACTGTTTCGTTTGTCACGGCAGCCATCTACAGATAATATTATTTCCATGACAGTATATTAACACATTATTACGAGTTAAAAAATATACGATGTGAAAATTGAGTTCAGTATTGTGAGTATAGAGTGCCTTTTGTATGATCATGATAACTGCAACCAGTCAGATTTATTTTCCGGTTGTGCTGTAAAAATCATAACCAGTTTCGACTGTATAACAATTAGTCTTCAGATGATTGAAATATGTTCTTTTACAGAGATTTACTCTGCAGCTTGTGATACTAGCTATCCCACTTCCCAGTGCCATTGTTTGGTATAATCGTGCAGACAGGAGACGAAGATATGAGTATTGTCGCCTTGAGTCTACGCACAAGACTTCACAGACACAGTGAGAAGCGTCACACAATAGATAAACTTTTTCGCTATTGTATGTGTCACTGTATATCAGTCAATACGGGCCTTACGAAAGGAGGTAATTACTGTTTTTATAACCACATGTAATTGTATTTCATAATCACAAACGTCATTGAATACGAGTTAAGTTACAATTTATGTATTCAAGTTGTTGTGTTGTGCTATAGTAAAACCACTTTTAACTCCAGTACCGAGAGTTCTACGTCACCTCCTCCTCCTAGCTTTCTACATTCGGCCTACCCTTTAGTTACAGGTGCAGACCCACGTGATGGAACACGTTCTTAATTGAATCGAAAACAAATTCAGTCGCTTCACTTAGGCTATGAAGTATAGAGAGTTAGGCAACTAAGACAGGTTACCCAAAGTATGCGTAGAAAAGTTAAACATACCGACGTGAGGTTTCTGCTAAGTTTTAAAAGAGAATGTGGCGATGTTTTTGAAATATGCAAATAAGTTTTACAGTTTATAGCTGCCGAAAACTATAAAACCGTCAAAAATTTTGTGAATTGATTCTCCTAAAAGTAGGAAATAATCAGATTAGATAAACATTTGTTGCATCTTTTGAATAATGCTTAACTATGTACAGCATTTGAGGTACCGACTGAGAGTTTAAAATTCACTGTTTAACTTAGGATTCTAAAGAATATTGGGAGATATCTGTCTGGTAGAACAAATTCTCACTCGACACCTTATTTGCTGTACAATATTTCGAGCGTCACTCAATGGTGCGACAAATGTTTCTCTAATCTATTAATATTAGATAAATTATTTCATAAAAATTCGACAGCTTTTTTTTTTTTTTTTTTTACAAAACTAGACCTCACGCTGGTCAATTTACAACACAGTTGTCCATTTCCCGCTCTGCTTTTGGCCCAGAAAATTCGGGAAAAATCTTTCTCTCTAATCAGTAGTTAACTTTCTTTTTATTGCTCTTATTAATTTCAAGCAGGTAAACCATTTTTTTGAAAAATTAGACCCCACGCTGGTCAGCTTAATATAGCATCTGTCCATATCGCACCCTCCGTTTGACTATGAAAATTCGGACAAAATTCCTTTCTCCATTGAGTAATTTTCCCACAGATTTGGTTCGGATCATTAATTAAGTTTTTCATAGTCGCTTTGATCACTTTCAAGCAGATTTTTTTTTTTATAAATTAAGTCCTATGATGGGCTGCTTCATACCCACTTTGTCCACTTTCACTCCTCGTTTTGGCTACGAAAATTCAGTCAAACATATTCCCTCAAATCACTAATTAAGTTTTTCTTAACTACCTTCATTAATTTCAAGCAAATAAATCTTTCTTTACGAAAGAAGATCTCATGTTGGTAAATTTGAGTCCTCATTTGTCCATTTGTAACTCTTTGCTTGGCTATGAAAATTCAGCCAGGATTCCATTATGTAATTTTGAGGGAGTTTGGTTTTCGGTCCACTCAAACATGTAACCAAGGATAGAACTATATACTTTTTTTGTGGCAACGGAAAGAGCCTTCAAAGAGGACCAAAACTAGGTAGCATGTGTGGAATTTCATCAAGCAGCAATAAAACGACAGCGCCGCTAACTAGTATTCTACTGTACCAAATACAAGCAAACATGTATATCAGGTACGGTTCGTGGGTTTATTGTTATGACTGTCATATCAAGTGGGACAAAATGATGACCTTGAGTAAGGCTTGTAATTATCTGCTCAGAATGAGTGGAACATCCGTCACGTCGATATTACTCTAATTGCCTTATGTCTCGTGAAATGTCTTCAAAAACAAAATTGCGTTAGCATATCTGTTAAGAGTTCCAGATACGTCGCTGTTTGGACACCAATCGATAAAATGGTCACAAATACTGCGATTAATGAAAAGCCTGCATCACACGTTGACCGACTTCTGCACGAAATTTGGAGTGGATTCTGAACTGAGAAGTAGTGCGGTTACGAAGTTTGTAAACGAGATTACATCCGTAAACAAAATCTTCCATAAAAACGCTACATCAATTTACGCTTTTCGCAGACACGTTTCGGTGAACTGTAACTGTAACCAACTTTAAAAGTCATTGCCATGATGCCGTTGATGGAGTGACGTACGCAAAGGATGAAAGCCGTTGGAGTGTAGTATTCGCAGAACACTCCCTTGGCCTGATCCCACTGGCACATTCAAGCTGCCTCATAGTGACACATGGGTAATGTTTTAGCGCTGCAAATATGTTAAAAACATTTTTCTCGTCATTTGCTGTTCTCTTTTGCGGTCCTGTTCCTTGAATTTTATTTTATAGTTTTTCGAATGATAGACCGTCAGGGCTTGGCATGATCCAGATGTCTTTCAGCATACAGTCCCATCGCTGCTGTAGCACTTCGGTCGCATACGCCATAAACGAAAACCACATCCACTTCTTCTACTGTTATATGCATTGAGAAAGTCTGAATAGCTTCATAAGCAAATTTTTGATCGCTACGACAGCAGAGTACGAACAGATGCGTTTCATGCCCACCACGTGAGTCACGTGTTTGTATTTGGACAGAGGTTTGTTGTATCTGCTCTCCTGCTAGTGGGACAGTGATTTGAGGCGCTGTTATCTTGTTATTATTTGATGAAATTCGACACACGTTACGTCACTGGATTCCTATTCTAAGGCTCTCCCCAAACCATAGAAAAACGTTTACAGTGCGTTGAAACGAAGCTGCTGTCATCTTTAATTCAGCAGCTATAAACGTTAAAAAACACTTGCATGCGTCAGAAAATTCGCTACACTGCCAACTATAACTTAACTAAAACCACTCCTTCATATATTTACTCGTTCTGGTATATTTGGGGTGGCCTGTCTTACAAGGAGACAACACGACAATCGATTTTTGTATTTTTTTCATATTTATCGTTCGTGAAGTTCAGTGCAATTCGATACAACTCTAAAAAATTCTCGATAAAATGGACTTCGAACTTTTCCGAGCGTCTTTAATTCCTCAATCCATAGATGACTTCTTCAACAGGCCAGGTGGCTTTGTGGTAGAGAGATCGTCTGCTACGTGGGTGGCCCAGGTTCGATTCATGGCCGATGCAAATTTTTAAACAGGTATTTATTTTCTGTGGACATTCCAGTAAAGCGTAAAATACATGAAAACGGAAAATAATCGGTAGTACAGGAGTTTGGTAATTGGTGGTTCGAGCCTCGTTTCGGTCTTCATTTTCTTTTCGGTTTCTCCATTTAGTTCGAATAAATACACCACCTAAATATAAAGTTCATGAAATAGATGTTAATCGACACATATCTAGTTCTCGTTTAATGAAAAACGCACATCTTCTTATTTCTAATTACATATCACACACAGAAATCCAGTTTTAATTGAAATTACACATACGGAAAATAATCGCAGCATCAAAAAACAGTTATTGCTAGGTATATTTCTACATCTGAAAGATGATGTCGATTCAAATTTCGCGGCAGTCGCGTAATTGCTGCCACTATGAGGATGCAAATCAGGTTTGCTTTAAATACACACTATAACGGTCGTGAGCGTCACTTACCTTTGGGATTGGACGTGGTGAGTTGATGCCTTTAAGGCTACAAAGACGCCATTATCAACACCTCACTGAGTTTGAACGAGATGGTGTAATAGGGTAACGAGAAGCTGGATGATCCTTCTGCGATATATCAGAGAAACTTGACATCAACGTAGCCACTGTACATGATTTCATGCTGTGGTGGTCACGAGAATGTATGGTCGGAAGAAGAGCAGGCCCTAAACGGCTCTACCGAGAGGGAAGACCATCGCTGAACCTGCTTCGGCCGACTGATATTTGACTTCTGAACTTCGCATATTAAAAAATACAAGTATTCGTTTGCCTTATGGTCCCCTCGTTAGCTGACTCACCCTGCATAATGCATAGCCCTTCTCTCATTCGGCATGTGTCGTTCGTATGTGATGCATTTGTGCTCTGTTCACGATAAGGACGTCTTCCAATCAGACTTTGGAGCGCTGCGCTCATAATCTACACTACTAGCCATTAAAATTGCTACACCAACAAGAAATGTAAATGATAAATGGGTATCGATTGGACAAATATATTATACTAGAACTGACATGTGATTACATTCTCAAGCAATTTGGGTGCATAGATCCTGAGAAATCAGTACCCAGAACAACCATCTCTGGCCGTAATAACGGCCTTGTTACGCCTGGGCATTAAGTCAAACAGAGCTTGGATGGCGTGTACAGGTACAGCTGCCCATGCAGCTCCAACACGATACCACAGTTCATCAAGAGTAGACTGGCGTATTGTGACGAGCCAGATGCTCGGCCACCATTGAGCAGAAGTTATCAATTGGTGAGACATCTGGAGAATGTGCTGGCCAGGGCAGCAGTCGAACATTTTCTGTATCCAGAAAGGCCCGTACAGGACCTGCAACATGCGGTCGTGCATTATCCTGCTGAAATGTAGGGTTTCGCAGGGATCGAATGAAGGGTAGAGCCACGTATCGTAATACATCTGAAATGTAATGTCTACTGTTCAAAGTGCCGTCAATGTGAACAAGAGGTGACCGAGACGTGTAACCAATGGCACCCCATACCATTAAGCCGGGTCATACGCCAGTATAGCGATGACGAATACACACTTCCAATGTGCGTTCACCGCGATATCGCCAAACACGGATGCGACCATCATGATGCTGTAAACAGAACCTGGATTCGTCCGAAGAAATGACGTTTTGCCGTTCGCGCACCCAGGTTCGTCGTTGAGTATACCATCGCAGGTGGTCCTGACTGTGATGCAGCGTCAAGGGTAACTGCAGCCATGGTCTCCGAGCTGATAGTCCATGCTGCTGCAAACGTCGTCGAACTGTTCGTGCAGGTGGTTGTTGTCTTGCAAAAGTCCCCATCTGTTGTCTCAGGGATCGAGACGTGGCTGCACGATCCGTTACAGCCATGCGGATAAGATGCCTGTCATCTCGACTGCTTGTG
This sequence comes from Schistocerca gregaria, assembly GCF_023897955.1. Lineage (NCBI taxonomy): Eukaryota > Metazoa > Arthropoda > Insecta > Orthoptera > Acrididae > Schistocerca > Schistocerca gregaria. Next base: position 599,921,261 of record NC_064931.1, on the reverse strand, counting down.
ATACGAGGCCGTTGGGATCCAGCACGGCGTTCCGTATTACCCTCATAAACCCACCGATTCCATATTCTGCTAACAGTCATTGGAACTCGACCAAAGCGAGCAGCAATGACGCGATACGATAAACCTCAATCGCAATAGGCTACAATCCGACCTTTATCAAAGTCGGAAACTTGATGGTACTCATTTCTCCTCCTTACAAGAGGCATCACAACAACGTTTCACCAGGCAATTCCGGTCAACTGCTGTTTGTGTATGAGAAATCGGCTGGAAACTTTCCTCATGTCAGCACGTTGTAGGTGTCGCCATCGGCGCCAGCCTTGTGTGAATGCGCTGAAAAGATAATCATTTGCATGTCACAGCATCTTCTTCCTGTCGGTTAAATTTCGCGTCTGTAGCACGTCATCTTCGTGGTGTAGCAATTTTAATGGCCAGTAATGTAGTCAGGGAAATTCAAACCTGTGTCCAGTCACACTGATTCAGGTTCTCCGTGGTTTCCATAAACAACTTACGGTGAATACAGGGATTCTCTACCTTAACCACCTGAGTCCCAATAATTAAAAAATAATAATTTTAAAATTTTTCACATAATCGTCATAGTAAGAAACGAATACAATACGAAATTGTCTAAAAGTAAACAATCAATTATTTTAATGAGGTGGTTTCATTTGTGAATATAGTTTTAAAATTTTTCACAAAACCAACCATCATTCTCTTAGTAAGCAATGAATACAGGAAGAAACTGGCAAAATGTAAACAGTCACTTGCTAATGGATGTGGCGTCATTTTGGAACCACTGAGATATGCAGTTTTCAAGCACCCATCATTTCATGAGATATATGTGAAAGCAGTTTCGCATTTTTCCTGGACAGTCTCACATCCCGAAACTTCCGTGAATCAATATGCCTAAAACAAACTATAGTCCTAAATAACAAGCAAAAAGCTGCGCGGGATTAGCCGAGCGGTCTACGGCCACACATGTACTGTGCGGCTGGTCCCGGCGGAGGTTCGAGTCCTCTCTTGGGCCTGGGTGTGTGTGTTTGTCGTTAGCATAATTTAGGTTAATTAGTGTATAAGCTTAGGGACTGATGACCTCAGCAATTAAGCCCCATAAGATTTCACACACATATGAACATTTTTAACAAGCAAAAACGAACCTAAAATTTAAAAAAAATATATATGAGAAGTACATTCTGCTCCAGAGGTTTCATTTCGAAAAGTAGAAACTTAAATTTACGTTACAACAACTCTAGATACATTTACTTGCATTGTAAATCTCCTCGGTATGAACACTGTGAAAAAAAAAATGCATTTCAGAATCTCCTACAATCACGTAGCACAATCTCCGAGACGACTTTCTGCTATGAACGCTGTGACTGCTGCAATGCACTACATTAGTAGAAGTAGCTCAGTGTACCACTACATGGCTCTGTTTTGCAGTAGCATAGGAGATGACATGCAAAATGCACTGGTGCTTCAAAAAATGATAATAATAATAAAATGGCGGTTTCAAGCAGAAACCACTAGTACTATCTGGTAATCGAGCTCGTCAACCTTTTTAATAACTTCGAGTTGACAGAAAGTTACACTCTAAACACACCTTCATTCTGTATTTCAGAAGACATCTAGGACTAACAGACTTGGACTTCTACTCTGTTCTCGATTTATTTTATTCTGTTCTCTGATTTTCTGTTGAAGCTCGCCGTCTCTGCAACACTTTGCCCCGAATCTTCAGTCCATCTACATCCTGCGACTTGTGTTTTTGCATGCAGCTTTGTGTTACGAATTTTCGACTAAATGAGGTCACCCAAAGTTTTTCGAATAGATGTTTTGAATGATGATATTCATTTGACAGAGGCTGCGGTGGTAATTATGCCTTTCATCTACGGTTATCTCCCGAAAACTACATGGTTTATTCAGTCTTGGCTCAACAGTACAGTGGCTATGCTTTGTCAACTCAAAAAGAATACAGCGAATTCTCCGTTTTGCTGTTCTTGGAAATTTGTCCAATGTCGCCTGGAGATCAGGGAGCGAAATAAAAGGGAGGGGGAAGATTAGGGCAGAAGCTCGGACTGAACAAAGATGCGTAACAAAATCGGCTGTGTTCTTTTCAAAGGCAGCAACCAGGCAATCGCGTTACTCGATTTTGGGAAACCACGCAAAATATAAGCAGGGATGTCTGCACAGTGATTACGAACTCAGTAGAGCGACGAGATAAGTCACTATCACGCTACCTCAGAGGACTCCGACGCTAGATTGTAACAGAGCTGTACATAACAGTGGAAAATTCGAGTGGCAGTGTTTCTTCAGGCGTGTACAGGTTGTGCACAAGACATAGCTAAAGTACACTATCCACAATTGTACCGCTACCACAGAGATAGGCAGCTGGACAACAATTACAACTTCAATGTATATATGAGATCTACACATATCTGCAAGAGTAAGACAGCTCCTTAACGATTGTTTCAATGCGGATGCACTAATATCGTCCGAACTCCAACGAGAATCAGTAATTTGGGAGTAGGGGGTCAATGGAAGAGGGACGCTGCATTTGAGCGTGTGATATGCTGAGACTTTCGGCCGGAAGGAAAGTGTGTCTGTATGGCCGAAACGGCTACGGCAAATGTTCTAGTGGATCCACACATCCGACTTCGGGTCTTGATTCGGCAAAAATTTTCAGCTTCCGTCATTCCATTACTACAATGCCCTGTGCGACTGGAAGTCACGAGTTTCGCACTATTTCTTTCCCTGTCCTCTGTTTCATATAAATTACATCTTCATCTAAAACAAACAAAAAAATTCAGCAGAGCCTCTCCCGAAAGCCCACTCCAGCAATGTATTCAAGGTACACGCGGACGGGTGCCAAAACGTAGGCCGTAGCCAGCACATTCTGTCGCCTCAATCTCACTGTTGACTGAAGTGCAACTCGAAGCCTGTGACTGGCACTGCACGTAGATAAACACATTAAGAGCACAAACCTTGCATTGTCTTCTCTGGCTCTCTAACCCCGCCCCCCAAAGCCCAGGGTCAGATAAGCGAGATGCCTTGCTGCCGTCTAGCCCTCCGGCCAAGCCTTTACGAGATACTTCGGTACATATTATTCCAATTCAGTGAGTAATGATGGCTTTGATTACATTCTTGTGTACTTCTTTTCAAAACTTATCTTTTCTCAACATACCTAACATCCAATACGTATTGAAAAAATAGATATCATAGAGCACCTACCACACACAATTTTGAGCTGCAGAGCAATATTCTACCACTTTATCTTAAAACGCAATAACAGTTGGCTAAATTGTATATGCTAACCCACAGATGCATAATACAGACATCATCCATTCCAGTACCTTAACAGGGCGTTGGTATACCATTTACACCGAATACATCATTGTTTCTATGTGACAGAATCCCTTTATAGGTTACCTGAGGTATATGACTTACAATGTTCACAAAATTCACGTCCTGTTACGGTTTGCCAATTGTAGTATTTTGCTCTCATTCCTACAGAGCGATTGTCGATGAATGCACCAACCAGTAACTGATTTCAAAATTAAGGCAAATGACTCTCCCTTCAGTTGCCTCTTAGTATCCTGTGTGTCACTCCTAAGAGTCATATGAAGTTATCTTTACTGTTACAGTGTGTGTTAGAAATCTCTGTTTTGCAGGTTATAGTCGGAATCGACCAAAAAAATACCGTTCATCATGTCTTTCATGCAACACCAAGTGTTGGCGGAAAGCGATGTTTAGTTTTCCATTACGAACAAAATTACTTTTACATGCCCTTTCGATAGTGCAAGCCCAGATTAGTCTAGTGTGACATTCGAGTTATCGATGTGTATTAACAACGGCATTACAGCACGGAGAATAATTAGTAATCCATCAGACTCGATAGTATAGAGAACAGGTGTTCGAGTAAACTGTACGATTATTCTTAAAACGCCACTATCGTACTATGTGGTTATTTTAAAGTGCAGCTTCTCACAGAGGCTATGATCACACAACGGAAGAAAAAATAATAAAAAAATTTCTGCAGCATAACATAAAGGCGTCTATTTAGATACATATGATGATTAAGTACTCAGAATATAAATTATTTTATTTGAATAGACTCTGGTTCTCATGATAAACCTTTCTATAAGAAATACACGTTTTTTTACCACTCTACCCCCAGTAACGTGTCTTTTTCGCAGTAACGTAACTGTACTCAATATGGCCTGTGACTCAAAATGGCCTAGTGCCATTGTTTGGTAACTATGACAAGAATCTGACAGATGGCACCTCATGCGCTTTTGGCAAATCACTTTAACTATCTCTGCTTCTCACAGAGAGCCATTTCACAGCTACCATTTAGTCGTTATTATTTTGTGCACATAAGCTTCTTGCGTTACTTATTCGTTACAGTTTTTCTACAAATGTAATACTGCGTCAGTTACTTGATGCAACTGTCAGATCTGAGAGGTTTTGTCACAGGAAGTATGAGTTCTTCACAAAAGTATTGTGTTAATAACCCTCACCATTTTTACTGTATATGTGGCAAATATTGTCAATAAAAGCAACGATGGAATACAAGAAATGCAGCGATGGAATATAAATGATTTTGTAAAACAAAGCTATCGGGCAAATTTTGAAAAACAACTTGGACACCGTGACCGGCGACTTCAATGTAAATAGCTTTGTAATATTCCTTTGGGGTTTCGAAAGTGTGCGGTGAGATGGATTCGTTGTTTTCACACTTCTTTGGTATACTTAGATTCCGAGGAAGCGAAGCATCATCAACTTTTGAATGTTTTTCTTTTAAACACAGTTCCCAAAAGACGTCAAAACTATCACGCCTTTCATTCAGTATACAAATCAAGCCCTTATATATTTTTCCAGATCAGCTACACTTAGATGAGGGCATTAGATTTTTTCATTGACATCCTCTACTGGGTTCATTGCATGGCAATAAAGACGGAAAAAGAAATAAGTCTTGAATTGTAATTGACTCAAGGTAGCCAGCACATTTGTAACCTGCCTCTGTTTTGTCCTCAGCAGAAAATATTTCAAAAAACTCTAGAAGTTCTTCATAATTTTTCAATATTCTCAAGGGCAAAGGGGTCGTAGACCAGCTTGGTCATTGGCGCTCTCACAGCGTATACTTCTGAAAAGTCTCATCCTTTTGTTTTGGATTCCCTTACGGTGTTTATTAAGTAACTGGCTAAAGCCATAATATCCCTCATAGACGTAAGATGGCGGAGAATGTCTACAACTACCAAGTCTAAACTGTGACTACTGCAATGCACATAACGTGGTTTTGGTTGTATATCCAAAACTAACTTTTTTAGTCCTTTGAACTTACCTCTCATACTCGAGGCACCGTCATAGCACTGTCATCTTAAGTTATCCATTGACAAATCAAGACGAGCAAAAGCGTCTTTTAAAATACTAAACAGAGTTTGTGATTCAGTGCTGAGGGTCTCGTATAAGTCAATAAAGTATTCGTTGATGATTAAGGAATCATCGATAGTACGAATACAAAATGACACTTATTCGTGAATCAAAGAATCACTTGTTTCGTCAACCATGAAAGAAAACTGTTCAGTCTTCTTGACTGAAGCCAATACCTTTCTCAACACAGACTTTCCTAGTAGATCAATGATCTCGGTCTGAATATTGTGAGACGTCCACTTATACCCCGAACGCCCTAACCAATCTTTAAACTCAGGTATGTCATTCTTTCGGAGTTCCAACAATTGAAAAAAAATTTGAGTTTACATCTTCGTACCCTCTAATTGCTAGTCCTTGTCGGCATAGAAATTGCACCGTAGTAAAAATTGTCGCAAGAGCTAAACGGCCTTTCTTCATATCACTATCTGACTGCTCATTCAGTTGGGAGGCCACACTTCCGTTAGTGATAGAATTTAGTTTCAGAACACCTTCTTTATGCGTAAACGTATTTTCATTAAGACGGAGTTTTTCCAAAGCCTTTTTCCGCTTAGAAAACCCTACGAAAGTAAATGCATCCTTTTTTTTTTTGTTTGAAGAAAATTGTAATAGATTTTTAGCATCTGCCTCTTTGTAGGTTTTGCAAAAACTTTTTCGGTAAATGCTTCATATTCTAGCCATGTATATTTGATCAACCAAGACCTGAAATGATCTCCCTTTATCGGATTGTCCAGGTTTTGGCTGTGAACGGTTCTCGCCTGAAGACGACGAAGCAATTGAGGACACAATATTTGTTGGAGGTTGACTTGCATTATCATCAACCTCCAAGTGCGCCTCTTTGGTAATGAATTTATTCACAATTCACTAAGAGACTAAAGTAAACGAATAAAATATAGTCATATAAAATAGTCCATTAGACACTAAAGTCGGAACGCTAAACACGTCTGCAGCACGCACTGAACGAAACTATCCACACTGAATGACTGCAACAGCAGGGTGGGCTTTATACAGCCGCGGCGTCGTAATGCATCGAAGCGTTACGGCGACGTGAGGTGGAGGGTTCCAGCGCTTCTGCTCCAGTCCTTTTGATGGCGCCGCGGCCGCAGCGCTGGCCCGCCGGAGCCAGGCTTTACCCAAAGGTTCGCGCACCGGGACAAATTGTAAGTGTGCCCACAGCATCGTAACACTATGATGATTCACACCACTCGTTTTCAGTTAACCTGCTTACTACTATAATAATTATTTGTTTTAACTCATTACTGAATGTATCTTAAAACGTAACTCGTTAAACAAGGAAAATAAAAAATTCCAACATAATTTTGTGATTCTGCAAAGCATAATATAACTAATGATTTTCTTAATTTTTTGGGGAGGCTCCATCCCCCCAAACGAATTTTACTCCTATTATCCCGTCTCAAAGCGTTTGTTAACAAATGATACAGCAGGTCTTGACAATAGTACTCCGTAAGGCATAAAATGGTGTTTTTAACCTCATCGAAAACTGCCTATGTTGACAAATGGTGTCATTGTCAGTAAATAATAGTATTTCTTAAAAATTGTTGTTTTCGTCAAAAATGTTCTTACACGTTTCCAACACACAGCACATTTAATGCAAGGAGCAATATGTCAGCATGGAAGGAATATCCTTCTGGAACAAATTTTACTCAGTCAAGCATGTCGAAGGCTCTCACAGTCGTATGCTTTTCTGATGCTGTTTTCAGGATAACAACTTTGTCAGTTTTAAGGTGGTGTCATGGAACTTTAATATTAGCTGCATTCTCTGCAGCAGTTACTGCATCTTCGTTCTGACAGTTTAATCTACAAGCAAATATTTGGAAAACCACATAGTATGTTCAGCCCTTAGACTGTGCATTTCTTCAGAACCTTTCAACCCTCCATCACAATAGAATCACACAATTTGATTCCGTTATCGGTGAAAAAAAAATCCAGCTTTCTTTACTTTGTCAGGACGTTGCTTAATAGCTAATGACCAACCGTGGAAGGACGCCATCCTCACATTCTTGTTCTATACTTATTGTGAGCTAACTACATCTCTTTCACATCATGCGTTGTACTACACAATGGTACTGATTCAGGACATTAATGCAGATGTATTTCCATTCTACAAGTGTCATACAAAAAACAACTAGAGGCGTAATACTTGACTCAACAGACCCACTTTCACAGGTACGCGTCCCTAACAATCCCATACATCTAATACGTTAGGGAGAGACTTGCTTTCGAAGCTTCTTATATATTCTAAAGAACCAAGATGGTGACACTGTCATGTGAGCATGACATCGCTTTATTTGCTTGTAGATGTAATCCAACTGTAAACACCTAACTTATTTGCACTGTTTTGTATGTGTTTGTGTGTTTTCTCGTCACGATGGCTTCCATGGTCCAGGATAGGTCCATGACAGGGTTCAGACATGGATCCTCCCACATTACGTCTGAGTTACGGTTCAGAGGTTGGTCCATCCACGCTACATGTGGGGCGGGGTTTGAAGGTGGATACATCAACATTAGATTCAGGATAGCGTCTGGGGGTTGATCCACCAGTGTTACGTCCGGAACAGTGTTCGGAGGTAGGGTCAGGGGCCTCTTCACGCTAAACTGACACACACACATTATATATATATATATATATATATATATATATATATATATATATATATATATATATATATATATATAAAAACAGCGCAACTGGGCTACATGCTAACAACTGGACAACTGGATAACATGTACAAGCAACTGTAGAATGCAAGACCAGAAGTGACGTGATGATCACGTGACTGGAAGTGTCGGTGTCTAGGACCTTTCACGTGTGTAAGAAGCTTCGAAAGCAAATCTCTCTCTAATGCAATGGATCTCTGGGGTGTTGGGGAGGTGCACCTGTGAAAACGGGTCTATGATGAGTCAAATGTTACGTCTCAAACTGTTTTTGTAAGATACTTTTAACCTGAAAAGAACCCAAATACGCCTGCATTCATCTCCTGAATGTATACCATTGTGCACTTCAGCGCAAGACATTTAGTTAGTTCATTCTAAATGTACAAAATACGATACAAAGCTGGCATCCTTCGATGGGTGGTCGTTAGCTTTATGCAACGTCCTGACAAGCTAAACAAACCTTGATTCTTTTACATTGGTAACTGAGATTAAACCGTGTGTTTCTATCGTGTTGGAGGGGTGAAAGTTTGGAAAAAAATTATAACTTGTGGGTTGAACATACTGTGTTGTTTTTCTAATATTAGTCTATGATTCTTGTTATAGGTTCATATTTTGTAACTTAAACGGTCAGAACAAAGACGCAATAATTACTGCATAGCATGCTGCTAATATTAAACTTCCATCAAATCATCTTAAAGCTGACAATGCTGTTATCATGAAAGCAGCATCAGAAAACAATGCGACTAAGACAGCTTCAGACAATGCTCGACTGTCTATAATTTGCTCCATGAGAAAATTGGAGCACTATTCTTCCATGTCGACATAATGCTACTTGCGTTAAATGTGCAACTCCCCTTTCTTCATGTGCTGCAAGTTGTAAACCAGCTTCAGTTACAGTAACAGAATTTTTGACAGAAACAATAGTTTTTGCAAGAAGTACGATTATTTTGTTGTGTATACATTTTATACATTGTTAATATACACTGATGGCAAAAAATCGCAACAACAAGTAGGAGTTGTGCGGCATAAACGAAAGTTGGTAGGCTTATTTCTACATCTGAAAGATGATATCTACTCAAATTTCGCGACCATCGCATAAGAGTGGCACTTATAGCGCCATTATGAAGATACAAATAAGATTTGCTTTAAATACCTGCTGTAACGATCGTGAGCGTTAGTTGCCTTTGAGATTGGACGTAGTGGCTGATGTTAGTCACGAATGCCTTTAAGACGACAAAGACATCATTATCAGCACCTCAATGATTTTGAACAAGGTCGTGTAATAGGGCTCAGAGAAGCTGGATGTTCCTTCAGTGATATTGCAGAAAGACTTGGCAGGACTGTAGCCACTATACGCGACTGCTGGCAACGGTGGTCACAAGAATGTACGGTTGCAAGAAGACTAGGTTACGGACAGCCACGTGACACTACCGAAAGGGAAGACCATGTTCGGTGCATGGCTCTGGTGTATCCTACTGCACCTGCCGCAGCAATCTGACCACCAGCAGGTACCAAAGTGACACAACGAACTGTTACAAACCGGTTACGTCAAGGACAGCTCCGAGCCAGACGCCCTGTAGCGTGCGTTCTACTGACCCGAACCCACCGCCAATTTCGACTTCAGTAGTATCAAGCGAGAGCTAATGGGAGGGCAGGGTGGAGGTCTGTTATATTTTCTGATGAAAGCTGATTCTCCCTCGGTATCAGTGACAGCCGTGTGTTGGTTAGGAGAAGGCTAGTTAAGGGCCTGCAACCAACTTGTCTGCGTGCTAGACACACTGGGCCTACACCTGGAGTTACGGTCTGGGGTGCGATTTCGTATAACAGCTGGAGCACTCTTAAGTCAGTCTGCTGATTCGACCTGTTGTGCTGCCATTCATGATCATCATTCCAGGGGGCGTTTTCCAACAGGATAACGCTCGCCCACATACCGCTGTCGTAATCCAACATGCTCTACGGAGTGTCGAAATATTGCCTTGGCCTACTCGATCACCAGATCTGTCTCCAGGCGAGCACATGTGGGACATCACAGCGTCATCCACAACCAGCATTTACCGTCCCTGTACTTACTGGCCAAGTGCAACAGGCATGGAACTCCGTCCAACAAACTGACGTCTGGCACCTGTACAACACAATGCATGGACGTTTGCATGCTTACATTTACTATTCTGGCGGTTACAACGGTTGTTGGTGTAGCAGCATTTCATATTTGCAATTGGTTATCTCGTATTTGCATCAACCTGTTGTCTTGTAATTGTGGTCACATAAGTACGTTACCTAGACAAGTGCATTCCCTTTTGGTTTTGCGTTTTTTTGCATCAGTGTACATTGTGCACCCCTCCATAGCTGAGTGGTCAGTGTGGCTGACTGACATGCAAGGCCGTGGATTCGATTGCCGGTACTGTCACGGCTTTTACCTTACTGGGAGGACTTTCATGGTGTGTTCTCACCCTGTGAGGCCAACTGAGGAGCTACTCGAAGGATTAGTAGCGATTCCGAGGCCAAAAAACCGACAACGACAGGGAGAGCGATGTGCTGACAACATGCCCCTCTACATCGTATCCGATGACGCCATTGGCAGTGAATGATTGGACTGTAAGTCGGGACTGATTGGCTCACTCGAGCCACAACGCGAAACTCTACCCTTTTTTTAATATACATTGTGGATAATTAAGCATTATCGTCAAAATGTAGTCATTCCATTTTCCTCCATCAACTCTTAATGTGATGGTTATGACTAAACCATGATCTTAACGCATAAGTCATATTCTACTGCCATATGCCGTCATTAGAGAGTATCTCTCACTGGCCTTCAATTACAAGTTTTATTTCGTCATTTTGTACGTGTCCTCTGATAACTCGTGTGTGGTTTTACTTGGTTGGCCGAGGAATTTGACCCGGTCCAGTAATAACTATCTCGTATTCAGCCATTTTTGCCACCTATTTCAGTGGTTTTTTACCCTGTTCAATTGTGTGAATTTCATTTCTTTTATCAAAATATACGTATTTGGGTCTGTAATCGTCTCTTGTTTAAGTAGGATTCGTCCTTAATTTATCATGACGCCTTACCCAACCCACTGGTATTATCAGGACAAGTTCGAATGATACTTTTAGTAGGGGATGAACTCGGTGCATTAGGCATGATCAAGTCGGTGAGTACGGTAGTGGGTGCTCGTTTCCAAACCATAAGACTGGTAACGCTATTTCACCTTTTGCGTGTTGGGTACTGACCTGATGTATCCAGGTCATACATACCCAATACATTCATGAGACATAATCATTCCTTACCTCGTGTTTGCACAACGATATACACCAGTAATGCCATTCGCCATGCATCATCCTTCACTCACAGCTTTCGACAGGCCAGAGCTAGCTGTTGCACCCAAGGAATCTCAGTTGCGTCTGAACCAGCACAGAGTGGGTTACTTTCGACATTGTGTCCTGACGCCGCGAAACGGGGAGCCTGTGGACAGTCCAGCAGATGCTGACGACGTCACTTACCTGCTCCAAATAGTGGAGGGTATCTGCATAGTTCAGTAACTCAATTACAGCGAAAAACCAGTCGCATCGGCTACCGAAAGGGCTAAACTTATCACTAGCAGTCACCGTTTTCAGAATATACCAGTCTTTGTAGTTGCTGCAGAAACTACAGCCTAGATGAATCAGTAGCGTATCATCACTGCCCAGCTTACACAATCTGCACTGATTCAATTCCTTTGTAGGGAAACATATTTAGTGTTTCTATCACTAAAGAAGGGTTTGAGTCGCTCATCCCTAGCAGAGATCTGCAGGCGCGTCCCCAATCCGCATGGTATTCGCTGGGCTCCTTGTGCGAGAGAAAGTATGAATAAAATTCGCATAGTGCGTCGGAAGTATCCGATGATGACCAACATTGCCTCATCTAGTGACGCAGTCCACTTTGTGGTTTGCGTAGTCATGTTGAAGTCTCACGCGTGCACATAGGCCGCGAAGTTGCACTGTGCGCAGTCTCGATGTGCTTTCTCTGCGCCTAGTACTGCGTTGTGATGTAGCTATCTACTATGTTTCCTTAGCCGCGTGGAAGGGGCCACACGCTTGTTGAGTCGCATTCAACGACTGCTCTCCATGTGAAACCGAACCACATTGATAGTATGTGATGGGGAAAAACTGTCACTCATGCGACTTTGCCACGCAGACACAGTACATTAGCCCCTAGGTGAGGCGTCTGTCATAAGGTAGTGCAAATGGTTCAAATAGCTCTGAGCACTATGGGACTTAACTTCTGCGGTCGTCAGGCCCGTAGAACTTAGAACTACTTAAACCTTACTAACCTAAAGACATCACACACATCCATGCCCGAGGCAGGATTCGAACGTGCGACCGTAGCGGTCGCGCGGTTCCAGATTGTAGCGCCTAGAACCGTTCGGTTACCCCAGCCGGTCATTAGGTAGTACTATCTCTGATACGCATCAGCGATCGCCACTGCTACGTACAAAGTCTACCATGTGTGGTGAAGCAATTTGTCATCAATTTTCTATTGCATGTTACTGAATGTTTATATGCTAATTTTACTTCATAGCTTTTCTCATGCAGAGCGGTCCTTCGGACAGTTCGTGTGTCACGTTGGTAATCTGTTGATGATTTTTATTGTTTTATAGATTTGTTTATGAATTCGCTTATTGTTTTATTCACTGTAACTTATCCTGTTCAATAAATTCTGTCGCCACGACAGTTCAGCTCCTGTAATGTGATATGTTTGTTGTGATGCACATGCATCTGTTTAATGTAAATGAATTTGATGGCTACTTATAGAGGCTGGTGTTGAGTTCTTGTTGATGGTGAAGGGAGCTAGTGAAACTAAATTCCTTTCCTAGAGCCCCGTGGTGACCCCCAAGCTCAACATCCCCATCTCAGGTGTTGACCACCACTGACAGTGCCAAATGTCCTTATTTCGTGAGACAATGGAGAGAAGTTCGGAGATTAAATCCCGACAATGGAGCACAAATTGGTAACTGTGGACTGTAAATCAGGCACTCTTACTTATCTTTCTGGTCAAATTGTAGCTTTTCCCTCACTGCGGTAGCAACGTGGATTGGTATGGTAGGTGTAAGCAGGGTGTGTACCTGGGGCTCGAGTCCGAGCAGCACCTCCAGCGAGTGCCGGTGTCGGCGGCGCGGCCGGCGGGGCCGGGAGGTGCCGCCGCGGCGCATCGCCTCGCAGTAGCGCACGAAGTCCAGGTCGATGTGGTAGCCGTACGGGCAGCAGTCGCACTTCCGGTACCGGCTGCGGCCCCGGGACTCTGCAACACACCACACGCGCTTATGAACACGAGCGGTAGTCAAAACTACCAGCACTCGACAAAGTCAAGCCTTCTTCCACCACACTTTTAAGATTGTAGGCCGATATTATAGTCTCTTTTAAACTCCTACTACCCTGCCCTGTCCACTCTTTTTCCCTTTTCTTCCCTTATTTTCACTTGATTTTCAGTTATACTTGTTATACTGTAGGTGAGATGATTACCCGCTAGGGTAGCCGAGATCGCTAACGCGTTACTTCCTGGATTCGGGTAGGCGCGCCGGCCCCGGATCGAATCCGCCCGGCGATTTAATGACGACGGCCGGTGTGCCGGCGAGCCTGGATGTGATTTTTAGGCGGTTTTCCACATCCCACTAGGTGAATCCCGGGCTGGTCCCCACGTTCCGCCTCAGTTACATGACCCGCAGACATTTGAAACACATTCACACTATTTCACGATTTACACAGACAGTTGGGGTACACTGCTTCCGTCCCCGGGGGTATGGGGTGGCGGCAGGGAGGGCATCCGGCTATCCCTTAAAATTAACCATGCCAATTCCGTACTTAACCCTGCCGACTCTGCGCACAATACGCTATAGCAAAAGCAAGCAAAAATCACTGTAGGTAAGGTGATTGTCATTATAAAGTTCGATAGCGTACTCTGAGGTATTATTATTGTCATGTTAGACACATACTAAATAAAATCCCACTCAGCTGAGAAAATTAAGAAAAAGTATTAGGAGCGATACAGCTAATAGCCAAAAACAGTAGGTATACACCCGTATGGTACACATACTCAATAACAAAATCACAGCACAATTAAGAAAAATGAAAACAAGCGGCGGACATAAGGGCTACAAAACTTCACAGCCAATACATACAAACACACAGAAGAAAAACATTTATGAATAAAAAATCGTATATATTAACATACTCAAGTCAACATACAACAAAGCAAATATACTTAAGAGACGGGGATCACACATAGCGTACAGAGCAAGAAACACACTTCAGTCAGATATACGCACACAAACAGAAAAACCAAAGAAATACCAACGAGCCGGTACACAGGGTGATCAGAAACAGTCTGAAAAGCTTGTAAGGCTGTTGCAGGGTAGGCTGTACTGAAAAATAATTGTTGCGAAAAAAGTTCAATACGTTGCGCCATTTCCGAGTTAATTAGAATTGAAGTTAGCCGATCGGGCCGCTGCGCGCATATACAAGCAGTCCGCCAGAGACGGCTTCCGCAAACGTGTTCCTCGTTTGGTTTCCTAATACCAAACAAGAGAGCGATAAAAAAAAGGACATAGGACGGTATTAAGGATCGAACCCGAGCCAAAGGTTGAGCAGTTTCGTGCGCTGTTATCAACGCTATGAGAGCAACTGACACTTATTGTATCGGCGGGCCACTTGAGTTTGCGCACTCAGTGGCCTGATTGGCTAACTTCAGTGGTAGTGAACTCGGAAACGGCGCAACGTATCGAATTTTTTTCTTTGTTACTATTTCTTAGTACAGCCTACCCTGAGACACCCTGACAGGTTTTCCAGACTGTTTCTGAACACCCAGTATGCCAGTTAGAGGTGAGGATCGTAAAGCAGCGTACCTGGGGATGACAAGCAGAAATTTGGAAACTAGATACAAAGAACACATAAGAATAAGGCAGTAAACAGCCAGCCATTCTTCCTTTGCTGAACACTTATAAAACATGACCAAGAACCACAGACAAACAATCGCAACAGAAAACTCCTTAAATTAGAAGAAAATTTTAACACACAAACAGCTCTTGCAATGAACAAGAAAGTAATAAATTAATATGAGTAACAGCTCACTGATCATGTTAGCTACAAAACAACAAGTCGAGATGTAGAATGTAACAAGATTAAATAATAACCTGTTCAATCTCCGAGCCACTGACACTCCAATAAAATAAAATTGCGATTCCCTCCATCCATTTTCCGTCCTTTTTCTCACAGCATACCCGACCACAGCCAATAACACACACATCTACATAACAAAGAAATGAATAACAACATGCGAACAGACACGACCACACGAAAAAAAGACTTCTAAAAACGCACAGCGAGAAATGCAACGCTGCAAACAGTAAAAATACACTACCAACACAAGTTTTAAAAAAAATAGCACTGTAAAAGGAGAGTGTTTAAGTGAAATATTCTCGCAAACGCCGAAACCGGATATCCTGATGTAAGCACGAAAACAGGCACAATTCCAGAAAAAATCCTATGTGATAACAAGATTCCTAAAAATCGTAAGTACGAGGGGCGTTCAATAAGTGATGCAGCACACATTTTTTCTCTGTCAATTTCGGTTGAAAAAATGCGGAATTTGTTGTGGGACATAGTGGAATATTCCGGCTTCAGCCCCTATAGTTTCTTGAAATTCCTATAGGTAGTGGCGCTATACGTAGGCTTCAAAATGCGTTTGTAACGGAGCTGTGCAGAGAGCTGTCACTGAGTTTCTTTTGGAGGAAAACTAGAGCATCAGAGATATTCATAGGCGCTTGCAGAAAGTGCACGGAACCTTGCAGCGAACAAAAGCATGGTGAGTCGTTGAGCAAGGCGCCTGTGTTAATTGCAACAAGATCGCTCAAACCTGTCCAATCACCCTTGTGCTGGCAGACCGCACGCACTTGGGGCTCCTGCCGCGCGGGATTAGCCGAGCGGTCTCAGGTGCTGCAGTCATGGACTCTGCGGCTGGTCCCGGCGGAGGTTCGAGTCCTCCCTCGGGCATGGGTGTGTGTGTTTGTCCTTAGGATAATTTAGGTTAAGCAATGTGTAAGCTTAGGGACTGATGAGCTTAGCAGTTAAGTCCCATAAAATTTCACATACATTTGAACATTTTTTTGGGGCTCCTTCAATGTTGGAACGTGCAGACACTCTCACTCAAGGTGTTCGACGGATCACAATCAGACACCTCGCTGCACAACTGGACTTCTCTGCTGGTAGTGCTGACACACCCGTCAAGTTGGTGTACTCAAAGGTGAGTGGCCGCTGGTTTCCTCATCGCCTAACAGAAGACCGTAAAGAGCAACGAAGGACTATCTGTACGGTACTGCTTGTGCGTAACGTGGCAACTGTTTTTCGAACATCTTCACAGGTGATGCAACTTGTGTTCATCACTCCGAACCAGAAACAAAACGGCAATCCATGGAGTGGCGCCACGCCATCTCTCCTCCGAGGTAAAAGTTCAAAACCGCTCCCTCAGCCGGTAAAGTCGTAGCACCTTCTGGGTCCCTGTAGGGATTATTCCATTTGATGTCCCCCCTCAAGTCTGAAGTGTATCGTGCTACGATTTGCCACCGCGTCTTGCAGCAGTGACAGCAGCAACTACCACAACTTGAAGATGTCGAGCAGTTGAATCGATGAAATATTGTGGGATTTACACAATACGATCCGGTTGCAAACCCGAGAAATGTATTTTCAACAGATCCGTCGGGAAAGCCTGAAAAGTCACAGCTGAATAATTAATTAAATAAGAAGCTCCTTTTTGATCTGAATTGCGCGTGGATGTGATACGGACGGAGGGGGAAGAAACTTAAAAATTCTGAGTATAAAGAAGCTCTTTTGCAGTTGCAGATGCATTGACAGAGCGGATCCTTCATCCTACATCTCACTTACTCTTTTTTTACGGGGAATCCAAACCAAACACTTCGTTTTATTGGCAGAACTCTTGGAAGATGCAACAGGTGTACTAAAGAGACTGCCTCACTACGCTTGTCCGTCCTCTGCTAGAGTACTGTTGTGCACTATGGGATCCTTAGCACATAGGATTGGCGGAGGACATCGAAAAAGTCCAACGAAGGGTAGCACGTTTTGTATTATCGCGAAAAAGGTCAGAGAGTGTCACGGATATGAAAAGCGAGATGGGGTGGCAATCATTGAAACAAACGTGTTTTTCATTGCAGAGAGATCTTTTCTCGAAATTTCAATCGCTAGATTTCTCCTCTGAATGAGAAAATATTTTATCGTTGCCCATGTGCATAGGGAGAAAAAAATCATCGTAACAAAACAAGAAACAAGAGAGTTCAGAGCTTGTATGGAGAGATTTATGTGTTCATTTTTGCCACAGGCTTTAGAGAGTAGAACGGTAGGAAAATAGCCTGATGGTAGTTTGAAGACCCCTCTGCCAGGCACTTGAGTGTGAGTTCCACAGTAGTCATGTAGACGTAGATGTAGATGCCTTTATCACCTAATTTTGTTATGCTAGATGAACGATATCCAACCCACTAAGTTCCACTGTGATATAATTAAATCGACATGTCCATTCTTTTGGCATTGTCAAATTATTTACCATGATATATATGCTCTTGTTTCCATTTCTGTACACGAAAATCTTCAAAAAGCTGTGTATAACGTCGAAGCGTCATTGTGACCTCATCGCACACACAATATGCAGTACTTCCCGGATTCACGCAGAGTTTCTGAATCACACAAAGGATGCTGAGATCCCTATCACATAATTTTTTCTTATTTCTTTGAGTTAATGTTTGCAAAGATGTTTGCAGGAAAGTGCGAAGGAAAGAATGGTTACATCTTCGGTGTGTAGCATATGTTCCGATTGAAGAACGTGATTGTGGGAGATGATATACGGTGGAAATAGCCGATATTCCAGCTCAAAAGTGTCTTGTGAACCACATTAGTGTTTGCAACTGTTTTGGCATTGTCGTCACCTTTTCGAGGTTTAAGCGATACTCTGTTAGTTACTTGAAATGCTAGATAGAATTTCTAATAAACATTTTTATGCAAGACAGATTCTCGTTATAAAAAATTAGCCGGCCGCGGTGGTCTCGCGGTTCTAGGCGCGCAGTCCGGAACCGCGCGACTGCTACGGTCGCAGGTTCGAATCCTGCCTCGGGCATGGATGTGTGTGATGTCCTTAGGTTAGTTAGGTTTAAGTAGTTCTAAGTTCTAGGGGACTGATGACCATAGCAGTTGAGTCCCATAGTGATCAGAGCCATTTTTTTTTTATAAAAAATTAGGTGACTGTGATTGGCGAATGATTCTAAATTCCTAAAATTCGCTTGTTCTGCATTAAACTGTAAAAAGTGCTTCATTTTTAAAGATTCAGCCGCAAAAAAGAAAGTTAAAGATGTTTTTTATGAAGTAAGTGTCAAAATGTAGTCGGCCAGGGAAATATACTCTTTATTAGCTATAATGAATTAGACGCGTTCGCTTTATGCCTATTGCAGTTTGCAATTAAATGTGCATTAGAAATTGTTAAACATTTATGAGTATCATTTTGGAGACAGCTGCAAACTACTTCTACCAATTAGCTCGTGTAGAATTGAAGCTGAAAGTAAGTTAAAAACCCAGACGTTGTCCAGGTTGGAACAGTGTGTCCTACGCTCCTTGTTAACCCTTTTACCTAGACTGTTATGGTAAAACTACTATTAAATGTTGGCACCGAAACACAGCGTAACTAGGCGTGTTCCACTACTGATACATGGAGGTAATGTTCAAAACGAGAAAAAAGGCTGAGAGATATCACGGCTAGATATACGAAATTGGATTTATAGTGCAACAAGTACCCACGCAACCGCCGAGCCACATGCATCAATATTATGAGGACATAAAATTACCAAATATGCAGCAGCCAGTCTAAAAATCATGTTTTATTTATTCACTTCTGCAAATCGATTTCAACTCATTAACAGCCATCATCGGCGCTTTCAACTAATATGTGCCCTGAGTAGTAATACTGTCTTTATGTTTGACCGTAATGTTTGATCTCTCTTCACCGATGAGTGTCACGTATGTCTTCAACCAGACAATCGTCGGAGACTTGTTTGGAGGCAACCCAGTCAGGCTAAACGCCTTAGACACGGTGTCCAGCGAGTGCAGCAAGGTGGAGGATCGCTTCTGTTTTGGGGTGGCATTGCGTGGGGCCGACATACGCTGCTGGTGGCCATGGAAGGCACCGTAACGGCTGTACGATACTTGAATACCATCCTCCGATCGATAGTGCAACCATATTGGCAGCATATTGGCGAGGAATTCGTCTTCATGGACGACAATTCGCACCCACATCGTGCACATCTTGTGAATGACTTCCTTCAGGATAAAGACGTCACCCGACTAGAATGGCCAGCATGTTTTCCAGACATAAACTCTACCGAACATGCCTGGGCTAGATTGAAAAGGGCTGTTTATGGACGACGTGACCCACCAACCACTCTGAGGGACCTACACAGAATCGCCGTTGAGGAGTGGGACAATCTGTACCTTGATGAACTTGTGGATAGTATGCCACGACGAATACAGGCATGCATCAATGCAAGAGGACGTGTTACTGGGTATTAGAGGTACCAGTGTGGACAGCAATCTGGACCACCATCTCTGAAGCTCTCGTTGTATGGTCATACAACATGCAATGTGTTGTTTTCAAAAGCAATAAAAAGGGCGGAAGTGATGTTTATGTTGATCTCTATTCCAATTTTCTGTAAAAGTACCAGAATTATCGTAACCGAGGTGATGCAAAACGTTTTTTGATGTGTGTATATAAGCGAAAGTGGGTATTATTGATCACTGACCATCACTGACGAATGCACATCACTGACCAATCCATTGATCATCACTGATCATAGCTGACCACTGACCACTAGTGACCAACCAGTGATCATCATTGACGGCTGATCATATAACATGTTACTAGCTATGGGTTACAGGGTACAGGTTATGGGTTACAGGCTATGGGTTACTGGTTACAGGTAATCACCAAAAGCTGACAGTGCTAGTAGCTATCAGCCCAGTAGCTTAACACCTTCCCCTCAGTAGCTGACACCTTTGCAGGAACACACTGATTTTAATACATTATATATTTCCCCTCCATGCAATGCCTACTTTAACAAGGCTACAACATACGAGTATAGTATATAGTACAGCGGAAATACAGTTTCGACTGTGTGACAGTGCAAGATGACAACGTTTTGTACCATGCTAGTTGTCGGCATTCTGTTAACATTGCTATGCTAAATGCTTTGCAAGCTGTGTGGTGAACTGCTTTTTGCGATGTTTTCATTGATTATTTTGTTAATTCGTGGTGTACTTTATGCTATAAGTTAGGTCTGCAGTAGCACTCTAGGTGAATTTAATATTGTCAGTAAGAAAGCCCTGTGTAATTTAATATGTTTTACAGGTAATTCAGCTGCGAAAATATTTAATTTGAAGGTTCGCTGTGGTTTCAAAGTGTGTGAAATCTTACATATTGAGAAATAATTCAATTTCATTTTGTTCGAACGTTTCTGAAGGGCTGTAATTATATGTGTGTATGTTTGGTTGTACTCGGTAAATGATAAATAATTTTATCAAAGAGTTAACTTTCGAGATATCGACTCAGTCTTGTTGCATCATCTTCTTTGGAGGTGCTTCAAATCTGTCATCGTCTTTGGTTGTGTTATGTGTCTAAACATAAAACAAGTTTTCGTTGTGTATTACGAAAAAAAATTGTACATTAAAATCTAAATCGTGACAAAATCGTCCAGACATGTTCTTCCTTCTTGATATGGAGTTTGTTCAGTATGTTTGTCTGTTCGCTGTGTGTGTGTGTGTGTGTGTGTGTGTGTGTGTGTGTGTGTGTGTGTGTGTGTGTGTGTGTGTATTTTCACATCACGTATTTTTTGTTAGATGTTGTTGTTATTTAGTAGTTGCTTATAAGAAATAAAATCTATAAACTTTTAGACATGCTTGGCATTGTAGTTCCCATTTGCAACCATAATCAAAGGTTGCTACTATACATAACATATAGTAGTCCTCAGTCATTTGTAAGAAAAGCAACGATTGTTAATCAGTACAGTCAAACCTCAATTTAAAGAATTTCATGGGACCATGAAAATTAAATTGTTACAGGGTTATTGTTACAATGGGGTTTTGTTATCATGATAAGAAGCAAGAAGCCATGTTTTCGTGGCTTAGAAGTAAATTACTGTAGTAGTTTTCTGATGAAAAATAACATTAAAAGACTAATAATGAAACATCTTTTGTTCACTTCATTTATTAATACCTGTAGAATATCTTACTTATGTGTACAGATAAATTCAGTTATTTTCCTTTGTTCCTTTTTTCTTAAAGATTCTCTTGGGAATATTGTCTTCAATTCCTCTTATGCAATCAATTGCTGCGCTGAAACACTGGGGATTGATGATGTTGCTGGCTGAATGGTTTACAACTGACCTATTAGCTCCATCAGAGGAGGGGGATTCTCACATCACTGTCATCGTCAGAAACGGCGAATTACCCTTTAACTCTTCGATGATAGATTCGTCGGTATATGCTTCAAATACCAACGCCTCATCATCCACTGACAAGTATTCAACTACTGAAGCATCTTTGGTTTTACCAGTAACTGCGGGATAAATCTCCGGATCACTTTGAACCCACCACAACATTCTCACCGACATCTTCACTTTCGGAAATTCTTGCATTATTCCAGCAGTTCACAACCACATTCGGCTACACACTGTTCCAGGAACTAGCAATTATGTTACAAGTGTGCTTCACACTGAAACAGTAGGGATTGCTCACCCTTCTTTCAATATTTGCGTTCACATGTTGAACTAAACATGAACGGTATTTTGTCGTAAAGTTCTTAATTATCCGCATATCTTGTGACTGAAGAATGGAAGTACAGTTCGGGGGGAAGTAGCATAGTTCAACGTTTTTCAACGGTGGTATGTTGTTATGCGCACTACAATTATACACCAGCAATGCAATTTTCTTATTCTTCATTGACATCTCTTTATCAAGAGAAAGCAGCCACTCACTAAACATAGTAGACATCATCCATGCTTTTCGATTTGCCTTGTAATTGACTGCAATAAAAGAAATTACATTTACAATACGACTGTAGCAAAACGTTACAGCTGAAGCTATAGTGTACTGAATTAACTTATAAATGTATGTACCCTCTTTCCTAGTAAGCTTCTTACATTTTTGAGGCATCCTGGGTTTTCTGATCGTCCGGTCACCAGTGGTGTCAATTTGTATGTCCCTGACGCGTTTCTGCGGAGAAGTTAGGCGTACTTTAGACTGCTTCCCTTCTCTACACTTTTCTCCTTTGAAGATCATCGTCTTCTCTGGAATCAGTTGATAAAACAATCCCATCTCATCTGCGTTGTACAAGTTTTCAGGACTGTATTTTTTTAACATTTTATACATGGTGTTTTACCTCCAAAATTACGCATCACCTAAAGGTGCTGATTTTTCTTCTCCTGAAATCACTTTAAAGATGATCCCATGTCTGTCCTTAAATATTTGCAACCATCCATTGCTTCGTTAAAATTAGAATCGCCAAGCAACTTAGCGAAATCCAAGGCTCTTTGACATACCAACGGACCATTAATTGGTACAATTTGCGCACGCATCTCATTAAACCACCGCAGAGTAGCACTGTCCACATGGTCAGCATCAGCCGTCTTCGTTCTTTTTCTTGAAGGGTTAAATTTGCCACCTACAATACTTTCTTCAATTTCTTTTCGCTTTTTAAGGAATGTAGCTAATGTTGATTGTGCCAGTGCATACTTCCTCGCCACATTTCATTACGTTATCAATGTCTTTGAAAACCTCCATTTTTGTCTCCATCCTTATTTGTTTTCGAATTCCAGACATTGTACATATCTTAGCGAAGTCCAAAGCGTTTACATCAACTAAAACGTTCATAGATTGCAAAAATCACGGAGATAAGCTGCGCATGACTCCAACAAAATACTTCTGTCTGCTACTGAAGCTCAACAATGGAGCCCGCATCTCGTGGTCGTGCGGTAGCGTTCTCGCTTCCCACACCCGGGTTCCCGGGTTCGATTCCCGGCGGGATCAGGGATTTTCTCTGCCTCGTGATGGCTGGGTGTTGTGTGATGTCCTTAGGTTAGTTAGGTTTAAGTAGTTCTAAGTTCTAGGGGACTGATGACCATAGATGTTAAGTCCCATAGTGCTCAGAGCCATTTGAACCATTTCTCAACAATGGACAAACTAAACACTCGTTGAAACAAGAAGCTCTTTGACCTTTGCTGCTCAGCACTGCTCACCCGTGGCTGTACTCTATTCTCTTTACCGCTAAAATAAATACAGTACTGTAGTATGTAGCGAAGCTTCTGGAAATAAAGTGCCGAAAGTCTAGAAGCTAAATAAACAATACCTACCGCTATAGTGCGATTCTTATAAGTAGGAAATAGTAAATTCCTCGAAATTTTTTCTTCGCTATAACGAGGTGTTGCTAAATTTACTTTATCGTTGTAATGAGGGGTAATTACCATAGTACGTATAGGAAATCAGCCGGGGCCATATAAAATTATCGCTGTACCCGGGTTTATCGTTGTATTGGTAATCGTTATACGGAGGTTTGACTCTATCATCAATTACATTTTTTGTTGTGTCACATACTTTCACGGTAGACTGCGCTGATATTACATAGCATGCACACAATTTATGCATGTTACTGCTGCTACAGATAAACGCCGTTACTGCTGCTGCATATAAACGGCGTTTTCATTTACTTATTTTTTATACCATAGCTGTTCACTCGCTGAAAATAGTTTTTATCGCAGTTTGTTTGAGTTTTCTTTTGACCTCCTCCTCTAAAAGTGAGAGCAACATGTCACTGATGATCCCTTCATAGGCTATAAGCTCTTTCCGGTATTCGTTTAATCGAATACTGATCTGGTTAAAACGACTGCTTATCTCTCTCAGCAGCCGGCCAGAGTGGCCGAGCGGTTCTGGGCGCTACAGTTTGGAACCGCGAGATCGCTACGGTCGCAGGTTCGAATCCTGCCTCGGGCATGGATGTGTGTGATCTCCTTAGGTTAGTTAGGTTTCAGTAGTTCTAAGTTCTAGGGGACTGATGACCTCAGAAGTTAAGTCCCATAGTGCTCAGAGCCATTTAAACCATTTTTATCTCTGTTAGCCTCCTTCCCTTTCGTCCTCTATCTCCGAAAACAGGAAATTTGCTTGTTTGATTATTAGTAGGTAGCATCGACTTTTAATTTTGCACGTCATGAACTCTTCCTCTCGTCGAATCAGGGTCTTTGTAGTACGATAGTTATTTCGGCAGCGAAGGATAAACGTTTATGTACCGCAGCCGCTTTTGTACTACAAGTGTGCGTCGTCTGCCGAGTAAAACGTTGACATCCACACAGGAATCAGTAGATGTTGCTAATAGGGGGAACATCTTCACCGTTAAAAATCCCTTACTTGCGGTATTTATCTTGAATAATGATTATTTTACACATTCAGAAAAAAGAATAAAGTCTACAGTTTCTCGTCCCGTCGAAATCTATATCTGTAGAGACAGCTTCATCTCAGGCGATGGAAGAAAAATCGGCTCTAGCCAGGTTTCATGAGTAATTGGGCAAAGTAGTTTAGGGAAACCACAGAAGACTTAAAAGAGGATAGCCGTATGGGACATTTGACGGCAGTTACAAATACGAGTACCGTTTGGAATCTAACTCAGTTATCCCTTGCTTCCGCCCCTAAAACAGGACAGACGTGACAGATTACATTCAGTAATGCCACTCGTTTATCGTAAATGGCAGTGTTAGCGTTCAGGAAATAGCACAGTATCTGATTATTATTTACCATATGAGGTCACATATCATTAGGTATGCACGATTGATACATTGACGGAAGTGATACAGCAACTTATCAAGGAGGGAGTATTTGGCATTCAGTATGCATGCCCTCAAACTCATGTAATATACAACGGTGGGTCGATGTCTGATTCTGCGAAGTATCCGTTGATAACGGTTTGCGGTAGCAGATATTTCCGTTAGATTTGCAGTAATCCTTGTGCTGTATGACATGCGATTAAGATAAATGGTCGATTTTAAGAGAACGCTGCGAGAACAACGAAAAAATATAAACTATTTTATAGAATAATTTTATCATTTACGATGGCAGTGAATTCTGTGAGTGCTTACAAATGCAAGATATCGTGTAGAACTATATCAAATCTTAAATAAAATTTAAAATATTCTTATTTTGGACCGCGACCAGTCATCATAGAGCTAAAAACATTCGTTAGTATTGTTATAATGTATTTGATGCAGGGCAAATTGGTAAGCAATAAACATACAGGGAAGCGCTGTCCGCAGCTCGTGGTCTAGTGGCTAGCGTTGCTGCTGGATTACGGGGTCCCGGGTTCGATTCCCGGCCGGGTTGGGGATTTTCTCAGCCCGGGGACTGGGTGTTTGTGTTGCCCTCATCATTTCATCGTCATCATCATCATCATCAATCTTTGTGACTGGTTAGACTGGACTGTGTACAAAAATTGGGCTGTCTAAAAGTTAGGACTTTGTACGGGCGCTGACGACCCCGCTGTTGATCACCTCACAAACCAAACATCATCATCATCATCATCATCATCATCATCCTATAGGGAAGAGGTTAATTAATTATTCATGACTGATAAGATCCGCTATAACTGTACAACTTTAGTGGATGTTATCAATCATGCATAATATACACAACACTTGTGGATGTTGTATCACGAAAATAAAGCTAATTAAATCTTAACCATGTCAACAGAAGCACAGAGTGAAGTGATACACTGGAACCACGTTTGGAAGTACCTGGATACAAATCCACGTCCAGACATCCAAATATCGGTTTTCTGTAGTTTTCCTGAATTATTTCGGCTAAATTCTGGGAAGGTTCCTTCAACAGACCGTAAACAATTCCTGCACTTACTCTTTCTTCAAGATTTCCGTTTCTAGCCTCCTCGGTACCGAAGGGGCTTTAGAGCCCTTAGCTTCCTTCCGATTTTTCTTGAACGAATACATGGAATCATCTGGATATGATCTATCACTTGAAGGAGTTTTAAAATCTATTTACAAGTAGTTGCGATATTTTAAAGAATTTTTAGACGTATAATGTGTTTTCTGTTACGTTTCGAAGTCAGTAACTTTTTACAGTAAACAATTTATGGGATTTACTGCAGGATTTTGTGAAGATGGCCTGAGGAACAAACCATACACACAAGTAACATTCCTAGCAGCAATAATTGCATTTTCCCTCATTTTTATCTAAAATACTCAAATTTTAAGTTTCCCATGTACGAGGGCGTGCTGACAACTAATGGCCCAGAATTTCTTATGTGCAAACTCTTTAAGCTTTTACAATAAAACAAACGTTTTTAAAACATTCTGCATCTCTGTTCTACATATTTATTTCTTAACATAGTCACCCTGTCGACAAACACATTTCTCCCAACGAGAGACTAGTTTGTTAATACCATTACTATAGAACGAACGTTTGACTTTGTTGAGGGAGCCACAGCCTCATCTCTGCTTGTACCACTTCATCATTATCAAAGTGAAGTCTCAAAGGTATTCTTTAAGTTATCGAAACAGATGAAAATAGGGTGAGACCAAGTCGGGACTTCATGGGGGATGATCGATAACAGTGCGCACGCCGCGCGGGATTAGCCGGGCGGTCTGAGGCGCTGCAGTCATTGACTGTGCGGCTGGTCCCGGCGGAGGTTCGAGTCCTCCCTCGGGCATGGGTGCGTGTGTTTGTCCTTAGGATAATTTATGTTAAGTAGGGTGTAAGATTAGGGACTGATGACCTTAGCAGTTAAGTCCCATAAGATTTCACACACATTTTTTGAACAGTGAGCACAAGGCGCGGATTGTTGCAGATGGCGCAGCGCTCGTGTGTGGTCTGTCACTGTCAGGTTGAAGGAGAAGCTGCTCCATATGTGGACGAACTCTTCTAATTCGAAACTCGATTACAGCACACTGCTTATCACGCACCGACATAGTTATGTTACACACAATCATGTTGCTACAATTCGGAGCTTCTAGTAGGTCTGCAAATATATACACATCAGGAATAAAAGTGTATAACGTTAATAATGCTTGTTATATTTAAAAAGCATTAAGAGTTTTCACATAAATTCGGAGGCATCACTTTTGAGCACGCCCTCGTACATGTTGCGTACTTGGTCTCAGAGCGGAAGGACCTACCATTCTTATGTTATGTTAAACAGACAGTCGTTCACAACATGAGGAAATTAAGAATGCATTAATTTAGTTTGAATGAGAAATCCTGATGAGACTGAATATCGATGAATTGATGAGTGTCTTACAAAGCTTGTATAAATATAGGCGAATGCTGAGGTCGTCTACAGCAATTGTCCCATTCGCTTTCTTGGCAAACATAGCTAACATGCCATAATGACTTTTCACTTTGTACCGGGGTGTGCACTGATCTGAAACTTCTTGTCGTCTTAAAACTGTGTGCAAGACCGTCAAAGGAGCCAGGTTCGAGTCCGGGTGCTGGACACTCTCAAAGACCAGCCACTAGATGTCCCCTCATTATATCGACGTACTTCGTAAGCGCGCCTCAACATAGTTTGCTCGAAGAAGAGAAACATAGTCGCGAACTACAGCTTTTGATGTTACGTAGTCTCGTTTTTTGACCGGAATCGGCGTGGACTTACGAAATCTCCTCAGAGGAAGGTTTCCTTAGTTACTGTGATCTGTCGTGATGATTCAGTCCAAGTGGACTACTGTTTCACAGACTGTCATGAGACAGGCGTAATAATTCAAGCCGACGATCTGTTTGTGGAACACAGAGGATTACTCTACTTGCTAAGAATCCCAAGTTCTATAGGCATTGAGCAAAAAGTATTGTATTTTCTACGTTGAAACTTTAATTACTTTATATCATCTAGACCCGCTTTTTCTGTTACAAATACCGTTTCCCTTGGGAGCAGCCGTCCCTTTAGTGTGTAATTCACAACACTAAGTGCACGGCCTGCGATATAACTACGGTCAAAGACTGTGTTAAAGATACATGTGAAATCCAATCAAATACTTTGAATTTCTTGACCAAAATAAAATTATCTTTGGAACTGTTTTGCAAAGATCACCTCTCGTGAAAGCGTTGACGTTGTTACGTGTTGCACGAAAGACTTCCTATAGAACAGAAGTGTACTGAAACAATAAACTATGCGCGGCACCACGAAAACGTTCCTGCGACGTATTCCACAAGTAAACAACCGGGCCAGGACGTGTAGAACCTTTCCCAGGTTTCAAATAGTTTAGTAAGGTTTTCTACTATTTTTTCTTACCAGCTATTTTCATGTCGATTATCGACCACATGAGCTGCTGCTGTAGTAGCCAGTACTCATGAATTTCTGTGTATCTGAATTACAGCGCATTGTCCGTGCGTGGCACGCATAAAAAGATATCTTTACAAAGGCAGTGAAAGAGTTGTGAAGTTGTGCAGTGCTTTTGCAAGTTCTCGGTCACGAAATGCACCTGATGCCTTCGCTCAAACACACTTCTCACCTGCAATTATTTGGTACCTTAGAGAGAACAAGTACACAAGCTCTTGACCGACCTATTAGCCTGCTAAATATGGAAAGTTCCGGTGATAAAAACCACGGACATGATATTAGACTCACTAATTTAGCGGAGGTAGAAGTGAAGAACTTGTTAATAACAAGAGAACTGTAATGATCCCATAAACTTGCAGGTGGCTGGTACGTAGTGCCAGGAAGACGGCAGCTACATAGTAACGTTTTCCTGCTGTAGTACAACGGAGTAGCAAAAGGTATTTATTTGTACTTTGAGATAACTATTGTAAAGCGTAGATTGTTTTTTCAACAGAATGTTCCTATTGTATTGTAATGTCCCTGAGGAAAAATCACCAGCAACAACGTAACAAAAGAAACGTGTAACAAAATTTTACACTTGTGCGGTACGACTTTTATTGAGTGGGAGCAGCTAGGTTCCCTTCAGTGTACCAATTTTTGACTTGCTGGTAGTACAACAGGCGAAAAGTTTTATGCTATGTCTTTGCAGAGTGAAAATCATAAACATATGACATAATGCTGTAGATCTTTTCTTATCAGCTGGCATATATGACTAACACACAGCACTGGTTTGAACTACTCACAACCAGTTTAACTCCTCACTACATTTGGCGTAAAATCTATGAAGCTACATAATTTTGAAAAACACAGCCCTCAGTCGCTAGGTTTCGGTGTCACAAGGGACACCTTCTTCGGACAAAATTAAAACTAAATGTTACAGCATAACGTACCAACAAATACGAAAGCTGCGGTCATACCTGACAGCGTCAGATAGTCAGAATTAAAATAAAATGCAACAGAGGTGCAAGCCACTAGGGGCTACACAAAACCCTTGTTTTGTTGACTGTAGCAGAGGACACATGGCAGCCTCTAGTGGCTTGCACCTCGGTTGCATTTTATTTTAATTCTGACTATCTGACGCTGTCAGGTATGACCGTAGCTTTCGTATTTGTTGGCACGTTATGCTGTAATATTTAGTTTTAATTTTGTCCGGAGAAGGTGTCCCTTGTGACACCGAAACCTAGGTCACAAATTAATTGTGTTCGCGGCTGAGGGCTCAGTTTTTGAAAATTTAGTATTATACAATAGTTGCTGATTGACAGCCATGTTAAAAACCTTAATCTATGAAGCTGTTAATACTTATTCCCATTGTTGCTTGCTCAATCCAAGTTTCTTCCTCTTCTCCATCTTTACAAAGGTTATGATGAATAGGCGCATACCATCAAACAAGCAAAGGTAATTTATAATTTTCGAGTTACCATTTCAAAAATTTTATTAGTGTAAAAGTTGAGTTTGTGGAGAAAGTAGTCGACTGGGAATAACGTATATTTTGATGAACCACATATACAACTGCACATATCGCCCCACCGGGCTCACCACTCTTTCGTGAGTACGTACTTGGCTATCACTGGCCCCCAGCCTTTGCAGCACTACTTCCTCTTTTGTGCTTCAAACCTACACCTCGACTATCTCTTACCTCCTCTAGCTTTCCGTCGGATGGCCCTTCTGGTGCAGGCCCTGCTTGGACGTGTTCACGATTTTGGTTTTGATTTCTAGCTTCACTTCCGGTGCTACCTTCATCTTCCATTAACGATTATATGGTCCCCATTATTGGGTTTGATTTTCCATCTTTTCCAAATTTTACAGAAGTATGTATCATGAAGGGAAGGTCGCCCTCTAGTGTATGCTCAGCCTTCGTGCCCTTCCACCCTGGCACCCTTGCTTCCTGTTGTCGTAGTATGACCAAACCCAGCACGGTAGCCATCCCATTGTGGGGCATCGTCAAATACCTGCAAGATGATAGCCCCCAGACCACGTAGGGATAGCACTGTTGGTGCCTGAGCTCCACCCTTCACATGTATGCCTTTGGTATATGTGCCCATCATGACTGGGCCACAGGGAATACCAGAAACGGTTTAGTGACCAGGTAGCCATTGCTGTGTCTGGGTGGTGCCCTAGGGGAGAGCCCCAATATGGCGTGGGTGGCCAGAGCAGTCTCTTCAAATGGAAAGGCCTCATACAATGCAACAAAGTACGATCCCAGCACGTTCCCTTCCCTTGCCACACCGTGAGAGGAATGCAGGACTAGACGACAAGGAACAGAATCCTGCCCCCAATACCTGGTCTGCACCAGGACCGATGGGGACACCTTTTTGGCAACAAAGCCTTTATTTTTTGTGGTGACAATTGAAGAAAAATATGGAGAAGTTGCAGTCAACTCTAAGACGAAGAGCGGTTCCCTCTTCTGCAATCTGACAATGAACTGCGGGCCAACAGGGTGTTCACTTCATCCATTGGGACCAAGAGAAAACAGAATTGCTACTGGGACCTTCATCTTGGCTTTCGAGGGTGATACATTGTCTGAGAAGGTCCAGGTGTTGGTGGCGTGAAACCTTATCTTTCTCCTCCTATGCAATGCTTCAGGTACATGAAGTTCTGACGTATGTCTTCCCATTGCACTGTTACCCCTGTGTGCAGGGATTGTGGATGTCCACTGCATGAGAACGTTCCTTGTGCCTCTCCCCCATCTGTGTAAACTGTGGTGAGCTCCACTCTCCCTGCTCCCCATACTACTCCATTTTTAAGTGTGAGAAGAAACTTCAGGAGTGTATGACCCTGGACAAACTTACATATCAAGAGGTCAGAAAAAAGTGTGATCATCTTGATCCTAGACAAATGTCATATTCCTACACTACAGTTGGAACACTTCCTTCTCTGTTGATGGTGATTTTCTCTATTGCACCTCGTACAGTGGCTCCTCAGAGCTGCCCAATAATACTTGCCCCCCAGGCAGTTGGAAGCCCTTATGGTGCTTCCACTGCATCCACTTCAGGAGCAGTGGTTCCCCACCTGCGGGGGTCACTGGCCTCCCATCTTCCAGCCATAGTCTCCTCATCCTCATCTGACTTCTCTAGCTAGGAAGAAGTCTCTTGGGACTCTTCCTTCCACAGTTTCCGCTTGTCCACAGCCAGATGCCAGCTAGTGGCTGAAGGAACCACAGCCTGCTGGCTGTCAGACTTATCATTCTTCCTCTGTCCCTGAAACCAATTCAGCGAAACCTTCTCAGTCCTTGTCTTCTAAGTTCATGGCTACCGTAGTTGTTTTAAGAACCATACTGACTATGAGAGGCGCTTCAGTCTGGAACTGCACGACCGCTATGGTCGCAGGTTCGAATCCTGCCTCGGGCATGGATGTGTGTGATGTCCTTACGTTAGTTAGGTTTAAATAGTTCTAAGTTCTAGGGCCCAGCATAAAGATGTGGACGAAACGGGAAAACTTGATCATCGGCAGTCGTTAAAGAAACGTCTTGATTCTTGTTCACAGTAACCTGAATAACCCAGGTTAAAAAAAAAAAAAAAAAAAAAAAAAAAAAAAAAAAAAAAAAAAAACGAGAGAGAGAGAGAGAGAGAGCCAAAGTCGCTAGCCGTTGGACCACATTACACGCTTCCAGTCAACTGTCAACTACCGTCTACCTTCTATGTTGTTTGGTCCATCATTGAAGACACGCGGCTTTATCAACCTCTGAGCAGAATGGTATTTTGCGAAGTAGCCGACTGCAAATGTCTACCGCAAGTAGTTTCCTTCGTAATGTTCGCTGGAAATCTGGTTGAGATGAACCTACATTCACTGATAGTGGCAATTCCTGTCGAATTTGAAACAGATTGCTGTTGACAAGGCATTTCAATTGTCTCTGGTCCCTGTCAATTAGGATTCTCTTACGACTGCTATTCTTAGGCCGTGCGATATGGCTGCCAGTGGTACATGAATCCTGTTAGACACCTTGGACAGTCCGCTTTAATATGGCAATAAATCCGTCAGTTTTATTCACAGTGTTGCCATGGGGCCATCCAAGCACAATAGCTTGTTCCTGCTACTCTATCATATTTTCACGGCGACCCAGCTTTCTGTACTGGCTCAACACAGGTGCCTACAGGCTCACAAAACCGCCTGGTAACTGTTGTACGCTACCTAAAGCACTCTAAAGCAATCAGTGTGATTTTTTAAGAAGTCTGTAATTTTTTGTATGGTAGGGTTACATGACCTCTGTTCCCATTACAAGTTTTCGATGGGTTTGTACACAATTATCTCCACAGTTTTCATATACACGCTTTCCCTTTATGTGTCCTTATCTTTTCGGCTCCCCACCATTACAATGATACCCTGTGGATATTAGACATTCCTCCATTTGTGCCACATCACCCACACAAAGTGCATATAGCTTTTTTTTTGCCGTTACCTCTCTCATAAAACGGCCACACATCCGATCACCATATTGACGTATCTCAAAATATTCATTTTACGGTTACAAGTCTAACAATTTTCCCATATAAAGAATTTTTGCAAATGTGCATCTATATAAACGTCAATGTGCCTGTCTCTGTGTATGGCACATGAAGCATATTAGAACGTACACTGTCAGTGTCTGTCAGCTGCCTTTCGTCAAATGACCGCCTCATCCATTTCGTCATCGCTTCCTACAATAGCAACGCAGATAATTGGAGGAAGTCCACTGCTCGGAAGCACCCATTTACTCGCCAGTTCATCAGATCCGCTAATTAGCTACACTCTGGTAAAATGACTGCTCCCTCCATTCGCTTTGTTCGGGCTCTGAGTTGTTGGCTGCAACCCACGGTAATACCAGAGCTGCAGACAGCACACTACTCAGAAACTCCGAGTTAATCACCGGTTAACAGCGTTTGCTGACCAGTCTAGTAACCACACATTGTATTACCTGCTTTGTTCGTGAAGAAGAGAGTCCCTGATTTTGTCACTTTTTTATTGCGCTGTTTTGGATTCATGACTGTACTAATCTATTTCATAGACATTCTGGTGTGCCAAATGCCCTGTGTTTAAACGTTTCCTGGTTTTGCAAAATCCTATTCAGTAGATGTCCAATCCTTTCTTGACTAAACTTCAATTTCGGGTGCTGGTGTTCTTCGTAATTAGTGGTCGCAGTTGTATTGGTAAATTGTGATTTAATCATAGAAAAACAGTTGTGTAGTCGGCTGTTCTGTCATGTCTATGGGCACGTAATAACAAAAGCGTTTGCTCGACTAATGCACGCTCGGAGCTGTCTTTTACCACGCGGGAAATTCGGTTTTGTCCCTCTGGGAGCCGTGGTGGTTAAAGAAGAAATAATCTAAATGTTCTTTGTCCGGGTGGTGCCATGGCACAGATGGAGGAATGTCTAATATCCGTAATCATTTAAAACGATGCCATGGGTGTTACTCTAATGATGAGGAGCCGAAAAAATACGGAAACACTGAAGTATGAAAAGGAGAGCGTGTACATGAAAAATAGTGGAGATAACAGCGTGCAAACCTATGTGGAAAACTTGTAACGGGAACAGATCTCATATAAGCTCACCAGACGAAATATTACTCACTTTCTTAAAAAAAAGATGACACTTACCGCTTCAGAGTGCTTTATATGGCGTGCAACTGTTACCGGGCGGTTATGCGAACCTCTAGTCGCTTGTATTCAGTCATTACAAGGTGGGTCGACGTGAAGACATGACAGAATGGCAGAAATCAGCTGTCGTGCTAGGACCTGCCCATGACCACACAACGAATAATATTGATCGACTTGTTGGTGTATAAAAGCAAACTGTCCAAAGTATTTAAAAGGAATCATGCATCATTCGCAATCACGTACCACGCGTTAACACTAGTGTTCATGAAAGAATCGTAATCGAAAAGTGACAGCGACAAGCCAAATGCCTTGTCAAGTACAACCTGTTTCAAACTCGAGAGGAATTGCCCCTGTCAGTGAATGTAGGTCCACCGCAATCAATTTCTAAGCAAACGTTACAAAAGGTGGAAATTACCTAATTGAAGGCGTGTAGAATGGTCCAGCAAGTCTCGATTTTGGCTCTTTTCAAATAATGCACCGATGGCCCAATGAGACGTTTAACTCGTAATATGTGGACAGTGAATTCTGAGGCCACATATGATTATGAGGTGTTTTGAGAGTATTTTTTGTGTGGTGTCACCGCCAGACACCACACTTGCTAGGTGGTAGCCTTTAAATCGGCCGCGGTCCGGTGGCATACGTCGGACCCGCGTGTCGCCACTATCAGTGATTGCAGGCCGAGCGCCGCCACACGGCAGGTCTAGAGAGACTTCCTAGCAGTCGCCCCCAGTTGTACAGTCGACTTTACTAGCGATGGTTCACTGACATCTACGCTCTCATTTGCCTAGACGATAGTTGGCATAGCCTTCAGCTACGTTATTTGCTAAGACCTAGCAAGGCGCCAGTATCCGTACTATTGATATTGTGAATCATGTACCATAAAGAGCGACGGTCGTCATTAATGGATTAAAGTTAATTATTCCACCAGCTACGTCCGTTTTTCTCAATTCTAATTCCCTTGTCATGTTTCAGACCTCACGCCAGCCTGCGTGAGCTAACACGCGTGCATTTCGGCCTCCTGTAGTAACCCTTGTTGGCTCTCCTGCCAACCACAACATTGGCAACGAGAGTAAAAGTGTTCTTTTCTAAATTGCCCCGATTTACTTGTGTAATGGCTTCACCACAATCTCCAGATGTACTGTCCGAATTTTGTCGCTTACAGAATCCGCAGACGCAGGCCTTACTGGATGCCCTTGGACAGCTCGTCCAGGGTCAACGTGCGATGCAAAACGATGCGGCAGCAGCCGCTTCACCGCTAACGCAGCCACAACACGCTGTTGCACCAACTTTTCGACCTTTTGATGCTGCACTGGAAAGCAGGACGGAGTGGTCACGCCAATTTGGATTCCATCTCGCCGCCTACAGAATTCAAGGTAACGAGCGGCAGCCTTTTCTGCTTTCATCCGTCGGGGTGACTACGTACCGTGTGATAGTCAAATTATTTCCCCGACGCGACGTAGCAACTCTGTCCTACGAAGAAATTTTGTCTGCATTAGATGCATATTTCAAAGAATCAGTCAATGTAGTTCCCAAACGGTGTACCTTCTTTCGTACAAAACGTACGGCAGGTCAGACTAATCGGGAGTGGGTTGCAACCTTGTAAGGCCTTTCTAGGGCTTGTGCTTTTGAGTGTCAATGTGGACTCCCTTATTCAGATACTATGGTACGTGATGCAATTGCACAGAACCTTTCTGATGTTCGTATTAGGGAACAGATTTTGAAACTAGTCAATCCCTCCCTTCAACAAGTGATGGACATATTGGATCGGCAGGACACACTTGACTTTGCTCAGGAATCATTTGAAACTTCGCCAGCAGTGTGTTAGGTTCACCGGCCCGCCGGGCGAGCTGCTCGGAGCAGTAAACAGCCCTCGCGCCCGGCCGCGCCGCTGCGGCCGGGTTCTCAGCCACGTGTACCGCGTCGGCAAGCAAATGCAGTGATCAAATCATGCCCGCGGTGTGCTACTAAACATTCGCGTGAGAATTGTCCGTCACGCCAAGCTATTTGCTTTTATTGTAATAAAAAAGGACATGTTCAGAGTGTTTGCCAGAAAAAGCTCAGATCGGAAGATCAATACCGTTCCAGGCCCTTTGCTTCGCGCCGGAATCGGAATCGAACCATGGCTACTCAGGCTCGGGAAATTTCGCCCATGGAAATTCGTCATTCATTCCACTCCACCCAGTGCCACTCTCTTTAACAGTGACTGTGTTGGTCCCAAAAATAGTGCGCGTCCACATCGCCGGAACTCCCGTCAAGTCGCAAGTGATTTTGTACCAGTATCAGTTCACGTTGCTCGAGACAGTCGCTCGAGACAGTCGCTCTTGTCAGCAGGACAATAAACTTTTTGTGGACTTGGACATTAACGGCAAAGTGATACCATTCCAGCTCGATACCGGAGCTGCAGTTTCTCTGATCAATCAAGACACTTACAAAATGCTGGGCACACCTCCGTTGCGTGCCGCAAATGTTAAGTTAAATAGCTACTCCGGTCAACGTATCCCTGTGTTGGGACAGTGCAGCCTTCTTGCAACATACAAACGACAAACAAAACTTGTGTCATTTTACGTCCTTCGTTCTTCTTCTGCAGTGAACTTGTTTGGTTTCGATTTATTTCAGTTCTTTAACCTGTCTATAGTAAATAAGGTCCTATCAGTGAACCAGACTGTGCCTTCAGACAGTGTTTCTCGTCTATGTGAAGGATTTGCAGACATTTTTTCACCGGGCTTCGGTTGCGCTTAGAACTATAAAGCACATTTGGAACTGAAAGTAAACGCGCAACCGAAATTTTTCAGAGCACGAAATGTTCCCCACGCATTGCGTGATGTCGCCAAAACATTACACGATTTGGAATCACAAGGTGTAATTGAACGTGTGCAGGCTTCTCTCTGGGCATCACCCTTAGTAGTTTTGCCAAAACCTTCCGGAAAACTGAGACTTTGTGTCTACTTCAAGGCAACAGTGAATCCACAACTAGTGATTGCAACTTTCCCTTTACCCCGCCCGGAAGATCTTTTTGACAAACTGTGCCCGGGTAAATATTTTTCGAAGTTGGACCTCGCAGCGCGTTTTGGTGGTTAACACGCATCTTGGTTTGTATCGATTCAAACGACTGCCATTCTGGTGTGCATCCGCTCCTGCATTGTTTCAGCAATATCTACAAACTGTTTGTGCGTCGGTCCCTACTCCAGCAAATTATCTGGACGATATTGTGATCTCCGGAAAGACGGAAGAAGAACATTTGGCCAATCTCAGAACATTATTTCAGGTCTTGCGACAAAATGGTCTTCGCTTGCGGAAGGACAAATGTGTGTTTTTTGCTCGGGACTTGCCATATTTGGGACATGTACTCAATGCCCAAGGCATACATCCCAGTCCCACGCACCTTCATGCCATACGAGACTTGCCATCGCCGCAGAATTTGAAGCAGCTACTGAGTGTGCTGGGACAAATCAACTATTATCACATATGTTCCACACGCCTCTTCCATTTCAGCTCCGCTTCATCGCTTACGCCGTAAAGGTGTTCCGTTCGTCTGGACGACGGAATGCGAACGCGCCTTTCGCCAGTTGAAATCGGCGTTGCTTTCCAATACTTGCCTTACGAAATTCGATCCCCAAAAGCCCCTTTTGTTGATGGTGGATGCATCGGATTTCGGGATCGGTGCTGTGCTTGCGCACAAAGATGGATCGCACGATCGCCCTATTGCCTTTGCGTCCAAATTGCTCTCGTCTGCGCAAAGAAATTATTCACAGATCGAGAAAGGATTGGCTCTCGTATTTGGTGTTACGAAGTTTCATGATTTCTTGTATGGTCGTCACTTTACCATAATCACAGACCACAAACCTTTGACATCGCTTTTTCATCCGACCAAGCCTCTACCTCCACGTACAGTGCAGAAATTCATTCTCTGGTCTATTTTCCTCTCGCAGTACCGCTACGATATCTTGTATCGGTCCACTGCTAAGCATGGAAACGCCGATGCGTTGTCCCGCTTGCCTGTTGCTGAGGATAGGGCATTCGATTCCTCCGAACTTGCTTGCATGTTCATTGATGCGGAAACCGATGACGTGGTCGAATCGTTTCCGATTGATTTTCGTCGTGTAGCTACGACCACAGCTGCCGACCCTGTCCTTGCTCCCGTTCTGCGTTTTGTTGCTACGCAATGGCCCTTGACAAAGTCACGGATCGGGGACCCGTTGGGTCGCCGATTTTTTGCTCACAAGGAGACTTTTTGTACGACGTGGTGTTTTGCTGTTGCGTTCTGATAATGATCAGTCCAGGGTCGTGGTACTACGTTCGTTACAGTCGTGTCTTACAGCTTCTCCACCAAGGACATTGGGGTATTGCCCGTCAGCACTGTACTTGGTTCGGAATCTATGCCGCGATTACGAATATGCGCTCTTCTTGCATGGTGTGTGCCGAACAACAGTCAGCACCACCACGGAAATTCTTTCCATGCCCAAAAGCTACTTCCCCTTGGCAACGCTTACACATCGATTTTGCTGGTCCATTCTGGAATTCTCGATGGTTGGTTGTGGTAGATTCATTCAGTAATTTTCCTTTTGTTGTCCGGATGTCTTCCACGACGTCATCTGCCACCATCCAAGCGTTATCCGCTATCTTTTGCATTGAAGGTCTTCCACAGACTATAGTTTCCGACAATGGCCCACAATTCATGTCCGCAGAATTTGTCATTCTGCAAGGCCAATGGTATTCAACATCTGAAGTCCGCGCCGTTTTCGCCACAGTCAGACGGTGCCGGTGAACGATTGGTCAGGACTTTCAAGTCACAGATGTTGAAGTTGAAAGAGTCGCATTCTCGGGAGGACGCGTTATTGCTCTTTTTGTCCTCGTATCGCTCTCAACCCCGCGATGGTCGCTCGCCGGCTGA
This sequence comes from Schistocerca gregaria, assembly GCF_023897955.1. Taxonomy (NCBI): domain Eukaryota; kingdom Metazoa; phylum Arthropoda; class Insecta; order Orthoptera; family Acrididae; genus Schistocerca; species Schistocerca gregaria. The sequence continues at coordinate 599,882,259 of NC_064931.1, read as the reverse complement.
GTCGCTCCACGGTCGTCATCATCGAACCTTGATGTCTTTGCTCCATCCGCGCTCATCAGGTTCCTGTGCAGCGGCAGACACCTGCTTTTGCTCCAGGCGACGTTGTCTACTATCGCCACTATCGAGGTTCACGGCGTTGGCTCGAAGGGCGCATTCTTCGCTGTCTCGGCCGCACTATCTATCTGGTTTTGGGGGCCTCTGGTGAGGTACGTCGGCATCTCAATCAGCTGCGCCTCTGTCGTCGCACGGGATCTGCCGCTCGCCGTCTGCTTCAGCGACGGTGCCGTCCGGTCAGCGCCCCGGAGACCCATCTACTGGCTCGCCTCAGCCCCAGGTGTTACCGACGCTGCCTTCCATTTTGCCCCATGACGACGCGCCGCCGCCGCCGCCGCCGCCTGTTCTCCCGCCAGCGACGCCCGCAGTGCACGCGTCGCTGCAACCGCCGGGCGCCTCCCTGGGTCACGCGCCGCCGATCGCTTCCCATGACCAGTTGTCCTCCGACATGGAACTCTTGCCCGCTCCGGACCATATGTCGTCTTCGCCTGTCGGGTGCCCCGGTCCGATGGTCGACCCTTCGCCCCCTCCTGTCTCTCTACGGGCGCATACACCGCATGTTGGCGTGCACCCTGGAGCAGGTTTTCAGGCGTTTCCTAGCTCCCCGCGGTCCGAATGACAGGGTGCGGGTGGCACAGCCACGTCTGTTGTTAGGCTCCCCACCTCGTCGCATACATCAGCATGCGGTCCTCCCCACGGCGGGCGGAAGCCTTATGCCACAACCGTACCCCGATTTGCGTAGGAGGAATGTGGTGTCACCGCCAGACACCACACTAGCTAGGTGGTAGCCTTTAAATCGGCCGCGGTCCGGTAGTATACGTCGGACCCGCGTGTCGCCACTATCAATGATTGCAGATCGAGCGCCGCCACACGGCAGGTCTAGAGACTTCCTAGCGCTCGCCTCAGTTGTACAGCCGACTTTGCCAGCGATGGTTCACTAACATCTACGCTCTCATTTGCCTAGACGATAGTTGGCATAGCCTTCAGCTACGTTATTTGCTACGACCTAGCAAGGCGCCAGTATCCGTACTATTGATATTGTGAATCATGTACCATAAAGAGCGACGGTCGTCATTAATGGATTAAAGTTAATTATTCCACCAGCTACGTCCGTTTTTCTCAATTCTAATTCCCTTGTCATGTTTCAGACCTCACGCCAGCCTGCGTGAGCTAACACGCGTGCATTTCGGCCTCCTTTAACCATACGGTTGGCTCTCCTGCCAACCACAACATTTTGTAGCATGATATGGGCCCAGTGGACATGAACCAGGATGTCAATTTCAACACTGTCAATGATCAAATGTTAACATTTAGTCCACATCTTCCTGGTGGCTACTCCCGTATTCCTAGATGACAACAACCACGTGCACAGGGCTGCCTCCAGGCGCCACTCGTTTGACAAACTGGCAGATAACCTATCGCTCCTCGATTCCCCCACTAAATCAACCGATACTGATTCCACAGATAATGTCTGGTGCTATTTGCAACTGCGAGTGAGATGTGGCAATCCACACCCCTGTCAGTTGGCAGTTCAGCCAGATCTAATCGCAAATTATTTGTCTCATCTGGATACGACTTATCTGAAGAAACTTGTTGACTCTCTTCCTCGACGTACTTAGGTGATTATCAAGGTTAGAGACGATGTTACACGGTATTACAGTCATGTCCCCCGGGGCTGACGTATTTTTTGGCCGTATGTTGAACTTTCTGTGGGGAGGTGGAGCATGGCATTTACGTTGGCGTGTGTCCAAAAGAGTATATTATGATGACGGAAAAGCACCACGGATAATTTGTTTCGCAGTGGAAATTGAGATATTAGGATGACTTGTGATCATGCTTATGCCAATACAAGAAGCTACTTACTCGCACACAAAATGTCAAGATGGTCGTTGTAAAAAGGCATTCCGTTCTTCATTTTTTTAAAAATGGTTCAAATGGCTCTAAGCACTATGGGACTTAACATATGAGGTCATCAATCCCCTACACTTAGAACTACTTAAACCTAACCAACCTAGGGACAACGATTGAAAAAGTTGTCTCTGATAATTTTTTGTGATAATCGAAATTACCACCAACAATAAAAATGTTCCACAGCATTTGATGTTGCTACATTATAACTTTTTACATAAAAATTTAAGTTCTTTCCTCAGAACTACATTTGTTAACTCTTAAGTTGCAATATATCCAACTACAAGTGTTAAACTTTAAGTTTACGACTTATAGTGCATTAATTAAACAAATCTGTTGCTCATTTGGATCTGTGACTTCTCAAATGTATCTATAAAGTTCAATATACATCATATTTAATTACTTTAAAAAATAGATTCCCCACTGAATTCCTGTTAGGAAGAAGATTTTCTTTTCCCGAAAACTACTGAAAAAGTCTAGTGAACCGACATTTGTTACAGACCGCACGACGATTCTGTTGGCAAACTGCATTTCACGTATGGACCGTAAAGACAAGACAAGATAAGAGAAATCAGGACTCGAGGAGACTCATAGAGAATTTTGTCCTTTCTCCATTTGTGGGACAGGAAGGGAATGACTAGGAGTAATAAATGGTATCCTACACCATACACGTTACTGTGGCTAGTGGGAGCATACATGTAGATGTTGTTGAACAAAATTTACGTTACTCTCTCTCGACGATTTTCTTCACAATCTCACTCTTCATGTTCAATAAATTTTTAGAAATGGTAGATCGATTAGGAAAAAAGCACATCTTTTAAAAAAAGGGGAGGAGCGGGAGGTGTAGCGCGACGAAAATTATGGATGAAAACTTAGGTCGCGAATACTGAAAGGTTGCGAAAACATGTAAAACTTTTGTTATACATATTTTTGCTACCTTGTTGATGATTACTCCTCATGGACATTGAAATCCTGTAGTAAAATTTGTGGTATACAATAGTTTCCACAAAGTACAAATAGACTTTTTGATACAACGTTGTACTACAGGAAAACGTGGCTATGGGCTGATTACCAACGTAGCGCCTTCCTGGCAGTATGTACCAGCTCATTGCAAGTTCATGGGATCATTACAGTTCTTACTGTTAATAAGCTCTTCTTTCACCTTTGCCTCCGCTATACTGCTTAGTCTAAAAACATACTTGTGCTTTTTGTCACCGTAACTTTATAAATTTATCAGGATAATAAGAAGTCAGGACTTGAGCATTACTTCTCTGTCCAGCTGCTAGTAATTGCAGTTGCGGGGGTTGCGCTAAGAGGGTTTGACCGAAGGGCGCTATGCAATTTTGTGACTGGGAACTGGTGACAACACTGCTAAATTTCAGTTCTTTCACTGCCGTTGTGGAGATAACTCTTTACATGCACCACACGTGGACAATGCGCTATGATTCAGATAAGGGAACAACCGGTCCATTTATGAACGTCGTAAGACATATCGCTGGTACAACCAGTGCGCAGCTTGTTACCTGACTTCCTGCCCTACGTTTTCGTTAACGATCAGGCCTAATCAGAAACAGTAATCTGACTCTTTTCACGTCAGACTGTTGTCGCATTTTTCACTCTCACAAAAATTCACGCGTACAGTAGCAGTACATATTGTCGGCAATCGACATGAACAGATCCCGTAAGTAAAAATAGTAGAAAACTTCACTAAACTATTCTAAACCTGGGAATGGCTCTACATCTAATCATTAAGATGCTTACTTGTGGAATACGTTGCAGGAATGTCTTCCTGCAGCCACGCAGAATTTATTATTTTAGTACGCTTCTTCTGTTCTGTAGGGACCTCCCATGCGACATGTAACATCATCATCTCTCTCACAAGAAGTGATCTCAGCAAAGTAGCTGAAAGATAATTTTATTTTGGTCAAGAAATTCGAAGTTTTTGATTGGATTTCAGCTATATATTTGACACATATATTTGAACCTAGTTATGTCAGTAGGCTGTGTAGTTCATCTTCCTGGGTCGTTGAACTGTGGGACCATTTGCCCTCTTTCGCTTAGTCGTTGAAACAGTCCTGGAAACATGATGTATGCCGGATGTCTTGTACGTGAATATTTGCACGTGTACAACCTTTCCGCTCCTCTGCTGCTTCCGTGTGCTTGCCCATACGCGAGAATTGTCTGCAAGTTCAGTCGCCGGGTACAACTCTATCTGGTTAGGGCTGATCGACGTTAGTACTTCAGCTTGTAAACACAGACTGCAGTCTATTACAGAACAGACATTGTAAATCAGGACTGCTAGTGTCAGTTCATAGCGCGCCATCTGCATCGGATTAATTATAATCCCAATTTCGGGCCGGCGGGGTGGCCGGACGGCTCTAGGCGCTGCAGTCTGGAACCGCACGACCTCTACGGTCGCAGGTTCGAATCCTGCCTCGGGCATGGATGTGTGTGATGTCCTTAGGTTAGTTAGGTTTAAGTAGTTCTAAGTTCTAGGAGACTGATGACCTCAGAAGTTAAGTCCCATAGTGCTCAGAGCCATTTGAACCATTTTGAACCCAATTTCGGATTGCCTACCTTACACCATTATCAACAACAGTATCGGCACATGTATTCCACTGTCAGAGGTATCAGAACGATTTTCGTTTATGACTTTCTACTCTGTCGTTTCCCGCCCAGGGACTCTTACCTCAAGTTGAACCATTTCCCCTTTCCATCATCCCTGGAAGTTTATAATATCATCACGGTACACAGACTAAGAGGTCAAGTTGTGTAGACGCCTAGTATATACAGGGAATCATGTGAAATTGTTCTAAATGTCTTATCCTAAAATTACTTTGAGCAGCCTCACCAACAGGCCCGAACAATTCGACTGAGCGTAGAACAGGGAACCACTGACCATAATGCCGTTACAGTTTCACTGAACACGGCTGTAAATAAGAATCTTAAAAAGTAGGAAGATATTTCTGCTTAGCATGAGCGACAAAAAACCGGTTTCAGATTTCATGCGCGATCAACATGAAAAATTCATCTCCAGGATCGCAAATGTTGACAATCAATGGACAAAGTTCAGTGCAATGTGCCGAGTAAAGTTGTGAGACATGGGAAAGACCCGCTGTAGTTAGACAGCCGTATTACGAAGCTGCTACGAAAGCAAAGAGAGCTGCACTGCAAAGTTAGAAGTAGACAAAGCCTTATGACAGACAAATATTGAACGAAACCAAAATTACCCTAAAGAGAGCTATGAGTGAAGCTTTCAAGGATTTGACAAATAATTACATAAGACGACTTCACAGAACACCCTAAGAGTATTTGGTCTCTTGTTAAATCAGTAAACGGATCGAATCCATCTGTGCAGACACTCTGTGAATATAATGGCAGCGAAACGAAGGATTAGAGAGAGAGCGCCGAGATACTAAACGCCTTTTTCCGAATTTTTTTTCACTGAGGTAGATCGTCGCACGAACGTCAAAAAGACAGATTTATAAAATAAGCGACCATCACGGGATAGAAAAGGAACAGTAATAGCTCAACAGAGGAAAGGCCACTGGACATGATGGGACACCAATACGATTCTATTAGACTGATGCATAAGTTCGTACGTTTTTATTTTGCATGTTGGTATTACAGTTGCTACGGGTTTGTTTACCGATTATCATTTTTTATATGTAATTCACTGTTCCTATTTTAGTTTACATATTGTCATTTGGAGATAGTGAGTGGAGGTATGAACTCTAGAAAACGGTGTGAGAAGTGGAGAAATCAGAACATTTCAGATATACTCTTCTGTTTGTTTTCAGAACAGGGGTGACAGCTGCGAAGGCAGCCAGAACCATTTGTGCCTTGCATGGTGGTAATGCCATTGGACAGAGCACGGCAATAAAATGGTTTTCCCGTTTTAAGGAGGATCGTTTTGACATTAGTGAGTCTCCACGTTCAGGAAGACCTTCGGCGTTTGATGAAGATCGTTAAAAAACTCATTAATCCATAATGATCCACGTCAGTGTACTCGAGAAATGGCAAATATGATGAACTGTCATCATTTCATCATCATGCGACATTGTCAGACAATGAGGAAGGTTAAAAATCAGATTAATGGGTACTGTATGTTCTAAGTGAGAATCACAAAAATCTAATCACAGGTAAGGGATGTGCAAGACAGATTCATAGAAGAACCCTCAGGAAGAGTAGTCCACCCACAAAGGAGGTAGCTTACAAAATCCTCTTTCGACTAGTACTGGAATATTGCTAGTCAGTCTTGAGTCCGTACCAGACAGAACTGATAAAAGAAAAAAAGATCCTAGGAATAGCAGCGAGGCTAGTTACAGGCTCATTCAGTAAATGTGAAAGCGTCACGGAAATGCTTAGCCAACTCCAGTGGCGGAACCTGCAAGAGAGGCGTTCTGTATTAGTGTGGTTTGCTTTTGAAATTCCGAGAGCGCATTTTCTTGGAATGGTCAACCAATATATGAATATCTTGAACAGATCACAAACGCAAAATTAGAGGGACTGGAGCTAACCACGATTGTCTTTCCCGCGAGCAATTCGCGACTGGAACAGGAAATGGAGGAAGTGACAGTGCTACAAAAAGTACCCTCCGCAACACGCCTTAAGGTGGTTTCCGGAATATAGATGTAAGTGTAGGTGTAGATGCTGTTGATCTGCGGTTTTCAGGGAAGAGATTGGTAGCGAGGGACTCGTACTGCTAGCCAACAGAATGTAACAATAATTAGAAAGTGTGTTTTTCGTGCAAACGTATACTTTATAAAAGCAACAATGTCTATTAACATTAACAGACTAAGAGTAGCGTAAATTAGAATACAGTGCGAGTCGTTTCGATATACTGTGTTTTGAAGAGTTGGCGCACCGATACTTGGTTGTGCCACTCAGCCTGCGTAGTTGCTAGGTAGGATGTTATGTTTACTTACAATGTACTTGAGTGTTTTCCAGTGCAATGCGACTTGCTAGTTCAAATTGATTCAAATGGCTCTGAGCACTATGGGACTTGACATCTGAGGTCATCAGTCCCCTAGAACTTAGAACTACTTAAACCTAACTAACCTAAAGACATCACACACATCCATGCCAGAAGCAGGATTCGAACCTGCGAACGTAGTTGTCGCGCTAGTCCAGACCGAAGTGCCTAGAACCGCTCGGCCACTGCGGCCGGCCGACTTGCTAATCAGTTAGTGTGTGACGGCCCAAGCGGTAGGTCGTGAGTGGACGATGGGATTTATCAGTGCAGATAAGGCCGACATGCTCATGGTGTAAGGAGAGTGTAGGGAGAACACATTTCATTCTTGTACGGTGTATCCGGCAAGATATCCCAATAGGCGTCAACCATCTCGGTAATTATTCATCAACCTCTTCAACCAGTTGGAGAGAATGGTAGTGTAATAATTAGACAATGTAACAGAAAGCAACAAGAGACGACAGAAGAGGGGAAAATTAATGTTCTTGCTGTTATTGCAGTTGATCCGCACGTTATCTCCTGCGCAATAGCGCGAGGACGTTGCATGAGTCAGTGCAAGCGTCCTATGTACTTTCCATTGGCATAGGTACTATCCCTATTACATCGCTCTCTGTCAAGAGTTGCATGGAAACGATTTGGAGAATAGTGTTAACTTCTCTATATGAGTATTAAGACAGGATACTCCAGATGTATGATGTATCTTGTTTGGCGATGAAGCCACATTTACCAATAATGGCCAGCTAAACTGCCGAAACATGCACTATTGGTCTGCTGACAATCCCCGTTTGCTTAATTAGGTGGAACATCAGCGTCTATGGAGTGTAAACGTATGGTGAACCACAGCTCATAGGCTCGTTTTTCACAGGCCGAACACTGAACGCGCACAAGTATCGCAGCCACCTAAAAGAAGCCAGCCGAGGTGGCCGAGCGGTTCTAGGCGCTTCAGTCTGAAACCACGCGACCGCTACGGTCACAGGTTCGAATCCTGCCTCGGGCATGGATGTGTGTGATGTCCTTAGGTTAGTTCGGTTTAAGTAGTTCTAAGTTCTAGGGGACTGATGACCTCAGATGTTAAGTCCCATAGTGCTCAGAGCCATTTTGAACCACCTAACAGACCATCTTCCACGGTTGCTAGAAGACATTCCTCCGAAGACTAGGAGGAACCTGTGGTAACAACATGGTGTCCAGCCCATAGTGCACAAAGTACTACAGCATGTCTTCATGAACTATTTCCAAATCGCTGGACTGGACACAGAGGATCTGTATCTCATCCGAATGGTGCCCCAGATTTGACGCCTGTAGACTTTTTTCTGCTGGCAAAGGTGAAAGACGGCTTCTACAAGGACATATCAATTACATCCGATGATAAGCAACGACGTATTACTGCTCAGTCATCTCCGCTGCAATGCTAGCACGTCTGCAGCAGTCGATCCATACCAGACTGGAAGCGCGTATTCCCGCTGCCGATGGACAATTTGAATACAACCTGTGATGGTCAGATGTCTCGTTACTGGTCAGAATCCAAGTAACTAGTGTATGCACTTGTGTTGCTCTTTAGTGTGTGCTACCACAGGTTCTGTACAAGTGTCTGTGTGTGAAATTTTCAAAATATGATACTCCGTAAACGAGTCTCTCTAGAATCCTGCAACAAACACCAGCAACATTTAAAATAGTGCATGTTCGCACGAAAAACACACTTTCTACGTATTATTAAAGCTGTTGAGTGGCTAACAGTATGAGCCTCTAACAACTAATCCATTTTGTGAAAACCAATTTTCGCAATATTTGTGTTGTAACTTTTAGATCATTCACATTGTATACGTTTATACCACCAATCTGTATCAACATTGCAAAACAAAGACCATCTTTTTCCAAACAAAACATTGTGACTATACTGAAATACAACAAAAATTGCTAGCATTTGAATGATAATATTGTTCATTTACATTCTTTGTACTTTAAATGATAACTAAGCTGCAGTATCTCAATTTATATTAACATCTTTCCTTAAATTAACACCTTTGGTTGTTATTAATACCACACAAAATCAATTTGTTTGTAAAGCAGGTCTCTGTAGGAAAAACAAAATCATAATGTAAGTAGCAATTTCTTTTTTAGATTTAAGTGTAGTTTCTTCAGACTTTGTGAAGCGAAAAGAAGATTGAAGATTCGACCGTTACTTTTTGTCTCTTCTAATAATTAATACCAAGTGTGAAACATACTCATTCACTGTTCAAATAACTTACGGGTTTGCTGGCGGGTGACGTCGAACACCGCCGATATTTCGACATGAGCACGCCCTGCCATTCTCAAGGCACAAATGCAAGGAATAAGAAATGTGCAAGCAAATTTAATACCTCGGTTCACATAGGAGAAACAAGGAAGACACCACACACAGAACAAGTGTCAACACAACCAAAAATAACCAACATCAGAAATATCGATAGTTACTATTAATCAACAGGCGAGGTAGCACTAATTCTGTCCCTCTGCAATGTTGGTTATCTTTGGTTGTGTTGACACTTGTTCTGTGTGTGGTGTCTTCCTTGTTTATCCTCTGTGAACCGAGGTATTAAGTTTGCTTGCACATTTCTTCCTTGCATTTGTGCCTTGAGAATGGCAGGGTGTGCTCCTGTCGAAATATCGGCGGTGTTCGACGACGTCCCCCGGCAGCAAACCCGTAAGTTATTTGAACAGTCAATTCGCCGGGAAAAGTTAAGGTCTCACATACTGATTGACATTTTAATAATTTTAATTTACTGTCGGTTATTTCTAGGTTCGATGAGTGTCTCGTCGGATTTCACTAAAGATTGTACCTCACCCACAGTCCGGCTAGCAGAGCCGGTTGGGAAAGTAGGTTGGAAGAGGACAACGGTAAACGACCTACACTGTGACCTTGCGCAGTGCAGCAGTGCTGAATACAGTGGTGATCACCATCTTCTCAGGACCGGCAGCCTTATGCTTGCTGGATTACTTACTCTCTCTTAATAAAACACTTTTGAAGGCGCTACGTAACTACCTTCAACAGTTAACTATCTAAAGGAACCATGAATACGGATAGTGGAGTGCGTTAAAACGCTCGCTTTCAGGACATGGGGAGGCCCGCCTGTCCCGAAACGAATATACCTCGCTGATTAGCGACGGAGGACGGTTTGCCGACCAGCCTGGATGAGGATTTTAGGCGATTTTCCACTCCTGCCGAGATAAATACCGGGGTGGTTCCCGCTTACTGTCTCAAATACACGATCCGTAAACACTGTAAAACGATGTCGCAGCTGGCCATGCGATTACGCTAGACACAGTTAGAAGGGCTACACGCATTCCTCTCTTGAGATAGAGTGGAGGGGGCGCTGGTAGTAGCTTTAAAATACCTTTGAGAGTGACGACCCAATGGTAATAATAGACTATCATCGGGTATTCTTGGTTCTCCGCAAGACTAGAGAAGTACTGTGCAAGTTTCGACCTGGTATTTGCTGGATAATGGACACCAGAGCGGAAGGAAGGAGGGCATCGTGAATATGCGATCTATTTTAAGCTGAGTGTCGCACCAAGTGCTCTTCCAGTTCAGGTGAGTAGGAAGAAATCGTTGACTGACTCGCAGCTTAGGTTTTTCGCCACCTCTTTATCAGCACTTCAGACTCTACTAAGTACTGAGGCGATAGCATCCATTCGACAGAAAATTTGAGGAGAGGTAGGCTTATCCATAGACATTGTGGCACTTACGCTTAAAGATAACGAAAAGAATAATCTTCATACTTATGGAGTAAACCGTTTGTCCTTTTTCTTCGTCATACTTTATATGAAAGCTTTATAGTTTCATGAACCGCTTCCATCATTCACGTCTTAGCAATAATTCTTTCCTCATAAAATCTGCAGCTTTAGATATTTAGCTAATCACTACAGTGGAAGTAAAATTGTCATTCAATTTTTAAATTTTTCTTCTATGGGTTTATAAGGACAGCTCTTTTGCTAGCAGGAATTGCAATTTCCGCTTTGTGAATATGCGAATACCTTCGAATGGAAACATTTTTTGTGTCAGTTGTGTGTTTAAAAACAGTAGTCAAAAACATGTAGGCTGATTTGAACGCCACAGTGCTTTTCTAGACGTAATCCTGTTGCAGGTGGTATGGCTTCGCCTTCCTGTGGCCTGTAAACCGGTACGAGTATTCAATTGTATGAAAATGTACTGTCAATATGAATCATAATGCAGTTCCCACATTTTCACGTGCCCGAATTAGCAACAGAGATTACAAGCATAGTAAATGAGACGGTTCAAATGGCTCTGAGCACTATGAGACTTAACTTCTGAGGTCACCAGTCCCCTAGAATTTCGAACTACTTAAACTTAAGTAACCTAAGGACATCACACACACCCATGCCCGAGGCAGGATTCGAACCTGCGACCGTGGCGGTCGCGCGGTTCCAGACTGTAGCGCCTAGAACCGCTCGGCCACCCTGGCCGGTCGGTAAGTGAGAGAAAAGGATCTTTGGATCATTCGGTGATAAGATTCCAATCCAGCGTACGTTTCAAGCCACACTTTCAGGTTATGTCTTATTAAACTGAACCAATGACCGTAAGCTCAAATAGAGACACAGTTCCTACATTAAAACATTCTGAACACGTTCTTCACTGGTTAAACTAACCTGCTGCTACTCTCTTTTAACATTTGAGTTAAGATTGTTGTTCATTTGTGACTCATGAGGGATGTAGATGAACTGCAAGTATACGCAGGACGTACATGCGGTGGCAGTGCGTATCATAGAGCAGCTTTCGCAAGTTAAGAGCCAGCAACTGTGGGCTACATTCACGCTTGGTTCCGCATGCTCCTGCCATCAAAGCTACGTCTTCCTAACAGTTGTGCAAAACACTTACATGACACTACAAAATAGCTACTGTGAAACAAGTTTCTTCTACTACAAGCTTTTTGTTGTTAGCAACGACCTTCAGGCGAAATGCAATTGTCCGCTTTCATAACCACCATGTGTGGGCTGAAGTAAATCCACAAACAGTTGAAGAGCTAGCTATCAGAACCGATTTTCAGTCAAGTTATGTGCAGTAATTATTGGTAGCAGGCTAGTAGGAGCTTACATACTACTAAACAAGTTGACTGGTGCGAGGTATTTCCAGTTCCTATCAAACGATTTGCCTGTGCTGCTAGATGAGCTATCATTATAACAACGGCTGCAAATGTAGTCCATGTATGATGGAGTATCAGCCCATTTTCTCCGAAATGTCAGAGAGCAACTCACAGAGACATTTAATGGGTAATGAATTGGTCGGGGAGCTCGGATATGTTGGCCAGCTCGTTCCCTCGATTTCAGTCGCTTGAATTTTTGGTTGTGGGGCCACGTGAAATCTTCCATGTATGCACGAGCACTACAGGAACGCGTTATCAGTGCCTGCCAGTGCATCGGTGACCAACATGGAGTTTTTCAGATACTGCTTGATTCCATAAGACGTCGGACAGAAACATGCCTTACTATGAATGGACACCATATTGAGCACCACCTTTAGCGATGGCTCACAAGCGCAGGTCGTATGTAATAGAAAGCAGATTACACTAAAAAAAAATTGTTGTTTCTTGACTGCATTCTGTAGGTCTCTCGTAAGAGCAAGGAGCTTGCAGCAGAAGAGATGTGTTTCACAATAACGAAAATGAACAAGTGCTCATAGCTCTTAACCCTGTGGTGCATACCGCCCACTACAGTGGATAGCTATTACAGGTCGCTTCTTTGGCATTTTCAATCAGGCTTGAGGCTGCAAATGCACACAGTTCACTGCAGTGGGCACTCCCTACTGGTGTTGTCCTGCATACATTTACAGGCTCATGGCTGATTGAAAAAGCCAGAGAATTGACCATTAAATGTTGTTGTCCACTGCAGTGAAATTCATGCACCACAGGGTTAAGGTACGCCTTTTAGAGACCATGTTTAGGCCTACTTGATTTTTTTCCCCTTGCTTTGATCCACACTACCACCTCTTAAGGTGTTGAATTTGTCATTCCGGGACGTTTCGACTCTTTCTTAGAATCCTATTGTGACACTGATGCATGTATGTACGTAGCGACGTTTCTGGAAAACGCATTGTGATATCATCAATGGATTACCTACATCTGGTGCGTTTGACTGGAATGGACCATACAGCATCGTCCTCAGTACTGACTTGATGCTGAACACTGTGACATACACTACTGGCCATTAAAACTGCTACACAAAGAAGAAATGCAGATGGTAAACGGGTATTCATTCGACAAATATATTATACTAGAACTGACATGTACATTTTCACGCAATTTGGGTGCATACATCCTGAGAAATCAGTACCCAGAACAACCACCTCTGGCCGTAATAACGGCCTTGATACGCTTGGGCATTGAGTCAAACAGAGCTTGGATGGCATGTACAGGTACAGCTGCCTACGCAGCTTCAACTCGATACCACAGTTCATCAAGAGTAGTGACTGGCGTATTGTGACGAGCCAGTTGCTCGGCCACCATTGACCAGACGTTTCCAATTGGTGAGAGATCTGAAGACTGTGCTGGCCAGGTCAGCAGTCGAACATTTTCTGTATCCAGAAAGGTCGTATAGGACCTGCAACATGCGGTCGTGCATTATCCTGCTGTATGGTTTCGCAGCGATCGAATGAAGAGTAGAGCCACGGGTCGTAACACATCTGAAATGTAACGTCCACTGTTCAAAGTGCCGTCAATGTGAACAAGAGGTAACCGAGGCGTGTAACCAATGGCACCCCATACCATCACGTTGGGTGATACGCCAGTATACCGATGACGAATACACGCTTCCAATGTGCGTTCACCGCGATATCTCCAAACATGGATGCGACCATCATGATGTTGTAAACAGAATCTGGATTCATCCGAAAAAATTAAGTTTTGCCATTCGTGCACCCAGGTTCGTCGTTAAGGCAGGCGCTCTTGTCTGTGATGCAGCGTCAAGGGTAACCGCAGCCATGGTCTCCGAGCTGATAGTCCATGCTGCTGCAAACGTCGTCGAGCTGTTCGTCAGATGGTTGTTGTCTTGCGAACGTCCCCATCTTTTGACTCAGGGATCGATACGTGGCTGCACAGCCATGCGGATAAGATGCCTGTCATCTCGACTGCTAGTGATACGAGGCCGTTGGGACCCAGCACGGCGTTCCGTATTACCATCCTGAACCCACCGATTCCATATTCTGCTAACAGTCATTGGATCTCGACCAACGCGAGCAGTAATGTCGCGATACGATAAATCGCAATCGCGATAGGCTACATTCCGACTTTACTAAAGTCGGAAACGTGATGGTGCGTATTTCTCCTCCTTACACGAGGCATCACAACAACGTTTCACCAGGCAACGTCGGTCAACTGCTGTTCGTGTGTGAGAATTCGGTTGGAAACTTTCCTCATGTCAGCAGGTTGTAGGTGTCGCCACCGGCGCCAACCTTGTGTGAATGCTCTGAACAGGTAATCATTTGCATATCACAGCATCTTCTTCCTGTCGGTTAAATTTCGCGTCTGTAACACGTTATCTTCATGGTGTAGATATTTTAATGGCCAGGAGTGTATAAACATATGTCTGCATCGACGGTTTGACACTATCTACTGCGGAATGAGCGCGTGACACTGGCTGTATGGCGACTTCCATTGTTTAGAAACCGTAAAAGCCTCATTCTGCAGTAGGCACTTGAACGGCATTTCTGATGTGCTGCGAGTTAAAGTATAAAGTTTTCTAATTAATTCCGCTTCAACCAGTCCTACACTGGACACGTAAGTGCTATAAGTTACCGTGGTGGTCGCCGTGTCACAACCTACGTTGCTAAGAGGCCTGACGGACAAACGCTTCGGATACTGTAAGTTGTTCGACTCTTACGTATTGAAGGTAACTTGAACGGCAAATCACTGCTTATATGATGAACACCTTCGACCGACAATTTGCCCACCAAACGTTTCTGGGACGTGATTAGACGGAACTTCTTAGTTACCCTCTTACAGCAACAGCTGTTGACGTTTTATGGAGGTGCATACAAGACGCGTGAGGGTGATTCTGCAGACGGTCGGGGGCTCTTATTGTAGCACGTCGGTGTTCTGTATGATACTGGATTCGCAAATTCACAGATTATATGCAGCTTTGTAACCCTAATTATTTATGTATGATGAAAAGTTTATTTTGTCAGCGTACCCACTCGAGCTGCACGTAACTTAATGTTCGTACCAATCCCTGACACGCTGCATCACGTGATGCAGGGACTCCCACGAACTTGAATGCTTATTAAGTCCGTGTGCATTAGGAAAACGCTACTAAGAGGTTAACTGGAATTTAATCTGCAATTACTAGTGGGCCTAACGCTAAGTTGCTGGTGCAGACAATATTCGAGTCGCCACAAGCGACTTGCATGCTTGAAAAGGATTCTGTCTTGGTCGATTTGTCATGCAAAACGGAGTGAGAACACAGGACTACGAAGTTAAATCTGAGGAAAAGCTCCAAGATACGATATCTAATTTAAAATGAGGAAGCAACAGTGTGGTAGATTTTAAGCAATGGGAACAATTACCATAACTTCCCTTATCATGTGATAATGAAAATTACGTTAATTCTACCTATTGACTACTTGACTCGAAAAAGCTTAAGAAAAATTGAGAGTAAGTTCACCATTACAGGCTCGAGTCCTGTTTTCCACTAGAGACATCTTATTGTTTGCTGAACCCCATGTTAACTATTCTGAAATTCATCTATCTCTCTCAATTGTACATTCGATGCTTCGCACAGCGCAGTGTTCTTACGAGGCCTGTGTATGCGGGTGCGACTGCAGACGTCGTACTAAATCTGCGAGCTTCACCTGCGGCTGGTACTGAGCAACATCTGGAAATCGCTCGCTAATGCTCTTCGCATCCGCTTGCCCTCGATGCTGCCGGATGGAGTCGGCAGTTGTTCCCAGTAGAAACGGCTAACTATGACTCGGAAACTGGCAAGACAGAGCTCACCAAAAACTTCTGTCAATCAATGCTCGAACATGAAGCGCTCGACCCAAGGGCCAACTCAGAGAAACCCGATTCGAAGCAATCTAGCAGAAGCCCAAAACAAAAGTGACAAAAATGAAACTCTGGCTATCCACATAGCCTCGGAGCGCAGCGTCGTTACCTCCGCCATAGCCAATCACGCGGCAGACAGCTCCCAATCAAAATCTCCATCACAGTTTTATAATCCCACCAGTGTGGCTACCGTAGGGGGGGGGGGGGGAGGAAAGGAAGGAAGGAAGGAAGGAAGGAAGGAAGGAAGGAATGAATGAATGAATGAATCCTACACGCTCTTACAAAAAGGCAGACGCGCGCCAAAATTTTTCACTCCTCCAACTGCACACGCGCACTGTATTTTTAGAGTTCCCTACACTTTGGAAACTTTTTCTGTAAATCCGTGACACATTGCTCTTATCTGGAGGATTGAAACTGTGTGACGGGCAGTGGCTCGAGCGCAGAACATCTTTCACTTGTAATTCTCTTAGCGACTGCTATACCTTTCGTCTTCTTACGCACGCACACACGCACGCACGCACGCACGCACGCACACACGCACACACGCACACACGCACACACGCACACACGCACACACGCACACACGCACACACGCACACACGCACACACGCACGCACGCACGCACGCACGCACGCACGCACGCACGCACACGCACACACACGCACGCACACACGCACACAAAGGGGGGTAGAGAGAGAGAGAGAGAGAGAGAGAGAGAGAGAGAGAGAGAGAGAGAGAGAGAGTTGCGTTTTACCTCCCCGACGCCCACATCTCGTGGTCGTGCGGTAGCGTTCTCGCTTCCCACGCCCGGGTTCCCGGGTTCGATTCCCGGCGGGCTCAGGGATTTTCTCTGCCTCGTGATGGCTGGGTGTTGTGTGTTGTCTTTACGTTAGTCAGTTTAAGTAGTTCTTAGTCCTAGGGGACTGATGACCATAGATGTTAAGTCCCGTAGTGCTCAGAGCCATTTGAACCACTATACTTATACCTCCCCCACAGGAATGTAAACTAAACATCGGACATGTAGTCTTTAAGAGACCTGCTCGTGAAATATGACTACAAATTTGAAAAAAGTATTTCTGCTCCATAAGCAGAACATTTCATGTCGATTACAAAAATGTATAGTTTATGGGCATTTTCATTTTCCTTAAATTTAGTTTTAACGTAATGTTGCACAGGTGACAGGCCCGTCCGTCATTTTAAAGCGCCTGGGAATATGTCATGTATTCTTTTCCTTCTAGATATGGATCGTAAACACAGGTGTACTCTAGAAGGCTCTGACAACCAAAACCTTAGTACAAGCGTAGTCTTTGTAGAAGGCTGTGGCTTATTCGCTACCAAAGATTTTATGATATAATTCTTGCTTTCGGAATTTGAAACACCTGTGCTTCTCAGTTACTTCTGTGTTATTCTATATCAGTGTATGTATATTCTGTGTAAGAAATGCCGATAATAAAGAAATTTAACACCAAACGGAGGTTTCGAAGTAACTAGTTCAAACCAACATCGAATAATAATAATACAGTGAGTTATAATATACTAGAATGTGAGGGTAATGTACGGATGTGCTTTCGACATTACAAATTGCAGGATGATATTTTTCATACAGACACGGAAAACATAGTTTAAAACAGTATCTACTACGTCGAACGAATGCAGTCTTGCTGCGTGTACAAGGAATCTTCAGAGCTATTGAGGAAAAACAACGCTTGTTTTAATTTTAAAAAAATATTTCTTTCTTCCCACAATTTTGATGCAAACCGTGTGTAACGCAACATCTTCGTAAATATCGGTGCTGAAAACTGGCGATGTACAATAGAATGTATTTTAATAGCGTCTTCACGAAAAGCCATTTCTCGTTCTTCGTCCCTCAAGTTTGAAGGCGCCTGGTAGTGCTTTTAATTTACCTGTAGAAATAAAGGTCGGCTAATATTTGTTGTAATAATAAAAATTAGGAAATAGCCAAGTAGCTTTAGAAATTTAATAAGTTCAACGATCATCTGCAAAAATTGAGTGTACAGGCATACAATACACTCAAACGCATTCCTTGCTGTTATGGAGGCAATTAAGCATGAATAAAGGGATCTCTCAAATAAAAATCTTCTTAGGAGATACGTCCATGGTCTCTCACAAAATCCCAACGATAGCATCAACAGATGCATAAGGGAGGGAACACTGTAAAAAGTATTTACAGTATATTACCTTTCAGATGTAATATATATATGATATGACTAGTGGTAAAAAAAATAAAAATTTAAAAAGTAAGATGAGCAAGTTTCGATCCAACGATAAACGGATTACATAGATTGAACGCTAACCACATGACCGCCGCCAGCCCATGCTGCGTACATCAGCGACGCCTAAAACTTCTCTTGCGATTTTCTTGAAATCGCTTAAGTAGAACGCCTTACTTGTTGCACATTATGTTGTTAAATGGACTATTAAAAGTGCAAAAAGTTTGAAGCAAATCCGTGATCCGAACGTCATGGTCTGTCCTTGTAAACTGTACAGTCTAGTGGTACCAAAGAAAATAAAATCTCGGTTAAACAGTGTTCTGTTATTTAGCGTTTTATGAATATTGTTTTCAGCATCACAATGTAGTAGATGTCTAATTTTCTCATATTAGCTTTTGCTAATAACACCAATTGCTTGTGCAAATTTTGAGATACTTTTGCTTTATCGACTAGTAATACTGCGAGGGGCGGAGAATGTTAAGAACGCAGCCCGTTCAGGGACGGATCCCGTTAAATGGTGTCCTATTTCCACAATATCGGGGATGATTTTATCTCGACTGTGAGTTCTGCTTCCTGCAGTGTTCGGTCATTAAAACGTTTGCGAGACGGCGTCCACTGGCGCCAGACTGCTGGCTATACCGTAGTTAGGACCTCAGCGTGTTAATCTCGAGGTCAGAGCCGCAGTGTACTCTCTTATCTTCCAAACGCAGGCTCCTAAGTGAGGCGATTCGGCTAGACAGATGAGGTCCGAGCGCAGAGAGCGAAAATTGCCTGTGCCTCCCTCGTATCCTTCTTTCCTCGCCAGCCAGCCCAAACACGAGGGGCTCGCAACATTCTCCATTTATTCCAGCCCAAAAGAAGAATAGAACTTCTGCCCAGACTACCAGTTTCCAGGAAATTAAGCATCACAGTAAATTTTAAACATTAAAGGAAACATGTAATTAAAAACCAAACTAATATTCCATTATTTGAGTCTCCTAGACACTCACTGCGGATAACTAAACAATTTGAAACCAAAAATTACACGAAAAAACGCGTAATTCGAATCTAGTTTATGTGGCACTTGATACAATAACGCGAGTAAGAGCTCCCAAATGGACCGACGCCTCACAATTTCAGTCACATATAGTATTACTGGTGCAGCAATTTTCAAAAAGGTTAATGCATTTGCGTGAATATATCAGATCATATATCATCAAAATCAAGAGATGTGGCGCGACATTAACACAGTGGACTCGTATTCAAGAGGATCGGGTTTCAAATTCCCTGCTGTAGGCCCTGTTTTAAGTTCTGTGTTTTTCTTGCACTGTTTCATAATTTACTCAAGTGTATGGATACCATCAGTTAAATAATACGCTATATTTATGTGCTGCTTCACTGAGATACGAATATACTGAGTTAGGTGGGGCAGCGGTTAAAGCACTGATGTCTTAGCCAAGATAAACGGAATTCAGATAATCGTTCAGTTAACCAAATTTAGTTCTTAGTGATTTCCCCTAACCACTCAAGTCG
The DNA here is from genome assembly GCF_023897955.1 of Schistocerca gregaria. Lineage (NCBI taxonomy): Eukaryota > Metazoa > Arthropoda > Insecta > Orthoptera > Acrididae > Schistocerca > Schistocerca gregaria. The sequence goes on along the minus strand of NC_064931.1, from coordinate 599,862,553 downwards.
AATGATTGGTTTGAAAAGTCTAAGGCTGATTCCTTGCTCCATTACAACCCAGTCGTAATATGTACCTCATCTCTAATCATCTTCATGTTGAGAGGAATTTAAACGTGAATATTAATTTTCTCTTTGTCAAGTCATTCAGTTGTTAAAGATACAATAGTGCCTACCATCAAACGGGTAAGGAAAAGGAAATTAACATATTCATGGAAAGGTATGAAAGAACTACTACACAAACATTAGTTAAAACTTACACAGGAGCATGTTTCATGCTCCTCCATATATTTTCAAGGTATGTCAGTTTTGTGGTAAGGAAATACCACTCTGAGGAAGATGTGAAGAATTCTTTTGAGACAATTCTCTGTAGTTTGTATACCGATGTTACTGTGGAACAGTGAGCCAAGTGGTATAGAAGGCACTCGAGTCGCAAACAAGAAGAGGCCTTCAAATCCTCTTTCCGGCATGCAGATTTAAGTATTCCGCAGTTTGTTAGAATCGTTGAATTGTCGCGGCCAGTCTCCCGCCCAAGTCATGCTCAGTCGGTGTTTGTGTTACTGACATAATGGCCTCTTCTTGGACATGATGTCTAATATAATTTACTCATTTCGTGCTTTAGCTACTTCAGTGTAATTTGGTAATGAAGAGGAACGAAGTAGCGGAAGTAAAGCTATGGGGCAGGTAGTCTGCCATGGTCGGACGGTAAGAAAAAGAAAGGTATAGAGTCGCTAAGAGAATTAAAAGTGAAAGATAATGTTCTGCGCTCGAGCCACTGCCCGTCACACAGTTTTAATCTGCCAGATAAGAGCAATGTGTCACGGATTTACAGAAAAAGTTTCCAGAGTGTACGGAGCCTCTAAAAATACAGGATGTTCACAAAAAATAAATCAACTTACAGTCTTAAACTTCTGATTTACTAGGCACTAAATCACTTCCGACTAGTCAGCCCACATTTCGTGGTCGTGCGGTAGCGTTCTCGCTTCCCGCGCCCGGGTTCCCCGGTTCGATTCCCGGCGGGGTCAGGGATTTTCTCTGCCTCGTGATGGCTGGGTGTTGTGTGGTGTCCTTAGGTGAGTTAGGTTTAAGTGGTTCTAAGTTCTAGGGGACTGATGACCATAGATGTTAAGTCCCATAGTGCTCAGAGCCATTTGAACCATTTTTTTTTGAACTAGTCAAACGGAAAAGCAGCCTTAGTTACGTAACTACATATTCACGAAGCAGATGAGATCATCATCCAAACTTTTACATCAAGACGAAGGAAGATATCGGTTCACATTCTTGTCGAAGCTACAGTCGTTACATAAGGAGAACAAAGTTGGCTGGATAATGAATGGAATAAAATTACATTTACACTTACACCCTCTGTCCACTTCACAGTGCATAACGCAGGGTGATTCGTGTTAATATTTGAGCCCCTACCTGTCCTTCTCCATTTATTTATTCAGCAAGGGAAGGAAAATACAGACTATATACCTCATTAAGCGCAGTATTCTCCCTTCTCTTATTCTCATGTTCATTTGCGCGACACCCGCGATGAAATGAACTGAACTTTTCCGTAGTCTTAATCGAATATTTATCCTCCAAATTTACCCAATAATGTTTGACGAGAATGTCACTTTCTTCTTAAGATTCCTGTTTCAGTTACCTAAGCGTATCTGTTACACTATCGTTTTGGCTGTACTGACGTGTTAAGATGTTTGATTTATTCTGTTATGGCTAATTTATAAAGAATCCACACACTGAAACAGCATCAGCCCAATAGGCTGCACAAGCTTCTTGCATGAGATTTCTTTTACAAACGCGCCGGTCTTTCCCAGAATCTTTCCAGCAAATCTGAGTTTACCATTAATCATACCTACTGCTAATTCCACATGGACGTCCTGTTTTCAGTCAATTCGTAGCATTACCCTTAAATATTTAAACGGTGCGGTGAGCTCCAAAAGTTTACCACTAATCTTGTAATTGAATTTTTCCTCTTTATTGTGTCAGCTTGCGTTTATCTACATTTAAAAGGATTTGCAGTCATTACACCAAGTGAAAACATTGTCCAATTTTCATATTATTGTCAAGCGGCGCTACTTTACTGTAAGTAATAGCATCCTCACTGCTGCCGACCCTAGCTGACGAATCGTCTGTACACTATAAGGGTGTCCCTACTGGGGACACTTTGAATGAGCTGTCAGAATGGGTAGCATTCCTCCAGTGACATTCAGTGACAAGAGCCTAAACCAGAGAAGGTAGTGATGTTGGACGCTGGGGTCTGAAGCGAAGACAGTAATCTAATTCATACCAAATGTGTTTCATTGGGTTCAGGTCAGGACTGTAGGCAGACCAGACCAGTCCGATCCAGAAACGTTATTCTTAACAAATCATTGACTCACAGATGCTGCTTTATGACAGGGTTCGTTGTCAGGCTGATACAAACAACCATTGTCTCCGAACTGTTCCTCTACTCTATGCCGTACACAAACTATAACGTTTCATATCCTTCAGAAGCTAGCGTTTTCTTAAGCTCGATAAGGGAACCATACCGTAACACCGGCTCCTCCTTATTTCACTATTGGCACTAAACATGATGGCAGGATGGCAGGTGACGTTCTCCAGGCATTCACCAAACCCTTCCATCGGATTGGCACAGAGTATACCGTCATACATCACTCCTAACCACTCGTTTCCAGCCATCCATTGTCCAATAGCGTCGCTCTTTACGCCAACTAAACCGTCACCTGGCACTGATCATAAATGTGTGGATATGAGAAGCTGCTCCACCATTGTATCCCATTCTTTTAACTCCCTGCGCACAATCATTGCGCTAGCTGGACTGTTAGCAGCACTTTGGAACACACGAGTAACTACACTACTGGCCATTAAAATTGCTACACCAAGAACAAATGCAGATAATAAACGGGTATTCATTGGACAAATATATTAAACTAGAACTGACATGTGATTACATTTTCACGCGATTTGGGTGCATAGATCCTGAAAAATCAGTACCCAGAACAACCACCTCTGGCCGTTATAACGGCCTTGATACGCCTAGGCATTGAGTCAAACATAGCATGGATGGTGCGTACAGGTACAGCTGCCCATGCAGCTTCAACACGATACCACAGTTCATCAAGAGTAGTGATTGGCGTATTGTGACGAGCCAGTTGCTCGGCCACCATTGACCAGACGTTTTCAATTGGTGAGAGATATGGAAAATATGCTGGCCAGGGCAACAGTCGAACATTTTCTGTATCCAGAAAGGCCGTACAGGACCTGCAACATGCGATCGTGCATTATCCTGTTGAAATGTAGGGTTTCGCAGGGATCGAATGAAGGGTAGAGCCACGGGTCGTAACACATCTGAAATGTAACGTCCACTGTTCAAAGTGCCGTCAATGCGAACAAGAGGTGACAGAGACGTACAACCAATGGCACCCCGTACCATCACGCCGGGTCATAGCGCCAGTATGGCGATGACGAATACACACTTCCAATGTGCGTTCACCGCGATGTCGCCAAACATGGATGCAACAATCATGATGCTGTAAACAGAACCTGGATTCATCCGAAAAAAATGACGTTTTGCCATTCGTGCACCCAGGTTCGTCGTTGAGTACACCATCGCAGGCCCTCCTGTCTGTGATGCAGCGTCAAGGGTAACTGCAGCCACGGTCTCCGACTTGATAGTCCATGCTGCTGCAAACGTCGTCGAACTGTTCGTGCAGGTGGTTGTTGTCTTGCAAACTTCCACAACTGTTGACTCAGGGATCGAGACGTGACTGCACGATCTGTTAGTCATGCGGATAGGATGCCTGTCATCGCGACTGCTAGTGATACGAGGCTGATGGGATCCAGCACGGCGTTCCGTATTACCCTCCTGAACCCACCGATTCCATATTCTGCTAACAGTAATTGGATATCGACCAACGGGAGCAGCAATGTCGTGACACGAAAAACCGCAATCGCGATAGGTTACATTCCGACCTTCAGTAAAGTCGGAAACGTGATGGTACGCGTTTCTCCTCCTTACACGAGGCATCACAACAACGTTTCACCAGGCAACGCCGGTCAACTGCAGTTCGTGTATGAGAAATCGGTAGGAAACTTTCCTCGTGTCAGCAGGTCGTAGGTGTCGCCATCGGCGCCAACCTTGTGTGAATGCTCTGAAAAGGTAATTATTTGCATATCACAGCATCTTCTTCCTGTCGGTTAAATTTTGCGTCTGTAGCACGTCATCTTCGTGGTGTAGCAATTTTAATGTTCAGTAGTGTAGTTCCGCTGATTTCATGTTACTTTTTACAATTACACTGCACAATACTCGACGAGCGGAAGGGGGGGGGGGGGGGAGGAGGGAGGGTTGGGCGGGTGTTGTTTGGGGGAAGAGTCCAAACAGCGAGGTCATCGGATTAGGAAAGGACGGGAAAGGAAGTCGCCCTTGCCTTTCAAAGGAACCATCCCAGCATTTGTCTGGAGGGATTTAGGGAAATCACGGAAAACCTAAATCAGGATGGCCGGACGCGGGACTGAACCGTCGTCCTCCCGAATTCGAGTCCAGTGTGCTAACCACTGCGCCACCTCGCTTGCTAATACTCGACGGTCCCTGTCTGTCAGTACATGTTGTCTGCCCGGTCCTGGTTTGGTTGCAATTGTTCCTTCGCATTTCTGCTTTACGATAACATCACCAACTGTCAACCAGGGCAGTATTACTGGCTTTGAAATATCTCTGATATATTTGTTGCTTAGGTGATATCCAGTGACTAGTCCATATTCGAGATCTGCTTACCAACCCATTCTGCTGTTACTGCTCCTCTACTGACAACACATTACGGTCTCCTTTTTTACTGGAGGGTCCACCTTGTGACACCTAGAGGTCAAGTCTGCATTACATAGAGAAGTCCGAATAACTTGTCCAGATAGTGCGTAATGAGACTAAACAGACCGATTGCGTTTCCTTAGAGCTCCCTCGAATTACTTTAGTTTTTGTTAAAAACTTCTTCGTCCAGTATAACGAACTGGAGTATGTTAGTCAAAATTGTATCGAATAAATCCCATATCTGCGAAGATACTCCGTATGATTGTATCTTGTTTATTAGTCGACAATTCGGTACGGTGTGGAACGCCCTTTGGAGATCTAGGCTGACAGGGTCTAAGTGTTGAACCACATCTATAACTTGCTGTCTTTTTCAGTCATCTCGCGGTTCTAGGCGCTCAGTCCGGAACCGCGCGACTGCTACGGTCGCATGTTCGAATCCTGCCTCGGGCATGGATGTGTGTGATGTCCTTAGCTTTAAGTAGTTCTAAGTTCTAGGGGACTGATGACCACAGATGTTAAGTCCCATAGTGCTCAGAGCCATTTTTTTCAGTCATGTGAGGCCATTCGTTGAGCGAGAGATTCTCGATAACTATGAAATAGAAAAAGGACTAGATTCGAAACGTAGTCAGTGTGAAATACGTAACACGAATTACAACAGGCCCTAGTTTCTTGGCATTTTACGTAGTTTATCGTTTTTCAGTATTGGGGGCAGGAGTGGGAATCTATTTCTCTCCATTTGTGAGTATATGTGACGGACAAATCTTGATTCGGAAATAGGATACTCCAGTGTACGCAAATTATTAAATATAGAATTTAAAATTTCGGCGTTTTGCCTGTTGTCTTCAGTTTTAACACCATATTGACCCACGAGAGACTGTACTGGAGATGTGGATCCGTCCAGTGAATGTAAATGAGACCAGAAGTTCCTAGGAGTATTTCTCCAGGATCTGACTATTGAGATTTTTTATGGCTTCACACGTGGTCTATAGCGTGACATGTATGTCGGATAAATCACAAGCTAGCGAAAATATTTCAAAGTTAGACTTCAGTGATTTTCCGGAGGGAGGAGCTTAGGGCTCAGGCTGGCGGCCGGCGGTTCCACTAGCAAGGGCCGAGCAGGCAGTGACAAAGGGAAGATTAACGGGGGTGCTTAGCGGGTTTTAGCCCAATACAAATGGAAGACGTGCCGGCAGCTCGCCTTTCTGAAGTTAGTGAATCTGGACATTGGAAAGAATTTAAGGCTTACAAAAGATGGAGATTCTTAAATACGTTTATGATCTGTAATGATTCAAGACAAAATTGTTGAGGAAATCCCAGCGTATCAAAAAATCACAACAATGCAATGGATCTAATAGAATGTCAACCACCATTTTAGAAGAAAAATCAAAGGGGTTAGAGATTACAGCAAAGTTAATAACATTTCTACAAACATTTTGAATATTAAATATTAAACGATAAAGTTGGGTAATAGCATAGTACATTAGCTCCTATTGCTACAAACAATATCACAGTACATTCTCCAGTTCCTGCAGTCTTAAGTATTTTATCATGTACGGGTGTCGAACCAGGAAAGTCCTCCACATTACACAATAAAATGAAGCAGTATGGCGGTTTTTATGGATGGTTTCATTTATTCTCACGTAAATGTTGTTTTGTTATAAGAGTGTGTGCGCCAGATTCGTATGTATTTATTTAAGTCGAAGGGTCGATTTGAAGGATACTGTGCTTAGCACCGTTGGAAACGTTATTGAGTAAGCTTTTATTTAAAATATATATCTCGTTTGTATGATTTTTAGAGTTAATTGGTGGTTCATTTCGTGTATTTTGTGACATTGTAAGACAGTTGTGCTTTTGGTGGAATATCTCAATTCCATATTTGCGGGAGTGATGTGAGAGTTTATGAGTTAAGGGTTCGTAGGCCTAAGGAGAACCGAGAAATCTTCTGTATAGGCCATATGGAGGACGCGGTAGTAAAGTTTTGCTTTGATGTCGTTCTCAAGGAGGACATAGAACTTGGTAATTTGCTCATGTGATAGGAAAGTTTTGGAAGAATTCTGTTCTGAGGAATAGGAGATACAGTCTTATACTTAGTAAAATTCAGCTACAAGTGGTCCTTGTAATTTTAGAAAGAGCATTGAATAGCTAAATTATTGGCGTCCTACTACCTTTCACTGTTCAGTATTTATGAGTCTATGACCTTCTTTAAGTATTTTTGTAAGATCAACATTTCTGTATAACATTATTTTATTTCTGAATAAATTATCAAACTTGGGCAACTTTAAACGTTCGGTACCACGTACACCGATCTGCAAATATTTCCAAACTTTATCATTTGTGATCATTCCTCAGATCTTTGTGAGATGTTTTAACACAGAATTTGTTCATCTTACATTACATAGTTCTGATGGACAAGCACACGGCTTATAGATCATGTCATCGAAACTTTGGAGAAAAACAAGGTTTTATTATATATGATGATATAATAACAATCGGCAATTAATATTTAATATTCTTTGAACTGAAGGTGAAATAAACACTTGTGCAATAACAGTTCTGCTGTTTTCATTATAAGAATAATTTTCACATTAACGACCGCTGGAACGTGATGCTTGAATCTGCTTATCTTCGCTCTGTTATGTCCTATGTTATACTTATGTGTCTTCACAAAGAACATTCTTAGCCCAGAAACGGTGACGAGAACCATCAGCGATCTAAGAGCAGGGCGTTCTTACAGTGTCTCGAAATTCTAACCCTTCGATTCTCAAGTGTATACGCTCTCATGGATTTACGGTTAATAATATGGACTCACTGAAAGGTAAGTTCATAAATCTCACTTTTCAGGTGAAGAACGGTTTTCACTTCGGTAACATTTTCTTAATCACTGTACAGAATTGTGTACAGTATACCGCAGGTTCCAAATTCAGTAGGCTTCCAGCAGAAACTCTTTTTATCGTGTACAAGAGTTCTTCGCTGTTGTTTAGAGATATTCAGTCATGATTACTCATTTGAATAAAATACTGAAGATATCTTTCCTTATTTTTTATTTTGCTAATTTTTTGTAACTTCTTTTATAATGTACGTTAAAAAATGACGCAATTCCTCCAGCTGTATTAAGGTGTTGATTTTATTGGCAACTAGTTTCGATGTTGTTACCTCATCATCTTCAGTTGACAGTAACCGCATGGAACACGCCTATCTCACCACTGACTACTAGTGTTGGACACATGCGGTTACTGTCAACAAGTATGGGCCTGAAGATGATGATGATGTAACAACATGGAAACTAGTTACCAATAAAACCAACACCTTAATACAGCTGGAGGAATTAAGTCATTTTTTAACATATATTATACCAGCTGACGTCCCAAGTCGTCCGTTTTAATTATGGATATACGAAGATCTTTTATAATGATTCCGTGAGTTATACAGAGCGGTCAGATAATGTCTGAAACGCTTGTAGGGATGTTGCAGGGCAGGTTGTACTCAGACATAAATGTTAAGAAAAAAATTTGATACGTTGCGCCGTTTCAGAGTTATTTAGCATTGAAATTAGCTAATAGGCGCATCGCACGCTCACATTCAAGCTGCCTGTCAGGGGCAGAATTGCCCAAGTGCTTTGTTTGGTTACATAAAACTTGGATTTGCGCGCCCAACGACCTGAGTGGCTAGCTTCAATGCTAAATAATTAGGAAACGGCGCAACGTATTGAATTTGTTACTCTACATTTATATCTCAGTAGAACCTGCCCTGCAATATCTCTACGAGCGTTTCAGACATTTTCTGATCACCCTACAGTAGCAGGTACATACGGGGGGAGGGGGCGAGGGGCGCCAGCTCCCTTCCCCTCTCCCCCTCCCCCCTTTTCCGGGCAGTCAGCCGGCACGCTATTCGTTAGTTTCTTTCGTCAGTCGATTCGACTGAATCGACTTATCGAGTAGTTGTACTTTCCTACGTAGCACGCGCGTCCTAGATCTGACTGTCCAACTTTGCACACGCTGTACAAAATATTTTGTCTACCATCATCTATCGCCACAGTAGATAGAAGTTTTTCAACATCGTGGCGTACAAAGATGGCTGAGGTCGACAATGGAGGGGGAATCCTCCTGGACGATCGACTTAATGGCTTATCTCTATTGACCCCTCACCCTGACATTGATTGCTGTACTGATGATGTAATAAACCAATTTGCTAGGAAGACTAGGTCCATTGAATTCATCATTTAAGGAAGAGAAACAATTGTAAATTTTTTATGTTGTGAGATTGCATGTCTTGTAAATGTGTATAATAAGTTTAAATAAAACTTTCTTAAACTTTGCATGTGACTCGATTATTTTTATTATAGTTAAAGTAAAGGTAGCTCAAGATTATTTTTAGCGCCCCCTCCTTGAGGTTTTCTATATCTGCCACTGTCGTCCTGTATAGTTCCATCGACAACTAGTTTTCACTCACATGATAAAACAGAACCCTAGGAGAGTGTAAAATAAAACTGTGGTAACGGCTGCATTACTTTTGTCATTTTATCCTTTACCATAATATTTGTTCTTAAAAATTTTATATGATTGTTAATTGAACAATGCACTTTCTGAAAGCTAGTTATGTTGTTTGCATGTGACTCATCATTTTTTTTTTTTTTTTTTTTTTTTTTTTTTTTTTTTTTTTTTTTAGAAATGTAAGTCACTTGAATGACTATGACATTCTATTCGTATAAAAATTAACACTATAGTACTGTATGAGATTTGAAATTTGTTCATACTGCTTTCACTTGCAATGGAAATTATTTTCATCGAAATACCTACGTCTTCCTGTGACTCTTCAACTATTTTGGTCTCAGGTAATATTAAAAACTATTGAGATGCACAGAGGTAAGTTTTCTACCTTCCTTGGCAACACAAGTATTTAGATAAAGCTTTATTAGGGTGCTCAATAATTCTTAATAGCAGTTCATATTCGGTCATCGTATTCCCGTCTGCATCTCTGTTTAAAAATACAAGGAAAGAACTGAATGTAGAACGTCGCGAAGGAATTCGTTGGCATTATGAAGTAGAAAGACAGGAAAAGAAGGAAAAGTACAGCCAAACGAGTGGTCTCGAATACGTACTGTCCATATCTTACCTTAGCAACTATCGGAATCCGAAATATGTCCCTAATAATATAGGCATTCTTATTAGTGAGAGATTGCAAGACTTACCTGTCCCGGGGTCTTCTCCCACGCACACGGACATTTTCGCAGCGGGCCGGGAACCGTCACAACTGACCTGCAACATAAAGCAGGCAGCGCAGTGAGATAACGTTTTATCTCTCACCCGTAAACACGGCACGCCACTCTCCGCGCGAGCGTCCACACCTGAAAGAGAAATTTCACAGACGTAGACGCCGCTCAGACAAAGACAGCGCTGAAGGATACGGGGCCAACAAACCCTCCGTTGTCGACACAAGACAAAGATAAATCAAATTATATTCGTGACAAAACGCTGTAGTTTTTTCCACTGAGTCTAGCAGCATCTGATAGTATTTGTATATGGTTTATTCCTGTTGTGACTGGATGACTGAAACAGACGAAGTGCGCATCTCGACACTGTCTCAGAATAAAGGAAAAGTCAGTTGTGCGTTCAAGGTCCTGTTAGAAGCAGGTAACTGTTATCTTATTGTAATTATAGCGGCATTGTCGATAACGGTGAGATATGAGCCTAAAATATTAAGTTAAGGCAATGGTCTGGCTGAACATGTACGTAAGGGAAATGGATGCGCCAACCGTCTGGGTAAAAACAAAATTCTTCTAACAATTTATGTGGATCGTATCTTAGAACACGTACCACGTACGTCTCATCTTCACCTATCATGAAAGGCAGATCAGTTGGTAAAGCAGCTGCTACCCTCTTATCGCGATATAGGATATATTCTTCTAAAATATGGCCAACGTAAATTTGTGTACCAAAAGCACATACTGGCGAATCCTTTAGCTGAAGATGGAGCCTAATTATCACATGAAAATTGTATCTATGAGGGCGTCAAAATTGCTCCCAATCTTTCGTGTACTAGAAAAGAGGAACACCACCACCGGATTGTTGGCTTGATCAAGCACAATTTCGTGACCTTCACTTTCAGCCATGTTGCATAACCCTGTGTCTCAACAACGAAGTCATTGCACGTAGCGAGTTTTAACGCTGTTCACTGTAGATTTTAAACAAGATTAGCTACCGTTCCACAGCGAGTCATAGTCTACAGTCGTTGTTCTACGTAAAAACTACAAAAGTGTCCATGATCTCTAATAAATAAATATATATGATTATTTATGTCATTAATCTCCCAACTTGCAATGTATGCTGAAATAAGCTTATTGCTAAAGCTGAAGTTCTGCACTACTGGAACTATGTTTCGCTACCATTTCGGTCCCACTTTCCCCATTTTCGCTCAGCCCAGCACCCACGGGACGTCTCGTGTCGCCCATTACTTCCTGCGCGATCCAGAGCCTAGGCAGCACTTCGCCCTCCTTTGCACTCCTGTTCCCATTGCAACAGGAACGTTGCTGCTCACATTTTCGGTCCCTGGTTAGCTCCAAGTCCTCCACTATATTTGTGCGCATTCGACGTAAAGTTTGCGACAATGTGTTAGCCAGTTCACTCAGAGTACTACGTTTGTTTTCATTTCTTAATTCTACGCAAACCGTAAGGTTCTGAAGAATTGCAAATATTTCTGAATTGCTCCCTTAGTGGCACTTTGTAATCCTGTATCCAGGAGATCATGTCTTCCCACCACTTCATTTATTGTCATCTCATCTACATACGGTATCTTAGACATATAATGTATGAAAGTTAGATATCCAGCTAAAAGTGCCGCGTGTCCTTTGTTGAACTGAGGTTGTAAAGTTACATAAATAATTACTCCTTGACTATCGATATCTGTACCTTACACGTAGCGGCCTAGCACAGCGGCCAGGGGAGCCCCCAGTGATCGAGAAGCTCGGTTTGGCGCCAACGGTTACGAGTGGTGCGGAAGGCAAGAAGCAGTGGGCAGTAGTGGCTGGATGTCAGGCGTGGTTGGACGATACGTGGCCTCATGCCGTGGTAAGTTCTATGATTCCATTAAATGTTGTTGTAATAGTGGACGCGTTTGAGAACTCATCAAAATTAAAAGCGAGTCGTTAGCAAAGGTCGGTAGAAGCAATGGTTACCTCAGAACAGTAATAACAGGTGTGAACGTCAGTACGTGTGCCTAGTAACGTCAGGGAAGTGTACCATGCCGTGCACTAGAGGCAATAAACGATTCAGTTAGAAGAATTCAGCGTCTCTTTTCGAATCCTCTTCAGATCTATTTGAACTGAGTGTGAAGACTTGTAATGGCAAGTTTGGTGATTTTGATAGGCACACGGGCCCATCTTTAGTTTTCAGGTGCATCTTCCTTGGGAGTAAGATGCCCGCTGTAAGCTGTGTAGCATAAACATTAGTTTGATCGCCGTAGTTATATCAACACAGCAGGTTTTAGAGAGGAACGTGGCCTTGATACATATGAATAAGCGAGTAGGCATCTTACAACGGGACCCAGCTACCTCCCTTCTGCCACGCATTAGGCCACATCATGCACAACCCTATCTCTTACCAAGTTGTCTTACATTTAGCCAGCACCCAGTTTTTACATTCGTTCTGCTAATTAGCACTGTCCCGAGGATATCCCTAAATGTGTAGTGGCTTTTTATCTTCAGCTGTACTGTTGTTTATCTGTAATTCTCTCAAAGTGGCGTCTGCAGTACTTTCACTGGAATAGATCTGTAAATTAGTGTAATACTTTCGGGACACCACGTTACAGCAATCACAAAGCTTGTATGGGTTCAACTTGTTGCAGATAATGCACATACAAACACCTGCTCCAAAATTAAATACGTTCCTCTATATGCACAAGAATATTTTTTCAAGATATGTAATGGCAAGCGGAAAAGTAAGTTTTAGCCATCTTCTGAATGAGTGACTTTTGTTTCCAAGCACCCAAGTATATTGTTTTCGCTCTTATGGCGAGGTAGGAATGACGAAGTCCTCCACAGCCCAAAAGTTCTCCGGTTGGCGCAATATGTTGATCTGAAACATCATCAAACATTAGATAAACTTGTTACCACCACCAAAGTCTTCCCCAGTGTAACACTGTTTTCTCCTAGCTCTTTAGCGGCTCGGTATAAGACGAACAAACTGTTTAGAGAGTGAGTAGTTGCCCACAAATCAGCGACGCAAAGGTAGCTATCTGAATCGCCTCACTCAATGCATGGAGCGATGTATACAATGACCATTCAAATTGAAGAGCACACGTGGAAGAGTACGTGTGTGTTTGCGTGTGTCCAACTGACATATCACTTGTTCGAAAGGCTGATCAGAGTTTAACAAAGACGTCGAGGTTATCAGAGCACAAGCTCAAATGTGAAGTGGCTAGAGAGGGAAATAGACCGTGCCCTTTCAAAGGAACCGTCCTGGCATTTGCTTTAAGCGACTTAGAGAAATTACGGAAAACCTAAATGTGGATAGCCGGATGGGGATTTGAACTGTCGTGCTCCCGAATGTGAGTTCAGTGTGCTAACCGCTGCGCCACCTCGCTCGGTCACTTGTTCCATCTGCATGGTCTGTGAGTAACTGGTTTCAACACGAGAACACGTGGTCAGTGAACCAACTGGCTCGCATTCTTGTCTTGAAACCACCTGAACAATAAGACAATGTTTTGAAAACGTCGAATTCTCTCCAGATTACACGTAGATTTATTGTGGTTCATATGGATCTGAGCACTATGGGACTTAACAGCTATGGTCATCAGTCCCCTAGCACTTAGAACTACTTAAACCTAACTATCCTAAGAACATCACACAACACTCATTCATCACGAGGCAAAGAAAATCCCTGACCCCGCGGGGAATCGGACCCGGGAACCCGGGCGCGGGAAGCGAGAACGCTACCGCACGACCACGAGCTACGGACCTTTATTGTGGTTATACGTAAAAAACTAATCAGGCAAACTCTTTCCAGCTGATCGCAAGTATGTGTGCAAGATTGGATGCTATCGTAAAGGTAGAAAAACTATTTCTTAATCTTTTGAAACACTTCACACGGGAACGGAAACTACAGCTGCAGTATGACTGGAAATATTCAGAATCCTGATTACATTTCTTGTTCGAAATTCAATACTGTATGAATCGATCAGCTACTAATTTCAAAACATTACTCGAACTGGCTCCAATACTGAAAGTACAGAAATAAAGAACAGTTTCTCAAAAAATTATAACAGCTTAATCCAAACAAAGAAAAACGAAAAATTATTTCATATTCAACCATTTCTTTTCTAGTGGTCCCGCAGCATGCATGAGGTCGAAGAACGACATACTTTATTTTTGGTACAGATTTCTGCTGCCCTAGTGATTTATTTACTTCTAGTGATTACATTGTTACACGACGAGCTCGTTTCGGCGTTTTACCATTGTCAAGCGTACCTGTGCGTACGCCTGTGTTAGTTTCTATATCTACATGGACAGTACGTTCACGTCTTAACTGGGATGATGCGGTCCATACTACATCTTGGAGCGTAAGCATCTGTTGTCTTCCTGTTACGTTATGAACACTTTCATTTGTATGATCTCGGTAAAATAATTTTGGCAGCTTTTTGACAACTCCGGTTCCAGCGATGCTATACTTTTACAGTGGAAATTATATTTTGAGGAAAGTCAGTTATTATGTTTAATTCTACACAAAGAATAAAAAGGACACACAATGAACATTTTAGAGGAAATGGAGATTTACACTTATACAGAAAAATATCTAGAAGACATTCGTAATGAACAGATTTCAAACACAAAAAATATCTGGAAAACTTTATTGTCATCATAAAAACTAAAATAATAAATTATCACAACAGGTACAAAATAATAGAACATTTATTATTTAAGTAAAACCATAAAGCAACGTCCCTGAAAATTAAATGCAATCACTGACTTCCCACTAAATATAACTTCCATTGTAAGCCGGCCGCGGTGGTCTCGCGGTTCTAGGTGTGCAGTCGGGAACCGTGCGACTGCTACGGTCGCAGGTTCGAATCCTGCCTCGGGCATGGATGTGTGTGATGTCCTTAGGTTAGTTAGGTTTAAGTAGTTCTAAGTTCTAGGGGACTAATGACCACAGCAGTTGAGTCCCATAGTGCCCAGAGCCATTTGAACCATTTTTCCATTGTAAACATACAGCATCGCTAGAATCGGAATTGCAAAAAAAAAAAAAAAAAAAAAAAAAAAAAAAAAAAAAAAAAAAAAAAAGTCAAAAATTATTTTACCGACATCACCCAAATGAAAGTAATCATAAAGATCAGAAAGTCAACTGATGCTTACTCTCCAGAAAGCAGTATAAGCCGGCTCGTATCACCTAAGACGTAAGCATAATGTGCCATACGCAGACATAGAAACTAACATACGTGTAAGGAACGATATTATACCTATTATAGCATCTCCACAGGTACGCTTTGTAATGGCAAAACGCGGAAACGAGCTCGTCGTCTAACTTTGTAATCACCACGAGTAAATAAATCAATAGCGGAGCAGAAACCTCTACAAAAAATACATAAGCTAAGCTACCTACTTTTGGTCCCCTCTCTGAAATAACACACTATGTAATCAAAAGTATCCAGACACCTAGCTGAAAATGACTTAAAAGTACGTGGCGCACTCCATCGGTGAAGCTGGAATTCTATATGGTGTTGGCCCACCCTTAGCCTTGATGACTGCTTCTAGTATCGCAGGCATACGTTCAGTCAGATGCTGGAAGGTTTCCTACGGTCGCAGGTTCGAATCCAGCCTCGGGCTTGGATGTGTATGATGTCCTTAGGTTAGTTAGGTTTAATTAGTTCTAAGTTCTAGAGGACTGATGACCTCAGAAGTTAAGTCGCATAGTGCTCAGATCCACTTGAACTACTACACACGCTGGCAGATGACGTTCACCGGGCACCGGATCGACACATTGTGTACCGTGATTCGTCAGTCCACACAACGTTCTTCCACTGTTCAATCGTCCAGTGTTTACGCTCCTTACACCAAGCGAGGCGTCGTTTGGCATTTACCGGCGTGATGTGTGGCGTATGTGCAGTCTCTCGACCATGAAATCTAAGTTTTCTCACCTTCCGCCCAACTGTCATAGTACTTGCAGTGGATCCTGATGCAGTTTGGAATTCCTGTGTGATGGTCTGGATAGATGGTTCAAATGGCAGTGTGGGATTTAACATCTGAGGTCATCAGTCCCCTAGAACTTAGAACTACTTAAACCTAACTAACCTAAGGACATCACACACATCCATGCCCGACGCAGGAATCGAACCTGCAAACCGTAGCGGTCGCGCGGTTCCAGACTGAAGCGCCTAGAGCCCTCTCGTTCACAACGGCCGGCGGTCTGGATAAATGTCTGGCTATTACACATTACGACCCTCTTCAACTGCTGGTTGTCTCTGACAGTGAATAGACGTGGTCGGTCTGTACGCTTTTGTGCTGTACATTTCCTTTCACGTTTCCACTTCACTGTCACATCGGAAACCGTGGATCTAGGGAAGTTTAGGAGTATGGAAATCTCGCATACAGACGTATGACACAAGTGACATCCAATCACCTGACCACGTTCGAAGTCCGTGAATTCCGCGGAGCGCCCCATTTCTGCTCTCTCACGATGTCCAATGACTACTGAGGTCACTTATATGGAGTACCTGGTAGTACCTAATATGAAAAACGTGTGTTTTTGGGAGTCTGCGGATACTTTTGATCACATAGTGTACGTTAAAATGCAGAAAAACTGAGCTCCAGACGGTATTTATTTGTATTTCAGGTGCCTCAGAATCATGTTCATTTCCTATTAGCCGCATTCTGAAGTTATCAACTTATCAGTTCGTTAATGCGTGAAGATAATATTTCATATCCTTCAAAGTGACTCTTGTGTAACATGCAAACTTTTTTTTTTATTCGTCAGTCATTACTGTTGACAGATTATTCACATGTGTGACGAAAGTAGTGATTGAAGAACGGTACCCAAAGGCGACCTCATTTTACACCGCCCAATTCAGTTTCAGATCCGTTAATTGGTTTCTGGGAACAACTTCTTGTTTACCGTTTTATGGATATGAAATGAATCAGTGTAACTTGTACAGGCGCTGTGAGAAAGCACTGGCGGCGGTCGGTACTCTTTAAGTAATAGTAAACAGAAATAAGTTGGCAGTAGTGGAGAAGCTGCAGTATCAGATTCAGTAGCACGTAGCTCAGGATATAGACACTAGCCTCAC
Source organism: Schistocerca gregaria (assembly GCF_023897955.1). NCBI lineage: Eukaryota > Metazoa > Arthropoda > Insecta > Orthoptera > Acrididae > Schistocerca > Schistocerca gregaria. Next base: position 599,845,485 of record NC_064931.1, on the reverse strand, counting down.
TTCAACTTTTGGGAACAACTGAAAGTATCCCCGAATCATCTCTACGTTAGAAATAGTACGAAGCTTCCTGTTTACTTTTAACACGTTATGAACAGCAAAACACAAGAGATTTCCGGGTGCCAACAAATTTAGTTTCAGAAACAACATTCAACTAAAAACAAAGCTTCGGTAAACTTGACAATGCCTGTGGAGCTGGAACGAGCGTCACGGAAGCGTCGTCAGTGCAGCAAGCGGTCGACCAGAACGAGCAGCTAGCAGCGACCGTGCGCAACGGCGGGTGGCGGCGCGCATGGCCCATCACGCCTTCCACTGCCGTCACTGTGACGTCAGCAGCCCAGCAGCCTGGCCTCTCCTGCTCTTCGCGCATTGTGTGTGTAATCATTTTACTGCACCGCACCACGTAGACATCCGCAATAAATTTAAATGCAAATGTATGATCCACAACATTATTCACAGGCATCCTACACAGAACCAAACCACTGGCCCATTACAGTACGGTCACGTATCAGAACATTCGATAACGAGCCCCGATGTTTTTCTGTGAACACAAGCAAACACACATACAGACGTATATGACAGCAACTGAAAGCACCAGAAAAAGGAAGAGCTTAGAGTCGGAAGTGTTTGGATGTCGTAATTACACACTTATGAGATACTTAATTAGGGATATCTGGCAGGGCCATACATAAAATATCGATATTTTTTCCAAAATATTATAGATATATTTCGGCGATATTTTTTCTCCGATATATCGATATCATAAAGGCAATATCGGGTTCCGAAATTTTTATTTTATATTATAACTTTTCCACAACTTTCGGTACATATTTCAAGTTACTCTTTTGAAATTGTAGTGGAACATAATTTTACTTTCACTGTGTGTAAGGAGTCTTACTACTTCTTGAGCTTTCATCACGTCTGTGATTGTGTTTTCATGTGGTGAGGAAATAGCACTCCAGTTGCATTAAATAACAGAATTTTAACGCACCTAGTGTGTTACTTCTTCACATCGGTATTCTTCAAAAACAGTTGCTGAGAATGACGGACAAAAATCTAAATGACAAGATTGGTATTTGTGTGGGTAGAGACCTGGGAGGGGAAATGCTGCCGTAGTCGGCACTTGGTGCTGCCAACAGAAACTGCAACGTTCAGCTTCACCACTCAGTTTTGACACAACTGCTAGGTCGCTGGCGTTGGTACAAACGAAAAAAGCAGGGAAGTCGTCATGAAGTGTTCCGAACAAGTCCGATATGAGACGAAACGGAGCGACGGACGCATCGGACACCTTTTATTGTGCCACTGACATGCAGTTACCATTGTCAGCAAAGTGGTTAGTGTCAATCGTGAACGTGTATAGTTTTCTTTCAATTCTTGCTCTAGGGGGATAAGCAGGAAGTTATTTTGTTCTTGTACATGATATCTAATTATAAATCAATATTTAAATATTCAACTGTAAAACCGGCAGTATAGTTACAATGTGAAGCCGATATTTGTATGGGCCGGTACGTCGATATTTTCCCAGCCGATATATTTATACATTTCTCGATATGTCGATAGCCGGTGATTTCTCACTTTTAAATATCGATATACCAGATTCCTGATGTTTTTAAAAATACCAATTGCCCTACTACTTAGTAGGCTAGCGAGTAGCACCCCTTTCGTCCTAATGACGGCGGCTACACATCTTCCCATGGATTTCACGATACATCGAAAGCGGTAAGGGGTCGTTCTGCTCCTTAACTGCTCAAACGGAGCAAAACAATCGAGGAGACTAATCGGAGGCGGATACGGGAAGCATAAGATTTCTAGATGCGCTCAGTACTGTAGCACAAAACCACCATCACGTTCCTGGAGTGGTCGATAAACAATTCTTAGACAATTCGGGTGTGATATTGTTTTACGTTGTCTCACTGGATGTTCGGGACACATGCCAGGTGCTGCAGACGAACAAGCTGATGTATGTGGTCGGGCAGTAGTCCCATATCTTTTAACTGTAAGACACAATAGCAGGTGTAAACTGTCTGATCGAAAGTATCCGGACATCCCTGTGCTGTGTAATGCTGAATTGGACACTAATAGTCACTAGAGGCTGTTCGCCAGGTATAAAAGGGGGAGAGTGTGGCGTTTATGCCACATCCCTGCTCGAGTTTATTACATTTTGTTAGTATGATGTAATGCACCGTATAGGAAGTTTTTGTTGCGGGAGGCTAGCGAGGCCGGCCGCGGTGGTCTCTCGGTTCTAGGCGCGCAGTCCGGAACCGCGCGACTGCTACGGTCGCAGTTTCGAATCCTGCCTCGGGCATGGATGTGTGTGATGTCCTTAGGTTAGTTAGGTTTAAGTAGTTCTAAGTTCTAGGGGACTGATGACCACTGCTGTTAAGTCCCATAGTGCTCAGAGCCGTTTGAACCAGGCTAGCGAGTATATAGGATCAGGAAGCAGACTCATCAAACGGCACACCAGATGATCACATAGGGTGAGAACGGCCACGAGAGCACGAGCCGTATGATACTGGAGTACACAGTTGGGATTCACCTACCACGCTGGGCGACAAGGACCGAATGTTCTATAATTTACACTTACATAATAATATACGGCTCCAACCGTGCTGATGAAGTCACTTGCACTGACAGCTTGTTAATAATAATTTCAGTATCACTCAGTTCTTCAGGAAATGCTAGTTACAAATTTTAGTTACGGTCAGTGCTTATTGATGGAAAGGATGGGACAATCACAAGTACGCCCTGAAAGGACAGGCGCCAAACTGTTAAGATGTTCGCGAGGCAGTCTGCGATCGGTTTTCGGGAAAGCAACACGCGAACCAGTGTGTGAAGCGCAACTCCGCATAAATACGGAAGTAATTGTTAAAGTTGCCTCGGAAAACATATTTTTGCGCTCTCATGGTGATTTTAAGATCTTGGGAAGCATTTTTGTGCCTTCTGCGGTACTAGGGAACAAATAATTTATGACCGGGAATCTTGTTAGGAATATTAACTATAGACTCGCTCTAGAAATCGTTTCACAAATTTTGCGATTAATGAAATAAAACAAAATTAGTTGCCATGCTTACACTTTACGATTCTTATTATGCTTAGCATCTAACCCTTCCCACCTGTCACATTATTATGCTCTGTTTATGGCACTAGCGTTAGAGCTAGCGACCGACGAAGAAGAAACCAAGCGGGTAAAAACGGCTACGGGACACCTTTAGAAGAGGTGAGGTAAGCATGTTGTCCTCAATTTTGCTAGAGAAAGTGATCGCGAACACTTCTTGCTAAAATCCACCGTGTTTGTTAATATTTAAGGTGGGTTAATTTTTAAGGTGGGAAGTTCCACTTACTGTAGAACACTGTGTAGCTTGTGGGGGTCAAATTCGCGTTTAGTGAGAGACTGCGTTTTACCACCGACCATAATATTCGTTACAAGGGGAGTATGGCAGCACTGTCATTGGATGCCACCTGAGTAACAAGTGCATCAGAGACATTTCAACCCATCTTAAGCTTCCCAACTCGACTGTTGGTGATGTGACTGTGAAATGGAAACGCGAACGAACAATCACAGTTAATTTCTTTTAAGTCAGTACCGCCATTAGACTTTTTTTATTTGCAGTGTTACATTTACACGATCATGATTTGGGCTTTCAAGTGCCATTATCAAGTGTTTTAATGTTATACATTGCCTAATATGGCATACTGTCGTATTTAAAATACACTATTAGACACATTGTCCAAGGGTCAATATTTCTGGTAAAAGCCTACTGCTTTGTTTTATCACTGAGTGTACCATCTTGAGTCAAAATGCATTGTTTTATCACTGGTTATACCATCTTGAGTCAAGATGATATAGTCAGTGATAAAAGAAAGCAGTAGGCTTTTACCAGGAGTATTGACCCTTAGACAATGTGTCTAACAGTGTATTTTAAATACGACATTATGCCATCTTAGGCACTGTATAACATTAAAACACTTGATAATGGCACTTGAAAGCCCAAATCATGATCGTGTAAATGTAACACTGAAAATAAAAGAGTCTAATGGCGGTACTGACTTTAACGAAATATATTATGACTGTGGCCCCACATTATGAAAAAAAAAATTATTATATCACAGTCAAAGCAGGACTAGGCAAACGCCATGTATCGACGGACAGGAACTGTCGATCATTGTCGAGGGTTGCTGCAAAAAATCGCATGAAGTCAGCGGAAGGAATCATTCGTGAGTTGCAATTTGCTATCAGCAGTCCAGCTAGCACAGTGATTGTGGGCGGGGAAACGAATGGGTTACAGTGGCCGTGCATTTCTTCGTAAGTCACTCATTTCCGTAGTCAGTCTCAGCGATGTTTGTGAAGGTGTAAAGAGCGACACCAGTGTACAGTGAATGACTGGAAACGATAGATCACGCTATACCCTATGGCAATCCGAGGAAGGGTTTCAGTTTGGCGAATGCCTGATGAACGTAAGCTGGCATCATGTGTAGTGCCATCAGTGAAGCACGGAGGGGGTGGTACTACTGTATGGGGGAATTTTTAGTGGTTAGCGTGTGGCTCCCTTATTGTACTTAATGAAACGGTAAATGTGGAAGGATATGAACATATTTTACAATATTGTGTACTGTGTGCAGTGGAGGAATAGTCCGGAGGCGATGACTGTTTACACAAGCATAATAATGCATCCTGTCACAAAACATCATCTGCCAGGCGATGGTTTATGGACGAAACGTTCCTGAAGTAGGCTGACCTGCCCATAGTCCCGACCTGAACACAATGTAACAGCTTTGGAATGAGTCAGAAGGCTGACTTCGCTCCAAACCCCAGCGTCCAATATCGCTACCTTCTCTGACTTTTACTTGAGAACAATGGGCTGCCGGCCGCTGTGGCCGAGCGGTTCTAGACGCTTCAGTCTGGAACCGCGCGATTGCTACGGTCGCAGGTTCGAATCCTGCCTCGGGCATGAATGTGTGTGATGTCCTTAGGTTAGTTAGGTTTACGTAGTTCTACGTTCTAGGGGACTGATGACCGATATTAAGTCCCATAGTGCTCAGAGCCATTTGAGCAATGGGCTGCCACTCCTCCGCAGACACTTCAGTGAAACTATCCCCAGCCGAGTTCAAGCCGTCATAAAAGCCAAGGGTGGACACATCCCATAGTAATGTCCAACAATATGTGTCTGGATACTTTTGATCAGATAGCGTATTATCGGTCGCTTTTCGTCCCATGTAAACGTCCCTTTCACGTTAATACTCACACCACCTGCGTGGACTGTGCTCTGATGGCAAGCGAGATGTGCCACCTAATGTAGGTTTGGACTCACTCGTACGCCACAAGCGGCGTATTCCGGCGCGTACCGTGACTCATGGTCCCCGCGTTCACACTAGTCCTTGCGCCCTGTGATATGCGGTAGACAAAGGCGAACGTGTGGGACGAAGACTTCTATGTCCCATAGCGAGAACATATTTCTGTACGATATGACTAAACACCAGCTTTCTTTGTGAACTATCGATTGACGGACAGCACTGTGGTCCGTCTACCAACTGTTACAACATGCAATATGCGGCGGGGATTGTTGTTAGCAACGCTTTGTTGTCCATGCAGTTTACTCTCGTGGTGGTGATTGTCCCCCGAATCGAGGCTTTCACAGTGTATCCCTGATACAGTGTCACGTGGAATGCCCAGTTCCTGCACGACCTCGGAGATGGAGTGACCCATAAGTCGGGCAGCCAAGATCTGGCCGAGATCAAATGCGTTGGTATTTCACGCTGTACTCGAATAATTACCAGTTGACCAGTACGGCATTACACTAGCGTGACACACTGAACTGTTCCACCCGCTCTAACGATTCTTCAACACATCGGATACCTTTAATTTAATGAGTCATGAGTGTAGGGATATCGCATGACAACGTGAATCTCGATCCTCCCTAATCCGAATTCAGTGTGGTAACTACTAAGCCGCCTCGCTTGGTGCGACAAGAGGGAGTGATGGCGGCGGATGCTGAGCGGCTCTCGCATTTCGAGGACTGAAAGGAGGGCACAGAGACCTTTAGTAATACCAAATGGCACTTCTTAGAGTTGAATCCAGCGTTTACTCTTATATCAGCATTTCCTGGACGCAAATTATCAACGAATCATTTTTTGACTTCCTAATTTTCTGTACCTTATCGAATTTCCACACGAAGAGAGTGCAAGTTCTGCAGTCAGGTGCTTTTCGCGTTGCCAGATCGGAAGACATAAATTATGTATCACCGCTCTTCACCCTCTATCAAATTCACTGTTTTCATCTGAGGTGGTGTTGCGAGATAATTCTCCTGACAAGAGAGTGCCAATTGCACGACTAAACCCCAATAAAAATTATTTCAAAATATAGAGGTGTGTCTATTCTACCACCCATAAAGGTCGTACGTTCTTCCCTTATTTGGCTCAAATGGCTCTGAGTACTATGGGACTTAACTTCTGAGGTCATCAGTTCCCTAGAACTTAGAAGTACTTAAATCTAACTAACCTAAGGAAATCACACGCACCCATGCCCAAGGCAGGATTCGAACCTGCGACCGAAGCGGTCGCGCGGTTCCAGACTCTAGCTCCTAGAACCGTTCGGCCACACCGACCTGCTTCCCTTATTTGTCATCGAAGTTCAAATGTGGAGTGTGTATGAATCGATTAAAAGGCAGTTGACTGAAGAGCTCGTCACAAAGATTTTGGTAATGTGATCGCTGTGTCTTTTGATAATGGAGCACTGCAATTAGGATACACGGAAAATAATGTATCGTGTCTTCATGTTTCCCCTGTAAAGTTTTTCAAACACTTCAACGAAATTCCACATTTGCACTTCGATGACGAATAAAGGAAGAGCGTGCGACAGCATAGCAGTTTCTATTTTAAGAAATATGACTTTGTGTTAAGATATATTGTTTCAAGCCGGTGTATAGATTTTTGCCAAAAAAAACGTTATTTATTACTCTTGTGAATTCGATAGTGACAAATGTGTTTAACGTCGTATTGTTTCTTTAACAAATTGTGATTCTACAGCCTTTAGATTAGTGTACTTCCATTGTAAGAAAACGGTTTCGCTTGCCTCTGTAGCCACGACAGGTATAAGGGTCGATCAAAAAAAAAAAAAAGTTTCCGTTAGATGCCTGCACAGTCCATAAACGGTATGTCAGTCACCGTGAGCATTGAGGCAGTCATCCCACCGACCCAAAAAAATGGCTCTGAACACTATGGGACTTAATTTCTGAGGTCATCAGTCCCCTAGAACTGACAACTACTTAAACCTAAGGACATCACACACACATCCATGCCCGAGGCAGGATTCGAACCTGCAACCGTCGCGGTCGCGAACCAGATTGAAGATACCTGTTTGGTAAAACACTGTGTCCTGCTGCTTGAAGTCCTTAACTGCCTGCTGCACGTCCTCGGGGAAAAATGTAACTATTGGTAACTTATGTAATTAGTACACATTCTTTCGAAATCGTGATTTTTTAAAAGTAATTTATAATCAGGGGTAAACACAGCAATCAGTCGTTTATCAATGTGTGTTTTACTGCAGATATAGCAAGAATTCAGCTACAGCATAACCATCATCATCTCTACTAAGCGCATTGATGATGGGTATACTGTAGCTGAACGTCAGCTAAATCTGCAATTAAAAAAAAAAAAAAAAGATATGCGATTGGTTGCCGTGTTCATCCCCATTATAATTATTTCACAGTCGTTGAACACAGCGATTCCTAATGCAATCCAACCCGGTGAAAAATAATTTATTTTCGTGACCAAAACACGACTGACCCCTTTGGTTTTACCTCTCACAAAATTTGATTTTATCCCTCAGAGTGTAAATATCCTCAGGTTGGGAACCATAGATCAAGTTTGTTGCAATGTATTAGGGCTTCATGGTTCACTTACTTGCCTCTCAACGAGAGACGCAGCTGCATTATTAAGACACTGGACTTGGATACGGGAGCCATCCTGTCATCCGGACTCGGATTTTCAAAAAATTGCTCTAAGCACTATGGGACTTAACATCTGAGGTCATCAGTCCCCTGGACTTAGAACTACTTAAATCTAACTAACCTAAGGACATCACACACATCCATGCCCAAGGCAGGATTCGAACCTGCGGCCGTAGCAGCCGCGTGGTTCCGGGCTGAAGTGTCTAGAACCGCTCGACCACAGCTGCCGACTCGGATTATCTGCTGGAGGTCAGTTCCGGAATGGATCCTTAGATAAGACCACTGCAAAAAAATGGCTCTGAGTACTATGGGACTCAACTGCTGTGGTCATCAGTCCCCTAGAACTTAGAACTACTGAAACCTAACTAACCTAAGGATATCACACACATCCATGCCCGAGGCAGGATTCGAACCTGCGACCGTAGCAGTCGCACGGTTCCGGACTGCACGCCTGGAACCACGAGAAGACCACAGCAGACCCTTCTCATGAACACGGCTTCAAGGGATCTTTAAATTCCAACTTATTTTATTTCTTGTTGTAACATCTTATTGTTAAACGCATCATAATGTCTAATACTATCAAAACGAATATGTTCCGTGGAAAATACGAAAGTAGCACGCTGTAAGCTTTTCAGAGAATTTGTTGTCACTGTTCGTGCCATATTGACAAGATTTGTCACTGTTGTGTTAAGAAAATACCATTCTGAGAAAGCTGAAATCAAGAAAAAGAAAAGGTTTTGCAATGGGAAAACATGTTCTCAAATAATAAAGCATAATACTTTTCGTGAATTCTTTGTAATTCTTACGCTAATGTTACTGTAGGTGCAGTTAAAGCACGCAGCTCGATTTCGGGACTCTTAGGGTTCAAATTCCCGTCCAGTCATCCAGATCTAGGTTTTTTCGCATTAGTTCTTAATCACTTGAAAAAGTCGCAGCTGACTTGCTTCCATAGCGTCGTGCAACTATGGAGGTTCACAGACTCAAATGAGTATACTGACGACGATGCTTCTAGCTCCAGCATGTCTCTTAGAATAACAGGTGTTGCACTATGAAGTGTGATCGAGCCTGCCTTTATGACCTATCTAACAACTATATACAACACTCTATTTCATGATCACGACTGGAATATTAACGCCTGACCTCTAACGTAGAGGGAATTGGAAAGATCTGAACATTTCTTAAAATGGAATCTTATCAGCTGAGAGACAAAAACCTATTCCTGGTCATTTTTATTTTATAATATCTTAACCTATTTCTGAGTACTATATATTTTTCTTTAATTTTTTGTTAATACATCACGAATCTTGTCTTTGAGCTGGATTCCTTTAGGGATCGTGTGGCACTGTCTTTAAACAATCCGTGGCTGCTTTCCAAAATTGTACATAAATTACAATTTTCAATTTTACCAAACAGGTAACCGGAACAGCACCGTTCCCTTAAAATTGGGTAGAAAAACACCGGATATGAAGTTGTATTGTATTGTATTGTATTGCATGGAACCGGGGACCTAGAAACGACGGAGAGGCTTCGTTCCCGCCGTAGACCGCAGTGGTACACAACCCCACAAGGTGCTACAGCAGTCCATTCACCTCACCGCCGCTCCACACCGAACCCAGGGTTACTGTGCTGTTCGGCCCCCAGTCGACTCCTCCAGGAACGTCTCACACAAGACGTGTGTAACCCCAACGTTTGCGTGGTAGAGTAATTATGGTGTACGCGTACGTGGAAAAAGTGTTTGCGCAGCCGTCGCCAACATAATGTAACTGAGGCAGAATAAGGGGAATCAGCCAGCATTCGCCGAGGTAGATGGAAAACCGCCTTAGAAACCATACACAGATTGCCCGGCATACCGGACCTCGACACTAAGCCGCCGGGCAGACTCGTGCCGGTCAGACCGCACGGCTAACCGGCGGGCGGATATGATACACTACACAATGAAGTTCACTTAATGGTGGAGGTATAAAACTCTGAAATGGGTCGTGAAATTGCAAAATAGAAGTGACTGGATGCACAGAAAATACACCTTTCATTTGATACTTATAAAAGTCACATTTATAAATAACCTAAAATGATCGCGCTTCAAATGTAATGAACTTCCTTGTGAGGCTCGTAAGAGAAACGTATGGGGAAACTTGGAGTCTACTTTGAAGTTCTACTTTACGAACCGTCAAACTGACAACATATCACACTGATAACGACCGATGTAGTCAGCGCGTCCTGCTGAAGAAAAGAAGATTGGGATTTAACTCGCCGTCTACGTCAAGGTCATTAGAGACGTAGTACAAGCTCGTATTGGGCCAGTAGACGGTAGGAATTCGGCCGTGCATTTTCAAAGGAACCATCCCGGCTTCCGTATTAAGTGATTTAGGGAAACCACGGAAACCTACTTTGCGATGGCAGAATGTGCATACTGACACCAGTTTCCTCCAATGAGAGTCCAATACTTCGACCACGGCACCACGCTATTTTGTTCGTCCGGATAGTAAGTTAAAGAAGACCAGTAAATTCAAAAGTTCCATGCCTCGAGAAGCAAGTTTACGTTTACGCAATTTATCCGGGATGGTTGCGAAACGCACAAGTCTTTTGGGGTGATGAGGGAACGATCTTCTGGAAGCATGCCCTTCGAGTAAAAAAACGAAGGGCTTCCAGGGCGCCGGAGGCTCAAGCCACTTATTTCAGTCTCGTAGCCCCTTTGAGGCCCGTGGCGGAAGGGGACGGCCTCCAATTTAAGCTGCGACGCCAGTTGTCATCCAAGGTAGCTCGTAGTTCACTGGCGCCACTTCCGTCTATACCGTGAGAAGCAGCATTCTCTTCAGCTACTGCATAGGATCCACTATTTTGCGCACTTTTTTGAAATCTCAGTTCCGTGTTTGGCCTATAACCTTTAAATGCTTAGCTGCTACTTATTTTTATTGCAGCTCGTCAATTTCACAAGGGCATGTCTCAACATTTGACCAACAACTGTGAGACAGCCAGTTGGTGAGCACCAAACTGTATGCAAACTTCTTGGGTTAAATTACAAAAATATTTGCTGTGTCCCGTCCCATTTGTGATCCGTAAAGTCAGTGGCCTACTATTAGAAAGGAGTAAGCTACAATAATGCTCGTAGTTTCGTACTCTCCCTTCTTTTCATTTCTGTGCTCACTCATAGCAACACAAACTCAGCGCTACGCTGCACCTTAACTCATCGCAAACATCCACTTGACCGAGATACACAATGTGTTGGGCAAAGAAGTGAAAACCCTAGTTCATTCTTTCATTATGTCTCACAAATACCAATGAAAATGGCACAAGCTTTCTTTGCATACGGGTAAACGATATGGCATCACTAGAGGTCGGGTGGCAATGCTCTTATCAACTGACCGCTGTTCTTGAACCGACCTAACATTTCAGTAGACAAGAAGTTAAATTCTAATCTTGATTATTTCCTCCTCTATACTCTGCAGTCTCTGTTCTTTCTTACGCCACAGAAGCGATAGTTCACACATAACAATAAAGGAAACTGGAAGAAATGATGCAGTGGAAAGTATTTTAATGACAGTCCAAGTCTTGTTTCCAAAGGAAACGGTTTACTCTATATGAATGTGTGTTATGAAATAAACTTTCTCGGCAGACAGTGAGCAGGGTCAAAATTTGAAGAAGAGATTGGTTAGAGGACTACCTACAGAAATCCCAGGTCGGTTACGTTTCCAGCGCATTATTTTAATCTGTCAGGGCTGCTTATTCTGCTGCATGTAAGCTACTACTTTTGGCGTAAGTTAGCAAATAAGCTACATTTTGCTACACTTTGGTTCTGATCCTATGGAAATCAAATGTGAAGGTAATAAACTGAAGGTAATTGTGCTCAGTTATATCGTAACAACCCAACAAGACACTCTGAGACGCAAACAGAACGAGAGCCGTTTATCCTGGGGTAAGAACTGCATGGCACTGTTCCATGGTAGACCCCAAGGAGTGGTTTCAGCAGTTCTAATTGGAAATATTTCCCCGCTTCTTGCATTTCCTACTCCAGCTTCTTCAGTTATAATCACGAAGCTTGCTCTACTGAGCCTGTTACTGCAGTGAAACTAGTGCAACAAATTCCGCCATTCGATTTTCCTCGTGTTTGATGTAGTATCCCAAGACGGACGCTTTGTTTCATAAATCGAGACAATTAAATAAATGAAAAGTCTTAACGATACCACGGAGACCGCTACAGGCTGCCACGTGGCAACGAAAGCATTCGGTCTAGGTGACTGCTGGCTCTCTTCCAAGAGGAGTTGGGCCTACACGTGCGCTGGAGACGTAACAGCGCCTCCCGAACATATATTTTGCTGTTTTCTAATACTGTTTTAGTACGTTGTATAAGGAAATGTACAAATTAAAACCGCAAGACAAATATTTACTGCACTCAAAGCACGCGTTCCTTTATTTCAAGCTTTTTCAGTTAAAAAAAAAGCCAAGAAATGAAGTTTGGCGTCAACATCACCATGACGTCGTATTCATTAGAAACGAAAAGAAATTCGGTCGTGGTCTTATTTAAGGAACCATCTCGGCTCTAGCTTAAGCAGTGTAGGGATGATCAGACGGGATTTGAATCCTACTCCTTCCAAATATCAGTCCATTGTTGTAACTACTGCGTCACGTCGCTCGGTAACAGAATCCAAGTAACAGTTTATTCTCTAGTGCTTTACACAGAAAAGAAAGCTGAACAGAGGTTTCAGAGACGCCAAACAGTCGCTCCTTTAGGCCAACATGTTATAATAGGAGCAGAAAATCTGTAATTATAATGAAGTGAGTATATTCTTATGGAAATGCAAGCTGGACAGACCTTAGGAGCTTACTGGAACGTCGCGCCATGTGTGTGGCCTAGTTGCCTTAGCAAGGTATCCAAACAGCTCCTTGTACCTTCAAATTGACTTCATTAGGCGCAGCAAGCTGGATACCTGATGACCTTAGTAGAATAATGCACATCTTCCGGACATGTGAAACATGGCAGCAATACCTTATGCACCAAGAAGAATGAAAACGTTTCTCGCTTCCTGTGAGCAATTCCTCCAAAAAAAAAAAAAAAAAAAAAACTACATCCTAGGTAACTGTAGTAATAACATTTTCGACACAACTGTTTGGTCTTTTCTTGTTACCACAATCTTATAAATATTGCTGTGCTGCCCAATACGACCTGCACTATCCGACACAAGCACGTAATATCAAGAAGCAATGTCAGCTAGACAAAAAATTATTGTATTATTATTATTATTAATCATAATTATGTACTTGCAAAAAGGCGGACCTATCCTTCATTCGCTTAATTCATTTCCATAAATAATAATAATAATAACAATAATACATTCAGGCTGGGCTAAGGCAAAATGCCTTTCTGGTTTTATGCGATTTTTCAGCCATTGATCACTCCATCGTTTCCACAGGTGCCCCTAATCTCTCTTCCCGTTACCATGTATAGCAGCATTTGCTTGCGGTAATTCAGGTTATCAATTCCATCAATACGATGTTTAGAGTTCTCTCTGTACTTCGATATCTTCTCATTCATGAAAAAGACGTTCTATTCTTAACCACTATTACTTTTCAGAATCTCATCCCTGGTGGGTGGAACTTTCATTGTATTTTTTTTTTCTGAGAGTGTCCAGTTTTCACTGTCATATAGTTCAGAGAAAGCATCCCTGCCTTTTAAAATTTAATTCTGCTCTCTTCGCGCGATTTTTCAAATTAAGAATGTGCTAAAACGTGCTCAGTTTTTGGCTTAGCTCTTAACGGTGGTAACAGATATCACATCCCAGATGTTTTTAGTGTAACACTTGCACAGGTTCAAAAATGGCTCTGAGCACTATCGGACTTAACTTCTGAGGTCATCAGTCCCCTACAACTTAGAACTGCTTAAACCTAACTAACCTAAGGACATCACACATCCATGCCCTAGGCAGGATTAGAACCTGCGACCGTAGCGGTCTCGCGGTTCCAGACTGGAGCGCCTAGAACAGCCCGGCCGGCACTTGCACAGGGATCTAGCCAATAACTTGAGCATTAAATTTGTATTAAGGCCTGTCAGATAGTGATTGTATGGATTAATGCGAGTGAGATGGGTGTGGGTGACTGAGTGTCACTTTATAGGTTTCATCCTCACTGTGTGACAACAATTTTAGTCATTTTACCCATATTCATTTCTTGTAATGTGTAGGGGCACTGATAACTCCGACGTTAAGCACTTGTAGGCTCCAAACACACACACACACACACACACACACACACACACACAGCCAAATCTCACAGGTTTTTGGCTTTGGAAGCCCAGATTTTTCTCTTTTTGTGTCGATATTTTAAGGATTTATTTCATTCGCAATTTGTCTAAAATATGCGTAATATGCGTTGATTTTAGCAGTGTATCGTCATTATCATGGACGATAGTCATGTCATCAGGGAAGACCAAGCAGCTAAGATGGCATCTTTGATTCAGGCTAAAGCCTGGAAGGACTAGCATTTCCATTCTCTCATTATTTGATCCAAATAATGTCAAATATATTGATACGAATAATTTCAGTGGAAGATTAAAAGCTCGTTTCACTCCACTGTTCTTCTAGATACAGTCCTCAACCCTCGCCCCAGTGTTTATTATCACTACTGTGCTGTTGTAGAGGTTTTTTGTTGCTGCAATGGAATGTTGAGGGTATGCAAATATCTTCAAGGCATTCCAAAGAAATTCTCTGTCAACCGTGACGACAGATTATTTTTAAATCTACAAAAGCGAAGTAAATCTTTATATCAGATTCCCAATATTTCTGTATTAATTGCATATGCACCTAAAGCTGATGTAAGTACTTTCCTGACAAATCAAAACTGTGTGCCAGAATAGGGCTGGAGCCCATATATACCCTGCCCGCTCAAGACGAAGGCATGGGACTCATTCGTGGGACAGAATATTGTTTCAACCTGTTACCAAGTCTCGTAGCATAGTACATTCCGAGGCACAGTGAACTGTAGTATTTATTCGAAATATAAGTAAAATTTAAATCAAAACGCTTAATAATTTCAAGAACAGCGATATTAAATGAAAAAAAAATGAACTGGAATAAGATCTTCTATACATGCCCGCATCGAAATCCTTTGTTGCTAACAGTCGCTAGTGTGACGGTGTTTAAGTCTCAGAGGCGGCAGACATTTTCGTCACCGTGTTGACGTATCTGCATATGTTCCTAATCACTAGGCCGTGCCGCCGTATCTCATGGTATGAAGACATGGGAATATTAAGTTCAGACGCGCATTTGGTCCCATTTCATAGGAGTAGGCTGTGTGCTATCACCGGCTTTCACTTTCTTCCTTTTCTCTCTCTCTCCATATAACTAACAACACAAATACAACACAATACTCACGATCCAATGGAAAGTTGAGAACGCTGAACCTCTAGGATATCTCTCAATCAGAAATGTCATGTGACGCCGGCCGCGGTGGCCGAGCGGTTCTTGGCGCTTCAGTCCGGAACCGCGCGAGTCCTACGGTCGCAGGTTCGAATCCTGCCTCGAGCATGGATGTGTGTGATGTCCTCAGGTTAGTTAGGTTTAAGTAGTTCTAAGTTCCATGGGACTGATGATCTCAGATGTTAAGTCCCATAGTGCTCAGAGCCATTTTTTTTTGTCTTGTGACGTTTAGATTTTAGCAAAAAGGCTTGGTGTACAAAGACCAGCTGTGGTTACCTAGTGTCATGAGACACGTGCCTAGTTGATGACTTGTCTCACAAACAAGTAGTTCAGGAAAAAACTGTCGTCTAATATTCTTTGAAGAAGGCAGTTTGACTGAATTATTCGTGAAATTTAATATCCTGCGGAATGCCTGTACCTTTTCTAGAACTTTTTTAGTGGCATCTGGATGCTGTCTTCCGTCAATGTTTGGTTTGTTTTCGGCAGTTGCAACTGTGACTGTCTAAGAACCTCTCCATCAGTGACACACACATAGTGTTAACCATAACCTTATAGCATATAAAGAATAACTGACGTAATAATTAAGATTTGCGTTAACTCCCACCGTCATGCATCTACTGTGACATTAGCTTCGTCGTGTTGGGCAATACGATGTAATGCTATTTTTTCTTCTAGTCTCACTTCCAGTTATCGGTGATATGTGTTAGCAATGATATAACATATTCCCTTTTTTCCTTTTTTAGTTAGGTAACATTGAGAGTTCAGCCGCATCACGCAGGGAAATATTGACAACAGTGCTTATTCTGAATGCTTATTTAGTTTAATAATTTCCCAAGACAGGCATGAAAGTGACCAAGTGTATTATAGTGTTTCAACGTAAACCAGAAAAGTTAAATATAGTGAAATTCCGGTTGATTATTCACTAGGAATCTGGCTGGCATAAATTGTTTTATTGGCGTTACTCATTATTTCCTGTGAGCGTGGGAGTACACCAATGTCATTTCGGCTTTGACGAAACCTCTGCTTTATGTGACTGCGGAAAAAAAATAGCCACTAGGTGAAGTTTGTAGTAAACCTGTTGCAGAGCCAGCACGTATGTTCTCAACAGTGATCCTTGGTGAAAGCGATCAAGCATTTGCGTCAAATCTCAGCTAATGTTTTCTGATCCGATCTACTGTCTTTAACATGCAAATGAAGTACGAACATTGGAACAAGACTGTTGTCCTCAAATGAGACCATATCATGTTCGAATGTAAAGCTCTTACTTCGTAGCCTTTATACGGTGTCTTTTAGTTCCTCATATAACAGGATTTGTTGCTGTCATAAGAGAACAGCGGATTTTTTTAACATTAGAAAACTGTTTCCGAGTTTCTGAGACATTTAAAAGACGGAAACTATTAATCTAAATTCATTAGCTCGTTAAGGGTTAACAAATAGGTAACCAAGACATTTCCAGTGTGCTGGAAACGTTAAATTCGACCTGTGTTAAGCGTCTGAGACACAACTCAAGAGAGAAATCTGAATTATTTTCGACTTTAACCAACTTATTTCTGTTTTCAATGTTACACCCCGTGTAATAAGAGTCAAATCTTTAGTATCTGGAATAAGAACACTTCTTGGAGTAAATGCAATGGGCAGAGACCGTAATCCAGTGTTTATTTCAGTTTTACTGACAGAGGATGTAGTAAACACGTGATACCATTACCGTAATAATGCCCTGATACTTAAGTTTATTACATGTGCTCATCATCTCAATGTAGAGTTGTGAATGCTACTTCATCTGCAAGGGGGAAAATTTCACGGTAACAATAGATTTATCTAGGGCAGGCTTTTCTGTGTTATGCTCTAGATCATGCACCAAAAAAAACATGTTTCAACTTTTGTGAAAGTTAAAAACCATACTTTAAATGAGGATACTCCATACGAAGAACGTCACATTACATCTACACCTACGTCCATACTCCGCAAACCACCTGACGGTGTGTGGCGGAGGGTACTTTGAGTACCTCTATCGGCTCTCCCTTCTATTCCAGTCTCGCATTGTTCGTGGAAATAAAGATTGTCGGTATGCCTCTGTGTGGCCTCTAATCTCTCTGATTTTGTCCTCATGGTCTCTTCGTGAGATAAACGCAGGAGGGAGCAATACTGCTTGATTCCTCGGTGAAGGTATGTTCTCGAAACTTGAACAAAAGCTCGTACCGAGCTACTGAGCGTCTCACTTGCAGAGTCTTCCACTGGAGTTTATCTATCATCTCCGTAACGCTTTCGCGATTACTAAATGATCCTGTAACGAAGTGCGCAGCTCTCCGTTGGATCTTCTGTATCTCTTCTATCAACCCTATCTGGTACGGATCCCACACTGGTGAGCAGTATAACCAATTACCAAAGTATTTATAAAGCTTCCTGTGGTAACCAGCGTGTTCAAAGAGGAACACTGCTCGTGAGGATCTTTAGATTTTTCTAGGTTTCTTGCAGAAGCGACAGCTGTCTCTAAAACGAACTTCATTCGCACAATAAACTCACTATGTGAGCAATGGATGTGGTGTCGCCGCGGTTAAGAAACTGAACTAGCATTCACCATTAGTGAGATATAAATAGCCGCATGTTATCTTGACGAAATTTTCCACATGTTCCATAAGTCATTTTAAACGATAGCAAAGATAGTTCTTTCAAGAAGCACAACATATTCTATCGCCCAACTGAGCTAGTGTTCAATTTTCTGATGACCGGAAAGTCGGCAAGACATTTGACTTTTTTCCACAGACTCGCTCGTTGTGTTTCATACTATGCAGTCATGTCCTGGTCTGCAGCTCGTGGTCGTGCGGTAGCGTTCTCGAACCTGCGCCCGGGTTCGGTTCCCGGGTTCGATTCCCGGCGGGGTCAGGGATTTTCTCTGCCTCGTGATGACTGGGTGTTGTGTGGCGTCTTTAGGTTAGTTAGGTTTAAGTAGTTCTAAGTTCTAGGGGACTGATGACCATAGCTGTTAAGTCCCATAGTGCTCAGAGCCATTTAGTCATGTCCTGAGCATATTCCGTAGTACGTAATATAGTGTATCCTGTTTGGCGCAAAGCAGCGAAGCGAGTGGATTCCAAGCCTTCCATAAATCGCGGCTCGTGCTGGCTTTAGAGGCCGGCCACGGCAGAGGTGTACACCCACCGCAGAGCAGAGCGCACGCCGCGACCTTCGGGCCTGGCCCGCCCACGGCGCTGTGCAGTCTACACGCACGCGGAGCTTGCTGCGACAATCCAGCTACGGCGGGTGCAAACTTCGGGGTCGAGGACAGCGTGACAGCCAAAGTGGAAACGCCGCTACACGGTGTCGACTACTGACACAAACTTACGTTGTCCATTAGATTCCGCGAGTGCAACCGCAGAAACCCTATTTCTTCACTTGATATTTCGACCAATCGCCTTTCGGCCATCTTCCGAGTGACCCGACAGTTTGAAACTACAGCACTAGCGCAATCCTTTCAAACCCGCGGATCGCGCCACTGTGCACGCGGTCACAGATAAACACGCGCTAGAAATATTCAGTGGTAAAACGTTGTGCTTAAACTGAATCTGTCATTAGATTGTCGATCTCAGATGGGATATCAAAGTATACATTACTGGCCTTTAAAATTGCTACACCGCGAAAATGACGTGTTACAGACGCGAAATTTAACCGACACAAAGAAGATGCTGTGATATGCAAATGATTAGCTTTTCAGAGCATTCACACAAGGTTGGCGCCAGTGGCGACACCTACAACGTGCTGACATGAGGAACGTTTCCTGGTAAAACGCCGGCCGGAGTGGCCGAGAGGTTCTAGGCGCTACAGTACGGAGCCGCCCAACCGATACGGTCGCAGGTTCGAATCCTGCCACGGTCATGGATGTGTGTGATGTCCTTAGGTTAGTTAGGTTTAAGTAGTCGTAAGTTCTAGGGGTCTGATGACCTCTGAAATTAAGTCCTATAGTGCTCAGAGCCCCTTTATGAGCCCTGGTGAAACGTTGTTGTGCTGCCTCGTGTAAGGAGGAGAAAAGCGTACCATCGCGTTTCCGACTTTGATAAAGGTCGGATTGTAGCCTATCGCGATTGTGGTTTATCGTATTGCGACATTGCTGCTCGCGTTGCTCGAGATCCAATGACTGTTAGCAGAATATGGAATCGGTGGGTTCAGGAGGGTAATACGGAACGCCGTGGTGGATCCCAATGGCCTCGTATCACTAACAGTCGAGATGACAGGCATCTTATCCGCATGGCTGTAACGGATCATGCAACCACGTGTCGATCCCTGAGTCAACAGATGGGGACGTTTGCAAGACAACAACCATCTGCACGAACAGTTCGACCACGTTTGCAGCAGCATGGATTATCAGCTCGGAGACCATGGCTGCGGTTACCCTTGACGCTGCATCACAGACAGGAGCGCCGGCGATGGTGTACTCATCGACGGACCTGGGTGCACGAATGGCAAAACGTCATTTTTTCATATGAATCCAGGTTCTGTTTACAGCATCATGATGGTCGCATCCCTGTTTGGCGACATCGCGGTGAACGCACATTGGAAGCGTGAATTCGTCATCGTCATACTGGCGTATCACCCGGCGTGATGGTATGAAGTGCCATTTGTTACACGTCTCGGTCACCTCTTGTTCGCATTGACGGCACTTTGAACAGTGGACGCTACATTTCAGATGTGTTACGACCCGTGGCTCTACCCTTCATTCGATCCCTGCGAAACCCTACATTTCAGCAGGATAATGCACGACCGCATGTTGCAGGTCCTGTATGGGCCTTTCTGGATACAGAAAATGTTCGACTGCTGCCCTGGCCAGCACATTCTCCAGATCTCTCACCAACTGAAAACGTCTGGTCAATGGCGGCCGAGCAACTGGCTCGTAACAACATGGCAGTCACTACTCTTGATGAACTGTGGTATCGTGTTGAATCTACGTGGGCAGCTGTACCTGTACATGCCATCCAAGGTCTGTTTGACTCAATGCTTAGGTGTATCAAGGCCGTTATTAGGCCAGAGGTGGTTGTTCTGGGCACTGATTTCTCAGGATCTATGAACCCAAATTGCGTGAAAATGTAATCACATGTCAGTTCTAGTATAATATATTTTTCCAATGAATACCCGTTTATCATCTGCATTTCTTCTTGGTGTAGCAATTTTAATGGCCAGTAGTGTAATTAGAAGGTGTACTCCACCACATCCGAATTATTGGGTTGTCACAGCCGGGTGTACATTGCGGGTTCCGAGCATTTTTCATGGACCGCAGAGGTCGTCCGTCCGAAGTACTCGTATGAAAGACCATGCTCGCAAGGGATCTTGTAAACTTCAGCCTTGCGGAGCATGAAGTTAACTTTGACGGATGAAAAGCTACTGCTCTCTTCGGCGGAGGGAGAAAAATCCCTTAAACTTTGTACTTGGTGAGGATCTTACTTATTTTGTTGTTGACAAATGTCCCCCATATGGAAGAAAAGTCATGGATATAAGTCTCTTTTGGTAATCTTCTTAATTCCTTAAGTTTTATCCGCAACGCCTTATATATCTGTTGTGGACAGCACCCATTTATTTAAAAAGACTCCATTTAAGAGTAAAAGCTCATGCTTCAAACTACTTTCGTCAGCAGCACCATGTGTTCCGTGAACAAAAGTTCTCAGAATAATCATCATCTGGAAAGGGTGGTGGTGGCTATTGGCATGTAAATGCAAGTCCGCATGGGTGAGCTTCCGTTAAACGACATGTACGAAGGTGCCATCATCTTTGCGATGAATCAAAACATCTAAACATGACTGCATCCCTTCTTTTTGATTTCCACTGAAATTGAAATGTTTCCATGGATGTTGCTTGGATGGTTTAAAATGCCTGTAGTTTATCCTGACCCTGGGGTCACACTACAAAAGTGTCAAAATATTTCCAAATTACTATGGATGGATTTCAAACTAGCAGATTCCAGCACCTTTTCGGCGAAGTACTCCAAAAACAAACAGGCCACCAAGGGCGACAATGGATTACCCATGGCGACGCCATCAGCCTGTTCAAAAAAAATCGTTATTAAATAAAAAAAAGTATTTCGACGTCAGAACATGTTATAACAAGGATGTAATATATTTATAAAAACTTTTGGCGATGACAGATAAAGATTTTGAAGGGGAACTCTTGGTGAACGGCAAAAGTTTCAGGTGAGAGAACAGGATATTTACGATTGTACGCACGAAATCTAACGGATAATTCATTACGCCGCAAAAACATGACGTTACATTTATATTGGTTACTACACATCAAGGAAAACTAACTGTAAACGTTATCTGTCGATGCCATGAAACTGCGACAAAGTGTAGAACACATCTTACGGCACA
Organism: Schistocerca gregaria; assembly: GCF_023897955.1. Classification (NCBI taxonomy): domain Eukaryota; kingdom Metazoa; phylum Arthropoda; class Insecta; order Orthoptera; family Acrididae; genus Schistocerca; species Schistocerca gregaria. The sequence continues at coordinate 599,823,783 of NC_064931.1, read as the reverse complement.
AATAAAGTATGGAAAACAATTCTCGATAAAGACTGGAGGTTCCAATTTAAAACATCTGTGAATTGTACAACGGATGAGAAAAACATGAAGAGTAATTACAGAAAGCAGTGATGCAAGGACATTCAGTGATACTAGCTCACTGGAAAATGTACTAATCACACCATTAATCTCTTTGGAGTTCTGTAGATGGTTCGAACTGGTACCAGGCTGCTATGTGAGCCGACACTGTTAACGTGAGTTACGACAGCAAGGTGATTTTCGTATCTGCTTGTAGGTTGAAAGGAATCAGCGTAGCAAGATGGGTCGACATGGAGACGCGACAGAATATCAGAAAGGAACTGTTTTAGTTTGACGTACCCACTAGCACACCTTGAATGAAGCTGCGCGATCTTTTTGGTATATCAATGCAGACTGTGCAACGTGTTTACGTGGAGTGTATCTCACGAAATGACCAGGACAGAGAAAATCAGAGACATCAGAGCTCGTACACAAACATATCGAAGGTTGTTACTCCCACGCACCATTAGCGAATGGAACATGCAAGGGGTACATTTATAGTGCTACCAGAGGCACCGTTCGTCACACACCGTAAGGTAAATGGACAACTTCGTGATGAGTATGTTGTAGAGACTCCCGTCTTCAAAGATGACAAAAGCTGTGTTCAAAGGGCTACACGCATACATTCCCGATTGAAATAACACACAGACACTCAATAGCACCTCGTCTGACCGTCTAAATCGCTGGATCTTAAATCCACATAAAATTTCCTGGCCTATTTGGAATAACCGGTGAATCGCAACAGTCAGAATCCTCACTATGTGGAACCTCTATGGGACCTAGTAATCGAAGAGTGGCTTCAGCTGAATATGGTATGCCTGGTGAAACTTGTGCACTCTCTTTCTCGCTGAACTGACGCCATTATCAAGGCCAAAGGCGGTGTTACACGGTATTAGCGTGATGTCTCCCGGGCTTGAATAATTATGTTTCCGGTGTGCTCAGAATTAAGTGAGCTCGAGATTAAAAAGCAATTGATGAAACTGGACCGACAAACTGCACTTCCTACGTAACTCATAACTAATCATCTCCGAGTAATGAACGGATTACCTAGTAACGTAAGCTGAAGAGTCTTATTAAATTCTCCACAGTGAAACCTACGTCATTTTTAAGAGAGTAATTGCTAGACTTAGAGAGAAAGGTTTTGAAAATGTTGACAAGAATACTCTCTTTCAAATTCTGAAGGCAGCAGGGCTAAAATATAGGGAGCGAAACGCTGTTTTCAACTTGTACAGAAACCAGATGGCAATTATAAGTGTCGAGAGGCACGAAAGGGAAGCAGTGGTTGAGAAGGGAGTGAGACAGGGTTGTAGCCTATCTCCGATGTTATTCAATCTGTATATTGAGCAAGCAGTGAAGGAAACAAAACAAAAATTTGGAATAGGAATTAAAATCCAGGGAGAAGAAATAAAAACCTTGAGGTTTGTCGATGTCATTGTAATTCTGTCAGAGACAGCAAAGGACTAGGAAGAGCAGTGTCTTGAAAGGAGGATATGAGATGAACATCAACAAAAGCAAAATGAAGATAATGGAATTTAGTCGAATTAAATCGGGTGATGCTGAGGGAATTAGATTAGGAAATGACACTTAAAGTAGTAGATGAGTTTTGCTATTTGGGCTATAAAATAATTGATGATGGCCAAAGTAGAGAGGTTATAAAATGTGGACTGGCGATGGCAAGAAATGCGTTTTTGTAAGAAGACATTTGTGAACATTGAGTATAGATTTAAGGGTCAGGAAGTCTTTTCTGATAGTATTTGTATGGAGTGTAGCCATGTATGGAAGTGAAATATTTAATATAAGCAGTTTAGACAAGAAGAGAATAGAAGCTTTTGAAATGTGGTGCTACAGAAGAATGCTTAAGGTCACATGTGTAGGTAACGTAACTAATGAGTATTTACTGAACAGAATGGGGGAGAAGAGGAATTTGTAGCACAATGTGACTAGAAGAAGAGCTCGGTTGGTAAGACGCGTTCTGAGGCATCAAGGGATCACCAGTTTAGTAGTGGAGGGAACTGTGGGGGGTAAAAATCGTAGAGGGATGAATACACTGAGCAAGTTAAGAAGGATGTAGATTGCAGTAGTTATTCGGAGATGAAGAGGCTTGCACAGGATAGAGTAGCATGGAGAGTTGCATCAAACCAGTCTTTGGACTGAAGACCACAACAACAACGACAATTGCTCGTGACGCAAATCAGAGGACGTATTAGCGGTGGTTCGATATTGTCCAGTGAGGTACCAAACATACGAGATCTTCCTTTTAGCACACGACCCTAGTGATTCTGTATCTCATGCTCATTGTCACTGCTACCTTTGGCATTACGGGCATGATCCCTGTGAGAACATCGCGAATCTGTCGGAAGAAATTTAACTGAAAAACTTTATTTGAAGCCAGTAATCACAAACGTAACATTCAAGTTAGTATAATAAGGTGATATTACGGTGTGTATTGTGCTAAAGTTACCTTGTAACGTAATGTGAAGATGACCACGCACGAGCCGAAACGGATTATGTTAAACAGAATGTTATGTCTGCGATCATTGACTAGAAATGGAGTCGTCAATCAAGTTTTTTTTAATCTTTGACAAGAAGCGCCCTATTGCTAGCAGGCAGCAGACCACCGCAGCTATATGCGAGAAAGAATATCAGTGGCAATCTCTTTGAACAACACCGTCAATTACACAGTCAAATCATTACTGTAACATTTTGTGTGCAAAAAATTTTAAAGTAAAAACTATCTGAGCTATTTGTAAGACAAGACCTTCGCTGTATGCACTCCGTATCTGCTGAAGATGTCGTGTTACCGGTTTAGTGTATTTTTTGAATCCCATGATACATATTGTCATCAAAGTAATGAAGAAAAGCGGACAAGCACGTAACAAACGATGACGTAGTACACGTAGCTGAGTATATATCTGAAAATATTTTATAGTGACAGTTTTATTCAATGGTTCCTCTGACGGTCGGAAGAGACGAGCGCTATGTAGCAACCATTTTTCTCTACGTGTGAGAAAAACGAGCACACTTCCGCGACTGTTAGAGTATTACCCTCCCACAGAAATCGATACCAAATTATTTGAATGCAAACATGTGAAAATTCTATCTTTAGACGTTGTCTAAAGGGTACTGTTTCAGACATTTACATATTCTCGTATGAGAACCAGATAGAGACACACTGATATGCGATTTTCACGTTTATTGACAGAGGGTTTGAGACTACCACCAACGTTCATAAAACAATATCGTTCCTGGTGAAAACCTGTAGGAGCTCCACTATTGATGGTCCCATGTTCAGGGTCTCGTCTTGCAACTGATGAGGAAGGAGGAAGGAGTAATACCTCATCAACAACTGGGATCATGCGTTCTCAAAGGCAGAGAGACTGGAAGATCAAATGGAATAATCCACACAGAAAAAAATTATTTTATACTAACAAGATGATCTTACGTTGATTTCAACTTCTACCGTTTGAAATACACAGTTTCAATCACCGGAATGCAAAGTCTACCGAAAAGAAGCATTATCACAGGTGGTAGCTCGGAAGAGGAACTCAGCACTGTGTTGTGCAGAGCATTCCGACCTTGGATTCCGAAGAGTCCCAATATGTGCAGTAGGGAGGAGTCAGAACTCCATTGGGATCCTGTGATCATTATAAAATGATCTCTCAGGATAAGGGTTTTGCTGGAACTTTCAATTTAATTGTTCATATTAAGGCCGCGTGGGATTAGCCGAGCGGTCTGGGGCGCTGCAGTCATGGACTGTGTGGCTGGTCCCGGCGGAGGTTCGAGTCCTCCCTGGGGCATGGGTATGTGTGTTTGTCCTTAGGATAATTTAGGTTAAGTAGTGTGTAAGCTTAGGGACTGATGACCTTAGCAGTTAAGTCCCATAAGATATCACACACATTTGAACATTTTTTTTTTGTTCATATTAAGGCTGATAAAAAGAAAAAAATGAAAATCCTCTTAGATAAAAATGAAATATAAATTCGATGTATTCAAGCAACACAATTTTTGCACAAAAATGTAACAGAAACATAAACCTATAGAATCAGCGATCAAAGTCAGGCAACAAACCTTACTATTAGGTAAGGCACTTTAAATTCATAAATAATAATAATAGTAATAATATAAAATAATTCGATACTGTTTCAATAAGCATATTTCTTCTAAATACAGAACACAAAAATTAAAGGTATGTCCTTAGTAGAACCGTAGCATATCACTTGTTGATACACTAAGTTCAATTCTTGTTCTAACAAACGAGAATTTGTTTTCATGTCATTTTCCGTATCTTTCAATAATGCTTCCCAGACTCATATGAAAAAAACTCGAAAACAACTGTAAGCACTGAAGCCGAAGCAACTGTTTTAAATTTTCTTTACAGGTCCGTAATTGTGAATTGCTGTCTCATTGCTCGTTGATTTATAAATGGCTGTTTGGAGTTTCCAATCATCAACATAGAGTTCTGTTTACCGCATCCAATACTATTATCTCTGGAACTGCGCGACTGCTACGGTCACAGGATCGAATCCTGCCTCGGGCATGGATGCGTGTGATGTCCTTAGGGTAGTTAATTTTAAGTTGTTCTAGGGGACTGATGACCTCAGATGTTAAGTCCCATAGTGCTCAGAGCCATTTGAACCATTTTGCCACATTTGCGACACTTCACAAATCCGTTAGTTTTACCTACAGCTGGCGGACTGGTCGAGTTATAGTGGCTAAGGTGGTAGTGGTGGTAAGTTTCTATGGGACCAGATTGCTGAGGTCATCAGTCCCTACGCTTATACACTACTTCAACTAACTTACGCTAAGGACAACACACACACACCCATGCCCGAGACCCGAGGGAGAACTCGATCATTCGATCATCCGACGGAGGGGGAGGGGGTGGGGCGGGGGTCGCACCGCGATCCGTGGCGGCAAGGCGCCCTTAGACCGCGCGGCTGTGGCTAAGGAAATAAACTCGTAACTTCGTTAGCTGCTGTTGTGTTCTAGGCTTAACGGTAAATAATGAATACCACGAGAGACCGCCACCACACAGGCATAACCACTCGCATGGCGCCTCTCAGTTTCAAGTAGCTTACAAATTCGGACCATTTTGTGCTTCTGAGCCAAGTCCATCCGCGCGTCCTACTCGTCCGCTGGTAGTGTTACCAGCCGCCAAAGAGAGCACTGTCAACCGTGGACTGTATTATTTCCGCCTTGCACTGGCAGAGATGGAAATCCCTCCACCGACAGGCACAAAACACGATGTGCCGTGGACTTTCAGACAGTTCCGATCTCAGTTCGGAACCTGCAGCCAGCTCAGTATAGCTACTGCATTTAGCGATGGAGCACGGTTCCACGAATTACGTTGAGAAGGCAACATTCCGAATTACTTGTTGCCGTTTACGGTACAAAATGCCAGTCACGAACGAGTGCATTACAACATTCAGTCATAGTGAAAATATCGTAGAGTGCCAACAGACAGCAAAGTTAGTAAAAATTCATAGTATTAGGTATAGGACATCAAGTGTAACACATCAAACTGTCACCAAAGTGCCGCTCCGTCAAGTTATTGTTTAGGCTGATAGTTATTGTATGCTATCTGCCACTTTTTTTTAATAACTGCAGTAAGCCACTTTTCTGCTACCGGGGGTGTTTGGGTGTGAATTAATAGTAACACTCAGTTACAGCATTCTCATTAGCCACTGTTATTCCTTACTTGAAGAAGCATGTCCGCGCGGCTTACCCCGTCGAAGGTTCGAGTGCTCCCTTGGGCATGGGTGTGTATGTTGTCCTTAGCGTAAGTTTTAAGTTAAATTAAGTATTGTGTAAGCTTAAGGACCGATGACCTTAGCAGTTTGGTTCCATAAGACCTCACCACAAATTTCCAATTTTGAAGAAGAATATTCAACCACCTGTGCAGATCGTTAGTCAGCTACCATTTAGACATAATAATTTTGAAGAACGTATCAGTATGGAAAATGCAAAACGTTTTCACATTATCATCCTAAATAACCACTTTTTATAAAAAATTTGCAGAAATTAAGCGTATTTTTAAAAGCTGACATTTTAGGCTGGACTTGACCATGATTTTTATGAATATCAACGAAAATAAAAATTGCTGTAACAACAATTTACTGTAACCAATCGCAGCTTATTATTATTTCCACTAACACGTATATAAAACCTCCACCTTTGTTTGAGTCTTGTGGGGTTGGGTTGGGGTTGTTTGGGGGAGGAGACCAGACAGCGAGGTCATCGATCTCATCGGATTAGGAAAGGACGTGGAAGGAAGTCGGCCGTGGCCTTTCAAAGTAACCATCACGGCATTTGTCTGGAGTGATTTAGGGAAATCTAAATCAGAAAGGCCGGACGCGGGATTGAACCGTCGTCCTCTCGAACTCGAGTTCAGTGTGCTAGCCACTGCGTGAGCCTTGTGTTAAAGTAATATTTTACGAGGGCGGGCTGAAAAGTAATACTTCCGAAAATTTACTGTGTTCTTAACGTCGGTTGAGGCGTTACATGTCATGCAAATTACTTGGTCGAAGCTGCACCCCTCTGCCGCCAGAGGGCTCCGATTTGCAGCGTGAAACGTGGCGGTGTGTAACGTAACCATGTCAGCGTGTGAGAAACAGCTTGCTGTAATCGAGTTTCGAATTCGAAGAGTTCGTTTAGACATGTAGCATCCTCACCTTCAGCACGACACTGGCAAACCACACACGAGTGCTGCGACATCTGCAACAGTCCGACGCCTTGGGAACACTGTCATCGATCGTTCTCCATACGGTCCCGACATGGCCCCATGAGATTTTCATTTGCTTCAAAACCCTAAAGAACAGCTTCAAGGACTTCACTTTGATAGTTATGAAGCAGTGCAACTAGAGGTGACGTGTGGCTCCGTCAACAAACGCCAACAGTCTATACAGTGACAGTATCAACAAACTGGACTTTCATTGCGAGAAATGTGTTCGTTGCCATGTTGACAATGTTGAGAAATAAATATGTAGACATGAAGACTGAAGATGTAGAATATTAATTAAGTTTGTTTTATTTAAAAAGCTTTAAGATTTTTCACACAAACAATTGGAGGCGTTACTTCAACACGCCCTCGTATTTCTGTCTTCTGCTAACAGACAGTTCCACAGGTTACCCAAAACACGTACACACAGTGCATACATGCCGTATTAACAATCATTAACCCATCTGATGATGAAAAGCCAAACCTCCGAAATATATAGTAGAAACAATAATAAATTGTGACTGGTCACCCCGGCCGGAGTGGCCGAGCGGTTCTAGGCGCTGCAGTCTGGCACCGCGAGACCGCTACGGTCGCAGGTTCGAATCCTACCTCGGGCATGGATGTGTGTGATGTCCTTAGGTTAGTTAGGTTAAAGTAGTTCTAAGTTCTAGGGGCCTGATGACCTCAGCAGTTAAGTCCCATAGTGCTCAGAGCCATTTGAACCATTTGAAGCACACAGTAAAATATTCAGTCGTTTGCGTACTAGGGCTTGTAACAAATCTGATCTAAATGTACCGAGCAAGGTAGCACAATGTTTAGCACTCTGGATTCTCCTTCAGCAGAACGTCAGTTCAAATACCCGTCTGGCTATCCAGATGTAGGTTTTCCGTTATTTCCCTAAATCGCTTAAGGCAAATGCCGGGATGGTTGCCTAGAAAGAGCACAGCCGATGTTCTTTTCCACCCTTCTATAATTTGAGCTTGCGCTCGGTCCTAATGACCTCATTTTTGAAGGAACGTTAAACTCTAATCTTCCTATCTTCGATCTAGATACCTACAATGATTAACCAAATTTTATGGGTGTTATTATTACGTGTATTAAAATGATGACCGGATAGCTGAAGAGTGGGCAATACATACCTGTAAGACACCTAAAGGCTGTAACGAACAAAGATTGAGAGAAAATACAGACAGTACAACGTGGGAGCCGTCAGCGCGTTCGGTCCGCTGTCTGGCAGCCGCTTGTAGAGTAGGTGTTTACTGGCCTCTACCCACGCCTCGGCACGTGGGGGCCATCGATTTGATGCGGGACTCGTGAAACAGATGTGAGGATCACCAAAACATCTCTATCAAACTGCGCTCTGTACACTTCTGTGATCCAGTTTGAAAGTACGAGTATCTGGCCAATAATTTACTGCACTTTTCCCTCTAATTCACAACAAGAAGTTATATACCACTAGGTAGTAACAAACTGCACCTATAATCTTTACCAGTCTCTTGTATCTGTACTGAAGTACCTACGACTGTCATAATGTCTTTCATATTGTCATTATCGCCAAGCGAAGTGCCATAGAGTGGAATCGTGTTAGGAGGTGCGGTATTAAAAGCCAAGTCCATCAACAATGATTTATATTTTTCGTGTGTGTCCCAGATAACTAGATGTGAGTTACAGTATGGGGTGTCTGAGTAGGTCAGGCCAATATCCTTCGTTAACCTGATTCATTTCAAGATTTTTCACCGTCTTTAGTAAGTTCCTTCTCCACAGGACGTTTAAATCTAATGTTTCTGCCTTCCTTGATTGCTCTCTTATTAGGGACTACAGTTTCCACACTTCGCGTTTTAATAAATTTCAAGTTTATAGCGGCGTCAGTAAAAGAGTTTTGTATCCCATTGCGTCATTTCATTTTATTTATTTGTTCCTGTACCATGCTTCCATTTCAGTAGTAATAGTACGAGAGAAGGGAGATTGAATATTAACATGTTGACTTCGAATTCATCAGAGACGGAGTACTACTTATTTGGGCGAGAACGAGGAATGACACTGGTGTTAAGCTCGTGAACAAACGATCCTGGCATTTGCTTGAAACGGTTGAGGGACTCCACGGACAAACTAGATCAGAACAACATGATGGGGATCTGAAGCGAACTTCTCCCGAATGGCTTAACCACTGCAACACTTCGCGTTATGGACTTCATTTTCTATGTGAATGACAAACGTACCGGGCAATCCTGCCGTTCCAAAATAATGAAAACTCGGTCACTTGAAAAGTGTTTCCAGTAGCGAGATACTTTTTGGACAGAAATGAACAGAAATACCTGCTTTTAATGATAATGTTTTATTGATAAATTTGTTAGGCTTCAGTGTCACCTAAGTTGTCACCCCTCTTTTTCATGTAAAATGTATTGTTGTAAAACATTAAAAATATTGGGGACTGGCTGTAGTGTGTTCTGTAAAAATCCGAAGCGAAATTTCCTCTGGGTGCAGATGAAATGCATACAACGTAATATCATTCTGTGCCACAACACAAATTTCTCACTCAATTGAAGGTCAATCCGTCGATGAAAACTAAATTTATTCTGCTTACTATTTTAATTGTTAAACATTAAATCTCGTGTGTTTCTACGTATTTTTGTTTTGACAAAACCCGAAGTCGAAAGAACTTTTTGAATCATAGAATTATCTTTTCTGTTACTTTTAGAGCTCACAGTCGGCCTCTACTGTGAAGTGCAAGGCTGCGTCTCCCGTTGCTTTCGCTGCCTTCCCATAAGTTCCAGCTGACGTGGCGCCGTCGTAAAACACTGAGTCACATTCATTTCAAGTCCCGTTTTGGCCTTCCATATTTCCCTAAATCACTTAAGGCAAAATGCTGGGATAGCTTGTTTCAAGAGGACACTGCCTGTCTCCTTCCGCAGTCCGAACACGTGCTCCGTGTCTAATAACTTCGTCGTCAGCAAGACGTCATACACTAAATCTTCATTTTTTTCCCGACGACCTAATTGAGAGGTTTGGGATACAGCTGTGGAAGATTCATCATAAGCCATGAAAACAACACTGTTTTTCGCATTGCGTTGATAACATTTTCCAGTAATCTGACCTGAATCAGTTAATTTCCTAGCCGGCCTCTGTAGCCGAGCGGTTCTAAGCGTTTCAGTCCGGAACCACGCTGCTGCTACGGTCGCAGGTTCGAATCATGCCTCGAGCATGAATGTGTGTTATGTCCTTAGGTTAGTTAGGTTTAAGTAGTTCTAAGTCTAGGGGACTGATGACCTCTGATGTTAAGTCCCATAGTGCTCAGAGCCATTTGAACTATTTTTGAAGTTAATTTCCGGACTATCCCCTCCGAAGATCCTGAATGTATTTATCAAGCCCACGAAAATAGGACAATGCGTTTTCTGTTATGTGTGATTACTTATAATCTGTTTAAGCTCTACGGGAGGCCAATTCAGAAGATTTAAGAATATACAGATGCGTTTTGCCGGTAATAATCTCACCCAGACCCTTCTTTCCATTATCATATTCATTTAAGGGAACACAACATCGAAGAAACATTCGTCACTGTCATCCACACGATACAATTACCTACCTGACTTATCTCCCTAGGCCGAAGATCTGGCTTACGGCGAGTGAATATAAGGTGTCTGACATTATCACTACGCTCAATCGTTGGCAACATGGATTTAATTGTAGAAGTTGCTGCTTCTGAATGAATAATTTTAACTCAGAGACGATGAAGTGAGATTGAAGTTTAACTTTCGTCGACGGTGAGACTGTCAGAGACAGGGGACGAATTCGAATATGTCAGAATAGGGAAGGAGTACCTCCCGCCATTTTTTCATATGAATTAGGGAAATCAAGGTAAACCTAAATCTGAATTGTGGGAAGGAAATTTAAACATTGTTTCGCCAGAAATGAACCCATTGTCTTATTACTGTCGCATTTGTCTGCAAAAGTGAAGAAAACTGTAGAAAACACTCAGTCATATTGGGCGACAAAACACAGTTTACTATACATAGATCGAAACACCAAATGCAGGCTTGCCACAACTTACAAGCGTTTTCGTTCATCACTAGAGTATCTAATCAATAATTTATCCATGATCTGAAAATGGATAATGAAGAATTTAAAACCGTAGGATATACCATGACACTTCCCTAGAAAGATACAAGATTGTACATATACTTTTCACGGACTGGGGCGCTGTATCTATTTCCAGATTTTCGTCAGAAACGGAAGACGCTTTCCATTCCACATTTTTCTTAAAAAACTCTAATATGTTCGAGAACAGTTGAAATTTTTCGGTCATTGACGACTAAAACTGTTATAAAAGTAAAATATTGTCATTACTATTGTTGTATAACATATGATAATTGGCAAATATCAGCAATATAATGTGGTGGTAAGTGAAAAGTTAACCTGAAAACAGAGGTGATCTTGATCACCACAAATATTTTAAGCTGTTGAAGACTTTTAATCGCTCATTCGAATCTCCCTGCTTTAGTAGATGTACACCTCTGGAACATTCTTTCACTACTTTGTTTCTGATTTAAGTAGATGTTGCAACGGATTTTTTCTCACTCCCTCTGCACTGTTCCCTGACTCAGACTTGCGTTATACACATTACATGTATGATTCTTCTGCTTGGGGTACCTTCTGTTTGAAAGTTATTTTAGGAAATTCTTTTGGGAGAAGGAGAGAGAGTTGATTATGCAACGCCAGCAACTATTTCTTTGCAAAAGAAGCAGTCTCGTAGTTTTTTTTACGTGCGTATGAGAAGAAATATGTTTCAAAACTGTTGAAGGAAACAGCCCCGCTTCCCTCTGTAGTCCTTCGGAACAACCTCTCCACAGCGAAGCTATATCCCTAATATATGTGCATTACCAAACACATATCATTATTTCATCACTAAAAATCTTCTGGGTGAAAAGATCTAAGGCACGGGAAGTTGTCTTGGACACAAATAAATCGGTAGGCGCTCCCTGTATGCTTTCCACGATGTCGAGCTGTCCTGCCTGGCACGATGCCAGTTAACTCCAACGGTACTGAGCTGTGACACGCCAGTCGCTACTCTCTCAAAACGCCTCTGCAGCTGCTTCGAACAACACCACAAGATACAGTCAGACAGCTTCTCATACGAACATGAATTGTAACACATACCGAAGTATTTCATTCGACGGGAAATTGAACAAGTTTCTCAAGGAGTCTCAGAAACCGTTCCATTCGCTATGTACAACTAACTGCGCAAAACTGGCGCATGTATTGGCACTGATGTTCTTAAGTTACAGACATGATCAGGGTCTTGATAACTTACACATTCCACACTGGTGTTGTTGCTGTTATTGTTTCCACATACTGTAGGAAGCAGCGGATAAAAACACATCCAGCAAATGCGTTAATGGTATATTGTAAACAATTGGTAAATGCAAAGCGGGGTGTGGCATTACATGGATATAATTGTTTCTACTCAATGGTTTACCTCTTAACGAAAAACTTGAAGCAATATACCCGATGCAGCAAAAATCGCAAGGCATAACATCTGCAATGATTTCAAGAAAGTCCCTTGCAAAAAGGAGACTAATTGTTAGAACTCATAAGAGTATTTTCATGCGGGTTCTTAAATATAACGTTATGTGGATGTGTACTGTGATGATAGATTACACCCGGGCTATTTTCTTGTGTGCGAATGGCTTCTCAAACAAGCAACGGCTACCACTGTAGTGCTATTACTTAGCATTCCAGGTAAGTAAAACCGAGTGAGGAGGCGCTGTGGTACGACACTTGCATTCGGTAAGATTTATTTCCAAACCCCATCCGATAATGACGATGTTTTTCCTATCCCGGGATGGTTACTGTTTCAAGGGCGCAGTCGATTTCTTTCCCTTATCTGAGCTTGAGCAGTGTGTTTAACGACTTAGTTTTAGAAAGGAGCCGGCCGGTGTGGCCGAGCGGTTGTAGGCGCTACAGTTTGGAGCCGCGCGACCGCTACGGTCACAGGTTCGAATCCTGCCACGGGCATGGATGTGTGTGATGTCCTTAGGTTAGTTAGGTTTAAGTAGTTCTAAGTTCTAGGGGATTGATGACCTTAGAAGTTAAGTCCCATAGTGCTCAGAGCCATTTTTAAAGAGAACTTATACCTTAAACTTACTTCCTTAAGTGAACTTAGTATTGTGTGTCACACTTGACAGTTAACCATGACCGTGCAAAGACCGACATCAAGCTTAAGGTGAAGGCCTCCTAAGGCTTGGATAACCTGTGCGCCAATCAATAAAGGCACATAATATTGTAAACGGTCCCAAACCGTTCAGAGATAGATTTTACGGGTGCGAAAAACTATTGCGACTGTAAAGGTGTCCCTGTTTTGTGGCGTCTATGCTCAAACAAGAAAGATACAGGATGACAATTATTGAACTACATAAAAGAAACAAAGGCGTGCACACACTTTATTCAACATGTAAACGTCATTACAGATATTCGGATTTAGATTATGCCATGTTCGATATGCCTGTCATCATTGGCGATAATGTGGCGCAGAGAAATAGCGAAAATCTGTATGACCCGCTGAAGTGTCGGAACATCGATACTGTCCGTGACCTCCTGAATGGCGGTTTTCAGCTCAGAAATGGTTTTGGGGTTATTGGTGTACGCCTTGTCTTTAATATAGCCCCACAAAAAGGAGTCACACGTGTTCAGATCCGGAGAATATGACGGCCAATCGATGACTATGCCAGTGGTCTCTCGGTACTTCAGAGCCAGAATGCAGTCCCCAAAGTGCTCCTCCAGGACATCAAACACTCTCCTGCTTCGATGGCGTCGAGCTCCGTCTTGCATGAAACACGTCTTGTCGAAATCAGAGTCACTTTGAATAATGGGGATGAAATCATCTTCCAAAACGTTCATGTACCGTTCGGTAGTCGAGGAATATTCCAGGACTGGGCATTGCACACCACACAGTCGTCCGTTGAGGGTGAAGAGACTTCTTGATCGCGAAATGCGGATTCTCAGTCCCCCAAATGCGCCAATTTTAATTATTGACCAACCCATCCAGATGAAAGTAGGCTTCTTCGCTAAACCAAACCATACAGCGCATACTAACTCCAATCACGCCTCAGGACCAGCAGTGCAGTTTGAACGTCCTAACGCAAGCCGTTCACAAGTTATGACAATTCTATTTCATGTAGTTCAATAATTGCCACCATGTAATTTGCTAGTCGAAAGCGCGCGCGATGCCTGGTGGGAGACATTCAAGTGGAGACTGAAGGATGTTGAGAGACATCGAAATCTCCTTAAGGGACGCTTCTTCCAATGACCACAAAATATACCATCACGCTATTGATCTGGTTTACCAACATATAGTTTTCTGTGAGAAGCTGACGCTTTGTACGACAAAAGCTTCACTGCTCCGTGCTCACAGCTCTTAAACAGACTTGTTATAAAAATCTGATGCGTCTACTTCATTGCGAAGCTGTTGCATTCTGTCATACTCTGGGACTAATCATCGCCACTACCCACCACATTACCAGTACCGTAAGCGACTTTCAGTATCCTCATTTCGCGGAGCACAGATTGTTAACCAATGGAAGTGAACGATATCCACGAGTTATGATTCTGTCTTAAATATACTACGTCCTGAACTGTAAAGCGGATGTAAGGGATCTTATCTGTTGCAGTGGGCCACGTGATTTCCGATAGCCGCGCGGGATTAGCCGAGCGGTCAAGTTCGCTGCAGTCGCGGACTGTGCGGCTGATCCCGGCGGAGATTCGAGTCCTCCCTCGGGCATGGGTGTGTGTGTTTTACCTTAGGATAATTTACATTAAGTAGTGTGTAAGCCTAGGGACTGATGACCTTAGCAGTTAAGTCCCATAAGATCTTACACACATCCAAACATTTTTGATTTCCGACAGACACCCTTCCCCACAGACGCCTTCTGGGATAGTGCATTTCGTACTTAGGACAGATTAACGCTGAGTGGGCTTATTTCGCTAACCTGGTGCTATCAATCCCGGATCAGTTGCGCAAGTTAGTTCTCAAAGGTAACCATCAATCCTATCCATTCCTGTCAACGACTCATAATGCTCACTAAGATGGTGAGTGAAATACTAGAATTATTTGTAGTATTAAACTATTAAGCTTATTTTCGTAGACGAAGAGAGAAAATTTCGTGGGGGAAATTAATTTTATTTCCTTCTTTTTCTGTCGTCTTTGACTGTCCACTAAACTAACACGATATCGATTTTACAGCCAAATGACTCCATCTTCAATAACCTTATAAAGATGAGGAAGTTAATTTTCAGCCTTTGAGGTTTTCTTATTGTTCGTTGATATATGGAAACCAGTTTTCGGACACTCTGTGTCGGGAGGTGACACAGACTACGTATGACGAACGATTCACTCGTCCTTGAGGCATGAAAAATAAACCGTCTAAGGTAACGGACCCCATTCGATATGATTATGATCTTGGTCTTCATGTATTGCCATGAAAAGCTTACGTATTCATCCATCACTATCATCACAACTGATTAAAGAGGCAAAAAATGAGGTGCATGTAATTTACCTTATTAGTGATACGGTTCACATAAATTATTATAGAAACTGTAGGTTCTATAATAACTTACTTACGCAAAATACACTCACTAGTGTTTGTACTGTTAGTTCTACAATGATGGAAACAACGACAGAGAGTATGCAGCATCTCGAGGCTTCTGTCTTACTGTGTGACGTGTTTTACTTCATTTGATTCACTGTGATGCAGAAGCGTTCTTCAGATAAGAATAGTTTCTTCGTTCATAGGAACCAGGTCACGGGACGAGTGTTAGAGACGCACTGACGTCATGAATCTTCAGTATATACAAAGGAAAATACAGCTCTCCAAAATATGCAGGCATGAACAGCGGAATATATCGAAAACACCAATGCAACGGTAAAAACCTGAACAGGTTCCACAAAGTTTGATGTATTTAATACACAGCAAGAAGATTCAGGTCTTTCACAGGTGACAAAAATATTAAAATGAATCACAACAGACATAGAGCCACAGCTAAACTTGTGCCCAATAATAATTTAATAAGCTTTGTAAAACTGTATAATAGAATTATAAAAAAATATACAAACGTAATCAGAGCAGGTTCCACAAGGTTAGATGTATTTAATATACAACAAGAAGATGTAGGTCTTTTACAGGTAACAAATATATTAAAATGAACCACCAGACATACAACTACAGCTAATGTAATACGGAATAATTATTAAATAAGCTCTGTAAAACTACGTAATGGCACATAACTCTGTAAAAAATACAGAAATGTAATCGGAATAGATTTAAGAGACACGCTGTGAAGACCGTGTACCCTTACCCAAAATAGTTCTATGTGATGTTACTTAAGTTTCGCGTGGAGTCTGGCTGGATATCGACGGAAGGCACGCGTAATCATGTCAAATAATATCCAACTGATGAATGAATAATAAAAGAATCTACATCTACACTCCGCAAGCCGCCCTACCGGTGCGTCGCAGATGGGACTTCGTATATCACAGTCGCTTCCTCTCTTTCCTGTTCCAGTTGCGGGAGTTCTTATGGAAGAACGATTGCCGATAATAATCCGTGGGGGGTCGAATTCCTGTAATTTTATATTTACGATCTTTTTGGAAGCTATACGTAAGAAGGAGCATTATATTCATTGACTAATCTAGGGACTTACGCTTTAAGAGGTAAGCACACCGTGATGCAAAACTCCTCTCTTGCATTGTCTGGTACTGGAGTTGTCTGAGTATCTCCGGAACGTTCTCGCGCTTACTGCTGTCCTTTGCATCTTCTCTATTTCCTCTATGAATCATATCTGGTACAGATGTACATCTATGTACTCTGCAAGCCATTGCACGATGCATGGCGGTGGGTACCACGTATCACTACTAGTCCTACTTTCCTGTTCCACTCGCAAATAGGGCGACGGAAAAACGAAAGTCTATAAACCTCTGTACGCGCCCTAATTGCTCTCATTTTATCTCCGCAGTCCTTACGCGAAATGTGCGTTGGTGGTAGAAGAGTTGTTCTGCAGTTGGCCTCACATGTCGGTTCTCTAAATTTCCAGAACAGTGCCTTGATAAAAGCATCCCTCCAGGGATTCCCATTTAAATTCACGAAGCATCTCCGTAATACTCCCATGCCGATCGAAACTACGAGTAACAAATCTAGCAGCATGCCTCTGAATTGCTTCGCTGTCTTCTTTGAATCCGACCTGGTGGGGATCCCAAACACTCCAGCAGTACTCACTAAAGGGTTGCACTAGCGTTCTATACGTCGTCTCCTTCATAAATGAACTACACTTTCCTAAAATTCCCCTAATAAAAAGAAGTCGACCGTTCACCTTTCCTACTCCTAATCCGATGTTCTCGTTCCAGGTCCTAAACTGACGAGCAATATTCTAGTATTGGTCGAGCGAGAGTTTTGTAAGCTTCATCTTTTGCGGATGGACTTTATTTATGGAGGATTTCTCCAGTGAATCTCAGTCTGGCTTGTGCCTTTCCAGGACCTTACATTTATGTGGTCGTATCACTTTAAATCACACTCCTAGGACGTGACCCTTTCCAGTGACTGTTCAGAAATCGTGTAGTCATACAGTAATGAGTCTTCCTGTCTATTTAAGCGCCATACGTTACACTTGTTTTTGTTGGTGTCAACTGTAAATCCCTCCACCAGATGTTGATTCTCTGCACGTCTTCCTGCGTTTATCTAACATTTTCTACCGTTTGCACTTCCCTGTATACAACAGCATCATCTGGGAAGAGTCTCTTGGAACCATCTACATTATCCACTCGCTCATTTACGTGTATTGTGAAAAGTAATGATCCCATAACACTCCCTTGGGGTACGCCAGAAGGTGCGTATATGTGTGAAGATTTACTTTCGTTAAGATTTACATGCTATATTCTGTTGGCTAGGAACTCAGCAATCCAATCACACAGCTAGTCTAATATTCGTCTCTTCGTATCTTATTCTGTCAAATATTAGACTGTAGAAAAGCAGTTTTAGATCTGTCCACGTTCAAATCACTTCGTTGCGAGCCACGCTGCTGTGGAAAAAGGTTGTGCTAGTATACAGACACAATGGTTAGATTAATATTTGAGCACAGCATGAGGGAACCGTGTTGTAAAATGAAGTCGTGCATCCGCAGCGGAACAGACACATCTTGAATTTTATTTTTGGTGCTACTGGACAGTCTGTCGTGACCTACTGTATATTATTGTAAGGAGCGGGATGAGAGACAAACAAATAAAATAATGCTCGTGATTATGAATATTGCTGTTAATTTCTGATCATCCAATTGATGCTTGAGTAGTCACGTGAATACTTCCTTGATAATTAAAACAGTGAACTAGACTAACACTCCTTCGCAAATGTTTTCTTCCATGGATAGAATGTTAAGTCGTATCGTGACGGATGCTCTTATGGGTCAGATCGTAGGCGGTTGTCTGTGAAAGGCAAAGGTGCTCTTATCCGACGTACAGTTTTAATCCGCAGAGTAGTTCAATTATAGCTTTTCTGTAGGGCATCATTAAAATTAATGTATTCACATCATTTGCAGACAGCATAGTTACGTCTTGAACAGAAGTGCGAACATGAAGTATAATATTGAATTACGGGTACCTAATATGAGGGTGCATTCAAATGGTTCAAATGGCTCTGAGCACTATGGGACTTAACATCTGAGGTCATCAGTCCCCTACAACTTAGAACTACTTAAACCTAACCAACCTAAGGACATCACACACATCCATGCCCGAGGCAGGATTCGAACCTACGGCCGTAGCAGTCGAGCGGTTCCGGACTGAAGTGCCTAGAACCGCTCGGCCACCATGGCCAGCTGAGGGTGAATTGTTCCAGCATTAAATGAAATCATGAGAAATTAAATTAGAAGAGAGTTAGATATCAGGGTCATTCCTACTCATTTAACAGAAAAAGACTGAAGGAAGCAGACGGTGCAGTCATTAGAGACCGGGCTTTGGGTCGGAAGGACAACATGGGAAAGGGCGTGTCTAGATGGAAAGCTCTCGGGTTTCCAGCCGGGTGGCGTTATCGAGATCGGTGAGTTTTCGACATGTGTTCTGCCGTAATATTGCGACACTCGTCGAAACGCCGCAATGTCTCAATTCTCAATACTGCCACCCGACTGGAAACACGAGAGTTTTTCATCAATTCTACCTTAACACAGGTATGTCCTTTCCAAAGAACCCGTCCTGGTATTGGCCTTATCCGGTTTACGGAAACCAGCGAAAACTTAAATCCAGATGGCTGAACCGGAATTGCAGTAACGCTCCTCTCGAATGCAAATCAGCTACTTAACCACTGCACCAACTCGCTTGGTACCATTCAAAAGAGAAAAAGTAAATGTCACAGGAAGTTTGCATAAGAAGATAAAGGAACATTGCCGCTAGAAGCTAGCCGCAACGAGTTTAAAAGTTAGATACTGCCAAAAAAACACTGAGGGAAACTGCAAACATATGTTATATGGAACACCTCTAGCATACTCTGCTAAAAATTTAGTTCATTGACGTTGAATGCATCTACATATCACCCGTTGTGACTAGTATTTCAAGAGACAATGGGTAGCTCCACATCGATATTTACGTTTCCTGCATAAACTATATCACAGAAGAATCGCTTATCGATAACGAAAGAGTCTTTTGTGTCATTTTTCGCAAACATGTGCGTCAGCAGTGCTACGTTACGCATAACAAGTCTGTCAGTTGTAGGCGTGCGAAGAATGAGCCACTCCTCATTCTCCGCCCGCACGTCGCACGCCTGTTCTGTGATGTCATTGCGCTACATGCGTGTCCACCCACAATATCCGTAACGCAACAAACAGACACGTCGACAACAGATGAAAATAAGAAACAAAATGCTAAAAAAAGGTTAATAGGAGTTGCATACCCTTCGCGTTACATTACTTCCGTTTAGGAAATAGCCACCGTAATCCACTAGTGGGGTTCCTTGGGACGCAGAGAAAGATTCGTTGTCATTCCACTTAGCGCAACTGCTACAGTAATTGTAAAAATTATTTGGATACTTCGACATTTTGCAGTTGAAACTAGCTGGAAATTACTAGGTTAATATACAGCCACACAGGGTATTTCATATTTTGTTTGTTAATTGCATAAAGTATGTCGCCTGCCTGGACACCCGTGCGTGTTAAAGCGCCGCTTCCGGGATTGGAAGACGCGGCGGTCCGGGTCGAATCCGCACTGTGGCTTAACTACGAGGGTCGGTGTGCCGGCTAGGCTGGATGAAGTTAGTTTTTAGGCGGTTTCCCACATCCCACTTGGTGAATAAATACCGAACTGTGGCCCAGGCCCAGCTTCAGTTACACAATTCGCAAACAATTTGAAAACTTTCACTCACTCACATTCACATGACTGACTGAATGACACTACACGCAGTCAGTTGGGGTACGCATATACACACATTTCGTGGCGGGGGAGGGGGGGGGAGGGGGTAACTGAGTGGTGACAGGAGGGGCATCCGCCCACCCCTTAAATTAACCACGACAAATCCGTTCATAACCATGCCGACCTAGCGCCGCATTAAGTACATAAAAATGAAATCACAACATAGTAGCATAAAATGTAGCAAAACTCACAAGAAGCGCTTATTTGTGGAGCACCGTAAGGATGTATTCAACTACATGGATATTTAGACTTGAAAAGCCGTCTAGGAGCAATTTATGGGTCTAACATCAACAAAAACAAGTAATTCCATATACAGCGACATTAGCACTATAAAATATAAACAGTAAAGAGTCATTGTACTATCTAAAAGGATAATGAAGTCTTAGAAATCTCAGATAATTTAACGGTCATTTCTTCTGTTCAGTAAAACAGCTAGGAACATAAGGTTCACTGTTTCAAACAAAGCTGAACTAGAAATAGTATTCATGTCGCATTCAAAATAAGTATTTCAAATGGCTCTAAGCACTATAGAACTTAACATTTGAGGTTATCAGTCCCCTAGACTTAGAACTGCTTAAAACTAACCTAAGGACATCACACACATCCATGTCCGAGGCAGGATTCGAACCTTCAACCGTAGGAGTAGCGCGGTTTCGTACTGAAGCCCCTACAACCGCTCGGTCACAGCGGCCGGCAATAAGCATTTCAATAAGCAACATATCTTTAGATGGGACATTCGAGCACATCTGAACTGGACGCGATATATTGGCTCATCTGCTCGCTTCCAGCATGTGGGTGAGCGACACGAGCCACACTTCATCTCCGTTTCCATAGAGAAAGTGTGCTTTCCCAGAGCTTCTGTATTAAGGATGTACCATGAGTATCACGATATGGGAAGAACTGCAGTCACCGCAACCAACTGCAGTGAGGAACAACGAATTGATAATTGCGGTCGGGGATGTCGCATATTGTGAGCTCGCCGAACAAGATGTTAGTTAACCTATTAAAAGAGCACAATGGTCGCTTTCGAATGCTGTAGATGTTGTACAGCTGATAACAGGTGGTCACACGCGGTCCCGTCCCATTAATGTGACCACCGCGTATGTTCGATGTCAATGTGCAATAACTACTCCCCGACAGCATGTGGCGGCACTAGAAATGGAGGGTATAAAAAGCGTGTTGGGGGGACGCGAAAACAATGCATTCGTTGTGTAATGCGGAAATGGAGCGATTTATCTTATGTCCAAAGAGCATCATCATTGGCTTTCGGGCCAAGGGTGGAAGCATTTCCGAAACGGCTAAGTTTGCAAGCTGCTCTCGTGCTGCCGGAGTTAAAATTCACTATGGTGACGAAAGTCATGGGATACCTCCTAATATCGTGTCGGACTTCCTTCTGCCCAGCGTAGTACAGTATCTCAACGAGTCTTGGACTGAACAAGTCGTTGGATGTCCCCTACAGAAATACTGAGCCACGCCGTCTCTATAGCAGTCCATAATTGCGAAAGTGGTATCGGTGCAGGAATTTGTGCACGAGCTGATCTCTATATTAAGTCGCATAAATGTTTGATGGGATTCACGTCGGCCGACCTGGATAGCCAAACCATTCGCTCGAATTGTTCAGAATATTCTTCAAACCAATTGCGAACAGTTATGGGCCAGTGACATGGAGCATTGTGACCTATAAAAATTCCATCGCCGTTTGGGAACATGAAGTTCATGAATGGCTGCAAATGGCCTCCAAACTGCTGAATGTAACCATTTCCCGTCAATAATTGTTTCAGTATCCATGTAAATTATATAGCCACCACCACATTGCACAGTACCTTGTTCACAACTTGGGTCCATGGCCTTGCGGGTCTGCTCCCCACTCGAACACTACCAACGCTAACTACTCTTACCAACTGAAATCGGGACTCATCTGACTGGGCCAAGGTGTTCAGTTGTCTAGGGTCCAGCCAATATGGAGACAAGCTCAGGACCCCTATTCTGTACCGTTCATACAAATCGGTGCAGTAGGGTAGCCTCGGTAGTGACGTCATTTTCAATTCTTTATCTGAAGTTCTTATTCAGTAAGCTTCTGAGACCTGTTACCGATCGGTCCTCCTGCCGATTTTTCGACAACAGTACCGAGAAGTTTTGGATTTTTGTATGGCCCTATCGTTCGGTTCAGTGTGGGTTTATTTACACCTAGAATTTGTTATTTTAAATATATTGAGCGATTTTAGCTTCGGATTGGGTGATTGTGTTACTGAAGAATCACCAGGACACGTTCAGGTGGAAAGTGAGTTCATAATAGACTATTTTCCTTTGTTAGAAATGTGGTTTGTATTATTGTGACTGTGCATGATCATAACATCAATAACAGTTTCGGTCAATATTCTCACAAAATACCTGTTATTTTTGCGTAATCAAGAATTTAAAAAATCATTAAATTTCAAAATATCGGCTCCGCTTATGTATGCCACATGAGTGTTAGCTGAAATTACTAGTGACTTCGCGCACTTTTTTCCGTAAATGGTTTACTTACTAATTATCGAAAAGCATTTAAAGCTTTTAAGTAACAATGCAAATGAATTTTGTGAAGCTTGATAGAGGAAACATTCCAAAATTTCATGCATTTACGGCTTATGCCCGTATCATTCGGCAACGAAGTCACCCTGGGTCTCTCTCGACTGGAATCACGTGGAATAAAGCGCTACAGGCAAGTGAGTTGTAGTAGCGCAGTGGGTAATGCAACGAAATGCTGTATCAAAGGTGGTAGGTTATCATTCCGATGAGTTCCAAGATATTTTTTCTCCTCTTCGTGTTTGTAACACATTCTGTGACTTCGTTAATCG
Organism: Schistocerca gregaria; assembly: GCF_023897955.1. NCBI lineage: Eukaryota > Metazoa > Arthropoda > Insecta > Orthoptera > Acrididae > Schistocerca > Schistocerca gregaria. Next base: position 599,800,733 of record NC_064931.1, on the reverse strand, counting down.
TGAAAGTTAAGCATTTTTCTGATACATTCGTTGTTACTTGCACATAAGAGCGCACTTTATCACTAATAAGTATCTTCGATTTCGTTCCTTCCATTGTTTAACGTAAGAAATGAAACATGAAATTGCTGGGAGTGAAACTACTGACAGTGACATTTATACTTTTTCTTGTCACAAATAATTTATCCATTTTTTTCTGAATACGTAGTGATTTCAGAGTGTGTGGTCAGATAGGAATCTAGAAGCACAACTTAAATGACTGCAAATGAAACTAGCAGCAATCGTCTTTATAGTTTATCTTGTCACAAGTATTTATCTGCGATCGAATCCTTAACAACAGTAGATAGAGATGAAAGATTCCTGCCACAATATTTTTAGATTATACCTTCATATATGAAACATTTTGATTCATCAGATGCATGTTATAACCTACAACGAACTTCTATAGTTGCACTCGCCACACGCTTACGAAAAGGCGTTTTTTTTTTCAATTTTGTTTTTATGAACCAAATCGTTGATGTATCATATAGGGAAGGAGGCTGCTACATCATTTGGATCACTAGGAGCGCGGTACAACCACATTCTATGCATGTTCTTATTCTTTGACACTCTCTTAAACAATTTTTCGGGTTCATGGAGACGTGTTCCGTCTATGCAACTAACTGAAGGCAGTTTGTGTATTGCCAAACGTGTTTTGCTTCTTTTATTCGTAAAGCATCTTCACGAATAAAAGAAACGAAATGCGTATGGCAATACACAAACTGCTTTCAAATTAGTTGCATAGACGGAATGTACCTACATGAATTTTGAAGCAACTAAGAAATGAGAGAAAACAGAAAAAATGACAAATTTTTCGGGTGTTTCTATACACGTATTTGTACAATGTGGTTCTACACTCCATTCCTAACTCATATTCAGAAATATAAAATACAAAAAAAGACGTCGATGTGAATGAGAATAAAATGACATAATGTGACATTTATGACAGTTTCCAGAACACAGTCAATATTCTTTCGTTATCGTGCATTCATGGAAGCACGTGGTCAGCGAAATTTGAACAACTTTACGTACTCTAACCACACTTTTCGGTACTGTGAAGGATAGTGTGCCTGTGTCGGCTTCAGGTTCGTGCCGCTGTGGCGCTGCAGTGCACATGCGCGGATCTGAGCCAGATTGCTCTTGATGGTTGGTGTGAGTAGAATTGACAACAGCGTTTCCGTTCGCTAGGACCGTTTGACATCGCTTCCGAAATGCTTACAGAATAACGCTGGGGCTCTCCTTTGAAAACGAGACAGTTCGGTGCGTTCGCGTACCGAACCGATCGGTAAAATGGCGGAAAGATACAGAATAGGGCCCCAGGAGAGGCGCTGCAGGCGGTGTCGTATTGTCAGCAAAGGCACTTGCGTGAGTTCTCTGCTACCATAGCCCATTAACGCCAAATTTCGCCGCACTGTTCTAACGAATTTGTTCATCTACGTCCCACATTGATTTCTGCGGTTATTTCAGGCGGTGTTGCTTGCCTGTTAGCACTGACAAGTCTACACAAACGCCGCAGCTCTCGGTCGTTAAGTGAAGGTCATCAGCCACTGCGTTGTCTGGTGGCAGGTAATGCTTGAAATATGGTATTCTGGGCACTCTCTTGACACTGTAGATCTCGGAATACTGGTTTTCGAAATGGAATGGTCCATGCATCTAGCTCCAACTACCATTCCGCGTTCAAGGTCTGTTAATTCCTATTGTGCGGCAATAATCAAGTAGGAAACCTTTTCACATGAATCATCTGAAGTACAAATGACTGTTCTGCCAATTTGCTGCCTTTTTATACCTCGTGTATGCGACACTACCGCCATCTGTATTATGCAGATCACTAGCCCATTACTTTTGTCAGCTCAGTGTATACCATGCATGGTAAAATGGCGCTATCCAAAACCAGCGCCAGTGCAACTCCAGTGCTACACGTGCCATAGGTGGTAGGGGTGAATGACGACTGTGGAGATGCGTAGGAGTGAATAGATCTGCAACTGTTGAGCATCTGACAGCCCACATAAGCTGAGCGGCTACCAACAGTGACTACCGAACGACTGTGCAGCCAACCAAGGGGAGTAGGGATCTCCGCAGAAGATGCGTGGTTCATGTACTCATGCTGACTGCTGTTCATCGGTGACGAAGACTGGAATTTGCCCACCAGTACTACTACTGGATGGCCACTGAGTGGCAACAGGTAGCCTTTTCAGATGAATTACGTTTTATGATCCATCATACAGTGTGCTGTTGACATGTACGGCGTGAAATGCCTGAAAGCAAAGAGTCCAGTCCGGAAGAGGAAGCGTTATGGTCTGGGGAATATTTTCGTGGAATTTCCTGGATGACCTCGTCATTCAGGAAGGCACAATGGATCAACACAACTATGCATCTATCCTTGATGGTCATGTCCACCCCTACACACAGTTTGTTTTTCCTTGCCATGATGGTATACGCCATCTATGCAATGTGTCATACATTTCACAGTGTATGTGCATGGTTCAAAGAGCACTAGGATGAATTTAACATATTCCCTGCCCACCAAGTTCCCTGGATCTAAACCCAACTAAGAACCTGTGAGACTAGCTTGATCGAGCAGTTCACGCCATGGATCCTCAACCGAGAAATATAGCGCAACCGGCCATGGTATTAGAGTCGGCATGACTCCACGTTCCTGTCAGTACCATCGAATACCTCACTGGTTCTTTTCCTGCACGTCTCGCACTAGTCCACGCTGCTTAAGGTGGTTATTTATGCTTTTTGTTGGTTGAATGATTTGGGGGAGGGAACCAAACAGCGAGGTCATCAGTGACGTCATCTGTCCCATCGGATTAGGGAAGGATGGGGAAGGAAGTCGGCCATGCCCTTTCAAAGGAACCGTCCCAGCATCTACTTGAAGCAATTAAGCTTTTGACACGTGGTCGCTTTAATATGAATGGGCACTGTATTACCCTCCATAAGCGAAGTCATGGTAGTGAAGTGGTGTGTATGTACTAGTCGGTAGTACGGAATGAGTGCAGTAATATGAGGCGACAAGGAGACGTGACACGCCGCGCGGGATTAGCCGAGCGGTCAGGGGCGCTGCAGTCATGGACTGTGAGGCTGGTACCGGTGGAGGTCTGAGTCCTCCTTCGGGCATGTGTGTGTGTGTGTGTGTGTGTGTGTGTGTGTGTGTGTGTGTGTGTGTGTGTTTGTCCTTAAGATAATTTAGGATAAGTAGTGAGTAAGCTTAGGGACTGATGACCTTAGCAGTTAAGTCCCATAAGAACATTTTTGAGACGTGACAGAACGGCAGAAATGAACTACTGGCTTTGGACGTGCCCATGATCACACCGTGAATGAAGCAGTTCTATTTGTTGGTATATTAACGTGGACTGTGCAACATGTCGACAAGTAATGGTGTACTACTCGCAGTCACACAGTAAAGCGTAAGTAGACTGGTCCTAAAAATATCCTAAACGATGGGGACGGGAGATGAGTGTCACGCCTTGTCAACAGTAGCTGGTTTCAAGCCCCATAGGAACTGCTGCTGCCACTGACTGCAAGTGCATCTCAATCAGTTTTCGAGCGAACACTATGAAAAGAACTGCATGCAGTGGACTTTGAGAGCCGAGTACCTCGCAAAAGACATCTACTCCTAGCGGTACATGAAGCTTCACGTCTTGAAGGCGCGAAACAACACAGAAACTGGACAGTATCTGAATGGAGTTGGATAGTGCGGTCCGACCAAACCATCGTTATGCCTCTTTTCAAATGTTGCAAGTTTCTTATTTCAGTATTCTCAGTGACCTTCCGTTGCTTATTCTTCTATCAGGGGCGGTCAAAAAATTTTCTTTTGAGGACGCTACTGCAGCTTATATTGAAACTAGCAGAATTACGCTGTTGGTATATAAACACGGACATGTAGGCAAGAGTTTAGTGTGGCATCCGTGTCTTTCCGACGTGTGTGTGGTAAATTCGGAAACGTGTAGTATAGCGATGTTATTACCAAATGCGCCCAAACAAGACCAACGTGCTGTTAGCTCAAGAAGGACAAACAGTGGTAGAACTCCATCAGAGAAAGGAGAATCTGTTTTGGGCACCATGCCTGTCGAAAACCACTGTTGTGGAATGGTACGCCAAGTTCACGATTCGGCACAAGACATCGGTCGATCTGGGAGGCCAGCCACATCCATTACGGATAAGTGAGATACACTCCAGCACCCACCCTATGGTCCTAATCCATCCCCATGCAATTATCTCGCCTTCGGTCTCTTAAAAAAGGCCTTGAAGGCTCGACGATTCCTGTCGAACACGGATATCCAGCAGGCAGTTACAGGCTTCTTCACATGGTTGGACATAGTGTTTTACCAAACTGCTGTCTTCAGCCTGGTGAGTCGGTGGGACGATTACCTCAATGCTAACTGAGATTTCGCCTCATTGGAGTACCCATTACGGACTTACAGCCTTCGAACAGAAACTTTTTGACCGCCCCTTATACTTCTTGAGGATGAGTGTGCTCTGGACACTCCCATCTTTTAAGATGAAAACAGCCGTGTTCAAAAAGTTTCTCGTATTCATTCCTGGCTTAACGAACACCCAGGCACCCTATCGCACCTCGACTGGCCCGTTGAATCACCCTATCTTCAAAATGGCTCTGAGCACTATGGGACTTAACAGCTATGGTCATCAGTCCCCTAGAACTTACAACTACTTAAACCTAACTAACCTAAGGACGTCACACAACACCCAGGCATCACGAGGCAGAGAAAATCCCTGACCCCACCGGGAATCGAACTCGGGAACCCGGGCGTGGGAAGCGAGAACGCTACCGCCACCCTATCTTAATCTCATAGAAAATACCTGCGACGATTTGGAATAGCGCGTGAAGCGTTCCTATCAATATCCCGGCATTTGGAAGCTCTGCGGGATTTATAATCAAAGAGTAGCTATAACTGGATATGGTATGCCTGAAGAAGCTTGTTAACTCTCTTGTTTCGCCGAATTAAGGTCATTATCAAAACCAGAGATGGTGTTGCACAATGTTAAAATGATGTCTCCTGGGATGACTTATGTGCGTAACATCCTGTAGACCACGGATGTGCAGCCGGGTTCCAATCCGGCCCGCGGAAGAAATTCCTGGAGAGAGAATGAGACGCTGTAGAATTTTGCAACGGAAGTTTTTAAGACACTACGTAAGTTAAAAAAAAAGAAAAAAGAAAAGAAAAAAAAATTCAGAATGCGTAAAATGCGTAAAGAAATGTAAACATCTGGAGATTGGAAGAATATAAAATGACTGCACTATCAAAAACGCGTGTTTTGAGGCATAATTTGTTGGTGTGTGTTTTGAGGCATAATTTGTTGGTGTGGCGTGTCCAGAAAAGGGTACCATACGCAATGGCGAAGTAGCCCATAAACGTTAACGTCACGGACGCTATAGTTTTGACTTTGCGCTACGTGACAAGGCAGCCCGCGAGCTTAAGAAATATGTGAATCAGGCCCGTGGGTCTCCAAAGGCTGGTGTAGACAGACAGTTTAAACCACTCACCAGTTCTCTGACAGACAACAACAATCAGTAAGCACCCGTGCCATTCAGAATCACCTCTTCTTCACATTGTATAGAAGCCACCAACTACAACAGGTCCTTTTTAATCGAACGTTACAGGGTATAGAGATTAATCTGGGCATGCATACAGCAGCATTGTTCGATCAAAGCACGGAGAAACGTGTGGAGTGATGAGTCACGGTGTACCTTAGCACAAGCCGATGAGTGCGCCCAAAGCCACGCCGGGCTATGCATCTCGCTTGTCTACAGGACACCTTCATCTAGACTGGCACGACAAAAATTTGAAATATATTGGTACGATCAGTAGCTGGAAGACACATAAACTTCTAAATAACGTAGTATTCCTTGGCAGCTCTTTAACCAATAAGAACAACTGCATTGAAACTGCTGAGAAACGAGGAACAACAGTTTAAAGACACTTGCAGTAAGTGGGGAGCAAATCCTACTGGCCTCAGAACAACTGGTTAGGCCCTGTGCTTTCCCACTGTAGCGTACAAACACCCACTTTGGACTGGATCTGCCCATATGGGAAAAGAGTATGTCATCCTGAAGGAAACACGCAGTTTAACAAATGCATATATGAAGGTTACTCCCCTGCATTAACGGTATAGAACAGTAGGTTTCTGTTCTCCATGTACTCGACGATAAGCAATACAATACACGAGAAAGTTTTAACAGACCTTCGATGAAAAACATGAAATGTAGCAGAGAGCATGTACATAGAAATATTAAAATCCAGAAGCTGCTTCGTTAACAGTGTGGGCCCAGAACCTCCTAAACGGTATTCACCACAAACAGTTGAGCCAACAGGTTATCAAGTGAAGTGGGAAACTTGAAGGACCTCAACAGAAAATGAACAGATGTTGCACCGGTGAAGAACAACCTAGTAAGGTAGAGTTTACAGGATGACAGCGACATTTTCTTTGAGTGTGGCGAGGTGCAGGATATTGCACACACATTAGGTTGTCGTATCAGTCCTTACAAGTGCATCCTCGAGGATCTATGACTAGGAAATAACACAGACGTCGCCCAATAATACGCCGAAAATTTGAGAAGACACGATAACGATCAAAGACCATGGCTGAAAAGTTGGCCAAACACAAAAAAATAGGGTAAGGCACGTGGTGCAGATATTCACGTGTGGATGAGGTATACATGAGATGAACGGTGGACTCTGATACGTCTGTCGCCGTAGTCTTTAAACGTTCAAGGTAACAGAGTATGTGCATCTTTCTGTTCGATTATAATAAGCCATAGGCGACTTATACCTTCTACCACACAAGCATCACACCTTTGCCCCCGAACTGGGTCAGAATGATTTGAACACCCCTTCATGAACGTGAGGGTACTTGTGTCGTCCGCAGTTTCACCTGACCTCAATTATATTGAGCGAATCGGGGACGCCATCGAGGGAAATATACGTGCCTTGGACCCAGTGACGACATGCCTCAGTGAGTTTTTGCTCGAGATTGACTTCTCATGGATCAGGGTAGTTTTCCAAAGCATTCTATTTTTCGCGTTTTTCCAGCCACGAATCGTCACCGCAGCGAGGTAATACACGTTACTAGGAAGGTATGCCTAATTCGGCTGTTCATGAGTATACTTGTGTAGTTAAATTCACAATTATATTCATTTATACCTCCATTAAATGGTAGGTGAACCTACACTGGCCTCATAACGTTTACTAGCCAGCATTGTTTCCATTTATTCTTGCCAATGTACATACACTCCTGGAAATTGAAATAAGAACACCGTGAATTCAGTGTCCCAGGAAGGGAAAACGTTATTGACACATTCCTGAGGTCAGATACATCACATGATTACACTGACAGAACCACAGGCACATAGACACAGGCAACAGAGCATGCACAATGTCGGCACTAGTACCGTGTATATCCACCTTTCGCAGCAATGCAGGCTGCTATTCTCCCATGGAGACGATCGTAGAGATGCTGGATGTAGTCCTGTGGAACGGCTTGCCATGCCATTTCCACCTGGCGCCTCAGTTGGACCAGAGTTCGTGCTGGACGTGCAGACCGCATGAGACGACGCTTCATCCAGTCCCAAACATGCTCAATGGGGGACAGATCCGGAGATCTTGCTGGCCAGGGTAGTTGACTTACACCTTCTAGAGCACGTTGGGTGGCACGGGATACATGCGGCTGTGCATTGTCCTGTTGGAACAGCAAGTTCCCTTGCCGGTCTAGGAATGGTAGAACGATGGGTTCGATGACGGTTTGGATGTACCATGCACTATTCAGTGTCCCCTCGACGATCACCAGAGGTGTACGGCCAGTGTAGGAGATCGCTCCCCACACCATGATGCCGGGTGTTGGACCTGTGTGCCTCGGTCGTATGCAGTCCTGATTGTGGAGCTCACCTGCACGGCACCAAACACGCATACGACCATCATTGGCACCAAGGCAGAAGCGACTCTCATCGCTGGAGACGACACGTCTCCATTCGTCCCTCTATTCACGCCTGTCGCGACACCACTGGAGGCGGGCTGCACGATGTTGGGGCGTGAGCGGAAGACGGCCTAACGGTGTGCGGGACCGTAGCCCAGCTTCATGGAGACGGTTGCGAATGGTCCTCGCCGATACCCCAGGAGCAACAGTGTCCCTAATTTGCTGGGAAGTGGCGCTGCGGTCCCCTACGGCACTGCGTAGGATCCTACGGTCTTGGCGTGCATCCGTGCGTCGCTGCGGTCCGGTCGCAGGTCGACGGGCACGTGCACCTTCCACCGACCACTGGCGACAACATCGATGTTCTGTGGAGACCTCACGCCCCACGTGTTGAGCAATTCGGCGGTACGTCCACCCGACCTCCCGCATGCCCACTATACGCCCTCGCTCAAAGTCCGTCAACTGCACATACGGTTCACGTCCACGCTGTCGCGGCATGCTACCAGTGTTGAAGACTGCGATGGAGCTCCGTATGCCACGGCAAACTGGCTGACACTGACGGTGGCGGTGCACAAATGCTGCGCAGCTAGCGCCATTCGACGACCAACACCGCGGTTCCTAGTGTGTCCGCTGCGCCGTGCATGTGATCATTGCATGTACAGCCCTCTCGCAGTGTCCGGAGCAAGTATGGTGGGTCTGACACACCGGTGCTAATGTGTTCTTTTTTCCATTTCCAGGAGTGTATTTCAATACTGACGGGTATAAAGTATGGGGTAGTTTCAGGAACCATGTAATGATTAAAAAGTATTTTTTTGTCAAGTCTTTCTGTGCATTTCAAACAAAATCACAACAGACTATTGTCAATAAATTTGCAATTATTAAATTATTGCCTTTCCGGTTACTTTTGGACCACCGCGTATTATCGATACTTCATTGTGTGCTAGAATCAAATTTAAAACAATGAATCAGCAAATATGTAAAGTTGGTTTTTTTCCCGAAATGCGTGAAAGCTATACGTTAAAGTGCACATGTGAATGTAAGCAGTCGTCATACGATACGCGAACGCGAGATAAAATGTAATTTGCAACGTAGCTTGGTGAACAATCGGAAATGATTTCACGGGACGTCATGCAAACCCTCTCCGCTCTCCAGCGACAGTTGTCGGGTACATCTGGTGCACCATCCATACAGATTTTGTTTCAGAACCGTCACTAGATTCAACGGTTCAACGGCCCTTAATATTCTGAAAATAGAGCTTTAAAATAATACATTCCCTCGTACACAAAACGTCTCTTTCGACAGATCTGAGAAGACAAAGTTGCGAACATGTGTAAGAAGTTGTTCGACTAGGAATCGAAGCAGATCCTTCACTTTGGAAAGCAGTAAGCCATATTCACGCATCATCAATGTTCTCAAAGTTCATATATGTATCTTGTTTCCCGACATACCTCGCAAGCAGGCCTACTTAATCAGTGGCGATAGACACTGTAAGTAGGCTGTTTAGGTTTTTATGTTGGTAACGCCACGTAGCGCTCTATATGAAAATCACTGGCTGTGCTGTGTGCAGTCTGTGGCTGGTTGGCATTGTTGTAATATTCGCCATTGTAGTGTTGGTCAGTTGGCTGTTAACAGCGCGTAGCGTTGCGTAGTTGGAGGCGAGCCGCCAGCAATGGTGGATGTGGGGAGTGAGATGGCGGAGTTTTGAGAGCGGATGGTCTGGACGTGTGTCCATCAGAGACAGTAAAATTGTAAGGCTGGATGTCATGAACTGATGTATATTATGACTTTTGAACACTATTAAGGTAAAGACATTGTTTGTTCTCTATCAAAATCTTTCAATTGCTAACTATGCCTATCAATAGTTAGTGCCTTCAGTAGTTAGAATATTTTATTTAGCTGGCAGAACTGGCGCTCGCTGTTTGCAGTAGTTCGAGTAACGAAGATTTTTGTGAGGTAAGTGATTCACGAAAGGTATAGGTTATTGTCAGTCAGGGCCATTCTTTTGTAGGGATTATTGAAAGTCAGATTGCGTAAAAATGTTGTGTGTCAGTTTAGTGTTCATCAGAATACGTAAAGAGAGTAATGTCTGAGTACGTTCAGTTCTGCTCAGCTGTTTGAAAATCAAATAACGTAAGAGGTTTATCAGCACAGTCATTCATTCATTTTTCTTAGGGGACGTTTCAACACTGCCGGTAGTTGAATAAACGATTTGGAAAAGTTTACGATTTCATCTATACCTTTGCCCTTGAAAGCATTGTTCGCTCTATTACCAACGATGTACTATTTGTTGATAATTAATTATAAGAAACTGTACTAAAAGGACTAAACTCTGACATATCTTTAATACATCAGTGCCGTAAAACAGCGTGTTCTGATAGCCCGCTAGCTCTAATACAAAAAGTACTATACACGGTGCTTTATTGCAAAAATCGGTTTCCTGATTTACAAACGTGTATCGCGTTGGCTCACATTTTCGAGAACAGTGAGAAAATGTAACATGCTCTATTCTGCTCTTTACACTCAGGAATGTTCTGCAACATCGAATTTAAATAAATATTAATAATTTTACGCGCTATCAAGCTTCATTATTCGCAAATGTGATACCTAAGAACTTTTAGACCTGTGGTTTTGCAAGAAGAAACACAATACAGCAATGGTTCATACCATTATGCAGACTGTCCCGGCTACTCATACGTAGGTGAGAGACTGTGAAGGCATCAGAAACCATTTCATGGTGACAGTTGGTGGTGCCAAACATTTTATGCTCGTGCGGCACCAAAACATAATGTAGGCGAACGTACGAGTTACAGAACGAAGAGTCTCATGCCAAAACAACCCGTGAGTGCGTCACTTACAATACCGATGAACGAAAGCATTTGGGACGGTTAGGTATATACGAGCTTACGAAAGCTTACATTTTAACAGAAAGATCACACTTCAGCTGCCAGTGTAAAAAAAAAAAAATTAAAAAAAATAAAAAAAATCGGATAAAAATATGTCAGGACCTATACAGATTGTAATCACTCTTCTCATTAGAGGTACTGTAGGTACATTGCTGCACAGTTTCTATAGTTTTCATCGTTGTTGCAGAGGAACGTCTTAGCCTCACGCTGCACATTTTTAGTGTTATATTTTCTAATGTTTGACAAGATTCTGGGAAGAAAATAAATGGTGAATTACATGATAAACCAACTCGGTATTCCTTCTAGACTTATCTAGTAAATGACGAATACCGTAAATAAGGCTGCCTGGACTGGCACTTTGCACCAGAAAGACAACAGACTGTGTCACGTTCATTGGTAAAATAGTTTCGCGTTAATTGTTGAAATAAAATCGATGATTAAATAGATTCGCATTAATTGTTGATATAAATTAGATATAAGAAGTAGAAACTTAGGCCAAACGGGGATTAAACGTTTTCTCGATTGCGAGGAGAGACAAATAAATAATTACTTATTTCAATTTAGATGAATATGTTTTACGAAAATAACCTGAATTCAGCTGGAGTAATTAGAATTTCAGCTGAAAACTAATGCCTCATGAGACATATAGATCTGTCCACGTAAAACGTGTACAGAAGTATCATTGGCTGCAGCACTTTGTCTTGTATTTCCGCTGTTTTACTCTTCAGGGTTATACAGTGCTGTAGATCTCTGAAGTTCAACAGCAAATATCGCGCAATCAAAATAAATCAAATGAACGAGCACGACCGACTTTCATAATTTACACAAGTGATATTTTTTTCTTAATCTGTACAAACTTCCAGACAAAAAAAACTTCCACGCAAAAAGTGGAAACGCTTGTATCAGCCGAAAATGGCAGTATTTCTCCATATAGACTTGCCCTCGCGTGTCAACAAAGAAGGTAGCTGAAGGAGACGCATAAGCTCAAGGCGAGGCATTCCAAGCTGACAGGTGTGTTTATGCAGGCATCACCTTAGGCAAAGGCTGCGTCTCGTGGCGCTCAAAGGACAGCGGCGGAAAAGAAAAACAGAAAGCAACCGCTCCGAAGCGTCGTCATCGCCATATCTGCTGCGCACTCAGCACTCCCCACCGCCTCCAACTGACACGCGCTGTCCATACAGGTGCGCCCTGTCGCCATTAATTCTGTATCACTGCCCGAAAAACAGCTCCGAAATAAAGCCCTTTCTTCCAAACTGCCAAACTGTTAGAGCTAATTATTTTTCGGTTATAAGGAGGTCTTTATGTGTGTGGAATCATTTCATTTAACTATGAGACTTAACATCTGAGGTCATCACTCCCTAGAACTTAGAACTACTTAAACCTAACTAACCTAAAGACATCACACACATCCATGCCCGAGGCAGAATTTGAACCAGTGACCGTAGCAGTCTGAAACGCCTAGAACCTCTTCGCCACCGCGGCCGGCTCATTTAACTATCATTGTTAGACCTACGCTCATCATCTTATTAATACCGTAATATGGAGAATACTGCAGATTTATTGCAGCGAATTTTTACCCAAATTATGCAGCTCTGATAAGTTATAGGATAGATTTACTCTTTTTTTCTCTAAGAAAACTGATGAATCATCAGTGAGACACTAAATAAAAGCGTAACATATTTGGTCATTGCTACCATCTAAAGTAATAGGGTGTAATATGTAGATAGATAAGTCTAGCCAAACTATTACTCTTTTTTTTTCGAAAACGTAGACTGTTTTTTACCATACGCAATCAGCAGAATTAACGAAGCTATCTATATAACCAAGTAATGCTGTATAAATTTCAATTACGCGACAAGTCACACATATCTGACGGCTGTAAATTCAACTAAATACTTAGGGATTACAACTACAAATAACCTACATTGGAACGATTACATAGATAATGTTGTGGAAATAGCAAACCAAAGATTGCAAATCATTAGCAGAACACATAGAAGTTGCAACAGGTCTACTAAAGAGACTGCTTACACCACGCTTGCGGCCCTATTCTGGAGTACTACTGTGCGGTGTGGGATCCACATTTGGTGGGACTGACGGATGATATCGAAAAAGTTCAAAGAACGGCGGCTCGTTTTGTATTATCGCGAAATGAGGGAGATAGTCTCACAGACATGATAAGTGAATTGGAGTGGCAATCATTAAAACAAAGGCGTTTTTCGTTGCGACGGGATCTTCTCATGAAAATTTCAATCTCCAGTTTTCTCCTCCGATTGCGAAAACATTCTGTTGGCACCCACGTACATAGGAAGATTTGATCACCACGATAAAATAAGAGAAGTTAGGGCTCGCACAGAAAAACACATTTAAGAATTAGTATACAAAAAATTCTTATTAACGATGAAAAAACTGAAATGAAAGTAAGAAATAAAAACAAATATGAAATTTTTACGTTATTTTTAAAATTTTCATCGATGAGGAATTCATTTGATGCTCTTCGGTTTGTGGCTACCTCGATATTTCTCGAGTTTTGCCTGTGCCGAATGGGAAAATCTTCTACGCTTAGAGCCACATGTCTATTTTCTTCAAATATTATCACTCAATAACACTATCTGTATTCTTCTAATGTGAATAGTCCTGCCGTTATTGAGTGCTGTGGTACCTCTCGAGCTAGCGAGCCACCGTATGCATTTCATATATAATCTACTTGCATATACTTACCGACGTAACATTCTGTATTGTAATTATATTAATCTCCGGTATTATGTTACCTTGTAGGCCACTTGATACGTGTTCCTAAATGATGTAGCCGAATAGTCACTCTGCGTTCTATAATACAAAAAGAGAATACAAAGGAAAGCCTGCCTCGAACAATGAGGCGTCACAGGCCTAAAGACGACCTAGAAAAAGTCGAACTCTTGCTAAGACTAGATATAATGTATATAATGTGCTCAGCATAGTATCAGGCTACGGTGCTGGACAGACTTGTAAGTACATTGTGTGTTCATAAATCGTTGAACACACTTGCCGATCGTTTCAAGGATGTAAGTAATGCCGTATGGATCTCAATTTGCTATTACTACTATTTTCAATCTTTGGAGGAAGCATTACACTGTCTGAAACACTGAATTTGTAATTCTTTTCCATTCTTGCTGAAGCTCAGTGAATTCTGTAGCAGCGTTGCAGGGCGGTGCGGTAGGATTCAGACTGGCTTTGGACAGGTTATCTCATCACATCTGCCACAATGATCTGGTTGTTTCTTTCTAGACTACGGAATTATGTTGTTGAGCAGCAAAAGGTCCGATTTCTAACTTCTGCCGTAGTATGAGATGTTCACCAGTGTATTAACTACTGTTGTACCCACCTGCATTGATTTTGCTATTGAAGAAAATCAGGAGCTATTGCCCCATACCATGACACCAACGCCATGGAATCTCCTTACCGAAAGAATTGGCGAGGTTATTACGAGTCGTATTCAGGTGGAGTGGTGCTCCAATCCCTAGCCAGGTATTTAGGTTATCTTCAGTTCTATTGAATCACGTAAGGTGAATGTCTCCTTTGAAAAGGATGCAGACTGTTTCCCGCCCCATCCTCGTCCGTTCATAGTTTGCGCTCCATCTCTACTGACGTCGTCATGGATGGGACATCAAATCTTACTGCACCTTTGCACTCTTTTCCACTGTTATCATAACACAATCGGACAATAGCCGTTCCGAAAGTCCTTATCCAGATCCACATGCACTCATCTGTGTGTCATCTGATATAACGTAATCTAGCACTCTATAAAACATTTTCCACTGCTCAACAGACCAACGGCGGCGTTGTTTGCAACGTCGCACATTTTCGTTTCCTCGGGTGGCAACGTGACCATGAAAACGCAGCCCTGTCAACTCTTGGCTGATTGTACCGTTTGTGGCGTCGCAACTAGTGCGAGCGCACAGTTTTCTATCAAATATTTACTGTGAAATGTAGACAGACTGTAAAGTAGCCATCAGATTAGCATATGTGCTGTAGCGGGCAGATTACCGGTGTCCGTTCGTCTGACGTCACGACCATATGGCATGTCTGTACCGTGAGAATGTAAGACCTGTGCGCTAACTAGCCGCGTGTATAACGTGGAACTTTCATCTTTAATAACTTCTAACTGAGGAACCTGAGGAAATTAAAAGTTAATATACTAGTTTCTGTTATGAATAAAAATAAGTCATCCAAATTTGAGCTTTGAAACCTGCATATTTTGGAAATTAGAAAAATCTTACAGAAAACGCAAATTTCTACAATTTTCGAGTCTAAATAAATACCATTATGTATAGATCACCTTCAGTGACCATCCAACTATGAAACAAAATCACCTTCCGTGCTTTTGTATTTATTTTGAGAATTTTACTTTTAGAAATTCACCTATAACTTTGTTAAAACCATAAATGTTTTGAATTTTTGTGAACAGTTATTTTATATGAGTAGGTGAGAGTGAATGAGTGTGCCTGAGTGAATGAAAGAGGGACATTCGCCATTCTTTGCAAGTGTATAAAATCTAGGTTGGAACTCGCAAGTGTTCAGACGATGTAACCGTGGGAACAGAGTCGCCAGTGGTTCCCCATCTTAGTGAATGTCGGATGTCCAAGAGTGTATGGTATTGTACAAGCAGCCAGAACGTTCGCGAGTATTTAAATAATTTCTGGAAATAAAGTAAAGTCTAGTTTTCCTTTCGGTTTGTTAAATTATACAGTAAATTTTGTGTAACAAGAAATCATGACGTAAATGATTCAGAAGTCATGACTGGTGCGTGCTAGATTTTGGCGCGAGGCGCACCCAAAGAGTTAATTCTGATTGGCTGTGTGATGTGTGAGCCAATGAGATGCGAGGACGGTTAGCAGACTAGGAGAGTGAGTCGCGAGTGGATGAGAGTCGCGAAGGAACTGTGATCGAGAAGAGACATGCTTGATGTGTCCTCGCGAATAATGTGTAAAATGAAGTCATAAAACGGCTTCATCGGTTCGGTACTGTGCGATTTGAGACTGGAAGAGTCCAGTAACGCGTAGTGTGAGTTAGAGCGAGTTGTGACTTTTCGTTCCGCGAAAGACGCGAGTAACTTTAATAATTAAAAGCGTGGCGGTACTTCGTAAACTTTTACTAAGTGCTTATGGCGAGCATTAACGTTAAAAAACGAACTATTATTGAACATCGACTGCAAACGTGTATGTTAGAAAATCGTCTGTGTTGCAGTTAAGTAAATTCCGTAACTTTGAAAGCTAATTCTGGCGGGGTTTGAGTGTGGATAGAATTGTGAACTGAACTTTCTTCAAACGTAGATTAGCGGGCTGATGATCAGGCTTAAAGACAATAAAGAGCTTAAATAGAATTACCAACTTCGCGTTCTCGTTTGAGTAAACAATTACTACCATTCCAATAACTCAATTTATTTATGAAGATTGCTCATAGATTGTATTTCAGCAAACATGTATCGCGGCCTCCGGTGAGCGGCTATTAAATTGCAGTTTCTTCAACACTGCTTTTCTGCAATTTTTCCAGTAGCTGCTATCAGGAGAGGCGAGTGCAGCAACTACCTAAGAAACGAGGTAGGTGGATTTTCTTTCAGGGAAAGGAAACTGCGCGATAAGAGCCTGACCCGTCGCAAGTGGTGCATCGGCCGGGAAATAAAAATAGTAAATTCCAGTGAATTTCAAAAAAAGCAGTAGTGACAATTACCGGACAATACAGAAGTGCTCGCTATGTGTAGGAACTGTGTAGCGTACAAATTGATATCGCCACGTGAATAGGAAGGACAGTGAAAGTGTCCGTGAACTGTAATGTGTTGTACGGAACGGAAGAATTTTTCGGTGACTACGCGCCGATTGGAATAGCAGTCTACGACGGCGTCTGGCAGACGACGAGCTACGGAGACTACGCAGAGGCGACGACAGCAGTGGCAGTTGGCAGCGCTGATTCGAGCGGGGGCCCGGAAACTGGTACAGCATTGCAGTGTATGGTGAACGGACCCGCAGTTTCATCTAGCAGCAACGCAGCACGCCGAAGCACAAAGTTAAGTACAGTGCTTTTGAAAACTTTGTGTGTTTGTGGAGTCAAACTGAGAAAAATGGCTGAGTTTCAACCAAGTGACAAAAAGGCGGAACTAAGTTGTGATAGTGGGATGGAGACAGGGGAAACTGACCCCATGAATTTTAGTTTAGACGTGTCTCAACCCAATTTCAGTAGTAGTTTGACTGATTCATCCTATGTTAATTATAGTTTGGAGTCAGATCCAAATATGTCAGTGCCCAGTGAGTTACAGTTACCCATGCCGGTAGTTAATGTTAATAGGGACATTGTATCAGCAAATGAGGGGGCGAAGGATAATGTCGCCAGTATGCTGATGAATCTATTAACTAAGATGAACGTGTTGGATTCCAATATGTCAAGTAAGATGGATTCCAGTATGTCAAAATTGGAAACTAATATGTCAAGTAAAATGGATTCAAAAATGTCTAAATTAGGATCTGATTTAAGTAATGAGATGACTAAAATGGGCGCTGATTTAGATTCCAAAATATCCGATCTCAGAGACTGTTGGAAGCAAGATTTAGCAGTGCTCAGTAGTAAAGTAAATGTTGAAATACAGCAGGTTAAACTAGAATGTACAGAAAATATTGTTCAAGTGCAAAGTGAATTGACGACACGAATCGAACAGGTTACTGAGGATCAACAGCAATTTAAATCCCATGTTGATGCAGAATTAGATAAAGTATGTGAGCACATAAAAGTGGTAGAGAATTCCAATGAAATTAATCATGCCGCCTTAGAATGTAAAGTAAATGATACCAAAATTCGGTGTGAGAAACTTGGAGAGCAAGTTGTAAATAAGGTCAATAATTTAGAGACTCACATAAGCCATTTCAGTGAAAGTGTGAATGAGCAACTTTGTGGGCATGAATGCAGACTAACCAAAGTAGAACAGTGTGTTTCTAACCATAGTGGTAGTATAATTTCCAGTGGAATAATTGAATCTACCGAGGTTGCGTATGTTACCCACAGACAGTTTTTAAAATTTGACCCAAGTAAGAACATGCACCCCAGAGAATTTTGGAACGATTTTGAAGACGTTTTGCCGAAAGTATGGAGCGATAAACAAAAGATAGGCTTTATCACTTCAAATTTGATGGGAGAGGCCAGAGTATGGGGGAATTTAGCCTCTGAAAAATACGCGAAATTGTCAGAATTTAAATTAGCGTTCTTTGAGGAATACTGGGGAAAGAGAAAGCAGATGGATGTTCTTAATCGGTTCTGGTCGGGAGAGAAGTATGACCCCAAGAGAGAGGGCATCAAACGATTTGTTCAAAGGTGGGTAACAACTCTGTCCTACCTTAGTAATAAGTTAGAAACAGAACAGATCATATTAGGGGTAGAAAATAAGCTACCGTGGAACTGGAAAACTAAGATCATATCTGCGCCCCGAGATAACATTGACAAGTTTGTACAGTATTTAGAAAGGGTTGAATCCGTCCAAAAAGAAGAAGAAAACATGAGGAGGGAGCATCGCCCACCTGCTAGGCAGAATGACAATCGCGCGGATGTAAACATTAATAGGATGGGTGTTCAGAGAGGCGGCGGATACCGTGGCAGTTCACGTGGTAGAGGAAGAACATATGTTAACAGGTTCAATGAACGCGAGCAGTATGACAGCGGCCGACAGATGTCAGGAGGTGAGGCGGTCAGCTGGAGGCATAGTGATGACGCACCGCGCTCGGAAAACCATTAATTGTCTACGAGTGTGCTGGCGATCGTAGGCAACAGCGTTTAAAGTTAAATCCGCTGGCAAAACCATTCATAAGAAAGCAGCCTGAACGACCACCTAACATAAATGTTGTTGCTACAAAATTTAGGGAGGATAACGTAAAACAGACAGAGATAGTAGCTTTAAGTCAAGTGGAGGTTAATGAACCAATTAACTGTAAGAATAATCATAAGAAGCCACTTATTGAAGAACTAAGTACTAGTTATAAGGGTAATAATCAGAAAGACATTATGCACAGTAAAACTAATGAAGAGCTGTCGGATAGGGGTGAGAACAGTAATAATGGCAGGGTTGTGACTGTGCTTGATAAGATAATTGATGTTGTAGATAGTTACGAAGAAGAGGATAGATTAGAGGAGGAGGTAGAGGTTAATGACGACGCCTTGGATAGGGTCGTAGAAAAGGAGGTTAATGAGAAAGAGGGGGAAACATTGGAAAAATGTTTTGACTTAGCAATAGTGGATAGGCTGATAGGAGCTGCCACTAGAATTGAGGGTGATAATAAGCATGAAATAAACCCTGTAAGTGTGAATGTGATTGCCACCCAAAAGACAGGCTTCGAAAGGAGAGAAATTGTGCAAGATTTATTGGAGGAAGCAGAACCCAAAATAAATAAAGAGTACTTAGGGCAACCGATAGTAGAGCTAAGAGTATTAAATGAACCAGTTAAATGTTTGATAGATACTGGATCGGAAGTCTGTGCAGTATCCCAGAACTTGGTAAATGAACTCCCTAACAGTAAACAGATTGTTAAGATGCCAGTAAGTGGCTTGAACATTGTAGTAGCAACCGGTAAGACTAAGAAGACAGTAAAACAGGAAGTGTTTCTACCCATAGCATTTAAGGAAGTAGAAATAAGACAGAACTTCTTAGTTATAAATGGACTGAGTGTAGACATGTTGGTGGGGGCTGACTTTTTGAATAAATATGAAGGATGGGTGAATTTTTCTACCAATGATGTTATGGTAAAAATTAAGGGTAAACTAATTACTATACCTTTCATCGGTAAGCAGCTATGTGAGGATCCTGAGCAGAATGATTTTCCTATATGTATTTGTAAAACAGAGAAATTCTTGGAGGGCTATAATGAGTACGGTGGCAAAAAAGTAGAGGATCCGTCTGAGCTTGTGAGTGTCAGAAATAGGATCGAGGAGAAATTACTAAAGAGAGACGTGGCCAGGAGTGAGCAGATACCTCAGAGAGCTTTGCACTCTTTGCAGAGCTAAGTGCGTGACGAGCACTAGGTCTCGAGTCGTTTGACAATATTTCTTCCACTTTCTTTTCCGTATTGTCAACCTACCTCTTCTTTCATTCAGAACTAAAATTCTATCGTCTTTCCTTCTTCTCTATCGTAGTTTTTAAGTGATAAAGTGTTTAAGTAATGAGTAGGAAAGAACCTCAGTGCAGTATAGGTTAAGCGTAAGGAATGAGTGTAAGAGAAAATCAAAAAGGATTAAGATACCTCAGATAAGTAATAAGTCTCAGTAAAGTAAATGTTTGGCCTAAGGTGTGAGTAATGCCCTTAGAAAGGTAAAATAACTAAGAAATGTAAGAGCCTCAGGAAATATGGTGACGAACATTGAAGCTGTTTGTTAAGTAACAGAACGATATGTTAAGACGTAGCATTAAGCTAATGTTTAGGAAAGGAAATGGAGCAGTACAGCAAAACTGTCTGTTCAATGAAGTCAGAGCCTCAGGAGGTGATTTAGTGGTAAAATGAGTAAAGGTACAGTGCAACAAGGTTGACTGTCAAAGGGGTAAAGGAAGTTAAGTTAAAGGGACAGTGCAGCAGGACTGACTGTCAAATGAAGAGAAATATGTGAGAAAAGGAGAAAGAATGAGCATAGTGTTTGGCTATCTCGATATTAGGAAAAAGTGAGGCTACGAAGGTGAGTAAATAAAAAGCTTAATGTTGGTAACCAGAGGTGGCGTTTGTTGGTAAACAGAGGAGATGTTTGTAAACAAAAGGAAGTGAGGCTACGAATGTAAACAGAGCTGAGGCGACGTTGGTAACTCAGGAGGTGGATGTATGTTAGAAAGTATGGGTAACGAGGTTTCGCAGATTAGTAGGAAACGCTTTAACAAATACTAACCTGAGTGTGTGAAGTATGAGTATGAGAGTTGTAAATTAAACCCGAATGTGACTAGAGAAAACCTGATGTTGACAAGAAATTGAAGTAACTCCAGATATGTGAGATGAGGAAAGTACCCATGACATCGATTCCATTTTGACCAGAGACACACAAAGCTCCCCAAGTTTGTCGTAGAGATTAGTATAAGGATTGTAGTGTTGATAAATGAATAAGTAAATATGTATTTTTCAGTGTTTAATTTATGATACAGGACTACAGGAGATTGCCTGGAGACAGAATTGTAATATTGATAATTTTGTGTATATTTTATATTGTTGTGTATTGTACAGGAACTGGAGAGTCACCAGTGCTGGCGGAGATTTATTATGTATTTGTGAACTATTTGTAGGAATTGTTTTTCTTAGTATTTCTTATGTAACCATAACTTGTTTGATTATGAGATGAAGAAGTAATTAAAGAGTAAATGTGCCACTTCGGTACTGCATTAGGAAAGTCAATTCACTTTTCACTTAAAAAAAAAAAAAAAAAAATATTTGAAAATTGTACATACTGTAAAGTAAATTTTATCAAAAATATGAGACTTTAGAGTCAAGCAGATAGCGCCATTTATCGCTGCTGTAGGTTAAGACGTAGCAGTTAGAAAGGGAACTGAGGCCAGCTGATGTTTCAGGTGCGCCGAAGTAAACAGAGGTGGTAGCACGAGACTTGAAATGGACCTCCCAAGCAGGACCCGGTCGAACTACGAGTGCTATCAAAATCTTAAGTGTAAGTGGTAAAAAAAGTGACGCTCACCATAGCGATAGTAGTGTTAGTGTGCGTGTGACGTACATCAAGATAGTATTTAGGTTTGTTTTCTCTTTCAGGAATTTGTAAATAGAATTTTGTAATCTGAAAAATTTTTTTTTGAATGATGATAAAAGTGCATGTTTAGATATAAGATGTTTTGTAGGTCGTCAGCCCTAGGTATAAGTGGATGATTGATGTACAGGAACTATAAATGTTAAATAGCTGTTTGAGTAAATCTTTAATAGAAATTTTTTTAGAAAACTAAAAGTTTGTCATGAATGAAAAAATTTAGTTTCCTCAGGAGGTGTGTGGCGTCGCAACTAGTGCGAGCGCACAGTTTTCTATCAAATATTTACTGTGAAATGTAGACAGACTGTAAAGTAGCCATCAGATTAGCATATGTGCTGTAGCGGGCAGATTACCGGTGTCCGTTCGTCTGACGTCACGACCATATGGCATGTCTGTACCGTGAGAATGTAAGACCTGTGCGCTAACTAGCCGCGTGTATAACGTGGAACTTTCATCTTTAATAACTTCTAACTGAGGAACCTGAGGAAATTAAAAGTTAATATACTAGTTTCTGTTATGAATAAAAATAAGTCATCCAAATTTGAGCTTTGAAACCTGCATATTTTGGAAATTAGAAAAATCTTACAGAAAACGCAAATTTCTACAATTTTCGAGTCTAAATAAATACCATTATGTATAGATCACCTTCAGTGACCATCCAACTATGAAACAAAATCACCTTCCGTGCTTTTGTATTTATTTTGAGAATTTTACTTTTAGAAATTCACCTATAACTTTGTTAAAACCATAAATGTTTTGAATTTTTGTGAACAGTTATTTTATATGAGTAGGTGAGAGTGAATGAGTGTGCCTGAGTGAATGAAAGAGGGACATTCGCCATTCTTTGCAAGTGTATAAAATCTAGGTTGGAACTCGCAAGTGTTCAGACGATGTAACCGTGGGAACAGAGTCGCCAGTGGTTCCCCATCTTAGTGAATGTCGGATGTCCAAGAGTGTATGGTATTGTACAAGCAGCCAGAACGTTCGCGAGTATTTAAATAATTTCTGGAAATAAAGTAAAGTCTAGTTTTCCTTTCGGTTTGTTAAATTATACAGTAAATTTTGTGTAACAAGAAATCATGACGTAAATGATTCAGAAGTCATGACTGGTGCGTGCTAGATTTTGGCGCGAGGCGCACCCAAAGAGTTAATTCTGATTGGCTGTGTGATGTGTGAGCCAATGAGATGCGAGGACGGTTAGCAGACTAGGAGAGTGAGTCGCGAGTGGATGAGAGTCGCGAAGGAACTGTGATCGAGAAGAGACATGCTTGATGTGTCCTCGCGAATAATGTGTAAAATGAAGTCATAAAACGGCTTCATCGGTTCGGTACTGTGCGATTTGAGACTGGAAGAGTCCAGTAACGCGTAGTGTGAGTTTGAGCGAGTTGTGACTTTTCGTTCCGCGAAAGACGCGAGTAACTTTAATAATTAAAAGCGTGGCGGTACTTCGTAAACTTTTACTAAGTGCTTATGGCGAGCATTAACGTTAAAAAACGAACTATTATTGAACATCGACTGCAAACGTGTATGTTAGAAAATCGTCTGTGTTGCAGTTAAGTAAATTCCGTAACTTTGAAAGCTAATTCTGGCGGGGTTTGAGTGTGGATAGAATTGTGAACTGAACTTTCTTCAAACGTAGATTAGCGGGCTGATGATCAGGCTTAAAGACAATAAAGAGCTTAAATAGAATTACCAACTTCGCGTTCTCGTTTGAGTAAACAATTACTACCATTCCAATAACTCAATTTATTTAGGAAGATTGCTCATAGATTGTATTTCAGCAAACATGTATCGCGGCCTCCGGTGAGCGGCTATTAAATTGCAGTTTCTTCAACACTGCTTTTCTGCAATTTTTCCAGTAGCTGCTATCAGGAGAGGCGAGTGCAGCAACTACCTAAGAAACGAGGTAGGTGGATTTTCTTTCAGGGAAAGGAAACTGCGCGATAAGAGCCTGACCCGTCGCACGTTGTTTACCTACATACTTGAACTGCCACAAAAGACTCCTGTATCTATATGTAAAACTAGGTTCATATAGTACAGAGTGCAGCCATCCCTATTACTTAACTTACGTCGAAGAGAGATATGAGTGAATTTAGTGCTTGTCTGAAGTCCCTATTTTCAAATAATACCTTGGGCCATTTAGCTCATGTGAAATCCTTCCTGTTGGAATGTGCGACGTTTTAGGCCCCTAAAATCCTGCTTTATTCGAACTCATTCAGTTCTCTCCAGTGACTCTTTATAACAGACAATAGGCTGCGTAGATGATGATGATGTCGCATTGTACTCCTATGTGCACAGCATGACGCTATATTGGGGTTTCAGTGATACGTCCGGGGAGTGTATTTTAGAAATTTCACTGCATATTATGGCGTTCTGACGCCTTTGGAGCATCTCTGTGGTCATTTCCATCGTTAGCTTTTTCTCAGCTTGGTGCAATATTTTTTCTAATATTTGTTATGTTGACTAGAAATGTACAATTGTATGAGAAAGGGACAGAAAAGCATCAGGTTTTCCTATGGACTGTAGCGTGAGGCCTGTGGCTGTGGGCTTTTGTTGTGAGGAAGACGGTGTTGCGATAACGGCCGCTAAAACCGCTAAACGCTGACCGAGGGATGTGAGTAGGCACCTGTAGTACGCACCAACCGCTGACCTTCCGACCTCGCTAACCGCTTCGGAAACAGCGGTAAAGTCAGACAAGCAAGAGACCAGATTCTGGGCGTACCCACAAAAAACACTACAAGAAGGTACGATTGAATATAACCATACGTTACCTCACTGGATGAAGTTCTCCGACACTGGTTTCTATCCTAAATTTGTTTCTCAAGACACCCTCTACAACCTTTCAAGTCTATTGATTTCCTTTTGTAACACCCTGTAGAGCATCACGAAGCCCCAAGGCTTGCAGATCGTCCGATGTGCTATATCTGTGGTGCCCTCAATATCGGCGTGTCATGGGTCAAAATAATACATCTGCATGATTACTCCACAAATCACAGTTAAGTGCACGTCAGAAGGTTTATCGAACCACGTTGATCGTTTCTCCCTGCGTAGGTCGGCGTCAACAAAATATTTCCACATTCAGAGAAGAAAGTTGGTGATTGAAATTTCGTGACAAGGTCCCACCGCAACGAAAAACGCCTTTCTTTTAATGATTTCCAACCCAAATCCTGTATCATGTCTGTGACACTCTCTCCCCTGTTTCTAGATAATAGAAAACGCGCTGCCCTTCTTTGAACTTTCTTGATGTACTCCGTTAATGCTATTTGGCAAGGATCCCACACCACACACTAGATCTCCAAAAGAGGACGGACGTGAGTAGTGCAGGCAGTCTCTTTAGTAAATCTGTTGAATCTGCTGAGTGTCCTGCCAATAAAACGCAGTCTTTGGTTCGCCTTCCCCACAATATTTTCTATGTGTTCCTTCCAATTTAAGTTGTTTGTAATTGTAATTCCCATCTATTTAGTTGAATTTGTGGCCTTTAGATTTGATTGATTTATCGTGTAGCCGAAGTTTACTTGTTTCCTTTTAGCAATCATGTTGATGACCTCACATTTTTCATTGTTTAGGGTCAATTGCCAATTTTTGCACCATTCAGATACCTTATCTAAATCGTTTTGCAATTGGTTTTAGTCTTTGGAAACTTTTGAAAATTACTGACAGCTTGGACACCAAACTGACAAACCAATAACCGTGTACCAAGTTACTCGTGGAGTTTTGCTTAGTAGCAACTGTTTAGAATAGGGGCAGCGTTAAACTACACCGTAGATCATTAAAGCTGGAAAACCACGAAGGCAGCATAAATGTCAAATTAGAATTCTTGCGTATGCATGTGATTAGTATTTCAGTGCAACAGCACAAAGTATATAACTAAACATTACTTCACTGGTTTCTCATTTGGAAATCAGATACGAATTGATGTTATTTGTGAGAAGATCGTGTTCTGCCTCTTGTAAGAAGAAACGTCTTTGTTTTTCGTGGCAGGTTCGTGGCCTATCAAGACGGTGGTTTATCGTTCTACGTTGGTCGGGATCCGGCGACCGTCATTCGAATAGCGAATCGAGAGGTTGAGGGCGGCCTTAACGCTATACATGATGTCAAACTCCCCAAGCGACTAGCGCCCGAGAAGAAGAACAAATTGTCGCTCGGTCGTTCTCTGTTCTACACTGATTTGGGGTACGTCCATATCTTGAGACAGGACATGGACTTGTGTATACTAAGACAAGTATCCACACAGACAGTACGATGACGTCTGGAGTAACGGTCTGTCAGCGCGGCGATTGTTGTTGCTTCCCTTAATGCGGCAAGAGAGATATGTTCGCTGCTAGAGATGCGCCCAGAGACAGCAATGGATACGGGAATGGCACCACGTCGTCTTTTGAGATGTCCCGGTTCTGCGCACAGCATCGTGGTGAACGTATCCATGTGTAGAGGCTTCAAGGACAACGGACATTGCGAGATGGCATTCCTCAAAGTCATAAAGGCCCATCACCTGGTGTGATGATACGGGTAGACAATAGGATCATCTGTGGCTCACATAGCCGGTAATTTGGACAGCAACAGTTACATTTCTGATGTATTAAGACCAGTGACTGTATCTGTGAGATCTCCGTGACGTTACTTTTCAACAAGATAAAGCAAGCCCATCTGTTGCTTGTGCTGCTTTAATCTGTCTGTCTATACAGATGGTGTTAGATTGTTGTTCTGGACAGCGTGGTGATAGTAAGTTGCTATGGAACCAAACTGCTAAGGTTATCGGTCCCTAGACTTACGCACTACTTAACCTAACTTAAACCAACTTACGTTAAGGACAACACACATACCCCTGCCCGAGGGAGTACTCGAACCTCCGATGGGGGAAGCCGCGCGAACCGCTGCAAAGTGCCTGAGACCGCTCGGCTACCCCGCGCGGCAGGACAGCACGCTCTCAGAGATCTCCCCGCCGTTAGAGGGATCGGTTCGTGGTTTGCGAGAGTCTGGCACGTCTCCACTCGCAAGGAAGCTTGTAGGCACCTTTGTGTCAAATTTCAAACTTCTGTGTCGCAATGGGAGACAATTATGGGGTTTCGAAAAAAAGATTCTGTTTATTGCGCAGTATATATACGCAAAAAAACTTTCGCTTGCTGTCCTTCCTTGTGCTGCAATTTTGATAGCCACCAGAGTAATTTGTAGATTTGTCGGACGTGAGCGTTCTTCTGCATTTGTAGGCGTGTCCATTATAATTGTCCGGGTTGTTATGCCGTAGACGGTTGATGAATTGTGTGTCAATTCCCAACGTTTAGTCCCCGTCTGGCTCGCTACAGTAGGGTGTGTTGGAACTTCCATTGAGCTACAGACCCCCTTGAAGATGTCTCCCGCAGACGGGGACGAAACGTTGGGATTGACACACAATTCATCAACCGACCACGGCACAACAGCCCGGACAATTACGATGGACATGACATTACCGGCCGTGAAAGTCTACATTTTAGTATTCGTAGGCGTACTCATGCAACAGCCCCAACCTCTGAATACCTGGGGCGTTAAAATGCAAATACTGATAATTGTGACGGCCGCGGTGGTCTCGCGGTTCTAGGCGCGCAGTCCGGAACCGTGCGACTGCTACGGTCGCAGGTTCGAATCCTGCCTCGGGCATGGATGTGTGTGATGTCCTTAGGTTAGTTAGGTTTAAGTAGTTCTAAGTTCTAGGGGACTAATGACCACAGCAGTTGAGTCACATAGTGCTCAGAGCCATTTTTTGAACTGATAATTGTGTTGTAACAGAACTAATGTTTCCAACGTAGAACCTTAATATAATATCATTATCTTCGTAGCACCTTAAAAAAAAAACTATAGTCACGATCTTTGCCCTTCGAGAACAGTGTTCGACGAACTGAGATAATCCGTAACTATTAGTCAAACACTTCCAAGCGTATTCATATTATCAAACTACAAAGTTTTTAACCGTTCTCCACGCTGTGTGGTCACAGAACATTTTCTCCTTACGCACCTTAAACGATAAAATTCGTCAGACATACACTGCAGTCTTCTCATTGGCCTTATGTATTTGATTTTGATTTTTGGTCAGAGGTGCGAAAGTCTGTATTTAGACGGCTCATGCGCTCGTCAGTCAGTTGGCTCTCAGTTTTCCTGTTGTAACGCGTGCCAAGTGCCGATATACTCCACCCCATCAGTCTAAAAAATTTCGAGACTGGATTAATGAAAAATAGAAAAACGAGAATTTTGTGATTTTAATGCTTCAGGTATTCTTCATAATTATCCTCCTCCTCCACCCCCCCCCCCCCCCTCTCACTAACGCACAGAAAGTTCATATGACCATGTGGAACTGTCAAAAAATTCTTCTTTCGGATGTTGTTCAACTCGCGCGTCACACTGGGCTGAATATCCGTTACATCGTCACAGCGTGGACTTTCTACACTGTATCGTTTTGTGGTAGGTTCGTACTGATAGCAACAAGTCTCGTCACCCTTGATGATTGTTTCCAGAAAAAAAGAACTGTCCACGTTTTCCATTTCAATCAAAATGCGGCATGCGTCCACACGTCTCTCTCTCCAGTTTTTTTCTTTTTCGGTTAGTGAAGGAGTGTGGGACAAACTTTGAACACACTTTTCATCAACGCATTCTGGAAAATGTCTTGAACATTTGATTTAGAAACGTTGCTGCATTGCGATTTGTGACACAACAACGTTGACAGTTTTTAATTCAAGCTGCCACCGTAGTTTAAGCGTCCCCCATAGGCTACAAATAAAATCAGTTTCGGAATTTTTTAAAGGGATGGTGTATGGAGCGTATGAAATTTACAAGTGTCCCTGTCGATAGTGTGGAGCAGTTAGGGATCACAAGCTCTTGATTCTTTTCCCTTGCCATATTAAGTATGATATTTGTTTCAAGCCCTGAATATTTCCTAACATTTTCGAATCAAATCCTCATACAATGTGTTAAAAAGTACGCTGACTCTTTATAATTTTTTGAAAAGTAGTTGTTTTATGTTTGGTGGGTTAGTATTGCAACAGTAACTCACACTAATCAGTAACGCCAGATAAGAATGAAATCAGCGATTTAACAATCGAACAATGGCACAGGCACACTTAATAGCTTCAATGGCATTTCTTAAGCTTTCCTTTTTAGAGAGGGAAGGGACATAAGATGCAGCAGTGGAAGGAAATAATTATCTGTTAAGATATAGTGCTCAGGACCAACACCACGCTGGCACCTCATGTAGTCATAGCGTTAATTCCTTATTTTAATCTAGACCTAGTGAAGTGCTGCTTCTTCAGAGAATCGCCCATGGTGTCATTTCACATTAAGAAATGAAGTAAACGATCTGCGTAGCACTTTTTATCACATTGAAGTTTTTAGCTCCCTCGGCGATCGTTAGACGAAAACCGTACCTGTTCTCATTTACCTACTAGTGCCACCAACAGGTGCCAGGCAGTTCAAAGAAATAAAAACAAATATACATCTCTTAACTGAAAATTCTGACGTGGCTGCAGTGGACGCGTGGGCACGGTTATCTCTGTAATTGATCGCGCTGCCTGGCACCGAGGTTGCACGACTAGCTGGGCTGCGTTGACGCTGCACTCTTGCAAATGTCATGGAAGTACATCGACCTCGCAATGTCAAAAGTGCATTTAGTTATCGCATATCTTTCCTCAAAGGCACTCGACGCGTGTTATTTCTTATGCTTACGTAAGCATGTATTAGTATACGGAAGATACTGTATAAATGGGCTTGTACTTCCAAGCGTTTTCATCGATTTGGAAGAAGTTAAACGTCATTCGAGACGAAACCGCATAGAGTGGGATTTACTTACAATTACAGTATGTTACGAGAAATGTAAGCCTCACATGTGATGGATTGCGGGTAATACCGGCGACAGCACTCAGAAGCGCACACCGCCATTCCAACTGCTAACGGGATGACTGCGATCTGCAGCCGCTGCTCTACCACAGGGTATTGTCTCAACTCATTGATTATGAACCTGAACATTTCTCAGAAGAGCATATGTGAAGTTCCGAAAAGTAGAAGGGGAGGATTTACCAGTTACGTACTTAAAACGAAAGTCACAGAACCAGTTTCGAATGCTGATTCACTCATTTACGTCTATTGCATAATGTATAACATTATATCAACAGCTCAAAGAAAACTGCTGTCTTCGCTACAGCATTAATGCAACGCTCCATGCTGAATCTTACAAGGTAGATTATTACTAAAAGAAGTGATTAAAAAATAACGATTCATAATAGTCAAAGGGCAAAGAAAATCGAGAAAAGAGCAATGACTTTTTTCGGCATTACTCCAATGTAATTAGTTTGATGACTCTACTAATTGTCGAAATTTAGCTACTTCTCGTGCCCGTTGAGGCTGTCCCAATCTTTTGCCGTGGTCGCTCCATTTTCACAAACATTTTCTCAAAAAGTGTGGGTGGATTGTGATAGTTGATTGGGTTGTCAGTGGAAGGTAAAGAAAAACCCGAAGAAAGAAACACTGTTTTGCGAAAAACTAGAGGATTAGGTTTTTCTCTTTAAGAAACATTTGTGGTGTCGAGGTAGTAAGCAACGAGTAACCTATTAACACAGAAAAGAACACTCACTTTTATCTACGACAAGGATCTGTAGATGATTCATGATTATCACAGAGAAAAGCTGTCTTAATTATTTTGTTTCATTAAGAGGAAAATATCGGCTCTAGTTGAAGTAAGATGCCTGCATATTAAACAAAAAACAACAATCTAAAGTAAAACCGATCTATTTTGCTCAAACACTTACAAATTTTTGCGGAAAACTCTTTGCCCTCTGGCCTTAGTCCACATTTGGGAGTCAGGGTAGTTCTTTTCTTTGCCTTTTCTCGTCAGGTTCATTTCCTTAGTTTACAATATTACAGCTGTAGAGGAAGAATGTTTGACATGCACGCCTTCTGTCCTTGAATATTTCTTGTTTTGTATGTTTGTGAGGTGTCCTTCTGACACAAAAATAAGGAACAAGTGCGGATTTCCTCGAAGGAGAATGGGACGCCAGCTGGAAATCACACCCAGCTGGTGCGTTTATTAGACTCACGCTCGTTGATTGAGTGTGGAATCTCGATCTCAGTGTGGCTCATTTAGTTGTCTTATTAGCCACTGCTTTCCACTGCTTTGTATATTACACCATTCGATCACTCCACTCACATATCTCTGTATTTAGCTGTGTAATCATCAGTACAACTTTTATCGTCCTTATTTATTTATTTATTTAGCGTATAGCTTATAACATCACAGTAAAAAAATTACAGAAACAACACGATTTAAAAAAATAAAAAGAATCACATATGTATAAACAGAGCAATAAATAACAGTTTGTATATAAGGACACCACCAATCGTAAATTTACACTCACAGAAGAGCAATCACAAACAAACGTCCACCTTAGATCATATATAGTCGATTGCCTCTTGGGTCGCCATTAGGAAACCCTGTGGGTCACCCTCATATGCTCTTAGTGGGCATTCCTGCACGATGTGTTGACCGTCTGTCTCTCAGCGCCACAGTTGCAAGCGGCCGAACGAAGTTTACGCCATCTGTGTAAGGAGTCGGCGCATCTCCCACAGTTGGTTCTAATGCGATTAAGAGTTGACCAAACTTTGCGAGGGCAATCAAATTCTTTTGGTTTACTAAAGGTGCTCGGCATACTGTGGCAGTTTACTGCTGTTCTGCTCTCCCATTCCTCTTTCCATCGGTCATTTATTTTAAAGTTGGTTTGGTGCAGCGCCTGTGCGGTCTTTAGTAGAGGATGCCTAGACCGGAGTCGGTTTCCTTGGATGTCGTGAGTATCTCCATGGATTTTTAATTAAGGGTTGGTCATGATTTTTTGAAATTCTCTAACCAGAGCGTGTTCTCGTCGCAGGTTAGGAGGAGCTATGTTACTGACAACGGGTAGCCATACTGTAGGAGTTGGCGTGATTGTGCCTCATATTTTGGCTATCTACCATGTGTGTGTGTGTTTGCTGTTGAGCCACACTGGGGCACAGTATTCTGCCACTGGATACACCAAGCCAAGTGCGGATGTTCTTAAGGTAGACGCTGTGGAGCCCCAAGTGGTGCCACAGAGCTTCTGCAATATATTGTTGCATGTTTCAAGTTTCGCTGCAGTTTTCGTCAGGTGTTCTTTGAATGTTAGTGCACTATCTAGGGTAACCCCAAGGTACTTTGGGTGTTTGTTGTGATTTAGTATTTTCCCGTCTAGATATACATGTAGTTCTCTGTTGGTCATTTTGTTGTTCATATGGAAGGCAGATACTTCCGTCTTTGTAGCACTAGGTTGTAGCCTCCATTTTCTATATTACTCGCTCAGAATACTTAGGTCACTCGTAAGGATATCTTCGGCAGCTTCTATGTTTCTGTGGGCTGTTGCCAGAGACCAGTCGTCAGCATAACCAAATTTGCGCGATCTGGTTGCAGGCATGTCAGCGATGTAAAGGCTGAAAAGAAGGGGCGCAAGGACAGAGCCTTGTGGGAGTCCACTATTGAGTTTCATCTGTTTACTTCTCTCATTCCCTGTTATTACTTGGAAGGTTCTGTTTGACAACATATCGTCAACGAGGTTGGTTATCTTCTTGCAGGGAACGGCACAGGTTAATTTGTGCATGAGTCCCTGTTTCCAAACTGTATCATAGGCTGCTGTTAGGTCTATGAATGCTGCAGCTACTTTATGTTTCTTCTGCAATCCCGCCTCTATATATGTTGTCAGTGATAGGACTTGATCTGTACAGCAGCGATAGGGACGGAATCCTGCTTGTTCGATAGGGACTTTTTTTGAGCATAGTTTGGCCTATTCTGTTGAGGAGCCGTCTTTCTAGTAATTTATGGACCATACTGAGAAGGTCAATGGGGCGATAACTCTCTGGTCTATCGCCTGGTTTACCAGTTTTCAGAACTGCGATGATCTTTGCTCGTTTAAGTGAGGGAGGAATGTTACCCATTTGGAGAATGTCCGTAAAGAACTTGTTTTGTGTAGGCTCCGACATGTATGAGGAACTCAGGGTGGATACCATCGAAATCCGGAGCTTTGCCTGGTTTAACCTTCATCACGGCATTGGTAACCTCCTCGATACGAATATCTGATGGATATTCTGAGTCCATTGCACGGGTCCTTTTTAATGTTTTTAAGTCCTTCTTCACTTTTGTTGTGTGCTTTCTATCTCGTGGGGCTCTAGACGCAGAAACTATACGGGATGCAACCTTTTTGGGAGATATTTCGTCCTTCCTGTGTTCAGGTGGATTTGCGCCTCCAAGTTTACGCAGTAGGGACCACGCTTGTCGGCTTGACTATGAAAAGTCTAAATTTTCAACAGTATTCTCCCATTCGTTCTAGGCAAATGAAACACCAAAATTCCCAACTGAAAAGTACTGCCGGTAGACATCAATGGTCCAAGTACGTTTCTGAAGTGAGATGAGTAACTATAAGCAAACAGGACAACAAACCAGGGTCATAAGAACTTCAAAAGTTACCGGATCACTAGATCAGAAAATCTTGAAATAATTCCTCAATACCACAGCACACCATCTTATATGAATGAGACTTCCCCTATGTGTTGCCCGCAACTGTGTGGGAGACTCGCTGTAGCAGTTAAGGCATGTGATGTGTGCATGGGATTCTATAGGATAAAACATGAAATGCATAAAACACTGGTTAAAAAAGCTCTAAACTTCATCTTCATTTTAAATTTTGATTGAGTAGTTATTAGTCGAATATCACAGTTATCATCAGAACGAAGTAGGTAAGACATAACTCCATTGTCATCAACAGGTTTCGAGAAGCATGGACACACGTAGGGATCAAAATCTCACATTGACTGGAAAGTATTTTCTCCCTACACTCCCCGATGAGGATAGTACAAGAGCCTACGGTAGAAATATAAAATATTCTACATCAATAGATAGTAAATGAAACGTAATTATTCAGTATTCACACATTGCTATCACTGTGAAGTTAGTGAACATGCAATATCGCTTAGGCTAACTTGGTTGGTTCAAATGGCTCTGAGCACTATGGGACTTAACTTCTGAGGTCATCAGTCCCCTAGAACTTAGAACTACTTAAACCTAAGTAACCTAATCACATCACACACATCCATGCCCGAGGCAGGATTCGAACCTGCGTCCGTAGCGATCGCGCCGTTCCAGACTGTAGCGCCTAGAACCGCTCGGCCACTCCAGCCGGCGCCTAACTTGGAATTCACAAATTAAATAAAGTATCTCACGCATATGGAACGGAAGAGACATTTAGGAGGGTCATGGTGGGCTACGTACAGCAGCACGCAGATACACGACTGGCTGTCTGAAACGCGCTCCACCGCGATACAAGCATATTTACGGGTCTGGAGGCATTTTAAGCTAGTGTGGACTGTTTTTGTCCCAATGGCGTCCGTTTTGAAGAACGTCAGAGTAGTGCTGTAGACTAATTTCACTTCTAAGGTTTGCCTCCCTTAATAGCTTCCAAGGTTGCGTGAATGTAAGCCAATATCAACCCGGTATGTGTTAGATATGGTGTATTGACTAGTTTGGAAGCATGGAAGTAAATTGGGTTTCCCTACCAACTCAGGTAGATTTTCCACTGTGCAACCAACTTGGAACTAATTGTATCTCTCATATGTTTTTTCTACGTAGCTTACATTTACTTAGCTTTGTACTTCTATAGAGCAAGAGGATGCACTGATTAAGACTCTGAACACGTTTTCGTGAGGAATCTTATTCAGATCTCCATCGGGTTGCATCTAGATTTTTT
Source organism: Schistocerca gregaria (assembly GCF_023897955.1). Lineage (NCBI taxonomy): Eukaryota > Metazoa > Arthropoda > Insecta > Orthoptera > Acrididae > Schistocerca > Schistocerca gregaria. The sequence goes on along the minus strand of NC_064931.1, from coordinate 599,766,364 downwards.
TTAATGCCGTTTCTCTAAATCCCTACAAGAGAAATCTGGTATGGTTACTTTTTACTAAGGCTGCAGTCAAATCACTCCCGCTTTCTTTTCTAATCCGAGCAGAATGTAAAGCACTACTGAGCTCGACGTCGACAAGACGTTGAACACTAATCTTCCTTCATTCATTTGTACTTCTAGTGGCAGCTTGACAAGCAAGACTATGTACCGGCACTCGTAAATAATAGAATATGTCGCTTCCATCATTGTTGTTTAAGGCATTAACTCCACAAAGGGATAGCGGAGGACTAAAAATTTACGAGATCAACATATTTAAATTATCTGCCTAGCCATAAAAGATACAATTCTCCCAACGAAATTATGAGAACAATATATATCGACTCTTTCATTTCTAAGTACGGTATCTCATTGTCCGGTATCAGTCACATAATTTAGAAAGGAGACAGTATTAATCTTTCTGTAAAAGATCGTTACTAAAAGTTACATGATTACTCACTGTAGGAACGGTTATCTGAGGCGAAGAAAGATCGCAGTCGTTATATACAAGGACGATAAAGTGCTGCTTCAAGCTTCGCGAGACAAGCGCACAAACTGCGAGAGAAATTTTCCTTTGACATCCATTCCACAGGTGTAATACATTTTGTAAGATATCCGTATTTATAAACAAGAGGAAAACAACCAAGATATGTAATCAGTTCTTGCAAGACAGAGGGAAGGAATTTTTTTTATAAAGGTTTTTCATTAATACTCGTAGGCCGTCTTTATGACTTCACGTCATTTTAGTGGCTTGCGTCAATCTGTAAGCAACACTATTACTATTACCGAAGCTATTGTTATTCTGGTGAAATTGGAAGTCCGGTTTCTGTATAGACCGATAAAATCTATCAGCAAGAGAGTCTCCCCCTGAATCAACTTGTGGAGACGTCACAATCACCGACGAGGCTATGGTCCATGGTTGACCGGGACACTCCTGTAACTACCGAAAAAGTATGCAACCCACTTGAAATAAAATGCAGCTAATCACTATCTTACTGATCTTTTTGGGAAAAATAGAGCATTTGATCAAATAATTTCACATTTTTGGCGTATGTCAAAAGGCATCTTTAAATTACTGTCTAATTTAACTTTAACATTGAGTGCATTCATATCAAGATATTGTCGACAGTAAAGTAGCATATTAATACGGCTGCTCTTTGCTGCAGAACGAAAACACTGCTTATTGAATCGCGTCAACTGATATCACTCAGATCGGAAAATGCTGATTACTAGCTAGGAATGTACACAACATATGGGTAAGACACGCTACAGTCGAGATTCTACGATAAGCTGATCGTTGCTAAAACTATTCGGCACACTTCGATAAGTCCAGATTTTGTAGAAGTTTTCAGATAGTCACGCTACTTCCTGAAGATGTTGCTTCAGTTTCGAGCACGAAGCGTCCACACATAAGGTCTTTAATTATAACACACCTCAATAAGATTGGTTGGTTGGTTGATTTTTTAGGTTGGGGGGTGGGGAGGGAGATTACCAAACAGAGAGGTCATCAGTCCCGTCGGATGATGGGAGGATGGGGAAGGAAATCGGCTGTGCCCTTTCAAAGGAACCATCCCGGCCCTTCAGTAAGAAATCGACCGTTCTCTACTACGCCAGGCATTTCGAAGGACCTATTTGTACTGCTAAAGCATTCACAAGTGTGCATTCTGTTGGTCAAAATCAAAGAAAGTAATAGCACTACCACTTTGGGAGAGCGTGAACAAGCAATACGTCGTAAGAGAGGACGTTACGTAATACCTTACAAACATTATTTATGGCTTAAACCATGTGAAATAATCATTCCTCGGAAACTAAGTAACAAACTAGGAAGTTCTTAGCAGCCTATAGCTAATTGCCGCACCGGTAGTCAAATCCAGTGCCTTCCCTTTCGCGAACAATTCTCTTAGCGACTGTGCTATCAGGCACCACCCACAGCCACATCCACAATTTCCATTCTGTCAGTAGGCCCTAGCTCTGTCCCACTTTCCAAACTCCTCAGAAACTCTCCTAATACTTCACTGGGATAGCACTGTTGGAAGAAGGGATATTGGACAGGTATGGCAGGCATGCTTATTTTGAGACTGAATCTTTCATTCTGGAATGCAGTGCGTTTTGAAATTTCCTAGCATAATAGATAGCATTGGGCCCCGAAACAGAAATCTTGCCTTTCGGAACAATGGCCTTACGATATGAGCTATCCAGGTACGACTGAGGGATGCTGCTAGTATTAAGCCAGTAAGGGTGGGTCGTGCAGTCGTGCCCAGGGCGAAGTTTCTAAGCGTACTATAACGCAACGTTCACCTCTCACATTCCTTATCTAACATACGTGAAATACGGCAAGGACACATTACAGTTCAGATTGCAAGATAAGCGGATTGCTGATTCGTATGACGTGTGCCAAGGTTGCGCTCAGCCCACAATAAGGTGCCTTAGAGGTGAAAATGACTCAGCACATCGATACGCTGTTCAGGAGTTACATTTTCATTATTATTCGTAGCAGTGTATTTATCATTATTATTGTATTCTAGCAGCGATTTAACCTTCCGTACTGTTACACCTTACACGATTTGCTTGCGTTGACTAGCTTCTCATAGCTCTATTCACTGTGTATGCTAATCATGTCTTTACGAATATAGACCCGATGCAGAGCCGAGATTCACTAATGCCATCATCCCTGCTTTTAATGTGCCGCAATCGTGTACCTACGATTTTTATAACAACAACAATAAAATATACGGGGCGATCAAAACGTTTCCATTCGAAGGACGTACCGTCCAGAGTCGGTATGCTAATCAGGCAGAATCGCCGTAAGCACTGAGACAATCATCCCAACGACGCACCAGGTCTGAAGATACTCTTTTGGTAAAACGCCGTATCCAGCTGTGTGAAGAAGTCCATAACTGCCTGATGAAAATTCTCGTCAGATAGGTATCATAGATCCTTCAATGCTTCAAGACGTGATAATCGGACTGGCAGATATCCGGCTTATAGGGTGGGCCCTCGAGCATCTCCCACTTGAGTTGGCCTAACTTCTGCGTTACATTTGCGATTTGAGGACGTGCGTTATCATGAAGCAGCACTGAACTTGGCGCACCAATCCACAACGTTGGTTTTGGACAGATACGCTGCCCAGTACACATTATTCATTTTCCGATGAATATCTACCGGTGTTTGTCTTTCGGCGGCCAAGAAAAGAATAACAGCACGTTGGTTTTATTTTTACGCATTTGGAAAAAAACACCACCTTATTTCATGATTCCTCATTTACCGCACGCACATCGGAAAGACTCAAATTCCATACTAATCACTTGCCTACAAGTCGGTGCTTATATACCTGCATCGGAATCGTGCTACGTTGCATATATGGTGCAACAATGCCCTCAAACGCAAACCCTTTGATCGCCCCTAACTTATAAAATGTTTGAATATAATAAATTGTTTAATTATCGTGAAACATGCATGGTGGTCAGAAGCAGTCTGAGAAGCTTCTAAGGACGTGAAGAGAAATAATTATTAACAAAAAATTCCATAGATTGCTCCGTTTACGAGCTAATTAGCATTGAAATTAGCCAATCAAGTGCCCCCATCTCCAGATATAATTAATGTCAGTTGTTCTCATAGCGTACATGATGGCAAACGAGGCTGCTCAGCCTTTGGCTAAGGTTCGACCCTTGCTGCTGTCCTATGTCCAATTTTTGTATACGTCTCTTGTTCGGTTTTAGGAAAACAAACAAAGAACACGTTTGGCGACACCGTCTCTGACAGGCTAATAGAATTTGCCAGCGGATCTACCTGACTGGCCAACTTCAATGCTAATTTATTCGGAAATGGTGCAACGTGTCGAATTTTTTTCTTAACACTTATTTCTCAGCACGACCTACCCTACAACATCCTTACAAACTTCTCAGAATGTTTCTGACCACCCTGTATAAAGTGTTTGATGTAATAATAATAGCAGGCCGCTGTGGTCGAGCGGTTCTAGGCGCTTCAGTATGGAACCGCGCTGCTGCTACGGTCGCAGGTTCGAATCCTGCCTCTGGCATCGATGTGTGTGATGTCCTTAGGTTAGTTAGTCTAGGGTCTGATGACCTCAGATGTTAAATCCCATAGTGCTTAGAGCCATTTGAACGATTTAATAATAATATTAATTTGTTTAAGTCAGCGAATAGTACAAGAGTTTAGCATAGCGTCTGTGATGGTTCAAATGACTGAGCACTATGGGACTCAACTGCTGTGGTCATTTGTCCTCTAGAACTTAGAACTACTTAAACCTAACTAACCTAAGGACATCACACACATCCACGCCCGAGGCAGGATTCGAACCTGCGACCGTAGCAGTCGCACGGTCCCGGACTGCGCGCCTAGAACCCCGAGACCACCGCGGCCGGCAACGTCTGTGAAATTGCATTTAAAAAATGTAGCTTTTGGAAAGCAAACTTCCGAAAATTTGAAAAGTACCTGTGTCACACAATTAATTTAACAACTATAACAGCAACAAATCCCAATGACTTTGATAGTGTCGTAATTTACACGATACAAAATCGAATTGCAGACGCTTAATTATCAATATTTCAATTAGCACAACACTTATTAACACTGTTTTGCATATTATGGCTATACAAGTGTGCGAATGAGGGAAATTCTACACTCCTGGAAATGGAAAAAAGAACACATTGACACCGGTGTGTCAGACCCACCATACTTGCTCCGGACACTGCGAGAGGGCTGTACAAGCAATGATCACACGCACGGCACAGCGGACACACCAGGAACCGCGGTGTTGGCCGTCGAATGGCGCTAGCTGCGCAGCATTTGTGCACCGCCGCCGTCAGTGTCAGCCAGTTTGCCGTGGCATACGGAGCTCCATCGCAGTCTTTAACACTGGTAGCATGCCGCGACAGCGTGGACGTGAACCGTATGTGCAGTTGACGGACTTTGAGCGAGGGCGTACAGTGGGCATGCGGGAGGCCGGGTGGACGTACCGCCGAATTGCTCAACACGTGGGGCGTGAGGTCTCCACAGTACATCGATGTTGTCGCCAGTGGTCGGTGGAAGGTGCACGTGCCCGTCGACAAGGGACCGGACCGCAGCGACGCACGGATGCACGCCAAGACCGTAGGATCCTACGCAGTGCCGTAGGGGACCGCACCGCCACTTCCCAGCAAATTAGGGACACTGTTGCTCCTGGGGTATCGGCGAGGACCATTCGCAACCGTCTCCATGAAGCTGGGCTACGGTCCCGCACACCATTAGGCCGTCTTCCGCTCAAGCCCCAACATCGTGCTGCCCGCCTCCAGTGGTGTCGCGACAGGCGTGAATGGAGGGACGAATGGAGACGTGTCGTGTTCAGCGATGAGAGTCGCTTCTGCCTTGGTGCCAATGATGGTCGTATGCGTGTTTGGCGCCGTGCAGGTGAGCGCCACAATCAGGACTGCATACGACCGAGGCACACAGGGCCAACACCCGGCATCATGGTGTGGGGAGCGATCTCCTACACTGGCCGTACACCTCTGGTGATGGTCGAGGGGACACTGAATAGTCCACGGTACATCCAAACCGTCATCGAACCCATCGTTCTACCATTCCTAGACCGGCAAGGGAACTTGCTCTTCCAACAGGACAATGCACGTCTGCATGTATCCCGTGCCACCCAACGTGCTCTAGAAGGTGTAAGTCAACTACCCTGGCCAGCAAGATCTCCGGATCTGTCCCCCATTGAGCATGTTTGGGACTGGATGAAGCGTCGTCTCACGCGGTGTGCACGTCCAGCACGAACGCTGGTCCAACTGAGGCGCCAGGTGGAAATGGCATGGCAAGCCGTTCCACAGGACTACATCCAGCATCTCTACGATCGTCTCCAATGGAAAATAGCAGCCTGCATTGCTGCGAAAGGTGGATATACACTGTACTAGTGCCGATATTGTGCATGTTCTGTTGCCTGTGTCTATGTGCCTGTGGTTCTGTCAGTGTGATCATGTGATGTATCTGACCCCAGGAATGCGTCAATAAAGTTTCCCCTTCCTGGGATAATGAATTCACGGTGTTCTTATTTCAATTTCCAGGAGTGTATTTCTATCACTCGTTCCCACCTACTTTCGGGAAACCAGTTTTAATGTTGTTTTTTCCCCTTCCTTTAGTGGAACGTTTTTCCTTTCTGCTTTGACTCACTCAACTTCCTGTGGTTTGCCAGTGCTACCCGCGAACGCACGGTACATGTTGGAATTGTTGTTGACAGCAGAGGGACGCTCAGCCTGTGAGTGTTCGCTTGCCCTTGTTTGGTTGTTTGGGGAAGGAGACCAGACAGCGTGGTCATCGGTCTCATCGGTGTACGGAAGGATGGGGAAGGAAGTCGGCCGTGCCCTTTCAGAGGAACCATCCCGGCATTTGCCTGCAGTGATTTAGGGAAATCACGGAAAACCTAAATCAGGATGGCCGGACGCGGGATTGAACCGTCGTCCTCCCGAATGCTCGCCTGCCCTTGACTGAAATGTTGGCAGTCAGGTTGCAAGCCCGTCCACGTGGACACGACCTTACGCAAGCAACTGAGAAGCATCCCATGTTAAAGTAGTTTCTAAGTTCAGTGATTTCTGGTCGTTTTCGAGAGTCCTAGTTTCGTGCTACTTTATTCTCTTTTTATGGGGGGGGGGGGGGGGGGGGGGAGGCAGGATGAGGGGAGGAGAAAGGCTCTTGACGCCCAAGACGACGTGCCTGTCGTGGATGGCTTTCACACCTCATGGACGCCTTAGCTGTAACTCTGTATGATTACAGTGAAGAATATTGTATCGTTCTTGCTTTAGTTCGCCTGACACCAATGGTAACTGTGTTCACTCGCATCCAAGAGGTCGTCTGTGCTGTCTCTCGTTGTAGGCAAGGAGGGACGGAGTGATCATGATGGTGGCTTTGTGTTGCAGAGGCTGTTTCTGTATGAATTGAGGACTGTGGCATACGCTCAGGACTCAGATAGAATCGTCCGGCGAAGTGTAGAATGAATGACAATGCGCTTTCCGTTTGTCTAAGAATATTTTGGTGTAGTGAAAACTATCTGCGAAGGATATTCAGTTTAAATTTCCACTTGGAATGTAGTTTCATTACTTTCTTTCTCTACAGACAGATTCTTTTTCATATGTGAACTTTTCAGGGTCCATACACCCATCCCCTTTTTTTATTTTATGCTTCGGAATTTCTGACTACTTAACGTTTTACTGGTGCGTATGCTTTCAAACGCTTTATAGTGTTCCTTCTCATCTTTTGCATGGTGTTGAAAGCTTATCGAAAGCGCGAGTTCACTCACTACAAACCTTAGTTGAAGGTTAAAACCGTATCTGTTGCCTAATTCAGGTTACGCTCTGTCATTGTCGGTTATTTGAGAATAACTAGACGGGGCCTTGCGAAGGCTTTGAAGCTGCGAACTTCCACCAGCTAAAATGCGATTGCAGTTTTTCGCGACGTATTTCAGCTATTAAATCTTCACAGGTTATCGGTCGAGTGGCGTCGTCTCTTAGTCGAAACGTTTCAATGGATTGCGTATCCGTCATCTTCGGGCAAAGTGTCGGCTTATATTGTGGCTACAGATATTTAATAAAGGGAAAAGCTGTTTGCTTCAGTGCTCCGGCCGCGGTGGTCTAGCGGTTCTAGGCGCTCAGTCCGGAACCGCGCGACTGCTACGGTCGCAGGTTCGAATCCTGCCTCGGGCATGGATGTGTGTGATGTCCTTAGGTTAGTTAGGTTTAAGTAGTTCTAAGTTCTAGGGGACTGGTGACCACAGATGTTAAGACCCATAGTGCTCAGAGCCATTTGAACCATTTTTTGTTTCAGTGCTCTTGATGATCCTTCCTACAAATCTGATTTCACTCTGTGTGATTTTCACTAGTTCCCACAAGGGAAAACCGGTCTGAAAGTATATTAAGTATGCCAACGCCCATGAGGCAATGAATGATCCTGACTTGATGAATGGTTTCGTGGGATAAAAGATGTGCCATGCTAAAATTCTTTTGAAAAAGTGGAACAAATTGACTTGTAATGCAAAATGATCATAAAACCATTTGTCCGCCATTTAATGCACAGAAGTGTCTGAAAAAAATTCCTGCATCTACAGTTTTGTAAAAGCCACTGATTATGTGACAGTACTTTTCCGAGTCATGATTGAATGGTAATGAAGAAATGTTAAACTAGACAATGAGTACATTAGAATTTATATCAAAATCTCTCTAGATTTGATACCACACTTAGCACTCCGTCTTCAGGCCACGAGTGACCTATCGGGACCATACGACCGCCGTGTCATCCTCAGTGGAGGATGCGGATAGGAGGGGCGTGGGGTCAGCACACCGCTCTCCCGGTCGTTTTGATGGTATTCTTGAGCGAAGCCGCTACTGTTCGGTCGAGTAGCTCCTCAATTGGCATCGCGTGGCTGAGTGCACCCCGAAAAAGGGCAACAGCGCATGGCGGCCTGGATTGTCATCCATCCAAGTGCCGACCACGACCGACAGCGCTTAACTTCGGTGATCTCACGGGAACCGGTGTATCCACTGCGGCAAGGCCCTTTCCTTGATACCACATTTAGACAATAAGAAATGATGCTACGGCAAAAAGATGCATACCACACTGGCACCAAAACTAGTTGATGGAGAGAAGACCGAAATACTGAATTCGGTCTTCCGAAATTGTTTCACCGCTGAAGACCATAACGGTTCCTCCTTACAATCATTACACTAATGCTGAAATAACAGTTACTGCGATAAGCGATCACCGAATAGAAAATCTACTAAAAATGCTCAACAGCAGAAAGGTAACTGGATCGTTTGAAATATGTGTTAAGTTCCATAAAGATCATGCGAAAGAATTTGTTCCCCTTCCAGCAGAAGTTTATCGTCGGCCACTGGAGAAACGAAGGACATCTGGTGATTGGAAAAAGTCGCAGGCCATATTCGTTTGAGATGTTGCAAAACATAGCTCACATTGTTGGTGAAATCCAAGTGTAGTAGACAGAGACGCTCCCACGTTGACACCGTTTTCCTTGTTTTGGTTCAAATGGCTCTGAGCACTATGCGACTTAACTTCAGAGGTCATCAGTCGCCTAGAACTTAAAACTAATTAAACCTAACTAACCTAAAGACATCACACACATCCATGCCCGAGGCAGGATTCGAACCTGCGACCGTAGCAAAAAATGGTTCAAATGGCTCTGAGAACTATGGGACTTAACATCTTAGGTCATCAGTCCCCTAGAACTTAGAACTACTTTAACCTAACTAACCTAAGGACATCACAAACATCCATGCCCGAGGCAGGATTCGAACCTGCGACCGTAGCAGTCCCGCGGTTCCGAACTGAAGCGCCTAGAACCGCACGGCCACCGTGGCCGGCTGCGTCCGTAGCAGTCACACGGTTCCGGACTGAAGCGCCTAGAACCGCTCAGCCACCGCGGCCAGCCGTCTTAACGGAGTAACGTGGACAAATGTAAAGGTAATTTCCAGAGTAACCCCAAAGGATTTTTATGTAACCACTACTATTTACAGTTCATGTTAATGATACAGTGGAAAACGTTGGAGGTTCCGTGAGGCTATTCCACGTCGATGCTGTTGTACATAGGAAGGATGCAAAGCAAGAAGACTGTAGTAAAACGCAGGCAGACCCGCAGAGGATCGATGATTGGCGCAGGAACTGTCAGTCGACCCTGAACGTTTATAAATGTAACGTACTGCGCACAAAGAAGCGAAGAGATCCACTACTGTTGGATTTCGCTATTACCGTCAAATCACTAGAAACAGTAATTTCCTGTAAAATACCTAGAAATAACTATCTACTGTGACCTAAAGTTCAACGATCACGTAAACAAATAAAATAGTAGGCAAAGTAGGTGCATTGGGAGAAACGTAAGGAAATGTAATTCATCCAAGAAAGAAGTGATTTACAAAACAGTTGTCCCACCGATTCTCGAGTACTGTTCATCAGTCTGGGACCTTTACCAAGCAGGTTTCATAGAGAAAATTCAGCGAATAGCGGCGCGGTATCGTTTACTCGGCGGAAGAGTGTTGCGGAGATGCTCAGCAAACTCCAGTGGCAGACACTGCAAGAGAGGCATTGTGCATCACAGAGAGGTTTACTGTTGAAGTTTCGAGAGCTCAAGTTCGAAGAGTGGGGCAGCATTTTACTTTCTCCCACATATGTCTTTAAAAATGATCACGACCAAAAAATTACAGAAAAGCGATACGAACAATAATTTTACGCGCACACCATTTCGGATGGAACAGGAAAGAAAGGAACATACAGCAATACCAAAAATACCACCACTCACCGTAATGTGGCTTGCGGTGTGTAGAAGTGGATGCAGTTATGATGATATTTCATGTATGTACACAGAATAGATGGCAGTAGCAACCGAGAATCGAGAAAATTTAAGGATAAAAATATTTTGCTGTTCGGCAGTTGTCCAGACGGTTTCTACAGCCTGTTAGAGCCGATACTGAAACGACCCACTATTTTTTAACTCCAAATGCTTTTTATGCAACCACAAACAGGAAAAACAGCTTTCATGCTTTCCTTTTCGTTACACCTGTTCACAATATTTCGTAATCACGGAAGGCTTAGAGATAAATTCGTGAAATTAGACAGTATACAATAAACTCAAATGTCGAAATCATAAATTTTATGCTCATTCCAGCACACATTGTACACGGTCATTTATCGACAAATGTCGTACAGTTGGATTAATCAGATGATTCTGAATATACGTCTCTCTTCATCTGAGTATTATTTTGAACATAGTTTCCAATTACTGGGTCTTGGAAATGCTTGTCAAAGCAGAGTTAGAAATTATTTAGGTTCTCTGCGGTGACGGAAAGATGTCATGTGCGAGCGTATGACTTGGCAGCGACTGCTACAGCGCGGATGCCATGGGCTGAATGCCGATCAGGTGACCTCTCGCCGCATCCGCTGCCGGCATTCTAATGGGCTTAGCGTTACTGCATCCTCCCAGACATTTCTTCTGACCATACGACTGCGAGAGGAGCTCATCTGCACTACTCTGGGCATAAAGTGCGCGAAACTCACATGTCGCCAATCCGTGTTTCATCTGTGACCGACGAAACTTGTCCCCTTCACTGAATAATAAAATAATTCACGTTAAAAGCGACGGGTGTATCGGTTTTTGATTTTTAAAACACTCGGCTCTACATGCACTGTCTCAATAGAGATGAATGCTCTTCACCCTTCTGGGTTCATTTCTTACCGTTTAAAGAGCAGAGCTGAAATACTTGAAACATAGAACTGAATTAATAGATACTGATCTTTGACATACAGTGGATCACATGTAACGTCTTTTTTTTTTTCTAAACCGTAACAACTACGTTTCTTTTGAAACGCAACGATATCTATTTTAACACTATCCGATAGGGATGGAAGGAAAAGAGGAAAAGTACACTTGTTCATGTGTTTTTTTTTTTCTTCTACGTTCCACTCTCCGCTACAGACCCTCACTAATAAAGGCAGGGACGTACCTACTACCTTTTGGTGGCGGTCTTTGTAAATATGGCTGTTCCTGATGTATGTTGAGTTTTGTGTGACTGGTACTACGTAGCAAACAAGCTTAAACTATGGGACATCAAACCATTTTTTTTAAATAGTAGAACAACCCGGGTTAAACAGTGGGTGCAGTCATTTGGCTGCTGCCTGTTACTGTTCTCTAAAATTTAAACATTTATATTATTTTGACGTTTAGCAGTAAAGTCTGTCGAACAGTTCGCCACGATTTTTTATGCTGGTCCACACTGTCAAATCTGTATGCTGTTCATTAATGAAAACGCAGTCTTTGTGTAGGAAGCATGCATACTCCTACATAGTAACTGAAACAGAAAACTTAAAGCACAACAAAGTTGACCAAGAACCACAAAGGCAAAAGGTTTTGAAAAAAATCTAATTTTCCAGTACGATTTTAAACTCACTTGTATTAAATTAGGGAAATATCGGGAAACGTTAACCATGAAGAATGAAATACATTTCGAAACACGTCGCTCGAGACTATGTGAATCGGTTTCAATGTTTCAGCCAATTCTTTGACGACTCAGTTTGCAGTCGCGTGTTAATACTGTAGTTGCACGCACTCATTTTCCTTTAACTAACTTTAGAACCTTTAAATTTGCCAGTTTTGATACCATTTACCGTGTTTCTCTGTAATACTTTTATGAATATGACGGCATCGTTCGAGAAAGTTGCGTGATAATGGTGCTACGTCACGTCTGATGCGGACATTACGCTCGCTTGCGCCACACTTGACGTCACCCCAGCTGGTGCTGAGAGCCTCCTTACAGAAGATAGCCGATTGTTCCTCTTTTTATGTTCACGCCCCGTGGCAGTGCTGTTTTGAGGCGTAGGAAACGTTTAGGACGTTGCTGGTCAACGGCTAGGACGTAGGTAGCTTGCTGCCTTATCAATTCGACTTCTCTTCCAGCTGTTGTGGAGTACCGACATCGTATATGCATCACTAATTCTTCCTTAGGTAGGGAAAGTGCTCACAATCTTGAAGTCTCCACAGTCTCAGCAACAACAAACGGAGTTGGAAGAACAGATACTGAGCACATGACGTCCATGTCACAACTTGTGCTTTGATATGGAAGAAATTATGGTACAACTTCCAGCTGTATTATAGAACTGCACAATCAGCATTTGGGAAACGTCCATATTAGTCGATTGCAGCGCTGTTACTAAAGAGACCTAATGAGAAGAAAAGAAGAAAGGAAATTTAGGGTTTAACAGACGACTATGTCACTAGACACGAGGCACTTGCTCTGATTTCGGAAGGCTGGCTAAGGAAATCGGCTGTGTACTTTTCAGAGATATAACCCCGGTATCTGCGTCAAAAATTTAGGAAAACCACTGAAAAACCAAATTTGATGGCCGGACGGAGCCGGCCGTTGTGGCCGAGTGGTTCTAGGCGCTTCAGTCTGAAACCGAGCGACCGCTACGGTCGCAGGTTCGAATCCTGCCTCGGGCATGGATGTGTGTGGTGTCCTTAGGTTAGTTAGGTTTAGGTAGTTCTAACTTCTAGGGGACTGATGACTACAGATGTTAAGTCCCATAGTGCTCAGAGCCATTTCAACCATTTTTTTTTTTTGGCCGGACGGGGAACTGAACCGCCATCCTCCCGAATGCGTGTCTAGTGTCTTACCACTGCGCCAATTCGCTTGGTGGACCCAGTGGAGATCGCACAACTGTGGCCGGGTTTGAGTCCTGAATGACAACAACAAAAGTTTGCGAGACAATAACAAACAACGAGACAGCGTTCTCTATTACATCAGCTAGTGAAGGAACAAAGCCAAGTAGAGCGACCTGGATATTAGTAGTGAGCAGCAGAAGCAGAGTTGTTGAACTCTGTCACTGAAACTTCGACCAAACGTGCTAATGGAAATGTCAGTAGTTTGTACGAAGAGTTTGACGGGGCAAGGAGTGGTATTAATTCGTCTGTAAAAACGCAGATCTGTAACAGTGATAGACTTCAACGTGAAAATTAATCTTCTGATAGTCTATCAGACAAAAGCAATGACAAGGAATCTAACAAAAAACTGGCAAGTAGAAACAGATCAAAAGGAGCCGGCAAGACATACTGTCATATTTGTGTATGAAATAAACGGGAATATTTTAAAAATACATCAGATGGCTTTAGGTAGAATGCTATTTTGCGCAAGGAATATTCCAACATCAGGTCTTTATAGACAGAAGCAGCGTATTACTTCAACTAAATGCAGTTGTTTCCTCGTCTCGTAACAATCAGTCCAATTTTAGTTAACACATGTTTGTTAGAAACTGGAGGAATACGTCTATTGATGCATTGGTCTCATGTAATGAGTATACTGTGCAAAAGACGCCTGCCTAAGTAGCTTTCATGTTAAGGCCTTCCAATCGCTCTCCTGTATGTTTGATTCTTGAGGTCTGATAAATAGATTACCACTAGTTTATAACGTGTAAAGGAATCCAGGCAACAAGGATCATGTTAAAATGCTTACAGTATAAGATCTCCTATAATTTTATGCGAATTTTGAAATACCCTGTCCGACGTCACAGTAACAAATTTTGATTTCTGCAAACACACAAGAAAATGTCGATGCTTATCTAAAGACACGCGGTCTCACTTCATCCATGTTTTTACGGACGACTCCCAACATTCTTCAAGTTATATTGCTGTTTGTACCTTTTAGCATCCCTTGACATCGCCTGTTGAAAACTTCAAATTAGCTTCAGAAGCAGCATTATTTTTCTCTGAGACCATATCATACATGCTCTTACTCGGGGATATACAGGCAACCTGGAGCTTAATCGTAAATTGATTTGAGAGTATTCGAAAAGTTATAAGTCTCGTAAACTATAGCGGACGAACTAATAAATACACCATGAAAGCAATAGAGGGGTATTTTCACACATGAAGAACAGGACATACCTATTATTACGCGATACGCAGAGTCGTTCTGTAGCTGGTTCATTTTGTTTAAGTACATCGGTATGGAGATGATGACAGTTATGTTGCCTTTGTCCGTCAGTAAGATCACAATATTGAGATACTCGCGTAGGGGTCGAAGCACTGACCTCCCAGCAGCAGAGATGTTCTTGGACGCTGACACCTGTGTCACAGCATGGCAAGTCTCCCGCCGTATCTCCTCGACAGGGTTTGAGCAGTTTCAGGATTCATTGTTCGACAGACCCAGTAATGTCCAGAACGGATTGTATTCTTGAGATGAGCGCGAATTCCAGACCCTTCTCCAAATCCCCTAGGTTGCACGCCGTCCGTCTACTAAGTTTGTCTTCCAATTTTACTTCTTGCGGTAAATCATCTCTGAAGCCTTGAAACTTTTCAATTTGGCGTTCTGTGTCAGACTGTCTGAGAACGCTCAAGAAGAGCTATCTACCCACGTCCAAAAGGTCGAGACGAAATCTTCAGATGAAGCGCTAATAAGTCTCTAGATACGAAGTCCAGTTCCTGCAGACTGTGGCGAATCCTCTCGCACCAATGCGTGACTAGCTCGATTTTTCACTCTGCTGGCGACTGTAGAGCTTATAAAGTGCGTCTGCCTAGTGAAACTCGGAATAACTCTCAGATCTTCTTAATAAGAACGTAAAGGCACACAGAACACAGCTCTTCTTATTCTGAAGTTTACCAGTCTTATTCACTTCTTTCATCATCTTCTCCCAGTACAGATACAGGATGTGTTGCTTGATGCTTTTCCGACGGACTAGTTGCAGAAATGTGTCTCGGGAGAGACTGGCATTAGCAGGAGCTCGAGTCATTGCACAGCATTGTGTTTGTCGCACCTGAAGATGTCGGTCAACTGCGCAGATCACATATTGTGAGGATTTCACAAAGACTTCCGATGTCTCGCCCGAGAACCATTTCTGCAACTAGTCTGTCGGCAGATCCTCAAGCAGCAAATACAATATTTTACATTGTCAATTCATAAACCACTGCAGAGGGATTGGGAATGTAATGCAAGACACCGCCTGACATTCTCGTGACAAATAACAGCATTTCGTCAAATCTGTCCTTTTTTAGGTCATATTCTAGCGAAAAAATTTTGTTTTCCTCCGGAACTCGAACTGCCTACCAGCATGACGATTTAGAACACTAACGTACTTTCCTACGAAAGGTGTGGCCGAGTTCTTCAACAAGCTTGGTCAAATCAGGGCACCAGTGGTTCCGATTCACTATAGGTTTGTTGCGCAACTGTATGTTACAAGTATGCATAGCAGAAGAGAAATAAGATTAATATTTTATATGGTGCGAAATACCCTGGTTCTGATACCTTCTTGCGCTTGACCGAGGTGGATGGCACAGTGAACTCGAATTTGAGAGAACGGTGGCTCTAATCCATCCAGATTTTGGTTGTCCGTAAATTACCTTAATCTTTTAAGGCGAATGACGGGAAAGTTACTTTCAAAGGGCACAGCTAATTTCCTTCTCCATCTTTTCCCAGTCCAAGCTTGTGCTAAGTCTTGAGCTCGTCATCGATAGAACGTTAAACCCAAATCTTCTTACATTACTTCCCGCACGATGAGCTTCCACTGGCACGAAGAGAGAGATAAAAGTATAACTCACTAGCAGCTTGCAATAGAAAGATTTCGAAAGATTTATATTTTAATCCTTAATATTATTCCTATACTGACAGCAGTAACCCATACACAATTGCTGGACAGTTGTCGCAGAGAAAGCAAAGAAAGGAACGAAGTAAGGAACATTAGAGTTTGCCGCGCGGGATTAGCGGAGCGGTCTTGGACGCTGCAGTCATGGACTGTGCAGCTGGTCCCAGCGGAGGTTCGAGCTCTCTCGGGCATTGGTGTGTGTGTTTGTCCTAAAGATAATGCAGGTTAAGTAGTGTTTAAGCTTAGGGACTGATGACCTTAGCAGTTAAGTCCTATAAGATGTGACACACATTTGAACATTTTTGACATTAGAGTTTAGCGTCTCGTCGATCGACTTCTTGGTCATTACGGATGAAGTTTTAGCTCGGATTGACTGTGGTACGGGAGAAGACTTGGCTTTGACGATGTTGAGCAAACCATCCCGGAATTTTTTTGGAGTGAATTTAAGAAGGGTGACCATCCGGTCTACAGAGCGCTGTTGGCAAGCTGGGTGCACTCAGCCCTTTTGAGGCAAACAGAGGAGCTACATGATTGAGAAGTAGCGGCTCCAGTCTCGGAAATTGACATACGGCCGGGAGAGCGGTGTGCTGACCACATGCCCCACCATATCTGTGGTGTCACCGCCAGACACCACACTTGCTAGGTGGTAGCCTTTAAATCAGCCGCGATCCGGTAGTATACGTCGGACCCGCGTGTCGCCACTATCAGTGATTGCAGACCGAGCGCCGCCACACGGCAGGTCTAGAGAGACTTCCTAGCGCTCGCCTCAGTTGTACAGCCGACTTTGCCAGCGATGGTTCACTAACATCTACGCTCTCATTTGCCTAGACGATAGTTGGCATAGCCTTCAGCTACGTTATTTGCTACGACCTAGCAAGGCGCCAGTATCCGTACTATTGATATTGTGAATCATGTACCATAAGGAGAGACGTTCTCCATAAATGGGTATTCCACCAGCTACGTCCGTTTTTCTCACTTCTAATTCCCTTGTCAAGTTCCAGACCTCACGTCAGCCTGCATGAGCTAAAACGCGTGCATTTCGGCCTCCTTTAACCATACGGTTGGCTCTCCTGCCAACCACAACAATATCCGCAACCGGTGACGCCTGTGGTCTGAGGATGACATGGTGGCCGGTCGGTACCACTGTGTCCGGCAGGGCCTGTGGACGGACTTTACATTTTTTAATACAATCTCAATCCGTATGTCCGGAGGGTAGTTTAAACCTAGCTCCTCTCAAATACAAGTTTAATGTTGTAACAGTGCCATCACGTGGCTAGGAATAGCTGGAAAATTGTTGAGCAGTGGGCCACTTAAATAACGCATCTAGACAAGTATAGTGACTTCTTAAGACAGGCAGGTAACAGAAACTTTGAACGAATCGCAACAAAATACACAATTGTATAAATCATCAATATCAGTTGTGGGAGGCAACCATGCTAGGTCAGTCCTCGCGGACAATTGCTCTGCGCTATAGTTAATTAAAAGTTAGCACTAAGTGGCTATTAAACCCAGCGTCCTATGCAAACACCCTGGTGGAATGTTATTTTATTTTAACTGTTGCTCTAATTATTGTTTTCTGTTTTGTTGAAAAGAATTAAGAAAGAAGTAACTGGCTGCGACTAATTGTAGGTAGCACTTAAAAATTATAGAGGTAAAATCTTCCGAGTTACGTTACTGGACAAAGCAGCTAAAATTGACAGTAACTGCGACATTAACTGATACCATAAAAACCAAACAATATGTCAAAAGTTCAGACCTAACAACGTAATAAGTAGTTTATGATTCTTCTATAAACGGAAGTTCCATCGTCTCCGTGCGGTGGTATTAAATCAGAGACGTTTGAAGAGTTTTTAAGATATGTAGGACTGCTTCGATTGAAGACAAGCCGCCGATGACACGCTACCAGGTAACAGAGATGAAGCGTTTCCTGCTGTGCCGCGACGAAAATGTATACATTTTGAGTGTGTATGCAGTGGAGTAAGTTTGGTGTTTGAAGCTTCCCTGAAGTTGCTGTCGAGAGAACCCGCAGTGGGTAGCCGTTGTGATCCTCTGCAGCCCTGCATCGTGACCATCGCTCGTCTAGATTAAATCTCGTAAACGTGACCCGAACCACCGATGCCTAAGGCATCACTGATCACGGGTGGACAACCAATTGTGAGCATGCCAGCTACCAGTCACGTTGTCGATGTCTGGCTTCTATTCATTTACACTGATTGGTCCCTTACATGTTATTTAATTATTATGTTCAAGAGAATATTTAAGATTGAAATACCATATCTGATGGTGTGGTGTGTTTGAAAGTGAGTGACTGTTTTGGCTACGGGGAGCGCAAGCTGCTAATTGTGGGTGTGCTCTTACGTCACAACATTTCTCGTCCTACTTAAAACGTGGAATCACGTGACCACTTCTTGTCCAGCAGGCTGATACCTTCCCTGCACAGCAGTTGCTGATTCTACCATCATTCCTGCATGACTAACTAACGTCGGTAGACGGACACGATGTTAGCTAGGAACATTTGTGAAAAGGCCAATTGGTAACTGTCTTAGAACTCTTCTAATTTGTCATTATCAATGAACTGTGAACTCTGAACGAAAGAATGCAGTAGCAAGCACCTCAGAAACATGTTGTTGTTGTTGTGGTCTTCAGCCCTGAAACTGGTTTGATGCTGCTCTCCATGCTACTCTATCCTGTGCAAGCTTCTTCATCTCCCAGTACCTACTGCAGCCTACATCCTTCTGAATCAGAAACATATAAATTAATAAATAATCTAATTTGGCATCTTGAAGTAACTTAGGTCTTGTAGCACGAGCTATAATCACAAATTAAACATCCTCCAGGCTGTGGCTAAGCCATGTCTCCGCAATATCCTTTCTTTCAGGAGTGCTAGTTCTGCAAGGTTCGCAGGAGAGCTTCTGTAAAGTTTGGAAGGTAGGAGGCGGATACTGGCAGAAGTAAAGCTGTGAGTACCGGGCGTGAGTCGTGCTTCGGTAGCTCAGATGGTAGAGCACTTGCCCGCGAAAGGCAAAGGTCCCGAATTCGAGTCTCGGTCGGGCACACAGTTTTAATCTGCCAGGAAGTTTCATGTCAGCGCACACTCCGCTGCAGAGTGAAAATCTCATTCTGGCACATGTTAACTGTTTTTGGAAATAATATACTAGACCGAAACTTTAATTGTGGATTTCTATCAGCAATGTTCCCGTGTGACATACATTTACAGGTTTTATAGAGTTTCTTGCACAGGGTGACATTTATTCCGTTTTTGGCTGTCAACGAGCATATCAAAGTTTCATCCTGTGCCATGTTGGCGAGAAATATGTTGCATACGGTCATTTGACAAATAAATAGTAACCAAAGTACCGTTTGTTCATACCTTCTAGGGGCACAGAAGAAATTATAATTTGTTGCATGCTATTTTCGGTGGCATACGTAACAAGGGGGAATCAAAGTTTCTTTAGTAATACGATCCGCCAGATACTAAATTATCAGGCAGTATGCAGCAAAATATTATGGGCAATTTGCTATTTTCAGAAAAAATCCGAATCAGGTTACTATCTTTTTTGTATATAAACAAAATTGTGGACACGATAATGTTTTTTTTATAAGCAGTAACTACCAATAGTTAAACGTGACCTGGTCGCCTATCGTACCGCGTAGTGTGCTAGTTCGAGAGACAGTGTTGTGAACCGGATTGAATCCATACACCTGGTTAACAACAGATGGCCTGAGATGCAAACCTGAGGGTAGTTCCAGACGGCTTTCCCACATCCACCTAGCTTATTTCTTGTTTTTCCGCTTCATACTCACAAGAAAATAAATTTAAAACACACAAAACAACACGTTGGCGGACATACACTGTGTGATCGAAAGTATCCGGACAGCTATTAGCGGACATTAATATGGGATGCGTCCACTCTTTGCCTTAATGACGGCTTCAACTCTGCTGCGGACACTTTCAGTGAAGTGTCTGAATGTCTGTAGACGAATGGTCGCCCATTCTTCCTCAAGAGCCAAGCCAGAGAAATAAGTTGAACGCTGGAGTCCTAAGTGAAACTGACATTCTAACTCATCCCAAACGTGTTTCATGGGACTTAAGTCGGGACTCTGTGCAGGTCAGTTCATTTCAGGAATGTTATTATCCACAAACCAGTGCCTCACCGAAGTTGTTTTGCGACAGGGTGCATTCTCGTGCTGGTACAAACAATCACAGTCTCCGAACTGTTCCTCTACTATACGTGGCACACAATGCTGTAAAATGTGTTAATATACTTCCACTATGGTTCCTTAAGCGCAATCAGGAGATTGCACCCAAGCCACGAAAAACTCTTCCCTACCTAACACCACCTCTCCCGCACTTCACTGTTGACACTACATATGGCGGCAGGTAACGTTACATAGCCACACGCTAAACCCAAACCTTTCCATCGGATTGCAATACGATAAGCGTGATTCATCACTCCAAATCACTTGTTTCCGGTAATCCACTGTCCAGTAGCGTCGTTGTTTGCACCATTTCAAGCGTCGCTTAGCATTGAATACATAAATGTGTGGCTTATGAAGAGCTGCTCTGCGATTGTACCATATTCTTCTGAATTCCCTGTGCACAATCACTGCGCTCACTCTGGAATTCACAAGTGATTCCTTACGCTGATTTCATGCGATTTTATGCAACCAACCTCTGCAATGTTCGACTATCCCTGTTCATCTGTGCACGAGGCCTGCCTGGTCTTGGTTTAGCCGTGGACGTTCCTTCGCGTTTCCACTTCACAGTCACATCACCAACAGTCGAATTGAGAAGTTTTAGAAGGGTTGAGACGTCCCTTAGGTGACATCCAACGACTAGTCCACGTTCGAAGTCACTGAGCTCTCATGAGCCACCTATTCTGCTGTTACTGTTTAAGGCCAGTAGTACACTATCAAATTTCTATGTCAAAGATTTGATCAAATATTCGTCAAATATATTTGACAAAGATCTTTGACGTGGCATTAAAAAGGGCTGTTACACTGTCATCATATTTTTCGTCAAAGTTAAAGATGGCTCACAACAACAACTTGTTATTAACCGCAGCTGTTGCATGTACCACAATTGCACTGTGTGCACATGCGGAAGAGAAGCTTGGGCGAAAAAGGAAACGTACCTGGGTGAAGCCGTGGGTTTTACGATGACACGATAAAAGCATTCAACAATACTTTTTACGTGAGCTTATGGTGGAGGATGTTAAGTCGTACATCAGTTACTTACGAATGGATGAGCATACATTTCTGTATGTGCTCAGTGAAGTGTATCCTCATATCACAAAGCACAATACTCACTTAAGAATTGCTATATCTGCAGAAGACAGGCTCACTGTAACACACTGATTCCTTGCTACAGGAGAGGGTTAGGTTAGGTCAGGTCTCCAATCTTCTTAATCTATTTTTGTATGCAGGTTGCATCACGTTGTAAAGCGCCTCATCAGCTTCATACAACTCTATTAATTTTGTAGTTATCGGTAACACCAACTGCATTTGCTGGCAATGTTTATAAAAACACTACAGATGACAGAACGCTGCAGCGATGCTAGCGCTCCATGTGGTAATATGTCACATTGCGGTGAACAGAAGACAAGCGACTTCTTTGATCAAATCTACTGCGAAGCCGTAGATTTGATCAAATATTTGACGACATTTGACAAAGTTCCCTATTACACCAACGACTTTCTTTGACAAAGATATTTGACAAAGATATTGGACAAAGAAATTTGATGGCGTAATATCGGCCTTAGCTACTGACGGCGCAATACTCCCTGCCTCCTTTTATACCGGTGGGTCCGCCTCTTGTGGCATCCTGTCGTTAATTCCGCATTATTTTGGTGCGTCAGGATCCTTTTCATCAGACAGTATATAACTTAAACGATTTTCTTCTTTACTTTAGTTGAAGATGACTACTTTACGAAAGAAAGTGCGGTGAGATCACAAAAATAAAACTGCATCTATCGTGTGAGCACCGTCCGCAAGGTACTTAAGATCCTAGCAAGGTACAGCGATATGCTGTAAACAACGAATAATTATGTTCGAACGCAGTTTTCTAGAGAGTTGGAAATCAAGTTTACATTTAAAAATCGCTTTTGTCCCTTTTCACAGTAGCTGTCAATGGAAACAGTACCATATGAACCATTATACAGTGCTCGGATCACTATACAAAGCTTTCCATTGCAAGCGCTGTTGATCACTTCACTGAAGAACAAGAGAATAAATAAGTGCGGTTCATAGGACGTTCTGCGCTCGCTTGACAACTATAGAGTAAACAAAGGCTCATGGATGGAGCAGCTGTGAATCAGCTCCCTGCAATGTATGAGGCACTTCTTAAGCTAGTACTACTCCTCGAGCTAGAACACGGAACGTTTTGCTTGTGGTAACTACAATATAACATATATGTAAGGTAGCGCAGTGGTTGTAGCATCGTCGGCAGCGAGACACTAATGAGGTACAGTTATTTTGAGAGCAGGGCCCTTAGCGAGCCCTCCAGCGCTGCCGGCTGTCTGCATCTGTCCCTCCGCACTCGCCATATCTGCCTCCATCCAGAGCACCCTGCGCGGCAACTGAATCACCAGATAAGGCTACCCTAGTACACAGTATTACAACCTCGTGACTGCTGTCAGTTAGTGAGACTTGCTTATGCTCGTCTATGTTAACGAGTGTGTACTGCCACGTTCGACATGCTAATATGAGATATATTTGTAACAACAGCCTCGTATCCTTTGGGCAGAGAGTAATCTGGGTTACTCGCTATGAAACATTGTGTGTGTGTGTGTGTGTGTGTGTGTGTGTGTGTGTGTGTGTGTAGGTCCTAAAATTCGAATACAGGGAAGTTCAGGAACTGCTGTCTGTATGTATCCGTGGCTTAGTTGCTGTATGTATAACATACCCACTCCAAAGGTTTTGCGACCGAGCGAGATGTCAAAACGATAAATTGTAATCTGCAGGACGGCGGTTTGAAACCCTCCCTATCTGCCCACCAAAATTTAGGTGTTCCGTGATTTCACGTAATAGCTTCAGGTGAATGTCGGGATGGTTTCTTTGAAACGGAACGGCCGATTTCCTCCCCCCTCCTGACATCGTCTCTTAAACACTTAGTATCTTCCTTCCTTCCAAAGGCTAGCGATTGTGTCCCTAGCATTTCATGGACACTTTTCCTGCCAGTTGATAAAACATTCGTGTCTGCGAGTTCTTTGCGTACGTTGTAAATACGAAGGTTCCTATTTGAACTGTAGGTCCCCATTACAACTGTTGCAAATCCACGGGACGTAACGGAATTACATCTATAATTTTTTTCATGGCTAGCAAGACTGTAATCTTTAAACTATCCTATGGGTTAGTGACTGGTTTATTGAAGAAGAGATGGATTAATGGGAACCAAACTTACACTTACACTTAATATGTACGGATATCATTTTAAAAGCAGTCCCAAAGTTATGGAAAGGTTTTTCAGGGACCGCTGCCAGTCACAAAATTTTGTTTTACTTTCGTTAATGATTTAATGAAGCAGCATATTTCTAGGCCGAAATCTCATCTTCAGGCTAAAATTTTACTTCAAAAACATTTCACAAAGGTACAAGTAAATATTAATGTTGTTCTTTACTGTCTTGACATGTGCTGTAGTCATGTTGTGGAGAAAGAGAACCTAGTAAGAGAGAATATTCACTTCGTCTGGTGATCTGCTGCTCGTATGAAAACTTTAAATAATCACTCACTTAGTTCTTATGAAATGACTGTCCTCTTGTGGTGTGTTCAACTACCTCCGTTGCTATAACCACTTGCAAGTTTATGAACAGTGGTTAAAAAGATTCAGGGAGCGATAGCAATGGAAGTAACGGAACACCCCACAAAAAACTGCTATTACATATGAACTAAGTGAGTGATTATTTAAAATTTTTATATGAACAGCAGTTCAAAGAAACGAAGTGAATATTCCGTCGTATATGGTTATCGTTTTCTTTCCCCACAGGATGGCCACAGAACATGCCAAGACAGCAACGAACAACTGTAATATCTATGTGTTCTTCTGTTAAATGTTTTTGTAGTGCCATTTAAACATGAAAATGAAGTTTGTACATCGAAATATGTTGCGTCATTAAACAATTAAAGTCAGTCAATAAAATTGGGCGACTGGTAGTGGTCTCTGAAAAACCTTTTCATATTGTGTGTGTGTGTGTGTGTGTGTGTTTGAGGTTTACGGGCGCTAAACAGCGTGGTCATCAGCGCCCCCTTTTCATATTATTGAGACAGTGACGTTCGATTTACAGAGCTCTCAATAGTTCAGCGCTTGTTATGCGTCCGTTTCGATATTTTTTTGTTTTTTTACTTAAGATTCTACTACTTTCTTTGTGGCCCGCTGCAGTCCAGAAAATAGGTGTAAACTGATTTAGCTGGTTCCTGCAATCACAACAACAGACAGCACAACGTAATACTAAATTTGTACGTTGGTAGTTCCAAAAAATGGTTCAAATGACTGAGCACTATGGGACTTAGCATCTGAGATCATCAGTCCCTAGAACTTAGAACTACTTAAACCTAACCTAAGGACATCACACACATCCATGCCCAAGGAAAGATTCGAACCTGCGACCGTAGTGGTAGTTCCATTTTTATCTTATAACGAGCCCATTTTCACTCTGAAGAAATTTACAAGCAGAAACCTTTTGTATACCAAAATTAGCATACATATTTCACAGAAAATACAGAGGAACCATTGTCAATTAAATGTAATTCTCAATATCACGTAGACCACCTGTGATCTGGAACGAGCTTGAGAATATTCTTAGATTCAAAATAATAGTGAATAAATGTATTTTTACAGCAATCTGTGCACTCCAGTATCACGACAACTTCCACAAGGCAATACATTTGGTTGTTTCTCGCGAGATTCGGAACAGGTGGAGAATTCGAAAGCAGCGCCACTAGTTTTCTCTCTCCGAATTCAAAGGCGCGGCAGTGAAACCGTGGACCCGTAGCAAAACACTGCGGTTCTCATGTGGAGTGTCTCGAGGCCATCCTAGGCAAGTGGTAGGCGTGGGATTACACGAGTATTTTCACGTCCGGGTAACTGAGCCACCTTCGACTAGTTCAGCTGTTGACGTGCGAAAAACTAACAGGCAGGAACAAGTTCCCCCGCGAGGCTGTCACATACGGTGCCGAACCACGGCATTCCAGGTCAGCGACGGCCAATGACATGAACAGACAGCAGCGTCTCCTCTACACACATCCTCGCGCTGCAGTCCCGTTTGCTGCTAATTCGGACTTGTCAGGAAAGGCCCACCACCCACGTAGCTAGCGCAGCTACGTCACATTATATTACGTCCCAAGCCTACGCACATTTCCATCACTACATTCATCGTCTTGTCTATCTGTAAACATTATAATTTTGAATTATTATTTTGAATTGTTATGATCTAAAATAAATAACTTTTTTGGCCGTAGTTGTTACTGAAACAAAGGCTATTTAGTAATGGAACTCTGTTATTAGGCTCACTTCAGTATTATTAGCTACAAATAATTCCGA
The DNA here is from genome assembly GCF_023897955.1 of Schistocerca gregaria. Classification (NCBI taxonomy): domain Eukaryota; kingdom Metazoa; phylum Arthropoda; class Insecta; order Orthoptera; family Acrididae; genus Schistocerca; species Schistocerca gregaria. The sequence goes on along the minus strand of NC_064931.1, from coordinate 599,740,671 downwards.
TGGTTATGACCTGCCATATGGTCAAAAGTTTTCGAACTTACGACATAAATTTACTGTTGATGGAGCACAACCTCGGAAACCAGTTCTAAACAGTAAATATATCCAAAAGTTATGCTAACGGAGCTTTACTTTACGTAAAGTATTTTAACTGTCAAGTTGTCGTTGGCGTTCTCATAATGCTAGATTACAATGCAGCAGAGGTGAATGGGGGGGAGGGGGGGGGCGTGTTGTGGTGTTGGGGCTGGAGCTCCCCCCCCCCCCCTCCCCCCGCCCCAGAATTACACCTCTTTCTCCTTCATCTCGAAAGAGAAGAAAAACAATTCTTTGCAGCATAGCTTTCAGACTTAAAAGTATCGCCATTGTAGCTCGTATTATATACTAGATTAAAAAAAAAACATCCTCGTTTTCTCAGTTTTGAGACGGCACGGTGATACAAAATTTCTACGAGCTCCGCCCCTCCGCGACCAAAATCCTGGATTCGGATCTGTAATGCATCATTTAGAAAATAACATCATCATTTGCAGTGGACATCACCCACAGATAGTTGTTACATCAACAGATTTTAAGAAAACCCTTACACAGGTAATCAGAGTTCACTTCAGTTCATTTACACCGGACGCATGTGGCTCTATTTCAACAAACGGTTTAACGTAATAAATTACCTTAAAGTTTGTGAACCGATACATGTTTTGGCACATATCGCGCTATTTGTGTGCTTTTAATTCAAATGTACGGCCGTGTTGTCTTTTGATGTGTTGTTTGCTATTTTCCTCCTTGTAAATACGGGGATGAAACAAAGCGAAACACGCCTGGTTTAAAAACTTGAAACCAAGATCATTTAGTCTCTTATATACCATAAGTCATTTTCTTTAGGTGTTTGTCACTCACTACAAATTTGTTACACATTTTCGAATGACTACCAAGAGAGAAATGAGTAAAATATCCAGTACTTTCAGATAAATAAGTAACTTCTAATCAAAATGACGCCGTCATTTTTTCAGGAACCCGATGATAAATGGATTCCTCCCTTGATGAATATCAAACATAAGCGTGGCTCCAGAGTAGTGTCTGATTCTTAGGCGGTCTTCCAATATCATTAACAGGCAAGTGTCCCATTATTGTATCACAAACAATGGACAGATTAACGAAGCAAATGTGCAGCTGACAGAGGTCAGCAATGCAGAAACACTCACGTTTCAGTCAGAAGGTATTTTTATCAAATGAAACGAATTTTGTGCTCTGTATCGCTTGGCAATATGAAAGTCCGGTGCCATCTGCCCGCGGCTCCGCAACGCCGGATGCAAAGAACAGACGCACACAAATGCACACGCACGTACACACAACGCCGCATAATAACTTTTGTCGCTTTGTCCACAGGGTCACGGTCTGTTTCACGGCACAAAAGCCGAGCCGAGCGCAAACAACGGACTACGGGAAAATCCGACAACGGACGAAGTTCGCGCTCGCACTTCGCACTCGAGGTGGTACCGCCCATACGAAACAGGGCTCGCCACAACTGCGAACTCCGGCACAGCCGACGCTGCGCCTAATCGCTCCCACACACGGATACGATTGTCGTTTCTGCGCGATAGTACGTCTGCCGTCGGTCCCACACTTCTAGTTCCAGTCCAAAAGTGGTAATTCAGGACGATTAACAACTGGTAGGCAAGTCGTTAACAGCGTTAGCACGAGCAACAGAATGTGGAAAGTTGTAGACGGTTCGCTGAAATGACACAGGTGTAAGCCGGGCGCGGAGGTTCTGGTTTGTAGGAGGGGGTTGTTATGTGTGTGGCAGGTGGTTAGTGGCGAGACAAAGGCTGGGCGCGCTGCGGTACTCACGGAGTGCAGGTAGGCCGGAGAGCGGCGCGCCACTGCTTTCTCTTCTCTCCGGTGTCTGCGCCGCCGGCCGGCCGCCAGGTGGGGGGAGCGGCAGCGGGGAGCGAAGGCCAGCAGGTAGGCTGGCCGCCGTGGCCCACGCCGCGCGCCCACGGAGCACGCAGCATCCCCTGCCGCCGCTGCCTACTGCCCCTCTCCGGCTCCCATTACGCCTACCGCGCCTATCGCTCTGGCCAAACACCACGCTGTCACCATTTTAAAGCCTGCGACCACTTCCCTTCCTGTGTAGGTGGCCCTGTTTGCTCTTTAACACGCAGACCTCGCCGAAGTCGTTACAGATGCAGCATTCCTTCTCAGTTTATTGCATCACGCTCCCACACAGGCTCAGATGTGTAAAGGAAATGCCAGGATTCCAGTAGTTGGTGGGGATACTGAGAAGCTGCAGTTTGCTATAGTCTGGTTAAAATTACACTACTGGCCATTAAAATTGTTACACCAAGAATAAACGTAGATTATATACTAGAACTGACATGTGATAACATTTTCACACAATTTGGGGGCATAGATCGTGAGAAATCAGTACACAGAACAACCACCTCTGGCCGTAATAACGGTCTTGATACGCCTGGGCATTGAGTCAAACAGAGCTTGGATGGCGTGTACAGGTACAGCTGCCCATGCAGCTTCAACACGATACCACAGTTCAAGAGTAGTGACTGGCGTATTGTGACGAGCCAGATGCTCGGTCATCATTGACCAGGCGTTTTCAATTGGTGAGAGATCTGGAGAATGTGCTGGCCGGGCAGCAGTCGAACATTTTCTGTATCCGGAAAAGCCCGTACAGGACCTGCAACATGCGGTCGTGCATTATCCTGCTGAAATGTAGTTTTTTTCAGGGGTCGAATGAAGGGTACAGCCACGGGTCGTAGCACAAATGAAATGTAACTTCCACTGTTCAAAGTGCCGTCAGTGCGAACAAGAGGTGACCGAGAAGTGTAACCAATGGCACCATATACCATCACGCCGGGTGATACGCCAGTATGGCGATGACGAATTCACGCTTCCAATGTGCGTTCACCGCGATGTCGCCAAACACGGATGCGACCATCGTGACGCTGTAAACAGAACCTGGGTTCATCCGAAAAAATAACGTTTTGCCATTCGTGCAACCAGGTTCGTCGTTGAGCACACCATCGCAAGCGCTCTTGTCTGTGATGCAGCGTCAAGGGTAACCGCAGCCATAGTCTCCGTGCTGATAGTCCATGCTGCTGCAAACGTCGTCGAACTGTTCGTGCAGATGGTTGTTTTCTTGCAAACGTCCCCATCTGTTGACTCAGGGATCGAGACGTGGCTGCACGATCCGTTACAGTCATGCGGATAAGACATCTCGACTGCTAGTGATACGAGGCTTGGGATCCAGCACGGCGTTCCGTATTACCCTCCTGAACCCACCGATTCCATATTCTGCTAACAGTCATTGGATCTCGACCAACGCGAGTAGCAATGTCGCGATACGATAAACCGTAATCGCGATAGGCTACAATCCGGCCTTTATCAAACTCGGAAACGTGATGGTACGCAATTCTCCTCCTTACACGAGGCATCACAACGTTTCACTAGGCAAAGCCGGTCAGCTGCTGTTTGTATGTGAGAAATCGGTTGGTAACTTTCCTCATGTCGGCGCCAACCTTGTGTGAATGCTCTGAAAAGCTAATCATTTTCATATATCTTCCTGTCGGTTAAATTTCGCGTCTGTAGCGCGTCATCTCCGTGGTGTAGCAATTTTAATGGCCAGCAGTGTATTAGCTCAGAGATCGGCTTACATTAGAAAAGTTTCGCACGACGTTACGTGAGCCGAGAGGTTCTAGGCGCTTCAGTCTGGAACCGTGTGACCGCTACGGTCGCAAGTTCGAATCCTGCCTCGGGAATGGATGTCTGTGGTGTCCTTAGGTTAGTTAGGTTTAAGTAGTCCTAAGTTCTAGAGGACTGATGACCTCAGATGTTAAGTCCCATAATCCTCTGAGCCATTGCGTGAAGCAAAATTTTTGAAGATTGCAATTAATTGTTGCTACTGGAATACCTGAGTATAAATGTAACAAAATTACGTATCGTCGTCTCTTAGCGTAGTGGTTAGCACGTTGGCCCGTAGTATAGAAGGTCGTCGGCTGGAACCAGATGAAACGCAGCGATTTTTATTTTTAAATGTAATAAAAAAACTTTCATTACTATTTATATTCAGTTAATTGATCTAAATGTATTTTTTTCATTTCTAAGACATCGCCGCGTAATTTTCATTGCCATATAGGCTTTTTTACTTGCCATTATTTGCTCATCGCTTGGTAAAGCTCGTGTAGACAGTGTGAGGATAGTGTCATTCAACTTGTGAATGGTATTGAGAAATTACCGTTTGTTTTCGCCATTGAAACTGAAAATTTTCACTCTTGCGTTTGCTCATAGAGGTTAGCTTTAATCGCAGTGAACAAAGTCATCGTGATTTTATATCTGCTGCAGTTTGTTGACCGCCGTTTTCTCTGATGCATTGCAAATCACGAGGTTGTGGGTAGGTTAGGACACGAGTTTAAATTCAGAGCCACAAAAGGAGTTGTCTACCGCAGTTCAGTCATTGGTCACTTAAGATGAGCTATCAGCAGACTATCTCGCATATCCGTCATATCTCGCAGCGACCGCTTCCAACATTGCTACGAGTTACACAATAAGCATTTGTGAAGTGACCAGCCGTGTTGATGTGTCACCTACAACAGAGCGGTAGCCGGCAACCGAAGTGGCAACACTGTAGCAGCAAATGACTGATGTCAACTATCATGTAATGTTAATCGGTCTATATTTCTACGTGTACATACTCTGGACACCATCTTACTGCTTATGGAGGAGGGTACCTCGTACTACAGCTAGTCCTTCCGTTCCCTGTTCCATCCGCAAATGGAGCGAGGGGAAAACGACCGTCTATAGAGGGTATTTCACAGGCAGAGGGCCTAGTTTAAGGTACAGGGTGGTTGTAATTAAAATGTAGCTACTCAAAGAGGTCCAGTGTGGGCTGTAACTATCATATGGCACCGAAACATAGTCGATATTGTAATTCATTAATGCGGAACCGATTCACGCTGAAAAAAATTAGTTCCAGTTTTAGCCGCCAGGTGCAAATCTGGCGCTGTGAATGCAGGAAAGACATATAGAAATGTTTCCATAGGTACTGGATTAGGAACGGGACGTGGGCAGCAAAAGGTCAAAAAAGCGAGAAAGCGTAATGTGATATTATTATCAACTGCCAGTTAAACAATTTATTGAATATGAGCACCAGAGAAGTTGACGAGCTGCCGCATCCGTAAAACAACGTGACCAACAGTTGCTCGCAGCAGTTACGGTGGAATCTGAGCAACGTGTTTCTGTATACTGGACTCCAGATCAGATACTGTAGAAACCGAACGTGTCCCCAGTCAAGTTCTTTTAGATATTCCCAGAGACAAAACTCAAATGGACTAAGATCATGCCGCGCGGTATTAGCCGAGCGGTGTGGAGCGCTGCAGTCATGGACTGTGCGGCTGGTCTCGGCGGAGGTTCAAGTCCTCCCTCGAGCATGGATGTGTGTGTTTGTCCTTAGGATAATTTAGGTTAAGTAGTGTGTAAGCTTAGGGACTGATGACCTTAGGCCGGCCGCGGTGGCCAAGCGGTTAAAGGCGCTACAGTCTGGAACCGCGGGGCCGCTACGGTCGCAGGTTCGAATCCTGCCTCGGGCATGGATGTGTGTGATGTCCTTAGGTTAGTTAGGTTTAATTAGTTCTAAGTTCTAGGCGACTGATGACCTCAGACGTTAAGTCGCATAGTGCTCAGAGCCATTTGAACCATTTGATGACCTTAGCAGTTAAGTGCCATAAGATTTAACCAACATTTGAATTTGAACTAATATCATGTGATCTTGCAGGCCATGCACCTCGAAAAACTTTGGAGACAGCACATACGTGGAAGGTTCCATTAACCACATCTTTCACTGGCTGCTCCATCTTAAGCTCTTCCAAAGCAGGAATCACATGCTATACACGGTGGTCTCGATAACGGGCAGACGTCACAATAGACCTGGCAGGCCCTATGGGAGTTTTCTCTTCAAAGAAGAACAGATCGAGAATAAAGGTACTTCTTAATCCACACTACACAGCCATATACGGCGAGTGCAATAGCTCTTCGTGCAGAACACGTGGTTTAACAGTATCCCAAATTATGCAGTTCAGAGCATTCACTGCACCCTGTAGTGTAAAATGTGCCTTGTCAGTCCATAGAATATTGCTTGGCCACATGTCAACAACTTCGATCCGTGCCAGAAATGGAAGAACAAATTCAGAATTTTGCTGCGAATCATGAGGTTTCAGTTACTGCACCGTCTTGCTCGTGTACGGGTAACATTTTAAAACAGATCGCAAAACTTTCACTACTGTTGGCCATAGGATGGAAAATTCTCGTGGCACTGCATAAGAACTGGCACTACCCGGGGTATGTGCTGCTTGGTTAGTGTCGGCAACAGCAACCTTATCAATAACTTCCACTGAAATAGGACGCCTTCCTCTACCAGGTGTCACCCCAAGCTCACCCCAGTTTCCGAATTTCATTATCATCTACTTTAAACCATTTAATGACGCGGGCTTGTCCACAGACCTTTCTGTCGGCGATGCTCACTCAATGCTGCACTGACCGACCGCGTGGCGCAGTGGTTAGCCCACTGGACTCGCGTTCTGGAGGACGACGGTTCAATCTCGCGTCCGGCCATCCTGATTTAGGTTTTCCGTGATTTACTTAAATCGCTCCAGGCAATTGCCGGGATGGTTCCATTGAAAGAGCACGGCCGACTTCCTTCCTCGTCCGTACCTAATCCGACGAGACCGATGACCTCGCTGTTTGGTCTCCTCCCCGAAACAACCCAACTCAATGCAGCTCTGTAACTGCCGACGTTCATATAAAACAGTTTCACTAACAGCGCACGGTCTCTCTTCTCTGTTCACTCACGTATGGCTTGTCGAACGACAACGTGGGTGTTGTACCGTCACAGAAACAGTGTACAGAATCAGATTTTCATGTGATGGTGACACCTGGAACTAATTTTCTTTCCAGCGTAAATCGGTTCCGCATTAACGCATTTGCATATTTACCTAGTATCGCGGCCATATGATAATCATAGTCCACACTATGCCTACGTGAGTAGCTGTACTTTAATTATAACAACATGGTATGTATTTTCCACGACAAAAAAATTTTCGTTGCAACTTGTGGTCGTAAATATTTGGTTTCCAAGTTATGGAATTCAAAACAGTGATATTCGTCTGAACGTTTTTCTTTCCGCAAGAAGTCGCCTTTACAGAACATGTTCAAAATCAGCGAGATCCATCGATCAGGAAACCTCTGACCCAATTACCAGTGAGCTGTACGATTGAAGTGTGGAAGAGCGTCGTTGTGCAGGAAGTGATTTTGTTGACGATGGATCAGCAGAGTGTATTCAAAAACATGAGTTATGGTGTGTCCCAGTTCGTTCGTGTACGCCTGCCTCGTAAGTCTGTTCACAAATGTACGGGGTTCAGCTAACCGATCATTTGGCACACATGTTGAGGCAGGACTGCACTTGGTGTTCAGATGGAAAAATTGCACGTGCCCGTATATGCTGACTGTGGAAGTTTGTAATGCCATCTCGTGTGAACTGCGCTCCATCTGTGAATAATACCAAGGTAGGGAAGTTAGGATTTTTAGCACACTGCTGCAAGAACATAGCCAAACTCGTGCAGGATAGTCTGCTGGTAACAGGGCCCGTACACGTTGCGAATGGTTTAACATTTGATTTCGTGACCGTCTCCAGACAATCGTATGAGGAACATTAACTTGGGACGCTGGTAGAGAGTTTTGTGCACAGAATCCAGAATTTCCTCAGCTAATCTGGATTTCTACATCTTGATCGTCCACCTCTCCCCCCTCCCTCTCCAAATCAGGAGATGCAAACTTCACTTGAGCGCACAGACGGCGATAGAGATGTTCAAATGTCTTCCGATATGCACATCTTCGCTGTCGGGGTACATCTCCTGGAATAAACGACGATCTAACGTAGCATCGTATTCCGCCTTAACGTACTTCTATCAGCTTGTGATTTAAGTATATGTCGAGTGCCAGACACAAAAAGCAATATACTCTTGGCGTCAGAATTAACTGTTCTGTTAATATTTTCCGTCACATCAACTACCTACCGGAAGAAAAACCCTTTGGCGAATATCACTGTTTTGAAGGCCACAACTTCGGAACCAAGTATTATCGGACACATGTGGTAATGAACTGTTTTTAGATTTTCTACATATGGGGAATACATACCTGAACTTACGTCCTCTATTTTCGAAACACCCTATATTCTTCCGTACGATATCTGATACTTCTTACCTTGTCTTCACGATCCTTGCGCAAAATTTACACTGATGAGCCAAAACATTATGTCCACCTGATTAATAATTGTTTGTCAGTTCAAATGGTTCAAATGGCTCTGAGCCCTATGGGACTGAACAGCTGAGGTCATAAGTCCCCTAGAACTTAGAACTACTTAAACGTAACTAACCTAAGGACATTACACACATCCATGCCCGAGGCAGGATTCGAACCTGCGACCGTAGCGGTAACGCGGCTCCAGACTGAAGCGCCTAGAACCGCTCGGCCACTCCGGCCGGCTGTTTGTCAGTCTTTGGAACGAAATACATTACTGACTCTGCGTCTCAGGGCCCCGAGAGTTTGTTGGTAGTTTGTAGAGGTATGTAGCATTAGGTGTCTGCGCATGGGTCATTTTATTGGTGTAAATAACAGGCCGCCGATTTGGAACACGGTAATGGCGCCCGCTAGCTATCCAGATGGGTTGCATAAGATTTACGTCATGCGAATTTGGTTGCCGAGACATCAGCATGAGTTCAGTTCACTATAACATCCCTCAAACCACTGTAGCATGGTTCTGGCTCCGAGAGGAGAATAATTATACTGCTGAAAGATGACTTGTGGTTGGCAGGAGAGCCAACCGTATTGTTAAAGGAGGCCGAAATGCACGCGTTTTAGCTCACGCAGGCTGGCGTGAGGTCTGGAACATGACAAGGGAATTAGAAGTGAGAAAAACGGACGTAGCTGGTGGAATACTCAACTTTAATCCATTAATGAAGAACGTCGCTCTTTATGGTACATGATTCACAATATCAATAGTACGGATACTGGCGCCTTGCTAGGTCGTAGCAAATAACGTAGCTGAAGGCTATGCTAACTATCGTCTCGGCAAATGGGAGCGTAATTTGTCAGTGAACCATCGCTAGCAAAGTCGGCTGTACAACTGGGGCGAGTGCTAGGAAGTCTCTCTAGACCTGCCGTGTGGCGGCGCTCGGTCTGCAACCACTGACAGTGGCGACACGCGGGTCCGACGTATACTACCGGACCGCGGCCGATTTAAACGCTACCACCTAGCAAGTGTGGTGTCTGGCGGTGACACAATGACATCTCCGTCGGGGAAGATATCAAACATGAAGGGATGCAGGTGGTTCGCAGCTGTCAGCGTGTCTTCGATTACTGCCACAGGTTCCATGCAAGCGCATAGCATAATAATGCTCCCATCAGCCTGCGTCCTTGGTGCGCTACACGTCTCGAGCCGCCGTGCACCTCGATGACGACGTTTGTGGAGACGACGATCGCACTAGTGCAACAAAAATGTGATTCACCCGAAAAGCCGACACGTATCCATGGATCGACTAGTCGAACTCCGATGGTTCCGTCCCACTACACTCGTAATAGACGATATCGTTGGGTCAACATGCTAACATGAAGGGGTGCAGAATGAGATTTTCACTCTGCAGTGGAGTGTGCGCTTATATGAAACTTCCTGGCAGATTAAAACTGTGTGTCGGACCGAGCTTCGAACTCGGGACCTTCGCCTTTCGCGGGCAAGTGCTCTACCAGCTGAGCTACCCAAGCACGAAGGTAGGAGACGAGGTACTAGCAGAAGTAAAGCTGTGAGGACGGGGCGTGAGTCGTGCTTGGGTAGCTCAGTTGGTAGAGCATTTGCCTGCGAAAGGCAAAGGTCCCGAGTTCGAGTCTCGGTCCGGCACACAGTTTTAATCTCCCAGGAAGTTTCGTGTAGGGGTGATCTGCTTCGGAGCTCCATGGTCAACAACAATGTACCCCGAAACTCTTGTCCATGCACCAACTTTGTGCTCTTTCGGCAGAGATGTCACTTATCACCATCTATCCTACTTTACAGAGAGACAAGCCTCCGAACCCCACGTTCTGAGAAGAGTTGTGGACGTCCAACCATTTAGCGCGTAGGGGTAGTTTAACTGTCCCTCTACCTCTTTCTGTAGATGCTCACGTAAGTAGCACGTTAACATTCGACCAGCATTGCCGTTTTCGAGTTACTCGTTCACAGGCTCTGCGTAATAATAATCTGCCCTTTGTGAAAGTCGCGTATCTCAATGGATTTCCCCATTGCTCGCTAGGGTGATCCCCCGCCCGTGCTCTGAGCATTTTCTCGCGAAAGGCAAAGGTCCAGAGTTCGAGTCTCGGTCTGACACACAGTTTTAATCCGCCAGGAAGTTTCATATCAGCGCACACTCCGCTGCAGAGTGGAAATTTCGTACTGAAAGTGGTCATAATGTTTTGGCTTTTCTATATATGTTGGTGGCAGTAGGATCATTTTACAGTCTGTCGCAAATGCTAGATAAGTAAACTTTCTTAATGGCGTCTCGCGAATAGAACGTTTTCTGCCTTCCATGTATTCTCTTTTGAGTTCATGGGGCACTGCACTAATACTATCGTGTTGATCTAACCTATCAGTAAAGAATCTAGCAGCACACCTCTGAATTGGTTCGATGTCTTCCTTTAATAGGGCCTGGTGAGGTTCCCAAATATTCGAAAAGTATTCAAGAGTGGGTCCCATTCGTGGTCTTTAAGCGGCCTCGTTTATGGACGACCTACACTTTTCTAAAGTTCTCCCAATAAACCGGCCATTCGCCTTCGCTACAACCGACGCTACGCTATCATTCCATTTCATGCCGCTTTGTAATGTTACACCTAGATGCTTCATCGGCGTGACTGTGTCAAGCAGCACATCACTAACACTGTATTCGAACATTACATTTTGTCTGCTCATCTGCATTTATTTATATTTTCCGCATTTAGGGCAAGCTGCCATTCAGCACACCAACTAGAAATCCACCTAGAGTCACCCAATAATGACATTTTCCCGTACAGTGTCATCAACAAGCAGACGCAGATTAATGTTCACTCCATCCGTGAGATCGTTTATGTATATAGAGAAGAAGAGCCATTCAGACAAACTTCCTTGGGGCATTACTGACAAACCCTTGTCTCCGCTGAAAATGAACACGCTAATGAGATAACGTACAAAAAATACAGTGGCGGAAATTGAAAGTGCTGTACCACGTATTATCATTCCGATATTTATCAAACTTTGTGTAGATTGTAATTCCGGACAAAAAAGCATTTCATACATGCGCTACGGTTCTGTAGTGGCTTCCAACAAGACTAGGTTTACTTTTCGAGGAGGTCGAGTAGATATTATAGCAAACACAAAATATTAGATACGTTTATTAAAGTTAGAACAACATAAAACAGGTAACTTGGAAACAGTGCATATCCACAAGAATATCACGTATTTGTTACTGTTTAATACTATATAGAATGATAGTCTCATCTCAATGCGCCGGCCGCGGTGGTCTCGCGGTTCTAGGCGAGCAGTCCGGAACCGTGCGACTGCTACGGTCGCAGGTTCGAATCCTGCCTCGGGCATGGATGTGTGTGATGTCCTTAGGTTAGTTAGGTTTAAGTAGTTCTAAGTTCTAGGGGACTAATGACCACAGCAGTTGAGTCCCATAGTGCTCAGAGCCATAGCCATCTCAATGTAAAGTTGACTAGAAACTTTAATACAGTTCTGACTTATGACAGAACTCGCACTGCTGGATCTGCAGTACGATCTGCACACCGTCATCGTGTAACGTTGTGTCACACGACGATGGCGGGGAAAAAGAAGGCGAGGGATGAATGCGGATGGAGATGGGGAGACAGTGAATGTAACGACGACCGATGGTAGCTCCCAGTCCGCACTCCAGCGTCCACCTTGCAAGTGACCGGAAACACCACCCGAAAAATGAGCCACAGCGTGTACGACCGCATCTAGTGACGCAGACGCTGTGGTCGGTTTGGCTGCAAGCGGATCTCCAAGGGCGTCGTGATGGCTGTCCGGTGGACTGCATCTCCACGGACATAAAACTCAGGATGCTGGACTGTCGGCGGTGTCAGCGACGTCGATCTCCATCGGCATCACTCTGGACGGCGCCACAATGATGGGTGGCGAGACGGAGATGACTCAAGACGTGCTGGGTCTGTGGACAAAAATTCTGCAGCAAAATCACCGCCGTAAGAGAGCAACAGCTGGTTCCGGTGACGCCGATGGAGCCCAGAGGAACATTGAACAGCGTAAGAGGAATGACCCAATACTTTTATGATGATACTGTACCCCCAACGCTGTTTCTTGCGAGAAATTTAAAACAAAACTTCATCGCTTAGGTGAAACTTTGACCGACCCGTGGAAGGAACTGTTCTAATGGCCGCACAAGATGCAACAGGATAAGGAGTCGACGACCGTGTAATAATTCTTCTGGTGACTTTTGGTCATGTGGCAAGGAGCAACAAGAGGAAAGAAAAATCTTTAAGGCTTGCTCCCAGGTGTGGGAGGAATGGACTTTCTTTACGTGACTTTTGCACGTTCAAATGAACGGTTCAGTTCCACCGTTGGACTGGGAGCACTCACATGATGCGACTAATACGAATTGTGGTCCCTTGTACGAGACAAGGATCTCAGGAAGACCTCTAAACAAAAAAACAAAAAAAGGAAGACAACGCCGATACAGTACTAACAGAAGTGGTGGATAACATGGGGACTAAAAGAGGAAATTTACTCTATGCATCGCCACCAACAACCATCGCGTGTTCCAGAATGGACTTGTAAAATCAATGTGTATGCATTGCCACATTCTGGATATACGTGCCACTGAAAAAAGTGTTGTGGTGGCGCTGATTGATGCTATGCACAAACATGGCAATGAGAAGTCATTTGTTGAATTTGGGCGTCTGTGCCTTGCCAAGTACAATGAAGTTGGGTGAGATGCCTTGCATGAACTACGCCCCGTGCCCTTGACAAAACTTTCTTCTGGAGGAGTGAGGAACCACAACCTGTGTATCAGAATTCTCTGTACACAAGAGCAGACACCTGGCCGCGCAGACAGCTCGTGACGATGCGAAAAATAGTGAGACGTCACAGGGTGGAGAATTTCTTTCAAACTATGTGGCCACACATGATGGACGTATTGCAAAACTACCAGAAAAGCTCGGTCAGAGGCAGTTTCTCCAGTAATATGCCGAAAATCGAGAGAAAAATTTTGAAGATTTCAAAATCTCGTGTATCGACTTGACAACATGATTCCTCAGATGAACTAGACGCTGGGTCGGTACCAACTGGTAACCGAGACCTGAGGCAGCAAGTCAGCATTCAAATGCTCTGTGGTGGGTATGTAAAACAAGTCATGGTAATAATCAGGCATCACCATTGCTCAATGTTGCAGTTTTTGCACTGTCCATGGTGGGACAGACTTGGAGTGATTGAACAAAGGATTAAGGGCTGATACTCTATAATCAAATAGATGTTTCGACCGTACAAATATTGGTGGAACTTAATAGCATCATGGGCAATGGTGACTGCCTCTTTTCAAGTTGACTGTAATTGCACAGCCCTTTGTTGAGAGTTTTTGAGGGAAAAGTAATGGGCCTATCAGAAGAACCATTTCTATGGGAAAACACAGCTCTACTACCACACAAAAGGAACATTTTTCTGGCACAGCTGGTGCAGCGGAGCAGCAATTTGTGCAATGTATCTAATAAACTTAATGTGATACGTAACTGCCTGTAGTCCCTTGTTGTTACGGAGTGCCGACAAATCTTTAATCACAGACAAGTTCAAATAAGCAGAGTGAAAACCTGAGCATTTATGACGTGTTCTAAATATTAAAGTTCGTCATGGAGGAAGGAGCACTGTTCTTTGTCACACTTTAAGCCAGCCGCAGCAAGAACTTTAAACAAACTTCCTGAATTTACCGAATGGTCAGCAGGCATACGACCCACGACAATAATATAGCGCAAATAGTTCGTACGGGACTGATGGTGTAAATTGTTCCAGGAAATGTTGAAAAATTGCAGAAACTGAAGCACTTCTTTGAAACTCGAACAAACCCAGGTAAGTGTTGACCACAACATATAGCTTGGACTCTTCGTTCAGAGGTAACTGTATGTATACCTCGCAGCCGACCGCTGTGGGCGAGCGGTTCTAGGCGCTTCAGTCGAACTACGCGGCTGCTTCGGTCGCAGGTTCGAATCCTGCCTCGGGCATGGATGTGTGTGATGTCCTTACGTTAGTTAGGTTTAAATAGTTCTAAGCGTATGGGACTGATGGCCTCAGATGTTAAGTCCCATAGTGCTTAGAGCCATTTTTTATACCTCGCATAAATCAGTCTTGGAAGAGAATGTACCTTGTTCCAATCTGTTCACTAGTTCCTCTGGTCGTGGGAGAGGAAATGAATCGATAACAGTTTGTGGGTTTCCTGTTACTTTGAAATCAGAACACAGGTGTGAATCCTGGTGGCTTTTTTTAGCTTTCCATCGTTGCAGTTCCTGGGCAGTCTACTCATGTATTGCAAGGGCGACAGGCCGAGCACGATAAAATCACAGTTGCGCATTGTCTGTAACAGTAACGTGCAGCGACAAAATCTTTATCCCTTCCTAAGCCTGGTTCAAAAGCATTCCTGTATTTACTGCACAAGTCAGAAATATTAGTATGAGTCACTGAGACACAAATTTTTAACACATTGTCTTGTATGCACATGCTGAACAAATCAAACAAAAATGTTTGCACTGATTCTAGAACACAGGACATGAAATAAAACAATTTGCAACGTCACGAAAGGTTACTGACAAACTGCGCACGCCAAGTACTGGACTTTCGTGTCCGTTACATACAGACAAAAGGCCTACCGATTACTTCATAGGTGCCTTTATTGAGTAGTGAAATAGACGTACCTGATTCTCTCTGAAATTTGATTGTCTTTTGAGCCACTCTTAATTGGACAAAAAGTTTGTTCTCCTGTCTGTGGACTACAGCAGAAGGTTCCTGTGATGCGAAAATGCGAGCCTTCGGTGGCACCGGCTGTAATAACTGAACTTACACGACATTCATGTCCTAAATGATACGCTGAAGCCGCGAACTAGACCTTGCCTAACCTGTCTGTCTTATAAACAGGCAGTCTGTATATGACCTTGCTTACCACACAGGAAACACTTTGCATCACGACAAGGACAAGCTATTCTAACATGATTTGAAAAGCACTGAGGACAAGAATTCCTAACCTTATTCTGATGTACGCCTCGTGTACCATGTGAGTGAAAAGTTTTACCTTTACGTTTACTTTTAATCTGAGCCCTTCTTTTGTCCACTTTAGCGTCAGCATGAACTTCAGACTGAATGTCTTGTGCATTATGAACAAGAAATAGAGGTGTATCCTCGAAATCAACTTCAACTGTGTCTACAGTGCTTTGAGACACTAAAATTGACGAAACTGTTTTCATATGAAGATGTACATCTACATCTACATCCATACTCCGCAAGCCACCTGACGGTGTGCGGCGGAGGGTACCTTGAGTACCTCTATCGGTTCTCCCCTCTGTTCGAGTCTCGTATTGTTCGTGGAAAGAAAGATTGTCGGTATGCCTCTGTGTTGGCTCTAATCTCTTTCATTTTATCCTCATGGTCTCTTCGCGAGATATACGTAGGAGGGAGCAATATACTGCTTGACTCCTCGGTGAAGGTACGTTCTGAAAACTTCAACAAAAGCACGTACCGAGCTACTAAGCGTCTCTCTTGCAGAGTCTTCCACTGGAATTTGTCTATCATCTCCGTAACGCTTTCGCGATTACTACATGATCCTGTAACGAAGCGCGCTGCTCTCCGTTGGATCTTCTCTACCTCCTCTATCAAACCTATCTGGTACGGATCCCATACTGGTGAGCAGTATTCAAGTGTACTGTAACCTACTTCCTTTGTTTTCGGACTGCATTTCCTTAGGATACTTCCAATGAATCTCAGTCTGGTATCTGCTTTAACGACGATTAATTTTATATGGTCATTCCGTTTTAAATCACTCCTAATGACTACTCCCTGATAATTTATGGAATTAACTGCTTCCAGTTGCTGACCTGCTATACTGTAGCTAAATGATAAAGGATCTTTCTTTCTATGTATTCGCAGCACATTATACTTGTATACATTGAGATTCAATTGCCATTCCCTGCACCATGCGTCAGTTTGTTACAGATCCTCCTGCATTTCAGTACAATTTTCCATTGTTACAACGTCTCGATATGCTACAGCATCATCCGCAAAAAGCCTCAATGAACTTCCGATGTTATCCACAAGGTGATTTATATATATTGTGAATAGCAACGATCCTACGACATTCCCCTGCGGCACACTTGAAATCACTCTTACTTCGGAATACTTCTCTCCATTGAGAATGACATGCTGAGTCCTGTTATCTAGGAACTCTTCGGTCCAATCACACAATTAGTCTGGTACTCCATATGCTCTTACTTTGTTCATTAAACGACTGTGGGGAACTGTATCAAACGCCTTGCGGAAGTCACGAAACACAACATCTAACTGGGAACCCGTGTCTATGGCCCTCTGAGTCTCGTGGACGAATAGCGCGAGCTGGGCTTCACACGATCGTCTTTTTCGAAACCCATGCTGATTCCTACAGAGTAGATTTCTAGTCTCCAGAAAAGTCATTATACTCGAACATAATACGTGTTCCAAAATTCTACAACTGATCGACGTTCGAGATATAGGTCTATAGTTCCGCACATCTCTTCGACGTCCCTTCTTGAAAACTGGGATTACCTGTGGCCTTTTCAAATCCTTTGGAACGCTACGCTCTTCTAGAGACCTACGGTACACCGCTGCAAGAAGGGGGGCAAGTTCCTTCGCGCCCTCTGTGTATAATCGAACTGGTATCCCATCAGGTCCAGCAACCTTTCCTCTTTTGAGCGATTTTAATTGTTTTTCTATTCCTCTGTCATCTATTTCGATATCTACTATTTTGTCATCTGTGCGACAATCTAGAGAAGGAAGCACAACTGTCAGTTTTAGAATAGCAGCGGGAATCCATGCGAAGGAAACATTTTGCGTGATTGCATCACGTAACATAACATCACTATAACTTAATCCAAAAAAACATTTGAACCTCTGCAATGTCTTGGTCGCCCTCTAAGTTCAGCAATCCACTGTTCTAATGATTGTTTAGGGTGTTTCTTAAGACGAAAACAATTAAATCTCTCCATAGCGACATGAATCTGTTATTCATAATGTTCGTCAAGTTTACGGATATCTCCCGGAGGAGGGTCAAGAAACAGCTTGACTCATAGACGGTAAACGTCAGTTCTGACCATCGATAGAAGAAAAAAAAAAGCGCGCTCTACCTTTAATGTTGTATGCAGTGAAGTGTGCTTCCATTAGTGCACGATACGCACCAGTTCTCTACTTTACTATTAAACTGGCGGAACGTCGGAGCAGCAACCGGTTGTGGAGCTGATTATTGCCACACTAAGGTCGTCATCTGTTGGACACTGAGCAGCGGTCGGTTCATCTGCTGCCCTTGAAACTGAACAACTTTATTTAGAAACAGTTTTTGTGGAGCCTCAGACATGGTGAAACACGCTACGGCACAAACAAAAACATAGTAATATTGTGATAGGCGCTGTGACCAGTGGAATTAAAAAAATCACAGGGCCGACGGCACTGCAGTGGCTTGTAGCAAGCCTAAATTTAGTTCTGGAGGAGGTCGTTTGGATTCTACAACACACAAAAAATATTAAGTCATTTCATTCAAGTTGAAACAACATAAAATGCTTAACTTGGAAACAATCCATGTCGAAATGAATGTCACTGTCGCTGAATTATAGCTTATCAGTTGATACTATACAGAAAGATAGTCTCATCACAGTGTACACTCGACTGTAAACTCTGATGCAGTTCTGACTTCTAATACGATTTGCGCTGTTGGATCTGAAGTAAGACGATGCTGTCTTATTAAGTGATGATAGCAGATGGGGCTAGGTGGCACTGCGCTCTGACGGGACACTTCCGGCAGCTGCTGCGTATGGAATCTCTTGAGCTTATGGCGAAGTCTCTTATTCGTCGCCGCGTCAGGCAGCGATGTCCTTACTTGTGGTTCTATAGTGAGGTGTCAGTTTCCCCACTGGCACAGTGAATTTTTCGATACAGGTTAAAATATGTAACTATTAAACCACTTCATTAGAAAGATGACAATACATACTTAAATAATTATCGTCCAATGTCCTTACTAACATCTTTTTTCCAAAATGTTCAAAAAAGTAATGTATCAAGAGTTGTCGCACACTTAAGTGGAAACAATTTACTTAGCACATCAGAATTTGGGTTTCAGAAATGGTGCTCGACTGAGGATACTATTTATACATTCACTCATCAAAGAGTGCAAGCCTTAAATAATAATAATATATGGTCAGTTCTATTTTTGTGATTTCTCCAAGGCTTTCGATTGTGTGGATCTTGATAGTCTCTTAGAAAAACTCAAATTTTTTGTAAATGATAGCTTTACACACAGCTAGTCTGAATCATACTTGATAAACAGAATGCAAACGGTTGTGCTGAATAATTCAGGGTTCAATTTTTGGTCCACTCCTGTTGCTTATATATGTGAATGACCTCCCACTTAACAGTAAACAAGCAAAATTGATACTTTTTCCAGACGATACTAGTGTTACGATAAATCTTATTAGAGAGATCGCAACAGAAGAATTATTAAATGATATTTTCCGAAGCATTATTAAATGGCTTTCTGAAAATTGACTCTCCTTAAATTAAAAAAAAACACACACACACTACATTCAGTTCTGTACGACAAATAGAGTAATACCAACAATTGATGCAGCACACGAGTGAGAGTCAGTAAGTAGGGTAGAATGCGTCAAATTTTTGGGTATACATATTGATCGAAACTTGAGCTGAAAGAAGCATATTACTGAGCTTCTCAAACAATTAAGTTCAGTTACCTTTCCTCTTCGTATAATTGCTAATCTTGGAAACAGACGTATCAACCTTCCACTAAATAATGTCGTAAGGAATAATTTTCTGTGGTAACTCATCACTTAGAAAGAAAGAATTGATAACAAAAAGGTGAGCAACAAATTTTCTGGCGTTCACCCACGGACGTGTTGTAGGTATATCTTCAAGAAGTTAGGCATTTTAACTGTGCCGTTGTAATATATACATCGGCTAGCGAAATTCGTCACAAATAATCCATCACAGTTTGAGAAGAACAGTGATGTACATAGGAGTACCTACAACACTAAAGGGAAAAATGACCCTTATCACCCACAGTTAAAGTTGTCAGTGGCTCAGGGAGGAATTCAGAATGCAACAATAAAAGTTTTGATCATTTGCCCAGTAACATAAAACATCGGACATTTAGTGAAGCAAGTTTAAAATATAATTTAACATCATTTCTCCTGGACAACTCCTTCTATTCCACTGACGAGTTTCTAGATAAAAACGGGCAACCATTACAAACGATTTGTTTCTAGTGTACTTGCATGAGTGAGAGTATAAAATGATGTGTTCATTAATGTTAATAGTAATCATGTTTACATATCCTGTATACTGACTCGTTCCACATCATTTCGATAAAACAATCGTTCAAATGATCTAAGGAACATGTAACTAACTAACAAGGTAGTACTACCACTGTTTGTTTTTATCCTTCTGCATAAATATATATCATGTGTTTTGTGCAGTATTGTCAACTTTGCTACCAGTTTTTCATTGATCCAAACTTTTTTTTGCTTCTGCAATTTTTCATTTGTCGTGCTTTTTCATTTAATTATATTACTGTGTGTTCATTTAATGTGTAAGAGAAATGAAAGTGTAGAGATAGAGTTTGAAAATCTAAGTGATAGGTGGGGGTGGGGGGCAGGGAGAGGGTGGAGAGGCATAGATGAGTGAGCAGTAAGTTTGAACTAATGGGTTAGAGAGTGAATTGGAGAAAAAGGGTGAGAAGTAAGAGGTGAAATGAAAGAGGAGGGGAGGGGTAGAAAGTAGACAGACAGAGAAAGAAGGATGCAAAAAGAGTAAGCATTTTTTTCTTTTCTTTCTATGTCTTTTTTTTAGTTAATTTATACAGCGTCTGGTTTCGAATATTTATTTGGTCATTGACTAATTGTTTATTTCGTGTTAATGTTTTGTGTATATGGAAGTTTTTTTTGGAAAAGGTGGAGGCGTCTGTGTTTACTGATTTTTAAGGTTGTTCGTATCTTTTTCTATAGTGTTTGATCTGTGGTATTCCTGTTTAAGATGGTCTGCAAATGTTGAATGGTTTGCACAGTAATTCCGTGCTCTGATGTGCTTTTTGTATCTTGTGTTGAAGATCCTGCCAATCATTTCACTGCAAAATTTCTTCACAGTCCCTGCAATGGATCTGATAGACATCAGATTGCTGGTATCTGTTTGCTTTTGATTTTAGCTTAGGGATATGTTTTTGTATTGAGTTACTTGTTTTTTGGGTAACGTTATGGACTGTTTTTTTTAATATATGACCTATTTTTTAATTATTCTGTTGTGGTAGGTTACTGCATGCCATTTTCGTATGATTGTACTGATGTGATTTTTTTAGCTTGTTTCCTCATTTGTTCTTTATTTTACTGTTGAGTTGAAAAGCAAATACGAAAAATATGGCCACACAAATGAATTTCATTTCCTTAAGATGCTTCCTATGGGTCTCAGTCTGGCATCTGCTTTTCCTACTGTTTATTTTGTGTCTTCATTCCACTTCAAGTCACTCCGGATTCTTACTCCTAGACATTTTATGGTAGTTACTATCTCCAGCGATTTGTGACCAATAGTGTGGTTGTACAGTAGCGAGTTTCTTTCCCTACTTGAGCGCAATATGTTACATTTGTTTATGTTCAAGGTCAATTGACAGTCCCTACGCCAATCGTCGATGCTCTGCAGTTTACTACACTCTTCTGACTGCTACAAGGAAAGCAAGTTCTTTCGCATAATCTATGTAGAATGTTAGAGGTATCTCATCTAGTACACATGGTTTTCCTTTTCTTCTTACAGACAATTCCGGCATCTGTAAACAACCTTATGGAACTTTCTGCTTAATCCACTGAATCATTTACATACAGGGTTATTCTAAAATATCTAGCCACTTTCAAGTGACTGTAAAAAAATGTACGGTAAGGTGTTATATGATTACATCTATGGATACAGCAACTCGAGAAGTTTGTTTTTTTACAGTGATCTCCAGCAACGTGGCTGCCAGACCAACGGAGAAGCCATTTTACGTGAAGGAGTTCTGCAAGAGTGGGGCCCCAACTACAGTGCGTCAAAAACCCAGGATCACATTTAACAAGGCTCCACCTACCAGACAAAAGTTTAAGGTAACAGACTGTCGTTGTAAAGGCGGACCTATCAGGACAGATGTGACTGAAGTCGATGCGGGCGCTTTGGAACGAGCGTGGGCCGTACTGGACTACAGACTGGACATGTGCCGTGTGACTAACGATTAACACATTAAGCATTTGTGAACATGGCACAAAAAGCTTCTCGACTTGCTGTTTCTATACATATAATCATATAATACCCTACTTCAACACACACATTTTACTGTCACCTGAAAATGGCTACATCATTTAGAACAAGCCTGTATACTGTAAAGAGTAACGGATCCACCACACTTTCTTGAAGTACTCCTGAAATTACCTTTACATCTGTCGATTTAGTTCCGTCAAGAGCGCCTCCTGACACGTCTTCTTAATGTAATCTAATTGGATAGAGCAGAACTGTAGTCAGCGACAAGTCCCGCTTCGAACTGAGCCCTATTACCAGCGAAAACGTGTCTGGGGACGCCCCGGACAGTGATGGTATACCAACCTGACTGTCGCCCGTCTTGTGCCCCGACAGCTAGGAGTGATGATCTGGGGTGCCATTTCATTTCGAGGCACGACCCCTTTGGTTGTCATCCGCGTCACCCTTACATCACAGCACTACGTCGACGATATTCTACGCTCCGTTCTGTTGCCCTTCATGGCAAGCCATCCTGGGCTTACATTTCAGCAAGATAATACCCGCCCGTAAACGGTGAAAGTTTTTAGTACTTGTGTTCGTCCTTGCCACACTATACCTTAGCCAGCAAGGCCGTCGGACCTCTCCTCGATTGAGAATATTTGGAGTAGGGCAGCGCCCTCCGACCGACTCGGAATTATGACTAACACGACAATTGGACAGAATTTGGCACGATATTCCTCAAAGGGACATCCAACAGCACTGTCAATCATGGCAGCTTGCAAAAGGGCCGGAGGTGGACCAACGCGTTATTGATTCTCTCAATTTGTGATGCTCTTTCTCTCCAATAAATCATCCAATTTTTCTGAAACTGTAATCGTTTGTTTGTCTGTACAGATGCATCACATCTATCGATTTCCGTCCTATTCGGATAATGTTTTTAGTGTAATTTTTGGAGAAGACATTCAGAATATTGTCACTCTTCTGGCAAAGTTTTGATCGCATTTGACCCTGTCATTCTGTAGCTGGCAAATTGAGCTCTCCCCCTATTGCAATAGAGTGATCAGGAAACTTATTCTCGAAATTCTGCAAGTTCTCTTTGAAGCATTCTGCCACTACAGCTCCTGACGCAGGTGGTCTGTACAAGGACCCGACTACCATGTTTGACTCACTCTTGATGTTTAACTTCACCAAGATTATTTCACATTCGGAATCCGTAATAACCTCATTAGGTATTACCGAATACTTTACTGTAATAAATACGCCAGCACTGTTGGCGTCTACCCTATCCTTGCATTGTATACTGATTCTGTGCCTAGGCTTACGTTGCTTTTCATTTCTGGCTTCAACCAACATTCTGTTCATATTACTATATAATGACGTGCCGTTTTTAATTCACAAATGGAGCTCTATTTTTACCATACCTCTACACAATGTATAAAAAATGAGGACACAGTTCACTGTTTATTGTGATACATTCTTCAGATGAGCACTCCTGAAGCTATAGCAAAACCATGGAAGTACTGGAGGATTTATTTTTTCTTCTTTCTTGTGCAACGTACAGCCGTCAGAGGGAGAAGAAAATATGAAATTCATTTCACGGAAGTCCAAAAATCAATTCAGCCTGTTATTGTAGAGATATGTACTCTTATAGATTTTTTAAAACTATAACAAACTTCATTGTTTCAAGCCTTGGGGTAGTGTCTAATTACTAGTAGCATATTTTTTCCGACTTGCCTGTCAGTTTCAACTTGTTTCTCAAACATTTTTTGAGAGATTTCAAAAACAACATTGGCAAATGATATAACACTATAGTTGTCTTTTCAAATCCTTTCGAATGCAGTTAAGAGTTATGCTGTTTCCAATATTTTTATCAATATGTTAGATAAAGAGTGTTAACCATGCGGAGTTGTTATGCTCCAAAATATCTGTTTTGATATCATAAACTATTCGCGAAATAAAAGGGGGTTACGTCATACGCCAATAATTCACACGCACGCACATTCAGGTGCGACAAGCTGTAACGTACCACCACTTCATTTAGCTACACAATTAAAATTATCGCCTTCGGCTGCCCTTAATACTAACCCTTCCAACAACTATAAGTGTAAATAACTGGTTTGCCAGCGCCAGTGTAAAATGTTGACCCGGCGAGACAAGAGTAACTCACGAATTGTGAATAATGAGGCCTTCTGACTGCTCACTTCCCGTAACTCCATCATCTTTTCAAAGGATAGGCGAAGTGCAGTGATATCAACGCCGGGAAATGCACTACAATGAATCGAATAAGATGAATAAATCTTCCGTAGGCTTGCATTTGCACGCACCAATATTACGGAAAAACGGAATTCAGTGACAACACAAAATCCCTGAAAACAGTTTGAAGGAAGAAAAACAAACTACTATCAAGAACACGTCAATACGAATTACGAGTGAAGCTCTTTTCTTAAACACAAATTTAGAGATACATTGTGGGATTTGTTGCATTCACCAGTAACTTAGATACCCAAAATACAGGTAACAAAAAGCGAACCCCCAGCTGCAGAGTTCTATGGCTGTGAGAAAGTGGCCTACTTGCAGGCTTATAACGGTCGCGTCACAGGGCAACACATCTGAAACAGAGTAACTATGGCAACACATGAGAAAGAAGAACGATCATTTATTAAAATACTGTAATTTACACCAAAATAGACTCAGCTTTTGTTTTGTGAGGTAACATGGCATTAATATAAAGTGAACGTAAGATAACCTAACACAGCAGAAGATTACAAACTAATCTAATTGAAATTCCAGTTTGGAATGCGATTCGAGACTGTTGATAAGTTCTATACCTCAACTGATAAATACTTTAACTATCACTTCGACTAATCTTCGACACTCGACCTTAACTGTCTGACGGCCGGAACTGGTCAGCAGTAATGATTGCAGATGAGTACTGACTGATCACTGAAGGCAACTGGAATTGGAACTGGCTAAGTGTCAGCGTGCGGCCGCTTAAATACAGGATACTGTAGCTCGGTGCAGTAATGTACAGCTCCAGACTTTTTGGTGCATGCATCAGATAGCTCAGGGTTTCAGCCCTCTATGTGGTGGCAGACTTAATTATTGACGGACGAATGGAGTATTGAATGTGTTATAGTGGAAGCATAAAGTAGTCCCTGATTCCTGTGAGTCATCTACGATGGGACTGACCATACTACGTGTGGCGTCATGGCGAGACTGCTTACAGTGTGGCGCCCCCTGAAGACTATCGATATGCACCGCGTCTGTCGGACACAGCGAGATAAAAGCCCAGCAGTTCCTGGTTTCATTTTTTAACTCAAGTAGTTGCTAAATGTTTGCTAAGGTCAGTAATACCCTTGGTAACTGATAGGTTCTCCTGGGAACTAGTTCAACCAATTTCGGTTGAAATAATGCGGAATTTGTTTGCGACATCATGGAATAACCTCGCTCCGGGTTCTATATTTTCGTGAAGTACCGATAGTTTGCAGCGTTAAACATAGCAAAGTCTCTCTCATCATCGCAACAAGGGCACGCAAGTCTGTCCGATCTCCTGCATACCGGCCGGCCGCAAACAGCTGCGACACCTGGAATGTTGGAACGTGCGGACCCTCTCATTCGAGGTGATCGACGGATCAAAATTAAACACCTCGCTACTCGACTGGATGTCCCTGTTGGTAGTGCTGACACACTGGTCCACCAGTTGGGGTACTCAGAGATGAGTGCTCCCTGGGTTCCTCCCTGCCTAACAGAAGACCGTATAGGACAACGAAGGTCCATCTGTGCGGAACTGCTTACGCGTTACGAGACCGATCGTGACAATTTTTTGTCGAACGTCGTCGCAGGCGGTGAAACATGGGTTCATCACTTCGAACCGGAAACTGAACGCGCCCCGCCACCTGTCCTCCGAAGGAAATGTTTAAAGTCGTACCCTCAGCTCGTAAATTGACTCCGCTCCCTTCCAGCTCCCGTAACCCATACGTACTGTTGGCCTCTTCACTCTTTTGATTCGTTGTCACATAAACACCCACAGAGACGTGCTCACATCGGTTACTTGTCTTCCTTCCATCCTGTCGTTTTACTTGCTCCTCTCAGTAGATTTTCCCAGTATAGCTGTGGTCTGGAAACTAAAAACCTTCCTTTAACAAAAAGGTAACACTTTAGATCTGCTGAACAACATACATTCGGTGTTCGCAAATAGCCTCAGAGTCCCCAGAGCCGCTATGATTCAATAACCACTTCAGGTGTCGGCAATTTTTGCTATAAAGTCTACGACACGTGAAAAACACAACAAAAAAAATCTAAACAGACTCATAAACACCACAAGCACACCCACTGTAAACAGTTACCACAAAGACAATTAGCTGCTGCAGAAATAACACAGATAATCAGAACACAAAATTACGAATGAAAAAACACCAGAGAAAATCACAGCTAACAAGTTAAAACAAAAATTAAAGCAAAACACTGTTACACTAACAAGGGCAGACAAAGGGAACGCAACTGTGATTATGAGGGAAAAGGAATACAAAGATAAAACATTAGTGTTTCTGAAGGACAGCAACATTACCAAACTAACCGGTGACCCAACAGCAAGATGTTTTGAAAACAACAGAAACCTAGAGAACTCAATGTAAGTAGTAAAGATAATCAAGAACATGGAAATACCAGACACAGCAAGCCTCACATCATTGGATGTCACGTCAATCTACACTTGTATTCCAATAAATGAAAGAACCAGCGTCACCATACAAAGACTAAAACAACAAGGAAACACACCAGTCTCATACATTAATGAAACAGCAACCATACTCAAGACCATAACAGCACAAAATTACTTTGTTAAACAGTGAAGTTTATTCCTAAAATCTACATCTACGTGATTACCCTGCTATTCACAATAAAGTGCCAGCCACACGGTTCAATGAACCACCTTCAAGCTGTCTCTCTACCGTTCCACTCTCCAACGGCGCGCGGGAAAAACGGACACTTAAATTTTGTTGTGCAAGCCCTAATTTCTCTTAATTAATCGTGATGATCATTTCTTCCCATGTAGGTGGGTGCAAACAGAATATTTTCGCAATCGAGGAGAAAACTGGTGATTGGAATTTCATTAGAAGATCCCGTCGCTATAATACAAAACGAGCTGCCCTTCTTTGTACTTTTTCGATGTCATCCGTCAGTCCCATCTGACTAACAAGTGTCCAGACAACGATGGGGATAAGAAGGTTAACCTGTTCACGGAAGTAGGGGAGATATTGCCACAGACATGATACGTGAATTTGAGTGGCAATCATTAAAACAAAGTCGTTCGTAGTGGCCGCAGGATCAAAACCGTGTCTTTTCTTTCGGAGATGTCCGAATTGCAGTATTTCATTCACAATTGCAGTATTTCCTTCCATTATCAATCAATAGTCAAGAAACAGTAGAAGAATTAACTGAAATATAGCTATAATTGATCATTTTAATAAAGTTGTGTTTACATATTTCTTCATTCTAAACGCATAGTCAGAAAATGAAGAAATAAAAGAAGTAAGGAATTGGAATTTTGATTGACTGGGTGACATTTTATAATTCTACGTTTCTAAGATTGAACTGCTTAAAAATTTATTTCGGGTGGTTTATTTCTATGCAGGACTCAACGTGCAATCCCACATCTCACATTTTTCTCAAAGAAGTAGTCCAACACTCGTGCTCTTTTCCTCATTGTAATCGATACAGCTTACATTTGTATTGAAATAACAGCACACAACCTGTCGAGATCGCAAAAATTTCATCAGAACGAGGATACCCAAAGACGACAATTATCCAGTACGAACGTGCGTCAGGAAGCGATGGAGATGCACTACAGTATCTACTTAACCCTTTCGGTCATGGCGTCCTCATATAAGGACATACTAAATAAATGCTTAGTATATTAAAATTCGTTAAATTTTACTATTGGTAATTGTTGTGCTCATATTGTCACAAGCAGAGAGCGTATTTGAGAATAATGTCGACAGCTCCTGCCAATTTGTGGTACCACAAAACAAAACTGAATATGCACAGTCACATGGACGCTTCCCAGTAATTTTGTACCTTCCATCAGCCGGTTAATATCTTCTGAGTCTGCCGGCGGGAGTGGCCGAGCGGTTCTAGGCGCTTCAGTTTGGAACCGCGCGACCGCTACGGTCACAGGTTCGAATCCTGCCTCGGGCATGGATGTTTGTGATGTGCTTAGGTTAGTTGGGTTTACGTAGTTCTAAGTTCTAGGGGACTGATGACCTCAGCTGTTAAGTCCCATAGTGCTCAGAGCCATTTGAACCATCTTCTGGGTTTAGGTAAAAAAATTATTTGTTCATAGAAAGCTGCATTCTTGAAGGTGAAAACTAAAGGTGTCTTTCAGAACGAAAGGAAAGTGACATAACTTTATACGTGTCTCCAAATGAAGACATTGTGATCGAAAGGTTGTAACAGCACAGAAATTTACGACATTATTTCGCTGTCCTTGTTTTCATCTGACAGTGATTTCACAATGCCCTGTGTCCATGACAGACGAAGGCCACTTACAGAAGAAGTTATAGAGCTCCTTAATTCATCTGAAATTTACGGTCTGTCCTGATCCTACCGATAATTTTGAACAAGAGGACAATGGTGGAAGTAGTGTTAAACGTTTTATATCATACGGTATATTGTAAGCTGAGTAGCCTGGACGCAAATCCCGCTAACTGCATGATAAATGACGCTGAGATAATCACGAAACACTCGTTCTATTCAAACGACAATGCATTGGCAGCAATAATGTTATTGTTGCCTACGAATTTGTTCCAGTGCAGCCAACCAAAAGCTGAATAAGAAAAATATCCATTCTAATCGTAACAGACTGATAGGTACCTTTGAATGTCCAGATTGATGATGTTTGTTCATGACGCCTTGGGCATTTAGCGGGCTTTGCACCCGAAGACAACATGCAGTTAACTGCTTTTGAAAGCGAACACGATTTTCGACAACCATTTTCGATGGTCTATAGCCGGTTTTGGAACCTGAAAGAGGACGCATGTGTAAATGCGTATACTGAGTACAATAAAAACACACCAGAATTAGGAGTTCCTAAAAATAAGAGCCTTGACTTGCTTCACTTTAGGGCAAGTGTGGCCAAAGTACTGACAAAAATAGATAAGCCAGCTGCCAGGAAAAGGAGGCGTCCCACTAGTGACAGTCCAAGAATTCAAAACGAGCCAACGCGGAAGTTCATCCAGAAGCTGAAGTTCGTTTGGACAACGTTGAGCATCTTCCAGTAATTCCTACTACTACTACTACGTGATCAGGCCCAGTGGACCGCACGCATCTACAAGTTTCCTCCTCCACTGTATTCTGTCCATTGCTGCTATCCGCCATTCATCCACATCTATTGACACTTGGTTTAAATCTTCATGGAGCCCATCCCTCCAACGCTTCTTGGATCTCCCTGGCGGTCTCTTTCCTGTACGTGTGAAATCCAGGAGCTTCCGAGGCCATCTGTGATCCTCCATCCGGGCCACATGGCCGGCTCACTGCATTCGTTTGGCTTTGACAGTTCCTGCTATGATGGGCTGCTGGTATAGTTCTTCAAGCTCTTAGTTGTATCTGATCCTCCATTCCCCTGTATCTGCATCCAGAACCGGACCGAAGATCTTCCGAAGCACTTTTCTCTCAAAAACTAGGAGCTTATGGAAGTCCTGTTTCCGGATACTCCATGTCTCACAGCCATATAGAACAACAGACTGGATCAGGGTTTTGTACAGTCGAATCTTGAACTGTCTGGAGAGAGATTTGGACTGAAGCAATTGTGCTAGGCTGTGGTAAGATCGGTTTCCTGCTTGTATTCTGGCATTGATCTCTGCTTCACAGGACGAGTTCTCAGTGAAAAGCGCCCCTAGGTATTTGAATTCTTGCACTCTCTTGTAGGAATGGTCCCCAACCTGCAGTGATTGTAAATGATCAGCAGTCTGACAATGACCACGCGTCATAACGAGGTACTCTGTCTTAGCTTCGTTTATGTTTAGCCCAAATTTGTTGGCAGCCTCCTGTAGTGCTTTGGTCATTTGCTCCAACGCCTCTTCCGACCTAGAGAGTAAACAGATGTTGTCTGCATAGGCTAAGTATGCCAGTCTCTTTCCTTCGAATTCAATCCCTTCGTTCTCTTGGAAGGTCTCGCGTTCGATCTTCTCGAGGGCAAAGTTGAACAGGATAGGGGACAACCTATCTCCTTGCCTGAGTCCTGTCACAATTTCAAATTCCTCAGTTACGCGATTTCCCATCTTCACCTTTGGATGCGTTTCGTTCAGACAGATCTTTATCAGATTGATGAGTTTCTCTGCTATGCCAAACTCCCTTAAACAGTTGAGCAGGCTCTTGCGATGTATGCAATCATACGCCTTCTTAAAATCAACGAATAAAATATGCAAATCTTTACCATATTCACCCAGTTTCTCAGTGAGCTGCCGGAGACTGAAGATGTGATCTATTGTTAACCGTCCTGGCCGGAAACCTCCCTGGTACTCCCCAGTCACCGATTCTGCCACTGGCTGAATTCTATGTATGAGGCAATTGGACAGGATCTTATAATAGACGTTAAGCAGGGCGATTCCTCGATAGTTGTCACATTTCAGTTTGTCGCCCTTCTTATGTATTGGACAAATCAAAGCTGTTTTCCATTCTCCTGGTAGTTCTTTTTTGGTCCATATTGCCTGTATCAGCCTGTGTATTTTTTCTGCAAGTTTCTCTCCTCCTGCCAGGATCATTTCAGCCTGTATTCCATCTTCACCTGGACTCTTATTCTGTTTAAGGTGTCTGATTCTGGTTTTTATCTCATCCAGGGAAATCAAACTGCAGTTCGGGTTCATCACAATTTAGCAGCTGTCGAAAGTACTCTTTCCATCTCTCAGCTATGTCCCTATCGTTCGTCAGGATCTTATCCCGGGAATCTTTGACAAATTTCTGCTTGGCCTGGTGACCTTTGCAGAGGTACTTAAGCCTCAGGAACATTTCTCTCGTCTTTTGTTCTCTGAAGTCTGTTTCTGCTTCAGTGATGATATTCCTTATGTATTTCCTCTTTGCTCTTCTCAGAATTGCTTGTGCAGTCTTTCGGACCTCCTCAGATTGTGCTTTGGCCTGTGCCAGATTTGTCCCCTTCAGCCATTTGTTCCTGGCTTCCTTTCTTCTTTCCAGGTGATCTGCACATTCCTTTCCAAACCGGATCTTCTTGCCCACTGGGCTTTCCATGAGAGTTTCCTTTGCTGTATCCCTAACTGAGCTCTGGATGTTTCCCCACATTAGTTCGAGGTCCTGATTCGCACCCACTTCACTGAGTGCTTCAAAGCGGTTACTAAGTTGCAACTGGTATATGGTCTTCGTTGCCTCATCTTTCAGTTTCTCCACATGGTACCTTTCCACTCTTTTTAACTTAGGCCCCGTTCTTCCTTTACACTGTATGTTTAAACGGCCTCTGACCAGGAAATGATCACTCCCACCTTCGGCACCCCGCGCTGTCTTAACGTCTAACACCCATCTCTTGGCTCTGAGATCAATGGCAACATGGTCTATTTGATTTACAGTTCTCCCATCTGGTGATACCCAGGTTCCTTTATGTATGTTTTTCCGCTAGAAGTTTGTGCTGGAGATGAACAACCCTAATGATGTAGCGAAGCTGATGAACCTAACTCCATTGTCATTGCTTAAGTTGTGTAGACTGTGCCTACCTGTTGTGTCTTGGAATATTTGTTCTTTCCCAATCCTGGCATTCATATCACCAAGGAGGATCCTCAGGTGTCCATTTGGTATAGCATCCATCACTGCCTCTAGCTGTGCATAGAACTCGTCTTTCACTTCACATTCGCTCTCCTCCGTGGGAGCATGACACTTCACAAAAGTCACCTTAATATGCTTTACTTCCAGTGTTAGAACAGATATTCTTGGATGACTGAAACTAATTCTGAAACATTAGTGGCCAGCGTCCTACTGACGCAGAAATCAGTGCCAAACAGACGACCTCGTTCACAGGCTCCATACAGAATTGTACAGTTTTCAACATCAATGCTTCCAGCGCCGTCCCACTGGATTTCTTGCAGTGCAACTAGGTCTAGTTCGTACCTCTGAATTTCCTTGACCACACTGATTGCAGCTCCTGTCTTGTACAGACTCCTTACATTCCACGTTCCAAATCGTATACCGTTTCTTTGCCAATGACGTCGTCTATTTTTGTCAGTAATGTTCCGAGGCTTACTTGTAGTCTTGAAAGCATGTTTAATTTTTTACGGAGAGAGGGTGTTACCCTCACAGCTCACAGGACTGCTGGCTTTTCTTAAGGGGTGGGCTCCCCTCAGGAGTTGGGATATAAGTAGGAATAAGAAAATTGGAAAGACGCCCTCGGGCCTCAAAACCTAATACCGTTGGGGTCGAAAAAGCGAGAGTTGGCCAAGCGAGGCTGACAGGGAAGGAGAAAGAAGGACTCTGACACAAGTAAGTGGAAGCAATGTCATACTCAGCTCGGGTCCTCGCAGTCGCCACCCTCGTACTTCTAGCTGAAGCCCCTGGTGACAAAAAATCATTTGATAGGTGCAAGAAAGCGGGTTGAAAAGGCAAAAACTAATTTCATTGTGTAAAATGCAACATTCGCTTATGTCCGGATAGAAAAAACATTGTTTCTCTGATTATCATTCTTCACAAGTGTAAAGCCATAGTTTATGTGTATAATCACTAAGTAAGCTTTGTGTAACTGTGTAACTTATGTATTTTGGTGAAATAAAATAAAACAAAATACTTTGAATTTCGGCTTACACTGCACCCACTTGAACACAATTTCCTCATTTGGGGACGCGTTGTATCCCCCCTTGGGGGTACCTCGAAATATTTTATACATGTGAAAAGGCCCACTCGTGTACGCTTGATGACTGCATGACACAAAGTTTTACGCCTCGCTTGGACCCCTCATCACCGACATTGGACTGTTGATGACTGGAAACATGTTACTTAATCGGACGAGTCTCGTTTCGAATTGTATCGAGCGAATGGACGTGTACGGGTATGGAGACAATGTCATGAATCCATGTACCCTGCATGTCAGTAGGGGACTGTTCAAGCTGGTGGAGGCTCCGTAATGGTGTGGAGAGTGTGCAGTTGGAGTCATATGGACCCCCAGGTACAGATAGATAGATTCTGACAGGTGACACGTGCGTAGAATCCTGTCTGATGACCTGCAGCCATTCATGTCCATTGTGCATTCCGACGGATCTGGTCAATTCCAAGAGGACAATGCGACAACCCACACGTCCAGAATTGCTACAGAGTGGCTCCAGGAACTCTCTTCAGAGTTTAAACACTTCCGCTGGCCACCAATCTCCCCAGACATGAACATTATTAAGCATACCTGGGATGCCTTGCAACGTGCTGTTCAGAAGAAATCTCCACCCTCTCGTACTTTTACGTATTTATGGACAGCTCTGCGGCATTCATGGTGTCAGTTCCCTCCAGCACTACTTCAGACATTAGTCGAGTCCATGGCACGTCCTGTTGCGGCACTTCTGCGTGCTCGCGAAAGCCCTACACGATATTGGGCAGGTGTACCCGTTTCTTTGGCTCTTCAGGGTATGAGATCTGTGCTGTGAGAAAACATCATGATGGACATCTGTAAATGTGACATAATTGTTTGATGTGTACCTAAGTCCTCTTGTACATCAGTCCAAAAACTTGTGTTTGCTAAATAGTAACAAATATGTTTTAATTTTCACTTCGTCTGAAAGGCCGCCTGCTTTTCTTTCATGGTTTTCGAGAAGGAAGTTCTCAAAGAAAATGAAGTCTCTATTGTTAAACCTGTATAAACTTCTACTGTTTCTCTCTTCAGTATTTATTCGGATTACGTACAGCTTTTTTTGTCTTCTAAGCAACACAAATTCCATAGACTGTGCGGCTGGTCCCCGCGGAGGTTCGAGTCCTCCTTCGGGCATGGGTGTGTGTGTTCGTCCGTAGGATAATTTAGTGTAAGTAGTGTGTAACCCTAGGGACTGATGACCTTAGCAATTAAGTCCCATAAGATTTCACACACATTTGTCATTTTGTCAACAGAAATTCTGCCATTACTACTAAAAATTCGGTAAAACTTAACCTCAACAGAACTTACTCAGCGCGAAGTATGCTGCAGAGCTGACTTCATGAAATGGAGAATGTTCTTTATTTTGAGCATCTTCCCCCACCCTTTTACGCACGCTGAGAACATTCTCGAGTGAAGCACATTCTCTGATTCGCTTTATTCATGGGAACCTGAGAATGTTCTCTGAAATTTCGAGTGTAAAGTATATTCTCCTATTTATTCATACGACCCAATACGGTCCGCCCTGCTCGGCTACCATTCGGTATACAAAGGAGCCGCGTGCTCAACCCTTACTCCGGTGGCGAAGTGGCAACCTCGATTACCTACGGTCAAGTTTTCGCTACCGAGAGGGCGATCCTGGGCCGGAGATTACTACAGACTGTGGGCTACATCACGCCCACGACCGGCTGAGCTCTCCACAACAGCCCGATGCTTTGACGGCACCACTGAGCACGCGCAAGTGACACTTGTCAAAAACGGTTCGGGTAGCGCTTCCGCACGACACACCTACGTGGGTGACACCTGTCAAAACGCTAAGGGTACTGCTCACGCATGAACCACCCACCTGTGACATCAGCGGAGGAGAGAATGTGTGGATTGCCATTACTCGACCCATGCAGTAGAGGACCAGAGTGTCATTGAAGGAAGTTTGATGCGTTGCGAGGGTGTACTATGCACAGCCGGTGCTATTCGCAGTCGACGAATGACGTGGGGTGTTAAAAGGACGGGCCTACACACCTACGCATTTGGCGGCCGTCTGTTGACAGCACAATCGCCGTCGCGGAGGCTGGGCAGGGTTCTCTGTTGCCGAGGGGGAAAAACAGAACAGCTCTTCATGCCACCCTTGCATGGGAACCTGCTACTGATCACACTGAGGCATACTGTAATGAGAACATCACGTTGGCACTATTACCTGAATCGACCGAGCGAGGTGGAGCAGTGGTTAGCACACTGGACTCGCATTCGGGAGAACGACGGTTCAATACCGTCTCCGGCCATCCTGATTTAGGTTTTCCGTGATTTCCCTAAATCGTTTCAGGCAAATGCCGGGATGGTTCCTTTGTAAGGGCACGGCCAATTTCCTTCCCAATCCTTCCCTAACCCGAGCTTGCGCTCCGTCTCTAATGACCTCGTTGTCGACGGGACGTTAAACATTAACCGTCACCACCACCTGAATCGAGAGAGGGTCCACACGAGCCGTCTCAGAGTTCTGTGGAACTTCGGTCGTAGGGAGGTCGTTTTTCTCGCATGAACGGTTTACGACCTCTGGCAGCTGTAACGACGATCCTCTGCCGCCTTTCCTCTCGACGACGGACTGCCAAAGTGCTCCCCCCACAACTGCTGTGTTTGTGGTAATTTTGAGTGCCACAAACGAAATGATACTGCTAGTGACTCTCCTTCAGTGGAATGTCTTTTTTTTTACGTTGAACTCTCTGGTACTGAGTCAATTCAGTTTAAATTTTCAGGCCTTGGCGCATTTAAGTGGACAATATTAATTTTCTGAACGTGTGTAAAGAACGCTTTAGTCTTTGTGGTTATAGAAGGGAAGGACTTTAGATAACAACATTCTAGACCTGAAAAGTAAATATTTGTCCGTTAAGTAATTTGAGTTTTGAGATTCTTGACATATTCATATGTTGTTTTTGATCGTTGTTGCTTATTTGTCCTTCATGTCACTGTCGCTGCTTATAGTAATATTATTTTGTTTATTTTGTCTTTTACTGAATGTCATTACTTATTTGATCATGTTGATTCTATTTTGCGTATTGGTGTCTAGTGTATTGTTTTACTATGATGCGTTACTCAGTCCCATTTGGTATTTTAACGTTTTCCTTATTATGCTTGCTTAGTACCATTTTTGTTTAATTTGCTTCTGGTACAGATCTGCATATTATTTTTGTGGTAAATATCCAGTAGTCTTGCTGATCTGTGTTTTGTTCTGTATTACCTTGCATTGTCACTACTTGACCCATGAAGGGGTTGATCATTTTTCTTCAAGTGAAAGAAGAACACGCTGTTGAACTCGATTTTGCTCTTCAAAATAAAGTTTCAGTTAAACATTGAAATTAGTAAAATAAATTTCTTTTATTTCCGTCAATAATAATAAAACGTTTGGTCCTTAGACCACCCGTTTCGGTCAGCAATGGGCATCTTCATAAATGATTTATAGCAAGCTGTGAGACTGAAATCAGTGCCACAGGATTAAGTAATTAAATCGTAAATTGTTAGTATTAAGTAATGTTTTAGGTTACAATGCTGGTTTCTGTAGTTTAACTCCGACTTTTTGTTCAAAACTGTTTATGTTTTTGCAAAATATTTAAGTTTTATGCATCGGTGGCTTGAATTAAAACCTACTTCTATGTGTCCTTGCATGGCAAAAACACTCCCTGAAGACTCTTTTCCCGAGAAGTTGTGTGTGATAAAGGGTCTTGTAAGTAGGCTGTTTAGGTTTTTATATTGGTAACGCCACGTAGCGCTCTGTATGAAGATCACTGGCTGTGCTGTGTGCAGTCTGTGGCTGGTTGGCATTGTTGTAATACTCGCCATTGTAGCGTTGGGCAGATGGATGTGAACAGTGCGTAGCGTTGCGCAGTTGGAGGTGAGCCGCCAGAAGTGGTGGATGTGGGGAGCAAAATGGCAGAGTTTTGAAATTTGTAAGACTGGATGTCATGAACTGCTATATATATATTATGACTATTCAGGTAAAGACATTGTTTGTTCTCTATCAAAATCTTTCATTTGCTAACTATGCCTATCAGTAGTTAGTGGCTTCAGTCGTTTGAATCTTTTATTTAGCTGGCAGTGGTGGCGCTCCTTGTATTGCAGTAGTTCGAGTAAGGAAGATTTTTGCGCGGTAAGTGATTTGTGAAAGGTATAGGTTAATGTTAGTCAGGGCCATTCTTTTGTACGGATTATTGAAAGTCAGATTGCGTTGCGCTAAAAATATTGTGTGTCAGTTTAAGCACAGTCTTGTATAATTGTTCAAAGGGGACGTTTCATATGTCGACCCTTAGCCGAGGATACCTCACTGGAATCTTCTTATTTTTTCTTGTAGTTTGTGTAATTAGTGCAGTCTTTGTTTATTACTAGCGCGTAATTGTAGACAGAAACTATTTTCTAGTTTCGGTCTTTCATTGTTGTACAGTAAAACAGTTGTGGCATGCATGTGGATTTGCACCAAGTATTTCGCAGCTGCGCTTGCGATTAACTAGATATTATTTTCAGTGCTATGTTAATGTGTTTTCTTATTTTTGCTCTTCAAATTGTGCTTTTCTTTGTGGTCGTGTGAAATATTGTGACAATAATGGCGTGTGAAAAACGTAATACTAGGCTCCAAAGTAAACTGAGAAATGACAATGAAGACGAAAGCAGTGTGTTAGCGCCACCGTGTAATGAATTAACTAATGTTCAAAGTAGTAATTTGGTAATTGTGCATAGGGAAATGGAGTGGGCTGCAAAAAATGGTGTAGGCAGTGAAAGAATTAGTGAACAGAGAAGCATTGTCGATCGATCGGTCGGCAACAGCTTGCCTCAGGAATCGGGAATGACAGGACACAATTTTGCAAATACTGCAGATTCAGGTTTTGGGTTCTCACCGTTTTCTCAAATGAGTCAAGACACATTTTCCGCTTGTCAAAATGTGAATGTTGCCGGTACAAATTCACTGCCGAAAAGCACTGAGGAACATATTTCAGACACCAGTGCATTGTTATTACAATTAATGCAACAAATGGGACAAAAGCTTTAAAAGTTAGACACAATGGAACAAAATCAGAGACAAACACAGCAAAAACTACAAAAGTTAGACACAACGGAACAAAATCATCAAAAGTTAGACACAATGGAACAAATTCTTCGAAAGTTAGACACAATGGAACATCACCAGAGACAAACACAGCAACAGTTAGACGCAATGGAACAAAATTAAAAACAGTCACAGCAACAGCTTCAAAAGTTAGACACCATTCTTGAACAAACACGTGAAGATTTAACTACTGAGTTGCATAAAATCGAATCGAAATGTCAAAAAGTCTGTAATGACGTAAAAACACAAATTTTTGAGCATTTCCAACCTATTTTTTCGCGGCATAAAAATGCATTACAGAATCACGAAGCAGCCATAAAAGAACTGCAAACCATTGTTCATGAAAATCATGAGACCTTGCAAGCTAAAATTGACTCAGTTGCATCTACCGATTCGGTTACGCAACTTGCAAAAACTCAGGAAAACTTAAAGGACACAGTAGATACTCTAAAACTTGGTTCAGAAAAACACACTGAGGAAATAAGTACACTATCGGAGAAAGTGGCCCAACTTTCGGATCAGTTCACTAACTTATCTGCAAAGGTAGATGATGATCTGAACGACACAAGACCTGCAGCCATCACTGACACAGAAGAGTATGAACAACTTAAGAAATTCAAACAAAATCAGAATCAAATTAATACGCAACACAAAAGAGAAATCCGGGAAGTACAAGATCAGTTGGCACAAGTAATACAAAAATTTAATATTTCAGAGGACACTCGCGCTCCAACACGGGAAGAGGAACTTAGAAATATGGAACAGCCACAAAATAATAACACAGGGCACTTCGGAAATTACGAAAGAAATTGGCAAGGTACAACGAATTTAGAGATGGAACCGCTGAAACGACGTAACAATGACCGACATGCGACTCGCTGACATGATGATTTTGACTATAAGCTGTTCATTACTACACGTAAATTCAAAACATTTAAGAATTCTGACAACGAAATTCATCCACAAGCATGGCTCCATCAATTCTCTCATTGTTTTCCTCCCACCTGGTTATTAGAGCACAGATTGGAATTTATATGTAGCTACTTAGAGAATGAACCAGCTGTAAGAATGCGATCGGTCATTCACGATTGCCACAGTGAAGGAGAATTTTACCATGCCTTCCTCTCACCATATTGGTCTCAAGCCAAATAAGACCGAGTAAAACATAGCATCATAATGATGAAACATTTCGAATAATCTGAATTTTCCAGTCTTGTGAAATACACTCCTGGAAATTGAAATAAGAACACCGTGAATTCATTGTCCCAGGAAGGGGAAACTTTATTGACACATTCCTGGGGTCAGATACATCACATGATCACACTGACAGAACCAAAGGCACATAGACACAGGCAACAGAGCATGCACAATGTCGGCACTAGTACAGTGTATATCCACCTTTCGCAGCAATGCAGTCTGCTATTCTCCCATGGAGACGATCGTAGAGATGCTGGATGTAGTCCTGTGGAACGGCTTGCCATGCCATTTCCACCTGGCGCCTCAGTTGGACCAGCGTTCGTGCTGGACGTGCAGACTGCGTGAGACGACGCTTCATCCTGTCCCAAACATGCTCAATGGGGGACAGATCCGGAGATCTTGCTGGCCAGGGTAGTTGACTTACACCTTCTAGAGCACGTTGGGTGGCACGGGATACATGCGGACGTGCATTGTCCTGTTGGAACAGCAAGTTCCCTTGCCGGTCTAGCAATGGTAGAACGATGGGTTCGATGACGGTTTGGATGTACCGTGCACTATTCAGTGTCCCCTCGACGATCACCAGAGGTGTACGGCCAGTGTAGGAGATCGCTCCCCACACCATGATGCCGGGTGTTGGCCATGTGTGCCTCGGTCGTATGCAGTCCTGATTGTGGCGCTCACCTGCACGGCGCCAAACACGCATACGACCATCATTGGCACCAAGGCAGAAGCGACTCTCATCGCTGAAGACGACACGTCTCCATTCGTCCCTCCATTCACGCCTGTCGCGACACCACTGGAGGCGGGCTGCACGATGTTGGGGCGTGAGCGGAAGACGGCCTAACGGTGTGCGGGACCGTAGCCCAGCTTCATGGAGACGGTTGCGAATGGTCCTCGCCGATACCCCAGGAGCAACAGTGTCCCTAATTTGCTGGGAAGTGGCGGTGCGGTCCCCTACGGCACTGCGTAGGATCCTACGGTCTTGGCGTGCATCGGTGCGTCGCTGCGGTCCGGTCCCAGGTCGACGGGCACGTGCACCTTCCGCCGACCACTGGCGACAACATCGATGTACTGTGGAGACCTCACGCCCCACGTGTTGAGCAATTCGGCGGTACGTCCACCCGGCCTCCCGCATGCCCACTATACTCCCTCGCTCAAAGTCCGTCAACTGCACATACGGTTCACGTCCACGCTGTCGCG
This sequence comes from Schistocerca gregaria, assembly GCF_023897955.1. Classification (NCBI taxonomy): domain Eukaryota; kingdom Metazoa; phylum Arthropoda; class Insecta; order Orthoptera; family Acrididae; genus Schistocerca; species Schistocerca gregaria. The sequence goes on along the minus strand of NC_064931.1, from coordinate 599,700,795 downwards.
GCATGCTACCAGTGTTAAAGATTGCGATGGAGCTCCGTATGCCACGGCAAACTGGCTGACACTGACGGCGGCGGTGCACAAATGCTGCGCAGCTAGCGCCATTCGACGGCCAACACTGCGGTTCCTGGTGTGTCCGCTGTGCCGTGCGTGTGATCATTGCTTGTACAGCCCTCTCGCAGTGTCCGGAGCAAGTATGGTGGGTCTGACACACCGGTGTCAATGTGTTCTTTTTTCCATATCCAGGGGTGTATTTTGAAGACTTGTTGCACAAGAGTCAGTACCTGTCAAACCCATACAGCCCCTCAGAACTCATCCGCATTTGCTTAGTCAAATTACCTGAATATTTACGACATATTATTTTGGCAGGACGTTGCAGAGACGACATTGAAACTTTTCAGGGACTCTTACAAGAATTAGAAATTGGCACTGACAATCGCGGAACGCGAAAACAGGAACACAACAATTACAGGTTACATCCGTCGCAATTCCGCGATGAACGAAATAATAACTGGACATGACAAGGCTTACATACTTAGAACATATACTGCTAATGAGATTTTAATGTATCATTTTGGTTTAATTGAAAAGACATTCCTTATTTCAAGTAGTTTTGGTGACATTAAAGATGACTTAGTATTTGGTTGCTTTGATAGCTACACGATTTTATCACGACGCTACTAATGAGTGAGAATTTACAATGTTGATTTTGCGGTGTTTCTGTTTTATATCTGCACAGTTTTTCTGAATTCTTCTGGAAAGGAAAACATGTTTTAGTAGTAACTTTGTGGTATAGCTACTATGAGACAGCGTTTTCGGTAGCACAACAATACGTTACAGCACAGTACTTTCTTCATCACGGCAATAAACGTAGTAACTAAGATATCTATACGCAAAGTATTTCACTTTTGTTTATCATGAGGTAAGTACATTGACTTCTGCAGAACTTAGCTTTCGGAGGACGATAACTACGACACTTCCACAGAGATTATCTTACAACGTAAGACGCATAGTTTAGCGCTACAGTACACGTATTTGAGTAATTAATTTTGTACTTAAAACATTTATTTTTAAAGATTTTTGAATTACAATGATACAAAGGTTTTCCCTGATACATTTTATTCCATTGCTGTAATCTGTAACACCTGAGGGTATAATTACATTAATCCTCAGGGGGGTACACGTATATTTTGTGTACCATGTGCGTAGCAAGCACAAGGAGCCCTAGCTAATATGGTATTTGCTTATACAACTTTACACATCGGTACCATGTTCTCTAACACATAAATTACACAGCTATCTGATCATTTAACTGAGAGATAAACTTTTCTTTTACTACATCAGTGACACATGTTTACACAATTACATAGTTGGATAACTTCACACTTATGAAACTGTATTTTGTCTGTACTGTGTGAACTGTTCATATTTTTTCGGAACCATTGTGATACTATGAGAGCTTTGAATGATGTATTTGGTATGGGATCATGATTTTTAAAGTATGTTTGAGGTAGATGAGACTTTTGAAATGAGCAGAGAATTATTTTAGGTTTTAAAATATTCAGAAAGCTACGACGAGTTTGAGATGTGATTGATCTGTTATGATGTAATTATTATGACGATGATGTGTATTATGCTGTTGAGGCATGTTTATGATCAATGAGATGATGCTATATGAGGAATCTGATTGTGCTATGTATTTATTATGATGAAATATTGAAGAAGTGTCGACGAATAAGGTAAGGAATAATGAGTAGTGGTTAGGGACTCTGGTTTGTGAAAAAGGTTGTTGGAAACCAAGAATCGTAATTTAAGAGTTATAAAATATATGTAAATGCGTGAATGTATTACAATGCCTACAAAAACGTTTTTGGACTCTGTTATATCAATAGGATTTTGTTTCTACACATTTGTAACGCAAATTCTCAACCTGTGGAATTTTTTTATATGAGACTGCCACTGTATCGGAAAGTGCTGTCGTAAATATTTCAGTAAGAAAGGTAAGTGACCTTGACGTAATGAGTTTTGTGCTCCCAGCTGAGAGGTAGTCGCTGACAAACGAAAGCCATTAGGTAAAAAAAAAAAGAGGCCATTATCCTCGCTATTAACATTCCTTTGTAGAAAGCATCGCAAATACGACATGCTCAAACTTGAAAACATATGATTACACTGTGGAGCTATTAATTTATGATATTTACTGAAATGAAATGATGAGAAACATTTCGTGCCTATTGTCTTGATAGTTGATAGATTGTTTACTGCATTATGAAATGCCATATGGCTAGTGAATGACGTTTCACGCCTTGCTATGCCTATTTTGTTTAATATATAGTTTCTAGCTGCACTGCAGCATTGGTTAAAATAAACTTTTATAGATGTACTAATATAGATATTTTCTGTCTACAGATCCAGTAAATAATAATTTTCTGATATACTTAAAAAAAATGAGGGAGCACAAAAAGACATTTCCCTTCACATGAACTGCATACATAATATTCTTTTCAAGTACTTGGTAATTTATTTCATAGAATAAGCTTTTGTGGTGCACCACTTTAATGACATAGATATTGAGAGGTGAACAGACATATCCCTTATCTGCATTGTTGTCTTTAGTGTACTATTTTTTCTGCTTGAGCTATGTCATGTTTAGATATAAGTTATTGCATTTGCTGCTGCTTGCTTTGCCAATTTCCATTTTTTTGTCATTGCTGTTTGTGTTAATTGTTTTGTGCTGCTGCATTGCCTCGTCCCTTAGTTTAGAATCTGAGCTCAGTAGATTTAAATTAGCTTAAGAGGGGGTAGACTATATAAGAGAATGAGTTGCGATGAATTGGAAGGAATGCACTAAGAAGCTATAAGAAAATGGTTTGGCCAAAAAAAGTATTTTGAAAGAGGATAGGAACAAAAAAAGTAGGGTTTAGGGACAACAGGTTTAGGTAGGATTTTCTTGGAAATAAATGATGAGGTAAGATGATGGAAAATAAATAATGAGGTAAGAAATATGTGAACATATAAATACAGAAAGCATGCTTGGATAGGATTTCTTTTGGCTGGAGCAAATGTTGAAATAAGAGCGACAATCTATGGAATGAAGTTTTGGGTTGGACTGCAGTACCAAATGTTACACTGAAAACAAACCCTGTCCTTTCCTTTTGTGTTATCCCACTATGTGTTTGTGTACCCTTGTGTATTTGTTTTCTTCCTGTCTCTGTGTACTGGTTCATAGAATTTTTTCTCTTCTAATACTAAGCTACATTCACTATTATGAGGGCTACTGTTATCCTCAAATATAATTTGCATTAATAATATGTTATTTACTTCGTAAAGATGTTTAGCCATTATTTGTTCTGTTTTGTTTTAATGCTGACGTGTGAAGTTGATGTTTCAAAAGTTATTCTGATCTTTTATGTATTTACTTATGTCAAAATTCCTGTAACACTGACGTATATGTTTATTTCTATTTTTTTGTAAAGCCCGTATTACTACAAATGTTATCTGTATTGTTATGTTCTTTAATGATGTACACTCCTGGGAACTGAAATAAGAACACCGTGAATTCATTGTCCCAGGAAGGGGAAACTTTATTGACACATTCCTGGGGTCAGATACATCACATGATCACACTGACAGAACCACAGGCACATAGACACAGGCAACAGAGCATGCACAATGTCGGCACTAGTATAGTGTATATCCACTTTTCGCAGCAATGCAGGCTGCTATTCTCCCATGGAGACGATCGTAGAGATGCTGGATGTAGTCCTGTGGAACGGCTTGCCATGCCATTTCCACCTGGCGCCTCAGTTGGACCAGCGTTCGTACTGGACATGCTCAATGGGGGACAGATCCGGAGATCTTGCTGGCCAGAGTAGTTGACTTACACCTTCTAGTGCACGTTGGGTGGCACGGGATACATGCGGACGTGCATTGTCCTGTTGGAACAGCAAGTTCCCTTGCCGGTCTAGGAATGGTAAAACGATGGGTTCGATGACGGTTTGGATGTACCGTGCACTATTCAGTGTCCCCTCGACGATCACCAGAGGTGTACGGCCAGTGTAGGAGATCGCTCCCCACACCATGATGCCGGGTGTTGGCCCTGTGTGCCTCGGTCGTATGCAGTCCTGATTGTGGCGCTCACCTGCACGGCGCCAAACACGCATACGACCATCATTGGCACCAAGGCAGAAGCGACTCTCATCGCTGAAGACGACACGTCTCCATTCGTCCCTCCATTCACGCCTGTCGCGACACCACTGGAGGCGGGCTGCACGATGTTGGGGCGTGAGCGGAAGACGGCCTAACGGTGTGCGGGACCGTAGCCCAGCTTCATGGAGACGGTTGCGAATGGTCCTCGCCGATACCCCAGGAGCAACAGTGTCCCTAATTTGCTGGGAAGTGGCGGTGCGGTCCCCTACGGCACTGCGTAGGATCCTACGGTCTTGGCGTGCATCCGTGCGTCGCTGCGGTCCGGTCCCAGGTCGACGGGCACGTGCACCTTCCGCCGACCACTGGCGACAACATCGATGTACTGTGGAGACCTCACGCCCCATGTGTTGAGCAATTCGGCGGTACGTCCACCCGGCCTCCCGCATGCCCACTATACGCCCTCGCTCAAAGTCCGTCAACTGCACATATGGTTCACGTCCACGCTGTCGCGCCATGCTACCAGTGTTAAAGATTGCGATGGAGCTCCGTATGCCACGGCAAACTGGCTGACACTGACGGCGGCGGTGCACAAATGCTGCGCAGCTAGCGCCATTCGACGGCCAACACTGCGGTTCCTGGTGTGTCCGCTGTGCCGTGCGTGTGATCATTGCTTGTACAGCCCTCTCGCAGTGTCCGGAGCAAGTATGGTGGGCCTGACACACCGGTGTCAATGGGTTCTTTTTTCCATTTCCAGGAGTGTATTTTGTACCTTTGTTATTGTATTCTTATGTTATAAAATTGTAATTGACACCAGTTCATCAAATTATGTAACTTGTAAGTTACATTTCACTGCACACGTTTCTGTTGGTCATAGTATATGGACAATATGTGAGAAGTAGGGACTGATAGTGTTTGCACGTGCGTTAATAATTCAGCAAGGGACTGGATCACAGCATTGCTGGTTCTAAGGACATTTCAAAAAAAAATTGTGAGTGCACAAGTGGTGGTTTATGGACTTGCTGTATTCTCCATAAGACTCTTCGATGGTGATTGTGCACCTGCACAGTCGCAACAGATGGCTGCTGGCCATCTATACAAAGACTACAGTGGGTCTGCATCTCTGGTGGCCCACCAATATCGTAATCTCTACCGGGACTACAGTGGGTCTGTTCTGTGATGACCTACCTACCAATATACTTCAAAACTTCCACTGACTCTGTTGTGGGTTTGCTCTGTTGTAGCCCATTACCTGTCTGCATGTCAAGAGTCAGCACTGTCTGTCCATTGGAAGGACAACACTACTTCTTCAAGACAGCATGGAAATCCAATACTTCCGTGTGCATTTTCTTTTACTGCTCAGACTTTGAGAAAAAAAACTGCAATTTTACTGTGATGAATGATCAGGACTGTCTTTATGGACTGTGAGAAAATTTTAGCTTTTGATCAACATTGTATCAATAAGTGTGTGAATTTGATAACTTTGTTATTGTAATTATGAAATTTTTTTTCAAATCTGTATTGGCCACTGCCCGATACAATTTGTAAATTTTTTTGTGGGGAGCATGGGGGCTATGTAAGTAGGCTGTTTACGTTTTTATATTGGTTACGCCACGTAGCGCTCTGTATGAAGATCACTGGCGGTGCTGTGTGCAGTCTGTGGCTGGTTGGCATTGTTGTAATACTCGCCATTGTAGCGTTGGGCAGATGGATGTGAACAGTGCGTAGCGTTGCGCAGTTGGAGGTGAGCCGCCAGCAGCGGTGGATGTGGGGAGAAAAATGGCGGAGTTTTGAAATTTGTAAGACTGGATGTCATGAACTGCTATATATATATTATGACTATTAAGGTAAATACATTGTTTGTTCTCTATCAAAATCTTTCATTTGCTAACTATGCCTATCAGTAGTTAGTGGCTTCAGTAGTTTGAATCTTTTATTTAGTTGGCAGTAGTGGCGCTCGCTGTATTGCAGTAGTTCAAGTAACGAAGATTTTTGTGAGGTAAGTGATTTGTGAAAGGTATAGGTTAATGTTAGTCAGGGCCATTCTTTTGTACGGATTATTGAAAGTCAGATTGCGTTGCGCTAAAAATATTGTGTGTCAGTTTAAACACAATCGTTCAAAGGGGACGTTTCAGTCTCTATGTGAGCCTCTTCGTAATACTGTTATTTAAAGTAACCTCATCCCATAATCTAAGACACCTCAATTTACGGTGCAGTTAGTAAATTCCCTCCGGTGTAAAACAGCTGAGTGCGTTCATCTCAGCCACGGTTTGCATATTTTTCGTTTTTTATACACAACTTTTCTGCTAATTGTCCGATTCAGAAGCACCTGTGCGAAGTCCATTAAGTTTTGCTACTTCTCTGATCCCCACAGTATCGTTGACAGTGTTTCAGTGCAATATTCCACAGTGCCTGTTCTTTTCTTTCCGTCCTTGAATAATAAAATGAAAGAATGTGTGTGTGTGTGTGTGTGTGTGTGTGTGTGTGTGTGTGTGTGTGTGAAGTTACCAATTCTATCTGCATAACCGTGGGAGTAAAGTAGTATTGTGACAGTATAGTCAACTTTAGTAGATGCTTGGTGGGTAACAAAGAGGTGTCTGTTCGCCTTGGTCGAATATTTTATGTAGGTTGAACAATACAATAAGCCTGCTCTCTGGTCACATCCATTGGAGAGATACCCCCGGTTTCGTTGAGGGAAGTCTTGGCTGTTTGCTGGGAGATTGGTGGGATTGGATGCTCGAAAGAGCTTCTAAAAACGTTCAAATGTGTGTGAATTTCTAAGGGATTAAACTGCCGAGGTCATCAATCCCTAGACTTACAGTCTACAGAAACTAACTTAAACTAACTTGTGTTAAGAAAAGTACACACACTCACGTCCGAGGGAGGACTCGAATCTCCGGGGGGAGGGGCCGCGCAGTCCGTGACATGGTGCCCTAAACGGCTCGGCCACCCGGCCCGACGAAAGAGCTTCTCCTCGATAGTTTTGGCATTGTTTGAATTTATTAAGTTTCCTGTCTAGCAGCCACCCCAACACTTTTCGCTTATACCTTTATAGTCTAGAAGTTTGTGTGAGGAATTTTATTTTTGTGTCGTGAGTGTTGAGTTCCATGAAATTTAGGTAATTGCTTAGGTTATTGTTTGATTCAACTAGTCATTTGAACACGTGGAATGTACTGAATGGGTAACGATTCAGTTCGAACACATTCTCATTTTTTTTAAACCGCGAGTACGTGTTCATTATATAATACTTCTGTGAATTTGTCACTGCTTTTCAAACCCGTATTATTCTGTAGCTTCGATTTTTCGGTACTTGCCATTGTTCACTATCACCACGTGTTAGTTCATGTTTAAGGGCCTTCGCCTTTCGCATCTTGTTACCTTTGTGATAAATTCAGTGCAGTTTCAATCCGTTTATCCTGAAATTCCTATTTGTTCAGTATTTACCCTTATTCGTTACCACCACATACTCGTGTTCTGGTTTAAAAGCTTTCTGTGCTGCAGCTTCATTAATCATCCTCTTATACAGTATTTAATAAAAAGTGTCTTTTTGGTTCAGGTTTTGATCTTCGTGTACGTATTTCAACGAACCTCCTAGCTAGCCACGTGTGGTCATGGTGGAGGACGTTTGTTCTTTTCTTTTCTTCTCTGTGTAAACCTCGGAAATTGCATCTGTCTATTGAGTGCGTCCATCCTTTGATTATTCCCGTCCCATAAACCACGAATTTAGTTGCGGCCTCAGAAGCAAATTTTAAGATTTACCAAATATGGAACTGATCGCGATGCCTGACTATGTGCCTGGCAGGTGCCACCAATAACACCTTGGGTCTACCTGGGATTCTGACCGAAAGTGGGAGCATATGTGGGAGCCCACGAAAAAAAAAAAAAAAAAAAAACGTTGTGTCGCATACATTGGGCACCATCAAACATCACATTTTATTGTGTTTACAAGTGTTTTAATTAATATGTCGAAGTCAACAAATGTTCATTTTACCCAAATTGTTGTTAGGCTTTCAATAACTGAAACTCATCCCACACCCCATCGACCTCTGTTCCAGGGTGCATCCTACAGCATTTCTTTGCCCTATAATTGAATACATTTTGCATGAGTGATGAATCGTTTAAATTAGCTTAAGGTTAGATAGGTTGGATTTTAGATTCTTAAATGCATTGCTTTCAGTATAAACACCAGAACCAATACAATTCAGGTTCCAACTGTAATCTTTAAGTAGGCGATGAAATGCAACTATATGGTTCGAGAGACCTTTCCAAATCTCAAAAATCTGTGATGTATATATGCAGACTGAAGAGACGCACGAAAATTTGTACCAAGGCGGGGACGTAAACCCGAGTCTCCTGTGCACTCGGCAGGTGCACTAATCGCTACGCCACCGGGCACAGTAGCTCTGCATAACTGCACGTACTACCCTAACACCCAACCCTACTCAGTCCAAATCCTCATTCACGCCTCACCCCATTTTCTGTTCCCACTAAACTCGAAATGTATTGTAGAGGCTTTCCAACTGTATTGGAACAGCACCTAAGTATCGAAAGAAAAGGGGAACCAGCCTGATACCGAGGCATAGGCGCTTTAATCAAATGAAACTATATGGTTCCAGAGACGTTTCCAAGTCTCAAATATCTATGATGTGTGCAGGTTGATCATTAATAAAACCGACAAACTGCAGGGACGGATTTCAGACTGGAAATGGACATTTGTCCGGAAATGCATCGTTGCCAGTGAGGATGGCACTGACGAATAGAAGTTCCTCTGATCACGTCCCATGAGTTCCTTGTGTGTTGCACGCTGTGTGAGTGACGCAGCGAACTGTAAGCAGCAGAATGGTCCCGTATTCATGTCAGGAACAAGCCGAGATGGTGTTTGTGTAAGGCCAAGCAGATGGAAGCGGTCGAGAGGCAGTACAGCTATGCCAGAACAAGTACCCTCGTAGACACCAACCACACCACATTCCAAGCCCTTTTTGGGCGTTGGTTTGACCATGGGTCCTTTCAGACAGACGAACGTGCAGAGAGGCGGCGGATTGTGCGTACATCAGATTTGGAGGTCCAGGTTCTACAGGATTTCGAGACGAATCCTAGTACAAGGCATGTGGCCCACCAACATGGCGTAAGCCAGAGTACGAATATGTGTATCCTGGATGACACTGCATCGCAAGGAGGCCACTTTGAACATCTGTTGTAACGTGGATGTGATGCAAGTCTGTACTGTGTTCTGGGATGATTTGTTGTCGTTGCACGCACACCATCCATTTCCATACACTTGTTCATAGAACCTCTTTTCCTCCATTTTTAGCCAGGAATTCGTCCCTGCAGTTTGTCGGTTTTATTATGTATATGCAGACTGAAGCTACGATCGAAAATATGTACCAAGACCAGATGCAATTGTGCAAAGCTACTTTGCCGGGGTGACATAGTTAGTTCATCTGCTTAGTGAGTAGGAGACCCAGGTTCGAATCCTAGCCTTGGTACAAATTTTCATTTTGTTGCTTCAGTCTGCATATATACATTTAAGTGAGTAAATGTTTGCGAGCTACCTGTAACAATAGCTATCACCCAGTTTCCCTATTTAACACTGCAACCTTCTATATCTAACATAGTAACCTTTTATCCATGTGCAACTAGGTGAATACAAATTCCACAATTAATCAAGAAACATAGCACTTCCTGCAACGGTTCAAATAGTTTAAATGGCTCTGAGCACTATGGGATTAACATCTGAGGTCATCACTCCCCTAGGACTTAGAACTACTTAAATCTAACTAACCTAAGGACATCACTTACATCCATGCCCGAGGGAGGATTCAAACCTGCGACCTTAGCGGTCGCGCGGTTTCAGACTGAAGCGCCTAGAACCGCTCGGTCACAGAGGCCGGCCTTCCTGCAACATACAAATTGCATAATGACCACGATGCTGATATTGGAGAAATTTGGGCTTATATGGAGAAGTACCTTTTTATTTATTTGTTTGTTTTTTGGCGTTGGCTATCGACCTACTACCAGGGTGCTATAGCGCGAAGTCTTAAATCTGTTATGGTAATGTGTTAGTGCGTTAGTATAAGAGGCAATCAAATGAAAACGAGAAATAGTATGTAGCGAGCATGGTGCAAACGTTGGTGACGCAGGTAGGCGTGCGTAAAGAAGTTCCCGCTATTTACAATCAGGAAGGCACAGCGCGAACGTTCACCTCTGTGACATTTGTCTGGTAGACGTGCTCGACGTGAGGTCAGCGAGCCGTGTTTTCGTCCGACTTCACTGCGGGGGCCGGGAACGACTAACATCGAGGCGTAGTGCGGTTTTTGACTGCAGAATGAGTGTCAGGAAGTGAAATTCACAGTTGAATGACTGCTGTGTGTCGCGAACACAGTATGCCACGTGCGCGTGTGCGCGTGTGTTTGCGTGGAATAAACGATTTCGAGAAGATCGTACATTACTGGAAAGAGCAGTCGGCCAGAACATTACCCTCACATTATTACCCCTTCTGTTATTGCTGAGGTCAATGCTGTCGTCAGATATGACCGACGGCCGGATGGTGGAAGTATTCGGCTCCTATTGGGCACCAGTCACGGTACCGCTCACGCCATCATGGCAGATCATCAGAAGTTCCGAAGAAACTGTGCGCATTGAGTTGCCAACAGTCTGAAGTAGGAGCAGAAGTTGAACAGAATGGCCACATCACTGAGGCACCTGGAACAGTGCCACGATGAAGAGTATAGTTTCGTATCCCGTATTGTCTCGGGAGATAAAACATAGTATCATCGCCGGCCGCTGTGGCCGAGCAGTTCTAGGCGCTTCAGTCCGGAACCGTGCTGCTGCTACGGTTCGAATCCTGCCTCGGGAATGGATGTGTGTGATGTCCTTAGGTTACTTAGGTTTAAGTAATTCTAAGTCTAGGTGACTGATGACCTCAGATGTTAAGAATCACGGTGCTCAGAGCCATTTGAGCCATAGTATCATCATTCTGAGCATGAGAGTAAGTGTCAGAACCAACAATGAAAGCAATGGAAAGTAATGACTACCTTTTTCTTTGGCTGCAGTGGCCCGCTGCTCATTAACCTTCTGGAACACAACATTACAATTAACGCACAGCGGTACATGAATACTTAGCAAAAATTGAAGTGTGGCATCAAGTCCAAACGACCAGGAATGTTGTTGTACAACATTCGCTAGGAAGCCCTCACACATCCTCCATACAGTCCCGATCTCTCCCCAAGTGATTCCCATATTTTTGAGTCCTAAGGAAAGACATTCGTGGCCCTCGATTTGCTTCAGACGAAGAGGTTCACGCCAGGATACGGTCACGGTTCTGCAGACAACCTCAAACACTTTCCCATGAAGGCGCTGACCGCCTTGTCTCACAGTGGTAGAAATGTATTAAAAGTTATGGTGATTCTTTCTGAAATAACAAACTTACTTTTTTTCCATCTGTCTTTTCTTATCTGACGGCCCTTAATATATTATAAGTAAACAGAAATTACGGCACAAGCTATGCCTATGTGAATATAATTAAATTGTCTGCGTTCTATTACGCACTGCCTGACTAAAAGAATGAAGCACTCAGAATACACGGTTGATGTCAACGTAACGTATCGGCGGGTATGTAAATGAATAGAGCTGGATTTCTCTGTGAAAGATAGGATGCCCACCAGAGAGCATTAGTGTCGTTACGATACCTGGTAGAGAATGTAAGGGACGTGAACAGTGTCAAATGTTGCATGACAATTGTGAAGGACACGAAGATCTCATGTACACGTGTGAGATAGTGTTATCAGCAGTTGGCTGATTCTGACAGGGGAGTCATTGTGTGTTTTATTTGGCTCACTGACAGAATCTGCAGTATCCAGATATGTGAGGCATTTGACTATTACAGTGGCCTGATGTCGACCGCATGGGAACGTGAGGACCGTCATACTCGTTGTCTGGTCGACCACGTCTGACCATCACAAGGGAGGATCGTCATACTGCGCATCACATCTACACGTGTCAACCGAGAACGAGTAATGGACTCCCTGTAATATTCTGTGTCATCTCGCACCACTAGTCGGAGACTAGCGACAGCAGCCGAACTAGAGAATCAGGCGTGGGCTGACATTAACACGAAACACAAATGACTGCCTTTGGAGTGGTATGGCGTCGCAATGTGTTCAACGATGAATTGCGTTTCTTCTCTACCCCGAATGACCATCGGCAGCGAATATTGCGTCTACCTGGAGAGAGGATCCATTCTTCCATTAATTGTGCGAATCCTGGCATCACGGTGTGGGGAGCCACTGGATTAGACTTCAGGTCACGTCTGGTAATGAGTGGGGTAACTCTGATGGCACAAGGGTACATCACGGACACCCTGAGTCTTCATGTTTTACCTCTCATGTCACAGTACTGTGGTAAGATTTTTCAACAGGACAATATTCTTACGCATATGACCCGTGTCTCTATGGACTATCTGCGGGATGTTGAGGTACTTTTGTGGCCAGCTAGATCTCCAGATCTGTCCTCGACAGAATGTGATTGTATGGGACCTTCTCGGACGTCACCTCCGCCCCAGTCCCAGCCAGTATCCAGGATATCAAGGACTAGTTATAACAACTGAGGGTCAGAAACTTCCTGAGAGATAAAAAGCGTGTGCCGGACCGAGACTCGAACACCGGCCCTTTGCTCAGTTGGTAGAGCACTTGCCTGCGATAGGCAAAGGTCCCGAGTTCGAGTCTCGGTCCGGCACACAGTTTTAATCTGTCAGGAAGTTTCATGTCATTGCACACTCCGCTGCAGAGTAAAAATCTCAAAGTGAGGGTTAGTTTGCCTCAGGAAAGGATACAACAGCTTTATGATATCTTTACCAACCGAATCAGTGCATGCATCCATGCCTTCAGGGGAGGGGGGGAGGGGGGTTGGCAACGTCATACTGATAAGCTGGCTGATACTGCCCAGTTCTTTGAAAAATTGACCCTATTTGTAATCTTTGAAATAACAACTCATACCGTCTCAACCCATTATGTTTCAGTTTGTTCATTCCTCTCTTTCTGGATGCTCACTTTCTTTGTCTGGCAGGGGATGTACGCATGACGTGTTAATAACTCTGTAACACTTACTGCCTAGTATAATTACATCAAATTATCACGTTTATGCGACGATGCCTTCAGCACACATGAGGCGAGAAGAGTTTGCAGACGTTTCTACATCCAGTACTCAGTTTTAGCCGCTAGACAGGTGACCCGGACACAGTATGTAAACCCTAGAGCCACTGCATATTGTTGTAATTGTTGTAAGGTTGCAGTGAACTGGGAAGTGGTCAGGTGAAGATGTGTACATCTGGCACAAAGCCAGGAATCTCCATCAACCCCTCTCCTCGTAACTGTCCGTTTCATTGGCATTTTGTCTCAAACTAAAATGCAGACCAGTAAAATTGCAACACCATGAAGATAACATGCAACAAACTTCAAATCAGTATGAAATGTACTAAACACTTGCATATGAAAATGATTAGCATTTCAACGGAAATTTATATAGTAGGTAAGAGCACCACCATCTACATTTCGTATATAAGGAAATATTAAGCATGTGAGCTTCTCATTCACAAATCCGAATTTAATGTTGTTTTGCTACGGTCGCAGGTTCGAATCCTGCCTCGGGCATGGATGTGTGTGATGTCCTTAGGTTAGTTCTAAGTTCTAGGGGACTGGTGACCACAGATGTTAAGTCCCATAGTGCTCAGAGCCATTTGAATCATTTTTTTAAATGTTGTTTGTTTGTGAGAAGACCATGTTAGGCCTCATGTAAAAAGGAGAAACTTCTATCAGCACAAGCCGAATTTCAACAGCAGCAGTGTCGTGGCGTATCGATACTGTGGTTTATTGTTCTGCGATATTTCTGCTTGTGTTGATCGGGATTCCACGGCTGTCATGCGAATGTGGAATCGATGAGCTCGGGACAACCACGCTTAACTTCATGAAGGACCTCACAGACCCCTCGTGTCTAGCGCCCGTGTGGAAAGGTATAATGTTCGCTTGGCTGTGCAGGATCGTACAGCCACGTCGGGGAACGAGGTTTTTTGCAGCAAGAAAAATATCCATACGGACAGAATGGCGACGTCTGGAGCACCAGAAACTGTCAGTACGACGAGCATTGTTGTGGCAACAACAGAGAGGCACGCCGACACTGAGGAGCCAGGCTACAGCACTGGGCACAGAAGTGCCACCACGATGCACTTATCCGTGCATGGAGGTTCCAAGGAGAACAAAGTTTGCCAGATTTTATTCGTCATCGTTATGCAGTCCCAGAACCTGGCGTGACGGTATGGGATGTCATCAGGCGTTGGACAGTGACTCTTAAATTTACGACATGTTCAAACCGATGGCTGCTCTGTCTTTCAGTTCTCGGCGAGGGCAAGTTTCAAAAAGATGACGCAAGACCGCATGCTTCTCATGCCGCACTAAACCCTCCTCGATAGACAGTATTTCCCTGGACAGCGCGTTCGTCAGATCTCTCAACTATTGAAAGCGTTTGTTCTTGAGTTGATAAGAGACTGGCCTATCACCACTGTCCAGCCACTATCAATGATGAACTCTGGCACGGAAATGAAGCAGCGTGGAATGACGTACCTGTATCTGTTGTCCAAGCGCAGTTCGCCGATATACACGGCTAGGTTAGAGCATTGTTGCAACCATAGGTGCCATTGACCTAGAGGCTTAAATCTTTTACACTGTACACGTTGTAGACCTTATTATGTGACGTGACATACGTTTTAACTTGATAACTCTACCCGTTCCTGAGAAAAAGCAGTCTTAACAGTCGGACAGACAGATAGCCAGACACACAGACCGACACCAAATGATTATACAAGGATTCCATTTTTTCCGATTGAGATCCGGAACCCTAAAAATGAGGAAAAACTCTGAAGTTAGAAAAATACTGCGGAAAATTATCAAAAAATGGCTCTAAGCACTATGGGACTTAGCATCTGAGGTCATCAGTCCCCTAGAACGTAGAACTACTTAAACCTAACTAACCCAAGGGTATCACATACATTCATGCCCGAGGCAGGATTCGAACCTGCGACCGTAGCAGCAGCGCCCAGAACCGCTTGGCTACAGCGGCCGGCGGAAAATTATCACTTTTAGGGCTCACAACCACACAGAAAGATCGGCTGCCAGTGAAGAATAATTTCAGTATGAGAAAATTGAGAGATTAATAAAGTTTTGGGAAATTTCAACTGTGGGGACTAAACCAGATGTCACCTGGAAATTGAAAGTCTTATGTGAAGGATGGATGCTCAAACTGGTCAGAAGTGGGAGTATGGGAGTTGCGATATTTGCTAGCCACTTTAAATGGTGTTAGGAGAATTAGACTATTTCCACTAAACAGTGAGGAGGGCAGTTTTGATCTTGAGGTTTTCGCAGGGAAAGAGCACAGCAAGGGTGAGCTCATGCGCAAACAACACACCAGAATTAACGTTTCACGTCACCTGTTAAGTCGTCGTTATTTTGATCCAGAACTGTTACCAGTGTCATAGTCGACAATAATATATGTCGTCCCCTACAGTCGCATCCATTGTTCACCCACTACAATACTTCAAATGGATGCTGGATCATGGACTTTTACCCTCCATGCATTAGGCTTTTACTAGACATGTAAATAGTCAATAGCATAAAGGGCAGCAGAATGCCATATAGTCAGACAAGTCCACGTTATGTTTGGTTGCAACGTCGAAACATCCCTCGTAGAACAGCGTATACCATTTCTTCCCTGATAGTTTGGTTCCTGGAGAGGGACAGTAGCCAGTTAAGTAGTTACAGGGGCAACAGTATGGATGATTGATCGATATCACCTCGTAACATCAGCCAACATGTCCTTGCTATGCGGCCGCAGTGGCCGAGCGGTTCTAGGCGCTTCCGTCTGAAAGCGCGCGACCGCTACGGTCGTAGGTTCGAATCCTGCCTCGGGTATGGATGTGTGTGATGTCCTTAGGTTAGTTAGGTTTAAGTAGTTCTAAGCTCTAGGGGACTGATGACCTCATATGTTAAGTCCCACAGTGCTCAGAGCCATTTGAACCCTTTGAATCCTTGCTATGTCAATACGGCGAACAGGTAAACGCAAGGGGAAACTACAGCTGCTATTTTTCCTAGGGGTACACAGCTCAAAGGTGAGCCTTAATGATGATGCCATATTCATGTATACAATATTCTAGAATTAAAATGGTTCCTCATCAGAATCTGCGGGAGGAGACTACTCACAAAAACAAAACTAGCGCTCTACGGTTCACAGCGTGCAATCTAGGTCTTTTAATCGGGTAGGCAGGTTAAATAATTTAAAGAGAGAAATGTATGGGTTGTAGTTAGATTAACGGGAATTAGTGAAGTGAGGCTCCAGGAAAAACAGAACTTCTAAACATATGAGTTCCAGATTATCAACACAAAATTAAATAGGGGTAATTCAGCTAATGAAAAGCATAGTAAACACATTATCGCACCCAAGAGAGACATCAAGGGAAAACCCATCATTGTAGTACAAGTTTACATGCCTATTAGCACTTTAGATAATGAAGGCATTGAAAGAATGTATGATTAGATACAAGAAATTATTCATATACGACGGTCGTTCAATAAGTAATGTCCCATATTTTTTTCTCATAACATATTTATTGTTAAGAGTCAGAATTCGGTGATAATATACAACAACATGTCTTGTCCATATTCCATTCTTCTACGTAGTCTCCATCACGTTCTATGGTCGTACGCCAATATTGTGGAAGAGCTCTTGTCCTGTACGCGTAGCCATGTTTTCACTGCATGACTGACACGTGTCTGCATGATGATACGTGACAGATTCGTGGAACCCATAGTGAGCACCTCTTTGAATATCCGAGAGCCTCGATAATTGCAGACGCACTTCCAATGCTAACTGACAACGGTAGAGCCAATTGTCGAGTTGTGATGCGCCTGTCGGCACGAAGAATGGCATCCGCACGATTCAACATGTCTGGAGCAGTGGCTGTGACAGGACGCCCCGAGTGTGGCTGATCATGGAGCTCTGTTTCTGCATTTCCTGAGGCTACAACATTCTTTACCCACCATCCAACTGTAGTCCTATCAACTGCAGCATCGACACACACTGCACACAAACGTTTCTCGATGTCCACGACGGTTTTTTGTTCTGCACACAAGAATTCAATAACAGCACGCTGCTTGCAGGGTGAGTCGCATGTAGACTCCATTTTGACGCTGTACAACGGCTCTGCCATATGCCAGAACGGTTCGAAGCTGCACTGGCGCACAGAACAAACATCAAATGTGAAGCACCAACAAGGAAGTTTGTCTATGTATATTAAAAGCACCCCCCATGAACCATGGACCTTGCCGTTGGTGGGGAGGCTTGTGTGCCTCAGCGATACAGACAGCCGTACCGTAGGTTCAACCACAACGGAGGGGTATCTGTTGAGAGGCCGGACAAACGTGTGGTTCCTGAAGAGGGGCACCAGCCTTTTCAGTAGTTGCAGGAGCAACAGTCTGGATGTTGAATGATCTGGCCTTGTAACATTAACCAAAACGGCCTTGCTGTGCTGGTACTGCGAACGGCTGAAAGCAAGGGGAAACTACGGCCGTAATTTTTCCCGAGGGCATGCAGCTTTACTGTATGATTAAATGATGATGGCGTCCTCTTGGGTAAAATATTCCGGAGGTAAAATAGTCTCCCATTCGGATCTCCGGTCGGGGACTACTCAAGAGGATGTCGTTATCATGAGAAAGAAAACTGGCGTTCTACGGATCGGAGCGTGGAATGTCAGATCCCTTAATCGGGCAGGTAGGTTAGCAAATTTAAAAAGGGAAATGGATGGGTTAAAGTTAGATATAGTGGGAATTAGTGAAGTTCGGTGGCAGGAGGAACAAGACTTCTGGTCAGGTGACTACAGGGTTATAAACACAAAATCAAATAGGGGTAATGCGGGAGTAGGTTTAATAATGAATAGGAAAATAGGAATGCGGGTAAGCTACTACAAACAGCATAGTGAACGCATTATTGTGGTCAAGAAAGATACGAAGCCCACACCTACTACAGTAGTACAAGTTTATATGCCAACTAGCTCTGCAGATGACGAAGAAATTGATGAAATGTATGATCAAATCAAAGAAATTATTCAGATAGTGAAGGGAGACGAAAATTTAATAGTCATGGGTGACTGGAATTCGGTAGTAGGAAAAGGGAGAGAAGGAAACATAGTAGGTGAATATGGACTGGGGCAAAGAAATGAAAGAGGAAGCCGCCTGTTAGAATTTTGCACAGAGCACAACTTAATCACTTGGTTCAAGAATCATAAAAGAAGGCTGTATACATGGAAGAAACCTGGAGATACTGACAGGTTTCAGATAGATTATATAATGGTACGACAGAGATTCAGGAACCAGGTTGTAAATTGTAACACATTTCCAGGGGGAGATGTGTACACTGACCACAATCTATTAAGCAGTAGATTAAAACTGAAGAAATTGCAAAAAGGTGGGAATTTAAGGAGATGCGACCTGGATAAACTGAAAGCCCCAGAGGTTGTACAGAGT
The DNA here is from genome assembly GCF_023897955.1 of Schistocerca gregaria. Taxonomy (NCBI): domain Eukaryota; kingdom Metazoa; phylum Arthropoda; class Insecta; order Orthoptera; family Acrididae; genus Schistocerca; species Schistocerca gregaria. Next base: position 599,682,091 of record NC_064931.1, on the reverse strand, counting down.
TTCATGGAGAGCATAAGGGAGAAATTGACAGGAATGGGGGAAAGAAATACAGTAGAAGAAGAATGGGTAGCTTTGAGGGATGAAGTAGTGAAGGCAGCAGAGGATCAAGTAGGTAAAAAGACGAGGGCTAGTAGAGATCCTTGGGTAACAGAAGAAATATTGAATTTAATTGATGAAAGGAGAAAATATAAAAATGCAGGAAATGAAGCAGACAAAAAGGAATACAGATGTCTCAAAAATGAGATCGACAAAAAGTGCAAAATGGCTAAGCAGGCATGGCTAGAGGACAAATGTAAGGATGTAGAAGCTTATCTCACTAGGGGTAAGATAGATACTGCCTACAGGAAAATTAAAGAGACCTTTGGAGATAAGAGAACCACTTGTATGAACATCAAGAGCTCAGATGGAAACCCAGTTCTAAGCAAAGAAGGGAAAGCAGAAAGGTGGAAGGAGTATATAGAGGGTCTATACAAGGGCGATGTACTTGAGGACAATATTATGGAAATGGAAGGGGATGTAGATGAAGATGAAATAGGAGATACGATACTGCGTGAAGAGTTTGACAGAGCACTGAAAGACATGAGTCGAAACAAGGCCCCCGGAGTAGACAACATTCCATTGGAACTACTGACGGCCTTGGGAGAGCCAGTCCTGACAAAACTCTACCATCTGGTGAGCAAGATGTATGAGACAGGTGAAATACCCTCAGACTTCTAGAAGAATATAATAATTCCAATCCCAAACAAAGCAGGTGTTGACAGATGTGAAAATTACCGAACTATCAGTTTAATAAGTCACAGCTGCAAAATACTAACGCGAATTCTTTACAGACGAATGGAAAAACTAGTAGAATCAGACATCGGGGAAGATCAGTTGGGATTCCGTAGAAATGTTGGAACATGTGAGGCAATACTGACCCCACGACTTATCTTAGAAGCTAGATTAAGGAAGGGCACTAGGTTTCTAGCATTTGTAGACTTAGAGAAAGCTTTTGACAATGTTGACTGGAATACTCTCTTTCAAATTCTGAAGGCGGCAGGGGTAAAATACAGGGAGCCAAAGGCTATTTACAATTTGTATAGAAACCAGATGGCAGTTATAAGAGTCGAGGGACATGAGAGGGAAGCAGTGGTTGGGAAGGGAGTGAGACAGGGTTGTAGCCTCTCCCCGATGTTATTCAATCTGTATATTGAGCAAGCAGTAAAGGAAACAAAAGAAAATTTCGGAGTAGGTATCAAAGTCCATGGAGAAGAAATAAAACTTTGAGGTTCACCGATGACATTGTAATTCTGTCAGAGACAGCAAAGGACTTGGAAGAGCAGTTGAATGGAATGGATAGTGTCTTGAAAGGAGGATATAAGATGAACATTAACAAAAGCAAAACGAGGATAATGGAATGTAGTCGAATTAAGTCGGGCGATGTTGAGGGTATTAGATTAGGAAATGAGACATTTAAAGTAGTAAAGGAGTTTTGCTATTTGGGGAGCAAAATAACTGATGATGGTCGAAGTAGAGAGGATATAAAATGTAGACTGGCAATGGCAAAGAAAAAGTTTCTGAAGAAGAGAAAGTTGTTAACATCGAGTATAGATTTAAGTGTCAGGAAGACATTTCTGAAAGTATTTGTATGGAGTGTAGCCATGTATGGCAGTGAAACATGGACGATAAGGAGTTTGGACAAGAAGAGAATAGAAGCTTTTGAAATGTGGTGCTACAGAAGAATGCTGAAGTTTAGATGGGTAGATCACTTAACTAATGAGGAAGTATTGAATAGGATTGGGGAGAAGAGAAGTTTGTGGCACAACTTGACCAGAAGAAGGGATCGGTTGGTAGGACATGTTCTGAGGCATCAAGGGATCACCAATTTAGTATTGGAGGGCAGCGTGGAGGGTAAAAATCGTAGAGGGAGACCAAGAGATGACTACATTACGCAGATTCAGAAGGATGTAGGTTGCAGTGGGTACTGGAAGATGAAGAGGCTTGCACAGGATAGAGTAGCATGGAGAGCTGCATCAAACCAGTCTCAGGACTGAAGACAACAACAAAAACATTAATGGTTTATTTTTTATTTTTTAATGTGGGGTATTACTTATTGAACGACCCTCGTAGTTAAGGGAGACGAAATTTCCGTTGTCATAGTAGAATCCATTAGTAGGAAAAGGGATGGCAAAATATTGTAATATAGACTGGAGAAAACGAATGAAAGTGGAAGTCGCTGCACAGCGCATAATTTTATCATGACAAACTCTTGGTTTTTGAGATTCATGAAAGGCAGTTGTATACGAGAAAGAGACGCGGAGACAGCGGAAAATTTGAGGTAAATTATACAGGGTGATTCAGAAAGAATACCACAACTTTAGGAATTTAAAACTCTGCAACGACAAAAGGCAGAGCTAAGCGCTATCTGTCGGCGAATTAAGGGAGCTGTAAAGTTTCATTTAGTTGTACATTGGTTCGCTTGAGGCGCTGTTGACTGTGCCATTTCAGCCAATAAAGTTTTTGGTCCCTTTTTCTTCGAAGGTGCTACTGTAATTGGACTACAGTATCTGGAGATGTTAGAGAATTGGCTGTTCCCTCAGCTCGAACAAGAAGCACAACAATTCATATTTCAGCAGGATGGAGCGCCACCACATTGGTACATATCTGTCCGTAACTACCTGAATGTCAACTACCCGAGGCGATGGATTGGCCGCCAGACAGCCCGTGACAGAGCACTTCATCACTGGCCTCCAAGAATCCCTGATCTTAACCCCTGCGATTTTTTCTTATGGGGGTATGTTAAGGATATGGTGTTTCGGTCACCTCTCCCAGCCACCACTGATGATTTGAAACGAGAAATAACAGCAGCTATCCAAACTGTTACGCCTGATATGTTACAGAGAGTGTGGAACGAGTTGGAGTATCGGGTTGATATTGCTCGAGTGTCTGGAGGGGGCCATATTGAACATCTCTGAACTTGTTTTTGAGTGAAAAAAACCTTTTTAAATACTCTTTGTAATGATGTATAACAGAAGGTTATATTATGTTTCTTTCATTAAATACACATTTTTAAAGTTGTGTGGTTGGACAGAGATTTAGGAACTCTAAGACATTTCCAGGAGTAGATGTGAACTCTGAAGATAATTTATTGGTTATGAACTGCAGATTAAACTTGAAGAAATTGAATTAAAAAAAGGTAGTAAGTTAAGGAGATGATTCCTGGATATAAAATGAAAGATACAGAAGTTTCTGAAAATGTCAAAGGGAGCGTTAGGTGACTTTTGACGGGAACAGGGGAAAGGAATCTACATCTACATCAACACAGGTACTCCGCAAACTACCGTACGGTGCATGGCGAAGGGTACCCACTACCATTACTAGTCATTTCCTTTCCTGCTCCACTCGCAAATAGAGCGAGGGAAAAACGACTATCTATCTAATTTCTCGTATCTTATCTTCGTGGTCCTTAGTCGCAGTATATGTTGGTGGCATTAGAATCGTTTGGCAGTCAGCTTCAGTTGCCGGTTCTCTAAGTTTTCTCAATAGAGTTTCTCGAAAAGAGCGTCTCCTTCCCTTCAGGACTCCCATTTGAGTTCCTGTAGCATCTCCGTTACACTTAACGCGCTGTTCGAACCTACCGGTAACAAATATAGCAGCCCGCCTCTGAACTGCTACGGTGTCTTGCTTCAATCCGACGTGGCGCGGACCCCAAACACTCGAACTGTATTCAAGAATAGGTCAACCAACGTCCTACATCCGGTCCTCTTTACAGGTGAACCAATCTTTCTTAAAATTGGGCTACTTGTGTCGTGGTCCCCGCAGCTCCCCCACCCCCCTCCACCGTCGGAGTTTCGAGTCCTCCCTCGGGCATGGGTGTGTGTGTTGTCCTTAGCGTAAGTTAGTTTACGCTAGATTAAGTAGTGCGTAAGCTTAGGGACCGATGACCTCAGCAATTTAGTCCCATAAGACCTTACCACAAATTTCCAAATTTCTTAAAATTCTCCCAATAAACGGAAGTCGACCATTCGCCTTCCCTACCACAGTTTTCACATGCTCATTTCATCTCATATCGCTTTGCAAAGTTGCGTCCACCTATTTAAACGACTTGACTGTGTCAAGCAGGACACTAGTAGTACTGTATTCGAATATTAGTGGGTTGATCTTCCTACTCATCCGCATTAACTTATATTTTTCCACATTAGCTGCCATTCATCATACCAACAAAAATTTTTGTTTAAGTCGTCTTCTATCTCCCTACAGTCACTCAAATTCGACACCGTATCGCACACCCGGCGTCATCAGCAAACAACCGCATATTGCTGCCCGCCCTGTCAGACAAATCATTTATGTATGTAGAGAACAACAGTCGTCCTATCACACCTCCCTGGGGCATTCCTGACGGTACCCTTGTCTCTGATGAACACTCGCCGTCGACGACAAAATACTGGGTTCTAGTATTTAAGATCTCTTCGAACCACTCACATGTCTGTGAAGTTATTCCATATGCTCGTACCTTCGTTAACAGCCAGCAATGGGCACCGTGTGAAATGCTTTCCGGAAATTTAGAAATACGGAATCAGCCTGTTGCCTGTTCCCAGTATATCATGTGACAAAAGGGCAAGTTGATTTTCGCACGAGCGATGCTTTCTAAAACCATGCTGAATCGTGGACATCAGCTTATCAGTCTCAAGAAAATGTATTATATTCGAACTGAGAATATGTTCAAGGATTCTGCAGCAAACAGAAGTTAGGGATATTGATCTGTAATTTTGTATGTCCGTTCGTTTGCCCTTCTTACATACTGGAGTCACCTGTGCCATTTTCCAGTCGCTCGGGACTTTGAACTGGGCGAGAGATTCACGATAAATGCAAGCTAGGTAAGGGGCCAATGCCGTAGAGTACTCTTTGTAAAATCGAACCGGGATTCCATCCGCACCTGATGATTTATTTTCTTTCAAATCTTTCAGTTGTTCTCTACGCCAGGGATGCTTATTACTATGTCGTCCATACGGGAGTCTGCCCGATGGTCAAACGACGGTTTGTTTGTACGATTCTCTTGTGGGAAAGATTTCTTAAACGTGAAATTTAAAACTTCTGCTTTCGTTTTGCTGTCTTTAACTGCCACACCAGACTGGTCAACAAGGGACAGAATGGAAGCCTTACACCCACTTAGCGATTTTACATAAGACCAAAATTTCCGCGGGTCTTCTGCCAGATCTTTTGCTATGGTGTGGCGGTGACTGTTGTTGTATGCTTCGCGCATAGATCTATTTAAGGGGACCACCTCCTGCCTATCTAACCCATGTTAATGTAGGTAAGTATTTGACCTATTTCTGAAAAAACTATTTGATGCAGGACCTTAATATTTTTACTGTATGTTACATGATGCTAATAGAGTCACCTGTACTAAAATCTACTTTATCCTTTCTATAGTTTTAAAAAAATACTTTTTTAAATTTATTAACAAAAAAATGTTAAGTTTTTTCTGCAGAAAATATGTTTTGTGAACTTTCTAATGGGGGAATATTAATGAATGTAATACCAGACGTGGCATTTTATGGTATGCAGAGTCTCTGAAAATTTCATTCATTTATCTATGGTAGTTTCTGATATAATGGGGCATATGTAATGAAAATTTTAGTTTGTGGGAAATTGACTTTAAAGAAAAAACTTTTGAAATTTGTTACTTACAGTTAATTGAAACTGTCTTGCTGCATATTATAGCCCTTCTTTGGCCTCTAGCAGGTCTTCCAGCTTCTTTTTCACCTTCCTAGATGTTTGTCTTGCTTTCTTGGCCATATTAGATGCAGACCTGTCTGCATCGGCTATCCTCATTTTATCGCAATGTTGCAACCCAGTGATCATATTTTCACCAGGATTAATTCCCAGCTTTTTCAGTACCCAACACTTTATAATATTACCACAATTGAATGTAATAACAGCATCATGAACTCCTAGTTTCGTTGTATTCATGCCTACAAATACTGTTTTAGGAAGGTGGTTCCAAATTATGGTGTTGAAACATTCATTTGGGTTCTGTGTCTGCCCATGCGTACATTCCTTAAAAGGTCAGGATGAGCCAAGTCTCTGAAAATAGGTTTAATTGCTGTAATAACAGCACCAGGAAGAGAATGCTGGTGAGAATAAGATTCTCCAGTTGCCTGAGCCCTATTGTATTTGCACCCCGAATTTTCTCCTGTTGAACACAATCCATGACATGGCTTATCATCAGTAGAGGACTTATGGAAGAATATGGCCCAAACCTCTCTCTTCATTGCCTCCAGATTTTCTTTATTTCTTCTAATAGCCTGTCCATAGTATACCAGCAAGTTTTCTGTTTCAGTTTTAGTTAACTGTCCCTGTCTGGTCAACAATTTTCCATCTTCTAATTTTTTCCCTCTCATATCAACAGTTAGTTTTCTCAGCCTTGTTCCCAAACGTATTTGAACATGGCCTACACATTCTGTTTTGCTAATAATGGCATCTCCATATGGCTTAGAGTTCACCACATTGTTGTATGCCTTACTGTCACCACCGCCCAAATATTTGGTGTACCATACGCCTCTTGTTTCTAAGGAGCGATGAAATATTTGTTGTACTCCATGAACTTCCATACCACCACTTGTTCCTCTAAAATTAGCAACACAGGTGTGATCTTTATGTTCATTGACTTTACAACATTTACAATGAAACTTCCTGGCAGATTAAAACTGTGTGCCCGACCGAGACTCGAATTCGGGACCTTTGCCTTTTGCGGGCAAGTGCCCTACCATCTGAGCTACCGAAGCACGACTCACGCCCCCTGCTCACAGCCTTACTTCTGCCAGTATCCGTCTCCTACCTTCCAAACTTTACAGAAGCTCTCCTGCGAACCTTGCAGAACTAGCACTCCTGAAAGAAAGGATATTGCGGAGACATGGCTTAGCCACAGCCTGGGGGATGTTTCCAGAATGAGATTTTCACTCTGCAGCGGAGTGTGCGCTGAGATGAAACTTCCTGGCAGATTAAAACTGTGTGCCCGACCGAGACTCGAACTCGGGACCTTTGCCTTTCGCGGGCAAGTGCTCTAGTTCTGCAAGGTTCGCAGGAGAGCTTCTGCAAAGTTTGGAAGGTAGGAGACGGATATTGGCAGAAGTAAGGCTGTGAGTACCAGGCGTGAGTCCTGCTTCGGTAGCTCAGTTGGTAGAGCACTGGCCCGCGAAAGGCAAAGCTCCCGAGTTCGAGTCTCGGTCGGGCGCACAGTTTTAATCTGCCAGGAAGTTTCATCTCAGCGCACACTCCGCTGCTGAGTGAAAATCTCATTCTGGAAACATTTACAATATTTAGACATTATCTCCACATCTAACACTTTACCGGTGTCTACACTCGTGGCAGTCACTACTCTATTCAGGGAAGTATGTCCTTTTTTCTGCCAACTTCCATCAAGTGCAACTGCAATATCCGAATATCCATCATTTTCTTCCACTGCTTCCCTAGCAGCCAGTTTCATGCTTTCCTCGCTGACCTCACATACAGCTTTCTCTAATATTGCAGTCAGTTTTTCAAATTTATTTGGTGGTTGTTGTAAGTTCATCACTGAACAAAATGTTCTCCCTGCAGCCAAGCTCTTGCCAATGGATCGTAAGGCATAAACTAATCTAGTATTAATTTCATAAGGGCCACTTGCATCTGGTTTTGAAGAACTCATAAATGAAATCTCAGCTGAGCATTTAGTGCAAATTAAATCGAAAGCAATTCCTAGGCCTTTTCTCCCACTGGCACTCTCACAAATTTTCGCACTCTGTGACTCACCACACTGTCTACATTGTACAAATTTAGAAATTACATCTGATAATATTCTAAAATTTACAATAATATTACTGCACCCCTTGTCACTTACAGTAAATTCGTTGTAACTCTCTTGAAATGATGAAAGCTTCTTTGATGATGCACTTGTTGAAGAATTACAATTAGAAACATCGTTGCCAGGCGACATAACCTCTTGTACAGAAAGCTTTTTAAAATTGTTTCCTCTAAATTGTTGTTTCTTGAAAATGCCTTTACGTTTCGTCATCTTCAATAAACACAACAAAACACACATAAACAAGCACTGCAAACGTAAGTATGACAACTACTCGCAATCACGCTTGAAAAAAACTAACCGTGTGTTTGAAAAGTGTGTTGTTTACAAACAGCTGAAACAAAAGAATACCGACCGTTGCATTCCAAGGATAGCCAATACGCTCGGGAGTCCAAAAAAAAAAACCCTTACGTGCAATGCAGGCGACATAAAGACCTAAAATATATGCAGAAAAGTGGGCGATAGAAAGGTGGGGATGGCATATAAACAGACATGGTAGGAAAATGCTCTGTAAATGCTCGAAAATTTTTTCAGCAAAATGTTTTTCAAAGTACTTAAAACCTTAATCTATCGAAATATGATGAAAACCGAAAATCGATTTTTTTCGACCGGAACCACTATGTGGTCCCCTTAACACTCGCCTGAATCTCTACTAACCTTCGCTTATCGTCATTTATGCATTGCCTTTTGAACAGTGAGTGCAACAGAAACTGCTTCCTCAGCATTTCCGAATTTACTTATTAAACTATGGTGGTCCTTTCCATAATTTATCCACTTACTAAGCATGTAATTCTCCAGACCATGATTTACAATCGGCATAAACTTTGCCCATAACCCCTCTAGATCCTTCTTATTGGAACTAAGTGATGACAATTCACTGTCTACGTGAGATGCTAATAACTGCTTATCTGCTCTATCCAGCAGAAACACTCTTCTAGCCTTCTTCACTGAAATGTTAACTGTCGTAATCATAGTTGCTATAATGATACATTGATCGCTTATCCCCGTTTCTATACTGCAATTGTCGATGAGGTCCGGCCTGTTTGTAGCTACAAGGTCTAAGATATTTCCATTACCTGTTGGCTGCCGAGCAAGCTGCTTAAGACTGTTCCCAGAAAACGCATTCAAAAGTATTTTGCATGACTGTCTATAGTCTATAGTCCCTCCTTCTCCGCATTGAATCCATAAACATCCCAGTATATACTCAGTAGGTTAAACTCGCCTTCGACTAGTACTGTACAGATATGATGTGGTTATTAACGCGCTGTTAACCCTAGACTTTCTCAGAAAAACTTTAGAACTGTCACAGCAGAATTCGGTGGCCGGTAAAAACATCCAACTACACTATATGATCAAAAGTATCCGCACACCTGGCTGAAAATGACTTAAAAGTTCGTGGTGCCCTCCATCGGTAACGCTGGAATTCAATATGGTGTTGGCCCATGCTTAGCCTTGATGACAGCTTCCACTCTTGCAGGCATACGTTCAATCAGGTGCTGGAAGATTTCTTGGGAAATGGCAGCCCATTCTTGACGGATTGCCGCACTGAGGAGGGGTATCGATGTCGGTAGGCAAGGCCTGGCACGAAGTCGGCGTTCCAAAACATCGCAAAGGTGTTCTGTAGGATTCAGGTCAGGATTCTGTGCAGGCCAGTCCATTACAGAGATGTTATTGTCGTGTAACCACTCCGCCACAAGCCGTACACTATAAACAGTTGCTCGATCGTGTTGAAAGATGCAATTGTCATCCCAGGATTGGTCTTCAACAGTGAGAAGCAAGAATGTGCTTAAAACATCAATGTAGGTCTGTGCTGTGATAGTGCCACGCAAAACAACAAGGGGTGCAAGCCCCCTCCATGATAAACACTACCAGACCATAAAACCATCGCCTCCGAATTTTACTGTTGGCACTACACACTGTGGCAGATGACGTTCACCGGGCATTCGCCATACCCACACCCTGCCATCGGATCGCCACATTGTGTACCGTGATTCGTCTCTCCACACAACGTTTCTCCACTAGTCAATCGTATAATGTTTACGCTCCTTACACCAAGCGAGGCGTCGTTTGGCATTTACCAGCGTGATGTGTGGCTTATGAGCAGCCGCTCGACCATAAAATCGAAGTTTCTTCATCTCCCGCCTAACTGTCATAGTACTTGCAGTGGATCCTGATGCAATTTGGAATTCCTGTGTGATGGTCTGCATAGATGTCTGACTATTACACGTTATGACCCTCTTCACCTGTTGGCAGTCCCTGTCAGTCAACAGACGAGGTCGGCCTGTACGCTTTTGTGCTGTGCGTGTCCCTTCACGTTTCCACTTGACTATCACATCTAAAACAGTGGACCTAGGGATGTTTAGGAGTGAGGAAATCTCGCGTACAGGCATATGACACAAGTGATACCCAATTAAAAAAAAAAGGTTCAAATGGCTCTGAGCACTATGGGACTCAACATCTTACGTCATAAGTCCCCTAGAACTTAGAACTACTTAAACCTAACTAACCTAAGGACATCACACACACCCATGCCCGAGGCAGGATTCGAACCTGCGACCGTAGCAGTCCCGCGGTTCCGGACTGCAGCGCCAGAACCGCTATACCACCGCGGCCGGCCTACCCAATCACCTGACCACGTTCGAAGTCCGTGAGTTCCACGGAGCGCCCCATTCTGCTCTCTCACGATATCAAATGGTAGCTGAAGTCGCTGATATGCAGTATCTGGCAGTAGGTGGCAGCGCAGTGCACCTAATATGAAAAACGTATGTTTTTTGGAGTGTTCGGATACTTTTGACCACATAGTGTATTAACTTAGCTTCACCTACACCTGTTATATGCGACAAGATAACCTCACTGTCGCACTCAACTTCGATCTCACTAGAGATTGTATTTTTTTCAACTGCAATGAACATACCCCCTCCTATGATCGCCAATCCATCTTTCCGATATAAGTTCTACGAGTCGCTAAATATCTTAGAGCTTTCCACTTTTCGGGTTTCAGCCAGTACTCGGTCCCAAGAATAATTTGAGCACAAGATCTTTCCTGGAGGGTAGTAAATTCGGGAACCTTATTATGAATATGACGACAGTTTACTGATAAATATATGAGAGTCAAAGTGTCTATATTCTGAACGTTCTTTGACTGCCCTTGCTGCATATCGACTGACGAGTGTTCATCAGAGCACCTCAGACTACTACCTAACCTAAAAAAACCCTCATGTGCACTCCATAAGTACTCTGCTATCCGAATAGATGCTTCCTTTGTGTAGTGCACCCCTGACCTATCAACGGTAGTCTCACAAATCCCCATTCGATAACGATGGTCTAGTAATCTGCAGCCAAGACCGTCACAGAGTCGATAAAGCCTTAGACTGAGACCTCCACTCGACTCCCAACCAAAGGACCCCCATCAACACTGTGAATAGTGCTGCAAATCACGAGTTGTGCTTGAACCCCGCGCGCGAGGCCATCAGTCTTAACCACCTCCGCCAGTCGCCTGTACGAACTGAGGACCGCCTCAGAACCCATGCGACAGGCGTCGTTGGTGCCGGCGTGAGCCACAACTTGAAGACTACTGCACCCTGCACGCTCCATACCCGCTGGAAAGGCCGCCTCCACATCTTGGATGAAGCCCCCTGACAGACATACCGAGTGCACATTGGCTTTCCTTCTAGCCTCGAACGTTGTCTGCCTAAGAGGCTCCATAACGCGCCTTATATTGGAGCTCCCAAGAACCAGAAAACCCCTCTCCCTGTGCGCCTGCTCGGACCCTGCTGAAGGAGCGGCCACCTGTCCACCTGTTCAAATGTCTCTGAGCACTATGGCTCTGAGCACTATGCGACTTAACTTCTGAGGTCATCAGTCCCCTAGAACTTAGAACTACTTAAACCTAACTGACCTAAGGACATCACGCACATCCATGCCCGAGGCAGGATTAGAACCTGCGACAACAGCGGTCACGCGGTTCCAGACTGTAGCGCCTAGAACCGCTCGGCCACCCTGACCGGCAGGTGAATAGGAATGCGACTGAAGATAAATGCGTAGCTATGAGAGATGAAATGGTAAAGGCAGCAAAATAGGCGAAAAGACAAGAACAGGAAGGAATCCTTGAGCAACACGAGGAATGAATAGAAATGTCGAAAGGAGAAAATATAGATATGCAGCAATGGAAGCATGCAAAAAAGAATACAGTCGTGCAAAAAATGAGACTGACGAAATGTAAAATGAACAAGCAGGAAAGGCTATAGGACAAACGCAAGGGTGTGGAAGCCTGAAAGACTATGAGAAAGCTGGATGACGCTTATACGTAACTTACAGAGACCATTAGAGAAAAGAGAAGCAGCTCTGTGAATACCAGCAGTTCAGATGGTAAGCAAGCATTAAGCAAAGAAGGGAAAGATGAAAGCCGGAAGGAATACATACACTCCTGGAAATTGAAATAAGAACACCGTGAATTCATTGTCCCAGGAAGGGGAAACTTTATTGACACATTCCTGGGGTCAGATACATCACATGATCACACTGACAGAAAAACAGGCAGATAGACACAGGCAATAGAGCATGCACAATGTCGGCACTAGTACAGTGTATATCCACCTTTCGCAGCAATGCAGGTTGCTATTCTCCCATGGAGACGATCGTAGAGATGCTGGATGTAGTCCTGTGGAACGGCTTGCCATGCCATTTCCACCTGGCGCCTCAGTTGGACCAGCGTTCGTGCTGGACGTGCACACCGCGTGAGACGACGCTTCATCCAGTCCCAAACATGCTCAATGGAGGACAGATCCGGAGATCTTGCTGGCCAGGGTAGTTGACTTAACCCTCTAGAGCACGTTGGGTGGCACGGGATACATGCGGACGTGCATTGTCCTGTTGGAACAGCAAGTTACCTTGCCGGTCTAGGAATGGTAGAACGATGGGTTCGATGACGGTTTGGATGTACCGTGCACTATTCAGTGTCCCCTCGACGATCACCAGAGGTGTACGGCCAGTGTAGGAGATCGCTCCCCACACCATGATGCCGGGTGTTGGCCCTGTGTGCCTCGGTCGTATGCAGTCCTGATTGTGGCGCTCACCAGCACGGCGCCAAACACGCATACGACCATCATTGGCACCAAGGCAGAAGCGACTCTCATCGCTGAAGACGACACGTCTCCATTCGTCCCTCCATTCACGCCTGTGGCGACACCACTGGAGGCGGGCTGCACGATGTTGGGGCGTGAGCGGAAGACGGCCTAACGGTGTGCGGGACCGTAGCCCAGCTTCATGGAGACGGTTGCGAATGGTCCTCGCCGATACCCCAGGAGCAACAGTGTCCCTAATTTGCTGGGAAGTGGCGGTGCGGTCCCCTACGGCACTGAGTAGGATCCTGCGGTCTTGGCGTGCATCCGTGCGTCGCTGCTCTCCGATCCCAGGTCGACGGCCACGTGCACCTTCCGCCGACCACTGGCGACAACATCGATGTACTGTGGAGACCTCACGCCCCACGTGTTGAGCAATTCGGTGGTACGTCCACCCGGCCTCCCGCATGCCCACTATACGCCCTCGCTCAAAGTCCGTCAACTGCACATACGGTTCACGTCCACGCTGTCGCGGCATGCTACCAGTGTTAAAGACTGCGATGGAGCTCCGTATGCCACGGCAAACTGGCTGACACTGACGGCGGCGGTGCACAAATGCTGCGCAGCTAGCGCCATTCGACGGCCAACACCGCGATTCCTGGTGTGTCCGCTGTGCCGTGCGTGTGATCATTGCTTGTACAGCCCTCTCGCAGTGTCCGGAGCAAATATGGTGGGTCTGACACACCGGTGTCAATGTGTTCTTTTTTCCATTTCCAGGAGTGTATAAGGGCTGCACAAGGAAAATGAACTTGAAGACAATATTGTAGAAAGCGAAGAGGAGTAACTGAAGATGAGATGGGAGGCATGATACTGCGAGAAGAATTTGACAGAGCATTGCAAGACTTGAGTCAAAATACAGCAACTGGAGTCGACGACATTACCTCATAACTATTGAGGTCCCTAGGAAAATACACTGCCACAAAACTAAATATATGCCAAATACATCAGGCATGTGAAATATCTTCAAGTGTCAAGATGAATGTAACAAACCCAATTCTTAAAAAGGCAAGCACCGACAGTTGTAAGTATTTCTCAACCAACAGTATCAAAATTCATAGTTGCGAAATACCGATGGGAATTATTCACAAGAGAATGAAAACAACTGTTGAAATCGACATCGCGGAAGATCAGTTTGCACGCGAGTCAATACTGACCCTGCGACCTATTTTAGAAGATATACACTGAAGCGCCAAAGAAACCGGTATAGGCTAGCGTATTCAAATACAGAGATACGCAGACAGGCAGAATAACGCGCTGCGGTCGGCAACGCCTATATAAGACAAGTGTCTGGCGCAGTTGTTAGATTGGATTGGTTACTGCTGCTACAATGGCAGGTTATAAAGATTTAAGTGAGTTTGAACGTGGTGTTATAGTTGGCGCACAAGCGATGGGACACAGCGTCTCCAAGGTAGCGATGAAGTGGGGATTTTCCCGTACGACCATTTCACGAGTGTACCGTGAACGTCAGGAATAGGGTAAAACATAAAATCTCCGACATCTCTGCGGCCGAAAAGAGATCCTGCAACAACGGGACCGACGACGTCTGAAGAGAATCGTTCATCGTGATAGAATTGCAACCCTTCCGCAAATTGCTGCAGATTTTAATGCAGGGCCAGCAACAAGTGGCAGAGTGCGAACCATTCAACGAAACATCATCGATATGGGCTTTCGGAGCCGAAGGCTCACTCGTGTACCCTTGATGACTGCACGACACAAAGCTGTGCCCGTCAACACCGACATTGGGCTGTTGATGACTGGAAACATGTTGCCTGGTCGGACGATTCTCGTTTCAAATTGTATCGAGCGAATGGACGCTTGTGGGAATGGAGACAACCTCATGAATCCATGGACTCTGCATGTCAGTAGGGAACTCATCAAGCTGGTGGGGGCTCTGTAATGGCGTGGAGCGTGTGCAGTTGGAGTGATATGGGACCCCTGATAAGCCTAGATACGATTCTGACAGGTAATACTTACGTAAGCATTCTGTCTGATCACCTGCATCCATTCATGTCCATTGTGCATTCCGACGGACTAGAATAATTCCAGCGGGCAATGCGACACACGCAAATCCAGAATTAGTACAGAGTGGCTCCAGGAACACTCTTCAGAGTTTAAACACTTACGCCGGCCACCGAACTCCCGAGACATGAACGTTATTGGTCATGTCTGGGATGCCTTGCAATGTGCTGTTCAGAAGAGATCTCCGTCTCCTCGTAATCTTACAGATTTATGGACAGCCCTGCAGGATTCATGGTGTCAATTCCCTCGAGAACTACTTCAGACATTAGTCGAGTCCATGCCGCGTTCTCGCAATTCTGCGTTCTCGCGGGGCCCTACATGATATTAGGCAGATGTACCGGTTTGTTTGGCGCTTCAGGGTGTTATAGAAAGACAAAGCTACACTCTTTGAAATTCTGAAGGTAGCGGGGATAAAAAATCAGGGAGTGACAGGTGATCTACAACTTGTATAGAAGCCAAAATTCAGTTACGAGAGTCGAAGTAGTTGAGAAGGAAGTCAGACAGGGTTGAAGCCTATCCCTGATGTTATTTAGTGAGTGCTCTGAGCAGGCAGTAAAGGAAATCAAGGAAAAATTTGGAAATGTGAATAATGTTCAAAGAAAAGAAATAAAAGCTTTTGGTTTTGCTGATATCATTGTAACTGTGGCAGAGACGGCAAAAGACTTGGAAGGCCAGATGACCCAAATGGACCACGTCTTGAAAAGAGGCTACAACATAAACATCAAGAAACGTAAAACAATCACAATTGAATGCAGCTGAATTAAATAAGGCCATGCTGACGGAATTCAATTAGAAAATGAGACACGAAAAGCAGTAGGTGAATTTTGCTATTTGGGCAGCAAAATATCTGATGATGGCCGAAGTAGATGGGACATAAAGTGGAGGCTGCTAACAACAACAAAATGAATTCGGCAAAAGACGAATTTGTTAGCATCGAAGGGGACTGATAACCATAGATGTTAAGTCCCATAGTACTCAGAGCCATTTGTTACCATCGAATATAAATTTAAGTGTCAGAAAGTATTTTATATAGGTATTTGTCTGTAGTGTAGCCTTGTGTGTATGTGTAACACGGAAGATAAGTAGTTCAGGTAGGGAGAGAATGGTAGCTTTTGAGATGCGATGCTACAGGAAAGTGCTGAACACTGGATGTGTGTATCGAATAACTGCTGATGTACTGAATCGAAAGGAAATTTGTGGCTCAGTGTGACTAAAAGAAGGGATCGGCTGATAGGACACATTCTGAGGCATTAAGATAACGCCAGTTTGTTAGTAATTTTGGTATATATATATATGGGGGGGGGGGGGGGGGGAGGAGGAGGAGAAGGAGGAGGAAGAAGAGGAATAGAAGGTAGAGGAGGAGGGGGGGTTTGATTGAAATTGTACAAGGAGACCAAGATCCGTTTACAGTTAGCAGTTTCAAATGGATGTAGGTTGCAGTAGTAATGCTGAGGTGACGAGTCGTGCACAGGAAAGGCTATTATGCATCAAACCGATCCACAGGATAGACTATCAAGCACCAAACCGATCTTAGGACAAGATCACAACAGCAACACGTCTGTTGGCGTGCCATGTCGCTGAATAGAAACGTATATTATAATTTCAGTCCAGTATGGTTTTAAGACTCAGACTAAACTGTTAAGCCACTTCGTGTACTGTTACATATCAGGTACGAGCTCAATTTTATTTCTTTATTTGTAAGAGTACCTTTATTGCAGCCAGGTGTGGCGCCGTAAATTTCTCGTTTTTTGATAGTAATCCTATTTTAGACTGACCCAACAATCTTTTTCTTATAACATCCTAGTCACGTGTGCCAGTGTGCATGCTTTTCAGGTACGTCTGTCAGGACGTTTTAGTTGTGTTTTTGCACTGGTGTATATTGCTGCTCATGAACTATCGTGCTCTGTGCTAGCGCTCCGTGCCTGAACGGCCACGCCCCATGTGGCCTCAGCTCGCCAACGCAGACATTTGGTATACACGCAGTCACCGCAGGCAAACCGGGACGCCCTTGCCTAAAGCCAGAGCGGTGTGTTTTCGGCTACATCCGGTACGTGCGTACATCAGCACCACAGTATCAAACAAACATTAGGTATAAACAAAATTGTGATTACGTAGATTTTCCCGGTGTAATATAAAATGTCTAAATACCACAAGAAATTAGTTGCAAATTTTTTGCTTTACTTCGAAGAGCCACGTATTAACAATATCCAAATTATGGTTCTGACTTTTAAAATCGTATACTGTATTAAAAGTGTCACTTTGATTGCGGCCAAAACTAGAGCCCTTCTTGGATCTCTTAAAGATGATTTGGGATCGAGGAAGACTGGAGTATACGAAATTTCCCGTCTTTGCTGAAAGGCTTATATTTGACAAACTATTAGAACGGTTCATGACTGATGTGTGGAACATCAGTGTCACCACGTTTGCTTCAGCCTGAAATATCTGCCGTCCTGAACATTGTCTCAATAACGGGCATAATATATGGTTTAAAGAGACGCAAATTACTGCGCCACCTTCCCGTAGTAGAATTGTGTACTAAGGGAATCCATCTCAATACGATTATCCGATAATAGTATTAATAGAGATTTTCCTTTCAGCCAGATGTGGAATCCTATTTTATTAGATATAAAACAACAACGGTCTAGTTTGCGACCGGATGCATCTTAATTTGCGTTTCATTACTTTTGTTAGTTTATACCGCCAGCTGTACTGCAATTCTTCGCTTTGCAGAAGGCAGCCCTTCCGCTTCTCGTGCACACGAAGTGGTCTGTTCCTGGGGTATAAAGAAGCCCCATATCTGATGTTACCTCAGTTCCGGCGTGATTTTGCACATGTAATCTTATCTGAAGATGGAGGCCAGTTGGAATGTTGAAATGTCCGTCGTCAGGACGATGAAATCCAGCAGCATACTCGTAAACAGCATCAACATAAACAAAAATGTTTTTAATAGTGACTAACAAGATTGTTTAATTATATAAGTCCCGCCGTCAAATTCGTGTGATGTCCTTGTAAACTGCCTGCGGATGAGAAATTCTATTCTACTAACTGTGCGTTTTTCGTACGTGAAAAGAGTTTCTGCTCAAGGAACATAGAAAATTCCTCGCGCTGCTTTGTAACATTGTTGGTAATCTCGCAATAGCTAAAAACTGGTACACTATGCAGTCAAACTCTGACCACTACATACAGGTGTGTAGGAACTAAACGTGAACCGCGTCATCAGGTTGGGACAGGATAAATGTCACAAAAATAATTTTAATACTAATAATAGCTGCTTCACTCTTTCAAGTAAAGCGAAAAAATTTCAGCTTATTTCTTTTGGTCTTTACCAAGTTATATTCAGTTGCGATAAGTGCTTAATATGTATCAAAAGATTGTCACTTTAATATGAAGGTCATGAAATTTGATTACAGGCTATCGCACCTGAGAAAGACCATCGTTTAATCCCTCTGTTGTTGGTTAATTAATGTTACAAAGTATTTATTCTCGTGACATTTTGAGAAAAAGGGGGGAGAAATTGATATCAAGATGCAGCATTGCCTACTGATTAAAATATCTAAAAAACCAGTTATTACTTTATTGGGAGAATTCTAGAAAATGATACTACTATTAAAAGTATGCGGTTTCCAAAAGTATCAAACAGAGAAAAATCAGTGCTGAAATCGTTGATATACAGCTCCAAATAATTAAATTTTCACTTTATCTTATTTCTGTTTTTGTTTCTGATATGCTCAATGCCATTCCTGCCACTTCCGTTCAAGTCTACAGTTACGAACGTTTGTAATTTTTGGTAAATTGCTTACGAGAGTTTGTTACCTATAAACAAACCTTAAAACTGAGTAATTAAAAATATTTCGAGTAGAAAAACTCATCAGACGTTGCAGTGTAATTAAATGAATCCTATCTTTTTGTATCGACATCATCATTTGTCTACACACTGATTCATTGCGGCTTTCGGAATTCTCGTACAGTGAAAGGATATTCGAATGAACATCTACGTAGTTATACTCATAAGAACGATGTTATATATATATATATAAATAATCAAGCAACAAGCCATAAGCTACGAGGTAAACCTACTTCGGGTAAGACTGTTAATGCCCAGAATTATTTTACATTTAAATATTAACAGACATAGAGAAAGGACTACAACAAGATAGTGGTTGAAGGAACAAGTAGCAGGTGTTACTGATATGTAATCAACCAAGCATATATATATGCTCGCAGCAGGTCTGAGAATTAACCTATCATTATTGATAATTGTTCCCCAGTTGTTGGTTTGATTGGACAGCGATCATAATTTTGGTATATCCTTTTATATACATTCTTTCGCCTTTTGGGGAGGCAAGAAACGTCTGTATTTATGATCATTTGCAGGGCTGACATTGCTCTCCGATGTTCCGCATCCAACTGTGATTCTGTACGTTGCTTATTCTGAGGGGCGTCACTCGCTATCTCTAGCGGAGCCTGTATTGCTCGATTCCCTGGAATTTGGCCTAGCCCTCCCACTCCCACTCCTACTTCAAGATAAAAAATACTGTGAGAACGACCTACCCTCGCCTACGTCCAACTGACTATTATTACATCTAAGCTTTCACTTCGTGCCTGCAACGAATTGAAGCGCCAGTATTATTGGCGCGTTCAGGGACCATCTGAAGCGTTAGTACAGCATATCGACCGCGTTTGCACTGCTGAATGCGCCTTATGTATGGAGTTTGCTGAACAGCGAAGTGTGGAGGTTATTCTGCAGGGGATGAGACCTGAGGATCGATCAAGGGAAGCCTACTACCTACTCCCAGTTATTTGAGTTGACTACCTCTATAGAGGCCCTTAGGGTTGCTGATGAGTAGAGAGGCCTTAGTAGATCTGCGACCAGGGCACCTGAATTTTCGTGTGAGCTACCAGAATTGCCTCATCAGTCGTTAACTGACCAGAGTTGTTTCAGGTATGGATCTGACACCCATCACATCAGGAGTTGCCCTGAGCAGCGTTGGGCCAAAAGATATCGACGACACAAGAGGAAACAGAGGGGTCTATCGTTCTAGGTTACTGAAAGGCTGTGCTCTTGTCGAAACAACTAATTCCACGAAACTTTCCTTTCTCTGTGTTCTACTCAATCAGGAGCCCGTTTGTGGCCTCCTTGACTCCCTTGACTCCAGGAGCGCTGTGTCCCTGCTCGATCTGCACTGGTACCTTGAATTTCGTAGGACCTGTAAGTTGCCATCCCCATCTCATAGTTTTCAGAGGTGTCGAACAGTTAACGGACAGAGGCTGCCTTTGGCGGGAGAGGTACGGGTCAATTTGTCTGTGGCGGGATTTTCCTGGCCGGTACAGCTACTCTTGGTGAGAAAACTTCCCATTACCATGTTGTGGCTGCGATTTTACTCAGCACACCGGGCGTATCCTTGACGTCAACCGCAGGATCTTTTTCTTCAAATTTTGCCGTGACCAGAAAATAGGGTTTTGTTCCTGTGACATTAGTCAGCGGCGTCCCTTGCTGGTCAACGAGGTTACACCAGAGTTTCAGCTCAGTCACCTCCAGAGACCCCAAGCTCCAACTGTATCCTGACCTTCTTACCGACACTTTGGGAGTAACCGATAGGACAGAGTATAGAATTCGCTTGGTTGTGATGTCCTGATGCGCCAAGCCCCCTATCGGTTGTCCCCTCCTAAAATGCGGATCCTACGCCAGAAGGTCAACGCTATGTTGCGTGATGGAATTAGCAGACCATCTACCTCACCTTACGCTTCCCCAATGTTCTTAGTCCCGAAGGGTCAGGGACGAGATAACCGGCCTGTTGTCGACTACCGGCAACTTAACCAGAAGGTGGTTCTGGAGTACGTTCTTCTTCCTTCTGCTTCACCTGGTTGGTCGGCGCTAGGTATTTTACCATCCTCAATTTGAATCAGGCATACCATCAGATTCCATTGGCAGAAGAATCAAAAAAGGATAACGCATTTGTACTGACTGGAATCTTTTTGAATTTAACCGAGTCCCATTCGGATTGTCGGATTGTCGACTGGAGCCGCTGTTCACTCTCGCCTGTTGGACAGTGTATTTGGTGATATCAAGTTTGAATTCCTTTATAATTATTTTGATGGTGTAGTCATCTACAGTAAGATCTTTGATGAAAATTTAAATAATTTTGAATCTGTTCTGGAGAGATTGCAGGGTGATGGTCTGACGGTTAAACCGTCCAAGATCGCCTTGGCCAGAGAACAAATTTCCTTCCTCAGGCATTTGGTTTCTCATGACAGAATCCGCATCGATCAGGAGCGGACCACTAGTCTTAGAAATTTCCCTCCGCCCACCAATAAGAAGGGCGTCACAAGTTTCATTGGGATGGCCAACTATTTCAGGAAGTTTGTGCCGAATTTCGGTCAGCTTCCTGTCCCACTTAACAACTTCATAAGAAACGGGTGAGCTTTGTTTGGGGATAAAGCCAACAAGCCACCTTTGACACCCTGAAAATTGCCCTCCCCCCCCCCCACCCCCCCCCCCCCCCACAGTCTTAGCCATCCCTGACTTCAATCACTGATTCATTGACCAGATTGACACGTCAAGCACCGGCATTGCTGCTGTCCTCCTGAAGCAAATGGAAAGGGATCGATGCCCTGTTGCCTTTGCCTCTAGGTGTCTGTCCGAGGTCGAAGTGAAGTACTCTGTGTACGAAAGTGAAGCACTCGCTGCTTTGTTCGCCCTTGAGAAGTTTAAATTCTATTTCGACCATAGGGAGATCGACCTCGAGACGGATAACACGACATTCACCTGGGTATTAGCCAGGCCCAGAAAAATCTGGCGTATTGCTAGGTGGGCGGTACACATATTAGCCTTTCCTTTTGAGGTTCACCACATTAAAGGAACCGAGAACCAGGTCGCCGATGCGCTGAGTCACATGTTTGAGGAGAAAGGGGAAGATCTTAAAAAGGACGCGTGTCAGAATGCTATTCTCGTTGCAAATGTCTAAACTAGTTGTTAACCTCGGGGAGGAGGTCCATGGTTATACCTTACACAGGGGAGTCCTATGTCGGTGGTTCAGCAGGTCCAATCAGGATAGGATTTGCTTGCCCCACAGCCTTGTTCAACCCACTTTTAAGCATTTTCATACGGTACTCCTAGGCGGACATTTAGGGGTGGCCAAAACGTTCGCCAAAATGTGCCAGAATGTCACCTGGCCCGCGATGTATAAGAATGTCCATCGATTAGTTAGGCAATGTGAGGCCTGTAAAATCGGGAAACTGGGTGGATGCCTTTAGCCACTTCACATGGTTCCTCACTGGCAGGGAGATTACGACACGTAGCACCATTAATCATCTTACTTAAGTTTTCACTGCTTTTGCCCCCCCCCCCCCCCCCCCCCCCCCCCCGCCGCCAAGACTCTGGTTAGCGACAATGCACACAGAATTTTCTGATAGTGTTAACGGGAATCTAAAGGCAGCCTTAATTATTTATCATGGCAATGCACAGAACAAGTGGGATTCGTCATTGCCGTGGCTCAATCTAGCTTTTAACACTGCTCAGCATGTGGCTTCCTTCACGACCAGGCCCCCCCCCCCCCTCCCCGCCCTCATGCTTGCTTATCCAATTAATACTACCCTAACCAGTCTGTGGAATATCGAAGACGTGTTTCCAGCAAATTTGGATCTGCATCAAGTTAAGCGCAATTGTGAGAATGCTAGGCGCAATACTATGCGAGCACACCTCCGGCAACCTCAGCGCTATAGTCGTGGTAGGGTCCCAGTCCATAGAAAGATAGGGGATCGGATATTTGTATGTAACTTTAACGCCCATGTGACCAGGGGAGCACCTAGTGTTGGTAAGTTAGCCCCCCGTTTTATTGTCCCTTGCCAGGTCCACAAGCGACTGGGTAGTCAACTTACTGGTTAGAAACCATGCTAACAATAGGTTCATTTGGGTGCATGTTAGTCAAATTAAAGCCTAAGCTGTGATGCTGCTGTCCTTTGATATCCCCCCCCCCCCCCTACCCTACTTCATCTTTGGAGGAGGTTAGGCCGTGCTCTCCTTCCCCTCTTGTGACGTGCCAGAGGGGGTCACAGTGCTTAGCATGCAATCACTGATGGCTTTCGGAGAGAGAAGGCGTACTAGCATACGGGCAGTTGGTGGTAGGTGGCCTGCGTGGATGGTCACATTTCACAAGCGGAACTGTATCATACAGTGAGCTGTTTTGAGGTGGCAAGCCATGCCTCGTAGCGGTTTGTCTTGCAACTCATCCAGAAGCGCAGTGGGGCGATGTGCCTGGAGACATGATGTTCTGCCATTTGTATTATCGAGTTCCCAGCTTCCTGTGGTGAGATTGTTCTTTCCTTATTCATTGTACGCCCCCTTAAAGAGGACTTGGTGGTTTACACTGTGGCCATTGGTCTGTGAAGCTGTGGCCATTGGCATTCAAAGCTGCCTCACACAGACTAGATTCTTGGTTGCTAGCATGTGCCGGTTGTTTGAGACTTATTTTGCTGCCCACAAGGTTGCACTGGCGAGATTGCCTCCTAGTAGAGTGATGCTCACCGTTTGACAGGTTGAATCTGCCTGTGGTCGCGCGTGTGTGTTCACCGTTAAATTGTTAATGTGCAAAATTGAATCACAATTTGTATAATGGCAAGCAACAAGAGGAGCCTTTTGACAGAGCGACGTTGAGTATTCAATGAGCGTACAGCTGAAGTTACTGTTATAACCAAATATGTCTTCGCTCTGTGATTATTAAATACTGTTGGCAAGATTACTACCTTTTGACATAGTGCCACTGATATTTCCTGTTGTTATTAAATTGCACCGTTGAATCACAATTTGTTTAACGGCAAGCCAAAAGAAGAGCCTTTCTACTGTTATCAGTACCACCTGCAACTTGTTGCTTCAACGATTATCATGTTGTAGTCCTTTATCTATGTGTGTTAATAATTAAAAGGTAAAATCATTCTGGGCATTTAACAGTCTTACCTGCAGCAGGTTTACCTGGTAGCTTATGGCCATCAACTGTAGTATTCTGGGCTTGTTGCTTAGTCGATTAAATTTTTTTAGTTTTATGTAATATATATATATATATATATATATATATATATATATATATATATATATGTATGTGTGTGTGTGTGTGTGTGTGTGTGTGTGTGTGTGTGTGTGTGTGTGTGTGGCCGCAACAGGTCTGAGAATTAACCTATCATTATTGAGAATTGTGCCCTGTCATATTCAGTTGGATTTAATAGCTCCCTTTGCAACTCATGCTCAAAGACATGGGATGGATGTCATTTTTCCACAATTGCACACAAAGTGGCTTTAGCATGATCTGTGACAGAGCAACTATATGGTTCCTTTCATTACCAGAACAAAAAAAGTACTGCAATTGTTTAATATCATCTAAATTGTTTAAAAGACCAGCATTAATTTTACCATGTATTGCAGTTTCAGAAATAAATAAACAATATTCTTAAACCAATTGTTTAAACAATGCCTTTTGCACGTTATATTAGCTTACTGTCTTGAGATCCTCCCAGTGCAGAGCTAGACAGAGACTGAGCGACTTTCCCGCCCTTTTTCCCGGGCCGCCATCTTGGATTATGTCACAGGAGGTGGAGGGGTGAGAGCCAACAGTTCTCTCTGGTGGTGGTGTTTTGAACTAGGTCAGTCAGCTTCTGGGCCTCAAGATGAACACATCAATGACAACTCAGATTGTTTAAATAAAAAATATAGTGTATTGCATAAAAAATAAAGACTTACATCCATCCTATCCAGCAGCCCAGCACATAGTCATTTTATCACCAAATTCCAGATGGGGTGAGGAGGGGAGGCAGGAGGGTGAGTGGGAAAGTTAGTGTGGATGAGGGGTGAGGGGGTGGAGCTAGGTTAATGGAAGTAGCCCCACTTACCTATTTTCCAGCCAAAATTTTAAATTTCCCACCATGATATCAGTGCAGCATTGCCCTATCTATGACCGCCATCTTGGAAAAATTTTGCAACAATGCAGAGGGGGGCTGCATCCCTTTTGCCCTACTACTCATCCATTTTTATAATTTGTATGTGTCTACTGATCTGTCTACAGACAAGTCACTAGTAGTTGGAACTATGTAGTTTTTAGTTATCTTATGTCTGTCAGTAATTAATAAAACCTCATTAAAATCGAACAACCTTTTATGATATGTAACAATGTGAACACATTTACAGAAACAAGCTGTTGAAGGATCACCCATCATAACTGCAATATAGTTGAAACTGTATGTGTTTGACTTCATAGGATTCTGAAATAATACAAACAGCTCTGTTGAGCTGTACACGGATATGCCAAATAACTACAAGCACTATCGAACCCTGCACACAAATGGAAAATGAAATATTTAAAAAATAATTACATTGTATTTTTAATCATCGAGTAATTTTCTTTCTGTTGTTGACTGGATATTTCAGATCCCTTGCACATAATTATTTTTCTTTGACAGAGCACAGGCTCCCTTAAATACAGTTTTAATTTGTTACAAATTACTAAAGCATGTTATACTCCATTAAGGGTATAATAATTTTGTTTCAGTTTCAAACCCTAGCTTGTGATGCAGTTAAATCCTGAGCTTAATCCACTATTTTACAGATGCTAGTACCACATCATTATGACAGAAATTTTGTGGCATTTCGAAGAAGTAGAGGAGAATGAGTGGTAGGTATAAGTTTTGAGTAGGCCTGCAAAGCGTACTCTTATGGATCAGTTGGAAAAGTACCACCTGAGAATGAAGGTTTGCTTCTGGTTTTAAGCATAATTTCCGGCTGTCAAAATATTATCCTCCCCATACTTAGCAGTACTTATGATATAATCTCACAAAGCTAGAGCCAAGAAATACAAGTAAAGTTTTTAATTTAAATGTCGGTCTACAGGGAACGGAGTGTTGATTACAGAAATTAAAAATAACTACAAGAAAAAATATAGTGGCTGGCCAGTGCACTTTATTTAAATTCGAGAGAGGTTAAAACTGAAAAAGCGTGGACGGACCAAAGAAATAATGTGAAACACTGAGAGCACTGTTTCAGGTGAAATATGTGGCGCAATATTGGTCCTGTGACACATATTTGAATACATACATGGTAGATGCTACTGTAACAAAGCTTCAGCGCATTTTTAATTTTCTAGACCGCCATGCTTCTAATACACTTGTAGATTTGAGTAAGAAGTCTTTATTTTGGTGGTGTGGTAATTCGTCATGTAATCCATGATGGTATGTTTACTGAGGACCATGCCTCATCTTGCTTCCAGCGAAGTTAATGTATGTCAGTCCAGTCTTGAGAACGACGGTAGAATATGCAGACTGTGAATTATGTTTCTTGCACGAAGGAGTGACGTGACCTCAGCAGGGAGCTGGTCAGAGAATGGTGGACCTGTCGAAGGTCTGGAAACCTTCGGCCCTTAGGCGAGCCAGCATGGGCCGGTAGATGTCCGCGCTGAATGGCAGCACCATTCCACGGCGCTGGATCTCACCTGGAAATGAACAAGTACTGAATCAGTTATACTGCTTTTTCAGTAAGGCCAACAATTGTCAGTCCAAATATCATACGCTGTCCGCCTAAAATTAATACATTCTTTTAAATAAAGTGCTATATAAAACATCATGAAATGAAGAAAATAGGTTATACCTGCATAAAATGGAATGCTGACCATAAAATAATAGACTGGTTGATTTGAAAAAAAGTACAATTACCTTAGTGCAAGCATGGCAAAATAATATTAAAACATCTTATGAGGACATATGAGTTATTATTTATTAATATTATTATTGTCAATTTCATTTAGATAAAATACCATAACAAGGAATAACTGGAAAGAGCTTGAGGTAGCACGGATTGAGACAGAATGTGTAACAAATCTGAACACAGTTTACATTTTCGTCGGAAGGTGGTAGAATATACACGGTCCAGACACTTGTGACTGCCGGCTATTTTGACAACAACGTGGAATATCCAGGTGGCAGCACTAGGAGTGAAGAGTAAACAAAGCATGTCGGGGAACTGGACAACAGTGCAATCGTTGTCATAATGCGGAAATGGAGTGATTTATCTGATGTCCAAAAGAGTATGTTTATTGGCTTTCGGGCCAATGGTGGACCATTTCCGAAATGGCCAACATTGTAAACTCATTACATACCGCGTTTGTTAAAGTATACTAAGCATGGAAAAATGGCGTTATGTAAAGCCAGTGGTGAGGCAACTGTTGTGCACCATGGGCCATAGATGACGGAGATGAACGACGCTGCAGAGATGTGTATGGGCGAATAGATGTGCAACTGTTGATTAATAGACCGCCCAAATGAACAAAGGGGGCTACAAACAGTGAACGTTGTTGCATATGGATTTCTGCAGCAGGTGCTTGGTTCGTGCTCTCTTGCTGACTACTGTTCATCGGCGATGAAGGTTGGAATTCGAACATCACACACCAATACCGCCAGTGGACATCCACTGAGTGGCGAAAGGTGGTCTTTTCGCATGATTCACGTTTTATGCTCCTTTGGTCAGACGGCCGTTGGTGTTATGGCCTTGCAACAATCTTGAGAAGGGTCCAGGCAGAAGCAGGATCTGTCATGGTCTGGGGGACGTTTTCATGGCATTTCCTGGGTGATCTCGTCAGTCTGGAAGGCATAATGGACCCAACTCAAGTATGCATCTATACTTGGGGACTATATCCACCCCTACATGAAGTCTATGTTTTCCCCAGCACTGTGGCATCTATTAGCAGGACAATGCAACACATCACTCATTCAGCAGGGTATGTCGGTGGTTCATTGAGCAGTAGGATGAGTTTACCGTACTCTCCTGGCCACCGTACTCCCCAGATTTAAACCCAATCGAGAATGTGTGGAACCACCTCGATCATTTTGTTCACACTCTAGATCCTCAACTGAGAAACGTAGTGCAACTGGCAACAGCACTGGATTTGGCAAGGCTCCACATCCCTGTAGGTACCTTCCAGAACCTCAGTGACTCTTTTCCTGCATGCCTGCACTACGAAAGGTAGTTATTCAGTCTAAATGGCATATTCGGTCACGTCAGACGTTTCCCTTCTCTCAGTCCATGCTGACAGTAACTCTGTGCATCCCATCGTTATTCATACTGCAACATTACTAACAACATCTCATTATTTGGGAGAGCAGTCGTCTTCGGTTGTTTGCAGACGATGCTGTCATTTATCGTCTAATAAAGTCACCCGAAAAGTGTGAGGTCATCCACATGAGTGCTAAAAGGAACTCAAACTTCGGTTGCACGATAAATCAGTCTAATCTAAAAGCCGTAAATTCTACTAAATACATAGGAATTACAATTACGATTAACTTAAACTGGAAGGAACTCATAGAAAACGTTGTGGGGAAGGCTAACCAAAGACTGTGCTTTATTGGCAGGGCACTTAGAAAATGTAACAGGCCTACTAAGGAGACTGCCTACACTATACCTGTCCGTCGTCTTTTAGAATACTGCAGCGCGGTGTGGAATCCTTACCAGATAGGACTGACGGAGTACATCGAAAAAGTTCAAAGAAAGGCAGCGCGTTTTGTTTTATCGCGAAATATAGGGGAGAGTGTCACAGAAATGATACAGGATTTGGGCTGGACATCATTAAAAGAAAGGTGTTTTTCCAATCACCAACTTTCTCCTCCGAATACGAAAATATTTTGTTGACACCGACCTGCATAGGGAGGAACGATCACCACGATAAAATAAGGGAAATCCGAGCTCGTGCGGAAAGATATAGGTGTTCATTCTATCCGTGTGCTATAAGAGATTGGAAGAATAGAGAATTGTGAAGGTGGTTCGATTAACTCTCTGCCAGGCACTTAAATGTGATTCGCAGAGTATCCATGTAGATGTAGATTATGACACTATCATGTCGGACTGCTGCCATATGAAGGTAAACGGAGATAATAAGCACTCTAGATAACTTGTCATAATGTGGACATTATACAGACTATATTAGCGTCCAGCCTCTTCTGTGAAGGCCAAATATCGCGTAGTTAATATTAACATTACTCTGTTGTGAGTCTCCGAATATCTGAGCCAAAACATTGTGACCACATGCTTAACAGCATGTTGGTCCACTTATGGATTCAGCGTTACACAAATGGTTCAAATGGCTCTGAGCACTATGGGACTTAAATTCTGAGGTTATCAATCTCCTAGAATTTAGAACTACTTAAACCTAACTAACCTAAGGACATCATACACATCCATGCCCAAGGCAGGATTCGAACCTGCGCCCGTAGCTGTCGCCCGGTTCCAGGCTAAAGAGCCTAGAACTGCTCGGCCACACTGGCCGGCTGTTTGTATTGATCCACGGACCAATCTCGATGATCATGTGTTCACTGCAAACGTAACTGGTGGTATTTGCTCACCATAGGAACACGTGCAGGTCGTCTGTTGCAGGGCCCAGTGTTAAGCAACAGAAACCGAACAGTGTGCTATGAACCACTTGAGTCTGCACCAGCATTGTACTCTGCTGAGAGATTAGCCACAAGCTGCTGCCTATCCTGAGTTACAGATTGGGGGACCCTCCGACCTTCACATTATCGGATAAGGCATGGAGGTTCAAGATCTTGTCAGCTGCTTGTATTTTCACCAACTTTAACCATTATAGACAGTAGCACATGAACAGATCTGAGCGTTCACCGGTTCTGTGATGGGCATACCTAGGCCCTCGGCCATAACTATCTGCACTCTGTTAAAGTGGCATGTCAGTGGAGTTCCCAATTTGCGGCCCACGTCATCGCTAGAATCATTCCCCATTCGTTTCAGGTCCGTTCATGTTCTTTCTCTACCATGGGCTTGATTCCATCTCGCGGTGAGTAGTGATCGCAGGGTTTGGTGCCACAATGATGTTTCACTCATTCGAAACAGAGTAGCGACATTCTGTGGCCGTTAAAAACTTACTGAGATCTTGATAACACTTCAAAGTGGCGTCAAGATTGGCAATTTGCTTTAAATGTTCAAAATTATCATATTGAACAATTCATAAAACGAAAAAACCGTAGTATCCTATGACTTCAATATCAATGAGCTGAAGTTGGAATCGATCAGCTCATATGAAAAGGAATTATCACATAGGATCAGTCGTGGTGGTGGTGGTGGTGGTGGTGGCAGGGGAGGCGGCGGCGGTGGTGGTGGTGGTGGTGGTGGTGGTGGTGGTGGTGGTAGTAGTAGTAGTAGTAGTAGTAGCAGCAGCAGTAGCAGTAGCAGTACCAGTAGCAGCAGCAGCTTCATTCATGCGTAGATCTCTTTTTACAAGGATATAGTACATGTCAAAGTATTTACAAGTTTAGACCAATTTAAAAATAAGCTAATTCGTATACACATACATTTACAGACTTCTAGTTACAGACAATCATAAGATTTACTCCTGGTATGCAATACTTTTTTACAAATAAGTTATTAAATAATGTAATGCCATACTGTTTACTCATATCTCACTAGAGTCACTGCACACACTATACACACATTGTTTCACAACCCTTCACTCACTACACACACAAACACACTCACACTCACACACACACTGGTGATCTCTGGGCCATTTTCTGTACCACAGATTCCACTTTGCTATCCAGGAAAACTGAGTCAGCATCCCTCTATAATGAGTGAGATGTTGAGTTCAGAAAAAGGAAGAGGTGTTAGTATTGTGCAATGCATAGGTGGTAGAATTTGATTAATTGCTAGAATACTTGGTCAATGCAGTCAGTCCACAAAGGAGGTTGCTTACATATCACTCATGTAACCCATTATAGATTATTGATAAAGTGTGTGAGACTCGGGGCAAATAGGACTAACAGGGAATTTGAACATGTACAGAGATGGGCAGCATGAATGGTCACAGGTCTGTTTGATCCACGCAAGACCCACAGAGTTGCTGAAGAAACAGACATGGCAGACACTTAGAGATAGACATAAACTATCCCAAGAAAGCTCGCTTACAAAGTTTCAGAACCTGGCTTTAAATAATGAATCTAGGCCAATACGCCAACCCCTTATGTATTGCTCCTGTAGGGATCATGAGGACAAGATTAGGTTAACTGCAGCAAGCATGGAGGCATTTAAAAATCATTCTTTCTGTATTCCATACTTGAATGGAAGGGTGAGTAAACCTTAATAACTGATACAATGGGATGTACCCTCTACCATGCACTTCACAGTGGTTTGCGGAGGGTAGATGTAGATATAGATAAGACGTTCAGTCATTAACTATGTCATGCAAATTGCAAAGAGCAGTTGAACCAGAACATTCTGTAGTAAATACAATGATCAGCCAGAACATTATGACCTATCACATCCCAGATGAGTTTGATCAGATTTAGATCTGGTGAGTTGGAGGGCCAGTACATCAATTGGAACTTGCCACTGTGTGCCTTGAACCAATCCACCACACTCTTGCCCTCATGACAAGGCGCATTGTCTTGTTGAAAAATGCCACTGCCTGCGGGAAACGTGATTGTCATGAAGGGGTGTACATGGTCTGCAACCAGGGTACAACACTCCTTGGCTGTCATGGTGCCTTGCACAAACACCACTCGACCCATGAGGACCACGGGAATCTTTCCCAGAGCATAATGGAGACCCTGGCAGTTTGTCTCTGGCCCGCAGTACAGGTGTCAGTGAGCTGTTCCCCTGGCAGATGACGGATTCACACCCTCACATGATGAAGAAGGTATTGGGATTCATCAGACCATGCAATGCTCTGCCACTGCACCAATGGTCACATACCTATCTCAGTCATAGTTGCTGATATTGTGGTGTTAACATTGGCACAGGCATGGGTTGTTGGCTGCGGAGGCCCATCGTTAGGAGTGTTTGATGCACTGTGTGTTCGGACACATTTGACCTCTGCCAAGCATTAAAGTCTGATGTTAGTTTTGTCACAGTTCACCACCTGTCATGTTTTAAAAAGTCGCCCAGGTGAAGACCGACATCTGCAATGAGAGGTGGCCACTCACCCCCATGACATCTGGACGTGGTTTCACCACATGTTGAAGACATTCACCACAGCTTCCTTGAACACCTGATAAGTTGTGCAGTTTCTGAAATACTCATGCCAAGCCTCCGGGCCATCACAATCTGCCCTCAGTCAAATTCAGGTAAGTTGCATGCCTTCCTCATTCTACACATGGACAGCACACTCACTGATTCTTCATGTACCATGCGTGTGCCTAACTAGCAGTCATTCCTTGCCAGGCAACACTGCTATTGCCTGGACGAGTTTATATTGCTAGTAGGTAGGTGGTCATAATGTTCTGGCTGATCACTGCAATGTGAAGAATTAAAGATGAAACTATAAGTCATTTTCCTTAAAGACAAGATCTGTAATTTTCCATTTTTTAAAATCTTTCTTCATGTAACTTATGATCAAAATTAGGTTGTTATATAAAGAACACTTGCTAGTTCTATAAGAGAAGTGCCTGGGAAACAGTAGGTTCAACTCTTATCTAAAGATGCAACCTGCCATTCACCTTAAGACTTAAGTGATTTAAGAAAGTAACATAAAATGTAGACCTTGTTGAGAGGGCAGGGATTTTATCCCTGGTTAACTACTGCACCAATTTGCTCACTATGAATAGTGCATGAGAAAGGATATAAGGTAGTACATATCTCAATAGTTAAATCATCTGTTATAAGCTGACACTAACACAGACCTAAGCTGTACAGGAAGAAAAAGGTTGCAGTTATAACATTCTGAATTTTTCAGTTGTTGATAGCTAGGTTATTACAGATGGACCAACAGGCTGCATCATTTAGGGAAATGTTTCTGACTTTTTCAGAAAAAAAAAATCATTACATATATAGTACCCATGATAGCACACATTACAACATTATATAGTCATCATGAAATAATAAGACTTGCTGAATATGCAAAGTAGTACAGAGCACACAAATGGTTAATTACTTAGTTTCATGTTCCATGGATCATTTGTACAACAAATCTTAATCATGTGAAATGAGTCATTTTACATTCAAATAACAAATTAATTTGTAAATATGGCTACATCCTCATCATTTTTTTAAATATACTGATGTGAATTTGTAATTTCTACCCATTGCCCTCACACATTCCAATACCATAAATTTTTCTACAGATACTTTTTCCATTGGTTTTCAAATTTTACTGTACTGTCTGCTAGACATTTTAAATCACTGGGTAAGATACAAAAATTTTAGTTTTAGCATTGTGCACCCATTTTTGTGCTAAAGACAAGGTTAATGTGGAGTTATGAATGTTGTGTTTTCTTCTGGTATTGTAATTATGTACATTATTGTTCCTTTTGAACTGCAGTGGATTATTCACAACAAACTTCATGAGGAAGTAACTATACTGTGAATCAGTAGTCAGGAAGCCTAACTCTTAAACTGATGTCTACAAGATGATCATGGGTGAGCACCACATATTACTCTTATAGAACATGTCTGAGCAATGAAGACTTCCTTTGTTAAAGATAGATTACCCCAGAACATTATTTTATATGACATTATTGAACGATAATATGAAAAATACATCATCATACTGATATAACTCTCCCCAAGATTTGCACTGATTCTAACTGCAAATGTGGCTGAACTAAGTTGTTTTAGGAATTCCAAAATGTGCTTTTACCAGCTGAAATTCTCACCATTATGGACACCTACAAGTTTGAAGTTTCCACCTTAGTTATCATTTCCTCACATCAGTGTAGTCCCTCTAGATGTACAGAACTGAATAGGCTGTGTATTTTTGAAATTGAGGGTGAGACCATTCACAGTAAACCAGTCAATGATACTTCTAAGAACAATGTTTATCATTTCTTCTGTTGCTGAATGTATGCTTGGATTGATTACAATACTAGTGCCATCTGCAAAAAAAGAACTAATTCTCCTTTTTGTGTATTAGATGGAAGATCATTTACACATGAGGAACAATAGCAGACCTAAAATTGAGCTTGGGAAACTCCATAAATGATTTTTCCCCAGTAAGGAAATCTCCCTGATTACTTTGTTGAATGAGTCCCTATTCAATGTGGATTATGATATCTGTTACAAATCCATGAGACAACATTGTGATAGGTGTCATGTACCAACATGTGGCTTGATGCATCACACTCAACTAGCAGCAGACTAGATGGCTCAGTGTGCTATTATGTACAACATGGGCTCTAAACTATAATCACATATGGATACTTTCAACCACTGGCACTGCACCAAGATCATACTGACTGAAATTCTTGTCATCCTCCATCATATTGCTGAGTCATGCACAACTCTACAAAAAAAAAAAACAGCCAAATCAAGAAGCTATGTGCCATTTTGAATGTAAATTTTCTATTACCTTGCCATTTATAATACGATTTAGTTGACTGTCCACAAACATGAGTATAAGCAATGCAATCATAAACACAAAAGCTGGATTTAACTACACCGTGCATTACTACATCTCATTCTACTGGTGGTAATTTGTTTTTACGTTCTTGTAACATATAAATGAATTCATCCAATTACCTGCAGTGTATCATGGAATATGAACCATGGTGCAACTTTGCATTTTTCACATACATATTCACATAAATGCACAGACATAAATAAATACTAAAAATGAATATTAGGCCTAACTAGATATTGTACTTCAAACCTTTGGATTTTCAAACAAACACTCAATGAAACACTTTATGAAAGAAATGAAAGGAGCAAGGAAGTGATATTGAGAGCTTTAATTACTGGAAAATATTTAGTTTTGTAAGGTTTCATTTATGTGTGATTTTCAACACATGTTGAAAGCTGGATACCTATTTATATTAACTTGTTACTCAAAACTGCCCACACCTGTTACTATCCCTCTGAATATTTGCTCTTTCTTCTGCAACACAGGATATATTTTACTTTATTTTGTTTATCAGGAGGTCCATAATTTTGACGATTGAAATACAACAGTGAGCCAATTTGTGAGGAGTCATTCAACACCACTTACATCTATAAAGCACAATGTTATCTACCAAAAGTGATTCTAGGTAACAATGGAAAACTTGAGGGGGTAGTGATGCCACAGAACTACTTCATATGACCAGCAAATAAATCCTGGATGAAATAAAATGAATGATTTAGATTTAAGTATGAATACAGTACTGTTAAGTGTATAGTGACAAGAATATAATAATAATAATAATAATAATAATAATAATAATGATTTTATTGTCATTCTGACATTAGAGTAATAGACAACATCAAGCATATAATAAAATATAACTGTTAATTCAATGAAAACAAGAGGCATGTCATTAATACTGCAAAATTACATTACTTTTGAAATAATCATTTATGTCATAGAATGGATAACCAACTAGTCATTCATACAGTTTTTGTTTGAATGCTTGTTTAGGTAGTCCTTGTACATATTGTGGAAGCTTATTAAATAATTTGTGTCCCATCAGTTCACAGCTGTTAAGTGACTTTGACACTTGTGGCAAGGAGTATAAATGCATCTGCTCCTTCTCATGTTGTAACAATTTATGTTTTCTCTATGTTATGCTTCTGGTAACTTCTTTTTCGTGTGTAGTAAGACATAGTAAATATATAGGTTTAATACAGTCATGAGTTTTTGTTCACAGAACAATGGTTTGCAGTGTGCTTTATATGGACAACCAGTAATTATCCTAATGGTTTTCTTTTGTAGTATTAGGATGTCATGCACTGAACTCAAGTTCCCCCATAAAATAATGCCATATGTTAGGATGCTTTGCAAAAATGCAAAATACGATGTTCTAACATAATTTTGAGGTACACAGTCCATAAGTCACTGTAGCAAATACATCATGCTAGACAATTTACCACTAATATATTGTACATGTTGACCCACTGATAATTTTTCATCTATATATAACCCTAAAAACTTAACACAACTAAGATCATCTGACAGAGGCTTGTCTTTTAGACTAAAAACCATCTGCTGCATTTTATTATCATTCAGTAGGAAGCTATTTGCTTTAAACCACTAGGATGCTTGAGCCATTGTCTCTGCAACACAAGCTTTGAGACTACTGAAATCACTACTATAATGAAGGAAAGTTGTATCCTCTGCATATAGTACTGTCATGGACTCGATGCATGATGGCAGATCATTAATCATTATTAAGAACATATAAGGCCCCCTGTGCAGATCCCTGTGGTACACCTATTTTAACTAATTCAATACTGGACTTTTTTTGACCTATACAAACAGTTTGTTTGCAATCCTATAGGTATGATTTTAATAGTTTAAGGCTGTTGGCTTGAATGCCATAGTACTCCATTTTTTCTAGGAGTATTTTATGCTCTACACAGTCAAAAGCCTTACTTCTGTTGGAGTAGATGACATCTCTAGCAAGTTATTAAAACAATGTGTAGCAATTACAGCTGATGTTTTGAGTACCATATGTAATGCAGTACTGACTTAGGGTATTTTTCCAGACAGGTTAAAATATGCCATTGTCAGCCCTCTCTACAAAAAGGGGGAAACAACAGATGTTAATAATTATCAGCCAGTATCCTTGCTTACAGCCTTTTCAAAAATCTTTGAGAAAGTAATGTACTCAATTTTCCTTCATTGTAGAAATGCTGTTCCACTGAGACAGCAATATACAATTTCACTGTCCACATAATAGAGTCTTTAAATAGTAAAATGTCACCAATAAGAATTTTATGTGACTTCTCCAAAGCATTTGATTGTGTGAACCATGACATTATGTTAGATAAATTACAATTCTACGGTATAAATGGAACAGCATATATGAGTGGTTTAAGTCATATCTACAGAACAGGAAGCAAAAAGTCTCTTTATATGCTGCAAGTGATTCAGAGGAGTTTGCCACTTCATCTAACTGGGGTGAAATTACATTAAGTGTTCCACAAGGTTCAATCATGTGTCCCCTCCTGTTCTTGATATATGTGACTGACCTCCCTTTTTATGTCAAACAAGATGCTGAACTGACACTGTTTGCTAATGATACAATCATAATTATTAATCCAGCAAAAGAAAGTCCAATAGAAAATGATACAAATAAGGTCTTTGGAAAATATTAATTGGTTTTCTGCGAATGGTCTTGCTCTGAACTTTGAAAAATCACAGTACATCCAATTTTCTGCTGCAAAAAGTATAATTCCTTCAATAAACATAACACATTAAAAGAAGTCAGTAGCCAAGGTAGAGCTACTAACTTTTTGGGTGTACATATAGATAAGAATCTTAATTGAAAAATTCATATTTCGGATCTCCTAAAGCGACTAGGTTCAGCAACTTTTGCACTCAGAATAATTGCCAATTTTGAGGATGTAGAAATTATTTTGAGGATGTAGAAATTAGTAAGCTAACATACTTTGTATACTTCCACTCTCTGATGTCATATGGAATAATATTCTGAGGCAACTCATCACTTAAGCAAAAGGTATCCACTGCTCAAAAGAAAGTAGTTAGAATAATGTGTGGGGTTCATAGTCGAACATCTTGTAGGCATCTGTTTAAAAGGTTAGGAATTCTTACAACTGCTTCACAGTACATTTACTCAGTAATGAAATTTTTTTCTCAACAACATGGACCAGTTTAAAATCAACAGTGACATTCATGATTACAACTCCAGAAAAAAGAAAGCCCTACACTATCCTTTACTTAACCTATCTTTGGCACAGAAAGGGGTAAAATATGTTGCTATAAAACTTTTTGATAAATTACCATATGAAATAAATTGTCTGACAGACAGCAGTAATAGTTTCAAAAACAAATTGAAATCATACCTCCCTGACAACTCCTTCTATACCATAGATGAATTCTTGAATATGAGTAAATAAATCTAGCGATATAATATATGCATTTTGTGCCATTTAGGGGAATAGGATAGATAATAGAAATATTTAGGTATAACACTATAATGTAAACAAAAAAGAAAAAGAGAAAAAAACCTTTTTTCCTGTGCACATTTATTGTGCATTTGACACGTTCCACATCATAACAGTTTTCCATGCTATTGATCAATGGAACAAGTAACTAACTAACTAACTAACTTAGATCACAAAAGGTGACTTGAGCAAATCCTTTATCATGAAACACTTGATGTATATGTTTGACTACCGAGTCTACAGCATCAACAGTTGACAAGTTTTTCCTAAAACCATACTGTGATTTGCTAATTATTCCTGCATTTAAAGTACACAGATAATTGTTAGTATATTACACATTCAAACACTTTAGAGAGAGGTGGGACTATGGAAATTGGTCAGTAACTTGAAGGTGAGTCCGTATCTCCTTTTTTATATATTGGGACTACCGTTGGTACTTTTAGCTCATCAGGAAAATATCCCTCATATATACACTTATTTATGCAGTATGTTAAAGGTCTCACAATACAATCTATTACTTTTCTTAGAATGTTACAAGAAATGTCATATGTTTATACTCTCAGATGATTTCAGATGTTTGACTATTTTTAGGACAAGACTAGGTGGGACCCAAGAGAAGGTAAACATATTTACTAGTGGTTTACAGATGTTTTTTGAAAGAATTTCAGATGAGCTAATGACAGGTTTCGTGATAACATTTCCTACTTATTGTACTGATTTAATAAAGAAATAATTGAATTTCTGAAGACATATATAATTTTTTTTATTTCTTTTGTCTTTAGTAACACTGTTTATTAGTTTCCATGTAGCTTTGCATTTATTCATGGAATTCTCAATATTGCTGAATTTGTGTGCTCTTTTGGCTTCCACAATGGCTTTTTTGTACTTGTTCCTACATTGAACATAGGCTGATCTGGCAAGGTCAGTCTTCAGATTTTTATGTATACTGTGCAACAACATAGCTTGTTTTTCAGATTTGTTAGCAGCGCAGTATACCACAAGTTTTGTTTGTTTATACCATTGCCTTTGGAGCCTTTGTCAATTATTGTGCCTTTCTTTATCAGAATGCAGTCATTAAATTGTGTCAAAAATGCTTTGAAAAACCTTTCAAATATTTGTTTTGCTGACAGATCTTTACATAGACTATAATTTGTGTCACCAGACCGTTGGCCAAACCAGTCTCTGTTAGTAAGGGACTTACAAAACCTGCCAATTTTATCATTTGTGACTGATGTAGTGATCACCATTTTTGGGACAGACTTATCAATGTTACTCTTATCAGCACAAAACCTACTTATGTAATTTAATGAAGCAGCATCATGATCTGAGAATGGGAATACTGTCACATCACATGATTCTTTTGTACTATTGAAACTGACAAAGATATTATCAAGACATGCTTCATCTCTTGTGGGTCTATTATTGATATAGTGCAGATTGTACTGTCTTAGAAGATTTTTGAGCTCAGCGACATTACATTTGGCTGTTGTTACATCAAAATCTGCATTCAAATCTCCACCTATTACAATGTCATAATGTAACCATTTTGTCTTTCTAAATAGATCTAACACTATGTCCAGTTTTCTAAAAATACACTAATGTTACCCTTAGGTGATCTGTATAAGGCTATTATCACTAACTTCAAATTGTGACTAACTATACCAGAGGCATCAAAATTCTGTTCATCACACAAATAGTCTAGATCCAGACTATTGATGGAGAGGCTGAGTGACTAGTTAGTATACAATGCCACACGACCCCTTTTATGCACTTTTCTGCAATAACCATTTGCTATTTTATAGTTATCAAATTTGATAGCTGTAAGTTCACTCTCTGTTGCCCAGTGTTCACTCAGACAATATCAGATTTGTTCTGTAGTCCAAAATTATTTGCAATAAATTATTTGTCTTTTCCTCCTTGAATATTCAGGCAGGAAATTTTGAGATCTGAATTGTTATTGTCTTTAGAATGAACAGTTCGGTTAGGAGCTATAATATCTTTTACACTACCTATTTTATGGGCTTCTTCGTCTTGCTGTGTTCCACTAAAAAATCATGTACACGGAGAGGAGGCACTGTTTTCCACTTACCCACAGCACTTGATACTGCTTCTTCTGCTGTAGTTCTCTTCCCTCCTTTTGGCGGGGATGTAGTTATTGTTGCTGGTGTAACTTCTGCTGCAGTTTGTGGAGGTGCTTCTATAGCTGATACATTTTCTACTACTGCTTCTGATTATGCCAATGGTAACAATGATGGTTCCCATTCTGATGCTAATGTAGGCCTAATTTCTTCTAGAGGTACCACCAGAGATGTTTCTTCCTCATGTGCTGTTGGTGCATTCTCCATTTGTTTTGTCATTGGCATTGAACCTGTCGCAGGCAGTGCAAGTTTTTTGTGCATGTCTACCCTTACTGATTTTATTGCTTGGAGAATTTCTTTGGCCAGAACTTTCTTGCCTAGCTGATTTCTATGCAGTCCATGTCTTGTAAAATGCTCTCTAACAGAGCTGGTTGCCTCAAGAAAGGTTGTGTGCACAAAACTGCTGCAGACATTTCTGAGTTTTTGCTTTTTTGAAATGATTTCACTATTTACACATTAGTTGTCAACTAAGTTGAGTCAGTGAGAAATGCTTACAACATACACTTTCACTTGTGACATTTTTCCTAGTGATTCTTTCAGTGCTTTTACAGTAAGGCTACACTTGTTTTTATACACATTGGTATTTCCTCTGATTATGACACAGTTCACACCACCTTTTACTGAAGTTTCACAGTTTTGCAGCAGTTCTTGTAAAGGAGCTCCAGGTTTGTAATTCCAGTTACTTTATAGCCTGACTGGATATTGGACATGATTGTAGCTAGTCCCTTACCATGATTCGTTGATAGAACGTAAATTTCTTCTTTTTCCTTCTCTGTTTGTTTTACTGTCTTCCATTCCTTGTTGTCATGTATTGTGTTAACACCATGTTTATGTTTATCAGGACTTAACAGTAACGAGTTGCCACAGGCACTTTTTTGATTGATAGATGTGTACGAGCAGTTTCCTAAAACACTGTTTTTTTTTTTAATCGTGGCTTCTGACTGTCTGAATTTAATGCCTCATATCTGTTCATTAGTGGAACACTATAAACATTCCTATTTAACACAGGGTGGGATCATTTCCTAGGCCTAATAAACACACACTCCTGTTCACAGATTTGCATCTCTGTCGGTATGTCCGCATAGTCGATCAAACATTTCAGCATGTTGTCTGGTTTTAGTTAAGTCATTTTGTAGTTCTTCCCTCAAACCTATTCCGCAATCACATAAATTTTTACTAAGATTTGCTTACATGAAGCAACATGAATGAACGTGTGTCACTACACACGTTCTGACACCTATTATTACTTTTTTTCACATAGTAGACAATTTACAGATGGTATTTGCTGATATTTACTGAGTGATTTACCCATACCGGTATGTCCATATGTGCTGCCATAAGCAGGCAGCAAGCTTGTTGATGTACATACTATCTAATAATAAATCAATACTTAAATATACACATCTAAAACTGGTAGTATATTTGCAAGATATGAAGTATATAAGAGCACAATCACTTCAACCTGACCTGTGGTTATGTTGTTTTATATGAATCAAGAAAAATCAGCTCTTTGAAAGCAAACTGTCAGAACACAGGTATCCCGGCAGCTAGTGTCAGTGAACAATGTTTTGAAGTAACTCGAGAAAATCTCCACTGACTTAACTGAAACTCAGTTCATGAACCTTACAGCTAACATATTTCACTCTTCCTCCAAAGATTTTCAGCTAAATTCAGTTAAGCTTGATAAACAAAATATATGCTTGTTCCTGTATCACATATTTGCACCGCTAAATATCATTTAACTTTTTACAATGCTGAAATTTATATAATATACATGCCCTTGCTGTATTAAAATGGGATCTCACTGTCTACATAGAGAAACATTGGTCAGGATTAAACAATTGCCAGTGATACATTCCTATGTTCTTTGTTTATAATAACTCTTTAGAGCTGCTACAATACTGGCAGGAGGTGAATGACTGAAGGATATAGTTTCTTTGATCTAGGTTATGATTGTGTTTTTTCAAATTGAAAAAAGTGAATTTTTACTAAACTAGAAAATGAGGAGTTTAATTTCAACTAGTTAAAACCAAAAATAGATCTGGGATATATGTACATATCACGTGGTTTGATGTTGCTGTTGGAATGCTGTTTTGCTGTACTGAAAGTGTAACCTTTGGAGCAAAGGAAGAAAGGTGTTATGGTTCACACAGACCATATCTCAGTGAGCAACATATTAATTTTTTATTCACACTTCCAGGCTTTTTACATAATTTCTGAAATACTGTGAGTTCCAGTATTAGTATAAATTATAAAGCAAAACCAGATATTAGCTCCTTTACTGACTGTGCCATGAGAGAAGCTGTCGATATAACTGAGAATGGTTTCTTTGATAGGAAGGCAGTGCAGCTAATGGTTTTAACTGTTCAGAAATTCAACGCATTTGTCAGATGTAATAAAATTTACAAATGTATAAATATTTTGACTTATCTCATGGTTTTTCTACTAAAAGGTGCAGGAAACTGGCTTAAGAAATGGATATAAAACACAAATTGGAGCTCCTTGCTTATAAAAGCAAAGTGATAAATCAGGAAATGAATGGATGAGGACTTAAAGAAAACCACCCCAATGTCAGCATTTGTTAACAAGAAGTGTGTAGTTCACTAAATCAGTGGTTTGAAGAAGGGAACGAAACTAAAACCTCCTTTTGAGGGGAAATACAATTTCCTCCTGTTTTTATTTTTAACTTTGTCTTAAGGAAACAATTATATGAGATTCTTTACATTAATCTCCTATCTCAGACCTTGGAAAGATGAAATGGATTGTCCTGAATGAAGCACCAGAACATCTAAAACCAAGGATTTGTTCCCTTCTACAAACTGATTATTAATTAGGCATTAAAACTTGTTATCACAACATCAGAAATAGTTATATTTTCATAAAAAGTCAATAGCAAAACATAGACAGGAAATGTCTATACTACTCACAGGTTTCAAAAGCATTATGTAGGAAATTTACATTTACTGTCCTTCATCTTTATCATCCTCTGCAGTAGTGGTTCTTGGTCTGATCAACACCTTCTCCTAAAATGATCTGTCTCATATGGAATGTATGTAACTATCTCACATACATCCTTGATATTCTTTTCTTGTACTGGAATTTTTCAATTGTATGCCATTTCTATAGGAATGTGGGCACTATTGTTCTTTTGCAGAAAGAAAGTGTTCTTCGTCATACCATCAATGAACTCAGATGCAGTTAAATAACCATTAGGTAATAAGTATTCACTTTTTATAACTTGAAATGTGCACTTACATGCAGACACACATTTGGCCAAAAAAAAAAAAAAAAAAAAAAAAAAAAAAAAAAAAAAAAAAAAAAAAAATGGTTTTTTGGTGTCTCTTCACTTCTTCAAACTACTGATTCAATTAAGACCAGCATTATTAACAGACACTTGACCTGGAAACATCTACAAAGAGAGCAGATACTTTCATTGCTCATGCAAGAATATTCAACCTTTGTGGAAACTATTTAACTATTCTACATTAATCTATGGAATTGTTACCTTAAAAAGTTATAAGTCTTAGCTGTAAGGCAAAAAATGCTTAGTACAGAGCTCTAGTTGTAGTTTTTTGAGTGCTCGAGGACATTCCTTCTCTTCTGCAGTGGTTGTTTTATAGTTAATTTAAAATATGAAATTACAAAGCATACCCTAACAAGTACTCTTAGTTTGACTATTCCATTTGGGGGGATTATTACTAAACTGCTCACCTATATAATGAATTTCTTGTTAAATATTAAATCTCATTCAAGAAAAATCCTTCATTACTTATCCATGACTATTATAAGATCCATCAGTTACTACCAAACATAAAAATATAGGCAGAGAAAAAAGAAAAGGACAATCAGAACAATGTAGTAATAAAATACAGTGACTAGAAGCATCTGTATACTCTTTTCTTAAGGCATACTGAAGTTGTGTAGTGGATTTATGGAGGTTACAATGCACACAAATTCAAGTAACTATACTTACTGTCAAAGACTTATCAGAATGACTCATGAGAGGTTGGGTACAAGTTCCTTCATGATTGTTGGATGTGACAAAACAAGTAAATTATGAATATTGTAAGAACCAATCGTCTAGCAAAGACTTCACATGCAAGATAGTTACAAATAGATCCAAGCAAAGTGGTAAATTACCAAAACAGAATCTACATCTACATCCATACTCTGCAAACCACCATAAAATGCATGGCAGGGAGTGTGTCTCAGTTATTAGAGATTTTTCCTGTACTGAAGAAAGTAGTCAGGGAAAGAATGTAAACTGGATAATCTCAGACACTTCTTAGAAAAAATGTCCCACATTTTTGAAGATACTGCATCTCGGATATAAGATCAACATCAACAAAAGCAAAATGAGGACATTGGAATGTAGTCAAATTAAATCAGGTGATGCTGAGGGAATTAGATTGGGAAATGAAACACTTAAAGTAGTAACTCAGTGTTGCTATTTTGGGAACAAAGTAACTGATGATGGTCAAAGTAGAGAGGATATAAAATGTAGACTGGCAATGGCATGGAAAGCATTTCTGAATAAGATAAATTTGTTAACATCGAGTATAGATTTAAGTGTCAGGAAGTCGTTTCTGAAAGTATTTGTATGGAGTGTAGCCATATATGGAAATGAATTGTGGATGATAAATAGTTGTGACAAGAAGAGAATACAAGCTTTTGAAATGTGGTGCTACAGAAGACTGCTGAAGATTAGATGGGTAGATCACATAACTAATGAGGAGGTATTGAAAAGAATTGGGGAGAAGATAAATTTTTGGCACAACTTGACTAGAAGAATGGATCGGTTGGTAGGACATGTTCTGAGGCATCAAGAGATCACAAATTTAGTATCGGAGGGCAGTGTGGAGGGTAAAAATCGTA
This sequence comes from Schistocerca gregaria, assembly GCF_023897955.1. Classification (NCBI taxonomy): domain Eukaryota; kingdom Metazoa; phylum Arthropoda; class Insecta; order Orthoptera; family Acrididae; genus Schistocerca; species Schistocerca gregaria. Next base: position 599,637,268 of record NC_064931.1, on the reverse strand, counting down.
GAGGGAGACCTAGAGATGAATACACTAAACGGATTCAGAAGGATGTAGGTTGCTGCAGGTACTGGGAGATGAAGAAGCTTGCACATGATAGAGTGGCATGGAGAGCTGCATCAAACCAGTCCTGGACTGAAGACCACAACAACAACTGCCTCTTGAAACTGGAATGTTCTGTCACTGCTGTATCAACGATTTCTTTTCCTTGTCTTAATACCACACTAATATCTAACCTCAAAAAAAAAATCTCAATCCTCAGGTGTCTAGAGGTTATCCCAAAGAAAAATAGGCAGAAATGAGAAATAAAAAGCATAGAGGTAAACAGCACAGTGTCAAAATGGTTCAAATGGCTCTGAGCACTATGGGACTTAACATTTATGGTCATCAGTCCCCTAGAACTTAGAACTACTTAAACCTAACTAACATAAGGACATCACACACATCCATGCCCGAGGCAGGATTCGAACCTGCGACCGTAGTGGTCACGCGGTTCCAGACTGCAGCGCCTAGAACTGCACGGCCACACCGACCGGCAGCACAGTGTCAATTATATGTAAGGTAAAGAGGAGCTTGCAATGTAAATAATAAATCAAAAAAATAAATAAGTTGAAAGAGGCCAAAAAAGCAAAAAAAAAATTATTAAGCCTTTTCATGAGTGCACTACTTAGAAGAACAGGAAATTATGACCCAGTCTCAGATGAAAAACACTATACTGAAATCCTGAATGATTTTAATTGTAAGATTCTGAAAATGCTGAAGGCCAAGCATAAAAGATGATTCCATTATTGTGGAGTTTCAAGGACAGAATAAAGTTTGTGTAGGTCAGATTTTAACTGAAAGATTATAAAATTGACTTACTTTTGTTTTCTGGGGTAGAGTGAAAAGAAATATATTTTCCTAAAGAAGCACATATTTTTTTCAGAAAATGACACTGATTTTATGATGTTTTTTGCCTTCAAGGACTGCTTGTGGCAATAAAAATTATAATAATGTTTACAAATAATTTTATATTGATTATTGAGGAATGTTCTGACATAATGTAAATACTTTTGAATTAAAGGAGACCAGTGGTCTTTAGTAGTCTATTAAAACAACAAGTAGTAAGGTACACTACTCTGGTAATTCCAAAAAAATTTCAAGAGAAGTTTTATGCATCTATTATGTAAGTGATGTATCGGTGCGAGGGTATCGGCCTTAAGAGTCATTGTGGTCAAATGGTTGCTAGCACAGTAGTTTATCTGCTCTCTGTAATAATAACATATAACAAAGTAAAAAAAAAAAAGCTTGAACAGATGAAGGCATACTGGAACAAAAGAAAAGAACAAAGAATGAATAACTGAAATTGGAAAGTGGTCCCCAGATGGCCTATTCACATTTTTAAAAAATCCTGAGTGAATGGATAAATGATGAACTTGAAGGGCTGTCATGGTGTCATGGGACATCCACCCTAAACAAATGCAATGAACAATAATGAACAAAATGAGATCCACATAAAAAAATGTTTGGCATTTGTGTGTTGTGAGAGGGTCATGAACGAGATGAGGGTTCAGGTCCCACTAACACTTGTTTTATAATCTGTATCTTCTTCAGCAGTGATAACAGTATGTAATTTACATAACATTTTAGAGGTAGTATAGTGAAAACAAAACCAAGGCCATTTTCATGAAGTTGTAGTGAATTTCATATATTATTTGACAATTTATTATTTGTAATTAAATTTTCAAGAATGAGTGACAGGCTTGGGAAGCTCAAGTCAAACCTCAATAAATAATTATGCAATTAACTTTATTCACAATCACGAATACATTAAGTCACAATGTAACTGACTACAAGAGTAATTTACAATTACTCGTCGGATGAGCTCATGACATCACACGTTGCAGGATGATATTTGTCATGCACACATAGAAACATAAATTGAAACTTAATGCAAATAAACATGTTTTCTTTCATTATAGTACGTGTCAAATAATATGACAAGTGATAAAAAAAAAAATAGATTACTAACTAAGTTTGAGTGCAAGTCAAACCATCTCCTCTTACACGTTCACAAAGCTCGAGCATTAATCACTTGACCAACATGAACTCTAACATCCTGCACTTAGGCACAGCCGGCCGGAGTGGCCGAGTGGTTCTAGGCGCTACAGTCTGGAACCGTATGACCGCTACGGTCGCAGGTTCGACTCCTGCCTTGGGCATGGATGTTTGTGATGTCCTTAGGTTAGTTAGGTTTAAGTAGTTCTAAGTTCTAGGGGACTGATGACCACAGCAGTTAAGTCCCTTAGTGCTCAGAGCCATTTGAACTATTTGAACCAACTTAGGCACAGATACATAAGCCAAATAATAGACTCAGAATAGTGCACCTTACTACTTTTACAGTATGCGGTTTTAATGGCCTACTAAAGATGTCCAAAGTTTGAAGTAAATTTGTGATCCCAACACCATGGCCTTCCCTTGTAAGATGCAGAAGTTAGATTATTTTTTAGGCAAGGAGTTGTTCCAATTAGAATTAGCTACTTCCATATTTCCTGTACATCTGTTTCTATTTGATCTCCTTGTGCTTAGACTTTTACCTTGAATAGATTTGATCCACTGAGTGGGAAATCAGTTTAGATAAAAAAGGGTAGTAATGAAAGGAAAATAAGCTTGGCAGCTGAGAGCCTCTTAAAGCCTTTTGAGGCTGACAGCATTAAGAATGAATTGGACTCACAACTGATTGTGATTTCCATTACAGTTAGAAGTTATTAGAGTTTCATATCAATGTATCATGTTGGAAGAATTGTATGACATAAAACTATGGGAGCAGGTGTATAGTTTCATGCTTTTATTAAATACCATACAAAATTATACTGCAAATGCTCAAAAACAGATAAAAGCAGAGATAAAAAAATCAGATAAAGAATTTTGACCCAGCATACTTTCCTATGTAACTTATTTTTAGATTATTTACTTCACATATATTATATATTTTATATAATACATGCTTAGTGGGTGGCAAGTGGATTTTCAATGAGGATGGAAGAATTGTACTTAACAAAGGAAAGATAGACTGACATAAGTCAATGGAGAAAGTTGAAAACTTGTGCTGAAACTGGACTTGAACCTGCATTTACTGCTCCTCATGCTCGGTTGCCTTCACTGCTTCAACCCTCCAGACATGGTCCCTGATGGATGAAAATTTCTAACTTATTCTCACACTACAGACATAGTGTCATCACCCATAGTGTTCACTGATTCTCATATGAGTCTGAGCATATGTGTGCTTCTGCACAGAAAGGATTATTGGAAACCATCTCCAGATGGTTGAAATGATTAAAGTAACCGCTCATGAGAAGCAGTAAATCCAGATCAGAGTTCCAGTCTGGCACAAATGCTCAGCCTTTCACATTGATTTGTTTCAGTGCCCACTACCAGTTGTTGTCTGCTTTTCCTTCAATTCATATCCATATAAAATTGTAGGATTTTAAAAAATGGTGTCTCTTCTTTTGGAAATATCAAGAAGCAGAGAGCAATGGCCCCAATAATCCCTTCTGCACAAATACACTCAAACTCATATGGGAAGCAGAGAGTGTGCAAGTATGGAGGATTAATGGGCAGGGACACTACATTAGTAGTGTGAGGGTTAGCTGAAATTTGCGTCAGTCTGCAAACTGTTCTGAATAGAGTTGATAAAGTAATAAATTAAAATGTAATGTCTGTACATGGCATTTTACTGCATGAACAGTGAAAAATGTAATAACTGATTAAAAGTTTTCCATCCTTCATTTTGTGGGGAATGTCAGTGTGAAAAAGTCTTGAAAATGTTTGAAATTATGTGTAAAATTTGTTGGAAGTCACTAAGTGCTCTCATTCTCAGGTACTGGATGAATATAGTCCAGGTATCTGCATAGCATTAGCTATGCTGCTTCAAGATAAACTCACAGTTTATAACTGTAACACTTGCTTGTAATGCTTCAGGAACTCAAATGGGAGTAACTGGAAAAAAGATGATGTGCTTTTTGAGGCAATTGAGGCTGACTGCAGAATGGTTTACTGCCACCAACATACATTTTGCACAAGAACCATGAAAATAAGATTAGAGAGATTAGGGCTCATATGGAGGCATATAGATAGTCACTTTTCCCTCGCTCTATTTGTGAATGGAACAGAAAAGGAAAAGACTAGTAGTGGTACAGGGTACCCTTCACCATGCACCATATGGTGGATTATGAAGTATGTAGGTGTAGCTGCAGATGTAGATTGTGTACAACTTTTAACATGAGGTTATACCTCTTAATGAGTAGATTAAAACAGAATTACGATTTTTTAAATTCAGCAAGTAATTACATGAGATCTTGAAAATAAATTTTTATTCTGCCCCTGCACTGTAACTGGTACCGGGTTCCAGGTTATGGGATACCCTTTCAGTAATGTAGACTGGCATCCACAGCATTAACATTACTCAGAGTTGTATGACCATGATATTAATTTTGTTCATCTCATAAACTGTTTTGCCACTGTGAACACCACATGATGGAAAACAAATTCTACATTACAAACTGCTTTGATTAAAACACCACAAACATTTATTGGGACTCCTATGTGTTCCACACTTTCTGTCTGCAGGAGGAGAAAATATGAAACCAAACATAAACCTAGTTTCAATAGACTGTGCTATTAATGATAAAGCATTGTTTTTACCAGAACAAAATTTGCTTTTCATTTAAAAATTTATGGAAAGAGCGTGATGAAAATGATTACTGTGTATAACTCAGTAATGATATTTACTTTTACAGGAAGGAACACATAGAAAATGTCATGGGGAAGGCTAACCAAAGACTGTGTTTTATTGTCAGGACACTTAGAAAATGTAACAGATCTACTAAGGAGATTGCCTACACTACACATGTACATCCTCTTACGTACTCTAAATACTGCTGCGTGGTGTGGGATCCTTACCAGATAGGATTGACGGAGTGCATCAAAAAAGCTCAAAGAAGGGCAGCACGTTTTGTATTATTGAGAAATATGGGAGAGAGTGTCACTGAAATGAAACAGGATTTGGGATGGACAACATTAAATGAAATGCATTTTTTGTTGCGATGAAATCTTCTCACTAAATTCCAATCAACAACTTTCTCCTCCGAATGTGAAAATATTTTTTTGACACCGGCCTACGTATGGAGAAATGATCACAATGCTAAAATAAGGGAAATAAGAGCTCCTACAGAAATACATAGGTGTTTGTGCTTTCTGCATGCTATACGAGATTGGAATAATAGAGAACCTCTGCCAGGCACTTAAATATGATTTGCAGAGTATCCATATAGATATAGATGGAACCACTAGGTAGAGCTGTTCAGTGTCAAGCATATATGAGATGACTGTTGACTACAAGATTAATTTTATGTTTACTAAGTGCATGCTCAAATTTTTGGTAAAAATTTAATTTCCATTCAACTAACAAGCCAAAACTCAAAACATTTTTCAGTTAGTTATAAATTTTGCTTAAGTTTAGTAAACACAATTATTCACAGCATATTTTTTACATATTTTCATAATCAAATTTTTATGGGACCTAACACTGAATGAAAATCTACAAGCTGATGAAATTGGAACTAAAGTCTTAAAAATTAACAAAAATCTGGAAGGTAAATTATTTATCCTCCGAACTGGTAAAGAGTAGTGTAATAACCATATATGTTCAATGAAATAAATTTTGATCTGTGTGCCCTCAGATGTTTGTCATAGTGAATATCTTGTCATATCTCGTATGTGGGCATTATATTATCCTGTGTAATAATATTTTGAGAAAATATAGTAAGATTTGATACACTCTCATGTAACAGAAATACATTGTGAGGCTGAAATGTTGATGGGTCAATGGGTGTTGTTTATTAAGTGTACAGCCAGAACAGACATCTTATAACATTTGGCCTATCTACCAATACATGTCAGTAGATATGCATGCCAATATGTTTGGTATAAATTGTTAGAAAATGTCTGCACACAACTTGTGATGTCACTAACTATAATTTCTCAAATGCATCTAATCTCCTTTCTTCACAATCTGACATGTAAACAACTGATAAGGCACACTGAAGGCTTAGAAGCAGAATAACACGTAACTGGTTGGCTTCTGTGCACTGTGCATCATAACTGAAATATCCTTAAAGAGTATAGAAGAGTGTATTCACAAATAAAAATAATTGTTACCCATAACATAAAACAGGAATTATTTTATGGGAACAAAGAGAGAAGCTGAAAGAATTTTCTTCTGGTGGAACCTTTTATAAAGTAACTCAGTTTATAAAGTCATAAATTAGTTTTTGGTACTGGTTACTATGAATATGGGGAAAAGTAATGAATTAAATAGTTAATCTACTTCATTTATAGGTCATGATTTCCTTAAATCACTTAAGGCAAATATCTAGATGCTCCTTTTGAGAAACACATGACTAATTTCCTACCCTAATCTGTGCAATAGTCCTCCTTCTTTAAAGACCTTCATCAATGGGGCATTAAATCTTGATCTACCTTTCCCACAACCTGAATTGTAATCAACTGGTAAGGCACACTGAAGGCTTAGAAGTAGGACAAAAGGTAACTAGTTGGCTTCCGTGCATCACATAGGCCTACAATGAGTAGTGCACCTCACTAATCTGGAAAACTCATTTATTCATTCATTGAGGCACCGTAGTCTGTAAATCACATCATAGAGGAGAGTGTTAGAGAATATGGAAAAAATCATGTTATAAATTAACAGACAGAAACAGTGACTGGATCTTACTTTTGTAAAATACACTAACAAATTATAACTAATGCTGATCTACTAATATCGGTAATTATGGTAATTAAATTAATTCTGAGTCAATTTATATATATTTATGCACAGTAGTAGAACAACAGCAAAACTGTAAAAGGAACTGATCCTTCTCTCCTACTACCCAGCTGCTGCTTTTATCTAATACTTAAAAGTATTTATGTGACAGATCACAATTTGCTATCTGTGTACCGAAAAAGTCAACAGATGTTTAATATAGGCATTAGAGATTAGTGAAATTTACATTGCTGAGTCCAGCTATCCAGACAACTTGTAGGAGGTGTGACTAGTGAGGGATTATTTTAGTCTGTTTTTGAATATCTGAGACTTTTAGTTTCTTGCCAGATATTTGCTGGTAACCCATTACAGACTTTTGCGCCAGCATATAAAACTACATTCTGAACCTTAGACAGGGTTTCATAATCTGTAAACAATGTATTAATAAAAATAGTTTCCTTGACAGTAAACTAAATCTAAATCTCTCTCTCTCACTCTGTGTGTGTATGAGTGTGCGTATGAGAGACAGAGAGAGAGAGAGAGAGAGAGAGAGAGAGAGAGAGAGAGAGAGAGAGAGTGACCTTTTGCCCCATAAAGTTCTAAATATAATATAAAACTTAGTGCCTAGTAAATAATTTAGGAAGCAAAGTACCAGCTTAGCTCACTCAATAGTGGAGGTGTTGTGTTGCCAACAGGGACATAAAGAAGACTGAAAACTTTGCTGGCTTTCAGATGAATCCTTTTTAAGCTAGAGTATTGTCTTTGTCTCTCTCATGGATTTTGTCACAGAGGAAAGCCTATCAGTCACAGCTTGCCTCTATTTATTTGTTTTCATATTCTCCTTAATAATACAAATATAACATTCCAGTGTTTAAGTATTCATCTACAATGTGCAATACAGCAAACCTTTCTCATTTCATACATGCAAGCTACAAATGAGACTTTCAGGTTGAAAGGCTTGCTTTATCTTGTGAGCCACAATATTTATTATTATTATTATTAGACCAAGTTCTACAGTATTACAGTTGTAGTCCTACCTTCTTGGTAAATACACCCTCATAAGAGAAGATTATGGTGAAGATAATCTTTAGAGACATAAGAACATAGGCCAGAAGCAATATAATGTTAGAATTAGAGGGCAGTAGCATTGAAACAGAGTGTTACAGAAAGTTTCTAGGAATCTACATCTACATCCATACTCTCTAAACTACTGAGAAGTGTATGGCAGAGGGTACTTCTCAATGTAGCAGCCACTGCTTAGCTCTTCTCCCTGCACATTCATGGATGGAGTGTGGAAAGAATGACTGTTTAAATGCCTCTGTGTGCACTGTAATCTTGTTCTTGTGATCCATATAGGAGCAACACAGAGGGAGTTGCAGTTTGTTACTAGAATCATTATCTAGAGCTGGTTCTTGAAACTTTTTATCTGGGCTTTCTTCAGATAGTTTATGTCTTTCTTGAAGTATTTACCAGTTCTGTTTCTTCAGCATCTCTGTGTCTACTTCCCCATGGTGACCATTGATGCTGTCCTTCTCTGTATACATTCAACATCCCCTGTTAGTCCTATTTGGTCAGATCCAACACTATTGTGCAATATTCTAGGATGGGCCACACACATTTCTTGTAACCAATCTCCTTTGTAGAATGATTGCAGTTCTCAAGAGTTCTACCAATGATCAGAAGTCTACCACCTGGTTTATCTACAGGTGAGCCTACATATTCATCCTATTTTGCATCCCTATGTATTGTTACACATAGGTATTTGTATGATCTGGCCAATTCCAGTTGTGAGTTATTGATGTAGTAGTCATACAATACTATATTTTTTCGTTTTGTTAACTGTAAAATTTGACAGTACAGAACATCTAAATCAAGTTGCCAGTCTTTGCACCACTTAATAAGATAAATCTTAATAAGATCTGACTGAATATCTGTGTAGCATTTTTCAGACAGTACTTCATTACAGATAACTGCATCACCTGTGAAAAGTCTGATGCTACTATTAACATTGTCTGCAATGTTATTCACAAGCAGCATGAATAGCAAGGCTTCCAACACACTTCCTGGGGCACACTTGCAATTACTTTCACATTTGTCAATGAGTCGCCATCCAAGATAATATGCTGTATCTTCCCTACCAAGAAACCATCAATCCAATCAAAAATTTTACTTGGTACTATCTATGATCATACTTTTTATAGTAAGCAGAGTTATGGTACTGAGTCAAATGCTTTCCAGAAATCAAGAAGTACTGCATCTAATTTACATGTTTTCCAAATCCATTCTGTTTAGCATGGAAGGGGTCATTCTGTTCAAGATACCTCATTAAAATTGAATTCAGAACCTGTTCCAATGTTTTACAAAAACTGGATGTCAAGAATATAGGGTGGAAGTTCTCTGGATCAGTTATGCTACCCTTCTTGTAGACGGATGTGATGTGCTTTCCTCCAGCTGCTGGACATGCTTTTCCTGTCAGGGATCTGTTATTTAAAGAGGGCCTAACTTAGCCACAGATTTGATATACACTCCTGGAAATTGAAATAAGAACACCGTGAATTCATTGTCCCAGGAAGGGGAAACTTTATTGACACATTCCTGGGGTCAGATACATCACAGAACCACAGGCACATAGACACAGGCAACAGAGCATGCACAATGTCGGCACTAGTACAGTGTATATCCACCTTTCGCAGCAATGCAGGCTGCTATTCTCCCATGGAGACGATCGTAGAGATGCTGGATGTAGTCCTGTGGAACGGCTTGCCATGCCATTTCCACCTGGAGCCTCAGTTGGACAAGCGTTCGTGCTGGACGTGCAGACCGCGTGAGACGACGCTTCATCCAGGCCCAAATATGCTCAATGGGGGACAGATCCGGAGATCTTGCTGGCCAGGGTAGTTGACTTACACCTTCTAGAGCACGTTGAGTGGCATGGGATACATGCGGACGTGCATTGTCCTGTTGGAACAGCAAGTTCCCTTGCCGGTCTAGGAATGGTAGAACGATGGGTTCGAAGACGGTTTGAATGTACCGTGCACTATTCAGTGTCCCCTCAACGATCACCAGAGGTGTACGGCCAGTGTAGGAGATCGCTCCCCACACCATGATGCCGGGTGTTGGCCCTGTGTGCCTCAATCGTATGCAGTCCTGATTGTGGCGCTCACCTGCACGGTGCCAAACACGCATACAACCATCATTGGCACCAAGGCAGAAGCGACTCTCATCGCTGAAGACGACACGTCTCCATTCGTCCCTCCATTCACGCCTGTCGCGACACCATTGGAGGCGGGCTGCACGATGTTGGGGCGTGAGCGGAAGACGGCCTAACGGTGTGCGGGACCGTAGCCCAGCTTCATGGAGACGGTTGCAAATGGTCCTCGCCGATACCCCAGGAGCAACAGTGTCCCTAATTTGTTGGGAAGTGGCGGTGCTGTCCCCTACAGCACTGCGTAGGATCCTACGGTCTTGGCGTGCATCCGTGCGTCGCTGCGGTCCAGTCCCAGGTCGACAGGCACGTGCACCTTCCGCCGACCACTGGCGACAACATCGATGTACTGTGGAGACCTCACGCCCCACATGTTGAGCAATTCGGCGATACGTCCACCTTGCCTCCAGCATGCCCACTATATGCCCTCGCTCAAAGTCCGTCAACTGCACATACGGTTCACGTCCATGCTGTCGCGGCATGCTACCAGTGTTAAAGACTGCGATGGAGCTCCGTATGCCACGGCAAACTGGCTGACACTGACGGCGGCAGTGCACAAATGCTGCGCAGCTAGCGCCATTCGACGGCCAGCACCACGGTTCCTGGTGTGTCCGCTGTGCCGTGCGTGTGGTCATTGCTTGTACAGCCCTCTCGCAGTGTACGGAGCAAGTATGGTGGGTCTGACACACCGGTGTCAATGTGTTCTTTTTTCCATTTCCAGGAGTGTAGAATGTGATAGGGGTTCCACCAAGTCCTGCTTTGTTCAGTTTTATTGATTTCAGCTGTTTCTCAGCACAACTAACATAAATATCTATATCACTCATTGTTGCAGTGGTATGGGATTTAAATTGGGGCAATACCTCTGGATTTTCATTTGTAAAGGAACATTTGAAAATTGAGTTCAGTGTCACTATTTATGATTTGCTAACTTCAATTCCGTCTACCTCCTTAGCCAACATGCCTCTGTCCCTCATGTGAAGGACCTAGGTTTGATTCTTGGTACTGCCAGGGATTTTTCCTTGGTGGGAGGGCTGGACTGGGAGACACTCTGCCTTATGATGCCAATTGAGGAGCTATCTGATTGAGAGGCAGTGGATCCAAGGTTGAAACCTCAACAATGGCTGAGCGTGCAGTGTGCTGAGCCCATGCCCCTCCATACCTGCATTCAATGATGAATGACTCAGAATGACATAGCAGTCAGTCAACTATAGCATGCTCTTCAGGCCCTAATTGTGGGTTTTCCCTTTCTTTTCCTTTTTTTCCTTTTTACCCCCAATTGCAGTACATGTCTTATCCATGAGTATCTGGACACTAACTCAGGTGCCACCAACAACCTCTAAATATGCCTAGAATTTCTTTGGAATTCGTGAGAGATCCTTCAATAATATTCTCCTATAATCCTTTTTGAAGGCTTCATATGTTGTCCACTTCATATCCAAACACATTTCATTCAGCAAAACCCCTACCTATAGATCCCTGCTTTGTTTTACATTTATTATGCATTAGTCTCTGTTGCTATAAAAGTCTCTTTACAGTGACCGGGAGGGACCCACCCATAATGAACTGTTCAACTAGTTATATATCTATGAAGTGTATGGTCAACTATTCCTCCAAACCTAAGCCACAGTTGTTGATTAGATGATCATTTCAGATGGAAAAACCATTATGGTTGATCAAAAAGGGTGGTAAATACTTCCATGTCTTAAGAATGCTTTGGGACTACTATAACTCTAAAGGACTCTTTGCACTTATCACGGAAATGTGCACAACCTGTACAGTATGGCAAGCCATTCTTTGGAAATACAAGTTGTTGAGATTTAAGATCACAGAGTTGTTGTCTTCTTTAGGAAACTTTATTGCTGCCAAGATCCCAAGGAAGGACACATCAATTACTAGTTCTCACCATTTAAATGGCCATCATCTTCAGATCACATAACAGAAAGAAGCCACTATGTTGACTACTGAAGCAAGATGCTTTGTCACAATCATGTTTACAGTTCCACACTCAAAAATTGTAGTTACAGTAAACAAGTATTAGATACACTATGCACCATTTCATTCTTCGGTATAACAGAGACATCATAGTGGTATAATGAGACAATATAAGGAGTCGTCCTTGTCTGGTAACAGCACTGGATGGAGCTGTCCAGCCGACAACAGTATCCAGACACTGCAGAGCCAGGTAATTATAAAAACATCATAATAAATGAAAGCAATATATGCTTGTTAATGTAAAGCCATAGTTGATATCAATGAATTATTTCTCTAATAAGTTGGCAATATGAGTAGGTCAGTGATTGAAATAAAAAAGGAAGCCAGTTGTTCTTTGGAAGTATGTGCTTCAGTGTAGTCATAGAAAAGAAATTCTGTGTTGTATCTCAAACAATAAAAGACTATCTCCAGATTTTAGAAACAGATATCTTGACAAAGTTCTGCAAAACAATAATTTTAAAAAAAATTGCAATAATGACAATGAAAGAGGTTTCTAGCTGTGAATACACAGAGCACTTTTGAAACGTTTATTTTTTGGTGTGTGTGTGTGTGTGTGTGTGTGTGTGTGTGTGTGTGTGTGTGTGTGTGTGTGTGGGCGCGCGCTATTATTATTGTCATGGAATTTACCAGAATACCTTGTGCAAAAATACATTCATGATGAAAGGGTGTTAGATTTGATGCTAAAAAATAGACCTAGTCAGTTTGAGGACATTCATATACAGACTGTAGCTAGTAAATATAATACAGTGATTGCAGAAAGGTACAAAAACCTTCACAAACTATTAGGAGAGTCCATGGTGATGGTAAATTTGATATGGAGATCACCTCTTTTCTTTTCATTTAATTCAGTTAATGAACATGCTGAGGAACTTTACCTCAAGCAGAAGCAAACTCTAGATTAAGTATTGGTATTAGAAAAGTGACTGATGGTGGCAGGACCTCTTTGGAATACAAACAATACCAATAGAAACTGACATTTTAAAAGGTGAAGTCCTTAAATGACAGTGTTTAAAATTTTATTGCCAGCGACAATCACTTTCATCTTTTCACATATGCCCATACAAACAGGATTTATAACATCTTCTGTAAGCACAAGCCATGTGTCGTCCCAGTCTCACAATTGTTTCTTATCTTTGATCACTTAAAATGCTATAGTATGCTTCTTGGTGTACAGGGCTCTGTAGATGAACAGTGATGAACAGAATTGGTCAGCTGTGAACAAATGAAAGGGACTGCTTTGGCAGTTGAATGCTGAAATGTCAAAAACTTCTTGAAAAACAGCACCTGCTACCCAAAGAGCAAAAATACAAACCAAGAAATCACAAATAGACAGATATTTGGATGCTAGAAAGCAATGCATGGAGCTTATAATATGTACTACAGAGAAATGCTTTTGAAGTATCTTTCACAAAACCCTAAGAAACTTTTCCTTGTATATAACACCTGTTTTCATCCCAAAAATTGGCAGCCACTCATTTGCTAATATAAGAACCAAAATAGATAAGGTACTTTTAAAAATAAAGTAAATAATGTTGTAATCACTCACTTGACATACCACTCTGAAGATGAATGGTACAGTAATTGAAGATGAATGCTACAGTAATTAACCTGTGAAGTGTTGCAAGTTATATGAAATCACACAATCTCAACACCACAGGGCCTGCCAGCATACTTGTCAGATTCTATGCAATGTCTGCAACTGAGTTAGCTCCACTTAACCATAATTTACAACAGATTCCTTAATCAATTCACAGTGGTTACATTCACTCACACAAAAGGCAACTAAACTAATCCCCAAAACTCCAAAATCACTGCCTTACATCACAGACCCATCCATAGCAGAGTTAGAACATGATATCCCACTTGGAAGGCACTCACTTTATCTGCAGCAACAAGGTTGGATTTTAAAACCACTGAATACATAAAATACAATTTGTGCTTCCCACATTACACAAAGAGCTAAGGTAGGTCTGAAAATAGATTGAAAACTTCTTCACATATAGAATTCAGGATGGATGAATACTTATTCACACCCACAGATGTGTTTTTAAGTGTACGCTAGAAAAATGAGTTGAGATTATTACTGCTCACTGATCATATCACATACACTGATGGAAGAAAAGATGACAACATGAAGGGGACATAAACAAGGTCCCTGCAGCAGTATGACTGTTCCTCTAAAATGTGGTAACATAGCTGTCTTCTCATCCATAACCAAGAAAATGAAAATTATCTTGTTTAGATGACAGTGTCAGTTGGAGTTTAACAAAAGTAGTTTGAATAATGAAATTAAATTATACATTGGCAATGAATTGGTAAATAAAGAGTCTAGTGTAAAATTCCTTGGCATAACAATCCAAAGCAACCTGGAATGCGACACACATATTGACTCCCTAGTAACTAAGTTGTCAAAAAATATATTTGCAATGAGTACTATTAGCAAGTTCTGTAAAGACACTGTAGTCCTAAAGACTGCATACCATGCTCTTTTCTCCTCTCACTTGAACTACAGTATTGAAATTTGGGGGGAAACAACCAAAGCTAATCTAGATAAGCTATTCATTCTTCAAAAAAGGGGTGTGAGAATAATCTATGGAGCAAAATATAGGGAATCTTGTCGCAACTTGTTTCCAAAAACAGGGGTGTTAACTGTTATAATCATATACATTCTAAAAGCCATATTGTTTGTGAAAAGACTGCACCCAAACACTTATTCATATTTCCACCAGCACAATATTAGAAATAAAGAAAGATTTTACATTGGCACCCACAGAGCAGCACTTTATGAAAAGAGACCTCAGTAAGCAGGTATAAAATTAGCTAATGCAGTGCATAGTGCAGTCTTCTTACAATTAAACTGAAACATCAGCTTAAGAAATTTTAAGTAGAACACCCTTTCTACACGTTAGAAGAGTACCATACTTATATGAAGAACAACAAATGCTTTTTGAAGTTATGTGAAAATAAATCAGTAAACATCTTATTGTAATTTTGTTGTAAATTAATGACATATTCAGAAGAATGTGGCTTGTTTATTGTACAAATAACTTTAAACATTGCAGTTTCTTTGTACATGTGAAGTGTACCTTTCAATGTTGAATAAAGCTATTATTATTATTATTATTATTATTATTATTGTTATTATTATTATTACCTGTACTTCTTAAAATAAGACAGATAACCTAATAAACACATACAGTAGTATGGAAGACTGAAGTTGTTTGGCAGAAAGCTCTGTTTGTGCGTTAACATTAGATTTGGCCCTCAGAAATTTTCAAACCCTAAAGCAGTGGATTTGCATGTCAGGTGGCAATACAGGCACATCCTCCAAACAGGAAAGAATGTTAGAGATTAACTTCTCATGAACACTGTTATCATTAAAGATAGATACTACCTATAAAGTAATAGGGTTGGATGTACAAAGTGGGTGTTCTTCACAAACCTGTCTGTTACCAAGTCAGTATTAAGGCAAGTAACCCGTAGACTACACTATGGCTAAGCTATTCTTTGCCATGCACTTTAGCAGAGTGAACTTCTATGGAGTGCTTACAGATTGAAGTTTTGTTTCAGAACAGATGCTTTTGGGCACCTCAGTTAATACACTACACAGTTTAGTGTTAAAAATGCCTTATTTTAAGGATGATTGTTGAACAGATGTCCTGACATCACAGAGTGTTTCTGTTCACTCAATTTATATGCAAGGTCTGTAGTGTATCGTTACAAGCCCAAGAACATGCATGCTGGCATGTGACTTTATGTTACTGACCTTATAGAAAATCCGAGTCCTACATGGAGTATATGTCACTAGGCCACCAATCGAGTCTAACAATCCAGTGTGGTGCCTGATACAGCTGGCCTCAATATGAAGCATATCTATTCCTGGATCTATGGGTGCCTTGTCTGGCAAAAAGGGTGCAGAAGGTGGAGGGGCAGCACTAGGAGGTGCTAGGGTAACAGCTGCACACATGATAAGTTGGTAAATTCTAAAGTTGCACTGGGATGATAATAAGTAATGATGAAATGTTCAGGAACATTGTATCTACACTTGTTTTAGACACAATGTCTCTCCTTTTCACCTGGAAATAATCCTGGAAAATTTATCAGTATATTGGAGATCTCCTGAGGTAATATTACCAAATAGTCACATTTCACACTCCAAATATGGCTTTTTGTCAAAAAGTTATGGTTTTCCTTACAAAGAGTGAGATGTTGGTAAGTTCCAAATAGTCCAGTTGGTTTCCAAACGAATTCGCTAGACTGTAGCTTACTGAGCTTACTAAGGAGAACATCATTCATGTGGTGTATGTGCAGAAAGGTAACAATTATTGGTACTGTTACCTGATGAAAAATGTAGAGACAAAGAACATTGTGGCTGGAGGCTAATTTTTAATACTAGGGAATTCTTGGAGAGATCCTGTGCCTCAATATCAAACAGCAATGTAACTGTGGGATAGGAAACAAAGTAATGATGTGGCACTTGTAGAGTTCAACTGTGTGCTTGAGGAAGTATGCTGTTGGAGACTATAACATGGAACCTTATAGCCAAGAGTAAGTCTGAGCACACTGTCATAATTAATATGTAAAAGAGAATTTCATATTATTTCACATGGAAGAAATGAATGGGGGGTGAGTAAGTGGTTTGTGCACAGAGAAAAGGGCAGTGGGGAGTGGGGAGGGGTCAGCACTAGGAGTTGCTACTGCAATAGCTACACACATGGAAAGTTGGTTAACTGTAAAGTTGCACTTGGGCTATGAAATGTCCAGCAACATTGTAGTAAAATCTGTTTCATATGGAGTTGAGGCATTATAGGTGTGAATGGTAGTAATTGTGTGTGTGAGTACCAAGAATAAGAAAGTCACTGACTACTAAAGGACAAAAAATATAGTAAGTCTCTGTGGCTAAGTAGGTGTCAGACAAAGGTTCAGGTTCAGTCCTTAGCTGGTTTGGGGAGTTTTCCAGTCAGTTATCGCTTCTTTCATGCTGACAACGATTTTTTTTTTTTTTTTTTTTTTTTGCGAAAAATAATAAGGTGCATCATGGTTTAGAGTTAGTGTTAAACTAGAGGTCTCCTTACAACTGTCTTGGTAACTTTGTTCTAAGGCCAGAGGAAGGCAACGTCATTTCTCTGTAATACTGGTGCCAATCCTGACAAAACACAATGGTCCTCAAACCAATCTCCAATCTCCAATTTGAGGATTGCTTTACTTTTATACACAACAAAGAATATGTATTGGTTTAAATTTGAGGAGATTGCTTTTCTAGCACCAAAGACTTACGAACACTATTCCTTATGTTTCATGATGGAAATAGAGGAGCTAAGTGTTACTAGGAAAGGGATGTGTCATTTTCAGTCTATATCAGTAAATTCAGGTTATGTGCAAGAGTACGAGACTTGCTTTTGCATTCAAAGTGATCGCACTGCTAAGTGCAGTTAACATGAAGAAATTTGTCTCACAAGGAGTAGCGAGACCAACGACAGGTGTTTAGCTACTATACTATATATGGAATGGAAGGTGACTTATCTTGGTGTACTACTGTTATATTTCTGTCTGATGTCACTGATTCATTTTAGCATATACCGAGCTAGTTGGCACAGTGGCTAGCACACTGGACTCGCATTCAGGAGGACAGCGGTTCAATCCTGTGTCCGGCCATCCTGATTTAGGTTTTCTTTGATTTCCCTAAATTGCTCCAGGCAAATGCCGGGACAGTTCCTTTGAAAGGGCACGTCTGCCTTCCTTCCCTAATCCAATGAGACTGATGACCTCGCTGTTTGGTCTCTTCCCCCAAACAAACCAATCTCCTCTTTTTAGCATACTTACCAGTCAGAAACACTATGTTGTGAGTGTCACAGCTGGGTGCAAAAAGTCAGCATTTCAGGAACGAAGGTAACTGTGCCTTTAGAATTTCTTCATATTTGATATTATTATATCAGTCACTTGACAAAATTAGCGATAAATGTAACATCGCCGACAAAGAAGTTTGATCTTACCTAGACGTGAGGAAACATGAATTCCAGTCACAAACGCAAGCAACTAATAAGAGAGATAAGAATGAAAAGTTTATGAAATACACATTGTGCTAGCAAGATTTTTGTGCACGAATGTAAAATTTTTCCTGGGTCCAGTAGCATGTCATGCCTGCTTTTTAAAATGCACTCTAAAGGGGGAAAAAATACGCACCACAAAAGAATTTTCTGGATGGGACGGAAGTTGGTTGGGAGTGTATCAGGCAGCGCAAATGTCTGCTTGAGCACAGCTAAAAAGGGACAGGCCAACAAAATGTGGACCACCGTCAAAGCTGCCCTGCAGCGACATAGAGGCGGGTCCTCACGACACAGTAAATAACTGTGCGTCAGCCGGGTGTGGCCAATGCGGAGACGACAAAGCACAACTGAGTGCCACACGTTCGTCATCTCCTTGATAGCATGGATGACCGCCACACATTCGTCATCTCCTTGATGGCATGGAGTTTATTGGGTGTGGTCAGATCGCGACATGCAGCGTCCCAAAGCGCGAAAACTTTGTGGCGTAAGAATGCTCGCAAATCAGTCTCTGGGAGGCCAACGTCCAGAGATGGTTTACTGGTGGCATATTTGACCATGCGGTGTACATGTTCATTGCCTGGTATCCCAACATGGCCCGGGGTCCACACAAAGGCCACAGAGCGGCCGCAACGGGCAAGAGTATGGAGGGACTCCTGGATAGCTAGCACCAGACGAGAGCAAGGGAAACACTGGTCGATAGCTCGTAAACTGCTCAGGGAGTCGCTACAGATAACGAAGGACTCACCTGAGCAGGAACGGATATACTCTAGGGTACGAAAGATGGCGACCAGCTCAGCAGTGAAAACGCTGCAGCCAGCCGGCAATGAATGTTGTTCGTGGTGGTCCCCTAGAGTGAGAGCATAACCGACACGACCAGCAACCATCGAACCAGCAGTGTAAACAATGCCAGAGCCCTGATACATGTCAAGGATGGAAAGAAGGCGGCGGCGGAAGACCTCCAGAGGGACTGAGTCCTTCGGGCCCTGTGCCAATTCGAGCCGAAGGCAAGGGCGGGCCACAGACCACGGGGGTGAACGCAGGGGGGCCCAGAAACGAGGTGGAAGAGGGAAAACTCCAAGCCCAGAGAGAAGCTCTTTGACGCGAACCACGATCGTACAACCCGACCGGGGCCAATGTTCTGGGAGATGGACGACCGACTGAGGGAACAGGAGATGATAATTAGGATGCCCGGGTAAGCTACAAACATGCGTAGCATAAGCGGCCAGTAAACGTCGGCGCCGTCACCGCAGTGGAGGGACACCTGCCTCCACAAGTATGCTGTCCACAGGGCTGGTCCGGAAAGCACAAGTGGCAAGTCGGATCCCCCTGTGAAGGATTGAGTCCAGCAACGCAGATGGGGATGCTGAACCATAAGCCAGGCTCCCATAATCCAGACGGGACTGGATTAACGCCTGGTAGAGCCATAAGAGGATAGTCGGCGCCCCTGCTGGTGTGGCTCAAGCATCGCAGAGCATTAAGATGCCACCAACACATCTGTTTAAGCTCAAATGGCTCTGAGCACTATGGGACTCAACTGCTGTGGTCATTAGTCCTCTAGCACTTAGAACTACTTAAACCTAACTAACCTAAGGACATCACACACATCCATGCCCGAGGCAGGATTCGAACCTGCGACCGCAGCAGTCGCACGGTTCCTGACTGCGTGCCTAGAACCGCGTGACCACCGCGGCCGGCTATGTTTAAGCTGTCGAATATGTGGGAGTCAAGTCAACCGGGCATCAAAAACCACACCCAAAAACCGATGTGTCTCCACCGCAGCAAGAAGTTCGCTGACAAGATAAAGCCGCGGCTCAGGGTGAACTGTTCGTCGTCCGCAGAAATGCATAACGCAGGTCTTGGCAGCCGAAAACTGGAAGCCAAGACTGCGCCTTGCGGATAGCGCCCTGCAGCTGACGTTCAGCAGCTGCAATGCCAATGGAGCTATAGTAGAGGCAGATGTCGTCAGCATACAAGGAAGCTGAGACAGACGTTCCCACCGCCGAAGCGAGCCAGTTAATTGCAATTAAAAACAGGCAGACACTTAGGACAGATCCCTGTGGTACCCCGTTCTCCTGAACTCGGGAGGAACTATGGGAGGCCGCGACTTGCACGCGGAAGGTACGATGCGACAGAAAATTTCGTAGGAAAATCGGCAGTGGACCGCGAAGACCCCAACCATGAAGCCATGTGATGGCACCATCTCGGATCGTACGCCTTCCGCATGTGGAAAAAGACAGCGATGAGGTGCTGACGGTGGGCAAAGGCCGTACGGATGGCTGACTCCAGGCTCACCAGATTGTCGGCGGCAGAGCAGCCTTTACGGAACCCACCCTGAGACGGAGCCAGAAGGCCCCAAGACTCGAGTACCCAACTCAACCGCCGACTCATCATGCGTTCAAGCAACTTGCAAAGAACGTTGGTGAGGCTAATGGGACGGTAGCCGGGTTTCCAAATGGGGATAACAATGCTTTCCCGCTATTGTGACGGAAACTCACCCTCGACCCAGATACGGTTGTAAAGGTCGAGGAGGCGTCGCTGGCAGCCCACTGAAAGGTGTTTGAGCATCTGACAGTGGATGCGATCTGGCCCAGGAGCTGTATCAGGGCAAGCGGCTAGGGCAATTTGGAATTCCCACTCACTGAATGAACCCTTGTAGGATTCAGGATGGCGGGTGTGAAATGAAAGGCTCCGACGTTCCACCGGCTCTTCAATGGAGCAGAAGGCCAGTAGATAATTCGCAGAAGCGGAACTCAGAGCAAAATGCTCAGCCAAACGGTTTGCAATTACGTCGGAGTCAGTACAAACTGCACCATTCAGTGAGAGCGCAGGGACGCTAACAGGGGTCCGATAGCCATAGAGGCGCCTAATCTTGGCCCAAACCTGCGATGGAGAGATATGGAGCCCAATGGTGGAGACATACAGTTCCCAGCACTCCTGCTTGCGTTGGCGAATAAGGTGGCGGGCCCGTGCATGCAGCCGTTTAAAGGCGTTGAGGTGTTCTATTGAGGGGTGTTGCTTGTGACGCTGGAGCGCTATCCGGCGATATTTAATCGCCTCAGCGATCTCAGGCGACCGCCAAGGCACAGTCCTCCGCTGAGGGGACCCAGAAAGACGGCGAATGGCAGATCCTGCGGCAGTAACGATGCCGGTGGTGACCGAGTGAATCACCGCATCAATGGCTTCATTAGAAAGAGTCGCAATAGCGGCCATGGAGGAGAACAAGTCCCAGTCCGCCTTATTCATAGCCCATCTGCTAGGGTGCCCAGAAGAGTGACGCTGTGGCAGTGACAGAAAGATTGGAAAGCGGTCACTACCACACAGGTCGTCATGCACATTCCATTGGACAGACTGAGTACGTGCCATGCGCCACACTGAAGTGTGTGAAGGCACCATCATTTAAAGTGGAAAGGTCGAGCTGTGTCAATACATGCTCAACGGTGGTGTCTTGACTTGTTGCCACTGACCCACCCCACAGAGGGTTATGGGCGTTGAAGTCGCCCAGTAACAGGAAAGGTGGCGGCAATTGGGCCATCAGCGCAGCCAGGACATGCTGTGGGACATCACCATCCGGTGGAAGATAAAGACTGCAGATAGTAACAGCCTGTGGCGTCCACACCCGAACAGCGACAGCCTCTAAAGGTGTTTGTAGAGGGACAGACTCGCTGTGAAGGAAGTGAAGGACATAGATGCAGACATCACCAGATACCCTTTCATAAGCTGCCCGGTTCCTACAATAACCCCGATAGCCACGGAGGGCTGGGGTTCACATTGCTGGAAACCAAGTTTCTTGAAGAGCAATGCAGAGGAAAGGGTGAAGGCTGAGAAGTTGTCAGAGCTCAGCAAGATGGTGGAAGAAACCACTACAATTCCACTGGAGGATGATATTGTCCATTGCTGAGAAAGGCGTGAAGGGACTAGGGAGGCAGATTACACCGCTGCGTCACCTGCTGCCTCGGATTGAGCACCTGTGCAAGTGCTATCCATTGCGTCTGAGGGACCAGCGAGATCCAGGTCCTCAACGGACGCCAGAATCTCCATCGCATCTTCTGAAGCAGAGCTGGAACGTTGCGGTGGAATGGGTGCCACCGCAATGTCGGGATTCTTGGGAGCCTTTTTCTTTGCCTGCTTTACACGCTGTGCCTTTGGTGGTTCTGGCTGGGAGGGCCTCACTGGGTCAGTCTCAGGGACGAACGAGGACCGTGAGGCCCTACGACCAGCGACCGGTGGTTGTTTCAGTCAATTGTGGGTGTCCGCTTTGGCACTGGGCAAAGCCTGGGATGGGAGGACCCCAAGGGCGAGGGAAGTGGGAACTAATGTCCCCAATGGTTGGGGTGGTGTTGCTCCTGAAGTAGATGGAGCAGGAGCAACAGAGAGTGAAGTGCCCCCCCACAACCAAGGGAGCCGGTGGATTCTGTCACAGCAGAGAGCCAACTGTACGTTACGACAAAGGAGATGATAGAACCGTTGTTGAAGCAGCGGCATAGGTTGATGGTATTGGGACAGGATGTAGCTGCTCAAATTTCCGCCTAGCCTCGGTGAAGGTCAGGCGGTCCAGGGCCTTATATTCCATTATCTTCCGTCATTTCTGGAATATCCTACAGTCCGGTGAGCAGGGGGAGTGGTGTTCTCTGCAGTTAACACAGATGGGAGGCGGGGCACATAGAGTATTGGGATGCAAAGGACGTCCACAATCTCGACACGAGATGCCGGAAGTACATCGGGATGACATATGCCCAAACTACCAGCATTTAAAACACCACATTGGAGGAGGGATATATGGTTTCACATCACAGTGGTAAACCATCACCTTGACCTTTTTGGGTAAGACATCACCCTCGAAGGCCAAGATGAAGGCACCGGTGTCTACCTGATTATCCCTTGGACCCCGAAGTGAACACCTCGTCGTTCTAGGTTGGCGCGTAGTTCATCGTCCGACTGCAGAAGAAGATCCCTGCAGAATATAATACCCTGGACCATGTTTAAACTCTTATGGGGCGTGATGGTAACTGAAACATTCCCCAACTTATCGCAAGCGGGCAACCTCCATGACTGGGCAGAGGATGCTGTTTTGATTAGAACTGACCCTGAGCGCATTTTGGACAAGCCCTCCACCTCACCGAACTTTTCCTCTAAATGCTCCACAAAATACTCAGGCTTGGTCGACATAAATGATTCGCCATCAACTCGCGTACAGACGAGGTACTGGGGTGAATAATCTCCATTGCCTTCTTTAGCCATATGTTCCTCCCATGCAGTGGCCAGGGAGGGAAATGATCTCGGATCGTATTTCTTGCCACTGAGGGTAGACCTCGATCGCTTAAAGACTGCTGGTGGGGGCCCACCAGCGAGAGATGATGTACCACGCTTCATTGCGGGTCATCCTCCCTGATGCCACCCACTCCGACCAGGGGCTCTCCCCACGAGCGCCACCCAGCTACAGCAAAGGCCACCTGGCAGGATAGCCTTTGCCAGGAGTGCTGATGCCCCAGACAGATAGGTATCGACTCGTTGGCATATGTGGGGAGGTAGCACCGCAGGCGTCAGCAGTGCAATCCCTGTGTAGTCAGGGGGCTAGCACCAAGAGGGTACATGACGACCCCACCACAACGGACTGGCTACCGTGCTGGATTTCGGGTGTCGAATATCCATGTATATCATGAGGGCGAAGATGGAAGTGCACAATGGAGGGAATGTATGCTACCCAGAACACGCTGCAGCTGGTGTGGCCGGAAGATCAATGTAAGTCTAACTCCATGACAATATCGGGTGTGCCAGATCTTAGGGCAAGATGGATTTAAGATGCACCACGTAAGGCGTCCTTCCCCAAATGGTACGCACTAACGGAAAATTTGGGAAGGTAGTGGTCAAACCCCTTAGGGGATCATCACATTAAAGGCCAAAACAGTTGAGACTCCTTTTAGTCGCCTCTTACGACAGGCAGGAGTACCGCGGGCCTATTCTTACCCTCGGACCCACAGGGGGGAATCCCAAGCTGGTTGAAGGGCCCTGCACGTAATGCTCCAAATACTGGGGGGAGATCCGGCGAACTTGCTGACCAAGCTAGGGTTTGGCAAGCATTAAGACAAACAGTTGGAATTCTGGCTGTGTGCGGGCGGGCATAATTTTGCTGAACTGTAACCCAGGATGGGTTGCCACAAAGGGCAACAATATGAGGCATAGAATATCGTCGACGTACAGTTGTGCTGTAAGTGTGCCGCGGATGACAACCACAGGAATCCTGCTATGAAATGAATTGGCATCACAGATCATCACTCCTGAATGTCGGGTCGTATGGCAGGCGACAGTCACGTTGGTACGCCATTGTTGTCCGGGGCGTCTCCAGAAACATTTTTTCCTGGGCATCGGAACTCAGTTCGAAGCGGGACTCATTACTGAAGACATTTCTACTCCAGTCAACGAGATTCCAGGCCGAATGTGCCCGACACCACCGAAAATGGGCTTGTTGGTGTACAGACGTCAATGGTAGTTGGCTCAAGGAGCGTCGTAAGTTCAGACCCCTTACTGTGAGCCGCCTATTAATGGCCTTCGTCGTCACTGATGCACTAGTTGCACGTTGGATCGGTGGTAATGATGAACTCGGGGCTGTCTGATGATTGCTCGGTACTCTCGTCCAGTCGTCTCTCTGGGTCGATCGATTCCTTCTTGACGCTGTGTTCAGCCAAGGTTCACCCATTCCTGCCAACATTGTTGAATACTGGCATCGCTCCTGTTCAAATGTCTAGCGATTCGCCGATTACTCCAATCGGCTAGTTTGTCCTCTCTCAAATGCTGATATCGGTGTATAATGTTCGCGTGCCTGTCTGTGAGGGATAGTTACTGTCCACATGAGTACACGGAATGAAATTCGCGAAGACCGGTACGGTATCGATACGTTCGCAATTTACTGTCCTTGCAAAGCTGCTCAGTGACACTGCGCTGCAGCGTCACTCATTCGTACATCGGCTGCCAAAGTTTACAATTTTGTATTTTCAATATACCCACAAAGTCAACGTAAACAACGGTCGGAACGTTCTACTAATTTTTCAGTTCTTGGACTATAGAAATCGGCTCCTTGATCGCGCAGCCATTCGAGAATCGCTGCGTGAACGTCCTCATTGGCGGAAAGTATCTCTCCTTTCAATTTCTTTTTTTCCCTCTAAACCCTGAATATTATCGTCTGTGGTCAATGTCGATGGCCTTCTTTCCCGACTAGCATCATCCACGTCTTGCTCAAACTCTTCGCATCATTTCACTTCTGCTGGATGCGGAGACTGCATTTGGTCCATATACCGTCAGAATTTCACGGTTAATTTGTGTGACATTCAGACGTTTTTCCCATAAGAATCGTACTGCCCACGTACTTCAACTTTGGGGTACATTTCCTGCTGTCGTGTCATTCCACTGGCTCACTGTGATGTTCCTATTATCCTATCGCAACAGACCTATATCTGCAGGACACCTGTAACACGTACTGTCTTCTGACAATGCGCCACTCTTGTTGCACAATGATCTTGGCGTAGGACAACACGAGTAACTTACTTTTCGAAGTCCCCACATATAAGATTAAGAAAGAAGCCAGTTTTCCACCTGGCTCGTAATACAGTACCGCTACTAAATAAATAGCCACTGAAGAACTGTGCAACTGCTGCTTCATTAATCAGTAGTATCAACACAATGAAATAGTGAAATTATTCTGCTCTGAACACTACTCTACAAGAACAGAAAAAAATCTTACCTGATGACGAGAATGGAAAACGTGTTTGGTATGGCAAGATATTCTTAAAGGTAGAGACTAGAGCCATAGAACGTTATGTATGGTTGTTCTGTACTACAATATATAACGAAAGTCAAATGAAAACCGTACACCCGCCACAACGACATTCAAAAGTAATCATCAAACGCGTCAGGGCATTTATTCCACTGGGAGACCATCAATTTATGTTTCGTAGAATGCGGTCGGCCGCTGACGGATCCACACCCACACCCACTCTTGCACTTTCTCGTCCGACTGAAGCCGACGTATACGCCAGTCTTTCATCAGGTCGCCAATGATGTGAAAACCACACGGTGAAAAATCCGAGCTGTACGGACGATGTTGCAACGCTGAAGCGTGGCCTTTGTACGATTGGCACTCTAGGGGCACACGTTATCTACATCTACATCTACGTGATTACTCTGCTATTCAGAATAAAGTGCCTGGCAGAGGGTTCAATGAACCATCTTCAAGCTGTCTCTCTACCGTTCCACTCTCGAACGACACGTGGGAAAAACGAGCACTTAAATTTTTTTGTGCAAGCCCTGATTTCTCTTATTTTATCGTGATGTTCATTTCTCCCTATGTAGGTGGGTGGCAAGAGAATGTTTTCGCAATCGGAGGAGAAAACTTGTGATTGAAATGTCATGAGAAGATTCCGTCGCAACGAAAAACGCCTTTGTTTTAATGATTGCCACTCCAATTCACGTATCCTGTCTGTGACACTATCTCCCCTATTTCGCGATAATACAAAACGAGCTGACCTTTTTTGTACTTTTTCGATATCATCCGTCAGTCCCACCTGATGCGGATCCCACACCGCACAGCAATACTCCAGAGTAGGGCGGACAAACGTGGTGTAAGCAATTTCTTTAGTAGACCTGTTGCACCTTCTAAGTGTTACGCCAATGAATCGCAGTCTTTGGTTTGCTCTACCCACAATATTATCTATGTGATCGTTCTAATTTAGGTTATTTGTAATTGTAATCCCTAAGTATTTAGTAGAATTTACGGCCTTCAGATTTGTGTGACTTATCACGTAATCGAAATTTAGCTGATTTCTTTTAGTACGCATGTGAATAACTTCACAATTTTCCTTATTCAGTGTCAATTTCCACTTTTCGCACCATACAGATATATTATCTAAATCATTTTGCAAGTCGTTTTGATGATCTGATGACTTTACAAGACGGTAGATGACAGCATCATCTGCAAACAATCTTATTGTGCAACAGGATGCTTCTGTTCGACAGCATTCCTAGGCGTTTTGGCTTCGTGGCGTGTGACAGTTTCTTCAAAGTGTCTTTATAGCGCTGCTCGTTGATAGTGGTTCCACGCTCGAGGAACTCGTCGAGGAGAGGACCTCTGCAGTCGAAGAACAAGGTCATCATGTTCTTACCGGAACATGTGTGAATAGGTTTGGATTTCCTTGGCAGGGGAGATGTGGAATGTTTCCCCTGTTGACTCTGCCGTTTGTCCCTGGGCTTTCGGAATGCTGTCAGATGGAATCATCCTGCTTCACGATATCATACGTCACCACACTTCCAGTCGGGCGAAGGCTACGCTTCACCGATTTGGTTGGGACACACTGCGATATCCTCTGCACAGCCCGGATTATTCACCGTGTGATTTTCACATCTTTGATGAACTGTAGGAATACATGTATGGACGCCGGTTTCTGAACCTGACGAGGAAGTGCCAAGATTTGTGGAAAGATCAGCGGCCGACTGCCGTCTAGGAAACAGGAACTGATCGCCTCGTCTCTAAGTGAGATAAATGTCTTAACGCTGGTGGTGATTACTTTTGAATGGAACCATTCCATTGTCCCGTTGTGGCGACTGCTTGTTTTTCATTTGACTGCCCCTCATAGATGTTTGTATGAATGCAAAGTGATAGTTTTCTGTGATAGAATATTTCAATAATGCGGTTTTGACGATACGTGTTATACATAATTCAAAATAATGCTAATGTCACATTAAATTTGCGAAATCATTTTTTTTAAAAAACGTCCTGCTGTTCTCAGTTATGCTCAAGTCATATCTGGTGACATTTTAACGAACAATTAACTTGCTCTCCAAGGGCCTGCAAAGTGCATATTTAGTAGGGGTTAGACTATCTAAAGAAACATTATCAAGGGTTTCAGATGTAATAGTTATGCATAAATAAAAATATTAGCACAAGATAAGAGGGAAGTTGGAGAATTAAATCAACCCCAAAAGAAATGCTTGTACATGTGCTTCTTTTATAGTTTTTACTCTCGACACTTAAGGGTAGAGCGGGATATTTAAGCTCTGACCAATTGTGGAGTCAGTCAAATACCATGCAGGTACGTAGTGGGGCAAAGGGAGTCCCTGATGGAAACACTTGGGAGGAGATTTACAGTTTCTGCATTTGCCTCACAACCAAGAAAAACCCATGGTCAGAAACAGAGAACAGGGAGCAGTATGTCCTAGGCAGAATTATTAAAAGCTTAGAGTGCATGATACTATGTTTATGTGATTAAAGTCAACGACTTGCTAGATACTGCATGGTAAATATGACAGTGCCAATCGCAGGCTATGCGATTGTCGTATTTTCATACATATATCAACGCTGATACAAGATCATATGAATATTTGTCTCACACGTGAAATAAGGTTAGACATGTTATGTGTCAGTTATGATTTACTCCGCCCAGTTCTAGGAGGTTAATATACACTATGTGATCAAAAGTATCCAGACGCCACCAAAAACATACGTTTTTCATATTAGGTGCACTGTGCTGCCACCTACTGCCAGGTACTCCATATCAGCAACGTCAGTAGTCATTGGACAGCGTGAGAGAGCAGAATGGGGCGCTCCGCAAAACCCACGGACTTCGAATGTTTTCAGGTGATTGAGTGTCACTTGTGTCATACGTCTGTACGCGAGATTTCCACACTCCTAACCAGCCATCGGTCCACTGTTTCCGATGTGATAGTCAAGTGGAAACGTGAAGGGACACGTACAGCACGAAAACGTACAGGCTGACCTCGTCTGTTGACTGCCAGATACCGCCGACAGTTGAAGAGGGTCGTATTGTTAATAGGCAGACATCTATCTAGACCATCAGGCAGGAATTCCAAACTGCATCAGGATTCACTGCAAGTACTATGACAATTAGGCGGGAAGTGAGAAAACTTTGATTTAATGGTCGAGCGGCCACATATAACGCCGGTAAATGCCAAAAGATGCCTCGCCTGGTGTAAGAAGCGTAAACATTGGACGACTGAACAGTGAAAAAACATTGTGTGGAGTTACGAATCACTGTAAACAATGTGGCGATCCGATGGCAGGCTGTGGGTATGGCGAATGCCCGGTGAAAGTCATCTGCCAGCGTGTGTAGTGCCAACAGTAAAATTAGGAGGCGGTGGTGGTATTGTGTGGTTGTGTTTCTCATAAGGGAGGGAGGTTTTGCACCCCTCGTTGTTTTGCGTGGCACTATCACAGCACAGGCCTTCGTTGATGTTTTAAGCACCTCCTTGCTACCAACTGTTGAAGAGCAATTCGGTTACACGACAATACCATCCCTGTAATGGACTGGTCTACACAGAGACCTGGCCTGAATCCTATAGAACACCTTTGGGATGTTTTGGAACGCCGACTTCGCGGCAGGCCTCACCGACCGACATCGATACCTCTTCTCAGTGCAGAACTCCGTGAAGAATGGGCTGCCATTCCCCAAGAACCCTTCCAGCACCTGAGTGAACGTATGCCTGCGAGAGTGGAAGCTGTCATCAAGGCTAAGAGTGGGTCAACACCATATGCAATTCCAGCATTACCGATGGAGGGCGCCACGAACTTGTAAGTCATTTTCAGCTACGTGTCCGGATACTTTTGATCACATAGTGTATTATAGCGAAAAATCGTACTATCTCTGCAATTTACAAGGTGAGGCCGCAGGGGTGGGATAGTGTTTTTGAAATTGTCTATATTGTGAAGTAGGTTAATATCTCAACTATCACACACTGCAGTCATTCACCCTGGTAGGCCCTTGCTTGCGAATTACTGACGAGAAAAATATCGGAATTTTGCGTGATGCTCAATACCATTAACATATTAGTATCATATTGACTGGTGTAGTGGATATGATTAGGCCTTGACGTGCAAAACGTTACGGATTTGAAGCCTATCAAGTACTTCAAATTATTATTTTTTAAAGTTTTTATCGAAATGACGTATATAATTATTTTTCTTCGGTTAATTGGTTTAAATGTAATTTTTTATTTCTATTCCTTAGTCACAGCATTTTAATCATTGTATCTAATTCTTCATTTGCTCTCATTTTTCGTTCTATAGTTTCTTTCCTGTATGAAATTTTTGTTCGCGTGATTTTAATTAATTTTATGTGCCCACGTCGTGCCACAGGATCACCAGGTCGTGCTCCGTTCGTTTTATCAGCCTATTTTTTCGTCCATGTTACTGCATTCATTATTTATATTCCTCATATTTCTTGTTTTTCGTTTTACATATAATCCCTACTTTCCTTTAAATCTTCATCTGCATATTTTGTCTATAATGCAATAGAAATTTACGTTATGTTTTAAATGTTTGTACGACGATTACCATCCGAAAAATGCACATTTCTTAACGAAAAATACACTTTTGACGCTGTTGCACAATCAATATAAATAGATTATTTCGTATTTTGTATTTTAACCGATAGATTGGCATTTTCAAATATTTACTTATTTTAACTGATGAATATGATTAAATTCACATTCACAAAAATTCCGAGCGAAAAAAAATTACATAAAGAAAAAATGAGAGGGAATGAAAAAATCATACAATGATTAAAATATCACAAAGGACACAAATAAAAATTACATTTAAACCAGTTACTCGAATAACAATAATGATCGAAATCATTTTCACAAAGATTTAAAAATAAGAAGAATGTAAAGCATCTAACAAGATTTGAACCCACAATCTTCAACATGTGAAGGTCTTTCCCTAGCCATTACAATATGCAAACAGTTTACAAGAGTCTTCTGTTTTATTGCTATTGAGCAGCACGTAAAATTCAGATTTTTTTTTCATCGATTACTTGCAAACGATGGCCCAACCTGGTGACTGGTTGCAGGGTGTGATACGTGGGATCTTAACCTGCATCACCATATAAATGACTTCAAAAAGTCGATCCCTTCGCTGGGGCCCCTCTCCTTGTCAGTGTTCAAAACAATTTACCAAAGTAAGCATGGACAAACGTCTAGAAGTAGTCAGAGGCTCTCTCAAGTATTGTTTCCTCTCTATCTCCAAACCACAGTTGTCAGTTATACCACGATTCCAGGCTCTACCTACATGAAAGGAGAACTTCGTACAGCTAAACCGGCTGTTCGATTCTACTTAATCGCAACGAAGAGAGTTGCTCGGTTATTCATTGTCCTCACGCAAAGTCCTCTTACGGTTTTGCAGTACTTAGAAGACTGCTTAGACGTCTCGGAATGTAGGGAAAAGTGAAAGTAAAAAGGAAGCACGTACCGTCGAGCAGCATCTTGGTGGCGATGGCGGTGGGGATGCCGACAGCGCGAGACATGGCGGAGTGCCCCGCCGGCGTGCCGTACAGCACCATGTTGATTCCACGCTTCTCGCGCCGCCCGTCCGGCCACAGGATGCCCACGTCGTGCCGTAGGATCACCAGGTCGCGCTCCGTGCGTTCTGACACACAAAAAACCTCTGCCTAATCCGCCTCCTCTTAAGCGTAAGCTGCAACTTGTCCTGAAATTTTTTATACTAGGTAGGTGCAAAAGTTCGTAGCGTTTTTCTTTTGCATGCTGGTATTATGCAGACAGCATATTCTGGCAGTCGGCCGCGATTGTAAACAAACGAGAATTTAGACTGCCCGAAGGAAGGGAAGCGGTGCGAGGACAAGAGCCCCGCCTCCATCTCGGACTGCCACCCTGCGTCCTCGTTCTGTGCTTCTAAGAAAGCAAAACTGACAATTCATGGAAATGAAATTAGCGTTTGGCGTCATTGGCCGGGAGGCCCCTGACGGGGCAGGTCCTGCCGCCTTGGTGCAGGTCTTATTACATTCGACGCCACATTGGACGACCTGCGCGCCGGATGGGGAGGAAATGATGATGAAGACAACACAACACCCAGTCCCTGAGCGGAAAAAATCGCCGACCCCGCCGGGAATCGAACCCGGGCCCGTAGGACGGCAATCCGTCACGCTGACCCCTTTTTGATCGTTGCATTTGGTCTGGGCGGACGTCACATGACATCAGTCCAAGTTGATCTTTGATTCCTTTACTCATTTTTTTTTTTTTTATTATTACAGAGGGCCACCGCCTCTCTGACCGAACACGCTGAGCTACCGTGCCGGCGAGCACTCAGCTATCGGGGCGCAAACATAACATTCATAAGGATCGCTAATTCCTTTTGTGGTGGTGAGAGTTGCATTCGAATCCCTTCATGCACTCATTCAAAAATAAGAAAAAAGGAAACAAGGAATCCATAACTCAAAGCAAACTGGGGCACAAAAAGCATTTAGTAGTGGTTACAGTGCAACTGTTTGCTGCGGTTGGCAGTGGTAGTTCAGACCAGGGCTCTACCAGTATCTTACGCAACCGTAATTAAAAACACTCCCAGCCTAAAACTGCCACTGTATACTGTCCGCATAATATTTCGGTTGCTATTGGTTTATTTATCAATTGTCATTTTTTTTATTTCTAGCTCGCTTGCTATTTGATTTTACAAATTTTCGTTTTGTCATTTGGAGATAGTGAGTGGAGCTGTGAATGCTATAAAATGGAGTTCCAAGTGGAGAAATCAGAACATTTCCGACATATTCTTCCGTTTGAGTTCAACAGAGGCATGACAGCAGCGGAGGCAGCCAGAAACATTTGCGCCGTGTATGGGAATAATGCCGCCGGACAGAACACTTACCGGCCGGTGTGGCCGAGCGGTTCTAGGCGCCTCGGGCATGGATGTGTGTGATGTTCTTAGGTTAGTTAGGTTTAATTAGTTCTAAGTTCTAGGCGACTGATGACCTCAGAAGTTAAGTCGCATAGTGCTCAGAGCCATTTGAACCATTTTGAACAGAGCACTTTCTAAGGAGGATCGTTTCGATATTAGCGAGCCACCACGTTCGTGAAGATCTTCGGTGTTTGATGAAGATGGTTTAATGCATTAATTTACAATGACCCACGTCAGTGTACTAAAGAACTGGCGAATGTGATGAACTGTGATCATTCCAGCATCGTGCAACATATACATGCAATGATGACGGTTCAGAAATCAAGTGTATGGGTACTGCATGCTCTAATCCAAAAACACAAAAATCGGTGGATGGCCATACGTGCATCTCTGCTTGCTCGTCATCAATTGGCTCGAATTATCCTGAACCGTTACTGATAATGAGAAATGTTGACTTTGTTGTCTTTATGCAAACGTGCGGCCGCACGGGATTAGCCGAGCGGTCTCAGGCGCTACAGTCGTAGACTGTGCGGCAGGTTCGAGTCCTCCCTCGGGCATGGGTGTGTGTGTTTGTCCTTAGGATAATTTAGTTTAAGTAGTGTGTAAGCTTAGGGACTCATGACCTTAGCAGTTAAGTCCCATAAGATTTCACACACATTTGAACATTTTGAACAGCTAACGTGCGGAAACGAAAGGAATAGTTGAGCCCAAACAAAGCAATAACTCCCCCTATAAAGACCTGCACGCGTCCACAAAAGATAATGTTATGCACCTGGTGGAACTGCGACGGTGTGGTATACTACGAATGGCTTCTCCAAGCATCACTGCTGACATTTATTGTCAACAACTGAGATGTCTTGCAGACGCAATCCAAGAACAACGACCAGGAAGACTGCGTGAAGTGATGCTACTCTATGACAACGCCCATCCGCATTCTGCTACACTTTCTTGTGTCCTCATATTTTCACCTTTTTCGCTCTCTATCGAAGAACCTTCATGGAACTTCTTTTCCGCATGAAGATGCGGTCTATACATGGCTCCACGAGTTCTTCGCCTCAAATCCACGTAATTTTTACATTTACGGGATCGAAAAGTTACCCCAGCTTTGGCAGTGAAGGAGAATATATTATTGATGACTAAACTCCCTGTTACGAGCATCTGTTGTGTGTATTAGACCTATAGGAAAACGCTACGAACTTACGTACCAGCCTACTAATCATAATCAAGAAAAAGACTCTAAAAATGATTTGTGGTAACGGATATATACAAATAAAAAAAAATCAATTGTCAGACCTGTGTTATCAGTCACTGAGCGGGTTGCTCTGTGTGTGATGTCCTTAGGTTAGTTAGGTTTAAGTAGTTCTAAGTTCTAGGGGACTGATGACCTAAGATGTATAGTCGCATAGTACTCAGAGCCATTTTCGGGTTGCTCTGAATGGCAAGAGATACTGCCAAATACTTTGGTTTTAAAAACCTTAGCTAATAGTGCCCTGGGGAATGTAATTAACAGCTAAATTAATAGGGTATCTAATCCTAGTTTATTAAGTTTGACAGGTTCACAAAGAGAGCCATAAAATTTAAATTACACTTAATAAATTCATAATTTAACTCCAAACTTATAAATAACTATTTTTACTAATAATATTTACTATTATCAATCGTACAACTGCGGCTGCTGGCTGGTGATGGGCCAACCGACTGGTTTCAATAACCGAGTGTCCAGTCGATTGCTTTTTTTTTTTAGTTCAGTTGGCTTTTTTTTTCAGTCGAATGAAATAACCGAATGAAACTAACCTCTGCACCAATGTCAGCTGTATGGAATTTTTGATTCACTCTCTCGGTTTTTAGTGATTTCATTTACAAACTCTTTCAGCCTTTTTATAGAGACAAATACCGTATCTGACTTTCAGAATGTGTGAATAAAAATTATAAATTTAGAATGAAGTACTTTAAAATTCATGTGTTTATTTAGTTAAATACGAATTTTTCATACTTTGGCACTAAATATGGGTTTCTATTGCTTTTTAATGCTTAATAACGGGTGGCATATCATAAATTTGTATTGTCCGTAGTTGATAGTCATGCAGAAGCCTTTTTATTTCATTAGCGAAGAAACATTCTTCTTTGTTTTGAAACTAATATCATTGAACAGCATTTCATGGCACAAAGACAAATTAGAAGTTACTTTTATGATGTATTTTTCAAGTGCTCATTTTTGTCTGAAATCTGGCTAATTGCTGATCACAGTTAGTAAAAGGTCACTTAAATGTTCATCCACTGCCGTTTCAACCAGTATGTAAGACTAGACGCCCGCCCGGCGGGGCAAAATTTTAGGGGCGGCAAAGGGCGGAAAAAATTAATTTCAAAACAGAAAGTGGAAAAATTGAGCATATGAGGAGAAAAAAAAGGAAAAAAGGAAAAATTAAAACACTGTATTGTTTTTAAAAGCGTACAGAACATTTACTTAGTAAGTCCTCGCATACTCTGACGAATGTGGATGCTGATTAAGATAAAATTTTTTCCTCCTTCTAAAAATATTTCAATTAAAACAGAAACGAAATAACACTTGGATTATCCAAATGGCCTAGTCTAATGCGTTGGCATTTCTACCATCAGTATAGCACAATTTCTAAATTCAAGGAAAAATTCATTCGCACCATAAAATAGTTCCACACCTTTATTAGCCCATTTCCTTGCAATTAAATAAAATAAATAATTGATGCCAAATGTGTTTGTACTGGTATATTCAATTCAGTTCTAGTTTAAAATGTCGGCACATTCTTCGTATTTCAATTATTTTGAGAAATTTAAAAAAATTGAGGTCAAAAAATAAGAAACTGAGCACATTTGTTGTCCTCAATTAATTTATGGGAACTAAGGACAAAGCATGAAAACTGAAGACTGTCCCCGGAAAGTGAGAACGTTTGGTCACCTTAGTCTAATATTTAAAAGTGTAATAGGAGATTTGTATTGTGATGTTGTTGGTGTGGAAGTTGGGGGGCGTCATTTTAAATTCTAGCCTAGAGCGTCAAAACACCCAGCAATGGCATTGAGTTCATCAGTTAGCTTAGATCAGTATTTAAGTTTATTGTATTTGAACACTGGGTACTGTTACTCACACACAGTCGTCCCCAAATTTGAAGTCAGTACCTTGACACACACTTTTGTTGCTGAGTAATTTTCTTCTGAATATTTCATTCAAAATTCAACAGTCGACAAACCACGTCCTTTAGGTCTTTCCTCTCTCGCAGTTCCAACTGCTTTAATTCTGCATCTTCTAAATCCTTTATAACCAGCAGTGAAACGTCACATCTGTTTCCGCAATACTGAGAGCAAGCGGATTTTCCAGGAATGAAAATCAAAGTTCAAATGTCTTCAGAAGAGTAAATCTGTCACTTATTTCTTCAGCAAGGTCAGACATTTCATATAAATAATTCCCCTTATTCATCTTAACTTCGGAACGAGTTGCAGTAATTTTAGCCACATATATGAATTAACGAATATTTCAGCCTCGAACTCCTTAGGAAATTGTCTTCATTTGTTACGAGACTTACACACACACTGTGCATGTACAGCATGGTACGTGGACAAAAGCCTCTCTCTACACTAAGACAAGGACCTCACGCAGTTCGCGAGCCACACTGCGGCGACTCCCACGCGAAATTTTTCTAATTATTGGATCTTCGTAAACGTGTATGTAAAAAATGATAACACAAAATACTTAGTCATTTCAGTTTTGATTTCAGAAGGATCTCTCCATTTTTCAAATCATGAACCAGATCACAGAAAATTTAAATAGCAAAAACTGCCAACTGTTTTTTCTGTGACTAAAAATGGTTCAAATGGCTCTGAGCACTATGGGACTTAGCTTCTGAGGTCATCAGTCCCCTAGAACTTAGAACTACTTAAACGTAACTAACGTAAGGACATCACACACATTCATGCCCGATGTAGGATTCGAACCTGCGACCGTAGCGGTCGCGCGGTTCCAGACTGTAGCGCCTAGAACCGCTCGGTCACCCAGGGCGGCTTCTGTGACTATTCAAAGGCATTTCATTGTGCTACAAAAGCTAAACATTATGGCACTATTAATCTGGCTGGTTTTCACCCTATATGACTACTAAAGCACATATTATGAGACCTAGAGAGTGTAGATACGAAACAGCATCTTCAGAATCAGTTTTACTGACTTCATGTTCTATAGCTCGTAGTAACATCATTTTACTTAGTGCGTAATTATTTATAGGCTTTTTATTTGTTTTTGGGAATTTTTGCTGTTACTTCTCTGCAGTATTTGAAAAAATACCCAATTAACGTAATTTGCGAGGTGGTGTAGATCATTTGTTACTGTACACCTATGTCTGCATCTACATGAATACTTTTTAAATCACATTTAAGTGTCTGGCAGAGGGTTCACCGAACAACCTTCATAATTCTCTATTATTCAAATCTCGTATAGCGCGCGGAAAGAACTAATACCTATATCTTTCCGCACGAGCTCTGATTTCTCTATTTTATCGTGGTGATCGTTTCTCCCTATGTAGGTCGGTGTCAAAAAAATATTTTCACATTCGGAGGAGAAAGTTGGTGATTGGAATTTCTTGAGAAGATTCCGTCACAACGAAAAACGCCTTTCTTTTGATGATGTCCACCCCAAATCCTGTATCACTTCTGTGACAACCTCTCCCATATTTCGCGATAATACAATACGTGCTGCACTTCTTTGAACTTTTTGATGTACTCCGTCAGTCCTATCTGCAAAGGATCCCACACCGTGCAGCAGTATTCTAAAAGAGGACGGACATGCGTAGTGTAGGCAGTCTCCTTAGTAGATCTGTTACATTTCCTAAGTGTACGGCCAATAAAACGCAGCTTTTGGTAACCCTTCCCCCACAACATTTTCTAAGTGTTCCTTCCAATTTCAGTTGTTCGTAATTGTAATTCCTAGGTATTTAGTTGAATTTATGGCCTTTAGATTTGACTGATTTATGGTGTCACCGAAGTTTAACGAATTCCTTTTAGCACTCATGTGTATGACCTCTCACTTTTCGTTATTTAGGGTCAACTGCCAATTTTACCACCATTTACGTATCTTTTCCAAATCTTTCTGCAATTTGTTTTGATCTTCTGATTGCTTTTATTATTCGATAAATCGTTTATATAGAACAGCAAAGGGCCTATAACACTACCTTGGGGAACACCAGAAATCACTTCTGTTTTACTCGATGACTTTCCGTCGATTACTACGAACTGTGACAGGAAATCACAAATCCAGTCACATAACTGAGACGATATTCCATAAGCACGCAGTTTCAGTACAAGCCGCTTGTGTGGTACAGTGTCAAAAGCCATCTGGAAATCCAGAAATCTGAAATCCCTTGTCAATAGCACTCAACAATTCATGCAAATAAAGAGCTAGTTGTGTTTCACAAGAACGACGTTTTCTAAACCCATGTTGACTGTGTGTCAATAGACCGTTTTCTACGAGGTAATTTATAATGTTCGAACACAATATATGTTCCTAAATTCTGCTGCATATCGGCGTTATCGGTATTGGCCTGTAATTAAATGGATTACTACTGCTACCTTCCTTGAATATTGATGTGACCAGTGCAATTTTCCAGTCTTTGGGTACGGATCTTTCGTCGAGCGAACGGTTGTATATGATTGTTAAGCGTGGAGCTAATGCATTAAGATACTCTGAAAGGAACCTAACTGGTATGCAGTCTGGACCAGGAGACTTCCTTTTATTAAGTGATTTAAGTTGCTTCACTAGTCCGGGGATATTTACTTCTACGTTACTCATGTTGGTAGCTATTCTTGATTGAAATTCTGGAATATTTACGTCGTATTCTTTTGTGAAAGCATCTTGAAAGGCTGTGTTTAGTAACTCTGCTTTGGCAGCACTGTCTTCGATAGTATCTCCATTGCTATCGCGCAGAGAAAGCATTGATTGTTTCTTGCCGCTAATATACTTCACACACAACCAGACGCTCTTTGGATTTTCTGTCAGGTTTCGAGACAAAGTTCCGTTGTAGAAACTTTTATAAGCATCTCGCATTGAAGTCCGCACTAAATTCGAGCTTCTCTAAAGTCTTGGGGATTTTGCGTCTGTTTAAATTTGGCATGTTTGTTTCGTTGTTTCTGCAACATTGTTCTGACCCGTTTTGTGTACCAAGGAGGATCAACTCCGTCGTTTGTTAATTTATTTGGTATAAATCTCTCAATTTCTGCCGATACTATTTCTATGAATTCAAGCCACATCTGGACTACACTTGTATTATTAATTTGGAATGAGTGGAGATTGTCTCTCAGGAAGGCGTCAAGTGAATTTTTATCTGCTTTTCGTTTATTTTTGGAGGATTTGGGGTTACAATATTCAATCTCGCTACGACAACCCTGTGTTCACTAATCTCTCTATCCGTTTTGAAGCTCGTTATTAACTCAGGATTATTTGTTGCTAAGAGGTCAAGTGTGTTTTCACAACAGTTTATTATTCGCGTGGGCTCATGAAGTAAGTACTCGAAATAATTTTCGGAGAATGCGTTTAGCACAATTTCAGATGATGTTTTATGCGTACCTCCGGAATTAAACATGTATTTTCGCCAACATATCGAGGGTAAATTAAAGTCACCACCAACTATAATCCTATGAGTCGCGTACGTGTTTGAAATCAAACTCAAGTGTTCTTGGACCCTTTACGCAGCCGGCCGAAGTGGCCGAAAGGTTCTAGGCGCTACAGTCTGGAACCGCGCGACCGCTATGATCGCAGGTTCGAATCCTGCCTCGGGCATGGATGTGTGTGATGTCCTTAGGTAAGTTAGATTTAAGTAGTTTTAAGTTCTAGGGGAATGATGACCTCAGAAGTTATGTTCCATAGTGCTCAGAGCCATTTGAACCCTTTACGTAACTGTATCATCTGAATTGGGAGGTCGGTAAAAGGATCCAATTCTTATTTTATTCCGGTTGCCAACAATGACCTCTGCCCATACTAACTCACAGGAACTATCTACTTAAATTTTGCCTCAGGATAAACTATTTCTAACAGCAACAAACACGCCACCACCAACTGTGTTTGGCCTTTCCTTTCGGAACACCGTTAGGTTATTCGCAAAAATTTCGGGTCAGCTTATCACCGGCTTTAGCCAGCTTTCATTGCCTATAACGATATTAGCATCAGTTCTTTCTATCATGCTTGGAGCTCTGGTACTATCCCAACACAGCTACGACAATTTACAACTGTTATACCGATGGTTCCTGTATCTACGTTCTTCCTGTGTTCGGCCTGCACCCTATGTGGCTGAAGCCCTTTTTGTGTTTTTCAGAGGCCCTCTAACCTAAAAAAAACCACCCAGTCCACGCCACACAGCCTCTGCTACCCGTGTAGCCGCCTCCTGCGTATAGTGGACACCTGATCTATTCAGCGGAACCCGAAACCCAACCACCCTTTGGCGGAAGTCGAGGAATCTGCGGCCTACACGGTTGCAGAACCTGTCTGAGACTCTGATTTAGACCCTCCACTCATCTGTGTACCAGATGTCCGAAATCGGTCATGTCGACTATGCTGCAAATGGTCAGCTCTGCTTTCATCTTGCAAGCAAGACTGGCAGCCTTTACCACTTCTGTTAGCCGCTCGAAGCCAGAGAGAATCTCTTCTGATCCAAAGTGACAGACATCAGTGGTACCGACGTGAACAAGCACCTGCAGTTGGCTGCACCCTGTGCTCTTCGTGGCATCTGGGAGAACCCGTTTCACATCTGGAATAATTCCATCCGGTATGCACACGGAGTGCACATTGGTTTTATTCCCCTTCTTTGCAGCCATGTCCCTAAGGGGCCTCATAACGGGCCTAACGTTGGAATTCCCAACTATCAATGATCCCACACTCTGTGATTGTCTGCATCTTGCACTCTGAGAGGTTTCCTCTGAAACAGGACAAGTGACAGCATCTGGCTCAGCGACAGTGTCAGCCACAGACAACACCTTTAACCTGTTTGTCAGACAAACTGGGGAGGCCTTATGTGAGGCCGCCTGGGAAGTCTTTCGACGCTTGCTACATCCTGGGGCGACCTCCCACCGGACCACAGGTGAGAGGTCAACCTCAGTGCGTGCAGAAACTGGGCTGGCCACCAGTGAGGACCGATCGGAGGACTAGGACGTGCTGGGCGTCTGTTGGATCCCCACGGCCGGCCCACAACAGTGGTTCCCATCCACTGCAGCCTCAAGCTGTGTAACCGAAGCCATCATAGCCTGAAGCTGAGAGCGAAGTGTCACCAACTCGACTCGCATCCGCAGACAACAATCGCAGTCCCTGTCCATACTAAAGTCCGTGGAAAACCAAACTGTGAAGGTAAACGGACTATCGGCTCCTGCTTCACAGCTCTACTGTAGACCCTGACGAAAATGCAGGAACAGTGTCTAATAAGAGGGTTGTCCAGAAAGTAAGTTACGATTGATCGCGAAATGAAAATCACAGTGAAAATCAAAAACGTTTCGTTTGTAACAGTTAGCTACACCTTTCAGCTACTTCTCTACGTAGTCGCCGTTCTGACTCAGACATTCGTCGTAGTGTTGTACCAGCTTTCCAATACCCTCATCATAGAAGGCAGCCGCCAGTGCTTTACGCCAATTCTCTACGCTGTCCTAAAGCTCGTTGTCTGTGCCAAAATGTTGTCTTCATAGTCATCGGTTCGTTCGAGCAGAGATGAAACTCAGTGGGAGACAATTACGGACTGTATTGTGGGTAACCAAACATTTCCAATTGAAACGACGCAGGAACATCTTCAGTGCCCTTGCAGAATGAGGCTGAGAATTGTCTTGAAGAAGAAACCGCACGACAGTTATGTAATGTTGGTTGCATAGTTTCAGGGGAAAATTCTCACCAGGCCCTCGTACTTGACGGGAGACACTATTTTCTATAACATCTTTACGCGCTCACTAAGAGCTCAGGAATGAAAAGAGCGACATAATTCTACCTAGAGTCATACTAGAGACACTGCCCAACACATCGTTGCAAAGCTTTATCGGATTTTCATAGTCGTTTCCATTTCGCGACCGATCGTAACTTACTTTCGGGACAGCCCTCGTAAATTAGATTAATACGCAGAGATTCAAAAACTAACCATCGAAGTACTCAGGTGAAAGTGAAGTCCCCCCCCCCTCCCCCCGATTACGAACTTGTAATATGTCATAAAATCGGTTTAATTTCCGACGCAAACGAAAATACGAGAACTATTGGTATTAGACATTAAATAAACGCGCAAAAACTCAATAAACTAAACTGGTTGTGCTTCGGCCGGCTACTGCTGCCGGACTGTACGCCCTCTCTTGCCACAAAGTTATTATGTTTTTGTTTGTCTCCCCCAATTTCCTGTTTGATGACATACCAGACTGCTTCGCTTTTATTCTCTGCTTTGGATATAATTTCTCTGCAATAGTCAGCAGCTTCCTATAAATCTTTTGTACCTATGATAGAAATATAGGAACGGTGGTTCATTACAACTCTTTTTCGAAGAACTTAAGTACCTGAGCGTTGGGTGGACTCCTATTACCTGCTGTTATCCATTTGATAAGACTGATATGGGTAGTTTGGGAAATGCCTTTTCAGGCTTCAATTTAAACAATTTTGTAAATTTTGAGAATTTTCCATTTGCAATGGTTTGTCTATACACTTCATCGCATATTTCGTTAGGAAGTTCTCTTGAGGAAACTTGTATTTTGATTTCTAGTAAATATCTTTTGTAGGTCTGCAGTTTAGGAACATTTTTCATGCCTCATTTTATTATTGTTATCTGGCAGAAATGGCCTGAGAGTGCAAGATTTTTACAGCTACATCACTCTTTTTCCTATCCATATTTGTGGCCACTTGTCGATTACCGTTGCAGTTATTCTAGTAACCCTTGTTGCACTGTTGGCCTCAGGGACACGCCAAAACTCTGAAGGACATTTACACTGAGGTGACAGCAGTAATGGGATAGTACAGACGAGACATAAAAGGGCAGTGCACTGGCGGAGCTGTTATCTGTACTCATGTGAAAAAGCTTCCGACGTGATTATGGCCGCACGACAAGAATTAACAGAATTTTAACAGAGAATGGTAGTTGGAGGTAGATGCGTGGGACAAAGATACACAGTGTCAGGATTGTGTCGAGAATATCAGATTTCACTCATTATCCCTCACCACAGACAAAACAATGGCCGACGGCCGTCACTTAATGACCGAGAGCAGCGGCGTTTGCATAGTTTTATCAGTGCTAACAGACAAGCAACACTGGCTGCATGAACTAACAGCAGAAATCTTGTGGGGCCTACAACGAACGTATCCGTTAGGACAGTGCGACAAAATTTGGCGTTAGTCTGACGGGAGTGCTTTTGCTAAGAGCACGACATAGCCTGCAGTGCCTCTCTTGGGCTCGTGACTATAGCGGTTGCATCCTAGACGACTGGAAAACCGTAACCTGGTCAGATGAGTCCCAATTTCAGTTGGTAAGGGCTGATGGTTGGGTTCAAGTGTGGCCGAGACTCCACGAAGCCATGGACCCAAGTTAGCAACAACTCACTGTGCAAGCTGGTGGTGGCTCCATAATGGTATGGGCTGTGTTTCCATGGAATGGACTAGGTCTCCTGGTCCAACTGAATCGATAATTGACTGGAAATAGTTATGTTCGGCTACTTTGAGACCATTTGAAGCCGTTCATGGACTTCGTGTTCCCAAACAACGACGGAATTTTTATGGATGATAATGTGACGTGTCACCGGGTCGTGTACAAAATCCTGCACCAGCAACACTTTCACAATTGTGGACGACTCTAGAGGCAGTATGGCTCAGTATTTCTGCAGGTGACCTCCAACGACATGTTGAGTGAATGCTACTTCGAGTTGCTACGCTACGCCGGGCAAAAGGAGGTCCGACACGATGTTGGCACGTATCCCATGACTTTTGTCACCTCAGTGTGTTAGGGTGCTGCTAGTTTTCTTTATGATATTTGTGTTTATGTTTACGTATTCACACAACATAATGTTGACTTCTGTTGTTGTGACTTAATCTAGACCCTTTGTTAATTTATCGTAAAATGTGTCCACATCGAATAATCGATACATACACAACATTTCTTATTGATGTGAAGCCCTCTTTATTTAATACTTTGTAAGTGCTTATTGTAGACTTTTTAAACTACTGCAGATACTCTTTAGGCAGGCGAACTTGTTGTCTGGTTTTATCCTAAAAAAGACCTACTTCTCCTACCCTTGACAACGGTGTTTGACTATGTGTGACCCCACCTCCACCCCAT
This sequence comes from Schistocerca gregaria, assembly GCF_023897955.1. Classification (NCBI taxonomy): domain Eukaryota; kingdom Metazoa; phylum Arthropoda; class Insecta; order Orthoptera; family Acrididae; genus Schistocerca; species Schistocerca gregaria. The sequence continues at coordinate 599,593,251 of NC_064931.1, read as the reverse complement.
CTACTTTCATCTGTCGGCGGTACCAGTCTTCGCTTACCTCTCCTGTTTCGGTGTAGGCCATGCCCTGTGAAACCCTATCTATTAACAATTTCAGCAAGTTCCAGAATAACTGGCAGTGGTATAAAACGGCTTAAGTCATATACCGCAAACAGACCAACAACATTTTTGGGTCCATACGAGAGACCAGTGAATTAAACTATCACTCGTCATCAGATTGGAAAGTAATCACGTGTGGCGACCCACACAGGTCCATCGTAGGGCTATTGCCTTCTCTTGTGTACATTAATGACCTGTTATCACTCATTGGCAGATACATTGTTTCGTTTCCAGATGATAAAAGTATTGCAATAAATAGCAAATCGAGCATAGTTTTAGAAAGTGATTATGATATTTTCATGGAAATTAATAAAAAGTTTATATCCAACTCGCTACCATTAAACTGTGAGAAGACTCACTACACGCAATTCAGAGCACGTAAGATATTTCTACACGTGTATAACGTATGAAAAAGCGCGGACAGGAGAGGTTGACTATGTTAAACTCCTCGAATTACAACTTGATAATAAATGCAGACAGGATGACGATACCACAGAACTGCTGAACGCTTAAGCTTTACAAATCAAATGTTATCAGACATAGATTACATAAAAAAAGCTGGAATACTTTGCGTATTTTCAATCCTTAATGTCGTATGGTATCACGCTATGGGGTAAATCGTCAAGCGAAACAAAAGTTTTCAGAATCCAAAAGCGTGTAATATGTGGTATTTGTGGTGTGCGTTCACGAACATCGTGAGGAAGTCTGTTCAAGGAATTGGATATATTAATTGATCCTTCCCAGTATATGTATTCCTTAACGAAATTTGATGTAAATGAGATGTCCTCTTTTGAAGAAACAGCTCAGTTTACAAAATCGCAACTAGGAAGAAGAACAAATTACATAAAGTCTTAAAGGCATTCACTTTAGTCCACAAAAGGGGCCCACTACTCAAGAATATGCATTTTTAATAACTTGCCAATAATCATAAAGTTTACCTGCAAATAAAGTTCAGTTTAAGAGGAGCCTGAAAAATCATCATCCTACTTCAGCGGTGCATCTCTAAACAGAACCACATGAGGTACTGTATTATTATTATTATTACGATATTTTTATTAACATCACACAATATAAAATAAATGTTATATAATAAAAATAAATCTGATATGTTTTACACCTATGAGGAGCTTCTCAATGCGGAGTGATAGAACAAAGAGTTCATCTAATCTCATCTAATCTAATGGGACGTACTGCATACAGGGTGGAGAAAAACAAACTGACAATGGGATCAGAGCAGGGTAGGAGACGTCGAACGGAGAAAATTTTTTAAAATAACCAAATAAGGCATTTAGCGCTGAGAATATGGCGACGTACCGAAGGAGAGCTTCTTGGAGAGGTAGTAAGAGAGCGTGTCGAGCGGCGTGCCGAGCCGCTTGACGGGCGCCTCCTCCAGCAGCCCCAGCGCTTCGAGCGCGTCCGCCCTCGCGGTGCCCTCGCCGCCCAACCGCTCCACGAGCTTCGTCTTCAGGTTGTCGTAGAAGATGGACGGGTCCGTGAGGCCCAGCAGGTGGCAGATCAGCTGGCGCTGTGCGGGAAACACACGTTATCTGCGCTGCCGCTCACTGGAAACAGCTTCGACGAGTTCGTAAGAAACTAGCATTTGTCCCATATTGTAGATCTTCTTCTACTTCCGAGCTTTTGCCATATATTAACAACAGAAGAAAAATATCAAATACAAAAATTAATAATTCAGGAAGGAATGTAATAAATTAACACTTATCACTCTGTAAACACGCCAATTCAGCCTTTTCTACTCACAAACAGCGCGCCCTCCAAATATGGTGCGATAGTGGCCGTGCGGTTTGGGGCGCCGTGTCACGGACTGACGGACTGTGTGGCCCCTCCCACCGGAGGTTTGAGTCCTCCCTCGGGCGTATGTGTGTGTGTGTGTGTGTGTGTGTGTGTTGTTCTTAGGATAAGTTAATTTAAGTTAGTTTCAGTAGTGTGTATGTCTAGGATCCGATGACCTCAGTGTGGTGTCACCGCCAGACACCACACTTGGTAGGTGGTAGCCTTTAAATCGGCCGCGGTCCGGTAGTATACGTCGGACCCGCGTGTCGCCGCTATCAGTGATTGCAGGCCGAGCGCCGCCACACGGCAGGTATAGAGAGACTTCCTAGCACTCGCCCCAGTTGTACAACCGACTTTGCTAGCGATGGTTCATTTACTTCTACGATCTCATTTGCCGAGACGATAGTTAGCATAGCCTTCAGCTACGTTATTTGCTACGACCTAGCAAGGCGCCATTATCTGTTATTATTGATATTGTGAATCATGTAATGTCAAGAGCGACGTTCACCATTAATGGATTAAAGTTAAGTATTCCACCAGCTACGTCTGTTGTTTCTAAATTCTAATTTCCTGGTCCTGTTCCAGACCTCACGCCAGCCTGCTTGAGCTAAAACGCGTGCCTTTCGCACATTTGAACATTTTTGAACACACACACACACACACACACACACACACACACACACTGCAGTATCGATATTTATCTGCCGATACGAGGCAGCGACTTCCAATTAAAAATGTCTTACGTAACACAGGAATTACTTAATGTGTGTACGAGTGCAGGTTGTGATGCAGGAACTACGACCTATGGGAGTCTGGGTCTGACCGTGAGTCGTGCATGGATACCCAAAGCTGTTAAGGTGATTGCTCGCGTAAAGCGGAAAATCCGGGTTCGAATCTCAGTCCGGCACTGATTTTCCTTATCATTAATCCCTTACACAGCAGATGGTTGCGAATACATTTCATGTTTACAAAATTGAAAGGAGTGACATGCAGGCATAATAGTAAAAACACTGATAGCGAACAAAATATGCTCTTCAATACCCATAGCATAACGGAAAAGACAACAGCACCAGAAACAATAAATAACAAGCAAAAAATATACGAAATAATGTAGCGATTTTTCAATCTGGTACCATAAGGAAAATAGATGACAAGAAGTTAAACGTGTCTTATGTGGCATTATCAGAAATAAATAGCTGCTGGTTTTATTTAAGGTAATTATAATAGTAACATTGCCTTATTTTCCAAAATGTCCGCCCCCGGTAGATGAGTGGTCAACGCGACAGACTGTCAATCTTAAGGTCCTGGGTTCGATTCCCGGCTTGATCGGAGATTTTCTTCATCCAGGTACTGGGTCTTGTGTTGTCCTAATCGTCATCATTTCATCCCCATCGACGCGAAAGTCGCCGAAGTGGCGTCAAATCGAAAGGCTTGCACGGAAGGTCCTAGTCACACGACATTTTTATTATTTTCCAAAATAGTTATGTAAGCATAATTTCCTGTACACCACAAATAATGCACGGATAATATTTCATTTCTCAGCTACCAACTGAGTGTCATAGCCTTATACACTAACGTGAATTAATATTAAATTATGACTCCTGTTATACAGAAATAGTTTTAATCCGAATTTATGTGAACGACTACAAGCTCCTTTTATATCGCATAAACTTTTCGGGCAGGACAAAAAAAGGAATACTGGATATAGGACATGAAGTTCTGAAGCATGTATGGGGAAAAAGAAAAATGTAGAACTGTGTCTACCACAAAGCGGAAATTTTCTTCAACTTAAGAAATTCTTCTAGCAGGGATAATTACACATAAGAATAAACTGAGCGAGGTGGCGCTGTGGTTAGCACACTGGACTCACATTCGGGAGGACGACGGTTCAAACCTGCGTCCATCCATCCTGATTTAGGTTTTCCGTGATTTCCCTAAATCGCTCCAGGCAAAGGCTGGGATGGTTCCTTTCGAAGGGCACAGCCGACGTCCTTCTCCGTTCTTCCCTAATCCGATGGGACTGGTGACCTCACTGGTCCCAAGGAGCTACATTTTTATGTCGAATCCGAATCGCAGCCCAAAAGTGGCTCTGAGCACTAAGGGACTTAACATCTGAGGTCATCAGTCCCCCAACACTTAGAACTACTTAAAACTAACTAATTTAAGGACATGACACACATCCATGCCCGAGGCAGGATTCGAACCTGCGACAGTAGCGGTCATGCGGTTCCAGACTGAAGCGCCTAGAACCGCTCGGTCACAGCGGCCGGGCCGAATCGCAGTTCTACTTCGTATTCATCACACTAAAATTTGCCGAAGATAAAGCTTACGTTAGAAGCGACAACAATTTCAGTATTCGGCAGCTGTGGAAGTACAGATGATCTTATGACCAGGCTAAGGCCCTAACTCCAGTTCTGGAGTAAACAAAAACGTATTAACCCAGAACGACTTGCCACTCATTTTAAGTGCAAACATTTTAGCTTAGGCTTGACTGTGACTGTGGTGAATATCATCTTAATCAACACGTGACTTTAACTTGTCACTTTCATTACATTCTCCACGATGTGCTTCGGAGGATTACAACACCAACACAAGGTAAGTATGCCAGTGAGGAATATGTTCTCGTATTTATTTTGTATCTATTGCTTTTGGGTAATCTGTGGCACTAGGAGGGAAGGTAGAGGCAAGTTGACGAGCAGGGTAGACGGTTAATCACTTAGTTCAAGTTCGTACTTCTAGGTGACGCAGCAATAGGAATACCAGTAATTCTTCAGCTGGCAAGACCCTAAACACTTGCACAGTGATGCCGCGGCCGCTAGTTCAGTGTGCGTTCTGTACATTGTTTGGCGTGTTACAATTTTCGATATCCTCAGCAAAATCTCTCGTCGAATAACTGACAAGGTACTTGGCTATCCTTTTTTATGGGTGAATAAAGAGACAATATGCGTATTACGGTCACCATTAACTCATTTGATATTCTTGTTTATTCTACACCAAAAATCAAAGACTTTAATATAACCGACTAGGGTAAGTTGACGACCTCTTCATCTGTTGATCACGTTTTATTTGAAAGCAGATACCGTCAGTAATGCAGTTGAAGTGTTCATAGAATGTGAAATCGACCCTTATGATTTCGTGTTTAATGAGCATGATCTTGCTGCAGCGAAAACCACATACAGTGTTTTAGTTACTGACCACATAGAAACTAGAAATGAATCTGCTCGGGCTGCAGTACCTAAATACCAACCCAGTAAAACTCCTAATGAATTTTCTGATGAAGATCAGGTAGAGCGTTATGAAGAATCAGGACCTTCAACAAATATTGCTCCCATTGCTCTAGAATGGTACCGAAGTATTTTAGATTTTTTTCCATCCCAGATGATCCCCAATTTGACTATTCCCTCTTCCCTGACATCATCGACCATACGAATACCTCTGTTCCTCCCCTTGCTCCTAGCTTCCAGTTCTTGGGCCACACCACCATCTCTACACATGACATCAGCCTCACACTCCGCACTAAACGCTCCTTTCCTGACAACCTCCGTAAGGCCAACCACTTTGCCTCTCACCTATCTGGTGTTAGCGGTGGTGTGTGACCCAAGTACTGGAAGCTAGGAGCAAGGGGAGGAACAGAGGTATTTGTACGGTGGCCTTCAACCTGGGTGTAAATGGAGTCCTAGTAGGCATCCCAGTTAGCACGGGAGTAATCATGGACAAGTTTAGGAGGGATGTCAGGGCGAGGAGCGGGGCAGGGATGGCGACCATTAGAGATAGTGAGGAGAACGGGAGCACGGTCACTGCAAATGAGGTCAAGGACATCTGCAGTGATGCGCCCAAGGAGGTTGGGAGAGGCAAGGATCACATTGGGAGTGGTGTTGGATTCGGGTCAGGCGTGCTGGGGGAGGCGAACTAGGTCTCCCTGGGGGGTAGTGATAAACCGATGCCACCGCTGGAGGTGCACAGCTGTGGATGTTGAGGTCGGTGGCAATCACGTAGGTGGAGAAGCTGCGATCAATGTGGGCCAGGAAATCGTACGGGATGGGGGTGTGAGGGTGAACATAAATGGTGGCACGGGTGATGGTAAGGGTGGGGAAGAAGAGGCTGAAGGTGAGATGCTTGGCAGGATTGTTGAGGAGAGGTTGGGGCCGAACAGGGAGGTGCTTGAGGTGGCCTATAGTAACTCCGCCATGCACCAAAGGATACGGGTTATCGATGTGGTGAAGGGTGTAAGGAGCTTTGGAGATGGAGATACAGGGTTGAAGGAAGGTTTCATTTAGGATGAAGGCATCCACCCAGTGCTGATGGAGGGTGTGGAAGAAGGGGAGTTTGTCGGTGGGCAGGGAGCGGTTATTGTGGTACAGGATACTGCAGTGCTGTCACGCCATGGGAGGGGAGAGTTAGACAAGGGCCGTGAGGTGGATGAATGTGAAGTGGTCCTGGTTGTGGGAGTAGGTGGCATAGGTGGTAATATGGAAGATGGAACGGGCAGCGAGAGAGATTTGGGAAAGGGTGTGGGAATGCTGGGTGGACGTTTTGGAGCACAATGGTGATGACGCGGATGATGTCCTCTGCACTAGGGGGAGGGCAGAGCAAGTTGTTGGGGTGGATGGGGTCATTAATGGGACGGACAGGGATGGTGAGGTCAGTGGTGACTGGAGGAGGGTTTGCTTTATCCTACGAGGAGTAGGTAAGATGGGGTTTGTTACAGATGTTGCAGGAGGGGGGGGGGGGGGGGGGGAGGTGTGAGGTTGGGACAGTACTTTAAGAAGTATGAAGCTTTACAGTGGGGGCAGGTAGGGGGGTTCTTGCAGGTGGAGGTAACATGATCACTGTACTTGAGGCAGCGTTGGCAGCAGTAGGATTGGACTGGGGAATGGGAGGGGTCCACTTTGTGACAGTGATTGTATATGAGGGCTCCCTTGGTAAGGAGGCGGTCAATGGATTAGGAGGATTTGGTGAATATCCGCATTAGATAAGTTGGCCTGGCATCATTAAAGATGCGACGGACCGAGTGGATTTTTATGTTGGGCTAGGAATTGAGTTCCGTCAACACCTCAGCCTCCGTGACCACAGGGCTAAGCTATGCGATCACAGCGGTGAAGGTTGGCGGCCGTTGCGGGGGGGGGGGGGGTTGAGGCTGATGGGGAGAGGATGGGGTGTGGTAGGGGGTGAGGGTGGCTCGTTGGCCAAATTGGAAATGTGGGATTCGATATAAGAGATTGGTGTGGAAGGAAGCATTGGGGGATTGAAGGAGGACCAAGTCCTTGCGAGGAATAAGAAGGGATATGGGGGCATTGGGAAGGTATTTACGAATGGCCAGGGTGAGGGTGCAGGCATCGAGGAATAGAGGGTCAGGATTGGAGAGGACAAAGGTGTGGGTTTCAGGTGTGGCAGGGGTTGAGCTCGGGGTCGCGTCCATGGGGGTGGGTGGGTCACAGGTATCACGGGTTTTCTTTGTGGAGATTGCGTGGGAAGAGTCAACAGAGATAAAGATACTGTGATTTAAAATTTTATCTAAAGCACTCGTGTATGTCATTTTGTCAGTTCAAACATGCTGGTCTCCGAAACTACTAGCCGAATTTTCATGGGGTTTTCACAAGCAACTTAACTGTAGCATGGGACAATTTATAGATTTTATTTCATCATAATGGGCATACGATAAATCAAGATATCGTAGTTTAGAATTTTATCTAAAATTGTCAGCTCACTTAGTATTTCAGATGTATAATCAACGGGGTGCGGTACACCAAAGATGGCGCTGTCAGATTCGTAGTACACCAAAGAACTAACAGATGACACTGTTAGGTTTAACTCGGTGACACATGAGTTTTCAGAAATTTACATCAGTGACAGAATTAAGCATGGCAATGTTATCTTTTCATATACAAACCAACTCTGAATTTAGTTTACTAGCATATAAGGATTTACTAATTTCCCTTTATTCATTAAAACTTAACTAAACTGCTTTGCATCTTTCGATATGTGTTATTTATGGATGGAATTTGCAGAACCGGCGTTCCGGTGGGTGCTAATACACTATGAAAAGGACATCGCCTCTTGGCGTCGTCACGGACTTTTATTACACGATGTTTCGCGAACTTGTATCGCACACGTCATCACCAGACCGACAGGTGGCAAGCCACCGAAGTAAAGAAGAATATTGTCTCGTCTGCAGCGAAAATTTGAAGGGATAGTCGTGCAGTCGCGGCGTCACGACCAAACGACTGGCGAAATCCCATCTATGTACCACGTCGTGCTCGATAGCTGTCGACGCCGATGACGTCTAGTCATGGACCTCACTATGCCGGATGGTGGATTCTTAACCACCAAGGCGGCCATTGTGAAAGACTTTGCAGCATTATCGACGTATTTACGAGGAGGAGAATATAGAGGAGGGGGGGTGGGAATAACGACATTTTGCAGCACATGACGCGCACTCTCAACAAAACAGAAGCACCATCGCTTTTAGCGAAGATTACGCAGGACGACGTAGGGTTCGCTTAATAAATCCCCGGGGCCAGTCGGTCTGCTGCTTGAATTATATCGGACATTCTGCATGATGATGATGCCCCATTGGATCACCACGTACCGCGAGCTGATGTCCCCCAGTTTTGCGTGCCACCTGCCTTCATCGATAGACTATTCATCCCGACACACAAGCGTTTACGAGGTCAGACAATCGAGGACTACAGGCCAATTACAATCTTAAATTCAGACCATAAGATCTTTGCCCAGCTTCCGGCAGTGTGCCTAAAGAAGGTCCTGCCACTAACGCTTTCAATGAAACAAACGACACAAGGAAGAGAGACCAACATACAAACTGCTACTGGCATGTGAAGGGATTTGATGGCTCTCGCTACATTCTGCCACCTTTGAGCTGTTGTGATCTCAACTGACTTTGGCCACAATTTCGACAGAGTGCACCACAACTTTCGTACATGAGTTCTGGCCCGCATGTGCTTTCCACCTGACTTCCTCGATGTAGTTTTGCGCCTCTCACGCGGAGTATCATCCCATGCACTAATAAGTGGACGTACAGCCAGTCCCTTGTCACGCTGGCGTTCGGTTCAACAAGGATGCCCACACTCCATGATCCCTTATGCAATGGCACAGGAACTCTCACAGGAGGGCTGAAACACAGACTTACGAGGATTACATTGAGGGGGCACTCCTTCTACTGCAGAGCATATGACCTTCTACTGCAGAGCATATGTTGATGACCTTCAACCACTGGTCTGATCATGTGATGAGATGCACTCGATGCTTGAATGGATCAAGTGATATATGTTGGTGGTGGAAAGCCACATGAATGTGGCCAAGTCAGCAATGATGAATATTGGCGGTGCCCTCTAGGAGGGCTGTTTGGCGCCCCTCCCACAGGTGATCGGCTATGTGGGCATTACATTTACACAGGATGTTCACTGCACAGCTACCACTGAAAGACGGCGGTGCCTTCCGGGCAGGCCACTGTCGTGGTAATATCCATCAGGCACTTCCCCTTTCATTTGCGTATCTAAATTTTCCCTGATTGATATTAAACTGATGGACTATTAGGGTTATGGCAAACCACTGATTGATCTCACAGTACTTGCATTACCTGAGTAGCAGTAGGAGAATTGAACTCGCCTATACAGACAGATTTCTGGACGCTGGAGCTGGCCATTGCATTAGGGGCAGCTTTAGAACTTTCCCCAAGCACCAGGAAAGTTCTCAGCACCTTCACATTGCTAGGCTTCCCTTTATAGTCACCGAAACCGGCCGTGGGCCCTGCAGGGCAGTGGTTTATGAGCCGCCATTCTGCTGATCCGCCTTGTTCCGCTGGCGGCCAAGTAAGAGGGTGGGAACGCTATGGCTGAATGCGAAATGACACATCCTTAGAAACTGGCGGCGCCGGGCAGACTGGTGCCAGCCTAACCGCTTTATTAGCGAGTGGACGTGGTGAGGGAGTCTGGTGTCCTCATCCAATGCGCACGTCCAGGTAAAGCAGCATCCGGCTGGCGCCAGGCTAATGTGGTTATTACAAGAACAGCGTACCTTGTGAGACGGGTCGACGAAATTCTCCGGAGTACAGTCGCTAGAGCTCTTCCTCTTCTATGAAGAGAGCAGTTAGTTGAAAAGACGTCCGGACACTCGGGCGAAACTGTATATTTTTGCGGACGTGAGACAATCACCGGCGGACGTGGAGTCATCTCCCGCAGTACGATGTGCCAACAAACCTAGCAGCTTTGGCAGCGCCCGCATGCAGATGACAGCATCTCGTCTTTCACCAGCTATATCGGTAACGTTGCGCACATTCGGCAAATTCAGAAGCTTATCAATCGTTTCCACGACCATCTTTTTTGTGTAGCAGCCTTGTACTCAGAGTAGTCACTCCCAGGGTCCACTGCATGCTTCATTATATTTTGACGTGAGAGACCAATCAGTGGAACAATTCAGCAGAGTATTCTTGCCTAGATTGGCATTCCGCTACTCACAGTTGCCAGTCTCATCTACACGTAAATTCCAGTTAGGTTCCCCAGGTCTATTGCCAACCAACCTGAGTTCGTGTTAATGAAATGTTATACCGTTGGAGTTTCTGTTTATATGTTTGTTCTCTCTTGACATTAATATTAGTTAATAAATGTCTTTGTGATACCATAGGTCCTTGTTATTAATTTTTCCATGACACCCATTCTGATTCCTTACGATTTCATTTATTTTGTTGTGGGTTTCATGGCATTCAATTAATTTTATGTCAAGTAATCAGCTCATTAGGTGAGCCACACAGGGGCCACTATTTACGAATGTCTGATTTTCTTGCACTATTGATAAACGTGGTACCTCTTGGGTGTGGTGGTTACGACTTATTAGTCGCTTGGCAGATGGAGAACTGCTGCCACCATGGGCTAACTTCCACCACGCAGTATAGACGTCTACTGCAGGCGATTCGCATAAAAGTCAGTCAGAACTTACTTCAATGCATAAGTCTTCTACCATGAGTATCTTAACCTTTACATGGTGAACAGTTGGATACACATGTCTTAGATTCTCTCACTATCAGCAGCAATGGCATGCAGACTGCCGGCAGCGTTTGGATATTACCTTACTGCTGGATTCCTATTTAAAATCCACTGTGACATTCGCACCCTCCTGCTGCATGAAGGCGGACTGGAACTTGTAAAAGTTCGTGCAATGGCTGCAGCCGTATGTTTGTGCACAACGGTGAAACTGTAGGCCCATCAACATACTTCAGTTATAGGCAGTGTGTTGGAGGAATTGCTACGGGCAGCCATCCTGCCACCTGCTGCAAACATACAAATCGCTCTCTCTGTCTTCCACATCTCGTCATTCATACTCATGTATAGTTACATGTACCATGATCTCCTCAGCTCTCGAGCTCCAAAGGCGAGAGACATCTGCTGCTGACATCCATCCCTGGCCGGCATTCCCAATGATGAGAAGATGGTTCTTGACTACTGGCAGTATCTCCAAGATAATCATGGCACTTTAGAGCACACCCCTCGCTATCAACATCTCTTTGAAAATTATTTGTGCAGTGCCTTCGTAAATACCCCTCACATTCGGAGAATATTTGGTAGATGACGACTCCCAAAGTGGACCATGACACGAGGCAAAATGTTTATCGGCTTGGTAGCAAATAAGCATGGTCCGCAGATGCGAAGCACGCATGGAATGGCGTGCAGGATTTGTTTTCCATCATTATTTTGGTTTCCTTCGGCTGGATGGTCTTTGTTTAAGCAATTTAACTGTAGCAACTTCCATGCTCTTATTTCTTCTTAGATTTTTTGAGTTCACCCATGTGCTCGAGGATGGATGTGCGTAGTAAATATTATTAAATTTTATTTCATGTCGAGGTAGTTTGTTATTAAATTGTTTGCAATGACTTCCCTACAACAGAAACAAGTTTTATTTAAATTTCATCCAAATTGTAAGGAAGAAAAAACAATAAAATAAATTCGGAGGGGGCGTTCAGGCGCGGGAAGGGTGACGTACCGTGGCCAGGACTCAGGTTTTGACTCTGGCCACCCTGTCTGCGCTAGCCTCAAGCAGATCGCTCTACTTCCATAAAAAAAAAATGAATAAGGGTTCGGACTTCAGATCCGAAATTGCAGATTGGAATTCTGTCACGAAACAAAAAAATGGGCAGAGCAGCCGCCTAGTAAAGAGAGAAAGAGAGAGAGAGAGAGAGAGAGAGAGAGAGAGAGAGAGAGAGAGAGACCGGCAACGCGCGCTTGTGCAGTGGCTCTCGATTCTGACGTAAGCCGTTTCGAGCCCTGGAGGTGGATGAAACTTTCACTGCCCGTAGTTGGCCGACTACGGGAATAGAGGAGACTGATCACCAATCTTAGCGCCGATGATCTGGATTAAATCTCAAACGTGCCTCCTCTTCTACCGACATAAAACGCAAACATAGCATTCTACTCTATAGCCTATATGTACCCATTACACTCACCTACACTCTAGAAGCCCGCATCTAGTGATAGTGCGGTAGCGTTCTCGCTTCCCACGCATGGGTTCCCGGGTTTGGTTCCCGGCGGGGTCAGGGATTTTCTCTGCCTCGTGATGGCTGGGTGTTGTGTGATGTCCGTAGGTTAGTTAGGTTTAAGTAGTTCTGAGTTCTAGGGGACTGATGACCATAGATGTTAAGTCCCATAGTGCTCAGAGCCATTTGAATAATTTTTACACTCTAGAAATGCACATACGACACAACTCACATTTGCGCAAGGAAAGAGGGCGTTGTGTGCGGCAGAAGAAAAACCTTCAGTCTCGACAGCTCAACCAACCCTTGGGATCTCCCGGCAAATTATAACATAAGGGCTTTACTCTACTCTAGAAGCTTACCAAATTTAAATAAATACTTACTCTGCAAAGATTTCACTGCTTTTCGGGACCTGAATGCCTGTAAACTCATATATGCTATAATTTCATTTATTAATATGTCAAGTATGTATAAACAAGCAGCTTGAAATCGTTCCAATGTTCAGAAAATGTTCCCGATTTAAAAAAAAGTGAAATTTAACCTGTACCCATCACATTTCATGCTTTTGTTCCATTTCACCTATGTGACACCTTGTCATTAAATTTACGATGCTTAAGTGTTCTTCCCACATATATTCATGAACCCACTGTCTGCAGTTTCTATATTGTACTGATGACATGTTTATATGGTTGTAAACATTTTGTAGCAATTCTTTGAACTTAACGAAAAACTAAATGGATGTTGTCCTCTACGTCCTGTCGAGTTTCTGAAACGCGTTACACATTATGCCGGTAACAAGCCATATGTTAAACAAAAATAATTCCTTGCTGTTGATACAACTTCTGTCATTGGCAACAAGGTTCATTTTATTTACAGGCCCAAAGATAAAATATTTGGTCGTTTCTAAGCTGTGACTCGTCATGCAGTGTCCTGCTTCATGATCGCAGCTGCTAAATGGGACAAACAGTAGCACTCGACCTGAAGATACACATTTTGAAACTTGAAACCTAATTACCAGAAAACTCAGATTTGTGACTTCTTCTTCTTCTTTTTCTTCTTCAGAAAGTTGCAGAGTATTAAAGTTTAAAGAACATGAGAAGTAAAATGTTTAAAAAATTCAGCAATCAGATAAACTACACTCATCGGCGACAAAACAAAAGCACTACAGTATTTCCAAATAAGATACTTTATTTTCTTCCTTATCCTACATGCCATATCTTCACGGAATGAGCATGTTAATTACTGAATCTGGCCATGTTAGGGGTGGAGGACTGCTGGATGCTTTTCCTGGCACTACCCCTTTCCCGTCTTGATGGTAACTTTGGGCTCTACCCTGAGTTTTAAGCATCACTGTATCAACACAAAATATAAAGCGTCGGCAAGAAAGAGAATGGTCAGGAAACTACCGAAGTCTCAGTGATGTACTCAGCCACACACGCTGGGGACAGATCTACTTTTCCCATGTTAGTCCGCTAGGCAGTGGGTACATCTAGAGCAAGTTTATGAAAGGAAGTTAGATGGATATCGACCTTAACGAGAGAGGTTGGTTAAAACCAACCCCACTGAAAAGGTACTCTTCCATTCCGGGTTCCCTCATCCAATATATTGACGAGGGAGTGTAATTGAAACACAATTGACCAAGATTCAAACCATTAGAACTTTCACCAGCTACATAGGAGTGTAACGAGACTGAAATTTAGTAACAGGTTCCGGACGACCTCTGTTCCTCCTAACTGCAACCTCATGCAGTTAGCATTAGTTGAGTGGAGGACAATTTCTTATTTATCTTTATTTTGTTTGCTATCTGATAACGTAATTCAATTATGTTTACTAATTGTTTATTTTCCGTTCTATTATTTTCTCCTATAGCTTGAAAGAAATACACTGTCTGACAAAAAGTTGAAGCACCCAGAACATGTAGTCGGATGTGAATGCAAATTTGTGCATGTACACACCACTGGCGAGTACGTAAATGATTAGCGTTGTAATTATCTGTGGCAGATACAACGGCCACAGGAGTTTCCTAGTATTTTCCGTGTTTTGTGATATTACCCGGCCTCGTACGGTTAATTGAGGGTGTGAACAGTGAGATGTTGAGTAATCACTGTGGAGAACACAGATATGACGCGTTCTCGTCGGAAAAATCGTGCTCATGAACTGACAGAGCTTGAAACTGATCTCATTGTGGGTTCACATTTGGCCGACTGGTCGAATCCTACAATATCTGTATTTGCGAAGCTTTCGAATGTGACAGTGCTTGAAGGCATGGGAACGTGAGAGGAGGAATATTCGTCGTCAAGATTCCGGTCTACGACGTTTGATCACCACAAATGAGGATTGTCGTATTATGCACCAGGCACATTTGAGCCTGCCATCCGAGAACAAGTAATGGATTTAATGGACTACCTGCAAAATTCTGTGTCACCCCACACTACTGGTCGAAGACTAACTGGGGCCAGATCAGGGATTACGGCCGCATGCACATGCTGCCGTTAACACCACAACACAAGCGGCTGCGCTTGGAGTGGTGCCATGAACGTAAAGTTGACCTGCTGGTGAATCGCGTCGCATTGTGTTAAATAATGAATGGCTGTTTTTGCAGTATCTCTGATGGCTATCGTAAGCGAATATGGTGGTGACCTTGAAGGACGTCCTGTTCCTCCAGTGTTTTGAGAGGCACAGCGGTGTTACTCATGACATCATGATGCGATAGTTATCGAGTGTGACTTCAGATAACAGCTCGTAGAGATTGAGAGAACTCTGACGGCACAACCGTGCGTCACGGACATTATCGTGGTGACACTTTTCGTGAGGTATACGTAGGAGGGAGCAATATACTGCTTGACTCCACGGTGAAGGTATGTTCTCGAAACTTCAACAAAAGCCCGTACCGAGCTACTGAGCGTCTCTCCTGCAGAGTCTTCCTCTGGAGTTTATCTATCATCTCCGTAACGCTTTCGCGATTACTAAATGATCCTGTAACGAAGCGCGCTGCTCTCCGTTCGATTTCTCTATCTCTTCTATCAACCCTATCTGGTACGGATCCCACACTGGTGAGCAGTATTCGAGCAGTGGACGAACAAGTGTACTGTAACGTACTTCCTTTGTTTTCGGATTGCATTTCCTTAGGATTCTTCCAATGAATCTCACTCTGGCATCTGCTTTACCGACGATCAACTTTGTATGATCATTCCATTTTAAATCACTCCTAATGCCTACTCCCAGATAATTTATGGAATTAACTGCTTCCAGTTGCTGACCTGCTATATTGCAGCTAAGTGATAAAGGATCTTTCTTTCTATGTATTCGCAGCACATTACACTTGTCTACATTGAGATTCAATTGCCCTTCCGTGCACCATGCGTCAATTCGTTGCAGATCCTCCAGCATTTCAGTACAATTTTCCATTGTTACAACCTCTCGATATACTACAGCATCATCCGCAGAAAGCCTCAGTGACTTCCGATGACAAGATGCGTTCTGTTATCTAGGAACTCTTCAATCCAATCACACAATTGATCTGATAGTCCATATGCTTTTACTTTGCTCATTACACGACTGCGGGGAAGTTTATCAAACACCTTGCGGAAGTCAAGAAAAACCGGCATCTACCTGGGACCCGTGTCTATCGCCCTCTCAGTCTCGTGAACAAATAGCGCGAGCTGGGTTTCACACGATCGTCTTTTTCGAAACCCATGCTGTTTCCTACAGAGTAGATTTCTAGTCCCCAGAAAAGTCATTATACTCGAACATAATACGTGTTCCAAAATTCTACAACTCTACAATACTCCCCACGATGCAGCTTCACGTCAAATAGTGCAGCCAGAAGTGGGACGTTGAGGATGGAAAAGCACTTATATTAAGACAGTGTCAGGAGCGTAGTTACCTATCTCAGCACGGTCAGTCATCGAATAGTTTCATTTGAAATGTGGCATTAAATTTTTATTGTGCGACAAAAATCATCCGTTTGTAACGAAGCCTTAGCACTTCTTTTAGTGCTTTCTTTGCTGTGTAACGGTAAATGCTACATACCCAAGTGATCTCAGGACCTTTAGGGTGCAGCACGGGATGCGGGTTGGGGTCGAGCAGCCCGAGCAGTAGGATGCCTTGCATGGTGTCGGAGAAGCCTGAAAGCGAAACGAGGGTTAGAGCTTGCCGGTGGTGGACAGCTGGTGGTAAAGAGGAAACGTGGACTGGAGGCGCACCCCTGTAGCGCAGCGTGCCGCGGAGCATGGTGTGCGCCTCTCGCACGTCGTACAGCTCGGCGTATTTGGTGGAGTCGCGGTTCGGGAAACCTTCCAGCGCAAAGCCGGGCAGGAAGTCCAGGTCGCGCACCTCGGACAGCAGCGCGCCGCCCTCCGGGATGTCCACCACCTGCAACACACCTCACTACCGATAATTTCACGCAATTTCTCATGCTTCCTAACAGCGATTGTTACGCCTGCTGTGAGTTTGTTGTTTCTCTGACATTTTACCAACGCCAGTGGTTGGTATTTTTGGGTATCTTCCTTTCACTAGCAACAGATGTTATCTTTGAGAATGACATCCATTCATGATGACGAAGTATCAGAAAAACAACAAAATATGTGTAGTCGTAGTAGTGTTGGTAACTAAAGCAACTACACTACTGACCATTAAAATTGCTACACCACGAAGATGAAGTGCTACAGACGCGAAATTTAACCGACAGGAAGAAAATGCTGTGATATGAAAAATGATTAGCTTTTCAGAGCATTCACACAAGGTTGGCGCGGGTGGCGACACCTACAACGTGATGACATGAAGAAAGTTTCCAGCCGATTTCTCATACACAGACAGCAGTTAACTGGCGTTGCCTGGTGAAACGTTGTTGTGATGCCACGTGTAAGGAGGAGAAATGCGTACCATCACGTTTCCGACTTTGATAAAGGTCGGATTGTAGCCTATCGCGATTGGGGTTTATCGTATCGCGACATTGCTGCTCGAGTTGGTCGAGATCCAATGACTGTTAGCAGAATATGGAATCGGTGGATTTAGGAGGGTAATACGGAACGCCGTGCTGGATCCCAACGGCCTCGTATCACTAATAGTCGAGATGGCAGCCATCTTATCCGCATGGCTGTAACGGATCGTGCAGCCACGTCTCGATCCCTGAGTCAGCAGATGGGGACGTTTGCAAGACAACAACCATCTGCACGAACAGTTCGACGACGTTTGGAGCAGCGTGGACTATCAGCTCGGCGACCATGGCTGCGGTTACCCATGACTCTCCATCACAGACAGGAGCGACTGCGATGGTGTACTCGACGACGAACCTGGGTGCACGAATGGCAAAACGTCATTTTTTCGGATGAATCCAGGTTCTGTTTACAGCGTCATTATGGTCGCATCCGTGTTTGGCGACATCGCGGTGAACGCACATTGGAAGCGTGTATTCGTCATCGCCATACTGGCGTATCGTCCGGTGAGATGGTATGGGGTGCCATTGGTTACACGTCTCGGTCGCCTCTTGTTCGCATTGACGGCACTTTGAACAGTGGACGTTACATTTCAGATGTGTTACGACCCGTGGCTCTACCTTTCATTCGATCCCTGCGAAACCTTACATTTCAGCAGGATAATGCACGACCGCGTGTTGCTGGTCCTGTGCCTTTCTGAATTCAGAAAATGTTCGACTGCTGCCTTGGCCAGCACATTCTCCAGATCTCTCACCAATTGAAAACGTCTGGTCAATGGTGGCCGAGCAATTGGCTCGTCACAATACGCCCATCTCTACTCTTGATGAACTGTGGTATCGTATTGAAGCTGCATGGGCAGCTGTTCCTGTACACGCTATCCAAGCTCTATTTAACTCAATGCCCAGGCGTATCAAGGCCGTTATTACGGCCAGAGGTGGTTGTTCTGGGTACTGATTTCTCAGGATCTATGCAGCCAAATTGCTTGAAAATGTAATCACAAGTCAGTTCTAGTATAATATATTTGTCCAATGCATACCCGTTTATCATCTGCATTTCTTCTTGATGTAGCAATTTTAATGGCCAGTAGTGTAGCAAATTTGCCACTCATATAAAGTTTTCTCTTCTAGCAATGTTAAAACAAGATCGCACTCGTGGCTTACCTTGCCATTCATAGTATACCGCGCTGTGCCCATAACATTCCTTAGGACAGAGAGCGGGCTCCAGCTAAACTTGTACCTCAGTGGGTTGTCGGAGCACTCGGGAGCCGGCAAGCCTGTGGAAAGGAATGTTCGTAGTATCTGAAAACTTGAAATGTGCACGCACAGAAAATTCGAAGTTTAACTGTTAAATAGGAAAGACTATGTCCTATTGGTCGGGCGTTTCTACACAAGATTATTCGGCACTTGTGTGAACATTGAAGAAACCACAGTACTGGAAACCAGTATTGTGAGAATAAGTGGCTGCGGTCAGAAACAGTGCTGACAGAAAGACGAAACTCTGGGGAACGAATTTTACGGTAAGACGGGGACGTTTTGTCCAAATGACTTTATTTTGTGACTGCTGCTTTGCAGCTTCAAGCACATCTGATTGATAATTTAGAAAAGAACAGGCATATCGTAAGGACGTCACTCTTGAAACACTTAGATGTGTTTATACGTTGCTTTATTGTGAATTGTACACCAAATAAATATCGTATTAACATCGAGAAAATGTTGCTGAAGAGTTTGAGAAGAACTCTACTGTAAGGTTTCTACGCATACCGAGGAACCGGAAACATCCACCTATACATCGTTCCTTTTGTTTCTGCTCCATTGCCATGGACGTTCTGTCTTGTACAGAATTGAGTGAACTGTATTTTTCCAAGATAGGTGATGGACCATCTACCGAGTAGATGACTATTTCATTTTCTTTTTCTTCTTCTGTCGCACCATGATTGGGCTTGATTATAATGCTTGCATCATGGGCAATGTCTACTCTTTCAGCTCTATCAGTGTAAGAGAATTGGCTCCAATATTGAATACAGATAGTTATTTTACCACAATCAGAAGAAGGTTCATCATGGAAACTGCATGAGCCATCTAGCATGACACTTTCCTTCCTATCAGTTATATATGAAGTGAGCTACTTGCTCATTGTTGCCAGAAAGCAGTAATTCTAAATTTCTCCAAAAGAATTTTGTAATCTGCAAAATCAAATTCCTTAGACAGATCACAAAAAATCTGCAAAATCAAATTCCTCAGACAGATCACAAAAAATCCAGCTAGCTGAAATTTTGTCATTCAAATGGTTTAATATTTGGTCGTTGAAGTATTAGATGATAGCTATATTTAGTAGATCAGCCTATCTAATCCAAATCTCGGTCAATTCAGTATCTTATATTTGCGGATATAATCTACCATCCTTAAGCACATTATCTCTTCTAAAATTTTTGAGAAGAAAGTTAGCACTTATAAGGTCGATAGTTATTCATATCTATTCTTACAACTTAGTTAAAGGGAGACATAAAATGACATACTTTAGTCTGTGTAAAAAAAAATGCCATATGAAAGTTTTGCACTATGTGTGTGAGTGACTACAACACCTATATCAAAAGAAAAGTATTTTAATATTTCGCTTGAAACGTGAAAATCTTTTCAGAATTCTTAGTTGAAAGATTGCTCTTTACTATTCCGACTTGCCTCGAATAAGTTAGAGCGACATCAGATTGGTTGAAGCTTGTGGTATTGATTGTCATATATACTGTAATGCTTATTCTTTCAATTTGTCCATATCAAAAATCTCATTTAATCTGGGAATATATAGTTTTTCAAAGAGGCTTGCTACATATTTTTTGGTCATAAACAAGTTGATCATTATATTTAGTTACTAGATCATCATAATTCTTTACAGACTTGCTACTTCTTTTTCTAACTGTGCTCCATATTTTATGATTATATCTTCTGAATTATTAACTTCTGAGATAACATTACACCGTTCAGATTTTTTGTAGATCATCTTACTACAAAATAATACCTTGATACCACAAGTGCAAGTGCACATTTGTGCTTATCCCGATCATTTCGTACTGCTCACTTTTCCTACAACAAGACACTTTAATGCCGTTTGTTATCCAGGGTTTTTCTGATGCACTATGGGTGCCACATTTCGCGGGTTTCATATGGAAATAACTCTTTAATGCAGAGAAATTTATGTGGAAATTTAAAGTTTATATCCATTATCTTATACACCTCGCTCCAACTAATACAGCCCTATGTCAATTAAGCTCGACCCATATTGCAGCAACTGAACGTCTGACGAATTTAATCTGCGGAAGTCTTCATTGACGTGATAGCGACTAAAATAGAGTTGGTCGGCCGGTTCACGACAGGCGCAGATTTCAGAGAAAATGGAAAAACGTGGAAATGAGCGGGAAACAAAAAAAAAAGAACTGAAAACAATACTGATCAATAATCCAATGAGATGTTCAAGTGACTCTACAACGGCAGCGTACCTCCGCAGTATGAAATGAACGATTCCACTTTGCCTCCAGCTTGGTGAATTTCTTCGAAGCACTCCATGGCAAGAAGGTGGTCTATTCCAGGATCTAGACCAACTTCGTTAACAATTGTTATTCCAGCATCGACGGCTCTGTAAAAGCATTGACAGAATTTTAAACAGGGAAACAATCTGAAATGATATATAAATCAATTTTTACGAATTATTGTACATGGTTAATTTATAATGATTTACCACCTGTTTGCGTGGTATTGCTGAAGAACTATCATTGTGGCTTACTGTCACTTATTTGCTACACTTGGTGCTTCAAAGTCTTAAGATTCTGTTATTTTTACAAGTTCCACAAGATTGATTGTGTAGCGAAAAATGTATATCATAAAATTAGATTATACAGAATAATGAATTTTAGTAGCATGATATGCGAGTTTAGATTTATTATGATATTTAATGGGAAAATGAAATTACTATTAATTGTTAGTGAAATAAAACACATTTGGTTAATATTGACGATTTCTTCCACACTAATACAACAGTATTATTTACAATATAGAAATAACATCCGTTTTCTGAAAACAAATATTTTCACACGAGTTGAAAGCTGGATATTTATTACTTACTTCACAGTGACAGTCTCGACTGCTAAAATAGTCACTGTTCTCTCATACTTTTGTGGATAAATTTGTTGAAAAATATTGACAGATCAAGTTGTATACTAGAACTCAATTCCGCATATTCAAAATTCGATGCTTGCACTCATCAGACGTACTAATTCGGCTACCAGTTACATTAACAGCATTGAAAACTTCAGTGGCGAGCTATAAGTCGAAATACGCATCAATTTTTTGTTACAAATTTTACTTGGATTTTCCAAGGTGATATGATATGTAAAGTGCAGTCTACTGTCGAGGATTTTTAACAGACTTAACAGACTTAATTGCCCCACTGAGAGATATCAACGACTGTAAGAGGTTCTAAGAGATAGCTTGGACACTCTCTTGTTCTACTGAGCTGTAAAGACTTTTCGGCTGACAAAGGTGGCCATTGAAAACTGGGGGAAGAGCCCCTAACTATATCTTAGTAAGGGCTAAAGTAGCCAAGAAGGGTAGGTTCGGTTGGTTCAAAAAATGGCTCTGAGCAGTATGGGACTTAACATCTGAGGTCATCAGTCCCCTAGAACTTAGAACTACTTAAACCTAACTAACCTAAGGACATCACACACATCCATGCCCGAGGCAGGATCGCGCGGTTCCAGACTAAAGCGCCTAGAACCGCTCTGCCACACAGGCCGGCTAGGTTCGAATGTCAAATCCAGACTTTCATACCGAACAGTGCAAGGGTGGGGGTTAGTTTGTTTTTGCTTGCTTATTCTTGAATTGAGAATAACTGTGTGAGGTGAAATGACAAGTTTACTGCCGCAATATTTCTTACCAAATTACAGCTTTTCACACAGTTTTCAACTCGCCAACATAAAAACGGCGCAATGGGTAACCCATCTTGCCAACATCAGAAACTGAAATAAGTTTATACACAACAATGTTAAATATTAACTCTCTGAAAGAACATTAATCCTAAGCACAATAATATGAAAGTTTAATCAGGCGTTTATTTACAAAATTGCTCCTACACATACGTTATGATGTTGGTCACTACTACGAAAATCGTCCAATTCCGGTTCAAAGTTCGGTACTATTTAGGATGACAATGAAGTCTTCGGTGGATGGTTAGTCAAGTGACAAATTTGAGCGCAAGATTACCCAAGACCGCTCGAGTTTACAGTGGACTCAAGCTGGTGAACCAACAAAGTTTACTCCTCTGCACGCGGTATTTACCTTAAGCTGCGACGTGCTGCTGTCTGCAAGCCCGCTCTCTCCCACTGAAATTCCCACAAAACTAATCTGGCCTTTGCTGAACTTTCCAGCACAAACTTTCCTTATGTTTCTCGTTATGCGAGAAAACATGTATTCAGCCCTAGTCTTATTATGTGGCGATATACACATGCATGGTTGGAGCGGCGTGCATATTATAGTGCCCTCTCAGTTCTCGCAAGAACAATTTACCAATTTGGCTGGTTAGTTTCTCCACAATTGGAGCTAAACGTTGCTACAGGTAATTTTAGCTGGAGTGCAGCCGCTGTGAACGCAGTGTCCGCACCAATTTCTTCTCTGCGTCTTACGGAGCGTTAAGCGCTCCGTTCTGCACTTGACGCCAGTTCAGAGAAGAGTACCCCAAAATTTCTCTCTTGTCCTCTCGTGGCAGAACTGTCTCCCTCCACTAAGGTTCCTTTTTCACGTCACGGCTTTTTTCGACTAATAGGAGCGTTCCTCTTACTTTGCAGAAACACTCTCTACCAATCGCAACGTCCATTCTATCAAACTGCGTCGAAACTTCGGTAGTTTTCTCCTTCCTATTGAGTTTTCGCCAATCGGACGTTTTGTGCCCGTTCTAGATGCCTAAAGTACACTGACTTCTCCGTGTGTCGCACTCGCTGGACGAAAATGCGTCACTTGCTTTTGGAATTTCGAAACGCAGTTTGTTAAAGCTTCTTCTCTGCTCTTGTACTGATGCCCTCGCTACAGGCGGCCCTCCAGCTTGAATCACCAGGCCCGGGGTCGCTGTCCTCCTTCCTGCCACCTCTTTAAGTGGTTGCCGTCGTAACTCCACAGAGCGGCTTCGCTACCGCGTTGTGGAGCTGGCTTTTCAAAACTGAAAGTAACTCGACTCTCGTTCCCTGTTCTACCTTCCTCTCAAAGACAAGCATTGTATAGGAATGGTGTGTTAATTACCGTCGATTGACTGTCATCCCTTTTTGCATTATATATTGATAGGCAAATGTCCTCAACACTGTCGATTTACGTCAGATGTTATCTTCACCTTCTCATTGCGATTTGCAAAGGTCTCACGTAAGGTGAGAATCTGACCATTTATTCTGCCATCTTACAACAGGTGCCGACCGCGGTGGTCTAGCGGTTCTAGGCGCTCAGTCCGGAACCGCGCGACTGGTACGGTCGCAGGTTCGAATCCTGCCTCGGGAATGGATGTGTGTGATGTCCTTAGGTTAGTTAGGTTTAAGTAGTTCTAAGTTCTATGGGACTGATAACCACAGATGTTAAGTCCCATAGTGTTCAGAGCCATTTGAACCATCAGCCATTTACAACAGGTGTTAGAAACCAAAATGTAACAAGCTTAATTAATCGCACGGAGGTGTTGATGCCTGTAAGAGGTTTTAACAGACACCGTTGACACATTTGTGTTTAATTCAACTATAAAGGCACCTCGGCAGAAAAAATAATTTCGTATCCGAAGATGCACAGCAAAAATAGGTACAATGACTGAAATAAATTAACTAATCAGGCAAAAGTCAGAAACGTAGACTACGAGAATTTTAGATCGAGGTCTCATGCGAAAGTTGGTACCTCAAGAGGGCATCACAAATAACGACAGCAGCTACAAGACGCAGCAACAAATCGGAGACTTCGGTATAGACACGTCCACAAGTGTTTCTTTATGCCGCCGCAACCTAAAAGTTATTTATGACCTAGTGCAGTGCCGCTCAGCCCTCTCTCTACGTAATCAGCGATCAATTGTAATCAGCGCTTACGAGACAGTATCGTTGTAGCATAGATCCGTCTGCGTGCCACTAGACCAATTATAACGAATATTATATCATGCAAAAGAAAATCAGACTTTGACGTGAAGCTATTATTCTATAATGAAGTGTCAAATGTTAGTTATACAAAAAGTTTCAGCGGCAGCACCAATTTCATGCCATATGTGTGAAGACTACTAGTTTCCAAAGCTAAGTATTTACTTTGTTTAAGTTTTTGTAAATAACTAATAGTTTGTGTGCGTATTGTATTATACTCTCGACCTCCTCCTGAACCACTTTCCTATAATATGAAACAGGAGTACTTGATGGCTCAACACAAACGTTTTGCCTCAAGTACAGATAGTGTTGAGGATCAGTGGACAAAGTTCAAAACCATCGTACAATATGCGTTAGATGAGTATGTGCCAAGCAAGATCGTAAGAGATGGAAAAGAGCCACCGTGGTTCAACAACCGAGTTATAAAACTGCTGCGAAAGCAAAGGGAGCTTCACAGCAAACATAAACATGGCCAAAGCCTTGCAGACAAACAAAAATTACGCAAGCGAAATGTAGTGTGAGGAGGGCTATGCGAGAGGCGTTCAATGAATTCGAAAGTAAAGTTCTATGTACTGACTTGGCAGAAAATCCTAAGAAATTTTGGTCCGATGTCAAAGCGGTAGGTGGATCAAAACAAAATGTCCAGACACTCTGTGACCAAAATGGTACTGAAACAGAGGATGACAGACTAAAGGCCGAAATACTAAATGTCTTCTTCCAAAGCTGTTTCACAGAGGAAGACTGCACTGTAGTTCCTTCTCTAGATTGTCGCACAGATGACAAAATGGTAGATATCGAAATAGACGACAGAGGGATAGAGAAACAATTAAAATCGCTCGAAAGAGGAAAGGCCGCTGGACCTGACGGGATACCAGTTCGATTTTACATAGAGTACGCGAAGGAACTTGCCCCCCTTCTTGCAGCGGTGTACCGTAGGTCTCTAGAAGAGCGAAGCGTTGCAAAGGATTGGAAAAGGGCACAGGTCATCCCCGTTTTCAAGAAGGGACGTCGAACAGATGTGCAGAACTATAGACTTATATCTCTAACGTCGATCAGAATTTTGGAACACGTATTATGTTCGAGTATAATGACTTTTCTGGAGACTAGAAATCTACTCTGTAGGAATCAGCATGGGTTTCGAAAAAGACGGTCGTGTGAAACCCAGCTCGCGCTATTCGTCCACGAGACTCAGAGGGCCATAGACACGGGCTCACAGGTAGATGCCGTGTTTCTTGACTTCCGCATAGCGTTTGACACAGTTCCCCACAGTCGTTTAATGAACAAAGTAAGAGCATACGGACTATCAGACCAATTGTGTGATTGGATTGAGGAGTTCCTAGATAACAGAACGCAGCATGTCATTCTCAATGGAGAGAAGTCTTCCGAAGAAAGAGTGATTTCAGGTGTGCCGCAGGGGAGTGTCATAGGACCGTTGCTATTCACAATATACATAACTGGCCTGGTGGATGACATCGGAAGTCCACTGAGGCTTTTTGCAGATGATGCTGTGGTGTATCGAGAGGTTGCAATAATGAAAAATTGTACTGAAATGCAGGAGGATCTGCAACGAATTGACGCATGGTGCAGGGAATGGCAATTGAATCTCAATATAGACAAGTGTAATGTGCTGCGAATACATAGAAAGATAAATCCCTTATCATTTAGCTACAAAATAGCAGGTCAGCAACTGGAAGCAGTTAATTCCATAAATTATCTGGGAGTAGGCATTAGGAGTGATTTAAAATGGAATGATCATACAAAGTTGGTCGTCGGTAAAGCAGATGCCAGACTGAGATTCATTGGAAGAATCCTAAGGAAATGCAGTGCGTGAATATTGCTCAACAGTGTGGGATCCGTACCAAATAGGGGTGATAGAAGAGATAGAGAAGATCCAACGGAGAGCAGCGCGCTTCGTTACAGGATCATTTAGTAATCGCGAAAGCGTTACGGAGATGATAGATAAACTCCAGTGGAAAACCCTGCAGGAGAGACGATCAGTAGCTCAGTACGGGCTTTTGTTAAAGTTTCGAGAACATACCTTCACCGAAGAGTCGAGCAGTATATTGCTCCCTCCTACGTATATCTCGCGAAAAGACCATGAGGATAAAATCAGAGAGATTAGAGCCCACACAGAAGCATACCGACAATCTTTCTTTCCACGAACAATAGGAGACTGGAATAGAAGGGAGAACCGATAGAGGTACTCAGGGTACCCTCCGCCACACACCGTCACGTGGCTTGCAGAGTATGGATGTAGATGTAGATGTAGAGGATTTATATCAGAATATGAGGTTAAACCGGATTAAATTTTTAAAAAATTTTCAACATCTTGTAAAATTAAACTAACATAAGAAATAATGACCTCAATCAGATACAGAAGGAGGCATTTACTAACGATAAGGCGAGAGTTTACAGCACACGAAAAAGCAGCATGATAGAATATGATGAATTAAAGTAAACTATTTGAAAATATTTTCAAGAGGATGTGAGAGGACACAATAAAATTTTGGTAACTGAAATAATTTAAAAGAACAGAAGTATGAAAAAAACATAATCTAATGATTTGTAGATACTACTTTACACTAGTTAAGGTGGTAGATGACACATTGACAATAGTAAGAAAACTGTACAGTCATTTCATGATTTCTTGGACCGTCTGAACAGTTCAAGAAAAAAGTCAGAAGACAGATGCTTTTTAATGACCATAATTGTATTCTGAAAGTAATGGCAAATGAGCCGGGCCGTTTAGTCGCGCAGTCTAACGCGCTGCTTCCCGAGCAGGAAGGGGTGCCGGTCCCCGGCACGAATCCGCCCCATGGATTAGTGTCGAGGTCCGGTGTGCCTGCCAGCCTGTGGATGGTTTTTAAGACGGTTTTCCATCTTCCGCGGCGCATGTGGGCTTGTTCCCCTTATTCCGCCTCATTTACACTATGTCGGCGATTGCTGTGCAGGTTTTGAACCACTGAGGGCTACGGCGGGACGAAGCCTCTTTGTCGTTTCCAGGTGCTCGGTTCAATGCATAATATACAGTACACAATGTCAAATGAAGTGGAAAGCGCCACTCGCGGCATGAAGAAAGGGAAGACGTGTGGAATAATGGTGTTTTAATATAAACGGTTAAAGCTGATGGGAAAGTAGTATAAAAAGAACTTATATAATAATATACAGAATTTACAACCCTTGAAAAATATGGAACTGATTGAACTTATGTTTGGTAATGAAAAATACACACCGTGTCAATGCTCCTGTTTCCAATAGACTCTATTAAGATAGTGAGACATTCAGAACTGAAAGAGGAGCCAGGCAAGAATAATGCATACCTATACTACTATCAATAGTACTGTTAGACGATGCCTACATATTGACCAAAAGTGTACTCTGGAAGGTTGTAGGCCCTTTCACCGCACCCTCTCCCCCCCCCCCCCCCCCCTCCACAATTCCCTCTTCCTCCGAGAAACTGAGACTACGCGGATGAAATACACTCCTGGAAATTGAAATAAGAACACCGTGAATTCATTGTCCCAGGAAGGGGAAACTTTATTGACACATTCCTGGGGTCAGATACATCACATGATCACACTGACAGAACCACAGGCACATAGACACAGGCAACAGAGCATGCACAATGTCGGCACTAGTACAGTGTATATCCACCTTTCGCAGCAATGCAGGCTGCTATTCTCCCATGGAGACGATCGTAGAGATTCTGGATGTAGTCCTGTGGAACGGCTTGCCATGCCATTTCCACCTGGCGCCTCAGTTGGACCAGCGTTCGTGCTGGACGTGCAGACCGCGTGAGACGACGCTTCATCCAGTCCCAAACATGCTCAATGGGGGACAGATCCGGAGATCTTGCTGGCCAGGGTAGTTGACTTACACCTTCTAGAGCACGTTGGGTGGCACGGGATACATGCGGACGTGCATTGTCCTGTTGGAACAGCAAGTTCCCTTGCCGGTCTAGGAATGGTAGAACGATGGGTTCGATGACGGTTTGGATGTACCGTACACTATTCAGTGTCCCCTCGACGATCACCAGAGGTGTACGGCCAGTGTAGGAGATCGCTCCCCACACCATGGTGCCGGGTGTTGGCCCTGTGTGCCTCGGTCGTATGCAGTCCTGATTGTGGCGCTCACCTGCACGGCGCCAAACACGCATACGACCATCATTGGCACCAAGGCAGAAGCGACTCTCATCGCTGAAGACGACACGTCTCCATTCGTCCCTCCATTCACGCCTGTCGCGACACCACTGGAGGCGGGCTGCACGATGTTGGGGCGTGAGCGGAAGACGACCTAACGGTGTGCGGGACCGTAGCCCAGCTTCATGGAGACGGTTGCGAATGGTCCTCGCCGATACCCCAGGAGCAACAGTGTCCCAATTTGCTGGGAAGTGGCGGTGCGGTCCCCTGCGGCACTGCGTAGGATCCTACGGTCTTGGCGTGCATCCGTGCGTCGCTGCGGTCCGGTCCCAGATCGACGGGCACGTGCACCTTCCGCCGACCACTGGCGACAACATCGATGTACTGTGGAGACCTCACGCCCCACGTGTTGAGCAATTCGGCGGTACGTCCACCCGGCCTCCCGCATGCCCACTATACGCCCTCGCTCAAAGTCCGTCAACTGCACATACGGTTCACGTCCACGCTGTCGCGGCATGCTACCAGTGTTAAAGACTGCGATGGAGCTCCGTATGCCACGGCAAACTGTATGACACTGACGGCGGCGGTGCACAAATGCTGCGCAGCTAGCGCCATTCGACGGCCAACACCGCGGTTCCTGGTGTGTCCGCTGTGCCGTGCGTGTGATCATTGCTTGTACAGCCCTCTCGCAGTGTCCGGAGCAAGTATGGTGGGTCTGACACACCGGTGTCAATGTGTTCTTTTTTCCTTTTCCAGGAGTGTACATTTCAAAAAAATCCCCCTAAATAATGAAACAAACTTAATCCCCATTCAGAATCAAACACTAGATACACACCTGAGTTTATCATTCTGAGGAGATAGTAAGGACCTGAAATGTTTTTATTCTCCACTCGACTTTTCAGCATTGTTACCCACGTTCAGGCCATGAAAAATAGTGGCGATAAAGAAGTGCATCTTCATGTGCTGTATAGCTAAATTTTTTCTTTCTGACACCACAAGCAACGCATTTGTTTGCGATATGTGGTTTTATTTTAAGACGAGTGAACCTTCTGTTCGTGGAGAAATGAAGCTTTTTATGCATCCAGCTGTCCTCTCTAGTTCGCTGTACACTTTTTCGCAATACTTCTAAAGCCTTCCACACGATCCCCTTCCGATTCCTGCATTAGTTCTTGTATATCCATACGAGGGACGTCCCTGCGTGAGTCAACACCCTACTAAAAATGAATGTATTGCCACCAAAGCACTTTCACTCATTTATTGTGGCATCTCTGAGTGTGTCTTAAAGTTTCAGCCATCGGTTGCTTCCCATTGGGAGAGACGCACTGCGCACAAAACGGACGCAACAAGAAGCAGTAGCAGATGTGATGCGCCTGAGAGTTATGGGGCTGGTCAGCCTAGCACGCGTCACGAGAAAAAAGTCCCATGGCTACAACTTAAGCACGGCGTCACTCGAGACAATATGGAGTGCCACGCTACAAATATGTACAATCCTGCGTCTTTTCAGATTTCGTTAAATTTAGACCGTTGTAACACTTCTGCTATGATGCGATATTGATTAATACATACATGTTACAAAAATCTTCTCCTAAACCACTGGATCGATTACAACCAATCTTCATACACACATGACTTAGTATCTGGAAAGGACCACTCTGCGTGAAAAAAACCACCTATCTCTCAAAGGGATGGTGATGAAAAAGAAGCTAACTCACGACACGCAGTTAGTCAGACTATATTTATCCAGTATTGGAAACTGATGACACTTGCAGCAAACATTACACGTAGTTTCAGATCTTTATGAGATTTTTTCTCGCTGAAAGCCCCCACAAACTGATGAAAGGAAAAAAGTTTATCGCTTACTACATTTTCGCTGTTCATGCAGCAAAACTGTTACATCAAGTATGACCTTTCAATTTATTACTTCGTTACCACTAACTCTATTCGCAACAAATTTTGCAGACAGTATTCACATATACCAATGAATGTATCTCCAAAAACACATCACTGCATGACCCATAGTTCATAAACACTGAGATGGATGAAAAACTGCTGCATCATGCTTGACATTTTAATTTATTACATTTTTAATACTAAATCGATTCGTAAAACATTTCGCAAACAGTATCTACATCTACCACTGAATGTATCTGTACAATTATATCATTGTAGGACACAATGGTCAGGCGATATGACGTCATAAATAACGAGACGCGTGAAAACGAAACTGCAGGTGAAATATGTGTGAATTATATTAAATATAGTTGCGAAATATGTGACATGTGCGAACCCGGGCAAAGCCACGGGTAAAAAGCTGCTCCCAGACTGCTGGATCGACTTCAACCTAATTTGGTACACATCTTACTTACTGTCTGGAGAATCACCAACTTCCTATTGGGGTGATGATAGAGAAAGGGAGACGAAAAGATGAACAGCCAGAGAGCGGGAAGAAGGAGATGCAGCTAGAGGGGAGGAGGCGATGGGCAGAGAAAGGGGGAAGAAGGAGATGAACTGATGTAAGATTGGAATAAACACATATTCAAGCAACACAGGATACTATGCTATTTTTTTAAGCTTCCTTGTATAATATAGCGCAACAGGAGAACGTAGACAGAGCGATTAAGAAACTTAAGAATAAGCAAGTGCCACGAGAAAATAGGACAACGGCAGACATGTTGAAGGTAAGCTGTGAAACAATTTAGAATTTGATATACAATCTCATAAGTGAAGTATGGAGAAAAGAGGACATTCCAAAAGAGTGGATGTCGGCGACCATCACCCCATTGCACAAAACGAACAGTTAAAGGAAGTGCAACAACTACATAGGTACGTCTCTGATAAGTGTACCATACAACGTACAATCGTTAATAATTCTTGAAAAGCTGAAACCTTTTGTTGAAGATCTTTTTGGAGATTACCAGGCAGATTTTCGGGCAGGAAGATAAACCGTGGATTAAATTTTCACTATGAGCCATATCTGGGAACAGTGCTGGGTATTCAACCGTCGGTTCCTGGTAACTTTTGTAGATTTCTTAAAGGCGTATGATAGTATACACAGATTAAGTACGAACAGCATCCTGAGAGGGTTTGTCCTACTGAGGAAGTTAATTAAATTGGTGAAGATGTGTACAGCGGTGACAACAGTCAAGGTGAAATATCAGGGGGAGCCGTTCAAGGAATTGAGCTTTAGAACAAATGTGAGCTAAGGCGCTGCAATTTCACTATTTATGTTTAATTTGGTCTTGGAGAAAGTAATTCAGCAAATGAAAAGAGAAGGCGAAGGGATGAAGCTCAAGGGGAGAACACTGTCGTTGGAATATGCAGACGACATTGCAGCCAGAGCGGAGACCGAGGAAGAGATGGCAGAACCTGTAGGGGACTTAACAAATAATGCTAGAGAGATTAAGCTGTGGATTAACGTTAAGTATCCCGAGCAGCCCCTAACAATACCCCATTACAGGTAGGAATATGTAGAATAGCTGAGGTGGAAGATTTTAAAAACATCGGAACATGGTTCAACATGTATAATAACTTAAAATAAGAAATTAATCAACGTACTGTCAATGGGACTAAATCTTATTTCACTCTGAAGCAGATAATATCTTCCAAAAAACTGTTAATTAACACCAGACGTAAAGCCTATAACGCAGTGACAGTATCAGTGTTGTAACATGGGACAGAAAAATAAATGACTACAAAAAAGATGGAAAAAAATCTGTTGATATATGAGCGGAAAATCATAAGAAACATCTATGTACGAATTCGCGAAGAGAACACCTGTAGAGGTAGAAGGAACGAGGGTCTGTACGCCCTGATGAGACGAACGAATATAAAGCAGAAAATGAAAGCGTGGAGTAAAAGCTTGGAAAAGCACATTGCCGGGAGAGTAGACATTTGCCGGCTCAAAGCTATGCATACAAGAAAATCTGATGGTACGCTTCTAATTGGAACACCAAGAGAAGCGACGGGAGGATGAAATGTAGGACGGTCTCCAGCAGCTGGGTGTGAATAAGAAGTGAATCCAAAATGCACAAGATCGCCATCTACGGAGGAACATTTTAAGTTGGGTGCATGAGCTTCAGGGTTCATTATTGCCAATGTGTATGTATGTAACACTGATAAGGAATGAACCCTTCGACTCAGATGATATAGCTGCTGAACATGTCAAAGAAAACTTGAATCTCGTTTCAGACAGGTACCCCACTCATACACTTCTATAGTTGATGGTTACTTCAATCTACCTTCGATATGTTGGTGAAAATACATGTTTACATCTACATGTGCATCTGTTCTCTGCAAACCTCTGCGATATGCTCTGCAGAGGGTACGTCTAATTGTGTCAGTTATTAGGGTTTTTCCCATTCCATTCATATATAAAATACGGGAAGAATAACTCAATGCCTCAGTGAGTGTTGTAATTATTCTAATCTTGTCCTCATGATTCCTATGTCAGTGATACATATGGGGTTGTCGTATATTTCTAGAGACATCACTTAAAGACGGTTCCTGAAACTCTGTTAGTTGACATTCTCGGGATAGTTTACCTCTATCTTCATGTTTATGTACGTATATGTATAATCTTGACACGGTTTATGTGCTAGACGGAAAATAGCTGTTTTCTATGTCGGGATGATATGAAAATGGGTTGAGATAACCCGAAACTAGTCGTGAATTAAATAAAAAGCAAATTTTGGAACTTTGGTTGTTTCTATATCGCACTAATTTTGTGAATACGTCTTACTACTTCAGGATATGCTTGACAGCTTGTGGTAGCACACTGTGCCAGATGTATACAGACTGCTTTAATAACTCATTTCTGTTTGACGTGAGATCATTACAGTTGTCACTGCTGAAGACGGAAAAAACTGCCTTGTTTCTATAGTGGGAAACACAATTACCACCATAATAAAAGCGCACAAAAGGGCTGTGGGAAATATTCGTACCATATAGTTTATTGTCCTAAATCATAAAAATAACATTATCAAAAAATAAATATCGTCAATTGATCACAACTCTAATACAATACCAAAATTAATTTCGCTGAGACACTACAAAAAATGCACCCAAAAAGGGTTAAATTTAATGATGTTTCTTTCTAATGTAGTTTCACAAAAAGTAATTTTAATATTTTGTGATGTCTTTCCTACGTACATCGTTGTATAGGTGCAGCAAACAAATCCAAAGTTTGCCGGCACCCGATAGTAAACACACAAACTCTCTACTACTTGTTCACTTTCCAAAGAGCTACAGCACTGATGAGAATCGTTGTTTCGATGTAAGTCTGTTGGCCTTACTCAGTACCGGAAGCGATTTTGTGGCGGCCAACCTTCAAATCGGAGGCAGACATAAAACGTCGTTCGAAATCGTTCTGAATGCGTTCTCAGAAAATTATTTTGAACATTTTGTTCAGAAGTCCACTCGAAGTATAAATGTCTGCGAAAACACGCATGACCTCTTAGCAACAAATAATTCTGACCAAATAGGGAGCATCATGAAGGGATAAAGGGATTAATGACCGTAAGGTCGTTGCACCGAGACTGAATACCGTCACATCCAAACCCACCATAAATAAACGCAAGATACATCTCTTTAAAAAATCAGATGAAAATTCACTTGAGGCCTTCCTCAGAGACAATGTCCACTCCTTCCAATCTGAATATGTAAGCGTACACCATATGTGGTATGAATTCAAGGTAATAGTATCGATGACTATTGAGAGACATATACCAAATAACTTAATAAAAGATGGTATTGATTCCACATGGTGCACAAAACTGGTTAGGACACAGTTGCAGAAGGAACGAAAAAAACATACCAAATTTAAAAGATCGCAAAACCCTCAAGATTGGCGAAGTTTTACAGAAGGTCGAAATGTAGCGCAAACTTCAATGCGATATGCTTTTAATACATACAACAACGAAACACTGTCTCGAAATCTGGTAGAATATCCAAAGAGATTCTGGTCGAATGTAAAGTACACCAGAGAAATTACGCAATCAATGGTGGTGTTACTGATGACAATGCCAATAAAACAGAGTTACTAAATACGGTTTCCAGAAATTCCTTCGCCAAAGAAGAAGTAAATATTCCAGAATTCGTATCAAGAACAAATGCCAACATGAGTAACATAGAAGTAGATAGCCTCGGTGTAGCTTAAATCCCTTAATAAAGGCAAGGCCTCCGGCCCTGACTGTATACCAGTCAGGTTCCTCCAGAGTATGCTGATTCAATAGGTCTATCCCTAGCAATCATACACAAGCGATCGCTCGTTGAAACATCCATACCTTAAGACTGAAAAGCTGCACAAGTCACACGAATAGCCAAGAAAAGAAATAGGAGTAATCCGCTGAATTACAGATCCGTATTGCTAACACGATGATTAGCAGTAGGATTTTGGAACATACCTCGAAGAAAATGGGTTATTGACAAACAGCAAAATAAGTAACATGCTAATCTTTTTGTAAGATTATGAACAATGCAAGGGTTTAATTTATTAAAGGAAAGAATGGTGTTAAAAGCCACCAATCGGAGTATTCCTTCCTGAGGACAGAGTGGTGGTATGACGCTGCAAAAGCCATCTTTGTGACCAGGCAGGAGGTGGCCCGACTGAGTGGAACGAGACACGGAACCAGGACTGCACCCACGATACGGTTGTAATCGGAGGGATCACAGTCTGCTATTTGTCTTTACCTCCCCCCCCCCCCCCCCCCGCTGTACCGCCGTCCACCAAATATAACTTGCCATCACCTTCACATACAACGTTCCATGGTTATGTATTCAATAACAAGAACACTAACATAAATCACATCTTTAAATATTATAATATGAGTAGTAAATTGTTTAAGTGCCATAAAAATATGAATTATTGTAATGTAATAATAATAATTTGTGTACATCAGTTAATGCTACATTGCATTTGCACTGAGTCTATGAAATTACCATGGACCGATGACCTTAGGAGTTTGGTCCCACAGGACCTTACCACAAATTTCCAAAAAACATTCCACAAACACACACACACACACTTTTGCTTATCCCCTTTTTGATTTTTTGGGATTTCTCTTTCGGCTCGCACTAACTCAACATGCTGTGGTTTGCCGGTTTTACCTGTGGACTTATTTTAGAGCCATAATTTTCATAGTGATAGATTCTCCGAAAGTAAGTTATCTGTGAACTTAGGAAATTGATGTATAAGGACTGTTCAAAAAGCAACGGGAATTTTGTAGTTCTGCATGTTGTATTAGTCCGATTCGCGTGATTTTTCCGTTGTTGTGTTGGCAAATTTTTCTGATAAGTCTGTGTACAGTGTTAGACATATCTGATATTTAGTCTGTTGCCAACTGTCAAACAAGTTACAAGTGTTATAAAAGTGCTAATAAATGTTAAACATTGCTTACTGTTAACTTGTTATGAGTTAAACCACGGTTTTGCGCGTATATAAGCGCTTTGAAGAAGGCCCTGAAGACATTAAAGAAGACGAGCACCGTGGACGCCCCAACACATCATCAGCCGATGAAATCGTGAAAAAGTGAAAGTAATGATTGTGAAAGATCGCCGAACCACAACCAGACAAGTCTTTTACAGTGTTCGCATATCATTTCGTACATGTCATAAGATTATTTTCGGCTGTTTTGGGTACGAAACGTAGGCAGCAAAATTTGTCCCAAAATTATTCGATTTCGAACTAAAATAACAGCGATGCAAGTTGCTCAGGTGTCGTTAGATGAAGTAAACAACGATCCAGACCTACTGAAACGTGTCGTAACATTGACGGAACATAGGTTTACGTATATGAGCCAAATCTAACGCTCAGTCGTCCCAGCAGAAGCATTATGGATCGCTGAGACTGAAAATTGCTTGAAAATTGCGTTCAAATGTGAAGGTTATGCTCACTGTGTTCTTCGATTTTAACGTCACAGTGCTCCATGATTTCTTGCCGCAGGGATGAACGATCAATAAGAAGTATTATTTACAAGTTCAACGCCGTTTGCACGAAGCATTTTGGCCGAAAACAGTACTGCAAGAAAAACACAGTCTCCTTGTTCACCAGCCTTGACCTCATGTGACTTTTTCCATTAAGAATTACAAACGTACGTAAATAGTTACAAAGAAAATAGTTCAAATGGCTCTGAGCCCTATGGGACTTAACATCTGAGGTCATCAGTCCCCTAGAACTTAGAACTACTTAAACCTAACTAACCTAAGGACATCACACACATCCATGCCTGAGGCAGGATTCGAACCTGCGACGGTACTATTCGCGCGGTTCCGGACTGAAGCGCCTAGAACCGCTCGGCCACCTCGGCCCGGTGTCGCAAAGACTTTTTTTAGATGTAGTCAGCAGAAATATTGCTATAGGTGTTCCCAGACTGTGATATACGTTTGCACAGAGGGTTCTTATCCTAATAATCTGGATCATAATTTGCTTATATATATTTACAATGGTACTTATTGCTATGTGTTACTATTTTTAAGTATACTGTTTAAGCATCTGAAGAAATTCATTCATTCACTCTCAAGCTTTTCGTGTAATATTTTATCTTCATTTTTTTTGTAATGTGCATATATGTCCAGCTCTTCTAACACATCCATTTTATGCCCTTTATATAGCGGATGTAGTAGTTTTGACATTTTGCTCTACTTTTCCACGTTTGTTATTTTCGTTGTATACTGTACACAAGAAATTGTGTGTAATATTCAATATATGTAAGATTCTGCACAAATGGTCCACAAGAAAACTGTAAGTAGAAGTTCACCAAATTTCGCCTCTAACTGTATAAAAGATTAATTATCAAGTGCCGGCCCGGGTGGCCGAGCGGTTCTAGGCGCTACAGTTTGGAACCGCGCGACCGCTACGGTCGCAGGTTCGAATCCTGCCTCGGGCATGGATGTGTGTGATGTCCTTTGGTTAGTTAGGTTTATGTAGTTCTACGTGACTGATGACCTCAGATGTTAAGTCCCATAGTGCTCAGAGCCATTTGAACCGTTTGAGCCAATTATCAAGTAAATTTGTTCGTCATTATATATTGTAGTAAAAACAACAGAACAATGGAGAACCTCATACATCAAAATCATCACAAATAAATGGCAAAGTATACAGTGATAAACGTGTTAGAAAATGGGAATCATTTTTCGAAAAGTGTCGTGCAAAAAAAAAAAAGAAAAAAAAAGAAAAACCGGCTAGTAGCTGAAAACAGATCAAATTATTGGTGAATACGTCACATAGTCAGCGGAAATTTAAACCACGATGACTTCTCAGCGTTCGTCTATCAAGGACTGAAACGATGTGCTTAGATTTCTACCGCACCAATCTGGCGGAGGTCAGGATTGGCTGAGAATCGTTCATGAGAAAAGAAATGGTATCGGAAAGCTAGAAATGTCGTCACTTACTGCTGGTGAAGGCTGGCCATCTCGGGCGTGCAGTAGGAGGCGGTGATCATGTTGACGCGGCAGTGGATGCACGCCTCGGCGACGACGTGGTGCAGGCGGTAGGGCAGCAGCGAGACGACGCAGTCGGCGGACGCCACCAGCTCGCGCAGCGTCTCGGGCCGGTCCAGCACGTCCACCAGCACCGGCCGCACCGACGCGTAGCGCGACGCCACCGCGTCCGCCTCGTCCTTCAGCGCCGACGCTGCCACACGCCACAGCCCGCTTATGCAACAGCTGCTACTCTACCACTATCCACGATACCGCCTAATGCTGCTCAACATCGTTACGTACTCGTTTCAATCTCCACTCTCCGTCAGCGTTCGGTATGAGCTCATAGTTCTGGAGCTTATAATTTCACTTTCTGTAAACCTATGAGACTGTGTTTGTTTGTTCTCCTTTCCTGCACTGTGTTAGGCACGAGGAGAAGTTCATTTTGCAAATGACAACTGCTATGTAACTACAGAAAAAGACACAAGAACTCCTGGTACAGAAAGCTAGTGAAACCCTCACGGATGTTTACGGCTACTCGTTAAGTAATAATCTAATACCTAAAACAAAGGAAACAGACTGCAGGAACATAATGTTAAAACTGTGTGCCAGACCGGGATTCGAACTTGGAACCTTGCCTTCAGCAGGCAAATGTTTTACCGACTGAGCTACCCGAGCACGCCCCACGACCCCTTATCATTTAGCAACTGGAAGCAGCTAATTCCATAAATTATCTGGGAGTACGCATTAGGAGTGATTTAAAATGGAATGATCATATAAAGTTGATCGTCGGTAAAGCAGATGCCAGACTGAGATTCATTGGAAGAATCCTAAGGAAATGCAATCCGACAACAAACGCTTGTTCACCCACTGCTTGAATACTGCTCAGCAGTGTGGGATCCGCACCAGATAGGGTTGACAGAAGAGATAGAGAAGATCCAACGGAGAGCAGCCCGCTTCGTTACAGGATCATTTAGTAATCGCGAAAGCGTTACGGAGATGATAGATAAACTCCAGTGGAAGACTCTGCAGGAGAGACGCTCAGTAGCTCGGTACGGGCTTTTGTTAAAGTTTCGAGAACATACCTTCACCGAAGAGTCAAGCAGTATATTGCTCCCTCCTACGTATATCTCGCGAAGAGACCATGAGGATAAAATCAGAGAGATTAGAGCCCACACAGAAGCATACCGACAATCCTTCTTTCCACGTACAATAGGAGACTGGAATAGAAGGGAGAACCGATAGAGGTACTCAGGGTACCCTCCGCCACACACCGTTAGGTGGCTTGCGGAGTATGGATGTAGATGTAGATGTAGACCCCCTCCCCGCCCTCACAGCTTTGCTTCCGCCAATACCTCATCTTGTACCTTCCAAACTTCGCAGAATTTGAAACTTCCTGGCAGATTGAAAATGTGTGCCGGACCGAGACTCGAAGTCGGGACCTTTGCCTTTCGCGGGCAAGAGCTCTACCAACTGAGCTACCCAAGCACGACTCACGACCCGTCCTCACAGCTATAATTCCGCCAGCACCTCGTCTCCTACCTTCCAAACTTCACAGAAGCTCTGCTGCGAACCTTGCACAACTAGCAAGGATATTGCTGAGACATGGCTTTGTCACAGCCTGGGGGATGTTTCCAGAATTAAATTTTCACTCTGCAGCGGAGTGTGCGCTGATATGAAACTTCCTGGCAGAGTATAACTGTGTACCGGACTGGGAATCGAATACAGACTTGAGACCTGGTGTTAACTGTTAACTGCCAGGAAGTTTCAGATCATTGTACACTCGGCCGCAGAGTGAAAATTCATTCCCGAAGCATCAGTATAAGCTTGAAGAGGGGAAAATAACAGTGCCATATTTAATGGTGATGATACTTACATAAATTATGTAACAAACCTACAATTTTTAGGAATAAATATTAACTGTTTTTGAAGTGGAATGAGTATGCAAAGCTGACAAGAAAGAGAATGTCATTAGCAAGCTATGTCCTTATACTTCTGTCATCAGTGTCTAATAGCAAAGTGCCTTGTAGTTATATATTATTCCTATTTACACTCAGTTCTTATGTATGATACGATTATTTTGTGATCAAGTGCTCAAAACATTCGAAATAAAGAAAAGGATAATAAGAACAATAACTAAAGACAGTAATAGGGCTTATCTGTTTAAATAGTTGAGAATTGTAACTGCACCATCTGAGTACATCTAGCAAACCACTATGCACATTAAGAAAGAAACATTAATTTTTCTGCTAACAGTTCTACTCATGGCCATTGAGCCATATTGAGATTTAACTTACATGTACTACGAACAATTAACCAAAAAACAAAAAACATTATTTTCTACCGAGGAATGAAACTGTGTCACATATTACCAAAGGAAATGATTGAAATAGCTGAAACCAACGTATTTAAAGTTGAAATTACAGCATGCTTCTTAAACAATACATAATGTACCGTGAAGGACACCTTAGATAACACAAAATAGATGTTAATTATGGAAATTGATGATTGGTAAACATTTTAAAAAAATAAAGCGTCTTGTGACATTATCACATATCTCAGTGTAGTATTTAATTGGAAACTGCATTCTTATATGTAATAATGTGTGATTATGTGCCAATATTTTTTGGGTATTGTATTATGAGTTGTAGACCTATGTGCCTGAGAGAAAAGTTTCGCGTTTTTCGCGCTAGGACGGTGCACTGATGGTTTAGTCTCAGGGGCCTGTTGTCGGCAGAGGAAGACGGTCATTTTTCGTGGAAGTGAGGTTGCTGGCTGCTTCGTGCTATGGTGGACAGAGCCAGCACCCTCGCCTCGCTGTGGGTAGGAGGCGTTGTGCCACCACAGCTGTCACTAGGGAATAACTGAGTGCGTAATTGTTGCCTTTACTGCACAGACATCAAAAGCAGAAAACTTTGATAATGCGACTGAATTGAGTCACGTCACACCGTTCTTGGCACGAAAGGCCAACCAATTGAGGCATCACTGCTACAGTCTGGAACCAACGTAGTGTTTGTTAATGTGCTCTTTGTACACGAAGAGTGGGAACTGCTGCACGCCCCCGGTTCTTCCGTGAAACAAGCGACATTCTCGTCCATCACACTGGCAGTAGCTTAGAGTCGTCCCTTCAACATAGTGTTCTTTGGAAGTGGAGAGCGGACCGCTGTGAACTCAGATTCTGGTTATTCGTCTTTGGACTGTCATTGAACTAGAGTCGTCTCCAGCCACTGTGTGGTGCTGACTGGCCAAACTACATGAATTGGGGAAATGTAAGTTTTGCAAATTGCGGAAGCGTGATCTACATTCCGAGCAGTTCGTTATTTGCTTACTTTGCCACGCAACTGGTGTTGCTTAATTTGGTCATAATTTGTGGCATCTTGTTGAATCATTAACTTTGATTTTGCGAGCTGTCCAGCCGAGCAGATTTTGTTGCGCTTTCCGCTGTGGCCGGAACCACGCTGCTGCTACGGCCGCAGGTTCGAATCCTGCCTTGGGCATGATGTGGGTGTTGTCCTTAGGTTAGTTAGGTTTAAATAGTTCAAAGTCTGTGGGACTGATGACTTCAGATGTTAAGTTCCATAGCGCCTAGAGCCATTTG
Source organism: Schistocerca gregaria (assembly GCF_023897955.1). Taxonomy (NCBI): domain Eukaryota; kingdom Metazoa; phylum Arthropoda; class Insecta; order Orthoptera; family Acrididae; genus Schistocerca; species Schistocerca gregaria. The sequence goes on along the minus strand of NC_064931.1, from coordinate 599,551,658 downwards.
AACCATTTCTTGCACTTTCTCTATACAATCTTCCAAATTTTTTCCTACCTCCCCACAGTGTTAGTCATTTTGTAATATGATTTGAGTTTCAGAGAACTTTGCTCGCTGGTAATTTTACTATAATTTATGCTAAATACTAGAGGAAATAGGCCGGCCGGAGTGGCCGTGCGGTTCTAGGCGCTACAGTCTGGAACCGAACGACCACTACGGTCGCGGGTTGGAATCCTGCCTCGGGCATGGATGTGTGTGATGTCCTTAAGTTAGTTAGGTTTAATTAGTTCTAAGTTCTAGGGGACTGATGACCTCAGAAGTTAAGTCGCATAATGCTCAGAGCCATTTGAACCATTTTTGAACTAGAGGAAATAAACAACTGTTACTCTCAGTCTGGACTTTAATATCCCTGACTGTCCTACGACATCTCCTTGTTTAGACGATCCACAAATAACAAATAAAGCGGTTGGACAAACATGCAGACCACCACGAGAAATGCACAAGCAGAGGAAATCCTGGCGAAACCTGTTGGTTGAGGTGTTGTGTTTGATCACGAACTGTACCTGTGGAATGTCGTCAATATGTTGCGAGTGTCAATCGTGGTGAGAACAGTGGTATGTGTAGCTTTGAATGTATCATGCCGGAGCTAAGTGAATTCGAACGTGGACAAATCGTTGGTGTTCGTATGGTGGGGCTTCCGTAACCAACGGAGCCAATGTATTTGGTTTCAAGATGAACCGTATTGAAGATTTGTAGCGCATACAGGGAAACCGGAAAAGCATCATCCGCTAATCCACGACGCAGACGAAAGTATTGAGTGACTGTGACAAACGGTCATTGAAGAGAACTGGGAATTGCAGGGCAAGCTGGAATTACAAAACCACTCACGAGTGATGCAAATACCAGAAACAGGGAAACGTGATGCGAAAACTGTAAAACCTGGACTATGAAGCAATGGAGGAAAGTCATTTGGTCGAATGAGCCTCGTTGCACATCGTTTCCAACATACAGACGAGCTTACGTGATACATGGCGGGGGTTCGATGATAGTGTGGGCAGCCAAAACGTGGTATTACTCGGGCCCATGGTTGCCCTGCAAGGTCGATATACTGCCAAGGATTGTGTGACCATTTTGGCTGATAAGGTCCCCCGACGGTAAAATGTTTGTTCCTCTGTGGTGATGCTGTGTTCAAAGGCGACAGAGTTCGCTTCGTCCAAGACTGGTTTTGTGGACATGAATTGCATTTCCCCTGGCCACCACAGTCACCAGATCTCAGTATCAAGTCTTTGTGGTCTACTTGACGAGAAGAGAGCGTGACCGCTATCCACCTCCATCATCGTTATCTGAACTTGCCAATATTTTGCAGTAAGAATTATACATTACTGGCCATTAAAATTGCTACACCACGAAGATGACGTGCTACAGACGAGAAATTTAACCGACAGGAAGAAGATGCTGTGATATGCAAATGATCAGATTTTCAGAGCATTCACATAAGGTTGGCGCCGGTGGCGACACCTACAACGTGCTGATATGAGGAAAGTTTCCTACCGATTTCTCATACACAGACAGCAGTTGACCGGCGTTGCCTGGTGAAACGTTGTTGTGATGCCACGTGTAAGGAAGACAAATGCGTACCATCACGTTTCCGACTTTGATAAAGGTTGGATTGTAGCCTATCGCGATTGCGGTTTATCGTATCGCGACATTGTTGCCCGCGTTGGTCCAGATCCAATAACTGTTAGCAGAATATGGACTCGGTGGGTTCAGGAGGGTAATACGGAACGCCGTGCTGGATCCCAACGGCCTCGTATCACTAGCAGTCGAGATGACAGGCATGGCTGTAACGGATCGTGCAGCCACGTCTCGATCAATGAGTCAACACATGGGGACGTTTGCAAGACAACGACCATCTGCACGAACAGTTCGACGACGTTTGCAGCAGCATGGACTATCAGCTCGCAGACAATCGCTGCGGTTACCCTTGACGCTGCATCACAGACAGTAGTGCCTGCGATGGTGTACTCAACGACGAACGAATGGCAATACGTCATTTTTTCGGATGAATCCAGGTTCTGTTTACAGCATCATGATGGTCGCATCCGTGTTTGTCGACATCGCGGGGAACTCACATTTGAAGCATGTATTCGTCATCGCCATACTGGCGTATCACCCGGCGTGATAGTATGGGGTGCCATTGGTTACACGTCTCGGTCGCCTCTTGTTCGCATTGACGCCACTTTGAACAGTGGACGTTACATTTCAGATGTGTTAGGACCCGTGGCTCTACCCTTCATTCTAGCCCTGCGAAACTCTACATTTCAGCAGGATAGTGCACGACCGCATGTTGCAGATCCTGTACGGGCCTTTCTGGATACAGAAAATGTTCGACTGCTGCCCTGGCCAGCACATTCTCCATATCACTCACCAATTGAAAACGTCTGGTCAATGTTGGCTGAGCAACTGGCTCGCTACTATACGCCAGTCACTACTCCTGATGAACTGTGGTATCGTGTTGAAGCTGCATGGGCAGCTGTACCTGTACTCGCTATCCAAGCTCTGTTTGACTCAATGCCTAGGCGTATCAAGGCCGAAATTACGGCCAGACGTGGTTGTTCTGGGTACTGATTTCTCAGGATCTATGCACCCGTATTGCATGAAAATGTAATTACATGTCAGTTCTAGTACAATATATTTGTCCAATGAAAACCCGTTTATCATCTGCATTTCTTCTAGCAATTTTAATGGCCAGTAGTGTATAAGATTCCCTTGAAAACCATACAGGACCTGTATTTATCCATTCCGAGACTACTGGACGATATTTTGAAAGCCAACAGGCTTCTTACACCGTATTAGGCATGGTAATGTGTAGTAATTTTTGTGTTACTATATTTTTGTCCAACCTCTGCATAACTTGTCGTACACTTAATTTGTTGTTTTGACTGTGGCTCTGTTTTCGTTGTGTACGGTGACCAAACTCAGCGACATTTATAGTAAGAATTCGGAGAAAAGAACGAGCGCTACACTCGCTCGTCTTGTATAATCGAAGATTTGTTTTATAACTAGCATTGCACTTAACGGAATCTGTTAAACTTCGCTTACACGATAAATCAGTCAAATCTAAATGCCGTAAATTCAACTAAATACTTAAGGATTACAATTACGAACAACTTAAATTGGAATGAACACATAGAAAATGTTGTGGGGAGGGCTAACCAAAGACTATGCTTTATTGGCAGGACACTTAGAAAATGCTACAGATCTACTAATGAGACTGCCTACTCTACGCTTGTCCGTTCTCTTTTAGAATACTGCTGCGCGGTGTGAGATCGTTACCAGATAGGATTGACGAAGTACATCGAAAAAGTTCAGAGGAGGGCAGCACACTTTGTATTATCGCAACATGTGTGAGAGAGTGTCACTGAAACGATACATGATTTGGGTGGGACATCATTAAAACAAATGCGTTTTTCGTTGGGACGGAATCTTCTCACGAAATTCCAGTCACCAACATTCTCCTCCGAATGCGAAATTGTTTTTTGGAGTCCGACCTACATAAGGAGACACTATCATCACGATAAACTAAGGGAAATCAGAGCTCGTACTGAAAGATATATATGTTCGTTCTTTCTGCGCGCTATGCGAGATTGGAATAATAGAGAATTCTGAAAATGGTTCGATGAACCCTTTGCCAGGCACTTAAATGTGATTTAAAAAGTATTCATGTAGATGCGGACGTAGGTGTACAGTAACAAATGACCTACACCACCTCGCAAATTATGTTAATGCGTATTTTTTCAAATACTGCAGAGAAGTAACAGCAAAAATTCCCCAAAACAAATAAAAAGCCTATAAATAATCACGCACTAAGTAAAATGATGTTACTACGAGCTATAGAACATGAAGTCAGTAAAACTGATTCTGAAGATGCTGTTTCGTATGTACACTCTCTAGGTCTCATAATATGTGCTTTAGTAGTCATAATGGGTGAAAACCAGCCAGATCAATGGTGCCATAATGTTTAGCTTCTGTAGCACAACGAAATGCCTTTGAATAATCACAGAAGCCGGCCCGGGTGACCGAGCGTTTCTAGGCGCTACAGTCTGGAACCGCGCGACCGCTACGGTCGCAGGTTTGAATCTTGCATCGGGCATGGATGTGTGTGATGTCCTTAGGTTAGTTAGGTTTAAGTAGTTCTAAGTTCTAGGGGACTGATGACCTCAGAAGCTAAATCCCATAGTGCTCAGAGCCATTTGAACCATTTTTAGTCACAGAAAAAACAATTGGCAGTTTTTGTTATTTAAATTTTCTGTGAGCTGATTCATGATTTGAAAAATGGAGGGACCCTTCTGAAATCAAAACTGAAATGACTAAGTATTTTGTGTTATCATTTTTACATACACGTTTACGAAGATCCAATAATTAGAAAAATTTGGCGTGGGAGTCGCCACAGTGTGTCTCGCTAACTGCGTGAGGTCCTTGTATTAGTATATAGAGAGGCTTTTATCAACGTACCATGCTGTACATGCACAGTGTGTGTGTAAGTCTCGTAACAAATGAAGACATTTTCCTAAGGAGTTCGAGGCTGAAATATTCGTTAACTCATATATGTGGCCAAAATTACTGCAACTCGTTCCGAAGTTAAGATGAATAAGCGGAATTATTTATGTGAAATGTCTGACCTTGCTGAAGAAATAAGTGACAGATTTACTCATCTGAAGACATTTGAACTTTGATTTTCATTCCTGGAAAATCCGTTTGCTCCCAGTATTTCGGAAACAGAAGTGACGTTTCATTGCTGGTTATAAAGGATTTAGTTAAAAGAGAAACGCTGACACGTCTAGGACATCAGTTAGTACATTACTCATGACGACTCCTTGCACAATGCCACTGTTCCAGTAACCAGTCGTCACAGTCCTGCATGTGAATCCACATATCCTGTAAATAAACCAGTGGTCGTTGTATTCCGCTGCTTCATTTACCTTGTGTTTTGGTCTTCAGTCCAGAGACTGGTTTGATGCAGCCCTCCATGCTACTCTATCCTGTGCAAGCTTCTTCATTTCCAAGTAGCTATTGCAACCTACATCCTTCTGAATCTGCTTAGTGTATTCATCTCTTGGTATCCCTGTACGATTTTTACCCTCCACGCTGCCCTCCAGACCCCTTGATGCCTCAGAACATGTCCTACCAACTGATGCTTTCTTCAAGTCAAGTTGTGCCACAAATTCCTCTTCTCCCCAATTCTACTCAGTACCTCCTGATCAGTTACGTTATCTACCAATCTAATCTTCAGCATTCTTCTGTAGCACCACATTTCGAAAGCTTCTGTTCTCTTCTTGCCTAAACTAGTTATCGTCCATGTTTCACTTCCATACATGGCTACGCTCCATACAAATGCTTTCAGGAAAGACTTACTGACACTTAAATCTACACTCGAAGTTAACAAATTTCTCTTCTTCAAAAACGTTTCCCCTGCCACTACCAGTCTAAATTTTGTATCCTCTCTTCTTCGACCATCATCAGTTATTTTGCTCCACAAGTAGAAAAACTTTTCTATTACTTTAAGTGTCTCATTTCCTAATCCAATTCCCTCAGCATCATGTGATTTAATTAGACTACATTCCGTTATCCTCGTTTTGCTTTTGTTGATGCTCATCTTGTATCCTCCTTTGAAGACATGACAACTCGTGTATCCTGCATCTGGTACATTTGAAATTTGCATCTCCCTCCCGTTTACCAGATAAAATAATTTTTCTGGGTGTTTCTCTACAAGGCATAGACGTATGGTTCTGTACAGCAATATCTTTCACAGAATGAGGTAACAATGAGTATTATGTATGTCTGGAACGTGGCTGCACCTCATCACAAGACCAAATTAGTTCCTGCCATGCTGGGATCGTAGCTGCTTTGTCGAATAACCGAGTAAAAGAGAAAAATTGTTAAACCGATTATAAAAAGTAAATACAATGTTTGATAAGTACTGTTATGCGCCAGAATATTATCCCCAGTGAACATAAAAAATTCATCCAAGTTCTACCCTGGCAGCTCCCATAAACTGAACTGGCTGTGTCAACGACCAGTAGACTTCAAGCTAGGAGAACATGCTGTGCGAGTTGCGGCAAACAAGGAAGCTGTCGCAACACGGGGCAACGACCGAGTGCCCAAATCTGCAAGCGAAGCATAATGATATCATGGAACCAGAGAGATACTGTCATACTAGTGGCAAAGCAGAGTTTCGTAATAAAGGCTAGGTTTAACACAACTTTAAGTAAGCAGGTGTCAGGCCAGCGGAAAAGAGCCTGTGAAATGTGAAGTTGTGAAAGTCTGAAGTCACTAGGAGAGCTGACAGCTAGGTGAAACCAGGACATGTAATGTCCTAACCATGCCCAACGTCGCAGAATGGACTGGAAGTGCTAATATAAATATCTTGCCTTTCTTAACAAATTACTGATTAATGAGTGCTGATTGGCAACTGCCTAGAGCATTATCTCAGCCCTTGTGTCAGTTTCAGCTATCCAGTGAGAGGGGAGGCTATAGAGGTCGACCCACGGCCTGCCTAGCTGTCTTCGATCGTCTAAAGAACCACGAAATTGGCTGGAAGGACGCTGCTGCTCCCAGCTGCACTGCCAACTTCCGAGACAACAGTAATAGGTCGTGGAGCTCACCATCACCCTTCAGATCTGCTGGAGGTTTGATCTACGTGACCTGGACACTGTTCTTCATCTACTTTTCAGTGGGGTGGACACTTCTGCAGCTCATCCCATTCCTGTGGCAGACACTGACACTGCTGGTCCTGTTTCATGATTGGGGACTGAGAACAGACCCCTGCGAGCCAGCACGTACTTCAGGTGGACCTGTACCGAGACTCCTGAATGCAAATCTTCGATATCCACCAGAGCACTTTGGAGATCGATACGCAGAGGTGGAGGCCGCTGGACTCTGCGGTCGACTGCTGCCCAGTGGGGTATCAGACGCCCAACGCTTCGCTGCACTAGTCGGCCTTCCGCAGCTGATGAGACACTACTCTGCCGGAGCGTTCCCGCGGCGCTTTGGAAGACAATCCTGTATTTCTGCGCAATAAATGTGTTATTGACAATTATGTTTTCTTGGTGCTCTCGAGTGTAATTAGGACTTCACAATCACATCCTGTCCTGCTCTTTCATGACGACTGTAATAGTCTGGGACGGGACCCATAGTGCATAGCTAAAGGAAGTATGTTTGTATTTCTGTATCTCTTGGGCTTTTAAATCAGTACAGAGTTGAGTAGTGTGACACATAATGGTCCTCTGCTTCTAAGAAGGACGGAGTGTGTGTTGTTTCTATCTCAGTCTCTATTTCTGACGTGTAAAAACGACGGAGCTCTCACTTTTGCAGTAGTATAGGTTGCGTTTGTGGGTAACACATGCAATCATCAGTTTTATCTACAGTAAACAAGACTCTTACTCCTCGAGAGGAGCTGCCAGATCACACAGATAAACCGAGCGACGTGGTACAGTGGTCTGCACACTGGACTCGCATTCGGGAGGACGACGGTTCAAACGCGCGTCCGCCCATCCTGATTTAGATTTTCCGTGATTTCCCTAAATCTCTTCACGAAAATGCCGAGACGGATTCTTTGAAAGGGCACGGCCGATTTTCTTCCCTATTCTGATGGGACCGATGACATTGTTTTGGTTCAGGCGGACGTTCGAGTCCTCCCTCGGGCATGGGTGTGTGTGTTTGTCCTTAGGATGACTTTAGCAGTTAAGTCATCAGATTTCACACACATCTGACATTTTTTTGACCTCATTGTTTGGTCGCCTTTACCTTATCAACCAACCATCACACAGATAAAGATAAGCTCTCCAGTGAGTTTGATCCGATCAAGTGAAATGTGAACCTGGAAGGGCAACGATGCAATTTAGAAAATATTTGAGACACATTGAGCCAAGGGCGTCTCTGTTCCATATTCTTTTTAGTTCTTCACGATCATGAAGATCATAAACGATTATAGTAGATCTTTTTTTGTTTTTTTCCTTTTTTTTAATTTGATTAAACTCTAGGAATCTTTCTTTTTCCGAAGTGCAACATGGTACAGTGCGGCTCTCGTTGCCTGAAACAAATTTCATTTGCTAGGACTGTTTACCTGAACCTGAATGATATCTTCCCTCGAACAATACTTGTGTACAGAGTAATGTTGCCAATACTCGCAAGTCAGTTCAGAACTCCCTTAGAGAGTGTGCAAAGCAATGTGTGAACCACAATGAAGGATTTATTAAAAACCTTTGACTACATGTCTATTGTGCATGTGTTAATTTAAAAGTCATACACCAAAGTATAAAAGATATTTTTTGTTTGAGATTTAGAATCTTGTCGATGGCGAAGTCACTGCAGGCGGCTTAGCTATAGTAGGTCAATTTGACATCTATCTTAAAAACAGAAATCATCCAATTAGAGAGATTACAGGTTGCTGTAAAAGAAAATTCTGTTTCCAGATATAATAAACGAGGCATAACGTGACAACTATACTACAATTTTCTTGAAGAATAGCGGAAAACGGCGAGCCAGCTCTACCAGGCTCTCTGGAGCTTTACGATCTATTGATTATTGACTGTTGTTGTTGTTGTTGTTGTTGTTGTCTTCAGTCCTGAGACTGGTTTGATGGAGCCCTCCATCCTACTCTATCCTGTGCAAGCCTCTTCATCTCCCAGTACCTACTGCAGCCTACATCCTTCTGAATCTGCTTAGTGTATTCATCTCTTGGTCTCCCTCTACGATTTTTACCCTCCACGCTGCCCTCCAGTACTAAATTCGTGATCCCTTGATGCCTCAGAACACGACTAATAAGACGTTTTACAATTAATCTAAAAAGAATGTACTCACAGCATCGGCAGTGTACAAATTTTAAAAGGACAGGCCTAGCATGTGCTACAAGTAGAATAGGAACAGCATTCAAAAATCTCACGTGATACGTTAATTTCATATTAAATAACCCTTACGAAACCATCCCGTCTTAAAAGAAATACACTCCTGGAAATTGAAATAAGAACACCGTGAATTCATTGACCCAGGAAAGGGAAACTTTATTGACACATTACTGGGGTCAGATACATCACATGATCACACTGACAGAACCACAGGCACGTAGACACAGGCAACAGAGCATGCACGATGTCGGCACTAGTACAGTGTATATCCACCTTTCGCAGCAATGCAGGCTGCTATTCTCCCATGGAGACGATCGTAGAGATGCCGGATGTAGTCCTGTGGAACGGCTTGCCATGCCATTTCCACCTGGCGCCTCAGTTGGACCAGCGTTCGTGCTGGACGTGCAGACCACGTGAGACGACGCTTCATCCAGTGCCGGCCGCGGTGGTCTAGCGGTTAAGGCGCTCAGTCCGGAACTGCGCGACTGCTGCGGTCGCAGGTTCGAATCCTGCCTCGGGCATGGATGTGTGTGATGTCCTTAGGTTAGTTAGGTTTAAGTAGTTCTAAGTTCTAGGGGACTGATGACCACAGCAGTTAAGTCCCATAGTGCTCAGAGCCATTTGAACCATTTTGAGCTTCATCCAGTCCCAAACATGCTCAATGGGGGACAGATCCGGGGATCTTGCTGGCCAGGGTAGTTGACTTACACCTTCTAGAGCACGTTGGGTGGTACGGTATACATGCGCACGTGCATTGTCCTGTTGGAACAGCAAGTTCCCTTGCCGGTCTAGGAATGGTAGAACGATGGGTTCGATGAAGGTTTGGATGTACCGTGCACTATTCAGTGTCCCCTCGACGATCACCAGAGGTGTACGGCCAGTGTAGGAGATCGCTCCCCACACCATGATGCAGGGTGTTGGCCCTGTTGTGCCTCGGTCGTATGCAGTCCTGATTGTGGCACTCACCTGCACGGCGCCAAACACGCATACGACCATCATTGGCACCAAGGCAGAAGCGACTCTCATCGCTGAAGACGACACGTCTCCATTCGTCCCTCCATTCACGCCTGTCGCGACACCACTGGAGGCGGGCTGCACGATGTTGGGGCGTGAGCGGAAGACGGCCTAACGGTGTGCGGGACCGTAGCCCAGCTTCAAGGAGACGGTTGCGAATGGTCCTCGCCGATACCCCAGGAGCAACAGTGTCCCTAATATGCTGGGAAGTGGCGGTGCGGTCCCCTACGGCACTGTTAGGATCCTACGGTCTTGGCGTGCACCTGTGCGTCGCTGCGGTCCGGTCCCAGGTCGACGGGCACGTGCACCTTCCGCCGACCACTGGCGACAACATCGATGTACTGTGGAGACCTCACGCCCCACGTGTTGAGCAATTCGGCGGTACGTCCACCCGGCCTCCCGCATGCCCACTATACGCCCTCGCTCAAAGTCCGTCAACTGCACATACGGTTCACGTCCACGCTGTCGCGGCATGCTACCAGTGTTAAAGACTACGATGGAGCTCCGTATGCCACAGCAAACTGGCTGACACTGACGGCGGTGGTGCACAAATGCTGCGCAGCTAGCGCCATTCGACGACCAACACCGCGGTTCCTGGTGTGTCCGCTGTGCCGTGCGTGTGATCATTGCTTGTACAGTCCTCTCGCAGTGTCCGGAGCAAGTATGGTGGGTCTGACATACCGGTGTCAATGTGTTCTTTTTTCCATTTCCAGGAGTGTATTATGGAAATTTTGTAGTGTTAGGATACAGATAGACAAGGCAGACTGTGCCAATGTTCACTTTTAGACGTACGAAAAACTGCAGATTACGTAAACATTCCAGAGTCTCCTGTCAGTTTTGCTGTATCTTTCGGTCAGTTTTTTCCGAGAGGTAACAAGGGATCAGTCACGCTATAAAATTTTCGCTTTACTTGCATAAGAGAGTTCACATAATTCTCTGTAGGTATCACATCACTTAACAGAGCACCAGATAGCAGATCGTGTTAGGTGATGCAAAGATACACCGAAAACATTCGCAAGCTGTGCTTCTGACACTGGATTTTTATAGACAATGAAGCTTGGTTTTATTGATGTCGTGTTTCAAGTAAAACCGCCCGCCAACCTACGGCTAATTCTTTCGTTAAACGATACTCCAGCACTTTGCACAAACCTTTGTACTGAGTATTCAGCTATAATTGGCTTGAAATGTTTTGAGAAACCTATCTATGTCTGATCTTACCCTGTGTGACTGCCGGGCTTCTACATATGTATAGTCGGTTGAAAGGACGGCAGTTTCCTAGGCGTCAAGAGCTCTTCCGGGCATGGCAGTACAGTACAGTAACTGTGACCAGATGAGGATAAGAGGTTTTGAATGGCGAAGAGCGCCGCTGAGTGTTTTGAAATAGTTACGAAAAAGTGAAATAGCTGGATCTTTTCTGTTCAATCTCCCTAGTATGATTTTTACTAGCATTCCGACATGTAGATGACGCTATGAGTGACAGACAGATGCGTGCGATTCCTGTACGCGTTTCGGTGATTGCAGGTGGTGCGATCTCTCATATTTGGATACCAACCAAAAGCTAAATACGAAAAGTCAATGAACGATTATCGATTGAAAATAGCGCCTGTTCCTGAGGGCTGGTAACGCTTAAATTAAGATCTAACAAATAACTACTTACATCAGCTTCTGAGCGACAGAGGAAAGATAACAGGAAAATATGTATGTGGAAATATTACCAGTAGACGTGAGAAAATGTGTGGGTGCATAAAGTGTTTGGACCCATTTTGTTCGTACAATTTCTGAGTAACTAATGTGGAGGTCTTGGACGTGTAAAAGTGAAAGACAGTTATATGGGAGGAATAAATATTACTCACCGAGGACGATTTCGACGTTCTCCTCCCTGTCTAGATACTCGACAACTGGCGCGCTGACGAAGCCAGCTCCCAGCACGACGATCTTCTTGGGCGGGGTCGACGAATCCGCACTAGCCTTCTGCCTGCTACGGCTAGGATACAAATTTGCACTGATCAAAACAAATTGCATCACATTGTTGCTGTTCTCTTATGATTTAACGAGCTGAGATAGCGAAGCCACTACAAAAAGATAAACATCTGGTTTGATAATATTAGGCTCAGGTGATCTAGCCAATTCTAGTTACGCCTCGTATATGTCCGTTAGGAAAAGATCAGTGTAGGGTGCAGGAATCGTGGTGTCAACATACTACGCTCCGTACCTTTTTTAAATTGTGAATGGAAAGGTGGAGTCTGAACGAACTGTTTCATGAATGCCTGCACTAAACCGTTCTTTTTTATGTCGTCGTTACATTCACCAGTGGAAGATCAAGAGCAGTATAAAATGGTTTACGTATATTTCTGCAATATTTCTGTGTGATTTTAAACCACAGGGGAGTAAGGCTAGCTGCGTCCCTAATATTCTTTTAGCTACACGTGCCCCTCATGTAGTGCCAAATGGTGAGCATCTCAGAGGAATTCGCTCAGTATTGGCCGCTTACGGTCCGGGTTTTCCTATTGTCGCTATCCCCCCCCCCCGTGAGCTCTAAGAGTGCTTACGCAACGACCGTTTGGCATGACAAGTCAACTATGCTCTTGACGGATACTGGGATCTTAGCCTAACAGCCATCCGAGAGAGGTGGTGCAGTAATTAAGGCAGTGAACTAGGATTCTGAAGGAGCGCGGTTGTAGCACTTCCCACCATCCAGATAATATTTTCCGCAAGTCGCCTAAGGTAAAGACCGGGATAGCTCCCTTGAGCTCGGTACGGGCTTTTGTTGAAGTTTCGAGAACATACCTTCACTGAGGAGTCAAGCAGTATATTGCTCCCTCCTACGCATCTCTCGCGAAGAAGCCATGAGGATAAAATCAGAGAGATTAGAGTCCATACAGAGGCATACCGACAATCTTTCTTTCCACGAACAATACGAGACTGGAATAGAAGGGAGAACAGATAGAGGTATTCAAGGTACCCTCCGCCACACACCATCAGGTGGCTTGTGGAATATGGATGTAGATGTAGATGTAGAACGTCACGGCCAACATTCCCTATAGCTGTCTAACCCGGGCTGATACTACGTCTACATTGTCCTCACCTACGACGGAGCTTTAAACCATAATCCCCCTTTTCATTTAGATTAAGCACCCGAATCTTGATAATAGTAAAAACCTTTACAAAAGAACCTTCAACCACAAGGCATGCCACATGCTAATGAGATGTAGTTCATATTGTATAACTCATTATATCATCCCCCTACACGCCATGATATCGCTGTTGAGGCGGTCAATGTTACGTCAGATGGAGTCTGAAGGGCTGGGGGTGACTGACACCAAGCCGTAGTTCGTGAAACCAACGTCAAGTTAGTGGCGTATTTCACTGCAACCAAAAAAGATGTTACGATGTAGCTCTTCTTGCTTCAGTTATCACAGAACATAATTATCTGTTATTTACTGATGTATTTGTAATTTATATCCCTTATCACTTCCTATACTTCCTAAAATAATTGGTTTACTTATTAGGCAGTTTAGTCTTACTTACATGTATTAACCAGAACATTGTTATTACAGGCTGCTGATAATTATTACTAACATTACAAACGTTAATATTACTCTATATCAATATTTTCTTTGACCTTTAATTTAATACCGTTTGATTAAAATTACCTTAATTGCATGTAGTGGGATTTGTTTCCTGCAGTCACGTTTTTTATAGCACCAAAACCAGAGGAAATGGATGTCAAGAGTTCTTTCTTGGGCAAGTTGGTAGGAGCGTTATACAGTTGTGCTGCATTTTATTAAGAACGATATGGTATCATAATGGAGTTGTTCTCCTTTTTTGTTACCTGCATTTTATTCTTATTTCTTGTTGGTGGGTACATACTCACAAGCAGCTGTTTACTATGTGGGGAAACCACCATTAAACCACAGCCGGTATGGTAGCTTATGGTTTCTATGGTTTGCTACTATTGTAAAGTCGTAAGTTGTGTGAATGATTATGACGTCCTACTTCTTCTGGCTAGTATTTTTCTAGAACATCCGTCACACTGGAGTGAGTTTCCTTAACTGCTATTTCAAAATAGTTATGTAAAAATACCTATTTGTGTGTTATTAGATTGGTACGTTGGATGGTTGTTACTAGAAGGTATCTGATTAAGATTTCGTACGTGGTACTTCGTAAACTGCATTTTAAGTAGACTCTTCGGTTTCGTGTTATTTGTTGCAGGCACTGTTCCTTTTCGTCTGAGTCGCTAAGTCCGTCGGATTGATTGATGGAACAAGGAAGTTCATTGCTGGATGCCAAAAATGAAGTAAAGATCGAGATGACAATCAAATGGTAGATGGGCAAGTGACTTTTAAAAAAAAAAAAAAAAAAAAAAAAAAAAAAAAAAAAAAAAAAAAAAAAAAACCTCATAAGTGCAACACACGTCCGTATTGCTGAGGTCCTTAAGGCATCGAAGAGCGTAGATGAGGCTTTTATTCAGCAGTGGATATTAAATGGCTGCTGCTGGCGACGACGATTGTATAGTTGTATTTGCATTGAAAGCCCTAAGACGTTTGCTGCCATTGACTGCTCATGAAGTAATTTGCCTGACATGTTCGCTGTAATGTCTAAGGAATAAACGACAACTGACAATTTACAGAGACCTTAAACGCACCAGCTAATCGTAAATTCATACCAATGTGCAGAACATAGCTAGGGATGCGCACCCCTTCCCTGGTCATAACTGAGAAACTTCATGATTTTTCTGATAGACATCTTTGACGTTATGACAAATAGTCTCTCCTAAAGACAGAAAAATGTGACTAACTCCCCTTCATGCATTATGAAGAACAGGAGATCATGGTTCAATGTCTCATCAACGAGCAGGTCATAAGGAACGAGCACAATCTTATAAGGGGCAGTCAAATAAAAACGAAACAGGCTATGCAACTAGCACGGCGCTGGCGCTGGTAACGCAGGTAGGTGTATGTATAGAAGTGGCTTTTATTCGGAGTCGGAACAGCGCGAACGTTCACCTCTGTGTTATCTGTCCGTTAGAAGTGCGCGACGTGAGGCCAGCAAGTCGTGTGTGTGTCCTGCGTCACTATGGAGGCCGGAAAAGAGGAACAGCGATGTGTAGCGCCGTTTTTGACTGCGGAAGGAGTGTCAGGAAGTGAAATTCATGCTTGAATGTCTGCTATGTATGGCTGACATAATACGCCAGGTGAGGGGGTGTTTCCGTGGAATAAATGATTTCGAGAAGGTCGGGTGTCACTGAAAGACAATAGTGGGCTAGGACAGGCTCCTCGTGCCATTACCCCTTCTGCCACTACTACAGTGGATGCTGCAGTCAAAAATGATCGACAGCGGACGGTGGAAAATACATGGCTCCTGTTGGGCATAAGACACGGTACCGCTCACGATATCGCGACAGAGCATCTGAAGTTACGCCAAATCTGTGCGCAGTGGCCCTAATGCCTGACGGAGGAGGAGAAGTTAAAGAGAATGTTGGCATCACTGCGGCACCTGGAACGGTATCACGATGAAGAACTTCTTTTCTCGTCCCGTATTGTCGGTGGAGATGAACATATTTCGAGCCGGAGAACAACCGTCAGAGACAACATTGTAAACACCTGGGCTCACCCTCACCGAAAAACATCAAAGCCGTGCACGCCAGCTCCCGGAAAGTCATGACCTTTCTCTTTGACTGCACGGCCCCGCTGCTATTGAGTTTCTGGAACGCACAGCGGTACGTGGACACATTGCAAAAACTGAAGCGTACCATCATGTTCAAACGCCCAGGAATGTTGACAGACTTTATCATTCTATTGCAGAATAATACCCACCCACATGTTGGTAGGGTTGTGTCGACCGCGCTGCAGAAGTTTCCTGGGAAGCCCTTACTCATCCTCTATACAGTCACGATTTCTCCCCATGCGATTTCCATATTTTTTGAGCCCTAAAGACAGACATTCGTGGCCGTCGATCTGCTTCGGACGAAGAGATGACGCGTCGGTACAATCGTGGTTCCTTAAACAGGCGCATTCGTTTTTCTGTGAAAGCACTGACCGTCTTGTTTCACAGTAGGATAAATGTAATAACAGTTACGGGGATACTTTTGAAATAAGAAACAGTTTACTCACTTTTACATCCCTACCCCTTTCATTTGACTTCCCCCTATATGTTGGGCAAGGATGAGGATGGTAATCAGCCATGACTAAAAAAAAATCCCAGCAGTCACCTTAATAGATTTAGGGAGACTGTGTAAAACGAACTCAGGACGGCCGAACGGGGATATGAACTCTGCTCCTCTTCAGTGGGAGATGAAGTGCAAACGTAGTTCTACATTAATGGCAGTTAGTATAAAGGCATGGATATTTGTAGGAAAATAAAATTTTCGGTTGAAATTGTTGTGCACAATGTATATGCAATAGTTTGAGGCCAAGTATACCAACAAATATAATCAAATGGTATCGTATTTGATGACAGTAGTGCCGTATACAACAAGATATCAACGATTCAGGTTGTAGAGGGTGGAACTCGGTATAAAGGCAGTCAGTTCTGAGCGGTGTTAGTGTGTGCGTACAAGCCTTACTGCAGATAGGAAACAGACACCATTTGTAAGAGAGCGCGTTTTGTAAATAAACCACGCTTGTGACAGTGACGCGCAAAACAGTTATCATGTGATGGAAAAGCAAAAATCAGTACGTACACAGAAGCACTATCTAATCGTCAGACTGCCGACAAAAAGTCATCGAGTAAAACAGAAGTGGTTCTGGCGTTCCCCAAGGGGTGTTATAGGACCTTTGCTGTTCCTTATCTATATAAACGATTTGGGAGACAATCTGAGCAGCCGTCCTAGGTTGTTTGCAGACGATGTCGTCGTTTATCGATTAATTAAGTCATCAGAAGATTAAAACAAATTGCAAAACGATTTAGAAAAAATATTTGTATGGTGCGAAAATTGGCAATTGATCCTAAATAACGAAAAGTGTGAGGTCATCCACATGAGTGCTAAAAGGAATCCGGTAAACTCCGGTTACACGATAAATCAGTCAACTCTAAAGACCGTAAATTCAACTAAATACCAAGGAATTACAATTACGAACAACTTAAATTGGAAGGAACACGTAGAAGATTTTGTGGGGAAGGCTAACCAAAGACTGCGTTTACTGGCAGGGCACTTAGAAAATGTAACATATCTACTAAGGAGACTGCCTACACTACGCTTGTCCGTCCTCTTTTAGAATACTGCTGCATGGTATATGATCCTTACGAGATAGGGCAGAGCTCGTACGGAAAGATACATGTGTTCGTTCTTTCCGCGCGGTATACGAGATTGGAATAACAGAGAATTGTGAAGGTGGTTCGATGAACCCTCTGTCAGGCACTTAAATGTGATTTGCAGAATATCCATGTAGATGTAGAAACTGAACTGTTCAAGTACAGTGACTGATAATTTAGTTATACTGGGCGCACGATATGGAGAGCACGAAAAATATTGGCAAAGTAAAAGATTATCTGAGACATAGAAAGAATTACTTTCGCGCAAAGCAAGGTCCACAAACTGTTATTCTTCTCAGTTTGTTGCTGATCTACAGTTGGCGGTAATTGCCAGACGTGTACGACAAGTTTAGTCACTAGACAAGCATTTTTCATTCAAGAAACGACTGCGTAAACTCGCTCTAACACCCAAACATAAACTGGCTTGAGTTCACGCTTCATGTACTTTGGAACCGGGTAAAGCGTTCTTTAGTGATGAGAAGAAGTTCAATTTAGATGGTCAGAATGGATTTCAGTATTACTGGCATGATCTGAGAACGGAGTACCAAGTAAGATTGAGCAGAAGTTTTGATGGTGGAAGAGTTATGAGTTGGGCAGCCTTCTGCGCTGTAGGTAAGTCACGCATTGCTTCGCTAGACACTAGAATGAACTATTAACATTACACTGAGATGCTAGAGACAGAATTGATTAGAATATATGAGGACATAGGGGATGAAAGTCTAATGTTTTAACAAAATAATGCATCTGTGCATGTTTCTGCTCCAACCAAAAAGTGGTCTGAAGATAAAGATATTGACATGTAGCCCTGACCTGCACATATCCCGCATTTGAAGCGCTTGAGAAACATTTGGAGGATACTTGCAAGGCGTGTTAATTGCAATGGAAGGAAATTTGAGGCCGTATGTAAACTGAAAAGAGCGATACGAAAAGAGTGGAGGATAATTTAACTGAAAGAGCTTCCAACCCTAACAGAATCAATGCCGAAAAGCATCTTTGAGATAGTTAGAAAGAACGAAGGTTGGGCAAAGTACTAATAATCCAATAACACAACAGGACAGTGAGTGCCTTTATACCAATTTCGATGCAGGAAATTCAAAGGTACTACTCTGTTACTCGTGGTATGAGAGAAACTATGTAATTTCGTTATGATTGTTTTTGTTTTATATGTATATACTGCTTTCATAGTAAATTCGATACGTTTATGCTTGACATTGTACTATTACTTTCCTGGAACCCAACGTTTATACTGATTTTTACTACTGTGTGCAGGTATTACACTCATCATCATCATCATCATCATTGTCATTATCATTATCATCATCATCATCATCATCACCACCACCACCATTGTGGTACGTCGCCTGATCCTTGGTTTATTCATCAGCCAAAACAGCACATGAACATCAGAGATGCACCCCTTAACAAAGACAAAGGATGTCATACTTTGGAAAATCATATTGTGTCTAAACAGGTGTCGAACCGAGTTAGTCGATCATTAGAAACTCAGGCATACCCATATATTAGCAAACACAGACCAGATATCCCAAGGAAAAATCTAAATGGTCTACGGATAGACAAGGTAAAAGCTGTAGCTGAACCACTTGTCCCTCTCAAGATAGTAAATGGCTGTTTCACGTTTTCGACGGCTATCACTGGACTGAAAACAAAAGTAGGATATGTTTCACAAAATTTCCGGTTGTCCAAAACTTGCAGAGACGTTATTTGGATTCAGAACCTTGTTACCATCTTCAGACGTCAGTTTTTCAGAAAAATAAGACTCAATGATAATTCCAAAGAAGTAAAAATGATAACTACAAAAAAATTCTTTCTGAAGCTTTTTACTCACAATGCAGCCAAATACTTCATCGCACGTATCAGCTCAAGATCTACTGTGGATGATAACGTTACAGTGCAGATGATTAAGATTATAATTGAACCGTTGCAGCCCACAATAACAGATATCAGCAACCACTCACTGACTGTATGCGTTTTGAAATTGGCCCGGAAAAAGAAATTTTTCAAACAACAATCTTAAAAAGATATTGCTACAGCACCCTCTCACTAACATCCCATTTATATTTTTCATACGCTGTCAAAGGTATCAGAATATATAGTCCATCATCAGCTTTCCGACCACTTAAGAACGAATAACCGACTGGACGAATTCCAGTCAGGCTCCACAAAGATCGTAATACGACATCTGCTGTAATAAAAGTAGCAGACAAACTGAAGATTGAAATTGGCTGACAAGATGCGACTATCACATGTTGAGTGCAGGAAAGCCTTCGACATCACGCCCTTGATTTAAAAATTTCATGTGTAATCCTCCAAATGCAGTACAATGATTTCTTTCGTACACGGTATTGCGACGACAATGCGTAATGTCTGGCACTGCAAGCACATGATGGAAACAGGTAGTATCAGATCAGTGATGTGTCACCAGTTCTGCATTACTATTAATACTACATGTATGCTAAGAATCTTCAGTTATACGTTAAATCCAAAACCAATAACTTGAGAGTAACAATATGGGACATCAATGTTGATCTGTGTCCACTAGCACAATTGACACCGAGTATAGCGTTAAAGCTCAAGGAAAAACTCAAGCGATTCTGTCTGGTCATTCTAAGGTCACTAGGCCGAAATTTCAGAATGCCTCCTCTGTCGTCCCAAATGGGTCAGACATAAATTTCCCATCCTTAGCTAAGAGTATAGGAGTGATTTTGAGGTGAAAACCTAACCTTTGTTTTGAAAACACATATATAACCTACAGTCTCATCTTTCCACACTCCTCAAAAATATAATAAGTTGTTCCTTTGAACCTATAAATTAAATCTGTACGAACACTTCTACTTCAAATAGATGAACACAGTGATGGCACACTTCAAGGACTTTCTCAAGAACCTCTTGACGCTTACAGTGATCATGACATACCTGTAAGGTTCGTTATTCTGATCACGGATATCCATCTTACGTGCAGTTATCCTGGCTACGTACTGGCAAGCACAGAGATTTCCACACACTTTGCTTAAAGTCTGAATAACATCTACAGTCACTCATATCTCTCCTCGATCTTATCGGAACAGCACAGTAGCAACACTCGTCCTTATCAGAGCAAAATACTGTCTGTTCCAGTCCATGACGAAGCTGAAGCCTTCTCCGTAGCAGGAACACGACCCTGCCATACTCTTCCTCACATTATCTAATAACTGACTTATATCTCCATACTTAGATGACAGCTAGTAACTTTCCTCTGAAAACAACAGCCGGCCGAAGTGGCCGTGCGGTTCTAGGCGCTGCAGTCTGGAACCGCGAGACCGCTACGGTCGCAGGTTCGAATCCTGCCTCGGGCATGGATGTGTGTGATGTCCTTAGGTCAGTTAGGTTTAAGTAGTTCTAAGTTCTAGGGGACTAATGACCTCAGAAGTTGAGTCCCCATAGTGCTCAGAGCCATTTTTTGAAAACAACAGTAACGTCTCTCCTAGATCGTGAACGCATCTCTACACCAATAGAACTGAACACCTTCCTTCACCATCCAAAAAACCAGAGCTGAAATAGTCTACCTTGGGACGTTCCGACGTTACTGATATGGGTAAGTATTCATACTTTAGTGTCAACGTCTATGATATCAGTATCGATGTCAAATATTCGATAAATTTATAACTTCGTAACAAGTGTCAGAGTATAGGTATCTGAAGTCTAGAATGAGATGTGAGAAAATCATCACATTTTACTAATAGTTTCATGAGAATTAATATGTATGCGGTGTCCATGTAGTACACAGGAAACGTAAGTTCAGTAATAAAAATTACATTCAATGTGCTGTCTATAACAAACGTATCAGGCTGCAGTACGTATACCAGCAACAGTAGTACATACCGACTACCTTGCAAAAGTGTTCAGTTAGTGATTGCTTCCTTGTGCTTTACTACTTGTGTTTGAGTTTCATTTTATATTCGAGTTAGTTCATAAAAATGTAGCATAATCATCAATTTTCGTCTTGTATTTTTAATAAGTCCAGTATTTTAAGTAAGTCCTTTTATATTAAATAAAATCCTAAAAATACACTCATGTTAAGAAGAAAGGGAACACCTTGAACGACTAGAGATAAGACGTTCATATTCACAGGTCATGTACATTACTATGTTCCGCAGAAATGGTTAGCATTTCAGTCACTTCGGTTCAGCGCTTGTCCTGTTGCCTAGTAGCCAAAGGATCCGCCATAAGCCCTGATACCTAGTTCCATGCCCAATGACATCGACGAGTATAAGGCACGAATGGCGTCCTGTGGTGTAGTCATCCATACTACACTCATCTTGTTCCAAAGTTTATCTGTGGTGGTTGGCATTGGGTCGTTTCGCCATATCCCACACATTTTCGATTGGCGACAAGTCTGGTGATCTGGCAGACCAGTGACACCAAGAAGGCTCGTGTTCGCGCAGCAACATGTGGTCGTGCATATCTTGCTGAACAATGGCGTCTGGTACGTTGAGCAGAAAGGGTATGGCTACAGGTCGCAGGATGTCGTTCACTTAGGTCACACTGGCCACAGTGCTCTGGACATGAACCAACTGTGATTTGTGGTTGTACCCAATAGCATCCCACACCTTAGGGTCTTGAACTGGCTCTGTATGTCTTGTGCAAATGTAGTAAATGTGATGCCGCTCCCCCTATCTACGGCGAGCCAAAACGCGGCCATCATTTTTTAAACACAGAACCCGGATTCGTCCGAAAACATTATCTGATGCCATTCTTGTTCCCAGTGACGTCCTTCCATACACTATTGCCGTCTAGCATATCTATGCACATTCCTCAAAGGTAGGGGGAGAAGTGGACGACGCGCACATAATCCAAGCCGTAATAAACGACGACGTACTGTCACCTCTGATAGTGTACGATGTGTTACATTGTTCCACTGTCGCGCCAGAGCTGAGGGCGACGCAGATCTGTCCTGCAATGCCAGTCAGATGAGGTGTCGATCTACTCGGAGGGAGGTGTGACTTAACCTATCTCGTCGTGTTCTGCGGCCTTCCGCGAACCATTCTGCACATATCCGTTGCAGTGCCGGAACACTTCATTCCACACGAGCTGCAATTTCTGCCCTCTTTCAAACTCACTGATCTGATAGTACGTTTCGTGCATACGTCTGCAAGGTATCTTGCACATTTTCTCAAGGCACACCGGTCCATAACCTTCGGTTTATAGCGACAATGGGAGAGAGACAGACGCATTTTAACGGTAGGTAGCGTTGCGCTACGATAGAGATGTTGACCTTGAACCCACAAGCCGACAAAATTCAAATGCTAATCTTTTCTGCAGAACATACTAATGTACATGTCCTGTGAATACTAACGTTCTATCTCTAGGTGTTCAATGTGTTCTGTTTTCTTGAACCTAAATGTAAGAAAACAATCAATATCTAGAGATACTCTCAGTATCGACAAATTTTAGAACTCACCGAAGTATTTTGTAGTTTCGTACTGCTGCCAAATATCGTATCGAATTTGGTATTGGAACGTCCCCAGGTCTACACTGATAAGCCAAAACATTATGAGAACTGCCCACCGCGACATTGGATGCCGCCTGGTGGCCTCGCGGGTATGTCATGCGGTAACAAAAGTATGTAAGCGGAGCAAACATTGACGGGGGAATACCCCAACGAAGATTTAGGGTGCAAATGGGGAAATCCATTGATATAAGCGACTTTGACAAAGGGCAGATTATTATTACGCAGAGCCTGTGAATAAGTATCTCGAAAACGGCGAAGTTGGTCGAATGTTCACGTGCTACTGTCGTGAGCATCTACGGAAAGAGGTAGAATGACAGTGAAACTACCATTAGGCGTTAAATTGTTGGACTTTCACAACTCTTTACAGAATGTGGGGTTCGGAGGCTTGTCTGCTCTGTAAAGTAGGATAGATGGTGACCCGTGGCATCTCTGCCGAAAGAGTACAATGTTGGTGTACGCACAAGTGTTTCGGAGCACACAGTTCATCGTACATTGTTGAATATGGCACTCCGCAGCAGACCACACCTACGTGTTCATATGTTGACCCAACGACATCGTCCATTAAGATTGCATTGGGCACCGTCCCATCGAGATTCCACAGTCAATCAATGGAAACGCGTCGCCTCTTCGGGCGAGTCAAGTTTTTGCTGCTCTTGGACGATGGTAGTTTCCACAAACGCTGTCATCAAGGTGAACGGCGGCTCGAAACGTGTAGCGCGCCAAGGACGCAGGCTTGCGGTAGCAGTACGAGCTATGGGAGACATTCTCCTGCACTTGCATGGGACCTGTAGTAGCAGTCAAAGACACGCTGACAGCTGCGAACCACCTGCATCCCTTCTTGCTTGATGTCTTCCCCGGCGGCGATGTTATCTTTCAGCTGTATAATTGTCCGTGTCTCGGAGCCGAAACAGTGCTACAGTGGTTTGAGGAGCATTATAGTGAAATCACGTTGATGCCTGGACGACCACATTCACCTGATATAGATCCTATGAAATCCATTTGAGGCGCTATCTGTCACCATCATCGCATACGCAACTCAGCGGCCCGTTATTTACGCAAATTACATGACCTCTGCGTAGACAGCTAAGAACACATACCCCCATAAATATATCAAAAAACTGTCGGATCCCTGATACGCAGAATCAGTGATTTATTTCGTTCCAAAGACGGACAAACAAGTTACTAAGCAGGTGGTCATAATGTTTTGGCTCATCAGCGTAAATAGTTATATAAAAGTTTTGTGAGTGTAAAAATCTAATGCGATATGGTGAAGGGATTCAAAGCACAGATCTGATTAGTTTAAACAAACAAATAAATTAAAAGCAAAAAATATTGCAGACCTGTTCGCGTAGCTTAATGGGGCAAGGAGGAGAATCAGTCTCGGATCGAATACACGTGCGATACGTTCATTGGACTAGGTACATATAGGTGTATATGTTGTTTTTAAGTGGTTTTTGACAGAAAGCGAATACCGAGCTCGTTCACCGTATACATTTCTTTATAGAAACACAGTGAAGAACATCTCGCCACAGTAACAAGATGCCAGTTCCACGATGTGCCAAGCATCAGCAGTAACTGGCTCAGGAAGGCAGAACAGTGACAAGAAAAACATTCGCCATCATTACTAATGAGAATTTCCACGAATAAAGATACATGACATGGATTTAATACGATATTTTCTTTTCATTGAATCTGCTTAACGATGAATTTAGGAAAACTGTGAACTACATGAAGTATTATATAGTTGTTTTACATAAAATAATAATTAGTAGCAATAAACCTGTATGCTTATAAACAAGGTAGGTTACTTTTTTCACGTACGCAGCTTCAGGTGCTTTAGGGAGGATATTTTTTGTTCCCACTTTTATAAGCACACGTAGAAGAGATTTCCTCTTCATCTAGAATTTTTGGAGGCCGGCGCTTATAAAATAAGCTTTGAATGTTGCAGTGACTATGTCGGGTGAGTAAACAATACTGTCAGATACGCTAGTGAAGAATAACGTAGAGCCTCCCCCCCCCCCCCTCCCCCCTGCCCGGCCCTTTTGTACCGAGGGGCCTACAATTAAAAAATACTGTTAGTTAAGAAATCATCAAATAGATTAGAGCAATATACGGATACTCCTCACATTTCCCAGACGTCAGATTCAATCATTCAATAATTTGTAGAACTCCACTTACAGTTAACAGAGACAATGATTTTCTATCATAAAGCACAGGAAAGGGCAGTTTCGCCTACACGCTGTTGAAGACCCTTTGCGATACATGACGCCTACGCTATAGGCAAACCTCCAAGCTAACTGGTGTTAGATTCTCGGCGTAGGAGAGGGCATTCTTTCCAACTCACTCAAGTACACTTATCGATCATACACTGAAGCGCAAAAGAAACTGGTATAGGCTTACATATTCAAATACGGAGATATATAAACAGGCAGAATACGGCGCTGCGGTCGGCAAAGTCTACATAAGACATTAAGTGTCTGGGGCAGTTTTTAGATCGGTTACTGCTGCTACAATGGAAGGTTATCAAGATTTAAGTGAGTTTGAACGTGGTGTTAAAGTCGGCGCACGAGCGATGGGACACAGCATCTCCGAGGTAGCGACGAAGTGGGGATTTCCCCGTACGACAATTTCAAGAGTGTAACGTGAATATTACGAATCCCGTAAAACATCAAATCTTCGACGTCCCTGCGGCCGGAAAAAGATCCTGCAAGAATCAACGACTACTGAAGAGAATCGTTCAGCGTGACAGAAGTGCAACCCTTCTGCAAATTGCTGCCGATTTTAATGCTGGGTCATCAACAAATGTCAGCGTGAGAACCTTTCAACGAAACATCATCGATATGGGCTTTCGGAGCCGAAGGCCACTCGTGTACCCTTGGCGACTGCACGACACAAAGCTTTACTCCTCGCCTGGGCCCATCGACACCGACATTGGACTGTTAATGACTGGAAATATGTAGCCTGCCTGGTCGAACGCGTCTCGTTTCAAATTGTATCGAGCGGATGGACGTGTACGGATATGGAGACAACCTCGTGAATCCATGGACTCTGCATGTCAGCAGGGAACTGTACATGCCGATGGAGGCTCTATAATGGTGTGGGGCATGTACAGTTAGAGTGATATGGGGCCCGTTATACGTCCAGATACGACTCTGACAGGTGACACGTATCCTGCCTGATCACCTGCGTTCATTCATGTCCATTGTGCATTCCAGCAGGACAATGCTGCACCCCTCAGGTACAGAATTGCTATATAGTGGCTCCAGGAACTCTCATCTGAGTTTAAACACTTCCGCTGGCCACCAGACTCCCCAGACATGAACATTGTTAAGCATATCTGGGATGCCTTGTAACGTGCTGTTCATAAGATATCTTCACCCCCTCGTACTCTTACGGATTTATGGACAGCCCTGCATGATTCGTGATCTCAGTTCCCTCCAGCAGTACTTCAGACATTAGTGCCACGTCGTGTTACGGCACTTCTGCGTGCTCACGGGGGCCCTACACGACATTAGGCAGATGTACCAGTTTCTTTGGCTCTTCAGTGTAATACAATAAGCTGACAAAAGTCATTTTATACCTCCTAATATTGTGTCGGTCCCCCTTTTGCCGAGCTAGTGCAGTATCTCAACGTATCTTGGACTAAACATGTCGTTGGAAGTCCTTTGCAGAAATACTGAGCCATGCTGCCTCCATAGCCAGCCGCAATTACGAAAGTGTTGCCGGTGCAGGATTTTGCGCACAAATATTCGATGGGATTCACGTCGGACTATCTTGCTGGCCAAATCATTTGCTGGAATTGTCCAGAACGTCCTTCAAACAATCGCGAACAATTGTGTCCCGGTGACAGGGCACATTGACATCGATAAAAATTCCATCGTTGTCTGGGAAAATCAAATCCACGAATGCCTGCAAATTGTCTCCAAGTAACCGAACATAACCATTTACAGTCAATCATTAGTTCAGTTGTACCAGAGGGGACGATGGGCGACACCACTGAATCATCGACGCTTTCGACTCCAGTTCCCAGAGGTGGTTCCAGCTTTCGTCATCTGCAACAATGTGCGCAAGGAACGTGTTGCCTTCAACACTGAAACGCGTCAGGTTCTTCAGGCTTTTTCTTCAGCATTCAGCACCCAGGGCATACACTGGCTGCAGAACTTACGGTAATCTAACTCCTGCCGGATAATGTGCTGCACGCTATCGACATTGATACATATCAGAATACTGATTAATAATTGATAATTATATATATATATATATATATATATATATATATACATATATATATATATACAATTCTGATTTTCAAGCTCGCGCGCGCGCGCACACACACACACACACACACACACACGTATATGCACTCCTGGAGATTGAAATAAAAACACCGTGAATTCATTGTCCCAGGAAGGGGAAACTTTATTGACACATTCCTGGGGTCAGATACATCACATGATCACACTGACAGAACCACAGGCACATAGACACAGGCAACAGAGCATGCACAATGTCGGCACTAGTACAGTGTATATCCACCTTTTGCAGCAATGCAGGCTGCTATTCTCCCATGGAGACGATCGTAGAGATGCTGGATGTAGTCCTGTGGAACGGCTTGCCATGCCATTTCCACCACCTAGCGCCTCAGTTGGACCAGCGTTCGTGCTGGACGTGCAGACCGCGTGAGACGACGCTTCATCCAGTCCCAAACATGCTCAATGGGGGACAGATCCGGAGATCTTGCTGGCCAGGGTAGTTGACTTACACCTTCTAGAGCACGTTGGGTGGTACGGGATACATGCGGACGTGCATTGTCCTGTTGGAACAGCAAGTTCCCTTGCCGGTCTAGGAATGGTAGAACGATGAGTTCGATGACGGTTTGGATGTATCGTGCACTATTCAGTGTCCCCTCGACGATCATCAGAGGTGTACGGCCAGTGTAGGAGATCGCTCCCCATACCATGATGCCGGGTGTTGGCCCTGTGTGCCTCGGTCGTATGCAGTCCTGATTGTGGCGCTCACCTGCACGGCGCCAAACACGCATACGACCATCATTGGTACCAAGGCAGAAGCGACTCTCATCGCTGAAGACGACACGTCTCCATTCCTCCCTCCATTCACACCTGTCGCGACACCACTGGAGGCGGGCTGCACGATGTTGGGGCGTGAGCGGAAGACGGCCTAACGGTGTGCGGGACCGTAGCCCAGCTTCATGGAAACGGTTGCGAATGGTCCTCGCCGATACCCCAGGAGCAACAGTGTCCCTAATTTGCTGGGAAGTGGCGGTGCGGTCCCCTACGGCACTGCGTAGGATCCTACGGTCTTGGCGTGGATCCGTGCGTCGCTGCGGTCCGGTCCCAGGTCGACGGGCACGTGCACCTTCCGCCGACCACTGGCGACAACATCGATGTACTGTGGAGACCTCACGCCCCACGTGTTGAGCAATTCGGTGGTACGTCCACCCGGCCTCCCGATTGCCCACTATACGCCCTCGCTCAAAGTCTGTCAACTGCACGTACGGTTCACGTCCACGCTGTCGCGGCATGCTACCAGTGTTAAAGACTGCGATGGAGCTCCGTATGCCACGGCAAACTGGCTGACACTGACGGCGGCGGTGCACAAATGCTGCGCAGCTAGCGCCATTCGACGGCCAACACCGCGGTTCCTGGTGTGTCCGCTGTGCCGTGCGTGTGATCATTGCTTGTACAGCCCTCTCGCAGTGTCCGGAGCAAGTATGGTGGGTCTGACACACCGGTGTCAATGTGTTCTTTTTTCCATTTCCAGGAGTGTATATATGATGAGGAGTCCCATACTTCTTTACAGAGCGTAGGGGGAGCGACGCGGGAGACCCGCGCCGCCTTAGTAGGCAAGGTCCCAGCGGAGGTGCCTTCCTCCGACCGTAGTGGGGATGAATGATGATGATTAAGACGACACCACACACCCAGTCATCTCGAGGCAGGAAAAATCCCTGACCCAGCCGGAAATCGAACCCGTGACCCCGTGCTCAGGAAGCGAGAACGCTACCGCGGGACCACCAGAGGGTCATAACAGCGTAATTTGAGAATTACGGCGTAAACTTTCGTGCGGGATCGATTGCTCGGGCTAATATCTTGCAAATATGTTTTTTTCTCCTCAAATAGTTCAAATGGCTCTGAGCACTATGGGACTTAACATGTTAGGTCATCAGTCCCCTAGAACTTAGAACTACTTAAACCTAACTAATCTAAGGACATTACACACATCCATGCCCGAGGCAGGATTCGAACCTGCGACCATAGCAGTCCCGCGGTTCCGGACTGCAGTGCCTAGAACCGCACGACTACCGCGGCCGGCTTTTTCCCTCAAATATGAAGCTGGGTTCGTGATGTTTCTTTGTTAGACCTAGCTTACATGAACTGTGAGCTTAATTGCAAAACAGGAAAATTTGTGACACTATTATGTCATGAGTGAACGAAATATTCCCATCTGACCTATGAGTCTCACAGTAGTTGAAAAGTGCACTGCGCAGGAGGCAGCGGTGATGGTATATGGTGTGCGCAGTGCACGTCGCGTTTTGTGCTCATACCCTTCTCGTTCTGTCGTTCACCCTCTTTGTCTTCCAAAGCGGTTCACAGACTTGGCAGGTTAGCTCATACCGTACTGCAGTCCGTCAGAACGGCTCTCACTAAAAGCTTCAGACTGACGTTCGTCAGAAAACGCACTTCACCGCAGTTACTAGGCTTTTTCCTGTTCGCTGCGGGATTGGAGGTTTTCCCCGTTCGGGGATAGGGTGTTGTGTCCTTACGTTCGTATCGTCAAAACTGGCATTCCGCTATTGAGATAGCTGGGTGGGCACGTCCCGAAAGCCAACAAAAAGAAAAAGCTGCCAGGGCAACAGCTCATGAGAAGCGGTAAATGTGGGTTCGAGTCCCAGTGCGGCACAAATTTTCAGCTTTCGCACAATGCCTTGTGCAACTGGAAGTCACGAATTCCCTTCCATCCGTTCTCTTTCATTCTCCATTCTTTATTTCTTATAAATGTTTTTATTTTGCTACTGTAATTTCAGGTTATATGCCACTGTCAAGCATCTACAAATTTATAATAGGACGTAAAGATTCGATGCCATGTTACGGCATAGCGATAGGTTAAAAATAACAACGTCCTTGTAGGGCTGTCTCATTCTGGCTGGTAACAGTGTAAACGGCTATTGTCAGTGACGCATGCTATTGTGTTACTTACATGTTTGTTGGCGTCTGTTAGTGTGGGGCAGGGAAAACAACGTAATTTCATTTCAAGAGGCTGTGGAAAGCCAGTCCCATGCAGTATTCTATTTCCCAGGAGTACTAGTGCTGTATGGAAGATATTCGGCAGCATAGTAAAAAAAGAATTATGAACAGATGTTGAATAAGTCCGCAGCAATATGAGTGTGTAGTGCATAAGAAAACTCCAGATATTCAAGGGAGGACAAGGCGCACTTGTTACAAAAAGTGGTGCTTGCGCGTTTCAAGGATGCTCCATACAATTTAGAGGATCTGCATGATAACGACCTACTATGCTATGCACATTACACTGCTCGCAACATAAATTACAGTAATTTGAAGGGAAGCAGTGGATGGTTTCATAACGTCGAACAGTGCTACAGAATTGGAAGACGTAAGATAACGAAATTTCGAACAGGAAACTGCGGAATCGGCCCGAAAATCTGTAGATGAAATAAACAAACTTATCCCATCGTTCAGTAAGGCATTTGCTTTCAACTCCAACCAATAGGGATTTGAAGAGGAAATGCATATGAAGGGAACCCTGGAAATTAGAGGCACCAAGAGAATTGTATCAAGATCAACTAACATCAATGCTTTAACACATTCGTATACAGTTATGCCGACAGTTAATCTGGATGGTAAATTGGCTGGAAAGTTATTTATTGTGTTGCGAGATGTTGCAGGTGTTAATGACCCCTACGATTGTTTCTCGTGTGCGTGATCTTGCGATGGCAGTAAGGAATATTTACCTCACAGCAAGCAAGAGTCGGAACGTTGTCGAAAGAGAACTACAGCTGTGGTATGAGCATTGTTTTTGGCTAATTGCTGGTCAAAATAACCTGCTTATGCTTGGTGTGCGTGTAAAAAGCGAACTGTTTAAAAAAAACTGTTCCTCCCGAAAAGTGTGTGACAATGCAGTTCGTACCACCTGAAATCACTAGACATATTCAGGCTCTGAATGTTTGTTTTTTGTTATTTCCGTGTCTATAAAACATATTATTGCACTATCTGCACCTATACCTTAAGGGATAGACAGTTTCGCAGTAAGTTCTACGACAAACTGTTCCGCATTCGGTTGCATGCCATCACATTCCATCAGTTCTCATCACCCAGTTACACCACCATCATACTATATGCATTCTTTAAGAGTGGATACCTAGTTGAACGTCCTGTGCTGCCAAGCAGTTCGCCTTCGATCTTGAGTACGAAACTTTGTGATCATTGTGGCACGCTATTTTTCATTCGGTGTTCTTGGTGCAAGTTAATGGTTTTTTTGAACATTTCTTAAATTTCGACGATGTCCATATTGTGAAGTGTAATACATACGTCCCACAGAAGATTGATCCCTGCAACTCCCAGACACTCCTTTTATGTCGCCCTCGTGATGTATATGGTGAGTCTTCAGCAGCTAATATTATTCCTGTCATAATTGTTAACACAACACTTTGAAACGAGCCTTACTAAATACTGAACTTGTGACCTCGCAGTCCGCACAGCTTGTTTAGTGCAGCGGTAATAAACTACACACGCAAACCACCCTCGCGAGTAAATATATTTGTTAGTGAATACTGTATTAAAATCCTTACAATACTCCGTCCGAACAGGCCTCGGTAAGGCCAACGGTACTGACCGACCGCCGCGTCATCCTCAGCCGACAGGCATTACTGGCTGCGCATGTGGTCAGCAAACCATTCTCCCACCCATTGTCAGTTTTCGTGACCGGAGCCGCTACTTCGCAGTCAAGGAGCTTCTCAGTTCGCCTTACAGGGGCTGAGTTCACTCCGTTTGCCTTGCCAACAGCGCTCAAAGAATCGGATAGTCACCCATCCAAGTGCTAGCCAAGCCCGACAGCGCCTAACTTCGGTGATCCGTTGGAAACCGGTAACAAGCCGTTGTCAAGATCCCTATACCAGTTCCTGAGATTATAACGTACAGATAGAAAAAGGCAGGGGCGGGGGCTTTAATTTGTAATATGTCTGCATCATTAGAAATAGTTTATTATACAATATTTGCTGTCTATATATGGTATAGAAACTTTTTGAATTTTCATTTTTTTAAAGATTCTGACAATTCTAAATACTATTAAAAGAGATTAGTCTTTAAGATGTTTATGCTGATCCAGAAAATTATTAATGAAAGCTCGGCTTTTGTTATATCTACAAAAAACTGCTTATTAAAAAAAAGTTTTTATCCCTGTTAACATTTTTCCAAAATTAACTCACTCATATATTTAGGCATAAAGGGAAATATGGTTTTGTGTTTGAGGCGAGAACTGAATTCAAAATAGAAGAAATGTATAACACAGAACTGTTTACCTGTTCTTCTCGCGTAAGTCGATGATGTATTCGAAATTTTTCGTAAGCTTCCCGTTGCTTGCGATGATGGCCTGTAAGAAAAATTAATCGATATTATTTTACTGTATGCAGTAAAACCAGTTAGAAAGTAGTATCGTACAATTGAGAGCGCTTGTTGACGTAGACAATGTGTCCGTTTATGTTAACCTACTTGGCGTCACTAAAAGATACGCCATAAAAAATCATCGCTTGCTGATATTTACTCACCCCATAGACAGCGGGCGAGAAGTTGTGCTCTTCGAGAGGCGCTCGGGCGTTCGACTGCAAAATATCGTACGTAAAAGGATACAGTAGGTCCCCAAAGAAATCTGTGGACTCTCGAGGTAGCTGCGTTGGCATATTGTCGATGGAGCAGACCAGCACTCCTGGCCCTTTGAAGCTGGAAAAATAACTGAGAATTAGAAGAGCGACTGAAAATCTGCAGTAACTAGTAAACTTTTGTCGATATTGCAAGTTGTAAGGAGCAACACGAGAAACTGCCAAGGGGGAAAACAGTCTGCTTTCAGTAGACGAGGGCCATTTGTAAATATCTCTACTATTGTTCGACCTGTTAGGTAATGCGTTACAGTCTTTGAAAATAGCATATGGCATTTAAGGACGTTGACAAAATGGGCAGTATCGAAAGGAGGCGAGTGGCATATTTATGAGCTGCCGAGGTAGCATTTACAACTGAAAGTGAGAAAAGACTGAATATTAGTAAAAGAAAAATTTTTAAGGTACGGACTTAACAAAAATAAGTTTTCACTCCGTAAGCAAGAAAAAAAGGGTGTGAGGAAATAAACTAGGGGCTGCTTTAGGTATCGCCGAACACCAGGATCACTTATCTACAAATATCACCCCAAAAACAGGATCAGGAAAAATAAAGACAAGAAAGTAAAAAGTGTGAAGAATAAAACGACAAAAGTATCATCTATAGGTAAATGCAGTTCAGATTCACTGCAAATGGATGAAATATGAATATAAGCCGCTTCTCTTAGCTTCTTTAATATATTATTTTTAAGCAGTTGAGAGTTAATGGCCTACAATGGCCGTTTGCCATGGTGCGGCTTGCACCTCTGAGCCTTGTCATTCCCCATAATTCTCTTTGCGTGGTTTTATTGTATCGCAAGTATTCGGTCGTCATAGTCTCGTCTGTGGTGCCCCACTGGAAGGTGAGGTTGCCATTTGCACAGGAGAGTCTATCTGAGTGGCATCCATGTAAAAAAATGGTTCAAATGGCTCTAAGCACTATGGAACTCAACATCTGAGGTCATCAGTCCCCTAGCCTTGGAACTACTAAAACCTAACTAACCTAAGTACATCACACACATCCATGACCGTGGCCGGATTCGAACCTCCGGCCGCAGCAGTAGCGAGGTTCCGGACGGAAGTGCCTAGAACCGCTCGCCAACAGCGGCCGGTTGCATCTCTGTACCTTACACCCCAAGCTTGATTATATGGTGAGGAGAAAGACTATGGATTTTTACCTGCTGTTAGAATGAGAAGAAACCCTGGTTGGGCAGCTTGGTCAAAATTAAGAAGAATGAAAGGTTAGAGTTAAACGTCCTGTTAACGACAAAATTGTTAGAGACGGAGTAAAAGCTTGAAACTGGGAAAGACCGGGAATGAAATCACGTGTATGCTACTCAAATGGATCATCTTAGCATTTACCTTAAAAATTATAGAAACTACGGAAAGCCTAAACTTTGATGGCAGGACAAGAATTTGAACCGCCATTCTCTCGAATGAGACTTCTGTGTATTATACAGCGCCACTTCGCTGGGTGTGTCGAATGGAGTCGAGGCGAGGCGTCAGCAGATGGCAGCAATTCAAACTCAGAAGGAGAGGGCGCTAGCTAGTTACATATCCCTTTTGCTGTTGTCTTTATCTCCCCCACCTTCTCCTTTTCCTTAAGCACATCCGCACACTATATACTGTCCGCCGCCTTGATCCCCCTCACCCCCTGGTGTCGCCCTTCCTCTCCACCCCCAACCAGTTGCCGTGCATTTACCGTAGTGTCTCACCCTCTCTCCATCTCCACACCCTCCATCTCCTTTCCCAACACAACTTCCACCGTCTACCCCTCCCGGATGATGAGCTTCGCCCTGACATCTACCCTTCCTACCAACTCTAACCCCATCTTCCTGCCTCCTCCTCAGGGTCCCTCTCCTCCCCCTCCCTCCTCCTGAGCGGCTTCCCCCTCCTCCTCCCCCTCCATCTCTTGTGCCTCCTTTCAGTGTCTCTGCGCTCCCTCCTGCCCTGTCTTCCCTCTTCCTCTCCCACCCCATGTGTCTCCTGCCTCTTCGTGAACCCACTGATGCCTCTCCTCTCTTCATACCGCAGCTTCCCCAGCTGCCCCATGCTCTCCCCTCCTTTTCCGTCCTCTCTGACCTTTCCCTAGACAGGTCCCACCTGGCAGTTTTATTCTTCATCGTGTGTGCTCCAAGTGGGTTTTAAGTGTGTTGTTCCAGAGTGTTTTTAATACTGTGGCCGACTTTTAACCTGTGCAAGCGCATTCAGTGTCTTCTCTGTGTTTTACGAATTGCCAACTGTGTTTTTTAACTTTCTGGTGACTTTTTAACTGTCCCCCATGAACGTCTCCAAGTCAGTGTATTTTTACCTCCATTTTCTCCCCTTACTCTGTTTTATGTTCCCCTTTTTTATCTCCTTATGTACGTATCATTTTATTTTTGTTTTAGTTGTCATGCCCATATGGGGCACGGGAATGAAATCACAATAAAAAAAATTGTCTTTATCCTGTAGCATCAGCTTCTAAACTCGTTTCTGCACCCGGAAAGTTAAAGCAACTCCGCTCAGTCACTACGACGTGCGCTTGTGATCACTACTCCCTGTTATCCACTGGATCGCGACCTCATTCGAAACGCAGTCTGCCCTCGTTGCACACCCGGAAGGATAATATCACAGAATTCTGTGCAACAATGCTTCGCTGGCCGAAGTGGCCGAGCGGTTCTAGGAGCTACAGTGCGGAACCGCACGACCACTACGGTCGCAGGTTCGAATCCTGCCTCGGGCATGGATGTGTGTGATGTCCTTAGGTTAGTTAGGTTTAAGTAGTTCTAAGTTCTAGGGAACTGATGACTTTAGCAGATAAGTCCCATAGCGCTCATAACAAAAAAAATGCTTATTGCAAATACAGTTTATTCGAGGGGAGCATCCACATTTGTATCTCTTAACGATAGTCGAATGGGACAGTCTAGTGTCAGCACACTAATTTTACAATGATTTGCAGATCAATAGAGAATCGATCTCTTGAAGAGAATTTAGAGTCTTGCTCGCAGTGTGCCAGTAGAAATGTTTTGATTTTTATTTACGAACTAGACCACCTTATCATGTACCAGACATCATTAAAAAGGCTGCATTTGCACTCATTTCTGCTTAAGTACGTGACATACTCATTGCCACATATCCCAGCAATTGGATCGGAAGAGGATGTTCAGCTGAATGATCACCTCGCTTCTCTGATATGACCCCTCGATTTTTTTATCTGGGGCATACTAAAAGCCTCGTCTATGTGATACCAGTTTCTGGCGAAGAAAAGGGAACTTCTTTGCCGGGATACTTGCAGTATCTAATGAGATTCATTCGATGCCTGATGTAGTTGATAGAATGCGCCAGAATTCCCAACGAAGTTACTGCCTACGTTGAATGTGGTGTTTGCAATTTTTAACACCTTGTCTAATGTACAACATTGTTGGAAACAGTACATTATTTTTGTTGAACTTAAGGCGCGTGGGGATTGATTGTCCTTGTTGTTACTGACACTCCAAAGCTTTCACGGACTGAGACCATAGTTCCTGTTTCAAAGTTGTCGTATTTCGACTCCTCTGTCATTTCCTATCTCCACCTATTTATGACAGAAGAAGAAATTCGAATGTGATGAGCCTCGACGCACTCGAATAAGAACTAAACTAATACCAAAACGCTACATTTTAATTTGTACGTTTTCACATGAGCTTTATTCGATGTATAAGAGAATCAGCCCCCCTCTACACATGAACCATGGACCTTCCTGTTGTTGGGCAGGCTTGCGTGCCTCAGCGATACAGATAGCCCTACCGTAGGTGCAACTACAACGGAGGGGTATCTGCTGAGAGGTCAGACAAACGTGTAGTTCCTGAAGACGGGCAGCACTTTTTCACGGGCAACAGTCTGTATGATTGACTGATCTGACCTTGTAACATCAACCAAAACGGCCTTGCTGTGCTGGTACTGCGAACGGCTGAAAGCAAGGGGGAACTACAGCCGTAATACTTCCCGAGGGTATGCAGCTGATGACGTCCTCTTGGGTAAAATATTCCGGACGTAAAATAGTCCCCCATTCGGATTTCCGGGCGGGGACTACTCAGGAGAACGTCGTTACCAGGAGAAACAAAACTGCCGTTCTACGGCTCGGAGCGTGGACTGTCGGATCCATTAATCGGGCAGGAAGATTGGAAAATTTAAAAAGGGAAATGGATAGGTTAAAGTTAGATATAATGGGAATTAGTGAAGTTCGGTAGCAGGAGAAACAAGACTTCTGATCAGGCAAACAAAGGGGTATAAATACAAAGTCAAATAACGGTAATGCAGAAGTAGGTTTAATAATGAATAAAAAAATAGGAACACGGATACGTTGCTACGAACAGCATAGTGAACGCATTATTGTAGTCAATATTGACACGAAGCTCACGCCTACCACAGTAGTATAAGTTAAATGCCAACTAGCTCCGCAGATGATGAAGAGCTTGAAGAAATGTATGATGCGATAAAATGAATTATTCAGATAGTTAATCATCATCATCATCATCATTTAAGACTGATTATGCCTTTCAGCGTTCAGTCTGGAGCATAGCCCCCTTATAAAATTCCTCCACGATCCCCTATTCAGTGCTAACATTGGTGCCTCTTCTGATGTTAAACCTATTACTTCAAAATCATTCTTAACCGAATCCAAGTACCTTCTCCTTGGTCTGCCCCGACTTCTCCTACCCTCTACTGCTGAACCCATGAGTCTCTTTGGTAACCTTGCTTCTCCCATGCGTGTAACATGACCCCACCATCTAAGCCTATTCGCCCTGACTGCTACATCTATAGAGTTCATTCCCAGTTTTTCTTTGATTCCCTCATTGTGGACACCCTCCTGCCATTGTTCCCATCTACTAGTATCTGCAATCATCCTAGCTACTTTCATATCCGTAACCTCAACCTTGTTGATAAGGTAACCTGAATCCACACAGCTTTCGCTCCCATGCAACAAAGTTGGTCGAAGGATTGAACGGTGCACATATAACTTAGTCTTCGTACTGACTTCCTTCTTGCAGAAGAGAGTACATCGTAGCTGAGCTCTCACTGCATTAGCTTTGCTACACCTCGCTTCCAGTTCTTTCACTATGTTGCCATCCTGTGAGAATATGCATGCTAAGTACTTGAAACCGTCCACCTGTTCTAACTTTGTTCCACCTATTTGGCACTCAATCCGTTTATATTTCTTTCCCACTGACAATACTTTCGTTTTGGAGATGCTAATCTTCATACCATAGTCCTAACCAGATAGTTAAGGGAGACGAAAAATTAATAGTCATGAGGGACAGGAATTCGATAGTAGGAACGGGAAGAGAGGGAAAAGTAGTA
The DNA here is from genome assembly GCF_023897955.1 of Schistocerca gregaria. Classification (NCBI taxonomy): domain Eukaryota; kingdom Metazoa; phylum Arthropoda; class Insecta; order Orthoptera; family Acrididae; genus Schistocerca; species Schistocerca gregaria. Next base: position 599,513,782 of record NC_064931.1, on the reverse strand, counting down.
GGTGAATATGGACTGTGAGAAAGGAATGAAGGAGGAAGCCGACTGGTAGAATTTTGCACAGAGCATACCTTTATCATAGCTAACGCTTGGCTTAAGAATCATGAAAGAACGCAGTATACATGGAAGAGGCCTGGAGACACAGGAAGATTTCAGACAGATTATATAATGATAAGACAGAGATTCAGGGACCAGGTTTTAAACTGTAAGACATTTCCAGGGGCAGATGTAGACTCTGGCCACAATTTATCGATTATGAACTGTAATTAAAACTGAAGAAACTGCAAAAAGGTAGTAATATAAGAAGAAGGGGACCTGGATAAACTGAAGGATCGAAAGGTTTTAGAGTGTTTCAGAGAGAGCATTAGGGAAAGGTTGACAAAAACAGTGGAAAGGAAAATCGTAGAAAAAGAATGGGTAGCTTTGAGTGATGAAATAGTGAAAGCAGCAGAGGATCAAGTAGCTAAAAAGATGAGGGCTAGTAGAAAACCTTGGGTAACAGAAGAGATATTGAATTTAATTAATGAAAGGAGAAAATATAAAAATGCAGTAAATGAAACAGGCAAAAATGAATACAAATTCTCAAAAATGTGATCGACAGGAAGTGCAAAAGGCTAAGCAGGGATGGCTAGAGGACAGATTTAAGGCGCTGCAGTCATGGACTGTGCGGCTGGTCCTGGCGGAGGTTCGAGTCCTCCCTCGGGCATGGGTGTGTGTGTTTGTCCTTAGGATAATTTATTTTAAGTAATGTGTAAGCTTAGGGGCTCATGATCTTAGTAGTTAAGTCCCATAAGATTTCACACACTTTTTTTTTTACTGGAATACTCTATTTCAAATTCTGAAAGTGGCAGGTGTCAAATAGAGGGAGCGAAAGGCTATTTGCAATTTGTACAGAAACCAGATGGCAGTAATAGTTGAGGGCCATGAAAGAGAAGCAGTGGTTGAGAAGGGAGTGAGACAGGGTTGTAGCCTATCCCCAATGTTATTTAATCTGTATACTGAGCAAGCAGTAAAGGAAATAAAAGAAAACTTTTGAGTAGGAATTAAAATTCAAGGAGAAGAAATGAAAACTTTGAAGTTTCCTGACGACATTGTAATTCTCTCAGAGACAGCAAAGGATCTGGAAGAGCAGCTGAACGCAATGGACAGTGTCTTGAAAGGAGGATATAAAATGAACATCAACAAAATAAAAACATGGGTAATGGAATGTAGTCGAATTAAATCATGTGATGCTGCGGGAATTAAATTAGTAAATAATACACTTAAAGTAGTAAATGAGTTTTGCTATTTGGGGAACAAAATAACTGATGATGGTTGAAGTAGAGAGGATATAAAATGCAGACTGGTTATAGCAAGGAAAGCGTTTCTGAAGAAGATTAATTTTTTAACGTCGATTATAGATTTAAGGTTTAGGAAGTCTTTTCTGAAAGTATTTCTATGGAGTGTAGCCATGTATGGAAGTGAAACATGGACGATAAACAGGTCAGACAAGAAGAGAATAGAAGCTTTCGAAATATGGTGCTACAGAAGAATACTGAAGATAAGATGGTTAGATCATGTAACTAATGAGGAGGTATTGAATAGAATTGGGGAGAAGAGAAATCTGTGGCACAACTTGACTAGAAGAAGGGTTCAAATGGCTCTGAGCACTATGGGGCTTAACATCTGATTTCATCAGTCCTGTAGACTTAGAACTACTTAAATCTAACTAACCTGAGGATATCACACATATCCATGCCCGAGGCAGGATTCGAATCTGCGACCGTAGCAGTAAGGCGATTCCGACCACAACGCCCGGCTACTAGAAGAAGGGATCGGTTGGTAGGACATGTTCTGATTTCTCAAGGGATCACCAGTTTAGTACTGGAGGGCAGCGTGGAGGGTAAGAATCGTAGAGGGAGACCAAGAGATGAATACACTAAGCAGATTTAGAAGGATGTAAGTTAAAGTAGTTATTAGGAGATGAATAGGCTTCCACAGGGTAGAGTAGCATGCAGAGCTGCGTCAAACCAATCTCTGGACTGAAGCCCACAACAACAACAAGAGAATCAAACACCTCATTCTGTATAACCAGGAGCTTACTGCTCGTTCAGTAGATGGTGCAGTGAGGACTGCTTACCTTTTGGTGTCCTTGTTACGATCTGCATCATAGAGGCAGAAGGGTGTATCGATAGTAGTGCACTCGTTCATGAACTCTATGGAACCGCCGGGGTCTGCGCTGATGTCGCAGATGGCGAGCATTCGGTGCGGCAGCGCGGGGGAGCCCACGGAGCTCTGGATCCACGGTGTGTCGGCGGGCCGCAGCAGGAACTTGGCGTCCGGGATCGTCAGCAGCTTCGGAGACCCCACCGCCCAGTAGATGCCGTTGATGATCACCGACGCGTACGGCGCTATCTGTAGCATCACATTACCAATATGAGTGCTCGACCGCTCGAAACATGGTGCTTTGTAAAAGTTATACTTTGTTTCCAGCTGTTTCCTAAGAATGCCTAAGAAGCTTGATTGTCTACACGTTGCTTTAGTTTCCAATTCTGCATGACAATGAACACACGCTTACAGTGGTAACGCAGGTGCCGTACTGCATGTTTATCTCTCCTCTCCAGAATATCCTCTACACTGCTGATGAGACTGAATTACCTCATTTCGTTCACCTTCCACAATACCACTTTCCTATCCCATTATCCAACTAGCCAAAAATCACAACGGGCCATCCAACAGCCAGTTTACCCCCTGTTGAAATTAGTGGTCCTAATGATAAACCATTCCCAAATCCAGGCTATAATCATATAAGAACCACGGTCAGCTTCCATTCCAATGACGCATGCCTAACCATTTATGACTGTTCTATTCACTTAACCAACAAGCTAAAATGCATTGGACTAATAATTCACTGTTAACTAACATGAGAGCCCCATCTACTAAGCATACAACAAAAAGTCTACAGTAAACTAAAACTACTCAAAGTACTAACTGGCTGTACAAGGGGTTGCGTTCCTCAACCATTCTCCACACCTACATACCCTTGATCTGACCAGTCTTCCCCTACGCCATTGTCGCCTTCCGTTGTGCTTACCGCAACCGATTATCCTCCCCTAATTCAATCCTTTACCATCTCATCAAATTCCTCTCTCTTCTCGTTGACATTAAACATCTCCAAATGACTTATACGTCTTACAATCTCGGTTCCAACAGCCCCATCCATTCTTCCTTAGTTACATGCCCAGTGATGCTACCAAGACAGTAACAACACCAACCCTACACATACGCACCCTCCAATACCCCTCAACACAAATTCGCTTCCTCTTACCGGGCTTCACATTAATCCCAACCCACAATTCCTTACCATACCAGAGCTCCCTCTTCTTCCCGCGCTACCCTCTCTTTCCCCTCCATAATGACGGCCTGACCTCTGTCTAAGTTACCCCTACACCAAGTCTCATATCAGCTATTACCGTCCCTTCCTCCTTCCTTCCCAGACTGAACATCCCTACATACAACCAAGCAACCCCACCTCTCACAGCAGCGTTACGAACTTATTCTCTCCCCATCTAGGTCACACCACTAGTAAAAAGTTTAGTGAGATGCTTAATTTTCATTGTGATCGACCTTCCCCTCTTTTTCTGATCACAGTCTTCATCGTCTTCCTAATCACCATCGCCGTCAAACTTAGACTATTGTGTGGAAAACCTGTTAAGTAGGACTGCCTGCAGAAGCTCTCTCTTTCCTTCTTTGGAGGAAGACGAGAATATTCTGTTGCATTTAAAGTAAGTCAGTTACTAGCGTGGGGTGCATTGCTCTTCAGAGACGTGACTATTAAACAATATTTATGAAAAGCGTAAAATAGTTCTTCGAAATTTTAATAGTTGGTTTAGTTTTGAGAATACTATCCATTCTCAACCACTGTACATTACGTGGACATGAGCCGTAATAACGAGAAACGCTGTACAATCACGCGTGCCGTTTCCATTTCGAGCAGTTTCAAATAGCTGAATCTCGAAAACCATTGACAGCAGAAAGTTTATCAGCCATTTCTCGCCATGAAAAGCGAAAAATCAAGATATATGGCTAATCAAAGTAATCAGCTTTCCCAAAAAATTTGGAAAGACGCATATTTTCACGTTGAAAAGGAACAATAGCACGTACGAAGTGTAAGTTGCATACAAGGAAAACAGGCTTGGCATACATGAAAGTGATGACAAATTCTGATTACAACAGATAAATTCCATATGCTACGTATTACTTTATAGAGTTTGACTGTTTCATTAATTTCTTCCCTGAATTCGAGATAAAATAAAATTCAAACCATGTTTGTCTCTCACCTGAGTACGTTGGAAGCGGATAAGCTGTACGAGATGTGCGACTACTTGGTTGAAGTTTAAGTGAATGGCAATAATGATTAAAGGTCAAATGGTACGTCCATGTATTGTTCAAAAAATTTAAAAGTTGTTGACCTTTAAGTTAACAAAACGTAAACAAAAAACATACTTTCCGAATTACTTCCACAGTTCATACAAAATAGCAATTGCACATGTGGCACGAAAGTTTTCCGGTTAATTCAGTTCTCCAATGAACGTTATGAATTCATCATTCTGATGTAGATGCTAAAGCCATATAAACCCGAAAAATACACTCCCGCAGCCAGTATGGCCAAAACATGGTGCCTCAAGTGTACTCGAATCGACGTTGCTCTGGTCGTGCACTCAGTCTGAAGATTGTTCATTCTCAGCACTTGGTTGCCAGAGTAGAAGAGATGAAGATAAACAGTTCTATGTAACTAAGTTATTGCCACATTGGTTGGGATTAAATCTCTTCTCATTGTCTTGTGGACTGTGCCTTTGAACTAAGTGTTTATTTCAAATGATAGCTAAATGAATCGTACAGTATTAATTAGTATACAGGCAATTGACTGCAAAATTGTACGGGTATAAGGTAACAATCCTGATCCTCCTACTTTTTTTTCTAAACTGAACCAGTGATCGATTTCAGATGTTATTTCTGATTATCTGCGACGTCACATGGCTGAACTTTTACCCTTCATACAACGTACACTTAGTGGAATCATACATTCAGCTACAAACCACGTTGAAGGGTATAAGTTCATCGTTCGTTTTCTGTTAATTTACATTTTAACAAAATTAACATTCTGTTCTTATAGTTAGGATAATTTCTGGAGACGCATGATTTTTCTATTAAAATTAACTGAAATTTAGCTGACGCTTATGAATGCAACAAATAAATGTATCATTCAAGGTAAGCTACCAATCTGGTTAAGAGTGGAAGTTATGGGACCTTTTATTTCCACTTGCGTTCCTTGGTCGTAATGCCCTCAGGCGCAAGGGGGCTTAGAGCCGATTTATTAAAAAAAAGTGTCGCAGTTATAAGTATTTCTGTCTGTTTTTCGGATCTCCTTTCATCCTAAAAATCCCTCAGTAATCAAGAACGTCTATTCTATCTATTAATAAGTAAGGAGCAATAAGCTACATGAAAAAGTATTAGATGAAAATGAGTTGTTTGTCTCGCAATGTTGTAACTAGTAACTATGTTTAATGTAATTAATTACACATACACATTTTTAGGCAGTAGGCGGAGGTGGTAGGACTCACTTTTTTGCTGAAGGTGGAGATGAACTTCTGTGGGTGCTTGTTGTACTCTTCCGAATCGTAGCCACCGCCGTCCTTCCTCTCCAGGTGGTGTCGCCTCCTGATCTCGCAGCCGTACACCTTGGTCGTAGCTGAGCAGCAGGACAAAAAACACTTCAGTCGTTAAGTCTCCCAGTTAGTTACGTAGGGTGTTCACGTAACTTTTACCTCACATTAATTTTCACCAGTAAAAGACATTGGCGACCGGTTTTCGCCAAGACGAACAGTGACCATGGGCTTGTGAAAGAAACAGCAATGCCTTCTCGCAACTTCATTAAAAACCTAGATACACGCACCAACTTAGTTTTTTAAATGGAGCAGTGCTATTTTTTGCCGCCAGAATAACAGATGTCTATGAGACATATTCAGCGATGTAATCCTTTTAGATCTAAGAAGAAATCACAGAGTAATAACACATTGAATGTAGCATCTCTGAGCTGTTTTTATGGGCGCTGAGTGGCCCGCGAACCGGAAGTTAACGCCACTCTCCGAGGAACCCTGCGCAGCCGGATCAGACTCGAGGTCATGATTATGCGTTAGACGTGTGGCTGTCAAACGTTTTCGCTCAAGAGCTAATAATGACGTTGTGGGGCTTCATCTATGGTCGCTCGTGTACCCGTCCTCTTATTAATTGGCAACCTTAATATATTAGTATGTTAGGAGCCTCCAATAGGCTACCTATAGTAAGTGCGCGCGGTAACCCCCCGCCGACGCCCTGCCAAGTACTGATCGTTAAATGTCGGCACCAATCGGAATACTTCGTGTCGATTGCTCTCTTTCAGACTGGGGTCGCTGAGGGTAGCAGCAAAGTTGTGGCACTGTGACTACTTGAGCAATTGTTATTGTGTTGTCTGTGTGAGCGGGAGGTTGATAGATATCAGTAATTATACTTAACTGCTAAGTTCATCAGTCCCTAAGCTTACACACTTCTTAACCTAAATTATCCTAATGACAAACACACACACCCATGCCCGAGGGAGGACTCGAACCTCCGCCGGGACCAGCCGCACAGTCCATTACTGCAGCGGCTTATCACCAGAAGACAAACAAGAAAACATCACTTCCTCTAATCCCTCAGTGGCTGCACTACTTTATGAAATATGAGACTCGATCACAGATGTTCACTAAATGCTTCGAAAGCCATTTTTCTTTGGCCGGTTGCGTTGCATTGCAACAACCTTAATGTAATTTCGTATTCTTGCTAGAGATATGTACCGCATATGAAGATTGCCGTCTCTGTACTGGGCATTGAGGAATCCATATTTCTTCTGTTTGAAATTTAGACCATAGCAGCTGATTGGTACGAGGCACACTCATCCCTGAGTTGTCATCACCGGAAGATGTTCAAATGTGTGTGAAATCGTATGGGACTTAACTGCTAAGTTCATCAGTCCCTAAGCTTACACACTTCTTAACCTAAATTATCCTAATGACAAACACACACACCCATGCCCGAGGGAGGACTCGAACCTCCGCCGGGACCAGCCGCACAGTCCATTACTGCAGCGGCTTATCACCAGAAGACAAACAAGAAAACATCACTTCCTCTAATCTCTCAGTGGCTGCACTGCTTACCCCCTGTCGCTGAGGAAAGCTGTCAACTTTACTTAGCTCAACGCTGAATTCACCAATACCAACTAAAACTAAGCGCACCCTAAAATATCGCTGTTTCTGTAAGTATTTTTCTCTGTTAATGAGAGGAAAATGACACTTTTAACCATAGATAACTAAACCCTCCCAAAATTTACGATCCCTGTAGTATATAAAACAGAACGTTTGTACTTAATTTGATAACCTATCAATTACGACTTCGTTCGAATAAATTAGGATTAACACAATTTACGATAAACATTACTATAAAATACAGCTGAGAACCGCTGGCCGCACGAATACTTGATTCGAACCGCATGTGTACCGTGGGCCGCAGTTTGGCTACCAATGTTTTATATTTTACAAAGGTTTAAAGATGTTTCGCACCCAATGAAATGCTATATTGCTGGACAGGCACTCAGCTGGCAATAAGATGAGACATTAACTTTTTTACCTTCCACAGTGTTGAATAAATGGTGATAAATCAATTACATCATCCGATTCTCGCAAAGGAATGTCTTAGTGACAAAATTATTGCAATTTGCAGGATAAAATCTATTATCGTACATTAAAATCAAATTATTTCTTCTTGTTTTAAATATGTGCACCAGTAAAAAAACTGTACATTAAAATTATACATGAAGTAAATGAACCTAAAGATTGAAACAAAGGCATTAATGTCAGGTGTCACATTTCTGTCGGTGAATTTTTTTAAAGAATATGGTCAACGCGGGACCATTTGCATCACGACACTTTATACACGCTGCATCACTGATAAACTCACTGCAGTTACAACATCTGGAGTGATAGCTTTATAAGCAGCAGTAATTAGCTCTGCCATGTCCTCCCCAGATTTTGGAATCTCGTTGTAAATCACATGCTTTACATGACCCTAGAGGAAGATGACTAACACGTCAGATTACGCGATCGTGCTCTGAATAGGAATGCCTCTTTCCACCCACGGATTTGGAAATAAGTGGTTTAATGTATCTCTTGATAGTGATGATTTATGGGAAGACATCCATCACGTAGGAACTACGTCATTTGACGAGTTCTCAGTGCATATTTTCTAATAACAAGGGTAAAGTATTTATCGAAAAATATGTAAACATTTCCCTTTTCAACGCAATAAGGCCGATCATATGCTATCCGATTATGCCACAGAACACATTCAGACTCCACTGTCGTTTATTGAACACATGACGAAGCCAGTGTGGGTCTTCACTTAGCCAATAGTGCCTGTTTCTGAAATTTACGTTCCCGTAATTCGTGTATATGACCTCATCAGTAAACGATATTTTATCCACAAAATTATTGTCTTCGTGGATGACCCACATAAGTAGTCAAAACGATGCTGAAAATGACGAAATAGTGAACGGACGGATGTGTGTCCAACGACAACAATATTTCGGCAAACGAGCACGTTGCCATCATCAAGTGTGCTGATGATGATGGCAACCTGGGCGTTTGCCGAAATTCTGTGCCCGTTAAACAACAACCTTCGGAAAAACCTAACTAACCTAAGGACATCACACACATCCATGCCCGAGGCAGGATTCGAACCTGCGACCATAGCGGTAGCGCGGTTCCCGACTGAAGCGCCTAGAACCGCTCGGCCACAACAGCTGGCCCTTCGGGAAAAGTTAAAGGATCACTGCCATGTTGCTCTTGATGTAGAGAAATATTTACAGGGTGATATTTATGTTCATAAAGGTTTACAGAACGCTTCTTTGGCTAATAACAGCCTCTCTGTGTATTTGTCGAGAACTAGTATGCAGATTTACTGCAGCAGCTGCAACAATCGTCACTTCTCCAGGTTCGTTGGCAACAGTCTTCCTTCGTATACGTTTTCCCGGGATAAATTTTCCAGTCTCTCGCAGTCTTTTGAGGGTATTGAAGAAAGAGGGACGAGTTGGACAGCGTCTGCCTGGGAACCTTTCTACATGGATCCCTGTTGGTCTTGATGCATTTTGTTGACACTCGCCAAAAATTATGAGCGTATCGACCAATTCTTCATTGCACTGTACTTCTGAAAAATGGTTCATACGTTACTAACTATTCGACTATGTAGATGTTTTACAAGCAATATATTTTAAATGAAGTGCAGCAGTGCTCATAAAAAACCTGGTCTATGTAGACATTGATTCCACAGAACTTCAGATAATTCCCCTGAAGAGCAACACAGAACTGGCAAAGTGGCTCTTGTCTGGATGACACAGATTTTCGTCAAGACTAGCGTAAACATCACGTATCAATTACCTCAATGGCGGAAGTTTTCATAGAGTGTGGCGTAAACTTCAAGGTTGCGGACCATTCATCAGCCGAAACAACAGCACAAAAATCCCTATATTCACTGTATTTACACATCGTGATTTTTTTTATGTTCAAAAGAATTATACCTCTGAATTTGTCTCATCGAAATCTGCCATTCGAGAAGCAAAAATAGCATAGTGTCTTTTTTATAAAAGAAGTATTGATGCCTGTATCTTGGTTATTAATGAAGTTGCGAAATGTGAAAACAGATAAGAAATGTCCTTAACGGGTCAAAAGTAATTTGAGGTGAAAATGTGAGGCACCTGAAAGGAACTTTATACCATAGATTTCACACAAATGATTAGCATTACCAGACTCTATACAGTTCCTGACTTCGAGAATTCAGCATATCGCGCCACAGCACCATGCAATCAGAGTAATTAAATATCATTACAGTGGTTACTATAGACTCTGGCGATCAACGGTAACCCAGGCGCGTCAGATGGACGACATTTTAGGTGAACTTGTAGACCAGGGAAGCACGGCAAATCGTCGCCCTTACACATAAATACTTCACAAGCCACTGTACGGGCATGGCGTACTGAGCGAAGGAAAACTGGCAGTCTACATACTTAGTGCACAGTCTTCTTTGAATGCAGATAATCTGATATAAGTTTTCTAAATTCTTCCAAGAGATCTTCGCGAGAGGTAAGTCATTTTTATTCGAAGTATCTCCATTTAAGTTTCCCGAGCATCTTTGTTGCACTTTTGTGTGGGCTATACCGAGCTGCGCGTCATTGACTTCGTTCGATGTCTATTGTCCTGTTAGGACTTCAAGTGCTGGAACAATATCCTAGAACTGGTCCCACTAACATTTTGTTTGTGATTTGCTTTACAGACACACAACACTTTCTCAGAAACCCTTCTAAGAAATCTAAGTCTTCCATCCACCCTCCCTAACGTTGATTTTGCTGATCGTCTCATTTCCTACCGCTTCTTAGTATTATCCATAAATACTGATATGATGTGACGTGTTCAAGATGCTCTTCACTAATCTTGTAATCGGAAACTATCGGGTTCACACATTGCTGGGTCATGTCCTACTAAATACGGCTTTTGTGATCGTCTGTGGGACGGACAGTAATTCGTGGTACTGATGCAGTCGTTACTGATCAGACTGCTCCCTCTTATTGTATGTTGTGACGAATGATTGTCAAGAACATCATACGTGGCGTTTGCCCACTATGCTACTCGACATGCGGGATGCTAAATACCGAAAATACTATATTTTGTGACACAACAAGCCAACGACGGCATTCTCGAGGGTTCTGATGGGCCTAAGTGTTTTCGGTATATTCGCAATCTTATTGCTGGTACATTGTTTCACACACCCTCACAGTATAGGTCATTATGGCTATTCTTCCTATGTGTTCGAATTTCCACACAAGTTGCCGTTAGTACAGTTCATATATTTTTGTTACTATGTCTCCGTTTGAACAATATGAACACCAGATAATTGCTTCCTCAATGCTGTCGAAATTTTCTGCCACAGTGTGAGCCATATACAGGGTGGGTCTCCTAAAACTTGCACCACTACTATTGCAGAAATGGAAAGTGCAATTGATGTGCGGTTTTCACAGAATGGATTGGTAATCAGGGGTTTGTATTGTTAGCCAATAAGCAGATTGTAATAATACTTAGAAAGTGTATTTTTAGTGCAAACATACACTTTTAAATAGAACAATGCCTGTTGATATTAACAGACTAAAAGTAGGGTAAATTAGAATTTCAGTGGTGTTTGTTGCAGGAGACTACTGCGACTTGTTTCCAAGATACCGTCATTCCACACCGACACTTGTACAGTACATTTGGCAACACACACTAAAGAACAACACAAATGTATACACTAGTTATGTGGATTCTGACCAGTAACAAGAGAACTGACCATCACAGTTCGTGTCCAAAATGTCCACCATATACATGCTTCCAGCGTGGTATGGAACGATTGCTGCACGCGTGCTAACATTTCAGCGGAGATGTCCGAGTAGACTGTAGTAATACGTAGTTGCATATCATCTGGTGCTGTTGGTATGTCCTTGTAGACAGCGCCTTTCAGCTTTCCCCACAGAAAAAACTCTATGGGTGTATAATCCGTGGAACGAGACAGCCAAGGTACAGGTCCTTTGCGTCCAATCCACCAATTTGGAAATAATTTGTGAATACATACTGTAGAACGTTGCACACTACGGGCCGGCAGCCATCATATTGGTACCATAGCTTGCTCCCAGTATGCGGAGGAATATCTTCTAGCATACGTGGAAGATAGTCTCTTAGGGGACTGCAAAGCTTGTGAGCGTTCAGTCTTCCGTCTATGAAAAATGGGTCTATGAGCTGATGGTCCACTACCACACACCAAACGTTTACACTCAATGGACTCTGATGTGCCACCTGACGAAGCCAACGGGGATTGTCAGCAGACCAAGAGTGCATGTTTCAACGGGTTCCTTGGCCATGTATGGTATATGTGGCTTCATCACTAAACAAGATAAATGATGCATCTGGAGTATACTGTCTTAGTGCTTATGTATAGAAGTTAACATGATTATCTTAATCGTTTCCATGCAGCTCTTGATGGAGAGAGACGCGATTAGAATGGAACCTATGTAGATGGAGAATGTGTAGGACACTTGTCTAACCCATGCTACTTCCTTGCGCGACTGCGCAGGAGCTAACGTGCGGACCAACTGCAACAGTAGCAAGAACATAATTTCCCCCTCTTCCTTCCGTTACGTTGTTTAGGTGCTACACTACCACTTTCACGTAACTGGTTGAAGAGGTTGATAAATAACTGTATAGATGGCTGACGTCTATTGGGATATTTTGCCGCATACACCGTACAAGAACTGCATTCTTCCTACACTCTTCATACACCATAAGCGTGTCGGATTTTTCTGCACTGGTAAGGCCCACCATCCACTCACGACCTACTGCTTGGACTGTCACACACTAACTGATTAGCAAGTCACAATACACTCAAAGAACACATAAGCAGGTTGAATGGCACAAGCAATTTTCGGCGTGGAAACTTTTTAAAATATGGTATCTCGTAAGCGACTCGTACTAAAAACACCACTGACATTCCGATCTACTGTACTTTTAGTCTGTTAATGTCAGTAGGCATTATTCCATATTAAAATTATATGTTTGCACAAATATATATTTTTAACTATTATTACAGTCTGCTTATTGGCTAAGGGTACGAGCCCCTGCCTACCATTCCATTCAGTGCAAACCGCACATCACTAGCACTTTCTACGAGGGGCGTTTGAAAAGTCCGAAAGATGGCACTACCGGCGCGTATCGACGTCATGTTTAGTTAGTAGCATCTTTTGAAAGAGCGTACACCAAGTTCCAGCCATATTGGTCTATTCCTTTGTGTTTGGCATTCGTGTCAATCAAGGAAGTGGAGTGACTGTCAAAACATGGACGAAAAAGAATTTCGTGTGGTGCTTAAACATTACTTTATGAAAGGCAAAACGCCTCAGGAGACTAAAGAGAAGCTTGATAAAGATTATGGTGACTCTGCACCTTCGATTAGAACAGTTTATAAGCGGTTTCAAAATCTTCGGAGTGGCCATATGGGCACAAGTGATGCTGAACGTTCTGGACACCCTCAGACTACTATTTGTTCCTCAAATTGAAAAAATGTCTGGCAGGACAAAGATTTTATCCAAACGAGGAGGTGATTGCAGCAACTAATAGCTATTTTGCAGACTTGGACAATTCCTATTATTCGGAATGTCTTTCTTCAGGTCGCCAAAGATGTGAAAATCACGTGGTGAAGGATTCGGGCTGAACGGGGGACGTTGCAATGTTTCCCAACCAAATCACCGAAGTGTGGCCTTCGTCCTAATGGCAGTATGGGGACGGGCGTAATCGTGCAACAGAATGATTCAGTGAAACAACATTCCTGTGCGTTTTGACTTTATGGCGTGTCGCAGTTTCTGCAAAGAGTCTTTATAGCGCTTTGCACTGATTGTGGTTCCATTCTCGAGGGACTCGACGAGCAGAGGGCCCCTTCAGTTGAAGGAGGAGCTAATCATGACCTTACTTCTGTGAACAGCTTTGGATTTCTTTGGAGGCAGATATGTAAGGTGTTTCTACCATTAGTTTTGGCGTTGGCCCTCGGGCTGCAGGAATACTATCGGACAGAATCATCCCGTTGCACGATAACGCCCGCCCCCACACTGCCTATCTGAGAAACACTGCAACATCCTCTGTACAGTCCGGATCTTCCACCGTGTGATTTTCACATTTTGGCAACCCGAGGAAAGACATGCGTGGACTTCTGTTTCACTTGTACGAGGAAGTGCAAGAATGGGAACGGTTGTGGAACTATCAGCGGTCGACCACGTTCTACGAAACAGCAATTGCTCATCTCGTCTCCTAATGAAATCAATGTCTTAATGCATGTGGCGATTACTTTTGAATGGAACCATTCTATGGTCCCGTTGTGGTGTGTATTCGGTTTTCATTTTATTTATTTATTTACATGTCTAATTCCGTAGGACCAGATTGAGGAGCAAATCTCCAAGGTCATGGAACGTGTCAGTACATGAAATTACAAAAAAATTGTTCAAATGGCTCTGAGCACTATGGGACTTAACATCTGAGGTCATCAGCCCCTCGGCTGCGGTGGTCTAGCGGTTCTAGGCGCGCAGTCCGGAACCGCGCGATTGCTACGGTCGCAGGTTCAAATCCTGCCGAAGCATGGATGTGTGTGATGTCCTTAGGTTAGTTAGGTTTAAGTAGTTCTAAGTCTAGGGGCCTGATGACCACAGATGTTAAGTTCCATAGTGCTCAGAACCATTTGAACATTTTTTCATCAGCTCCCTAGAACTTAGAACTACTTAAACCTAACTAACCTAAGGACATCACACACATCCATGCCCAAGGCAGGATTCGAACCTGCGACTGTAGCAGTCTAGCGGTTCCAGACTGCAGTGCCTAGAACCGCTAGGCCACTGCGGCCGGCCATGAAATTACAACATAAAAGTAATAATAGATAAAATAACATGTTTATGGACCCAAAAAAAGTCAAGCCATAAGTTTAAGTAAACGCAGCCAACAATATAACATAGGAAACAGCTTCAGTTTTCAAGGAACTCCTCGGAAGAATAGAAGGAGTGACTCATGAGAAAACTCTTCAGTTTCGGTTTTAAAGCGTAAGGATTACTGTTAATAGTTTTGAATTCTTGCGGTAGCTTACTGAAAACGGATGCAGCAGTATACTGTACACCTTTCTGCACAAGAGTTAAGGAAGTGCGATCCAAATGCAGATTGGATTCCTGCCTAGAATTAACTGAGTAATAGCTGCTGATTCTTGGGAATAAGCTGATGTTGTTAACAAGAAACGAAAGTAAAGAATGTATATATTGAGAGACCAACGTCTGAATACCCAGACTAGTGAATAGGTGTCGACAAGAGGTTCGCGAACTTACACCATTTATTTCTCGAACTGCCCGTTGCTGAGCCAAATATATCCTTTGGACCCCAAAATACAATACCATATGACATAAGCGAATCGATCACTTACTTTAGATACCGTCCGAATAGTAAAAATGGTAGCAAGATCCTGAACTTGGGCTTTCCACGACAGTTTACTATCTATCTGAACAGCGAGAAATCTGAACTGTTCAGTTTCCCTAATGATATGCCCAATCTGTGAAATTAAAACGTCAGCTTTTGTTGAATTGTGTGTTAGAAACTGTAAAAGCTGAGTCTTACTGTGATTTAGCGTTAGTTTATTTTCTACAATCCATAAGGTTATGTCATGAACTGCACTATTTGAAACCGAGCCAGTGTTGCACACAACATCGTTTACTACCAAGCTAGAGGCATCAGCCCGCATCTCGTGGTCGTGCGGTAGCGTTCTCGCTTCCCGCGCCCGGGTTCCCGGGTTTGATTCCCGGCGGGGTCAGGGATTTTCTCTGCCTCGTGATGGCTGCGTGTTATGTGTTGTCCTTGGGTTAGTTAAGTTTAAGTAGTTCTAAGTTCTAGGGGGACTGATGACCATAGATGTTAAGTCCCATAGTGCTCAGAGCCATTTGAACCATTTTTTAGCGTCATCAGCAAACAGAAATATTTTAGAATTACCTGTAATACTAGAGGTCATATCATTTACATAAATAAGGAACATGAGTGGCCCCTACACCGATCCCTGGAGCACCCCTCATTTGACCGTGCCCCATTCAGACCCCACATCACAGCCAATCTCAACACCGTGAATAATGACCTTTTGCTGTCTGTTGTCAAAGTAAGAGATGTACCAGTTGTGAGCTACTCCCCGTATTCCAAAACAGCCCAACGTCTGGAGTAATATTTTGTGACTAACACAATCAAACGCCATATTTACATCAAAAAATATGCCTAGCGTTCTAAACCTCTTGTTTAATCCATCCAGTACCTCACAGAGACAAGAGAATATAGCAATTTCAGTTGTTAATCCATTTCTAAGCCGAACTGTACATTTGATAGCAAATTCTGTGATATAAAATCATCAATTATCCGCACATACACAGCCTTTTCAATAACTTTAGCAAACACTGATGGCATAGAAACAGGTCTAAAATTGTCTGCATTATTCTTTCTCCCTTTTTATGAAGCGGATTTTTTACTGAGCACTTTAATCTTTCGGGAAACTGACCATTCTTATAGGAAAAGTTACAAATATGGCTAAGTACAGGGCTAATATTTGCAGCACACTACTTTAATATTCTGCTTGGCACTCCATCGTATCCATGAGAGTCCTTAGTCTTCAGTAGTTTAATTATTGACCCAATCTACCCCTTGTCAGTATCACAGAGGAGTATTTCAGGCATCAGTCTCAGAAAGGCGTTTTACAAGAGAGTTATATGATTCCCTATAGAATCTAAGTTTTTATTTAATTCATCATCAATGTTCAGATAATGATTATTAAATACTGCAAATATCTCTGACTTATCAGTAACAGAAATATTTCATTTGACTGCCCCTAATATTTTTCAGTCGTCTTGTATATTTCTATCACGAAAGCTCGTTGTCAGAGACTGCTTCAGTTCCACATTTCTTGGAATACGTAAAATAAACTGCTGAAAATGTACCAAAGTCTGATTGGACGTGTTAGTAGTCTGTCGCAGGCAGTGCTTACCTCCGTGTCGCGCGACCTTGGGCAGCATCTCCGGGGGAACGTACTCGTGCGGGAGCTCCTGGAACACCTCCTGCCCGCCCTGCGACACGTTGCCGCTGCCCGTGAACACGAACGTCAGCGGACCGATCGACTGTGGCATCAGCCCCAGCGCGATCTCGTAGCCCGCGTCGCGGATCGCCTGGCGCGCCATCGAAGAATTGCGGTAGTTGTGCGCTGGGCCCACATGCTGTCGACACAGCGTTAACCACTCACGTCTATTGTACTTTTGTCTTTAACTGAATGTGTATTAGGGCGTTCGCAACTCTTTAGTGCATATGAATGAGTTACCTGAATTTTATTTTGCTGCGAGCAGTTTGGAAACTGATGTGTATGCAGGTTTCGAGCAACAAATCAGGTAAAAATCCAAAACTCATTCCTTTTTGTTATTTAAAAGCTCTTTAATAATCGAAGCATTTTACAGGATATTTGAGGAGCTTATGGGCAGTGTTCCGGAAACGACAGGTCACACACAGACAATATATATATATATATATATATATATATATATATATATATATATATATATATATATATATATATATATATAATTCTCTTTTTTTTTGGAAATATGCATTCATTTTAATACCTTTGTGTTAGGGTTCACAGTCAAAATAAATTTTTTGAATGACATCATCTTTCCGCCGCTGAATGTAATGTTTTGTTATTCACAGCACGATTGAAATTTCAGCACTTGTGCCATTCTCAAGTGCTTCTGCAACATAGCAACAGATGTTTAAAAAAATGTTCGAATTTGTGTGAAATCTTATGGGACTTAACTGCTAAGGTTATTAGTCCTTAAACTTACACACTACTTAGCTTAAAGTATCCTAAGGACAAACACACACACACCCATGCCCGAGGGAGGACTCGAACCTCCGCCGGGACCAGCCGCACAGTCCATGACTGCAGCGCCCTAGACCGCTCGGGTAATCCCGCTCGGCAACAGCTGTTAAATATTTCGTAAAATGTATCAGTGGAAATATTACATATAATACTCGAACATGTAAGCAATTACAAAGCAGTGCATTGGCGTAAATCAGAAATAAAGATGTCGGTCCAGTCTAGGTGTCCCACGAGAAGTGGTCACTATTCAGGTATATGACAGAAAAGATCATCTGAAGCAAAAATCTTCAGATGGACCAATGCCCTATTACAAATGGTTTCCGAGATATAACATATCTGATACATATTGTTATTTATTCTCTGTATTATTCAATACATTGTCAGATTTACTCATGAACAGCAGTTAATGAACATTACAACATGTATGTTACAAAGTAAAGAAAGGCGTTTTTAGTTGCGATGGAATCTTATCACGAAATTCTAATGACCAACTTTCTCCTCCGAATGCAAAAATATTTTGTTGATACCGAGCTACATGAGGAGGAACGATCACCACGATAAAATAAGGGAAATCAGAGCTCGTACGGAAAGATACAGGTGTTCATTCTTCCTGCGAACTATACTCTGCCAGGCACTTGAATGTGATTTGCAGAGTATCTATGTAGATGGATATGTAGATCAACACAGTTTAACCGCTGTTTCTCTCTGATACACTCTCAATCCCTCGTACTGCTTCCATAACTACACACCATGGACAGCTACACTTTCAACAAGTTAGTTTAATGGCAGAAATACATCCCGAGCGAAGAGGCCGAAAGCAACGAGCTAGGCTGGGGTAGAATAAAACGTCAACGAGGTTGGGCGAATAAGAAACATAGTGTGTGCAACTAGCTCAAGACAAGTGTATATTAAATGTGTTCTATTTTGAAAACCATTCGGAATAGGGCATACGGCAATACGAAGTTTTTTGCTTCAAATGAGATTTTCTATCATATCTCTGAGTACTGGCTATTTCTCCTGGGACATCCTGTATAAACATGGAGATATTCGAGCTCGTTGTCATGAAAGTGTAAGAGGACTGGTCAAATAAGACTAGCAGAATTCCACAGGGCATAATTCCCGTTCACTTCAGACTGTGTTCTGAATGAGTAGAAAATGAAGAGCCTGTGCAGAGAATTACTATTTGCGTCGTCCGCAAATGGGTATTAGTATGTGTTGTGCGATGGTCATCTTTAAACGTGTATGAAGCGAATCCTGTGCTTCTTGGCCCACTGATTCCTACATTACGTGTTATTAAGACTGGATATTTAACAGCTGTGCTTTGTTGCTTAATAACTTGGCAATGAAGTAAGCGCCGCCATTTCAATCGTGCTGTCAATAATAAAACATTACAGTCAATTGCCAGAACTTGAGTATTGCGTATACCTTACCCAACGAAGGTAAATAAACAAACGAAGAAGATTCTTGGAATCCTAAAGATGTTTATGAGCGCAACAGCTTACATAGCAAGGAGCAAATGAACAGAATGGGCGATATGCAGCAGACTGACCATGAAGGGCGTGTGGTGTCCGAGCGCGAGCAGCCTTAGGCCCAGCCCGTGCAGGATGTTGACCATGCCCGCCACTCCCGCGTATTTGCCGAACGCCACCACTCGTTGCCCCGACTCGTCCATCAGTCGCTCGTAGTCAATCAGGCGGATGTTCTGTAACGAAACATAAGAAGAAATAGTCCGTTGGTTCCTCCATGACGTTCCAGAGATGTAGATGAAATCCTTGTTCATAAGTAGAAGAGGAAACACTCAAATGAGCACCATCAAAACTGATTCTAGAGAAAGAGATTCAGTCTTAAAACCTCGACTCTTGTGGTACTGAATATAAGACGACGAAATATCAAAATTGTGTAGAATTATCAATTATTTTTAAAAGGTACTTGATAGCTAAAATATTCTGCATAAACAAGCAGAGAATGAAATCGGATACACAACATTACAACAACAAAAATCCGATTGTTTATCCAAAATTAGAAAAATGAAGAAAACAAAATAAACACGTACGACGTAAAGCAATGTAACAGCAGGAAAAAGAAGATCAGGCAGTTAAAAACAGCTGAATAACGTGGTAATTTTACAGTCTCCTGCCCACAGGCAAGAGCATAGGCCCAGCAATATTTTCTCCCGTCTGGCTTTAACCGTTTGAACATAAAACGCTAGTTTAGTTAACGTAAACACATTTCGTAATTTTAGAGTCCAACCTCTGACCCCGGTTTTGAATATGGTGCTGACACATACAGCAACACATTAGTAAATAAGTGTTGTGATGCATGTAAAGAAACATTAGGGGCAGTCAAATGAAAACTTGACAGACGGGAAAAAGTATGAAAACTGTTTATAATTTCAGAAGTAATTTCCATAGTTGTTAACACATTTATCCCTCTGTGAGACTAAACGGTCAGTGGCTTTATTGAAAAATGTTTGCGATTGCTTACTGAGCCACGATTGTACGTGGACTTGCACCTCTTCGTCCGAAGCAAATCGACAGCCACGAATGTCTTCAGGGCTCCAAAAATATGGAAATCGCGTGAGGAGAGATCAGTACTGTATGAAAGATGTGTAAGGGCTACCCAGCAAAACTTCTCAAGCGTGGTGGAAACAATTTTGGCCACATACGGGCTGTCGATTTGCTTCGGGCAAACAGATGCACGCTTGGGCACAATCATGGTTCCGTAAACAACCGCAAACATTTTTCCATGAAGGCACTGACCGTCTTCTCTGACAGTGGGGTAAAAGTGGCAACAGTTATGGCGATTACTTTCAAAATAACAAACGGTTTATTTACTTTTTTTCCATCTCTCTAGTTTTCATTTGACTGTCTGTTATATTATGTTTAGGTGATGGCTGGACATTATGTCTCGTTGCCTAACTAAGCCGAAAATTCTCTTCTAATACGATACTGCATACATGTCCAAAGAAACAATGCATCGTAATTCGGAATAACACAGGCACTGCAATATCGTGTTAATCCTCCGACACGGGTTCAAGCGACTTTCAAGTAAAATATCGCGCCTGTAGTGGAAAACACGTAATGGATGTACAAGTACAGGTTGTACACACATGGTTGATGACATACGGAAGCTTGAGTCTGGCCGTAAGTCGTGATCAGACAGCCCTATGATACGGCGAACGCTCGCAATAAGCGGGAAATACGCGTGTGAGCCCCTGTCCAGCACAAATTTTCATTGTCGTCATTTCATTGAACAGCTAATGCTTGTCCATATTCGCAATTGCGAATACATTTCATGTATTCTTCTCTAAGATCAAAACCAGAAGAGAAACAAGATTTATTACTCTATCTACCTTTTCCAATATGGCGTCGAGCAGAGGCATGTTTGACTCCTGCGCCTTGATTGTGTGAGAAAACAGGCAGTACGTCTTGTTGGGCAGCAGCTGATCAATCGGAACCTGCTTAACGCCGAATATCACGGATGCCTCCGAAATATCTTCTTGAATAACAGCGCCCGCTGATGCATATGCCTGTTTCCATGGAAGAAAAGTATATATTTATTATAATACAAATACTTTTAAGAATAAAATATATTCTAAATATAACACTTGGTTTAAGAATCATGAAAGAAGGTTGTATACATGGAAGAAGCCTGGAGATACTAAAAGGTATCAGATAGATTATATAATGGTAAGACAGAGATTTAGGAACCAGGTTTTAAAATGTAAGACATTTCCAGGGCCAGATGTGGACTCTGACCACAATCTATTGGTTATGACCTGTAGATTAAAACTGAAGAAACTGAAAAAACTGAAAAAAAGGTGGGAATTAAAGGAGATGGGACCTGGATAAACTAAAAGAACCAGAGGTTGTACATAGTTTCAGTGAGAGCATAAGGGAACAATTGACAGGAATGGGGGAAAGAAATACAGTAGAAGAAGAATAGGTAAGTTTGAGGGGTGAAGTAGTGAAGGCAGCAGAGGATCAAGTAGGTAAAAAGATGAGGGCTAGTAGAAATCCTTGGGTAACAGAAGAAATATTGAATTTAATTGATGAAAGGAGAAAATATAAAAATGCAATAAATGAAGCAGACAAAAAGGAATACAAACGTGTCAAAAATGAGATCGACAGGAAGTGCAAACTGGCTAAGCAGGGATGGCTAGAGGACAAATGTAAAGATGTAGAGGCGTATCTCACTAGGGGTAAGATAGATACTGGCTACAGGAGAATTAAAGAGACCTTTGGAGATAAGAGAACCACTTGTATGAACATCAAGAGCTCAGATGAAAACCCAGTTCTAAGCAAAGAAGGGAAAGCAGAAAGGTGGAAGGAGTATATAGAGGGTCTATACAAGGGCGATGTACTTGAGGACAATATTATGGAAATGGAGGAAGATGTAGATGAAGATGAAATGGGAGATACGATACTACGTGAAGAGTTTGACAGAGCACTGAAAGACCTGAGTAGAAACAAGGTCCCGGAGTAGACAACATTCCATTGGAACTACTGACGGCCTTGGGAGAGCCAGTCCTGCCAAATAATTCCAATCCCAAAGAAAGCAGGTGTTGACAGATGTGAAAATTACCGAACAATCAGTTTAACAAGTCACAGCTGCAAAATACTAACACGAATTCTTTACAGACGAATGGAGAAACTAGTAGAAGCCGACCTCGGGAAAGATCAGTTTGGATTCCGTAGAAACACTGGAACACGTGAGGCAATACTGACCTTACGACTTATCTTAGAAGAAAGATTAAGGAAAGGCAAACCTACGTTTCTAGCATTTGTAGACTTAGAGAAAGCTTTTGACAATGTTGACTGGAATACTCTCTTTCAAATTCTAAAGCTGGCAGGGGTAAAATACAGGGAGCGAAAGGTTATTTACAATTTGTACAGAAACCAGGTGGCAGTTATAAGAGTCGAGGGACATGAAAGGGAAGCAGTGGTTGGGAAGGGAGTAAGACAGGGTTGTAGCCTCTCACCGATGTTATTCAATCTGTATATTGAGCAAGCAGTAAATGAAACAAAAGACAAATTCAGAGTAAGTATTAAAATCCATGCAGAAGAAATAAAAACTTTGAGGTTCGCTGATGACATTGTAATTCTGTCAGAGACAGCAAAGGACTTGGAAGAGCAGTTGAATGGAATGGACAGTGTCTTGAGAGGAGTTTATAGGATGAACATCAACAAAAGCAAAACGAGGATAATGGAATGTACTCGAATTAAGTCGGGTGATGCGGAGAGAATTAGATTAGGAAATGAGACACTTAAAGTAGTAAAGGAGTTTTGCAAGAAAACTGATGATGGTCGAAGTAGAGAGGATATAAAATGTAGACTGGCAATGGCAAGGAAAACGTTTCTGAAGAAGAGAAATTTGTTAACATCGAGTATACGATTGAAGTGTCAGGAAGTCTTTTCTGAAAGTATTTGTATGGAGTGTAGCCATGTATGGAAGTGAAACATGGACGATAAATAGTCTGGACAAGAAGAGAATAGAAGCTTTCGAAATGTGGTGCTACAGAAGAATGCTGAAGATTTGATGGGTAGATCACATAACTAATGAGGTAGTATTGAATAGGATTGTGGAGAAGAGAAGTTTGTGGCACAACTTGACCAGAAGAAGGGATCGGTTGGTAGGACATGTTCTGAGGCATCAAGGCATCACCAATTTTGTACTGGAGGGCAGCGTGGAGGGTAAAAATCGTAGAGGGAGACCAAGAG
Source organism: Schistocerca gregaria (assembly GCF_023897955.1). Classification (NCBI taxonomy): domain Eukaryota; kingdom Metazoa; phylum Arthropoda; class Insecta; order Orthoptera; family Acrididae; genus Schistocerca; species Schistocerca gregaria. The sequence goes on along the minus strand of NC_064931.1, from coordinate 599,490,512 downwards.
ATGAATACACCAAGCATATTCTGAAGGATGTAGGTTGCAGTAGGTACTGGGAGATGAAGAACCTTGCACAGGATAGAGTAGCATGGAGAGCTGCATCAAACCAGTCTCAGGACTGAAGACAAGAACAAAACAACAATGGCAATAAAATGTCAAAATTAGATAACCCATAAAGAAAGTGATTCTTTGTACCGTTTAAGAGCCTATGATTGTCAGTCTCGTCCATCAAAATAAAATATTCTATACCACAAGAATTAAAATTTGCAATCTATGTTTGATGTTTTAATTTGGGTAGCGTTTGTAGTTTCGTTTAAGCACTTCCTCATTTTATTATATTTTGTTTATCATGAAATCGATTGCTTCACCAAGTACCCTTTATGTTAAAATTAACAGCTATCTTACAGTTTCCTTCTTTTACCAAAACGTCAGGCTTGTCTGTGAACGTTAATACTTTTATATTTTCTCCTTGAACTTGTAGTAAAGCTTCGATTTTTTTCCAATTTTCAAATACTTAGTACAATGCAAGTGAAACAGTGTGACTGAAATCAGCAGATGTGTATTTAGTTTTTAATACGTGTTTGGTGCTCTCAGCATCACATCTACATTTGGGTACATGCACATTTTTCTAAATATGCTTCTACATCTTGGTTCTACCATCATCAAGTTTTTATACAACTTATATAATTTCATAATTATGTAATTTTTCTCTGCGTGTCTAAGTACTATGAATAAGACTTAGTTTTCTTATTCCCCCTTTCGTTCACCAAGATGAGGTCACAATAAATTTTTGAAAAGTTTCATCTCTAGGCATGAATTAATTGTCATTCCGTATTGATTCTCTTTTATAGATATTATTCCAGTGAATCAGAGTAACCCCCAAAGCAACAATATAAATCACGGTAAGAAGCAATGTTAAAATGTAACGCTACATCGACGTATGTCTTTCTCCACGTGTACAAGTACCATGAATATATTATATTTTTCATACCACTCATTCCGTTCATTATTATAGAGCTATGTACCTTAAGTACTGCACTTCGCTTCACGTGAAAAATGATAAACATAAATTACAGATTAAAGGTGAAGTGTGATCAGTTAATTCGTTGATATTCCTAAAGAGAGTTCTACAATGCCCAGTGAAATGATGACGTTGGATTAATTATATTTAGTTCATCTAAGGATGACAAGTAATATGCAGAACGCAATGAAAAACTACAAACTAAACTAAAGAATTTATAACTGACAATAATTTTATACTGAAACAATCAGCGGCTAGTATCATGTGAGTTCAAAGAAAAGAAGCAGGATTTGTGGCAGAATACTCGGTTCAAGTGAAAATACAGGATTTAGGATGGACATCATTAAAATAAGGCCGTTTTCGTTGCGGCGTAATCTTTTCACGAAACTTCAATCACCAACTTTCTCCTCCGAATGCGAAAATATTTTGTTCACGCTGACCCACATAGGAATAAATGATCATAATAATAAAATAAGGGAAATCATAGCTCGCACTGAAAAATATAGGTGTTAGTTTTTTTCTCGCGCTGTTGGAGAGTAGAATAATAGAGAATTATTGTAAATGTGGTTCGATGAACCCACTGTCAGGCTCTTAAATGTGATTCGCAGAGTATCCATGTTGATGTAAATGTAGACCTCCACAGCAACATCCTTACAAGCTTTTTTCCTTGAAATATGTTCATCTTTTATATACCAACGTAAACCTGTTTTTAATGATCTTACATCTGGCATTTCGTGGGGATCGAATATTTTTCTTAATTTATGGGCAATTTTGAGCTTGATGTTCTGCAATATATGTTAACGACATAAACTCAATCATAAAAAACCGTTATCTGGGTAGTAATTAAATAAACAACAGTACAGTCAAATGGCGGTGTGCTCGTTTAAAAATTATTGTATGACTGCTGCTCAGCGACATTAAAGGCTGTTAACCCTCATAAACTTTTCGCGCTGGTTCTGACCAACCTGTATATCCTCTGTCATGTCTGTTTATGGAGGAATTATAAAAGATCTCCTCGCATAAAAAGAACGGAAAGCGTCCTCAATAGTGATTCTGACATTTAATAACAGACGTAAATAGAGAGATCTATACGATATATTTTTCAGGGTACTATACACGTCCAAGTGGCTCGTGCAGCATAAAATCTCTTTGTATTGTCTTGCAGTTAGGTAATGTAAATTTTTGATCCAAGATTCTTAATATATAGCTATCAGCGGTTCAGTTTCTCCATGTCACTTGAACAATATCCGCAAAATGTAAATTGCTTCTCTTAAGCGTGTTTATGCACAATGTATGGAACACAGTGGTGGTCATGTTAGCATATATCCGTACCGTTGTGGAAGTAAGCTAAATTCCTACTTGTATTTAATCGTACAAATGGCTTTGGAAAATGTATTCAGTCATATGTTACTCGTTCTCAAAGAGTAGAACTCATTTGTATATCAGATTCTTATATTGAAGATGTCAGTTTTTGAACATGCATACACTCATCCGGGATACAAGTTAACGAAATACAGAGATATGCATAGAATGATATCACCTTCTTTTTCCGTGTTCTGGTCTGTTTTGGCCCCTTTGGGATTTACGCTACAATGAAGATACAGATTTTGAATCTGCTTAGATAACTGGAAACTTTCGGTTTCGGTCTATTATATCGGGATTACGTCAACACACTGTCTCTAGTACGGAACCAGAACGTGGTTTCCAGTCAGTTGTCATACTCGTGCAAAGGAATGGTTCACCAACAGGCACGTACACCTAACTTACGCTAGTCAGTAGCTCACGTAGCATAAAATCAAATATATCTGAACAATATTTTCCAGGTAGCTGGAGTACACTGCTATTCTCTCTTAGAAAGAGGATACAGTAAGTCAGAATTAAAGTACTTCAGTAGTTCACTAACGATCTCGTGAGCGACATGATATTTTTGACGCAACAAGGTTTACAAATTTCGTTACAGGCAGGCCGTTGTGGCCGAGAGGTTCTAGGCGCTTCAGTCTGGAACCTCGCGACCGCTACAGTCGCAGGTTCGAATGCTGCCTCGGGCATGGATATGTGTGATGTCCTTAGGTTAGTTAGGTTTAAGTAGTTTTAAGTTCTAGGGGGCTGATGACCTCAGATGTTAAGTCCCATAGTGCTCAGAGCCATTTGAACCAGTTTCGTTACATGATGACGCCATTTTCGCCAATGCACAACAGAATAGAAAGTAACTGGTGCCGTGAACAGACTGTGGGATGAAAAAAGAAAACCGAATTTCTGGCCGTGAAACGAAAGACTAGTGGTATCGACTGTCTGGAGTGCGAATATATTTATGCACATAAGCTGTGATATATTTCACAGCCATGGTACGCGAATCATGTGGATCATTTTTTCGCTAAATGAGCCCCGACAACGTTGTAAAACGTGGCACTGATTATACGGGTACGATGGAACATGGATACAGACCAATATTCTTAACATCGGTTTGCTGCAGAATTCTTGAACATACTGTATTCTCAGCTGGAATATAATAAATTTCCTTGTTAGAGAAAACTTTCTGTTCACAAATCAGCACGTATTTAAAAAGCATTGCTCTTGTGAAACTCAGCTTGCCCTTTTCACGCACGCTGTCTATGAACCATGCATAAGGGCTACTGACAGATTTCATATTCCTTGATTTCCTTGAAGCATCTGGCACAGTGCCACTTCGCAATGTTAACAAAGGTCCGAGCGTTAGGAATAAGTTCTCAGATATGTGAATGGCTCGGAGCCTTTTTGATTAATAGAACCCAATATATTTTTTCGGAGGGACAGAATATGATAAATGCGCTCTTGTTCTCGACATTCATGAACGATCTGACTGACAGAGTGAGCAGCAGTCTGCAACCGTTGGATGCTGTTGGCGCTGAGGTATACGGGAAATATCGTCATTGTGTGACTGTAGGAGGTTTGGGGATGTCTTGGACAGAATTTCTATTTGTGTAATGAATGTCAGTTTGCTCTAAAGGCAGGAAAAATGTAAGATAATGCAGATGAGTAGGAAAATAAGTCCTGTTATGATGGGATACAGTATTAGTGGTGTGCTGCATGGCAGTTACGTCGATTAAATAATTAGGAGTAATGTTGCAAAGCAAAATGAAATCGAAAGAGCACGTAATTTCGGTAGTAAGGAAGATGAAGGATCGATTTCGGTTTATTGACAGAGTTCTGGGAAACTGTAGCTTATTTATAAAGGAGACAGCGCACTGAACATCTGAGTGACCCATTCTTGAGCGCTGCTCTAGTGTTTGGAATTCTTACCAGGTCCAATTAACGGAAGACCTCGAAGAAACTCAGAGGTGCGTTCCTGGATTTTTTAGCAGTAGGTTCAGTCAACGCACGACTATTATGGAAATGCTCCGTGAATTGAAATGAGAATCCCTGTATGGAAGAAGATGTTCTCTTCGCAAAACACTATTGAGGAAGTTTAGAGAATCGTCATCTGTGACAGACTGCAGAACGATTTCACAGCCACCAACGTACACCGAGCGTAAAAACCCCGAAGACAGCGTAAGAAAAACGACGAAATCTCTATTAGTGGTACAAAATACGTAGGATGGAACTTAAACAGTGGCAACACTGCTGTGGAGACACTATGCAATGGAATCTACTATTGTCGCTGATAGCACACGTTGTTAACATACCTACCTTACCTCCGAGGGAAACAGTCACTTGTGAGCAAGCGGTCTAACGTAACGGTGTCGCTATGTTTCCGAAACAGGAACGATCACGATTGAATTTGCCAGAGGTCGTACAGCACGACAGTGTCATCAAGGTCTTCAAGAGACGCGTGAGGAATCGGCATTGCCTTACAGAATAGTGGCACGTTGGGTAAAAGCCTTCAACGAAGGTCGGAAAACTGTGGCAGACATGTATCGGGCAGGTTGTCCTAGTGTCTCTGAAGAAGAAGTGCATGCTGTTGCCGCGTTAGTGGACAGTGATCGACGCCATACGATTCGTGAGCTCGCCCACTCATCATTTTGCACGATAAGGCGCGGGCGCATACAGCGCAAGCTGTGGGTTCTCTGTTCGGTCGATTGGACTGGGAAGTAATGTACCATCCACCATACTCCCTGGACTTAAGTCGTTGTGACTTTGATTTGATCCCGAAGATGAAGGAACCACTTCGTGGCATTCGCTTCAGAACTGTTCCAGAGATTCGACAGGCTGTAGACCGCTCCATTCGCACCATCAACAGAACAGGTACACTACGCCTTCCACATCGCTGGCAACGGGTTCTACACAACGCTGGTGACTACTTTGAAGGACAGTAAAAGGGCAAACATGTAACTCTTTTGTATCGCTTGTGAATAAATAGTTGCCACTATTTAAGTTACAACCCTCGTACCATCCGCCATGCACCTTGTGGCGACTTTCGGAATATGTAGATATAGATGTCGACGTTTAGGCCGGCATTGCCTGTAGGTGGTATTAGCTATTGTGATGTCCAGCCTCCTGCATTCAGAACGTCAGTACGCTGTGGGATGCACACATATAACAGTGCAGGATGCACAACGGTTCTCTATAATGTAGACCAGCAACAGTCTGTGGTATTGCCTCCCCTTGATTGACAAGCACAATCTCGAGGTCAACGATGGTCTGTGCCTATCGCAAACGGGTACGTCATATCAGCAGTGGTACGTATTTTGTCAGGATATATTGTTTTAGTGCACAGTGTAAGGGCTGTAATCACTGTGTCCAGACTAAGCGCCTGCAACTCTCGCTTCCCGCGAAGCAGATCGGTACAGCGGGCCCCTGACCGAGTAGGGGCCAGCCTGGCCGGTCGTCCCGGAAACACAGACGTTTCCCAGAGACTACCAGGAGGCGTCCACGGCGCCGCAAGAGGTCGCTACAGCCGCGGACCTCTTTCCCTCCGCTCGACACGTGACTGCAAATAGAGCCAGCCATGCCCATGCGCCAAGCAGTATTTAGGCTGGCGCAGGAGCCTGGAGAGGCGGTTCACGCCGAGCGAGCCCACTGGTGTCGTCGTAGCCGCCGCGTTATCGTCCACCGCCGCCAGCGTACCGGAGCCATCCTCGCAGGGCCTCTACTCGTCCTCGGACTCAGGTGATGGCAACGTGGACTCTGCGCCGCTCTTCACGAGACGCCCGGGGATTGGTTTGGTGAAGTTGTATGGTTACTACAGACAGTCTATGTTTGGAAGAATCTCTGATTTAGTTATTGGTAGGCTTGGAGGATCAGCCCTACCTCACGAATATTGTTTTGTAAATTTTGAAGAAAGGCTTTAGTTTAAATAAAAACGCTATAACTCACACTCTGAGATTTTCCTATCCGCGGACGGCGGATATATTAGTAATCCTTAGTCCACTAGCCCAATCATGGGGGGTCGAGTATTATTTTCCTGAATCACAACTCAGTCGTGAACTGGACGCCACTCTAATTACGGTGGGTAAGCCACCACAGTTGCTGAGTATCGCAATGCATTTGTGTCAAGCCTGGTTTACACCAATGCGAACACATGTGAATCAGGATCAGTGTACGATCATTCTCTCTAAAGTAAACTGTGGGGCAGCACGAGTGCACAGCGTAATGGCTTTCGGTATAGGCTAGAAATGAAAAGACATGGAAAATATGGATAAATTGTGCAATGAGAAACATGATACCTGCATAGGGTAGGCGCGCCGATTTGACGGCTGCACGATGACTTTGACGCCGGCGCGAACCAGGCGTCGGACGTTGGTGGGCGCCAGCGGAGCACGTCGTTCCCATACTGACTGGTCCTCCCGCCGGATTGCTATCACCTTGCCGCGGACCGTCTTCTGTAACAATGTACATACTACTGTAAGCGACACATCAGACACTACAGAGCAAGGTTCACAGTGGCGTTTAACAACAGAAATTATACACAGGTTCCAGAGGCAACTCTCTCTCTCCACACACACACACACACAAATGAAATGACCGTATGGCATTGACGGCCGGGAGTCCCCACCTGCTGAAGTTCGGCCGCCGTGCTGCAAGACTTTTCAGCTGACGCCGCATTGGGTGTCTTGTGTGTCAGTGATGATGAGATGATGATGAGGACAATATAACACCCAGTCCCTGAGCAAAAAAAACCCCTAACCCACCAGAAAATCGATCCCGGACCCTCTGCATGACAGCCAGATGGCTTGAGCCCTCAGATAATTACACACGCATACTGTGCATTGAAATATTTATGTATAATGATAAATTGTCTTGTGAATCGGTATGTGAATACTCTACACGTCCAGTCAAGATCATCTTGTTTTATAACTCAACGTAGCCATCAAGTACACTATGTCATTTGCCACAACACTACAACACCTAACCGAAATCCTCTCCTATTAATTCCAGGCTCCTGCCTTTCAAGACGCAGTCCCGGCGCCTGAAGCAAAGGCAAATCACAACAGCTCGTTCGTACGTGGTATTGCATACCCTACGCGCTGCAGGCGCAGTGGTGCGTTGCACAAATAAATATAAATACGAGGGGCGTTAAAAGTCCGTGCAAAGTCCGAGAGATGGCACCACCGGCTCGTATCGAGGTCATGTTTAGTTATTAGCATTTTTGGAAAGAGCGCACACCAAGCCATGTTGGTCTATTTGTTTGTGTTTGGCATTCGTGTGAATCAAGGAAGTCGAGTGATTGTCAAAAAATGGACGAAAAAGAATTTCGTGTGGTGGTTAAACATTACTTTAGGAAAGGCAAAACGCCTCAGGAGACTAGAGAGAAGCTTCATAAACATTATGGTGACTCTGCACCTTCGATTAGAACAGTTTATAAGCGGTTTCAAATTTTTCGGAGTAGCCATATGGGCACAAGTGATGCTGAACGTTCTGGACGCCCTGTGGAGGTTACGACTCCAGAAATCATTGATAAAATCCATGATATGGCGATGGATGACAGAAGAGTTAAGGTGCATGTCGTTGCTAGTGTTGTGGGCATCTCGAATGAACTGGTACATAATATTTAGCATAAATATTTAGACATGAGAAAGCTATCCGCAAAATGGGTTCCGCGATTGCTCACGCTTGACCAAAAACGGAATCGTGTGAAATGTTGCAAGGATGGTTTGCAGCTGTTCAGGAAGAATCCGCAGGACTTTAAGCGTCGTTTCGTCACTGTGGCTGAAACATGGATACATTACTATACTCCTGAGACCAAACAACAATCTAAACAATGGGTTACCAAGGGAGACTCTGCACCAAAAAAGGCGAAGACCAATCTTTCGGCCGGAAAGGTTATGGTGGTTGTCTTTCGGGATTCACAAGGGATAATCCTCATCGACTATCTGGAAAAGGGTAAAACTATTACAGGTACATATTATTCATCGTTATTGGACCGTTTGAAAACCGAGCTGCAAGAAAAACGCCGGCGATTGGACAGCAAATAGTCCTTTTCCAACACGACAATGCACCAGCACACCCCTCAGCAGTTGTGGTACCAAAATTAATGGAAATAGGATTCCAACTCGTTTCACATCCCCCCTATTATCAAGAATTGGCTCCCTCAGACTACTATTTCTTCCTCAATTTGAAGAAATGACTGGCAGGACAAATATTTTATTCAAGTGAGGAGGTCATTGCAGCAACTGATAGCTATTTTGCAGACTTGGACAATTCCTATTATTCGTAATGGATCAACAAACTAGAACAGCGTTGGACGAAGTGTATAAGTCTAAAAGGAGACTATGACGAAAAATAAAAAAGGTTTACCCTAAACACATAAATAGTTTTCATTTTTGCACGGACTTCTCAAACACTCCTTGTACACTGCCTGAAAAAGAAATGAGAAGCGCCTAGAAGATATGCCCGAGCGGCAAGGGCCGGTGGATTAGTGTCGAGGCCTGGTATGCCTGCCAGCCTGTGGATGGTTTTTAAGGCGGTTTTCCATCTATCTCGGCGAATGCGGGCTGGTCCCCTTATTCCGCCTCAGTTATAAGTCGGTGATTGCTGAACAGACACCATCTCCACGTACGCATACGCCATAATTACTCAACCACGCCAACATTTGGGGTTACATTCGTCTCATATGAGACATTCCGAAGGGGGGGAAGGGGTCTGGGGGCCGAACCGCACAATAACCTTGGGTTCGGTGTGGGGCGGCGGTGGGGTGTGTGGACTGCTGTGGCCTATTGTGGGGTTGTGAACCACTGAGGGCTACGGTGGCACAAAGCCTCTCGATCGTTTCTATGTCCCCGGTTTAAATACTCAATACAATACGCCTAGGAGAGATGGTCAGATTACACACACACACACACACACACACACACACACACCATTGGCGGTTATCTAAATGATTAAAATTCCATTTCGCTGTGAGAGGTAGAACGGCCCCGAAGTTTATTAGTTTTGTTCGTGTTAACTGTTGTTTCCAGGCGTAATAGGACAGAAAAATGGTGTGATAAGCGTCAGTGTTGAGTGATCACTGCGAAGAAAACGGAGAAGTTGCTTACTCGTATGAGACAGTGTTACCAGCAGCTGACACAGTTTGAAAGGGACCTCATTATGGGTCTCAATTTGACCAGATGGTCGAATCGTGCAAAATCCAGATCTGTGGTGCATGCAGGTGTGACAGTGGCCCGATGTTGGACTGTATAGGAACATGAGAGCAGGCATACTTATTGTCAAGGTTCCGACCGACAATGTCTGACCACCGCAAGGGAGGGTCGCCGTATTGAGCGCCAAGCACATCTTAACGTCCTCACACCTTAGTCTCCCATCCAAGAACAAGTACTGGACTCCTTGAAACATTCTGTACCATTGGTCGGAGACTAACAGCAACTGGCCTGCGGAACTACGTCCCACGCGTACACTACTGTTAACACCACTACACAAACGATTTGTTAGGTTGGTGCAGTAATTTGGAAGGATGGACTGCTGATGACTGACGTTGCATTGTGTTTAGCGGTTACTAGCTGTTCTGCACTACCCCTGATAACCATTGTCAGTGAGTATGGCAGCGACGTGGTTTGAGGCAACTTTCTTCCAATGTTTTGTAGACGCACAACGGATCGGGTATGACTCGAGGTCACGGCTGATACTGACTGAATGAATTCTGACGACACAACAATACGTCTCTGACATCCTGCATCCTAAGTTCTCATACGACAGTATCGGCTGCCATTTTCCGACAGGAAAATACTCGTCCACACATGGCAAGTATCTCTATGATCTATGTGTGTGATGTTGAGGCATTCCCACTACCAGCAAGAACCCCAGATCTGTCCCCGATGGAACATGTGTGGGGCCAACTCTGACGTCAAATCCGACCCGGTGCCATTGTCTAGGATATCTAGGGCCTGTTACAACAATTGTAGGCCAGCTTGCCTCAGGAGAGGTACAATGGTTTTATCAAGCCTTTCCCAATCGGATCAGTGCGTCCGACCAGGCTGGAGGGGGTGCAACGCCATCCTAACAAGTGGGTTCATATTGCCACGTCCTATTTAAATTCGGATCAACATTGTAATCACTGAAAGAACATCACTTATTATCTCAACCAGCGAAGTTTCATTTCGTTTCCTCCTCCCGTTCTACATGCTTTTTTTTTTTTCGCGCAGAGCAGTTTTCGCCAGATAACAAATCTTCACGTGGCATACAACTTTAATCTCACTGTTATCTGACTTCAACAAAAACATTTTCCTGGCAAAGAGATGTCTGTGTGCTTGCTCTGCTTCTACTTTCGCTAACTGTGTGTTATTGTCAATTGAGAGGTACCTTACCATCTTTTCCTGCCACAGTAATTATTCGCCTTCAAGGTTGTTGGAGACACGACTATTGTTCCATCCCGGCAATGCTCGTCAGTCACAGGGTCTAATGTATACAGTTTTTGATCAACAACTTTTACACAATATGTAAACTTATAGATGAAAAGACCACTGTAAAGCACACGAATGTAGGATCACATCTGACTGCAAATATGATTTTGCGCAATGCTTGTCAGCCTCTGCTGATGATGTAATAATGACAGCATTGGACGCTAATGTTATTGGGCGTAACAGTCTGTGTGTGGTAAATTTATGTTGGTAGTGGCTACTGGAATAGATAACGTAGAGAAACAGGATTTAGTGCTAGTAATTTGTACGCTCTCCGTAATACACATACTGTGGGTAAAGTGACCACAGACGTATATATATATATATATATATATATATATATATATATATATATATATATATATATTAATAACTATTGAAGAAATAAATGAAATATAGCATTATTTAAAATTTAACGCTGTACAATTTTAATGTTTTCATTGGTCGCATTAAGTATCAGATGACCATCTTCCATAATAAATATAATATATGAGATGATGACTGTGTATGAGTATGAGTAGAATTTATCCAGCTCTGTCGGTTTGCTCGTTGAAAAACTGCCCGCCGTGAAAAGATATGAAAAGTGACATAGCCTGTTAATAGTTTGAGATCTGTAACTAAGTGAGCAAGTTGGCGTAACGGGACTCACATGTGAGAGGATCCGGCTCAAACCCATGCTCTTTTATGCAGGTTTACGTTTTTCTGCTACTCTGCAAAATCAATTCAGGCTTTTGCTGAGCCGGCTGTTTCAATAGGCCACGATGCCACATAATTAATGGAAACATTGAAGTTAAAAGCCAACAACTTATGTACTAATTGCAGTAAACAGTATCGTTAAGCTAACGGAACTCTTGGATCTCATCTGAGAAGAGTTTGAGCTGCCCAAAAGATGATGCCAGTAAATGAAAACGTAAGTTAGCGGCCAAGAAATTTAGCAGTTTTGTGTAGTGCAGCTAGTTATGAAATTAAGTTCTCAATATCATTAAAAAACCTTTTCGGAAGAGAAACATAGCCAGCTGTGTATGTGCAGTGGCGTAAAAACATTTTCATGATTACATATAGGGAAATTACCATCATGTTCTTTTTATCAGCACAATCATTTTGAGAAGTTATTCGTTAATTTAGACGACAAAGAAAGTTTGTTTCTAACTATCGTAAGTTTTTTACCGAAAAATGTGCAATTGAAATGTCATTTTGATATAACGAGAAATCTTTTCGCTGTATATAGAATATTCGATCTACACTCCTGGAAATGGAAAAAAGAACACATTGACACCGGTGTGTCAGACCCACCATACTTGCTCCGGACACTGCGAGAGGGCTGTACAAGCAATGATCACACGCACGGCACAGCGGACACACCAGGAACCGCAGTGTTGGACGTCGAATGGCGCTAGCTGCGCAGCATTTGTGCACCGCCGCCGTCAGTGTCAGCCAGTTTGCCGTGGCATACGGAGCTCCATCGCAGTCTTTAACACTGGTAGCATGCCGCGACAGCGTGGACGTGAACCGTATGTGCAGTTGACGGACTTTGAGCGAGGGCGTATAGTGGGCATGCGGGAGGCCGGGTGGACGTACCGCCGAATTGCTCAACGCGTGGGGCGTGAGGTCTCCACAGTACATCGATTTTGTCGCCAGTGGTCGGCGGAAGGTGCACGTGCCCGTCGACCTGCGACCGGACCGCAGCGACGCACGGATGCACGCCAAGACCGTAGGATCCTACGCAGTGCCGTAGGGGACCGCACCGCCACTTCCCAGCAAATTAGGGACACTGTTGCTCTTGGGGTATCGGCGAGGACCATTCGCAACCGTCTCCATGAAGCTGGGCTACGGTCCCGCACACCGTTAGGCCGTCTTCTGCTCACGCCCCAACATCGTGCAGCCCGCCTCCAGTGGTGTCGCGACAGGCGTGAATGGAGGGACGAATGGAGACATGTCGTCTTCAGCGATGAGAATCGCTTCTGCCTTGGTGCCAATGATGGTCGTATGCGTGTTTGGCGCCGTGCAGGTGAGTGCCACAATCAGGACTGCATACGACCGAGGCACACAGGGCCAACACCCGGCATCATGGTGTGGGGAGCGATCTCCTACACTGGCCGTACACCTCTGGTGATCGTCGAGGGGACACTGAATAGTGCACGGTACATCCAAACCGTCATCGAACCCATCGTTCTACCATTCCTAGATCGGCAAGGGAACTTGCTGTTCCAACAGGACAATGCACGTCCGCATGTATCCCGTGCCACTCAACGTGCTCTGGAAGGTGTAAGTCAACTACCCTGGCCAGCAAGATCTCCGGATCTGTCCCCCATTGAGCATGTTTGGGACTGGATGAAGCGTCGTCTCACGTGGTCTGCACGTCCAGCACGAACGCTGGTCCAACTGAGGCGCCAGGTGGAAATGGCATGGCAAGGCGTTCCACAGGACTACATCCAGCATCTCTACGATCGTCTCCATGGGAGAATAGCAGCCTGCATTGCTGCGAAAGGTGGATATACACTGTACTAGTGCCGACATTGTGCATGCTCTGTTGCCTGTGTCTATGTGCCTGTGGTTCTGTCAGTGTGATCATGTGATGTATCTGACCCCAGGAATGTGTCAATAAAGTTTCCCCTTCCTGGGACAATGAATTCACGGTGTTCTTATTTCAATTTCCAGGAGTGTAGATCCTATGAAATCCATTTGAGGCGCTATTACACAACCTCATTCAAACTCAGTGAGATGTTGATAATGGCGTCTTTGTCGCCTTAAAGGCATTCTTGACTAACATCAACTCACCATGTCCGATCTCAAAGGTAACTAATACTCACGACCGTCACAGCGTGTATTTAAAGCAAACGTGATTTGGATCCTCATGTGGTGCTACTAGCGCCACTCTTATGCGACTGGCACGAAATTCTAACAGACATCATCTTTCAGATGTAGAAGCACAGCTACCAACTTCCGCTTATGTCGCACAACTCCTTCTTGGTGCTGGGATTTTTTCCGTCAGTGTATATCAATGTAAAAATTTGACATTATTTACACAAGCAATCGACATTTCCAATATGTCGATATATCATTGCCATATCTATATGTAGATGAATATTCAAATTTGTTGCTTTGCCACAAATATGAACTAGGAGATGAGCCCTCAAGCAGCCCTGTGTATACGCCTGTTTTCGCCTTGGAAGGCGGGAGGATCCGCAGCCTACTCATCATGAAGATAAAGACAGTACAACACTTCGTCGCCGAGCTGTTGAAAGAAACACCCTGCTTCTTGTTCATGCTAACTTGAGTGAGTGGCCAAGTCGTGGTACGAGACCGGTCCACAAGATACGTCTCTATTTTTTAATTTTTTTATGAAGTTCCCTGGGACGACGCGATCTAAAGCTGCTTGGTGATGGAACGAGGCGGTACGTAGTTTACGGAAGGGCGATCAGAAAAAATGTAAATAAATGTAACTTAAAAATTAATAAATAAAAGAGAATAATAAGAGCGCGTATCAATAAACAGCACAGAACAGAGAAAAAAGGTTCTCAATTACTGTTAGGCACTCCTGTTTAAAAAAAAAAGGAGTGTGCCATAAAGAAGTTCTTCAAGTTAGGTTTGAAGACTGAAGGTTTGCCAGTCAAATTTTTCAGATCTGCTGCTGCGTTCACTGAATGAATATTACAGTTTCTTCTAAGTGAATCAACACTTCACACAACTAATCCCTTGATGAAGTTTGTATACAAGGATGGCAGAGTTAGAATTCCGAGAACCATGATAAACGGTCTAAGCGAAGTTCGCAATCTGAAACCGCAGATCCTACCACCTTTTTCTGGGCTAAGAATATTCTTGGTTGCCCCAAAATATGATACCGTAGGAGATAACAGAGAGAAAGTACGTAAAATATACTGAGGTGACAAAAGTCATGGGATAGCGCTATGCACAGATACAGATGGCGGTACTATCGCGTACACTATGTATAAAAGGGGATTGCAGTGACGGAGCTGTCATTTGTTGTGGTTTAGCTGAAGAGGCTTCCTGCGTGATTATGAGCGCACGATGAGAATTAACAGACTTTGTATGAGGAATGGGAGTTGGAGCTAGGCGCATGGGCCATTAAGTTTCGGATATCGTTAGGTAATTCAATCTTCCGAGATCCACAGTGTCAAGAGTGTGCTGAGAATACCAAATTTCAGATATTACGTCTCACCATCGACGACGACAGTGGCGTTTGCGTAGAGTAGTCAGTGCTAAGAGACAAGCAACGTCGAGTGAAATAGGCGCAGAAATCGATGTGGGACGTACGACGAACTTGTGTGTTACCACTGTGCGGCGAAATCTTGAGTTAATCGGCTATGGCAGCAGACGACTTACGCGACTGCCTTTGGTACCAGCGCAACTTCGTCACCAGCGCCTCTCCTGGGGTTCTGATCATATCGGTTGGGCTCTAGACGACTGGAAAGCTGTGTCCTGGCCAGACGAGTCCCGATTCCACTTGGTAAGAGAGGATGGGAGGGTTCGAGTGTTGCGCAGACCACACGATGCTATGGACCCAAGTTGTCAACAAGGCACTGTGCACCCTGGTGGTGGTTCCATAATGGTGTGGGCTGCGTTGCCATGGAATGGACTGGGTCTTCTGGTCCAACTGACCCGATCAGTGACTGGAAATGGTTAATTTCGGCTACTTGGAGACCATTCGCAGCCATTCATGGGCTTGATACTCCCAAAAATGGATTTTTTACAGGTAACAATTCGCCATCTCACCAGGCCTGAATTGTTCATGATTAGTTTGGAGAACATTGTGGACAATTCGACGGAATGATCTGGCCACCCATCGAATATTTATAAGACATAGTCGAGAGGTCAGTTTATGCACAAAATCCTGCACCGACAACAATTTCGCAATTATGGACCGCCATAGAGGCAGTGTGGCTCATTATTTCTGCAGGGGACGTCCAGCGACTTGTTGAGTCTATGCCACGTCGGGTTGTTACACTACGCCGGGCAAAAGAAGGTGCAATACGATATTAGGAGGTATCCCATTACTTTTGTCACCTCAGTATAAACTAGATGTAACGTTTCAGTGTCAGAGACAGCGGAGATTAATCTTACATGGGTTGTAGTAGCAAAAGCTCGTGCAGAAGATCTATAATGTGATACTTCCAAGAAATATTTCCATCTGCCCTCAATTCTAATAATTAAAAATGTATGATGTATTACTGTGTTAATTGTTAAATGATAAAGGCCTTTAGAATGTAAAATGGAACCAGAAATTTACTTCGACCCATCCTATCATTACTGTGTCAACATATACACTACTGACCATTAAAATTGCTACACCACGAAGATGACGTGCTACAGACGCGAGATTTAACCGACAGGAAGAAGATGCTATGATATGCAAATGATTAGCTTTTCAGACCATTCACACAACGTTGGCGAAGGTGGCGACACCTACAACGTGCTGACATGAGGAAAGTTTCCAACCGATTTCTCATACACAAACAGCAGTTGACCGGCGTCGCCTGGTGAAACGTTGTTGTGATGCCTCGTGTAAGGAGGAGAAATGCGTACCATCACGTTTCCGACTTTGATAAAGGTCGGATTGTAGCCTGTCTCGATTGCGGTTTATCGTATCGAGACATTGCTGCTCGCGTTGTTAGAGATCCAATGACTGTTAGCAGAATGTGGAGTGAGTTCAGGAGGGTAATACGGAACGCCGTGCTGGATTCCAACGGCCTCGTATCACTAGCAGTCGAGATGACAGGCATCTTATCCGCATGGCTGTAACTGATCTTGCAGCCACGTCTTGATCCCCGAGTCAACAGATGGGGACGTTTGCAAGACAACAACCATCTGCACGAACAGTTCGATGACGTTTGCAGCACCATGGACTACCATCTCGGAAACCATGCCTGCGGTTACCCTTGATGCTGCAGCACAGACAGGAGCGCCTGCAATGGTGTACTCAACAACGAACCTGGGTGCACGAATGGCAAAACTTCATTTTTTCGAATGAATCCAGGTTCTGTTTACAGCATCATGATGGTCCCATCCGTGTTTGGCGACATCGCGGTGAACGCACATTGGAAGTGTGTATTCGTCATCGCCATACTGGCCTATCACCCGGCGTGATGGTATAGGGTGCCATTGGTTACACGTCTCGGTCACCTCTTGTTCGCATTGACGGCATTTTGAACAGTGGACGTTATATTTCAGATGTGTTACGACCCGTGGCCACACCCTTCATTCGATCCATGCGAAACTCTACATTTCAGCAGGATAATGCACGACCGCATGTTGGTGGCCCTGTACGGGCCTTTCTGGATACAGAAAATGTTCGACTGCTGGCATGGCCAGCACATTCTCCAGATCTCACCAACTGAAAACGTCTGGTCAATGGTGGGCGAGCAACTGGCTCGTCACAATACGCCAGTCACTACTCTTGATGATCTGTGGTATCGGGTTGAAGCTGCATGGGCAGCTGTACTTGTACACCCCATCCAAGTTCTGTTTGACTCAATGCCCAGGCGTATCAAGGCCGTTATTACGGCCAGTGATGGTTGTTCTGGGTACTGATTTCTCGGGATCTATGCACCTAAACTGAGTTAAAATGTAATCGCATGTCAGTTCTAGTATAATATATTTGTCCAATGAAAACCCGTTTATCATCTGCATTTCTTCTTGGTGTCGCAATTTTAATGGCCAGTACCAGTAGTGTAATTCACACCTATGTTGGAAAACTTAATCCCATCAGCTGATGCCATCAGTTTGTTGAGGGGTAAGAATTCGGTATCCTGTCCCTGAAGCTTTCTCTTTCGTACTTCCACGAGATAACAAGACTTTTACTTAAATTTGATAGTGATGAAGTTTACTATTGAAATGCGTAAATAAGTCATATGATGGCGCTTTTTGTCACACATCCATTACACGTCTTATTGCCGGGTGCTTGTTAATTAATCTGCTATATAAACTGTTAATTATCCCTTTTCACAGTTACTGTTTTTCCCACTGAAAACAATGCGAACATTTAAAGCTTCAGGTTCATAAATTAGTTTGACAAATGGCAAAACTGCTTCACACGGAAGTAAAGTCAGTGTTAAGAAGTTCTGATAAGCCATGAGATTTTGTACAGATGTCGCTAGTTTCACGCAGTGAAATATTTGCGTTGACCTAGCTAATGGTATTAATTCATTAAAATAAGCTTCCTTGCAACACCATAGTCAATTAGCTGTTCCACGCAGGATGTCTGATGGAAAACCAAGATAGTATTTCTCTTACTGCTTCCCTTTGCGATGTGTGATTGTAGAGAAAGACGTGCAGCTGATAATGGTTTTGTAATGAGATTCAGAAAATGATTAAATATGAGTAACTTCTTCATTTTTGCAGAACAGCTATGCACTGTTGCTTAAAACGTAAAATTTGTTTCTACATTATATTATCAGAAGATGGAACTCGCCAGTAACTTTCCTCTAACACGGAGAGGTCCCCAACTGTGAGATCGACTTTTTGAAACGATCTACACGGTGGTGTAGGCTAAGATCCTAGCCATCACACCCTGCAGCCATTCACCCTAATGGGCTCTCGTTTGCGAGCAATCGACGAAAAAAATTCGGAATTTTATGTGATGCTCAATAATGATAAAAAAATTATTAGCTTCTGATTTGGTTGCACGGTGTAACGGATAGGGGAAAGCTTTCGCATGCAGAAGGTCGTGGGCTCGAATCTGCTTTGCATTATTTTATTTTTAAATCTGTATCTAAATGACTTTGATCATTATTTTTATTCAGTTCATTGGTTTAAATGCGTTTTTTTTATAATTCTGTTCCTTTATTACACCATTTTAATCGTCGTATGAATTTTTTCATTGTTTGTATTTTGCTGTATATCTTTCTTTTTGCGATCGGAATTTTTGTGAATGTGAATATAATTATATTTCTGTATTATTATACATAAATATTTGAAATTTCCTATCTATCAGCTAAAAAACGAAAGATAAATCTATTTATCTTGACTATGTAAAGGTGTCAAACATGTATTTTTCGTTAGAAGAAGTGTAATTTCTTATGGTAATCGTCATATAGACCATAGCCTAAATTCCTATTGCACTATGAAAAAAATAGCGCAGGTGAAAATTTAAATGAAAGAAGTGATTATAAGTAAAATGAGATTCAAGCAAAATGAATACAAGCAATGTCAGCAGTAACATAGACGAAAAAACAGGATGATGAAACGAAAGAAATTGAATCAAAATTAATACATGAAATTAATTAAAATCACATAAATAAAGATTTCAAACGGAAAAAGAATGATAGGAAGAAAAATGAGAGCAAATGAAGAAGTTGACATGATCACTACAATGATGTGACAAAGGAATAGAAATAAAAAATTACATTTAAACCAATTAATTCCATGAAAACGATAATCAAATTTCAATTCGCTAAAAATTTAGAAATAGAAAAAAATTATCATACTAGCCTAGATGTGTAACTACAACCTTCTGCACAAAAAGGCTTTACCCTATCGATTACACCATACAAACATTTACTATCGTAATACTTTTTTAATAATACTGAGAGTCATGCAAAATTCCGATTGTGTTCGTCAATTACTCGCAAACGAGGGCCCACTAGGGTTAATGATAGCAGTGCAAGATACCGGGCATCTGAACCTACATCACTGTATTAATAGTTTCAAAAAATCGATCCCAATGCTGGGTACCTCTCGTTGTAAGATATATAACCATAGATGGAGACAAGTAATCGGAAACCGCCGACTCAAATTTATTTGTTTATTTATTTTGAAGCCAGCTATCGTGTTCCTTACACTGAGCAGATACAATTCTCAGATGGCAAGATAGGTAAGTGCATTTTATCGTACATTTTTCCGTTTATGATCTTAACGCAGCTATCTAACTATAACTACGCTTTATTTTGTTTTTTGTTTTTTTTTGTGCGCCACTATGAAATGGAAATACACTCCTATCATAGGAATAGTGTCTCCTACATATTTCAATGTTGGCCACTTCTACACTATCCAGCCACATTAATGTGACTAGCTATCAAAAGCCTAAATAACCACCTTTTGCAGCACGGACTGCTACGAAACGTGCAGGAAGACAGTCAGTGAGGTTCTGGGAGGTACCAACAGGAATGTGGAGCCATGGCGACTCCAGTGCTGTGGCCAGCTGTGCTTTTCTCGGTTGAGGGTCCATACCGGGAATAGCCCGATCGAAGTGGTCACACAAATTTTCGACTGGACTTTAATTCGGGAATTTTGTCGCCAGATGAGCACGGTAAACTCATCCTGTTGCTCTTAGAACCACTCATGTAAACTGCGCACCGTGTGACACCTTGCATTGTTCTGCTCCTAGACGTCATCGTGCCAAGGAAAACAAACTGTGTGTAGGTATGGACGTGGTCCCCAAGGATAGACACATACTTGTGTTGATCTATTGAGCCTTCCAGAATGACGAGCTCACCCAGGGAATGCCACGAAAACATTCCCCAGACCATAGCACTCCATCCTCTGGGCTGGACCCTTCCAACAATTGTTGCAGGGTATTTACTTTCACGCCAACAGCCATTTGTTCGATGGAGCAAAAAACGTGATTCGTGTGAAAAGGCTACCTATCACCACTCAGTGGACGTCCAGTTGCGATATTGGTGCGCAAATTACAACCTTCGTCACCGATAGACAGCAATCAATATGAGTGCATGAAACAGGCGCCTGCCGCGGAGGCCCGTATGCAATAGCGTTTGCTGAATTGCCGTTGAGGAGACACTGTTGATAGCCCCTTGGCTCATCTGGGCTGTCAGTTGCTCAACGGACGCACATCTATTCGCCCGTACACATTTCTGCAGGCCGGCCGGGGTGGCCGAGCGGTTCTGGGCGCTACAGTTTAGAAACCGCGCGACCGCTACGGTCGCAGGTTCGCATCCTGCCTCGGGAATGGATGTGTGTGATGTCCTTAGGTTAGTTAGGTTTATGTAGTTCTAAGTTCTAGAGGACTGATGACCTCAGAAGTTAAGTCCCATAGTGCTCAGAGCCATTTGAACCATTTGAACATCTCTGCAACCGTCGTTCACCTCTGTCATCTATGGCCCGTGGTGAACCACATCGGCCTCGGCGCATGTTTTGGATAGCGCCATTTTGCCATGAACGGTATATACAGGGTGACGCACGAAATGTGTTACCAATTGTTTCTTTCACAATTTACGACGCACATTAGATATCCCGCTGGGATCTCTACAGCAGTACCAGCAGAGCTTGGAAAAACAAATGAGTTACGAAATGACGTGTAATTCACGATACTGCCGGTAGGAGACTAGTAAGCAGCAATGTCTGACAATGGAAGACCGACGACACAGCAACGATCGGCAATTGTGTTACTTTTTCATGAAACGAAAAGCCTTGTTGCGACTCAGAGGCGTTTTCGACAACAGTTTAACACACGATGGTTCCCTTGCAAGAAGTCCATCCACAGGTTGTACGATAAACCTGTAGAGGAAGGAACAGTATTGGAAGCGAAGCGAGCTCGGTCTAAGCCTGTTTGTTCGCCGGAGAATATTGAAGCGGTACGAGTTGCTGTACAGAGAAGTCCCGGGAAATCGTGTAGAAAAGCAGCAGCGCAACTGGGAATATCCAGCCTGTTTGTTCGCCGGAGAATATTGAAGCGGTACGAGTTGCTGTACAGAGAAGTCCCGGGAAATCGTGTAGAAAGGCAGCAGCGCAACTGGGAATATCCAGACGCTCCGTTCAACGTATTCTTAAAAGTGACCTCCATATGTACCCATACAAGATGACCTGTGCACAGAAGCTCACTGAAGAACACAAACAGCGGAGACTACTGTTTGCTCAATGGGCGGAGGATAGGGAAGACACTCTCAACAACGTTTGGTTTTCAGACGACGTGCATTTTCATTTAGACGGCGTGGTTAACAAACAAAATGTACGCTTTTGGGCCACTAAAAACTCACAATTACTTAATGAACGACAACATTATGCTCCGAGGATTACAGCGTGGGCAGCAATTTCCAGTCACGGACTTATTGGACCCTTTTTCTTTGTTGAAACTGTGAACAGCGAACGTTATTTGAGCATGCTTCGCAATAGCTTCATTCCACAGCTTATTGCTACTGGCTCTGAAGACTATGCGACTTAACGTCTGAGGTCATCATTCGTCTAGAACTTAGAACTAATTAAACCTAACTAACCTAAGGACATCACACACATCCACACCCGAGGCAGGATTCGAACCTGCGACCGTAGCGGTCGCTCGGCTCCAGACTGTAGCGCCCAGAACCGCACGGCCACTCCGGCCGGCGCTTCTTGCTACTGCCATGCTCTTCAACACGCAGTGGCTCATGCAAGATGGAGCAAGGCCACATACTGCAAACACTGTGTTGGAGTTTTTACACGAGCATTTCGACATGCGGATCATTTCACTCGTGTTTCTAGGTCGCTTCAATGACGGACAGAATTGGCCCCTCAATAGTCCAGACCTCAACCCACGTGACTTTTTTCTTTGGGGGTACCTAAAGGCAAAACTTTTCCCGAAATGTCCACGTGATTTAATTGAGCTCAGAAGACTTATTCTTCAAGCTTGCAGTGAAATTATGGAAGACATGTGCCGTAGGGTAATCACTAACTTCAGTGTTAGATTGAAGGAAGTTAGGAAACGAAATAGTAGACATATTGAGCATGTGCTGAGTTAGAACAAATCTCCATGGACGGCTATTTATTGTAGTATATGTTCCTTTCAGATTGTATTGACAATAAAGTTTATATTCAAAAAACACATTTCGTGCGCCACCCTGTATTAACCAATGCTTCCATCCTTGGCTAGAAAACCACTGACCACACCCTTTTCGACGTCAGATGAATCCCTCTATTTCCGTGTTACGACAACGACTGCACTGGTTTCCGCATCCCCCCCGAGACGCTTTATATATCCTCCACTGCTAGTACTGCTACCTGCCGTCTGTGAATGGTTATTGCATGTGGACGTCGAACATAGGCGATG
Organism: Schistocerca gregaria; assembly: GCF_023897955.1. Lineage (NCBI taxonomy): Eukaryota > Metazoa > Arthropoda > Insecta > Orthoptera > Acrididae > Schistocerca > Schistocerca gregaria. Next base: position 599,467,690 of record NC_064931.1, on the reverse strand, counting down.
GTCACAGTAATGTGACTGAACCCTGTAATTGTGCTTCATTATTCTACTTAGTAATTAGTTAAGTTTCTCAAAACTATGGTACTAAATATTCATTTCAGGCATCTAAAGACACCACTACCATGATAACAATATATGTTGTTGCAAACAGGTCCACTGCCTTATTGTTCAGTTCTCTTACAGAAAGGTTATCTTGCATTTCTGCGTTTAACTTCACTCATAGAGTATGTATGTTCCGCTGCATAAGATGCCTGTGGGCAGCGGGGTCCCACGCACGTGTGACTCTGCCCACAGTCATCTACATTTATGAGACACCATCACAGATGGACGATGGATGGCTTCTTCCATTAGTTACTCTTGTGTGCCGACTCCAACAGTCAGGAAAGTCTGCCAGAAAAACGAAGACAGAAGTCTTGCTGATGGCACCAACTGCACGACCATGTGAAAGGAAGACAGTTACGTGTACCAATCCCGTGATCAACACTGGGGTTTACATTAAATACGCAACAGCTGCTCGCTGCTAGTCTCTTCCTGTCCTGCGCCCGCTGCCTAGTTGGTTGGTTGGTTTGGGGATAAAGGGACCAAACTGCAGGGTCATCAGTCCCTTGCCAACCGCCTACCTTCGTTTCTACTATATTACGCTACTTTTTTGGTTATCATAGTTGCACTAATTGTGGCATTCTACACTATCTGACGAAAAATGTGAAGCTCCCAGAAGCGAAGAGTAAACTAAATGAAACTACGCAGGCTGAGAAGGTGTGATATTATTTAAATAATTACAACATCTACCCAAATTTATAAAGAACTTGGCAGTATGAGTTCACTGAGCAGTATGACGTTAGCAGTGACCAGGTTGAACGGGGGTCATAAAATTGTTGTATCTTCTATTGAGGCAAGTTGGCACATAACTGTTGTAAGTGGTCCATTATGCCCCGGATACTGGCACTTGGACGAAGCTGAGAATCGAGATGGACCCACAGATCTTCTAAAGGGGGCAGATCAGGCGATATTGAAGGCCGCAGGAGTACCTCAACATCATGAAGACAGTTCCTAGAGACGTGTGGCCGAGAAGTGTGCTGTTGTAAATAGCACCACGAGACTGTTGTATGAGAGGTAACTCATGAGGATATGGGATTAACCGTGAGTAACCGTTGTGTAGTCCGAGTTGTCTCAGTCACTACCAGCCGTGATCTGATGTTATAATCGATGGCTCCCGACACCATGATCACAGGAGTAAACTGTTGTGCCTCTAAAAAACTTCGGCAGAATGGGGCGTCTTCCCAGGTCGCAGCCATTCTCACCAACGACGGTTATCTGGGGTAGTGCAGAACCGTGATTCATCGCTGAAAACAGTTCGATGCCGATTATCAGCAGTCGATGCTTCCCAGTCAAGGCACCACTCCAAACGCAGCCGTTTAAGTCGTCTGTTAAATGCAATCTACGCATGGGACGGTAATTCCCTAGTCCGATTGCTCCTAGTTTCCGACGAGTGATGCGGGATGACGCAGAACGTTTTCACGTGACTATTACATACTCTAGGATGGCAAGCGTCGATCTGAAGGGGACAGGATGTGACTGGTGCAGAAGACGGCGATCCTCGCTCCTGGCGGTCTTCTGGTCGACCAGACCCTTGACGGCGAGCGTACCTGCACTCCGTTCCCAAACACTCGCTGTCACATCTGAATTCCGGACAAATCTAGATGTTGCACGATTCGACCAACAGTATTTTTCGACGGTCTGGGACCTTAACCAGATTGGGTTGATGATATTCATTAAGAAGATCAAGGAAGAACTGCACGATTCGTCACGGATTCCTGCTACAAGCAGGGTGGTGTGCAGTGTGGAAAGCATTACTCACAAAATTCCGAAGTTCTAGCTCCTAACAGAGTCTGCGAGCTAAGACTCCTTGTTGAGAATAAAACTCTTCGTTGCGAGGCTAGCGTAAATGTACAATCGGATTTACCTGAGGTTTCAAAAATGGTTCAAATGGCTCTGAGCACTATGGGACTTAACATCTTAGGTCATCAGTCCCCTAGAACTTAGAACTACTTAAACCTAACTAACCTAAGGACATCACACACATCCATGCCCCAGGCAGGATTCGAACCTGCGACCGTAGCATTCCCGCGGTTCCGGACTACAGCACCTAGAACCGCAAGACCACCGCGGCCGGCACCTGAGGTTTGACTCATCAGATTTTGTCTAGCGACCGATCTTACACCGCTGCAAAACAGTTCCCTTTTAAGATAACCACAAGTTTACAATTTCCTTTCTGACTTGTGAGCTGTGTTTTAGTTAAAAGCATGTAGCTGAAGGTGTTTTGCAAAAAATGAGCTGTGTTTTTGATTGGTTCAGATGGTTCAAATGGCTCTGAGCACTATGGGACTTGACATCTGAGGTCATCAGTCCCCCAGAACTTAGAACTACTTAAACATAACTAACCTAAGGACATCACACACATCCATGCCCGAGGCAGGATTCGAACCTGCGATCGTAGCGGTCGTTCGGTTCCAGCCTAAGGCGCCTAGAACCGCTCGGCCACATCGGTCGGCTTTCTATTGGCGCTTCCATATTTTTGTTATCGATTACATAGACTAATATCTCATAAAAATCTTACAATACCATAAATTATTTCACTAGCTTGTACTAATTTTGTTATTAAATTAAACACGTAAGTGTTTTGCACGTTTTAATGACATATACTACCATTATATTGCAATTTAACGAGACATTAAAGTAAGTAGTAAAGTGTATGGTATCAATGGCTGGGAGATCCCGAAGGGCAGGTTTAGTCGCCTAATTGGGAATGTTTTCTCTATCCTTCGCACCCGCAGGCACCTCTCTTGCTACAGCAAGATGTTTCGTTTGAAATATGATGGACAGTTTGCCCCAAATCAAACACATTTTCACGAGTTGCTACCAACTCTAAGACACATAGAAAATACTTTTGGTTGTTTTTTGTGTAGTGCTTTTGTACGGCTGAATGTATAAGCCTTGGTGGTTTAAAATTTCAAATAAAGGTTTAAGGTATGATTTCCACTGTACTTTTTCTTTTACTTTACACTGTTATCTCATCTAGCAACCATTGATGTATGTCGAAAAAAAAGGTCAGGCAGTGATGTAGATTATACGCGAAACTATTTGTCAGTCATCCCATTACAGTCTGCTTAAGCAGCTTCGTATGCTGTATAAAGCGAAAGCCATACTACGTCCAGCGTGACCTTTCTTTACAAAGCACTGTATAGTTCAAACTAACATTCTTGTTGATAATTACTTTACTTATCGCAGTAATTCCCAAGCCAGTTACACAGCAAGGTAAATCTAATTTGGATGGGAATGCAAAGAGTGGCCTCAATAAAAACTGAAATATTTGTGAAATATTTAAATTTACTGTAATAGAGCACCTCTTAATTCAAGAACTTAAAACGGTATGCAGCCTGTGTTTTAACCAGATAAGCACTGAATCAATACATCCATACATTTGTAAAAATGAATGTTCGTAGGTTTGTATACATCTATGTTCCACAATCTTAAACCACATAACCGGTTTCAAAAAAACTTGATACACGTATCACTTACTGTTTGGGAAGAATCGCTGTGAGAGTAACCCACGACACTCGACTACCCATACTTTGTTCACCCAGTATTTGAGAACGAGAGCATTTAGTGACTTTCACGAACATTACACACAACTTTAAACCCTTACGAAACTTATTCTCGCTGTCTGCCCCCACTTAATGATGAAAGGAAAAAACTTTATCGCTTATTACATTTTCCATGTACATGCAGTAAAACTGCCACATGAAGCATGACGTTTTAATGTATTGCTTATTTACTACGCACTGTATTCGCGACACATTTTTCAGACAGTATTAATATATACCAGTGAATGTAACAGCAAAATTATATCATTGTACCACATACATTTCGGGAGATATGACATCAAAAACACTGAGGTGCATGAAAAACTGCGACATCATGCTTGACCTTTTAATTTATTAATTCTTTGCTTCTAACTCTATTTGCAACATATTCCGCATACAGTAGACACATATATCCACTGAATGTATCGCAAAATGCTAACATTGTACGGCATATAGTTTAGAAGATATGACGTCATAAACATTGAGCTGCGTGAAAATGTAGCTGAGGCGTGAAATTGACTACACCTACAGTGAAATATGTGTAGAAATACGTGTGAAATGATTTAAATGTATGTGAAATGTACTAGACATGTGCATGCGCAAGCAAAGGTATGGGTAACAAGCTCATGGTTAACTCTTGGAATGATTTCAGTCTAATTTCGTGAGCATGCTACTTACAATCTAGAAAGAAATACTGTGGAGGTAAGAACCACCGGCCTCCTATTGAGGGGGGAATGATAGCGTGGAGAAAGAAGGGCAGAGGAGAAGATGGGCACATGGGGAAGGAGCAGATGGACAGAGTGAGGGGTAGGAAGAGATGGACAGAGAGAGAGGTAGGAGGAGATGGAGAGACAGAGGGGTAGGAGGAGATCTACAAAAAGAGAGGCAGGAGGAGATGGACATAGAGAGGGGTAGGAGGAGATGTACAGAGAGAGAGGCAGGAGGAGATGGACAGAGAGAGGGGTAGGAGAACATGGACAGAGAGAGGGCTAGAAGGAGATGGACACAGAGAGGGGTAGGAGGAGATGGACAGGGAGTGAGGCTGGAGGAGACGGACAGAGAGAGGGTCATAAGAAGATGGACGGAGGTGCAGGAGGAGATGGATAGAGAGAGGGGTAGGATGTGATGGACAGAGAGAGGGGGATCAGGCGGAGATGGTCAGAGAGGGAGGCAGGAGGAGATCGACAGAGAAAGGGGTAGGAGGAGATGGAGAGAGAAAGGGGTAGGAGGAGATGGACAGGGAGAGAGGCAGGCGGAGATGTACAGAGAGAAGGGGCAGGGGATAGACAGAGAGAGAGAGGCAGGAGTGGATGAACAGAGACACAGGGTCAGGAGATGGACAGAGAGAGGCAGGAGATGGATAGAGAGAAAGGCTGGAAGAGATGGACAGAGAGAGAGGCTGGGGGAAATGGACAGAGAGAGGGGAAGGAGAAGATGGACAGAGAGAGGGGTAGGAGGAGATGGATAGAGGGAGAGGCTGGAGGAGATCGACAGAGACAGGGGTAGGAGGAGATTGACAGAGAGAGAGGCAGGAGTAGATGAACAGAGAGATAGGGTCAGGAGATGGACAGAGAGAGGCAGTAGGAGATGAATAGCGAGAGGGGTCAGGAGATAGACAGAGAGAGAAAGAGGGAAGGACGAGATGGACTAGTAGAAGACTGTAATAAATAAATTATTTGGTGGTTTTATAATAAACAAATCCTTATATGGTAAAAGGTAAAAATTAAATGTCCTGAAAAATGTGGATATTTCCCAACGGTTCTGTGAATTTGTAGACATATAATTATTGCATCGTCAGTATTCAGTTTAAAAGAAGTAACGAACAACTAGCGAAAGAAAGAAAGTGTGGTTTCCTTAAACCACTTTAAGCTTATGTTGAAATGTTTGCATCCTTGAAGATACGACTTTTCCTGCCACTATCAATGCTCAGTTGAACTTGAGTTTCGTCTCTAAGAATCTCGTCCTCGACGGGTCTTCAGTCTGATAGGGTATTACAGCCTTAAGTTTCTTTTATTCGAGGGGTAACCTAATACTATTACTAAAACAGATAATTTCAGTTGTCATCGGATTAGTTAGCATATGTGTCAGGCTTGGGTAATTTTCATCTCTCCCTAAGCGCACTTCACTGTTGTTCATTATTTCTACCTCAGATACAGAGTATCGCTTCAAATTCTTTACGTGTAAAGTTACAAATGTGCTAACAAATATTTTTGTCTAGCGTATAGCGTCGTCAACGATTTTGTCATCAGACTACAATTAACTGTATAGAAATTAAAATATGAATCTGAGCAAGCATCACAATAGCAGCTGTCGGACTCACAATGGAAGGAATCTTATCTCAGTCATTTATGGCTTTCCAGGGCAATTTGTGATGCTACTCCACGGTCACTTACTTCCCTCATAGTCATTAAAAAGGAATCAGTATCTTTTCTATGTATAATGAATTCATAATCAACAGAACTCAGTCCAATTTAATGTTAAACTGCATGTTTTCAGATGCAGTCAACAGCAGCGTCGCCGCAACAGATAGAACGGAGAGAACACTCATCAATACAGTTTAGTGCAGGGAAACCGCAATATTTGTTTGCTTCTATATCTTTCAACCTTTTCACTAAGGATTTACTCATCACTTTCCATGTGCAGGTTGTGCATTACGCGTATACTACCGTGTTTACTCACAACAGAAATATAAAGTGGAACACACAGCAAATCAACAGAGCAACATTAGTACAAGAAACAGACTTTGGCGTGATGTAGTAGAATGTCCCGAAATTACCCTCGAAAAAATACCTAATATATCAAGATCATATTACAGCAAGAAGAAGAAAACTTGCTTATTGCGAAGGACCGACATGGCTAAGTTCGTGGAGCATACGATTTTAATTTTCTGTACAAAATTTATTTATTTTGATCTAAAATTTATTGAAGGATGAGCGGTTTCCATCAGTCAGATAATCATCATCAGTTCGACAACAGAAAGAAAAACATTGTTCGTAATCTACTCAAACGACATACAGTTTGTACCATATATGAAAATTGCAGACCACATTGCAGTAAAAACGTTGTTACAGATGCGGTATAAACACATACTGTACAACTAAAACTGCTGTGCATTATGCAATGCTACCCTTTAAGACGCAAGCACCCATCCACTGGAGGGCGCGAAATTTAAAAACAGAAGTGCCCTCTTTCTCACGATTCAAACATATATTTTCCATTCTTTCAAAGAGTGATCAAAGGCATCTTCAACAGTAAACGTAATGAACATATGCCGAGAGAGCGATTGAGGCAACAGACAGTAACAATAACCATTAAATATGAACTTACATTGTGTACCAACATTAAATAAAATTAATCACTCGTCTGCTGCGGAGGTTGCCTCCAGGCTTCCCACAGGTTGTACCATTGTTAAGAAATATTGAAGCCCATCAATTGTTCAATTATACTTGCTGTATTTACTAAGAGAAAATCACATTTACAAATGCAATTCCTCTAATAGTAAAACAATTTCACTGATCTTTGTCTTGTTTCATTACCGGAAATTCTTTCTCGAGCATATTTGCAACAAATATTTATACAATACATAAATATGAATAAAAGAACATTGTATATTTCTGTGGCGTGAGAGAAACCACTGCAACTTACCTGAACGTATCTAACATGTTGCCTCTGTACAACTGTGTTCTTAGCACTCGCAAAGATGATCTGGTTCATAGTGCCCTGAAACAGTTAAAGATTTCTCTTTACACAATATTTAAGCTCACATACATCTGAAAGCTTAGAGTACTAAATTCTCATACATCATTTATCGATGAGCCAAAACATTATGACGACCTCCTTAATAACATGTTAGTTCGCCTTTGGAACTCAGTAGACCAGCGATTTTACGGGGCATGGATTCGACAAGTCCATGATATGTTTCCGAAGGAATGTGGCATCAGATGACTTCGGACAAGTCACGTGATTGCAGTAAAATGAGGTCCGATGGTTCGCGGACACGAGGCTGACGCCCGTCAGCGTCCAGTTGTGTTCCATCGACTTCAGACCAGGAGAGTTTGACGAGTAAGAAATCAGTATGCGTTCACTATTACGCTTTTCAAACCAATGTGGCACACTTCTTGTCTTGCGACACTGACAGTTATCCTGCTGGAAAATGCCGTTGCGCCAGGGAAGACATCAAGCATAAAAGGATGCAGGTGGTCCGCAATAATGTTCAAGTAATGCACAGCTGTGTGGTGCTTAGGTTACTATCACAGGTCCCATGGAAGCCCAGAAATATGTCCTTCAGAGCATAATGCTACCCCACCGGCCTGCGGCCATGATGCGGTGCACGTTTCGAGCTGCCAGTCGCCTGAATGACTGTGTATCCGGAAACGACCATCGACCTGGTGTAACAAGAAACGTGATTCATCCGACAAGACATTTTTCAGGATATTCTCATTTCCTTACGGAAATGCCGTGGTGTATTATTATTACCATTCTAAATATCCTATCTCGACTAATGTACACTGCCGAAAAAAAATTAGTACACCCTTTTAGAGGTTTCCAGTTAACTCAAGATGTTGCAACAGTGCACATGGAGTATATGAAATGATTAGATTTGTAAGTAGGCTGTTAAGGTTTTTATGTTGGTAATACCACATAGCACTCTGTATGAAAATCCCTGACTGTGCTGTGTGCAGTCTGTGGTTGGTTTGCATTGTTGGAATATTTGCTATTGTAGTGGTGGGCAGTTGGATGTGAACAGCGCGTAGCGTTGCGCAGTTGGAGGTGAGCCGCCAGCAGTGGTGGATGTGGGGGCAGAGATGGCAGAATTTTGAGAGCGGACGATCTATGACATTTGAACAGCCGGCCAGAGTGGCCGAGAAGTTCTAGGCTCTACAGTCTGTAACCACGCGACTGCTACGCTGGCAGGTTCGAATCCTGCCTCGGGCATGGATGTGTGTGATGACTTTAGGTTAGTTAGGTTTAAGCAGTTCTAAGTTCTAGGGGACTGATGACCACAGCAGTTAAGTCCCATAGTGCTCAGAGCCATTTGCCACTTTTGAACATTATTAAGGTAAATACATTGTTTGTTCTCTATCAAAAACTTTCATTTGCTAACTATGCCTATCAGTTGTTAGCGCCTTCAGTACTTAGAATCTTTTATTTAGCTGGCAGTATTGGCGCTCGCTGTATTGCAGTAGTTCGAGTAACGAAGATTTTCGTGAGGTAAGTGATTCATGACAGGTATAGGTTATTGTTGGTCAGGGCCATTCTTTTGTAGGGATTATTGAAAGTCAGATTGCGTTGCTCTAAAAATATTGTATGTCAGTTTAGTGTTGATTAGAATAAGTAAAGAGAGAAATGTCTGAGTACGTTCAGTTTTGCTCAGCTGCTTGAAAATCAAATAACGTAGAGATTTTCCAGCACTGTATTTATAAAGTTTTTTCTAAGGGGACATTACAGATTTACAGATTAATAGCACAAGTGGTTCCGAGGTACCAGATATACAAAGACCAAGGTACCAAGTACGGAGATAAGTTGCAGCATTAGAAAATTCCTGCAGCGGATAGGCACTTGGTGCAGGGAGTGGCACCTGACACTTGACATAGACAAATGTAATGTATTGCGAATACATGGAAAGAAGGATCCTTTATTGTATCATTAAATGATAGCGGAACGAACACTGGTAGCAGTTAAGTCTGTAAAATATCTGGGAGTATGCGTGCGGAACGATTTGAAATGGAATGATCATATAAAATTAATTGTTGGTAAGGCGGTTACCAGGTTGAGATTCATTGGGAGAGTCCTTAGAAAATGTAGTCCATCAACAAAGGAGGTGGCTTACAAAACACTCATTCGACCTATACTTGAGTATTGCTCATCAGTGTGGGATCCGTACCAGATCGGGTTGACGGAGGAGATAGAGAAGATCCAAAGAAGAGCGGCGAGTTTCGTCACAGGGTTATTTGGTAACCGTGATAGCGTTACGGAGATGTTTAACAAACTCAAGTGGCAGACTCTATAAGAGAGGCGCTCTGCATCGCGGTGTAGCTTGCTGTCCAGGTTTCGAGAGGGTGCGTTTCTGAATGAGGTATCGAATACACTCCTGGAAATTGAAATAAGAACACCGTGAATTCATTGTCCCAGGGGAAACTTTATTGACACATTACTGGGGTCAGATACATCACATGATCACACTGACAGAACCACAGGCACACAGACACAGGCAACAGAGCATGCACAATGTCGGCACTAGTACAGTGTATATCCACCTTTCGCAGCAATGCAGCCTGCTATTCTCCCATGGAGACGATCGTACAGATGCTGGATGTAGTCCTGTGGAACGGCTTGCCATGCCATTTCCATCTGGCGCCTCAGTTGGACCAGCGTTCGTGCTGGACGTGCAGACCGCGTGAGACGACGCTTCATCCAGTCCCAAACATGCTCAATGGGGGACAGATCCGGAGATCTTGCTGGCCAGGGTAGTTGACTTACACCTTCTAGAGCACGTTGGGTGGTACGTGATACATGCGGACGTGCATTGTCCTGTTGGAATAGCAAGTTCCCTTGCCGGTCTAGGAATGGTAGAACGATGGGTTCGATGACGGTTTGGATGTACCGTGCACTATTCAGTGTCCCCTCGACGATCACCAGAGGTGTACGGCCAGTGTAGGAGATCGCTCCCCACACCATGATGCCGGGTGTTGGCCCTGTGTGCCTCGGTCGTATGCAGTCCTGATTGTGGCGCTCACCTGCACGGCGCCAAACAAGCATACGACCATCATTGGTACCAAGGCAGAAGCGACTCTCATCGCTGAAGACGACACGTCTCCATTCGTCCCTCCATTCACGCCTGTCGCGACACCACTGGAGGCGGGCTGCACGATGTTGGGGCGTGAGCGGAAGACGGCCTAACGGTGTGCGGGACCGTAGCCCAGCTTCATGCAGACGGTTGCGAATGGTCCTCGCCGATACCCCAGGAGCAACAGTGTCCCTAATTTGCTGGGAAGTGGCGGTGCGGTCCCCTACGGCACTGCGTAGGATCCTACGGTCTTGGCGTGCATCCGTGCGTCGCTGCGGTCCGGTCTCAGGTCTACGGGCACGTGCACCTTCCGCCGACCGCTGGCGACAACATCGATGTACTGTGGAGACCTCACGCCCCACGTGTTGAGCAATTCGGCGGTACGTCCACCCGGCCTCCCGCATGCCCACTATACGCCCTCGCTCAAAGTCCGTCAACTGCACATACGGTTCACGTCCACGCTGTCGCGGCATACTACCAGTGTTAAAGACTGCGATGGAGCTCCGTATGCCACGGCAAACTGGCTGACACTGACGGCGGCGGTGCACAAATGCTGCGCAGCTAGCGCCATTCGACGGCCAACACCGCGGTTCCTGGTGTGTCCGCTGTGCCGTGCGTGTGATCATTGCTTGCACAGCCCTCTCGCAGTGTCCGGAGCAAGTATGGTGGGTCTGACACACCGGTGTCAATGTGTTCTTTTTTTCCATTTCCAGGAGTGTATATTGCTTCTCCCTACTTATACCTCCCGGGGAGATCACGAATGTAAAATTAGAGAGATTAGAGCGCGCACGGAGGCTTTCAGACAGTCTTTCTTCCCGCGAACCATACGCGACTGGAACAGGAAAGGGAGCTAATGACAGTGGCACGTAAAGTGCCCTCCGCCACACACCGTTGGGTGTCTTGCGGAGTATAAATGTAGATGTAGATGTAGATGTATCGACCCATGCTGAAATACCCGTATTAGTAGGTGGCGTAGCCTCCACTGGCGGCAGTGCTGTAATCCAGTCGATTGTACATATGGCGAATATTGTCCTGGCATACATTATGCCACGCCTATTCGACCTGCTCACGTAGTCCTGTGAAGGTTGTTGGTTGACGAATCGCACGAGTCACTTCTCGTCTCACCATAATCCACACGTGCTCGATTGCAGACAAGTCCAGATATCGTGCTGTTCAGGGCAGTTGCTGCACGTCTTGCAGACCACGTTGAGTTTCACGGGCAGCGTTTGGGCGTGCGTTATCCAGTTGGAACAACATATCGCCGTCCTATTGCAAGAAGGGCTAAAGGTCAGGTCTAACAATATTCTACACGTACCGAGCGCAGGTTAGCGTGGCCTCCAGAACGAGAGTTGCACCTTAGGCCGGTATTACACTATCAAATTTCTTTGTCAAATATCTTTGTCCAAAATCTTTGTCAAAGATATTTGATGGTGTAATAGGGAACTTTGTCAAATGTCGTCCAGTATTTGATCAGATCTAGGGCCTCGCTGTAGATTTGATCAAAGAAGTCGCTTGTCTTCTGTTCACTGCAATGTGACATGTTATCACATGGAGCGCTAGCATCGCTGCATTCTGTCGTCTGTAGTGCTTTTATAAACATTGTCGGTAAATACAATTGGTGTGTGCCGACAACTACAAAATTAATAGAGATGTATGAAGCTGATGAGGCGCTTTACAACGTGAGGCACGCTGAATTCAAAAATAGATTACGAAGATTGTAGACCTGACCTAACCTAACCTAACCCTCTCCTGTAATGTGTTACAGTGAGCCTGTCTTCTGCAGATGTAGCAGTTCTTAAGTGAATATTGTTCTTTGTGATATGAGGATCCTCTTCATTGAGCACATACAGAAATGTATGCTCATCCATTCTTAAGTAATTGATATACGACTTGACGTCCGCCACTGCAAGTTCAAGTAACAAGTTTCGTTGAATGCTGTTATCGTGTCGTCGTAAAACCCACGGCTTCACCCAGGTATGTTTCCTATTTTCACCCCGCTTCTCTTCTGCATGTGCACACAGTGCAATTGTGGTACATGCAACTGCTGCGGTTAATAACAAGTTGTTGTTGTCAGCCAGCTTGAACTTTGACGAAAACTATGATGACAGTGTAATACCCCTTCTAGCGCAACGTCAAAGATCTTTGTCAAATATATTTGACAATATTTGATCACATCTTTGACAAAGAAATTTGATAGTGTAATACCGGCCTTACCGCACCCCAGACATTAAGGTCTGGGACAGGGCCAGGGTGACTTGGATGAATGCAACGCTCACCAGGTCTACGTAATACACGCGAACGACCATCACTTGTCTGCAGGTAGAATCTGCTTTCATCGCTGGAAACCATGGCGCGCCATTTCAAGTTATCCTCCAACAGCACCAGTTGTGCCGTGCAAGTCGATAATGTGGCTTGAGTGGAAGACGGACTACAGGTGTGCTTTCCCGTAGTCTCACTGCCAATAATCAGTTCGCAACAGTTCGTGTTGACACGTCTCGGCACACAAATCCTCTTAGTGTGTGCTGTGGCAGCGGTACGGTCTGTCACTGTTGACCTTACAAGACGACGTTCCTGGTGTGCGAATGTGCTGCGTGGACGTCCAGAATCTCGTCTAAAGGTGTGAGAATTTTCACGTGACAACTGCTACCGGCATCGTTGCAAAACTGACGCAGCATGTCCAAATTGTGTGGCAATTCTCCGAAAGGACAATCCCGCCACTCGGGAAGGCCACAATTTCACCCCTTTCAGACTCGTTCAGTTGGCTGTAGGAAGCTCGAATGCATCTCCGTGTCATGGTTGCCTGCTTGCCTAGAACGTTTGCACCACACTGAGCATAATGGTTGTGAGCGTTCCCTATTAAAGGGTAGACACAGATGGCGCTCTGGTAGTTACTTTACTATATTGTCTGTTAACGGACGATGGTGAAACCATTATCAGTACATCTCACTATCCCCCAGCTGGCATATGCAGTCATCGGATCAAAATCGACATCGTCTTTCCAGCTGCACTATTTTTTTTCCGGAAGTGTACTTACAAGTAAAATATTCCAGTATTTGTCGTTTGACTGTAGCCTGTTACAGTTCATTGTGACAATTGTGTAGAATTATATGTTGAATACTTCTACCCAGGTCTGACTATATGCTTCCAATTTCTTTTCACGGATCGTTGGACTTTCTCTATATAACGTTAGTAAACAATGTTAATGATTTTTATTACTACAGTAGTACAAGTTTATATGCCAACTAGCTCTGCAGATGATGAAGAAATTGAAGAAATGTACGATGAAATAAAAGAAATTATTCAGATAGTGAAGGGAGACGAAAATTTAATAGTAATGGGTGACTGGAATTCGAGTGTAGGAAAAGGGAGAGAAGGAAACATAGTAGGTGAATATGGATTGGGGCTAAGAAATGAAAGAGGAAGCCGCCTAGTAGAATTTTGCACAGAGCACAACTTAATCATAGCTAACACTTGGTTTAAGAATCATGAAAGAAGGTTGTATACGTGGAAGAACCCTGGAGATTCTAAAAGGTATCAGATAGATTATATAATGGTAAGACAGAGATTTAGGAACCAGGTTTTAAGTTGTAAGACATTTCCAGGGGCAGATGTGGACTCTGACCACAATCTATTGGTTATGACCTGTAGATTAAAACTGAAGAAACTGCAAAAATGTGGGAAATTAATGAGATGGGACCTGGATAAACTGAAAGAACCAGAGGTTGTACAGAGTTTCAGAGAGAGCATAAGGGAACAATTGACAGGAATAGGGGAAAGAAATACAGTAGAAGAAGAATGGGTAGCTCTGAGGGATGTAGTAGTGAAGGCAGCAGAGGATAAAGTAGGTACAAAGACGAGGGCTGCTAGAAATCCTTGGGTAACAGAAGAAATATTGAATTTAATTGATGAAAGGAGAAAATATAAAAATGCAGTAAATGAAGCAGGCAAAAAGGAATACAAACGTCTCAAAAATGAGATCGACAGGAAGTGCAAAATGGCTAAACAGGGATGGCTAGAGGACAAATGTAAGGATGTAGAAGCTTACCTCACTAGGGGTAAGATAGATACTGCCTACAGGAAAATTAAAGAGACCTTTGGAGAGAAGAGAACCACGTGTATGAATATCAAGAGCTCAGATGGCAGCCCAGTTCTAAGCAAAGAAGGGAAGGCAGAAAGGTGGAAGGAGTATATAGAAGGTTTATACAAGGGCGATGTACTTGAGGACAATATTATGGAAATAGAAGAGGATGTAGATGAAGACGAAATGGGAGATACGATACTGCGTGAAGAGTTTGACAGAGCACTGAAAGACCTGAGTCGAAACAAGGCCCCGGGAGTAGACAACATTCCATTAGAACTACTGACGGCCTTGGGAGAGCCAGTCATGACAAAACTCTACCAGCTGGTGAGCAAGATGTATGAGACAGGCGAAGTACCCTCAGACTTCAAGAAGAATATAATAATTCCAATCCCAAAGAAAGCAGGTGCTGACAGATGTGAAAATTACCGAACTATCAGTTTAATAAGCCACGGCTGCAAAATACTAACGCGAATTCTTTACAGACGAATGGAAAAACTGGTAGATGCAGACCTCGGGGAGGATCAGTTTGGATTCCGTCGAAATGTTGGAACACGTGAGGCAATACTGACCTTACGACTTATCTTAGAAGAAAGATTAAGAAAAGGCAAACCTACGTTTCTAGCATTTGTAGACTTAGAGAAAGCTTTTGACAATGTTGACTGGAATACTCTTTTTCAAATTCTAAAGGGGGCAGGGGTAAAATACAGGGAGCGAAAGGCTATTTATAATTTGTACAGAAACCAGATGGCAGTAATAAGAGTCGAGGGGCATGAAAGGGAAGCAGTGGTTGGGAAAGGAGTGAGACAGGGTTGTAGCCTCTCCCCGATGTTATTCAATCTGTATATTGAGCAGGCAGTAAAGGAAACAAAAGAAAAATTTGGAGTAGGTATTAAAATTCATGGAGACGAAGTAAAAACTTTGAGGTTCGCCGATGACATTGTAATTCTGACAGAGACGGCAAAGGACTTGGAAGAGCAGTTGAACGGAATGGACAGTGTCTTGAAAGGAGGATATAAGATGAACGTTAACAAAAGCAAAACGAGGATAATGGAATGTAGTCAAATTAAATCGGGTGATGCTGAGGGAATTAGATTAGGAAATGAGACACTTAAAGTAGTAAAGGAGTTTTGCTATTTAGGAAGTAAAATAACTGATGATGGTCGAAGTAGAGAGGATATAAAATGTAGACTGGCAATGGCAAGGAAAGCGTTTCTGAAGAAGAGAAATTTGTTAACATCGAATATAGATTTATGTATCAGGAAGTCGTTTCTGAAAGTATTTGTTTGGAGTGTAGCCATGTATGGAAGTGAAACATGGACGATAACTAGTTTGGACAAGAAGAGAATAGAAGCTTTCGAAATGTGGTGCTACAGAAGAATACTGAAGATAAGGTGGATAGATCACGTAACTAATGAGGAGGTATTGAATAGGATTGGGGAGAAGAGAAGTTTGTGGCACAACTTGACTAGAAGAAGGGATCGGTTGGTAGGACATGTTTTGAGGCATCAAGGGATCACAAATTTAGCACTGGAGGGCAGCGTGGAGGGTAAAAATCGTAGAGGGAGACCGAGAGATGAGTACACTAAGCAGATTCAGAAGGATGTAGGTTGCAGTAGGTACTGGGAGATGAAGCAGCTTGCACAGGATAGAGTAGCATGGAGAGCTGCATCAAACCAGTCTCAGGACTGAAGACAACAACAACAACACATTAATTCTTCTTAGTGGCCGTACTTTCAAAAATTCCGTTCGTAATGCCGGAGTGGTTGAATTTATCTGTTGGACTTATTCTTCCAACTTATTCTTCCGCTTTGTTCTTTTTCTGTAGATGCATCTCGCGTTTATACATCTGACATATTATCCCTTAATTTTGTGTGACATATCCTGCGATAATATCTTTTATCTGCTGTCTAACGTGGATCTCATCGCTATTGTCCTTGTCGTTGGCGGGACGCTAAACTCTGACCATTCTTCCATCACTTCTACTCGTGTGCACTTACTAAATCACGGAAAAGACATTTGCCAGAATGTTTCTCAGTAATTTCGCAGTAATTCCTGCATTCCCATCACCCGTCTGCATAATTATGCCAAAAAACGATACGTAAATGTTCCGCAGTGTATATTTTGCTTTATGGCTTCTTTCTTCATAACGTTGGTTCGAATTACTAGTAACACAGAATTTCCATTGAGTTCGATAGAAATTAATGTGAGTTTTTGCACAAATTTATCAATTAATTCTTCAGCTCTTTGCAAATGAATTCCTACTCACTCGATACTAGTTACGGACCTTAAGCAAATAAAAACATAAAACAAAAGTGAGCGATTGTGGGTGATATAATCTTAACTAGAATAGTATTAGACAGTCAATTCAGTAAAATCCCATAACGGGCGAAATTAATTCTTGGTTGGTTGCTCCTCTCTTTTTCTTATTCCAGTTGGTCGACAATCTCGATACTGCTAGATTGAGAAAACAGTGAATAATAACTGTTTCATAAATATTGTAATTACATACATCATATCACTTATTTATGTAATGGGACTTTTCACATCCCCAGTAAATAGGTAATACCGACCGAAAACTATCCAGTATTTTTCAGCAGATAAATGTTTTAGTATAATAGCTTTACTCACCTCTAAATAAAATGGAAGACTATTAAAATCATTTCTGGAGACCTATACCTAGACAGAACTTTAAGGAAGTGGGTTTTAACGAGCATAAAGAAACAATCAGATGAAAGATACCATCAGATGACATTCCAAAATAATCACAAAAAAGGTTCAAATGGCTCTGAGCACTATGGGACTTAACATCTGAGGTCATCAGTCCCCTAGACCTTAGAACTACTTAAACCTAACTAACCTAAGGACATCACACACATCCATGCCTGAGTCAGGATTCGAACCTGCGACCGTAGCAGTCGCGCGGTTACAGACTGAAGCGCCTAAAACCGCTCGGCCACACTGGCCGGCAAAATAATCACGTAACGTAATTTATAGAAACCAGCATGTTGTCCTTGTCGGCGATTGTTCGTCAGAGATAAGAGTAAGCCTGATAGTATCCCTGTTATCCTCTATATACATAAATGATTTGGTGGACAGGGTGGACAGCCATCTGCGGTTGTTTTCTGATGATGCTGTGGTGTAAGATAAGGTGTCGAACCTGAGTGACTATAGGAGGATACAAAATTTCTAGTTGGTGTTATCAATGGCAGCTAGCTTTAAATGTACACTGAAGAGACAAAGAAACTGGTACACCTGCCTAATATCGTGTAGGGCCCCCGTGAGCTCGCTGAAGTGCTGCAACACGACGTGGCATGGACTCGACTAATGTCTGAAGTAGTGCTGGAGGGAACTGACACCATGAATCCTGCAGGGCTCTCCATAAATCTGTAAGAGTACGAGGGGGTGGAGATATCTTCTGAACAGCACGTTGCAAGACATTCCAGATATGCTCAATAATGTTCGTGTCTGCGGAGTTTGGTGGCCAGTGGAAGCTTTTAAACTCACAAGAGTGATCCTGGTGCCACTCTGCAGCAATTTTTGACGTGTGTGGTGACGCTTTGTCCTTCTGGAATTTCCCAAGTCCGTCGGAATGCACAATGGACATGAACGGATGCAGGTGATCAGACAGGATGCTAGCATACGTGTCACTTGTTAGAGTCGTATCTAGACGTAGCAGGGGTCCCATATCACTCCAGCTTCACACGCTCCACACCACTACAGAGCCTCCACCATAGTCACCTGCTGACATGCGGGGTCCATGGATTCATGAGGTTGTCTCCATACCCGTGCACGTCCATCCGCTCGACTCAATTCTTAACGAGACTCGTCCGACCAGGCAATATGTTTCCAGTCATCAGAAGTCCAATATCGGTGTTTACGGTCCCAGGTGAGGCGTAAAGCTGTGTGTCGTGCACTCATCAAGAGTACACGATTGGACCTTCGGCTACGAAAACCCATATCGGTGATGTTTCGTTGACTGGTGCGCACGCTGACACTTGTTGATAACCCAGCATTGAAATCTGCAGCAATTTGCGGAAGGGTTGCACTTCTGCCACCTTGAACGATTCTCTTCAGTCGTTATTGGTCCTGTTCTTGCAGGATCTTTTTCCGGCCGAGGCAATGTCGGAGATTTGATGAATTACCGGATTCCTGATATTCGAAGTGCACTCGTGAAATGGTCGTACAGGAAAATCCGCACTTCATCACTACCTCGGAGATGCTGTGTCCCATCGCTCGGGCGCCAACTATAACACCACGTTCAAACTCACTTAACTCTTGATAACCTGTCATTGTAGCAGCAGTAAACGAGCTAACAACTGCGCCAGACACTTGTTGTCTTAAATAGGCGTTGCCGACCGAAGCGCCGTATTCTGCCCGTTTATATATCTCCGTATTCTAATACGCATCCTAGACCAATTTCTTTGGAGCTTCAGTGTATAAAAACGTAAGTTAATGCGGATGAGTTGAAAAAACAAACTCCTTAATGTTCGAATACAGATTTAGCAGTGTTTTGCTTGATAGAGTCACGTCATTTAAACATCTGTGTGTACCGTTGCAAAGAGATATGAAATGGAACGTAAGTTAATGCGGATGAGTTGAAAAAACAAACCCGTAATGTTCGGATACAGATTTGGCAGTGTTTTGCTTGATGTAGTCAAGTCATTTAAACATCTGTGTGTGAGGTTGCAAAGCAATGTGAAATGGAACGAGCATGTGAGGACTGTGATAGGGAATGGTCGACTTCGGCTTATTGGGAGAATTTTAGGAAAGTGTGGTTCATCTGTAAAGGAGACAGCATATAGGACGCTAGTACAACCTATTCTTGAATACTGCTAGAGTGTTTGGTATCCGTACCAGGTCTGATTAAAGGAAGACATCGAGGCAGTTCAGAGACGGGCTGCTAGATTTCTTACCGATAGTTTAGAACAACATGCAAGTGTTATGGAGATGCTCCGGGAACCCAAAATGGAATCCCTGCAGGGAATGAGACGTTGTTTTCGAGGAAAACTACTGAGAAAATTTAGATAACCGGCATATGGAGCTGACTTTATAACCATTCTACTGGCCCAACATACATTGTACGTAAGGACCACAAAGATAAGGTACAAGAAATTAGAGCTCATATGGAGGCATACAGACAGTCGCTTTTCTCTCGCTCTATTTGCGAGGGGAAGAGGAAGTGAAATGACTAATAGTGTTACATGGTACCTTCCGCCATGTGCTTACGGTGGCTTGCGGAGTATGTACAAGGGTGAGTCAAACGAAAACCTTAAATTTGTAATAACACATCGTAATTTCGCGCCATTATCCTGTAAGTTGGTTAGCGTGCTACAAACAGCATGCAGAATGGCCCGTAGGTGGCAGCATAGTGCAGATGCATACATACCGTCGCAGTGTCAGTATAAAGATGGCCGCCCCACTTGCGACTTGCACCGGGGAAGAACAGCGTTCTGTTATTCCGTTTTTGCATAGTGAAGGTGTGAAACTTATTGAAATTTATCGACGAATGAAGGTTCAGTACGGTGATGCATGTTTGTCACAGCAGCAAGTCTACGAATGGAGTAGGAAGTTCGCAAATGGTGTGACTTCAGTGGAAGATGCTCCTCGTCTAGGTCAGGCACAACGAGTTGTGACCACAGATCATTGCAGCAGTTGAAGCCATAGTAAAGGAAAACCTCAGAGTGACACTGAATGACATTGCAGCATTTTTACAGATTAGTCATGGGTCAGCACACCACGTTGTGCATGATATGCTCCAGTTTCACAAAAGTCTGCAAGATGGCAATACGGCAGCTGACTCCTGAAATGTGAGAACGACATGTTGATGCTTGTGAAGATCTTCTTCGGCGCTTTTAACGAGAAGGTGATGGTTTCCTTGCAAGAATCGTTACTGAGGATGAAACCTGGGTTCACTTCCACCAATCGGAAACGAAGAGAGCGAGCAACCCAGACCTTGCCCCAAGTGATTTCCATATGTTTGGAGCACTCAAAGACGCAATGGGAGGAAAGAAGTTCCGTTCTGATGAAGAGGTACGCCACGCGGTGCCTGAGTGGTTGCGCGGACTACCAAGCGAATATTTTTCTAAAGGAATTTATGCACTTTGTAAGCGCTGGAGGGCTCGCATTGAGCGTGGGGGAGATTATGTTGAAAAGTAATACAGCTTTGTACCACTTCTGCACAATAAATAATATTTTAAAAAAATACTTAAGGTTTTCATTTGACTCACCCCCGTATGTAGACGTAGGTGCACGTTACTTTGGAATAGCACATAAAAAGCACCTGATTATGATTGGCACACCATTGAAAAGTATCTAAAAATAGGATTTCAGTCTGTGCAAATGTTTATTTAAATATTTCTCACGCTACAATCCTAAATAACAGCAAATGTTATCATATTACTGTCATAACATTCTAGGAAACTTGCAGAAATCTGTGCGAAAACACGTGATAAACGTAACCACAACTGAGATGAACGCAGCTATACATCCGGGAGATAAAGGAAGGCGAGTATTAGAATACAGAGGATTACTTAAAAATTCGTGAGAATAGATCTGTTTTATGAGAATAGTACATCATCAATACATGTCATTAGAGAACATAGAAATGCTACTATGAACGTCCTTTTACTTCCACACAAAACAAAGATCATTTGCCACGTATGTTGAACACATTTCTATTGGAAATAGTTATTTTTGCTCACTTCTGTACTTGTAATCACTGAAAGATCTTGAAAATACCATTTAGGTCGCACTTCAGTTAACCGAGCGAGGTTGAACAGTCGTAAGCACACCGAACTCTCATTCGGGAGGACGACGGTTCAAACCTGCGTCCAGCCCCCCGGGTTTAGGTCTCCCATTGTTTCCCAAGTCGCTCAAGTAAACGTCGGGATGGTTCTTTTGAAACGATACGGGCGATTTCCTGCTGTCATCCTTGACAAAATTCGAGCTTGCTCTTCGTCTGTGATGACCTCGATGTCGACGGGACGTTAAACCCAATCTTCCTTCCTTCCTTTTGCACGTCAGTTCAAGGGGTCAGAAAATCAGAACGATCTTCCTCTCCTCAGTAAGAGCACTTGCGAATCGACCCAAATGTATTACGTCTACCGCATGGTGTATAAAACGTGGAAAAGGAAGAACTGCTAGCTTTCTCCTTACTGATGATGGCGAGACTGTTCAACCTGTGAGTGCATCGAGGTGGCACTGACGGCCACTGTTGTGCTTTCGCGGAATCAGTAAGAAGAACTGAATCGGGCTGCTTCCCAAGTAACTGAGTGGTTGGAAAATCCGGACTTTAAACTTTATTTTTTCCCTTATTATGTTAGTAATTTTTCTCTGCCTCGTGATGGCTGGGTGTTGTGTGATGTCCTTAGGTTTGATGGCTGGGTGTTGTGTGATGTCCTTAGGTTAGTTAGGTTTAAATTTTTCTCTGCCTCGTGATGGCTGGGTGTTGTGTGATGTCCTTAGGTTAGTTAGGTTTAAGTAGTTCTAAGTTCTAGGGGACTAATGACCATAGATGTTAACTCCCATAGTGCTCAGAGACTTTTTTGTTAGTAATTATCTATAAAATTGTTTATAACTATTACTAATTATTGACCAACAGCATCAAATGCTAAATAATGGGTTTTATACGATTGTCATCCTGCGGTGCAGTGGCTGAAACACGTCGTTGACGATCAACAGCCATATCCAATTACACTACTGGCCTTTAAAATTGCTACTCCACGAAAATGACGTGCTACAGACGAGAAATTTAACCGACAGGATGAACATGCTGTGATATGCAAATGATTAGCTTTTCAGACCACTCACACAACGTTGGCGAAGGTGGCAACACCTACAACGTGCTGACATGAGGAAAGTTTCCAACCGATTTTTCATCCATAAACAGCAGTTGACCGGCGTTTCCTGGTGAAACGTTGTTGTGATGCCTTGTTTAAGGAGGAGAAATGCGTACCAACACGTTCCCGACTTTGATAAAGGTCGGATTGTAGCCTATCACGATTGCGGTTTATCGTATCGCGACATTGCTGCTCGCGTTGGTCGAGATCCAATGACTGTTAGCAGAATATGGAATCGCTGGTTTCAGGAGAGTAATACTGAACGCCGTGCTGGATCCCAATGGCTTCGTATCACTAGCAGTCGAGATGACAGGCATCTTATCCACATGGCTGTAACGGATCGTGCAGCCACGTCTCGATCCCTGAGTCAACAGATGGGGACGTTTGCCAGACAACAACCATTTGCTCGAACAGTTCGACGAAATTTGCAGAAACATGGACTATCAGCTCGGATGCCATGGCAGCGGTTAACCTTGACGCTGCATCACAGACAGGAGCGCCTGCGATGGTGTACTCAACGACGAACCTGGGTGCACGAATGGCAAAACGTCATTTTTTCGGATGAATCCAGGTTCTGTTTACAGCATCATGATGGTCGCATCCGTGTTGGACGACATCGCGGTGAACGCACACTGGAAGTGTGTATTCGTCATCACCATACTGGCGTATCACCCGGCGTGATGGTATGGGGTGCTATTGGTTACACGTCTCGGTCACGTCATGTTCGCACTGACAGCACTTTGAACAGTGGAAGTTACATTTCAGATGTGTTAGGACCCATGGCTCTACCCTTCATTCGATCCCTACGAAACCCTACATTTCAGCAGGATAATGCACGACCGCATGTTGCAGGTCCTGTATGGGGCCTTTCTGGATACAGAAAATGTTCGACTGCTGCCCTGCCCAGCACATTCTCCACATCTCTCACCAATGGAAAACGTCTGGTCAGTGGTGGCCGAGCAACTGGCTCGTCACAATACGCCAGTCACTACTCTTGATGAACTGTGATATCGTGTTGAAGCTGCATGGGTAGCTGTACCTGTACACGCCATCCAAACTCTGTTTGACTCAATGCCCAGGCGTATCAAGGTCGTTATTACGGCCAGAGGTGGTTGTTCTGGGTACTGATTTCTCAGGATCTATGCACCCAAATTTCATGACAATGTAATCACATGTCAGTTCTAGTATAATATATTTGTCCTATGAATACCCGTTTATCATCTGCATTTCTTCTTGGTGTAGCAATTTTAATGGCCAGTAGTGCAAGGATGGACTCGCAAACCGCAATTATGGTTCCGCCTCAGCTGTAGAATACACTCTAGGACAAAAAAACCGGCACACGACGAATTAATTACTCGAATGGAACGGATATCTGTAAATGTGACGTACAAGTACAGACAAGTTAATAATTATAATTTCAGAAAAAGAGGGTGATTTATTCGAGAGATAGCTTCACAATTTGAGCAAGTCAATAGTGTGTTGGTCCACCTCTGACTTTTTTGCAACCAGCTGCTCGGCTCGACATTGTTTGATGGAGTTGGTGGATGTCCTCCAATTGGAGCATTAGGTCGTCAAAATCCCGAGTTGGTTGGAGGGCCCTGCCCATAATTCTCTAAAAGTTCACAATTGGGGAGAGACTCAGCGATCTTGCATGCTAAGGAAGGGAGGGGGGAGGGTTTGGCAAACACGAAAACAAGCAGTAAAAGCTCTCTCCGTGTGCGGAAGAGCATTATCTTGTTGAAATGTACGCCCGGGATGGCTTGCTATGAATGGCAACAAAACGAGGCGTAGAATATCGTCAACGTACCGTTGTGCTGTAAGGATGCCGTGGATGACAATCAAAGGGACCCTGCTATGAAATAAAATGGCATCCCAGACCATCACTCCTGGCTGTCGGCCCATAGGGCGGGTGACAGATTGGTATACCACCACTGTCCATGACGTCTCCAGGCACATCTACGCTGGTCATCGGAGCTCGTTTCGAAGTGGGACTCATCACTGAAGACAATTCTTCTCCAGTCAATAAGATTCCCTACCCCGCTGAGTAGCGCATTCGTGTCTGGAAACGCCGTGGAGCTGGGTAGCAACCTGACAGTCGCCCAGAATGAGATTTTCACTTTGCAGCGGAGTGTACGCTGATATGAAACTTCCTGGCAGATTAAAACTGTGTGGTGGACCGATACTCGAACTCGGAACCTTTGCCTTTCGCGGCCAAGTGCTCTACTGGCGGAAGTAAAACTTTGAGGACGGGGCGTGAGTCGTGCTTGGGTAGCTCAGATGTTAGAGCACTTGCCCGCGAAAGGCAAAGGTCCCGAGTTCGAGTCTTGGTCCGGCACACAGTTTTAATCTGCCAGGAAGTTTCATGACAGTCGCCCGCCATACGACCCGACAACCAGGAATGGTGGTCTGTGGTCCCATTTCATCTCTATTAGTAACTTCATAAAGTTGAAAAAAATGTTAGCAAACTGATCAGATTTTTATGTGCGAGGCCATGTTCCATATTACTCTTGGCAATTCTTCTTCAAGAAGCCAGGCCAGTTTGCTGTATTAAGGTATTTACTTCTCTAAACTACTTTGGGGCCATTCATTCATTGTTCCGTAATATTTCTGTTTTGAGATGTCAAGTGTATGACTTCTGCAGATGGAAAACAGATAAGATTTGGGGGTGTGACATTGCCCACATGAGGCGCAGACAAACAAACCCAGATAAGTAAATGCCTTCCATTTGTAGGCCAGGGACGGCTGTGCTGTCAGGAGGCTGTTTGCACCCGGCAAACATTCTGACAGTTTCACGTGCCTCATAACACAAGTCATGATGTCATCCTGCAATGAACAGTCGTTATTTTATGCCAGTCTCTGATGTTGAAGGGAAGCTAAGGCTACGATAGAGGAAAGATTTTGAATGCAAAGATAACTACACTACTCAATGCAAAATTAAATGTGTATTAGTGATCTATTTTGGGGGACAAACGTATTCAGTGAAAAACTGGAATCTCTAAGCAACTATTATAATCTTAACTGAAATGACCATCTAGGAAAGTCAGCTCTGAAGCTAGTTGATTGTTAAGTTTATTCTATTATTTATGGGGATTTAAATTCAATACTTAAACCAAAAAGAGTTACATCTACTTAACCGAGTGAAGCAGTGTAGTAGTTAGTACACTGGACTCTCATTCGAGAGAACGACAGTTGAAATCCGCGTCCGTCCATCCAGATTTAGTATTTCCGTGATTGCCTCAAATAACTTATGTATTCCGTCTCTAATGACCTCATTGTCAACGCAAGTCTTTCTTCTGTATCTACACGGTTCAGTCACCTTAATGTGACTACCGCCCTCGTTCGACTTCAGCATGCAATAACCACGCACAGACGGCTGGTGGCAGCACTAACCGTGAAGGGCATATACGACTTGTCGGGGAACGCTGTAAAACAGTGCAGTCGTTGTCGTCATGCGGAAGAGATTTACCTAACGAGCAAAGGGGCATAATCATTGGCTTTTGGTCCAAGCGTGGAAGTATTTCCGAAACGCCTATGTCTGTAAAGTGTATTCGTACACTAATGCATGAGTGGGTGCCATAGTCCAAAGAAATTTCAGTGAGTCGCAAGTCCAGCAGAGGAATACTCAATATGACGTCAGAATGGAATAACAGACACCTCATTTAGGTGGTTATTGCTAACTGTAGGCCTACAACTTGACGTCGCGTGTTAGCAGGATGTTGGAGCACAACTAAAGGTGCACCATTGTGTGCCCTCACCGTCTGATAGCGTTTACTACACACTGGACTGTGAAAACGTATTCGTTGCCACCCCACATCACTGACGTTGGGTTACCATGGGATTGCCTGTGCAATGATGACCACTTACTAAAATTTTTTTTAAAAAAAAGAAATGTTGGCACAAAAATAATGAAATCATACGAGTATGAACTCATATAAGAAATTTCATCGATTTGAATGCTGCATCACACGGTGCTTTTACAAGTATCATACTCTTAGAGTGATATTCTCGCCCATTAAACACATTTATGAAGCTATATTCTAAGAGTAGTACTGTTATCCACATATTACAAACAATATTCAAGATTCCTTTTCTGTGTGTCAGATACTGTTTCCTGCTTGGACTGTCGATTTACGAGGCGTATTCGGAAAGTAAGCTCCGATTAGGTGCGAAATGAAAACCACAGTGCAAATCTGATGGAACGTTGCACAGATGTGTTGGGCAGTGTCTTTATTATGCCTGTCGATCGCTTCAGGTCACTCTTTTCAGTTCAGAGCGCAAAGCGATCAAGTAGACTTGCCTAAAACAAAAGTGTCACCCGCCAAGTAAGTGGGGTCTGATGAGAGATTTCGCCTGAAGCTATGTGGCCCACACAACATAAGTGTCATGCGTTTCTTTCTTCGAGACAGTTTTTAGTCACATTCTGCAGGGGCAATGAAGACGCTCCTGCGGCGTTTTCGATGGGAAGTGTTTGATCATCCACAATACAGCCCTTAATTGGCTCCCTCCGTTGCTCATCTCTGCTCACATGAACCGCTGACTACGAAGACAACATTTTGGTACAAACAACGAAAGGCAGACCAGCGTAGAGCATTGGCGAAAAGCACACGCGGCTGCTTTCTGTGTCGAGGTTACTGAAAAGTTTGTACAACGCCTCGACAAATGTCTAAATCGGAGCGACGACTATTTAGAGAGGTAGCTGGAAGGTATGGGTAACTGTTGCGAAAAATAAATTATTTTCACTGTGGTTTTCATGTCACGAGCGATCGGACCCCACATTCCGAACCGCCCTTGTAGCTAAAGGGGCTTTGTTTTTAAGCCTTAAAATCTTTGGTTTTTTTGTCATTTTACGTGCATTACAATCGTGCTGTTAACTCGCTTCCTAAGAACTTGCAGACCGTCGCTTCATATGAATTAAGGAGTGTGGATGTATTGGACGTAGCGCTGAAGCGTGACAAACCGATGAGAGGAAACATTATGACCAATTACTCTATGACGTGTTGACCCACATTTGGAACACAGTACACTATGTATTTTGCATGGCATAGATTCGACAAGTCTATGGTACGTTTCCGGTGGTAAGCAGCATCAGGTGTCTACGCACAGATCATGCAGTTCCCGTAAATTACGGTTTGCTTTGTGGGCGCGGAGCTGGCGCTCAAAAGCGTCCCTGATATTTTCTATTGGCTTCGTATCAGGCGGATTTGGTGGACAAGAGTTCAACGTAAGTTAATTACTATGCTACTCAAATCAGTCTATCGCGAATCTGGCGTTGTGACGCGGGCAGTTACCCTGCTAGAAGATGCTATCGCTTTCAGGGGAACTTCTAGCATGAGGGGATGCAGGTATTCCTCAATTATGTTCAGTTAGTCCACAGATGTCGTGGTGCCGTCGATTACTACCTCAGGTCCGATGGAAGCCCAGGTGAATATCCCCCATAGCATAACTCCGCCCCCACCGACCTGCATCCGTGGCACGATAAATGTTCCGAGCAGCTGTTCGACGACGTATCCGGATACGACCATCGACATAGTCCAACAAGAAATGTGATTGATCCGACCAGGTGGTATAGTTGTACTGATCCAAGGCCCAGTCTCGATGATCCTGTGCCCACTGGTATCGTAACTGGCAATGTCGTTGAATCAAAGCTGGAACACATAGGCATCGCCTGCTGCGGAGCCTTACGTTCAACAATGTGTGTTCAACTGAGTGCTCCGAAACACTTGTGTTTGCGCCATTATTATACTCTATGGTCCAATCTACCACCAATCACGGCCCATCCCCCTTTACAGAGCGGGAAAGCTGCCGACCTCGACTTTCTGTGATGAGGCGTTGGCGTCCAACGACTAACCGCCTACTCGTGGTGTCACAGATCTTCAGACACTTTTCGTAGATGTTCAAGACATTAGCATGGGAACAGCCGCTCAGCTTTACCATTTCCGAGATGCTTTTTCCCAGGCGTCAGACCATAACAATTTGCCTTTTGTCAGAACTGCCTATGTCAATAGATTTCGCTATTTGTTGCCCTATCTTCGCTAGAATGATTTCCTATTCGCTTCTGTTCGCTTATACAGGGTGTTTGTTATTATAGATACAAACTGAAGGAGCGAGTAGAGGACAATGAAGTAAGCACATAATCTCACGGAAACCAATGGTTTCCCCGATACGACGTGTGCTCTATTGCAGTCACGCTGATGTTACAACGCTGTTAATGTCTAAGGTTGTGCTTGTTTCCAAACACAGCAACTGAATCCTAAATTTCAAACTGTACTCGTTTGATATTACCAACATTCTGGATACCTAAGTACTGGTATGCAGCGTTTCGACAACAAGTGTATCGGTCGTGGCTCGCCAGTATCAGTACCATCGCCTTCAATCCGTTGGACTTTTCTGTATGGATGTCTTTGAAAGCTTTAGTGTCTACCAGTGCTGCTGTTAGTGTTGATGAACTCCGGGAACGGGTTGTGGATGGGTTTCAAAGCATTCGGAACACACCTGAGATTTCTGAACGTGTGTGGCCATCGATGAGGAGACGTGGTGATGCCGGTCTTCACATGAAAGGTGGCTACTTACTTTTAATAATGTGTTTGGCCTGAAATGCATATCTGCAGTTTGGATACTTGGGGACTCAGTTATAAAATGTCAATGTACTCAGTCGTAATAAACACGTGTTCAAAACTTAAGGGCGAAGGTTACTTTCACATGATGAGTCACAGCCAAGAAGAAAAAGCTCGATGAAACTTAGACCCATATGTAAAAAGAACTGTTACAGTATAAACACATCAAAAAAATTTTGCATCACCCCGCTATTGTATCACAGACACAGTCCCTTTGACTGTTCAGAGATGTCACTCAACCCGCCCAAATATGTAAACAACCATGCATGACCAGCGCCTATTAGACGGAGGGGGTTCGACAGCCGATCAGTTCCAGTCATCCCACCAGGAATGAGGTACACGGCTAGTGTTGTCTGTAGTTCAATCATGCCTAGACGGTCAATACCGCGGTTCGATCGCGTCCGCATTGTTACTTTGTGCCAGGAAGGGCTCTCAACAAGGGAAGTGTCCAGGCGTCTCGGAGTGAACCAAAGCGATGTTGTTCGGACATGGAGGAGATACAGAGAGACAGGAACCATCGATGACATGCCTTGCTCAGGCCGCTCAAGGACTACTGCTGCAGTGGATGACCACTACCTACGGATTATGGCTCGGAGGAACCTTGACAGCAACGTCACCATGTTGAATAATGCTTTTCGTGCAGCCACAGGACGTCGTCTTATGGTTCAAACTGTGCGCAATAGGCTGCATGATGCGCAACTTCACTCCAGACGTCCATGGCGAGGTCCATCTTTGCAACCACGACACCATGCAGCGCTGTACAGATGGGCCCAACAACAGGCCGAACGGACCGCTCAGGATTGGCATCACGCCCTCTTCACCGATTACTGTCGCATATGCATTTAGCCAGACAACCGTCGGAGATGTGTTTGGAAGCAAACCGGTCAGGCTGAACGCCTTAGACACACTCTCCATCAATTGCCGCAAGGTGGAGATTCCCTGCTATTTTGAGATGAAATTATGTGGGGTCGATGTACGCCGCTGGTGGTCATCAAAGGCGCCGTAACGGCTGTACGATACATTAATGCCATCCTCCAACCAATGGTGCAACCATATCGGCAGCATGTTGGCAAGGCATTCGTCTTCATGGACGACAATTCACGCCCCCATCATTCACATTTTGTGAATGACTTCCTTCAGGATAACGACATCGCTCAACTAGAGTGGCCAGCATGTTCTCCAGGCATGAATCCTATCGAACATGCCTGGGAAAGATTGAAAAGGGCTGTTTATCGACGATGTGACCCACCCACACTCTGAGGGATCTACGCCGAATCGCCGTTGAGGATTGGGACAATTTGGACCAACAGTGTCTTGATGAACTTGTGGATAGTATGCCATGGCGAATACAGACATGCATCAATGCAAGAGGAAGTGCTACTGGGTATTAGAGGTACTTGTGCTTAGAGCAATCTGGACCACCACCTCTGAAGCTCTCGCTGTACGTTGGTACAATATTCAATGTGTGGTTTCGATGAGCAATAAAAAGGGCGGAAATGATGTTTATGTTGATCTCTATTCCAATATTCTGTACAGGTTTCGGATCTCTCGTAACCGAGTTGTTGCGAAACTTTTTTGATGTGTGTAGTATCGAAGGCAACTGAAAGAATACACAATGAGAAGAACAGAAATGACACTTTAATTCAAAGAGAATAATTACACTGAAGCCACCGCGGTTTGTGATGGTCAAAATGTTCAAATCTGTGAATTGGTTCAGATGACTCTGAGCACTATGGGACTTAACATTTGTGGTCATCAGTCCCCTAGAACTTAGAACTAGTTAAACCTAACTAACCTAAGGACATCACACACACCCATGCCTCAGGCAGGATTCGAACCTGCGACCGTAGCAGTCGCGCGGTTCCGGGCTGTAGCGCCTAGAACCGCTCGGCCACTGCGGCCGGCTGTGTGTGAATTCCTAAGGGAAGAAACTGTCCCTATACTTACTCACTACTTAAACTAACTTATGCTAAGAACAACACACACAGACATGCCCGAGGGAGGACTCGAACCTCCGCCGGGAGGTCGTGATGGTCCGGTGGGCATCAAAAGAAAAAAGGCGGGACGTGCTTCTTATTAGAGTTTGTGATCATCGCGGATGGCATCGCATGCTCTCCAACTTGCTGCCATGCTGGCTGTTGGGTTGGTATGGAGTTCTTGTGGTAGGGTGTTTCTCTCCTCTACCAGCGCGGTTGACAACTTCTGGATGGTCGCTGGTAAATGTGGACGTGTCCCCAACGCATTCCACAAGTGCTTGATGTGACTTAAGTAGGAGCAACGGGTAGATCCTTCCATTCGCCGAGTATCCTCGACTGTTCGACGCGGTCGCGCATTGTCGTCCGTAAAAGCGAACTCAGGGTCCAAGGGTAGAGATAAACTACTCGTTCTTGAAGCTCAAAAAGTGACTTTTCTTTCGAATCCGACACCAACGGCAGGTAGACCGTTGTGCTGGTGTGGTCAAGCGGTTCTAGGCACTTCAGTCTGGAACCGCGCTATCTCTACGGTCGCAGGTTCGAATCCTGCCTCGGGCATGGATGTTTGTGATGTCCTTAGGTTAGTTAGGTTTAAGTAGTTCTAAGTTCTAGGGGACTGATGACCTCCGATGTTAAGTCTCATAGTGCTCAGAGCCATTTTTGAACATATCTCTCCAATACTACACTCCTGGAAATTTACATAAGAACACCGTGAATTCATTGTCCCAGGAAGCGGAAACTTTATTGACACATTCCTGGGGTCAGATACATCACATGATCACACTGACAGAACCACAGGCACATAGACACAGGCAACAGAGCATGCACAATGTCGGCATTAGTACAGTGTATATCCACCTTTCGCAGCAATGCAGCCTGCTATTCTCCCATGGAGACGATCGTAGAGATGCTGGATGTAGTCCTGTGGAACGGCTTGCCATGCTATTTCCATCTGGCGCCTCAGTTGGACCAGCGTTCGTGCTGGACGTGCAGACCGCGTGAGACGACGCTTCATCCAGTCCCAAACATGCTCAATGGGGGACAGATCCGGAGATCTTGCTGGCCAGGGTAGTTGACTTACACCTTCTAGAGCACGTTGGGTGGTACGGGATACATGCGGACGTGCATTGTCCTGTTGGAACAGCAAGTTCCCTTGCCGGTCTAGGAATGGTAGAACGATGGGTTCGATGACGGTTTGGATGTACCGTGTACTATTCAGTGTCCCCTCGACGATCACCAGAGGTGTACGGCCAGTGTAGGAGATCGCTCCCCACACCATGATGCCGGGTGTTGGCCCTGTGTGACTCGGTCGTATGCAGTCCTGATTGTGGCGCTCACCTGCACGGCGCCAAACACGCATACGACCATCATTGGCACCAAGGCAGAAGCGACTCTCATCGCTGAAGACGACACGTCTCCATTCGTCCCTCCATTCACGCCTGTCGCGACACCACTGGAGGCGGGCTGCACGATGTTGGGGCGTGAGCGGAAGACGGCCTAACGGTGTGCGGGACCGTAGCCCAGCTTCATGGAGACGGTTGCGAATGGTCCTCGCCGATACCCCAGGAGCAACAGTGTCCCTAATTTGCTGGGAAGTGGCGGTGCGGTCCCCTACGGCACTGCGTAGGATCCTACGGTCTTGGCGTGCATCCGTGCGTCGGTGCGGTCCGGTCCCAGGTCGACGGGCACGTGCACCTTCCGCCGACCACTGGCGACAACATCGATGTACTTTGGAGACCTCACGCCCCACGTGTTGAGCAATTCGGCGGTACGTCCACCCGGCCTCCCGCATGCCCACTATACGCCCTCGCTCAAAGTCCGTCAACTGCACATACGGTTCACGTCCACGCTGTCGCGGCATGCTACCAGTGTTAAAGACTGCGATGGAGCTCCGTATGCCATGGCAAACTGGCTGACACTGACGGCGGCGGTGCACAAATGCTGCGCAGCTAGCGCCATTCGACGGCCAACACCGCGGTTCCTGGTGTGTCCGCTGTGCCGTGCGTGTGATCATTGCTTGTACAGCCCTCTCGCAGTGTCCGTAGCAAGTATGGTGGGTCTGACACACCGGTGTCAATGTGTTCTTTTTTCCATTTCCAGGAGTGTATAATCCAGTTACGCATTAGACAAAAGATGAAGCAGTAGTCGATCAGTAAGTGAATGTCTTACAGGATGATCGTAACGATAGTTCTGTTTCAGTAATCTGTGGTCCTACCGTTTTATGTTCCAGTAACATTATAGGACTGGACTTGCAAGTTTTCTTAACTCTTGTTACTATTTAGCCCAACTGTACTTCTGATCTACTTCACCAGACTCATAAATGTGAGGAAGGATCCAAATCCTAGCTCTGGTTTTTCCTTGTTTAACTAAAGCAGATTATTTGTGTACAAAATGATATTGTCCGAACAAAATAAGGCAGAAAATTTTATTGTCGGATGATAAAGGTCAAAATTTATCCTGTTCCTTTTGCATTGCTCGTAACTTATGTGAGACACTCATCTTAAGGGCGAATTAGATGAGAAAAGCAGTAACATTTTTTTTTTTTTTTTTAGTAGAAGAGATGATTTTACTTATCATATCGTTCACGTGAGTAAATCGAACAAAATGGTTCAAATATCTGTGAGCACTATGGGACTTAACATCTGAGGTCATCAGTCCCCTAGAACTTAGAACTACTTAAATCTAACTAACCTAAGGACATCACACACACCCATGCCCGAGGCGGGATTCGAACCTGCGACCGTAGCGGTCGCTCGGTTCCAGACTGAAGCGCCTAGAATCGCTCGACCACAACGCCCGGCGAGTAAATCGAACAAGGAAGGTGATAGTGGACTAGAAGGTATGAACTCTCTTAAATCGTGCAGCATGATACGAATTTCATTTCCCAAATTTAAACACTGTTCTAAGATAAGTCGTAAAAATGTTTTCTAAACATATTTTTCTCAGAAGAACAAGAATTTTTAAATACTTCATCATGCAAACTACGCCACCACTAAATTTAAGTGATCTACATCTACATATACATCGTACTCCACAATCCACCTAATGGTGTGTGGCGGAGGGTACTTTCGGTACCACTATCTAATCCCTCCAACCCTGTTCCACTCGCGAATAGTGCGTGGGAAGAATGATTGTCGGTAAGCCTCTGTATTAGATCTAATTTCTTTAACTTTCTCTTCCTGGTCAATATGCGAGATGTATGTGGGGGGAAGTAATATGTTGTCCGACTCCTGGAAAATGCTGTCCCGAAATTTCAATAGTGAACCTCTCCGTGATGCACAACGCCTCTCTTGTAACGTCTGCCAGTGGATTTTATTTCACATCTTTCTAACGCTCTCTCATCAGCTAAACGATCCTGTGACGAAACGCGTCGCTCTTCGTTGGATCTTCTCTGTTATCTCTATTAGTCCTACCTTATACGGATCCCAGATTGATGAACAATACTCAAGAATCGGGCGAACAAGTGCCTTATCAGCAACTTCTTTCGTGGATGTGTTACATTTCCTTAAAATTCTTCCGATGAATCTGAGTCTGTTATCTACTTTTCCCACTATCTCTTTTATGTCGTTATTCCACTTAAGGTCTCTCTGTAGAGTTACGCCTACGTATTTTAAGGCGTACGCTGTCTCCAGCTGTTTCTCATCAATAGTGTGGCTGTACAGTAGTGGATTTCTTTTCCTATGTATGCGCAATATGTTACATATATTTACGTTCAGGTCAACTGCCAGAGCCTGCACCATTCATCAATTCTCTGCAGGTCGTTCTGCAAATTCTTACTATCTTCTGTTGTTGCTACTTTGTTACAGACAACTGCATGTTTTGCGAATAGCCTTAATGAGCACCCGACGCTTTCTACTACATCATTTATACATATTGTAAACAGCAACGGTCCTATCACACTTCCCTGTTGGACTCCGGATATTACCATTTCATCTGTCGATTTTGTTCCGTTAAGAGCGACGTGTTGACTTCTATCTGCAAGAAAGTCTTGAATCCAGTCGCAAGTCTGCTTCGATACTCTGTAATCTCGTTTTTTTCTTCATTAAACGGCGATGCGGGACCGTGTCAAATGTCTTACCGAAATCAACGAAAATGGCATCAACCTGAGCGTCGTTTTTCACTGCGCTGTGGATCTCATGGACGAACAGAGCGAGCTGAGTTTCGCAAGATCTCTGTTTGCGAAATCCTTGTTTATTTCTATAGAGGAGATGTTCATTTTCCAAAAACGTCATAACTCTGGAGCATAAAACATGCTCCAAAATTCTACAATAGACTGACGTCAACGATACAGGTCTATAATTGTGTGGATCTGTCTTACGGCCTTTCTTAAAAACGGGAATGACCTGCGTTATGTACCTTACGTTGCTCAAGCGATCTAAGACAAATTACTGCTTGGAAGGGAGCAAGTTCTTTCGCATAATCTTTATAGAATGTTATAGTTATCTCACCTGGTCCTGACAACTTTCCAGTAGTCAAATGGCTCTGAGCACTATGGGGCTTAACATCTATGGTCATCAGTCCCCTAGAACTTAGAACTACTTAAACCTAACTAACCTAAGGACATCACACAACACCCAGTCATCACGAGGCAGAGAAAATCCCTGACCCCGCCGGGAATCGAACCCGGGAACCCGGGCGTGGGAAGCGAGAACGCTACCGCACGACCACGAGCTGCGGACAACTTTCCACTTCTCAGCGATTGTAGCTGCTCTTTAATTCCGCGATCGGTTATCTCAATATATGCCATTTCAACATTCGTACGACGATTGAAAGGAGGGAATTGTTACGATCTTCCGCGGTGAAACAACTTCGGAAGACCGAATTCAGTATATCGTCCTTCTCTCTGTTATCTTCCGTTTCGGTGCCGGTGTTCTCACTGAGAGAATGAATAGATGATTTTGAACCACTTACTGTTTTTACATACGACCAAAATCTCTTAGGGTTTTTTCTCAGGTCGGTTGGCAACGACTTACTTTCAAAATCATTGAAAGCTTCTCTCATTGCTCTCCTTACGGTCATTTGCGCTTCGTTCAGATTTTGTTCGTCAGCTAGGTTTTACTTCTCTTGAATCTGCGATGAAGTATTCTTTGTTTACGTAGCACTTTTCTAACACAGCTATTAAACCATGGTGGATCTTTCCCATCCCTTAAAACCTTACTCGGAACGTACTTGTCTAGGGCATATTCAACGATGCCTTTGATTTTTTCAACTTGTTCAAAAATTCAAATGGTTCTGAGCACTATGGGACTTAACTTCTCAGGTCATCAGTACCCTAGAACTTAGAACTATTTAAACCTAACTAACCTAAGGCCATCACACACACCCATGCCCGAGGCAGGATTCGAACTTGCGACCGTAGCGGTCGCGCGGTTCCAGACTGTAGCGCCTATAACCTCTCGGCCACCACGGCCGGCTTTCAATTTGTTCTCCACATCTTCGTCTTCATCACCGAATATTTTTTGCTGACTAATGAGATATTCTGAAATCTGTATCCTGTCACCCTTGCTGAACAAATATATCTTCCTACCTTTCTTAACATTCCTTGTAGGACCCGTCATAAAAGATGCTGTCACAGCCTTATGATCACTGAGACCTTCCTCTGCGTTAACTGAGTCGATAAGTTCATGTCTGTTTGTTGCCAGGAGGTCTAAGACGTTACCCTCACGAGTTGGTTCTCTAACTATCTGCTCAAGGTAATTTTCGGACAAGATATCCAGAACCATGCCACACAAATCCCTGTCCCTGGCACCAGTTTTGATGGCATAACTCTCCCAATATATACCTGGCACGTTGAAGTCACCCCCTATTACAACGACATGATCAGGAAAATTACTAATGATATTCTGCAAGTTCTGTCTGAAGCGCTTTACAACTACAGATCCTGACCCAGGTGAACTATAAAAGCATCCGATCATCATTTTTGACCTTTTTTGATACTCAATTTCACCCAGATTAATTCACATTCGGAAGCCGTAATAACGTCGCTAGATTTTATCGAATTTTTTACTGCAATAAACACGCCGCCACCATTGGCGACTAACCTATCCTTACGATAAATATTCCAATCTGAAATTAGGATTTCGTTGTCATTGACGTCTGGTTTCAACCAGCTTTCTGTTCCCAATATTATCTGTGCCTAATAACCTTCAGTAAGCGATACTAATTCTGGGACCTTTCCTTGAATGCTATCAGTTTACTAAATTCATATTAATCTTTTCTATCTCTAATCTGCGACGACCAAGATTCTCTGAGGTCACTGTGCTTGATTTAACAGGCAAATCGTCCTTAATCCCAAGGGAGGGGCCCTCTAACCTAAAAAAAGTCCCATGTGCACGCCACACGTACTCCGCTACCCTAGTAGCCGCTTCCTGCGTGTAGCGCACGCCTGACCTATTAAGGGGAACCCTGCAGTTCTGCACCCGATAGCGAAGGTCGAAAAATTCGCATCTGACACCGTTGCAGAGTCGTCTGAGCCTCTGGTTTATACCTTCCTCTGCTCCAAACCAGAAGACCGCGATCAACCCTGGGTACGATTCTACAAATAGGCAGCTTAGCTTGCACCCGGCGTGCGTTGCTAGTTACCTTCACCAAATCAGCCAGCTGCCGAAAGAAGCCGAAGATGGCCTCAGAACCCAAGCGGCAGGCGCCATTCGTGCCGACATGTGCCACTACATGCAGCCGGTTGTACACAGTGTGCTCGATAGCAGGGCCTCTTCACGGATGAGACCTCCCGACAAACATACCGAAAGCACACTGGAATTCTGTCCCGGCTTGCCTACTATCTCCCTGAGGGGCTCCATCACGCGCCTAATATTGGAGCTTCCAATGACAAGCATACCCACCCAACCTCTGGACTGGGCAGGAAAA
The DNA here is from genome assembly GCF_023897955.1 of Schistocerca gregaria. Classification (NCBI taxonomy): domain Eukaryota; kingdom Metazoa; phylum Arthropoda; class Insecta; order Orthoptera; family Acrididae; genus Schistocerca; species Schistocerca gregaria. The sequence continues at coordinate 599,429,889 of NC_064931.1, read as the reverse complement.
TCGACCGCTGGCCCAACAGGAGAGGCATTCCGTGCTGGCTCAGAGTTATCATCAACACTGGGAAGCACCTCGTACCTGTTGCTAAGACGTAGGGAGCCAGCCGCACGGCCTGCTCTCTCTTTCACCTTCAGCCCAGTGACACGCTAACCCACACTGCCTACCACCCACTCTGGAGTGAGGACGGGCCCGTCAGATGTTGCGTATCAGAAGCCGCAGTGACGTCCGGGTCACCAGGGGATTCCACACCAAAGGTGTCGCAGGTCTCGCCTCTGGCGCCCAGACGTCACCGCGTCTTTCAGCATTAGCTAAAAGCTTATCGACGTTAGCCAACGCAGCTTCCAGCTATTTACGGACAGCAGCCAACTCTCCTTGTGTCCGCTCACAACAAATACAGTCCCTAGCCATATCGTATTGTGCATAAAATAGATATGAGGTCTCAAATGGCTCTACTGAGTTTTAACTGTGTAGAAAATATACCAAAGGAGAATAAACTAACACTAAAAATTGCTGTGCAGATTTGTCACTGTACTCTTAGACCTCAAGCTATTAAACAGAAATAAATTTCTCTACTGAAGTAACCTTGTTTACCGAAAAGTTATTGCACGAGATAAATATTCAAACTAGAATGCACTGATCTATACTGTATGCTGTTTACTAGCACAAAATTAAAACTTATTGGTGTGACGAAGTTTCTGGCGACGGGAAGTCTTACACTAGGAAGCCGCCCTACACAAAAATACTCACAAGAGTTGCGCAAAAACAAAAACTACGATTAATTTTCTAACCACTAGTCTACACAGTAAAATAGACACGTATAGCCCACTTCTTTGCAGAAGCACGTGAAGAAAAAGACTAAATTAATTTACTGTTTATCAGACAACTGCTGCTACTGGAGGCGCTGCTGCGCTTCCTCTCGGCTCGGCGGCTGCTGCTGCTACATTTCGCCCTTCCACGTACAGTTACTCTGAGATATTTTATTTTTCTTCAATTTTCGTTAAAACTATGTGTCAAAACAACGTCACGAAATGTAAGCCGGCTGACTCTAGTTGCAGCTCATTAATAACTTATTAGAATCCATTTTCTTGATGATAAGAATGAACCGTTTCGTATAATTACATTTATGTGAATTTTTATGAGAATATATTTCTTCCTCCTATTTCTGTCTATACTGAATATTGAACTAAACTCACAGTGCCTATCATACTATTCTTCTTATTTTTATTTGTTTCTACTGCTTGTTTACTGTTAAAGAAAAAGAGCTATAGATTCCCACTGTTTCAAACTATTTGACTAATTTTACAGTTATCTTTATCACCTACTGTTACAACAGAATATACTACCAAGACAATAACAAACAATCCAACTATTACAGCTATCAGACGTTCATGTTACTATTATCACCACCTCGATTCTTTTTCAGTAACTACAACTGAAACTTACGTCACTCCTACTAATACTGATATTAAACTTCTACTATGATTACTTATGGCAACGTTAGGATTATTGACTCCAAGAAAACATTGAGGTAGTATACTGTACTGTTTTGTGTACCGTTACTGTTTCTCTTCGCTGTAGTTTGATATGGAGACACGCACACGCACACACACACACACACACACACACACACACACACACACACACACACACACACACTTTACTGTTATCGTAATGTACCTAGTTTCTCCTTAAGTACCGTACGAAATCGGCTACATTGCCGGGTCCACCAATATCTTATAGCCTCTAGACAGCGTGGAGACAAATCAGAGCCCATCACTTACCTTCAACTGATTCTTGTCTTCCTCCTTAGGTACGCCCGTGGCCACCTCTCTTCACTCTACCGTTACTGAGCCATGCCTTTGTGTAGCTATCGGATTTCGTTCTCGTTCCCTAGGGTCGTCTACAGGCCTTACTCGCCATTACTGTGATTTCTGGTAACTATAGTTGGGTCTTACATTTTCAGAGACAGCAACAAATACAATATTTACGGTATAAAAGTCCTCTTTTACTCTAACTGCGTTTTAAACTATTTTACCTCTTAAAAGATGCCTAGGAGTTCATCCTATATCTCCAGTTAGAGGACGCTTCTGCAGTACAGATATTTCTCTTGATGACTCACGACAGTGTACTGAACAACGTTACATCGGTATTTACTTCATTTGCACATTATTAGTTATAAAGTGTAGTATGTTTTTAGTTCGGTTGGTTCCTACAAGTACACGTGGCATGAGGAAAGCATTAATTTTTATTTTCCAATGGGCAGAAGATCAGGTAATGAAGTGTGGACACATGGACGGAAAACGGATAATCTATACTGACAGATGTAGTCCACTTCTTGGTACACTTACAACCGCGCAGAAAACATCAGGTAGTAAATTATGTGATGTGTTATAAACGAGAGGCTTCAAATAATTCATTTTCAGCCAAGTAGGGGACTCGTCCATTGTCTTTCTGGGCACTGGCTGTATATTATATACAGAGTGTTAAAGGTATTGGAAAGGCATTGTGTTCATTGATACCTTAATCTGTACCCATCTCTGCGTCTGATAGTCTTCCCACAAACATATCACATAATTTACTACCTGATGTTTTTTGCTCTGTCGTAACTCCATCACGAAGTGGACTACGTCTGTCAGTGTAGACTAACCAGTTTGCATAGATGGATCTACACTTTAACAGCTGACCTGCTGCCCTGGGGAAAAGTAAACATTTATGCCTTCTTTGTGCTATGCATATTTGGAGGTACTAACCTATGTGAAAACATACTAATCGTAATAGCTACAATTATTAGTGTGCGAATGAAGTAAATTCTGATGTAATGTTGTTCAAAATGCTGTCCTCAGTCATAGATAGAAATATCTGCACCTATACTACTAACGCCCTTTATGTGCAGTGCGTATTATCGCAAAGAAATGTGTCATCTTCCGAAAGTCTGAGATAACATGAAATATTAACGACTAATTCACATATAGACACGTCTGTTTCTCTAACATGCACTGTACGACGTGGCGAAGTGCATTTACCACTAGATTTGTATACGTGTTTACTACCATATCTCAAAACTTTTTAAGACGGATGACAGGATGGACCTTTCGAAACGGCATCCGATATCCTATCATAATCCCTGTCCAGTCCGAGCACGTAATTTGTATCCGAATACCTCCAGTTCTCTATCATGCGCTAAGTCACCTGTGGCATTACCTCTGAAACTGAAGATGACTCTCCTGGCTGTGTTCTCTCCAATTCAAGAAATCTTCTACCCAATAGCACGTTCGGTTATATATCCAAAATTAGTGTACAGTCATGAGATATTGATTTAGGAACACATATTCAGCAACTTGTCCACCACCGTAGCTGAGCGATCAGCTTGGCTGACTGCAATTTGAGGGATCCGGGTTTAATTTCAGCTACTGCCAGGGATGTTTCCTTGGTGGGAGGACCGGAAGGTGGTACTCTCAGCCTTGTGATGCCACCTGAGGAGCTACTTGACCGTGGAGGAGCGGCACCACGACTGCTAACTCGACAACGGCCAGTAGTGTGGTGTGCTAACTCCCGCTCCTCAATTTAGAACTCTTACCAGGCAGGATTAATAAAGGAGACAGAAAAGGGAAGAAGTTTGAAAGAGATCAAGACGTACGAATGCAGGCTTACCGCCAGTTGTTTTGTCATACTCCACTCACCAGTGGAACAGCAATGCAGGGAAATTATAGTCTGATGCAGACTGTGTTTCTTTCCAACTAGGGTGAGGGGAACAGTAGCACAGCCATAGACAATATTTTAATTCATTCTTCATTACTAGATGGGTATGCTGTTAGTAAAAGGCATCATGGTCTTTCAGACCATGATGCGCTAATTTTAACACTAAAAGGCTTTTGTACTCAAACAAATGTCACAAATAATTGCAAACTATGTAGGAAAGTGAATCCAACAGCAATAGAGAGTTTTTTAAACCTTGTCAAGGAACGAGATTGATAGGATGTTTATAGTGTCGATAATATACATGATAGATATAATGCTTTCCATAACATATTTCTCATGCTCTTTGAAAGTTGCTTTCCATTAGAACGTTCTAACCGGGGTACTAACAGTAATAGGCAGCCCGGATGGCTGACTAGTGGGATAAGGATATCATGTAGAACAAAGCGGGAAATATGTCAAAATGTTAGTAGTCACAATCAAGCTACATTAGTTCATTAAAAACAGAATTGTAAGGTGCTTCAAAATGTTATTAGGAAGGCAAAGACTATGTGGTATACAAATAGACTAATTCACAGGATAAAATTAAAACCACTGGTCAGTTGTGAAGAAAGTGTCTGGTCAGCAGCACAAGGTCGACGATATAAAGTCAGTTCGTAGAAAAAATATTTCCGTTACTGATAAATCAGATATATGTACAGTATTAAACAATCATTTTCTGAGCATTGCTGGTGAATTAAATAAAAAATTAGTTTTTACAGGGAATTATATAACTTTCTTGGCAAATGCCTTTCCAAGACTGATGTCGGAAATACTCCTTTGCGATTAAGACGAGGGGGAGACTGAGTCAATAATGAAATCACTGATGACTAAGGACTCTCATGGATATGATGGAGTGCCTATCAGAATATTAAAGTACTGTTCAAAAAATGGTTCAAATGGCTCTGAGCAATATTGGACTGAGGTCATCAAGAACGTAGAACTACTTAAACCTAACTAACCTAAAGACATCACACACATCCATGCCCGAGGCAGGATTCGAACCTGCGACCGTAGCGGTCGCGCGGTTTCAGACTGAAGCGCCTAGAACCGCTCGGCCACACCGGCCGGCTAAAGTACTGTGCTGCACATGTTAGCCCTGTGTTTAGCCGTATTTGTAATTTTTCGTTTAGTAATCGTCAGTTTCCAGAACGATTGAAGTACTCAGTAGTAAAGCCGCTTTAAAAAAAAGGGAGAAAGAGCAATGTAGACCATTTTAGACCTATTTCTATGCCATCAGGGTCTTATAATGCCACGTCTATGTAAATCTAACTCACTTTTTTGATCACTGAACTAACATCGTTTATCTTCTTAACCCGAGAGTTTCATTTCGGTTCCTCCACCCTTTCTGGGTGCTTCTTTTCTTTGTCAGGCAGTGTATATTTTAGTTCCGTCTCCACATAGTTTTCTACACTTTAGGTTTGACTAATCCTGGAGACCTATTTTCACTTGTACTAATTAAGTATACCTTTTAGCATTAATTGAATTCTCCATCTGCACTTATTTACAAAAAAGCAATATGTAAAAGGCTCATATTTCTTGACCGTAAGACCGGATCTATCGGACTTACTATCATCAATCACTAAATGGTGGTTCTACTCACAAGTAGATTTTTTAAAAATTATGATACCAGATCTTTCAGAGAAGAATTCAACACGATCTGCAGCTGGCTACAATAGGCCCTGTAGCCAAGACGTAGGATAGGATGAGTGTCGTTTAGGTAAAAATCGAAATAAATAAGTGGACGAATAAGTAAAAAATGCTAAGATCATGTTTTTTTTCAATTTATTGTTGCCAAAGCCCTACATCCGTGGAAAAATTTTAGATTGCACGGGAAAAGCGGGATTATTGTGGGTTAACGACGTGACAGCAACGAGGTGACACTACACGAACACGGATTCGACAGTAATGAGAGGAAACTATCCTCACATTAGCCTTAAGTGGTTTAATTAAATTACAGGAAACCAAAATTTGGAGAGGTGAGTAACGCTTTGAACCTCGCTCCTACCGGATACGTGTCCAGTATGTTAACGTCAGCCCACTATGTTTCAAGTTCCCACTACTATGGGTGATAATATTTGTATGAAGGATGCATTAATAATTATTACACACAATTACTATCTAACCATATGTGACTGTACAGTCTATTTATTTATCAAGATAACATGCTGTAAATGTAAAAGAACGAATAAATACGCTGGCCGTCGTGACCGAGCGTTATTAGGCGCTTCAGTCTGGAATTGCGCGACCGTTACGGTCGCAAGTTCGAATCCTGCCTCGGGCATGGATATGTGTGTTGTCCTTAGGTTAATTAGGTTTAAGTAGTTCACGGGGACTGATGACGTCACATGTTAAGTCCCATAGTACTCAGAGTCATTTGAACCATTTCGAAATAAATAAAACTTGTATGATAACTGAAACTGAATTGCATCATCGTATACCTCGAGCTCGAACTATAAGAACAAAATATTTCCACAAAACGTTAACTTCTCCTTAGTTGCGCCTATGATCAGCAACACCACTTCCTGCAGACAATGAGGCCACGTGTTTCATGTCACGGGCTCTGTGAACTAGTAAGTCTCGTCCACGTGTCATTCTTTAGCTGTACAATATAATACAAAGAGTCGTTCTCATTGAGGATTATCTGCGACTGAAAGAGCGTCTGCCTAGTGACAAACCAAAACAGTGAGGGTGAGAAATGAAATGATGGTATTGCATTATTGCCAGGGAGACATCGTCTGTGGTTGTTCATCCACATGATGCGAGGCTTCCTATTTAAAGCCGCTTTTAAACAATCGACTTTCTTGTCTTAGTTGTGTACTCGACACAAGTGAGTCTACACCAGCGCCCCTGGAGTTTTGTTACTGTACATCTAAATCAACATCTACACTACTGGCCATTAAAATTGCTATACCAAGAAGAAATGCAGATAATAAACGGGTATTCATTGGACAAATATATTATACTAGAACTTATATGTGATTACATTTTCACGCAGTTCGGGTGCATAGATCCTGAGAAATCAGTACCCACAACAACCACCTCTGGCCGTAATAACGGCCTTGATACGCCTGGGCATTGAGTCAAACAGAGCTTGGATGGCGTGCACAGGTACAGCTGCCCGTGCAGCGTCAACACGATACCACAGTTCATCAAGAGTAGTGACTGGCGTATTGTGACGAGCCAGTTGCTCGGCCACCATTGACCAGACGTTTTCAGTTGGTGAGAGGTCTGGAGAATGTGCTGGCCAGCGCAGCAGTCGAACATTTTCTGTATCCAGAAAGGCCCGTACAGGACCTGCAACATGCGGTCGTGCATTATCCTGCTGAAATGTAGGGTTTCGCATGGACCGAATGAAGGGTAGAGCCACGGGTCGTAACACATCTGAAATGTAACGTCCACTGTTCAAAGTGCCGTCAGTGCGAACAAGAGGTGGCCGAGACGTGTAACCTAGGGCACCCCATACCATCGCTCCGGGTGATACGCCAGTATGACGATGACGAATGTGCGTTCACCGCGATGTCGTCCAACACGGATGCGACCATCATCATGCTGTAAACAGAACCTGGATTCATCCGAAAAAATGACGTTTTGATTTTCGTGCACCCAGGTTCGTCGTTGAGTACACCATCGCAGGCGCTCCTGTCTGTGATGCAGCGGCAAGGGTAACCGTAGCCATAGTCTCCGAGCTGATAGTCCATGCTGCTGCAAACGTCGTCGAACTGTTCGTGCAGATGGTTGTTGTCTTGCAAACGCTCCCATCTGTTGACTCGGCGATCGAGACGTGGGTGCCCTATCCGTTCAGCCATGCTGATAAGATGCCTGTCATGTCGACTGCTAGTGATACGAGGCCGTTGGGATCCAGCAAGGCGTTCCGTATTACCCTCCTGAACCTACCGATTCCATATTCTCCTAACAGTTATTGGATCTCGACCAACGTGAGCAGCAGTGTCGCGATACGATAAACCGCAATCGCGATAGGCTACAATCCGACCTTTAACAAAGTCGGAAACGTGATGGTACGCATTTCTCCTCCTTACACGAGGCATCACAACAACGTTTCACCAAGCAACGCCGGTCAACTGCTGTTTGTGTATGAGAAATCGGTTGGAAACTTTCCTCATGTCAGCTCGTTGTAGGTGTCACCACCGGTGCCAACCTTGTGTGAATGCTCTGAAAGTCTAATCATTTGCATATCACAGTATCTTCTTCCTATCGGTTAAATTTCGCGTCTGTAGTACGTCATCTTCGTGGAGTAGCAATTTTAATGGTCAGTAGTGTATTTAAAGCCGTTTTTACACAATCGACTTTCTTGTCTCAATTGTTTACTCGAGAAAAGTGAGTCTACACCAGCGCCCCTGGTGTTTAGTTACTGTGCATCTAAATCAGCATCTACATAGATACTCCGCTAGCTATCGTACGGTGTGTAGCGAAATTCCTTTCCTGTTCTACCCGCAAACAGAGCGCGTAAAGTCGCTAGTGTAAAACGGGCTTACGCCACTTCGGTGACTTGGGCGTCGAAGAGAGCCAGAAGAAATAGATGAAGAAGTTGGTAGGTCATAGATAAGGAAAGAGACAGCTACATCATAATCCAAAAGAGAGTGAGAGAGACAGCACTGGGGAAAGAAAAACTGATGAACAAGAGACGATGGATACTGCAGAAAAATATGTTTATAAGAAAAATAGCTTATTATGATAGCTACCATACCTATAGAGTACAGAACTACATTAGTTATATACATATTACATTTAAAAACAGCTTATATAACGACGAATACCGTTCAGAATGTTTCATAAGCTCTAAGAGTTCAGCTGTATACAGCAACCAGTTACTGCTCGGAGTTATCTTCCAGCATTCGTGCTGTAGCGGCTGACTCTTGTAAAATATTTGTACGTACTTAGCAACAGACGCTACGCTCTGCAGTGATAAGCAGCGAAAAACACACAGGCGTTTATGCGCTGCTCTACAGCTCGTCTCTTTTTCACCTTGTCGAGTGACATCGAGAGGTGTAAAAAGTAAATTAATTTTTCTGCTGATAAACGTGCTTGAAAACACTACGTCCGTACTAAAATAAGTAAATGATTCGCGTGCCACGTTGTTCGTTACAAACAGGGTGACATACTGTACAGCTGGACAATGAAATAGTAAATTTCATAAAATACATACTTCTTTCATGATTCCTGCAGATTTTCATACAAGCACCTCTCTGAGCGCGATTTTTAATATAAACGGACCAGGACGATAGCGAACAGAGGTAGAAATACTATCTGTATAAAAAGCAGGAACAACTGACGTTAATAATACAATAGAGATGGTGATTCATTCTGTTTATCTTTCAATTAGACTAATTGCATGTTACCACTAACCAACTAACGGTATACGCTATACTACGTAACAAAGTTTTGTTTGAGTGATTTTTTTGCAAGTTGTCAACCCTATTGGTCCCATTACTTACGAAAAACTCCGACATTGAAAAATGAGGGGAAATTTTTTAGATTGTAGGATACGTTTCTAACTAAGCAAGTAAAAATGGGAGCACAATGTCTCATAAAAGAATATGCATTGGTTAAGGAAAATAATGTATTAAATAAGGGCGTTCAGAAGTTTCTCTACGCTTCTACTCTGAAACTAATGGAGAAATCGGCCTTGAGAGTGAAAATGTTACAAAAAATTAATATTTAGTCCCTTAAATATACATTTTTCTCTCCTCTTTTCTATTCGATCAGCAGTCACTAGGAGGAATCATCAATCATTCTTTCCATGCATTAACCGTGGTATCTACTTTTGAATTCGCTTATGTTTTGGTGGAAGGTTTCAGCCTATTTCTCTGAGTATGCACCCGAATTCGAAAGGAAAAAAAAGAAGGTTGATTTCAACGTCCCGTCGACATCGAGGTCATTAGAGACGGAGCACAAGGTCGGATTGTATCACGGATGGAGAAGGCAATCGGCCATGCCCTTTCAAAGGAACCATCTTAGCATTTTCCTGGAGCTATTTAAGGAAATCATGGATGGCTGGAAACGAGTTTGAATCGTCGTCCTCCCGAAAGGGAGTTCAGTGTGCTAACCTTTAAGCCACATCGCTCGGCGCCCGAATTCGACTCGAACACACTTAGGTATGACTGAAGAACATACAACTTGAGTGATACTAGGAACAGTGAGACGTTTGTTACTATTAAAAAGATGAACTTTCTTCAAACGCTTATAGGAGCTCTCTATTAGAGATCACATGTTGTTTGGATTGCAGGGAAACTTCATTTCTTCAAGTAAGCCCTGAAAATTATGGTACTGCCGCAGTTCATCTCTAAGCGTGAAGTACTGAGAAAGGGACTGATTGCGTTATCTTTGCTTACAGATCTAATAATTATTTAAAACTAATATATAATTGCAATTCATAATTTGAGAAATTAAGGCATTTTATGACATTTCAGAAAGTGGTCTATCTTCCTTTAAAAACGACATTACTTATAGAGGCCGATATTCTTACTGCTGATGAAGAGCAATTAGTCGCTAGTTACCATTTAAAAAATAATATGAATAACGAGGATATAAAGATAATAGAAATCAAGCGAAAATCGAAAAGAATTTACTAATGCATGCTGGTAGGTCAGAGAAGATGTGAATATGGAAAGGATTATAATCGTAACAAATGAAAAGGCCTAAAGAACAAAAGGATCATATCAAATAAAAATTTGTAGTTCATATGAAGCACTACTCTGTTAATGTGCTCCAGCATTCGTGACGAATTTTAGTTCTGGAGAAACCACTAACGGCTGAACTTTTTGACAACCAAAATAATACATTTGGAAAGAAAAACGTGATAAATTTTATTTCAATCGGCATGCTGACGTAAAAAAGCCTTAGCGAAATGTGCGAAATAGTTTCACGGTTGAAATTCTGCTATGGCTGTTTGAAAAATGAACGTCTAATTGGAAGTATGATAGTTATAAGCGAAGGACATAAGAAGAGGAAACGCTAATAACAGGAAGTTGGATTGGTGAACGTATACATTTTCAGACAACAACTGCTAGTTGAACAAACCACGGAAAGTGAAATATGTTTAATAAATAATCGACTCTCTATGCTGTATTTTAATTAATTACTTCTGTTAGCTATTTGGGAAATAGAAGACGTGTTACCATTAAATTTTCGAAGACAGAGTGTCGATTGTTTTCATACATGTGTTAGATAATAAAATATACAGTTAGGCCTACGTATTTCAATGCATTTTGTTTAGTTACATGTGTTATCTTATTGATGGTGATGCAGGAATATCTCATTGTTAAGTCCACAATGTCCAAAAGTACACTGTTGGTGTAGTTGTACGAAATTTTACACTTAAGATAATAGCACACTTGGTATGTATAAAACACATTATAACTCAGTTTCATCATCGAGTGATTCCTAATCCGTTACTCTTCGAATAATATATTGCTGAAGATAAAAATTACACTGACAGTACACTAACTCTATCCACTGCATTTGCTTATGCTATAGATAACTTTGTGAAAACAAAAGCTTAAATGTACTCCCATGAAAAAGTTCTTCGGTGAAGTGGAAAAATTTCCATTGCTGACACATATTGACGCAACGGGGCATGTTTCCTTTTGACAGAGGATCTTCACAGGGAGAATAAATTTAGAAAAACTCTCGTCTGATTACTGCACACGAATTAAACATTTGCAGACGAGAAGCATGGGTTAAGGGCCATTAAATTTCCCTTGCAGCTTTAAATTGAATGGGAGCACGCCCACAGCGTTGATATTACGTCCGCTTGCTTGGAAGTTACTACCTGCCAACGTGTCTGAGCCCTCAAAACATGACACAGCTGATCAGGTAAGACTCACCTCCCTTTGCCTGGTGTGGAGCCCCTGCGCTAGTGCTCCCTCGCAGACATCTGACACGCTTTGCAGCGTCTGAAACTGTTTACGACACTCGGGAGAGGGGCCCGCCGGGTCGTATCTAGGGTCATGTCCTGATAACCGCAAAACTCTTCCAGCTTCCAAGAATGACCTCAAACAACGCATAGGCTGTTTTTGCAGAACACTTGCCGTACTTTTGTTCACACCTGGATTTCACGCTTTCTAAGATTATATTTTCGAAGTAGCGCATGTAGTTGTATGTAACCTAGAACGTAAGCAAAATAGTGGACCGGGAGCTTAGTAAGGAGTTTTGTTGGTAACAGTATCACTACAGTCATTAAAAATTAGATGGGAAATGTTATTTTTCTAAAAATCGCTATTAAATAATATTAGAGTATAATAATTACAATAAATAAAGAAAAAATTACATTGTCTCGTAACCTCTAGGTAACGGACCATACTGCATACAAGCAATAAATAAGGATAGTCATATTACATACAAACTAACTAAAACTTAGATTACTACAGCGACCATTCAAACAAGACCGTTAAAGTGCAGAATCAGAGCTCTTTTTAATTAACTACTGCATAACCATTAAATAGAATGTTACCGTAAAGAAATTTCCAAAGATTCTCGAAACATTCTTTAAATTTTTTTAAGTAAATGACAATTCTTCAAGGCCTCTTAAGCTGTATACAGATTCCTTTATCAGGCACCACAACCGGTTTCACACCATTATAAGTGCATCTTCAGATGATAATAACTTTTCCTTCATAATGCTAGAGAGAATGTACGATGCCCTAACGTTAAAGTTGTAAACTGATTAATTGTGTAACCTCTTAAAAGGCTGAACTAGGAATTTACAAACCATTAGGAGAACATAGAAAACGTCAAAACGTATGATCCAGTAAAACACCAAAGCTGTGTTATAATAGACTCAATGTCTAAAATATTTGCCTCCCTGTTAAGCGTCGTCCTAAAATGCAATCTACATTAATAGAGGAGTGCAGTTAGCACATACAAGATCTCCGTCAGGTGGATAAAACAGTAGTTCATGTAGGTCACCAGTAATACTGTCCTTGGACAGTTGTGAACGAGCAATGAAAGTTTACAGTTGTCAGCCCCACACAAGATGAAATCTCAATAGCCTGGTGCAAGAACTTATCACTCGATGATCACTTTAAACTGCCATAGCACCTTCATCATTTCCCAAGCAGAGTTTTGTTGTTGACTTACATGAACTATGGTTCTATCCACCTGGCGGAGATCTTGTATGTGCTAACTGCGCTTCTCTTTCAACGTGGTCTACATTTTACTGTGACGTTTAATAAGGAGTCAGATTTTTTTAGACTTTGTGTCTATTGTAACACAGCTTTGGTATTTTATTGGGGCGTGGGTTTTGACGGTTTCGACGTTCACCTTATGGTTTATAAATTCCAAGTGTAGCCTTTAGGTGGTCAGCCGTTTAAGAGGTTACGCAGTTAATCGGTTTGCAGCTAGAACGTTAGGACATCGTACATTCTTTCTAGCCTTATGAAGTGAAAAATTATTATCAACCTAAGATGCACCTATAATCGTGTAAAACTGGTTCTGTTGCCTCATAAAGGAGCTAATGCTAATGCTTCCTTGAAGAATTTTCATTCATTTAAAAAAAATTAAAGGATTTTTTAAAGATTATTCAGGAGAACTTTTCGAATTTTTTTACAGTGACAATGTACTAACTAAACTGTGATTGCCCTAAGTACAAAATAGTCTGAATTAAATAGAGTCTGTGTTACCCACCTATCAAAGTAGTGAATCGATCCTTTTAGGTTTCCTGCAATGATTTTATCTGGTAAACCATGAGCTTTTGTAGCTGAGAAAATATTTTCGCTATCATTAAGGAACTGCCCACCTTGACTAAATATTTTTATCAACTCTTCAGTAGATGAAAACGCACATTTACTGAAATTTATAGCCAAACGTGCAGTGCAGTTATCTGTTTACAACTCTTCGTGGATATTTCGCATCTGACATAGATCCATCGGGGATCTTAACTCGGTAGTCAGGCACTACTTTGCGCCCATGTAGCTCAAAAGCCCGTCCGTCTCTACCGTTTTAAGTTTCCTAAGATTTCCCTAAGTCACTTTAGGCGAATCCCGGAATAGCCCTGATAGGCGAATCCCGAAATATCCCTGATAGGCCGATTATGCAGCTGAAGTAGTGCTTCGTTTCTAATGAGGTTGACGTCGAGGAGACGTTAAATTATAATGGCCTTCTTAGGAAAAAGAACATTTATCACAGTATTGTGTTCTGTGCGAGTCATTAGCGGACAAGATAAATGGCAGCATATTTCTTTCGAAACAAATTCTTGATCATATCAAATATAAATGCGTCTACGGAGTAAAGAACAAGGGTTCTTGTGCGTGGTGAACCTCACTACGTGACGAGGGATTCAGATGGAAGTGTGTGGCAAATTCCATTTATTTCGTTGTTTTAGGGCTACAGTGAAATTTGATAGAGGTAGTGTCATTGCTCGGAGCAGCTACTCCCGGTTTGAGCGTAGATCCTTAATTTTTGGTCGATGGTAAAATGAACACACAAGTGCTTGTGACAATATTTAAGGCAATAATGTGGGACGCACACTGTGGCAACGCTGTGGGATCTGATTTCCTCAACTCCAAGGAACGACCAAAGTGTGTTACATACGCGGGATGAATTAGAGCGTCGGCTGCGATACAGATAAATTCATATGAAAATACAGCAACAATTATTTCAGCGTGTTCCAAGAAGACTAGAGACAAACTTCACCTTCGGTATATTAGAACCTAGCGAAATTCTTTCCCTGAAGCCTGAGCACAGTATTAATTAGAGAAGAAGGTTCTACAATTAAATGTGAAATAATTGACGCCTTTAGAAGAACAGCAGTAACTATCTGAGAACAACTGATCACGTATTACATATAATGACTCAGCTACCAGTATGTAAAAGTCTTAAAAGTAAATTCAACTTTTGTTTAGAGAATCGCTATCTAATCATAACACATTATGTTGTAACTCCAGAAAAATAACAAACTTATTCGTTTCGTATTCCCTGTGACAGTTTCCCGAAACTAATATACAACACATTTAGGAAAACTCTGTATACTGAGCTTCAAAATGTAAGATAACTAGATAAAAATGGGTTACAAATTGTAATAATCATCAAAAGAGTGTCAAGGAACGTTAATCGCTACAACGTCTGTGTTACATAAATTTCTCGGAGCAAGGTCACATATGTATCAATGCTGAGTATTCATTCCTCTACAACGTACGACGTTAGCTTCAGAGAAACTGTTCAAATGCATTCATTGTTCAAAAGGAAATCCTCGTAACAGAGAATCTGTTTCCTGTGTGCGTATTATCCACAGCTACAAAAGCATGTTGCAGTCTGCCCACTAGTTTTCTATTCTTATTTCTTGTGTTTTGAAATTAATAATTTTTGCATTGGTGAGTTACTACCATTGCTTTCAGACATGAACAAAATGTATTTTGCTGCATTCTTCGAGGGATGTGATTGCATTATCTCTCCCAGTGAGATAAGAGCAATGTTAAACCTTTTTGGTCAAATTCTTTACCTGACGATAAAAACAGACACCGCAGTGTTACAATAGCGAGTGCCATTTGGTGGGTGGGGGGAATGGGAGGAGGAGGGGAGGCGGGGATACTTAATACTGTACGATGGTAATCATTTTTCATCTTTAAAAATCTCGTAGTATAATTGAGGATTTATGTATCATCCTCACACACCGCGGCTCTCGTAGTATAATTGAGGATTTATGTATCATCCTCACACACCGCGGCTCAATTAACAGAAGAAATTCGTTCTCCTATACATAAGGCTTCATCATATGAGTCAAAACATTTTTGTATAAGGTTGTCGTAAATGGGCCAGGATTTAATGAAGTAATGATGACATTCCTATACTTTGCCGTATTCTCATCCACCAACTATTTCTTTGGCTTTCCTTTTCATGCAATTTACGGAAATATTAATAAGTATAATACAATGAGCATTATTTCGGTTTAGTTTCAATGGAAGTAAAGTAAAAATTGAAAATAAAAAAGAAAAATAGTTTCCCCATATGAGTCAACCCCATGACCCCATGACCCCATGACCGTTCTGTATACTTTTCGCTGCGGCATACGTTGCCTGGAAGTTGCACTAACGTATGTGTTTATAATGCAAAGTGGGGCAGTGGTAGCGTTAGACTCACACTGCGTTAGGAAGACAGCGATTCAGTTTTGATAGCTGCCCTCTGATGTACGTTTTTTCTAGTTATCCCTTATCACTGCAGTCGGACGACAGAATGGTTTCCTTAACGATAAACAGCGTATATTTCCTTTCCTCATAGCCCGTCAAGCCCAACAGGCACCAACAAAGTATAGAATTTACAGCCCATTCTTCACTGTGCGCAGATTTGCCCCCTCCTCATTTCTCCATAACCCATACGTTCCACTTAAAAATCAAGAGAAACTTAAGTTCTAACGGGAAACATGTGAAGATGCAAAGAATTGTTCTATATAATGAAGTCTCCCATTCTGATCTCCATGTGGGGACTACTCAGGAGGACGTCGTTATCAGGAGAACGAAAACTGGCGTTCTACGCATCGGAGCGTGGAATTAAAGATCCCTCAGTCGGGCAGGTAGGTTAGAAAACTTAAAAATGGAAATAGATAGATTAAAGTTAGATATAGTAGGAATTAGTGAAGTTCGATGCAGAAAAAAAATGGTTCACATGGCTCTGAGCACTATGCGATGACTGATGTCATCAATCCCCTAGAACTTACAACTACTTAAACCTAATTAAACTAAGAACAGCACACACATCCATGCCTGAGGCAGGATTCGAACCTGCGACCGTAGCGGTCGCGCGGTTCCAGACTGAAGCGCCTAGAACCGCTTTTTTTAATCTCATTTTGATTGCTTTTGTTCGTTCAATCTGCTCGGGGCGGACGTCGTAAGACATCCGTGTAAGTTCGTTGGTGATGAGGACAGTATTATGGAAATGGAAGAGGACGTAGTTGAAGATGAAATGGGAGATATGATTCGTGAAGAGTTTGACAGAGCACTGAAATACCTAAGTCGAAACAAGGCCCCGGGAGTAGACAACACTCTATTAGAACTACTGATAGCCTTGGGAGAGCCAGCCCTGACAAAACTCTACCATCTGGTGAGCAAGTTGTATGAGACAGGCGAAATACCCTCAGCTTTCAAGAAGAATTTAATAATTCGAATCCCAAAGAAAGCTAGTGTTTATAGGTGTGAAAATTTCCGAACTATCAGTTTAATAAGTCACGGCTGCAAAATACTAACACGTATTCTTTACAGACGAATGGAAAAACTAGTAGAAGCCGACCTCATGGAGGACCAGTTTGGATTCCGTAGAAATGTTGGAAACGTGGGGCAATACTGACACTACAACTTATCTTAGAAGATAGATTAAGGACAGGCAAACCTACGTTTCTAGCATTTCCAAACTTAGAGAAAGCTTTTGACAATGTTGACTGGAATACTCTCTTTCGAATTCTGAGGGTGTCAGGGGTTAAATACAGGGTGTGAAAGGCTAATTACAATTTGTACAGGGCAATACTGTTTGGGAGGGGAGTGAGACAGGGTTGTAGCCTGTACCCGGTGTAATTTAATCTGTATACTGATCAAGCAGTAAAGGAAACAAAAGAAAAATTCGGAGTATGAATTAAAATCCATGGGGAATAAATAAAAACTTTGAGGTTTGCCGATGACATTGTAATTCTGTCAGAGACAGCAAAGGATCTGGAAGAGCAGTTGAACGAAAAGGACAGTGTCTTGAACGGATGATATAAGATGAACATCAACAAAAGCAAAACGAGGATAATGGAACGTAGTCGAATTAAATCGGGTGATGCTGAGGGAATTAGATTAGGAAATGAGGCACTTAAAGTAGTAAATGAGTTTTGCTATTTGGGGAGCAAAATAACTGATGATGGTCGAAGTAGAGAGGATATAACATGGAGACTGGTTATGGCAAGGAAAGCGTTTCTGAAGAAGAAAAATTTGTTAACAGGCCGCCAGTCGTATCAATATGACCATCGCCTTTGTTTGGCGTCAACGTGCTATAACCACTCACAGACGGCAGGTGGCAGCGAGCAGTGGAGAGTATGTAAAACGTGTCGGAGGGACGCGGAATACAGCGAAGTCGTAGTCGTAATTCGGAAACGGAACGATTTATCTAACGTCCAAAAGGACCTGATCATTGGCTTTCACGCCAAGGGTGGGAGCGTTTCGGAGGCGACTACGGTTGTAAACAGTTCGCGTTCCACAATGCTTAAAGTCTACTGTACGCTGCAAAAACCGCGCTATCCAAAACTGGCTCCGAGGCAACTGGTGCATTGCAGGCCATAGATGACAGGGGTAAACGACGGCTGCGGAGATGTGTACGGGCGAATGGGCGTGCAACTGTTGAGAAACTGACCGCCTAGATGAACCAAGGGGCTACCAATAGTGTCTCCCCAACGACCGTTGACGCCTATAGGCCTTCGCAGAAGCCCCTGGTTCATGTACACTTGCTGACTACTGTCCATCGACGACGAAGGTTGGAATTTGGACTCCAGTACTGCAACTGGACGTCCATTAAGTGGCGACAGGTGGCTTTCTTACATGAATCACCTTCTTTTACACTACTGGCCATTAAAATTGCTACACCACGAAGATCATGTGCTACAGACGCGAAATTTAACCGACAGGAAGAAGATGCTGCGATATGCAAATGATGATCTTTTCAGAGCATTTACACAAGGTTGGCGCCGGTGGCGACACCTACAATGTGCTGACATGAGGAAAGTTTCCAACCGATTTCTCATACACAAACAGCAGTTGACCGGCGTTGCTTGGTGAAACGTTGTTCTGATGCCTCGTGTAAGGAGGAGAAATGCATCCCATGACGTTTCCGACTTTGATAAAGGCCGGTTGTAGACTATCGCGAATGCGGTTTATCGTATTGCGATATTGCTGCTCGCCTTGGTCGAGATCCAATGACTGTTAGCAGAATATGGAATCGGTGGGTTCAGGAGGGTAATACGGAACGCCTTGCTGGATCCCAACGGCCTCGTATCACTAGCAGTCAAGATGACAGGCATCCTATCCGCATGGCTGTAATGGATCGTACAGCTGCGTCTCGATCCCTGAGTCAACAGATTGGGACGTTTGCAAGACAACAAACCATCTGCACGAACAGTTCGACGACGTTTGCAGCAGCATGGACTATCAGCTCGGAGACTATGGCTACGGTTACCCTTGATGCTGCATCACAGACAGTAGCGCCTGCGATGGTGTATTCAACGACGAACCTGGATGCACGAAAGTCAAAACGTCATTTTTTCGGATGAATAAAGGTTCTGTTTACAACATCATCATGGTCGCATCGGTGTTTGGCGACATCGCGGTGAACGCACATTGGAAGCGTGTATTCGTCATCGCCATACTGGCGCATCACTCAACGTGGTGGTATGGGGTGCCATTGGTTACACGTCTCGGTCACCTCTTGTTTGCATTGACGGCACTTTGAACAGTGGACGTTACATTCCAGATGTCGCAGGTCCGGTACGGGCCTTTCTGGATACAGAAAATGTTCGACTGCTTCCCTGGCCAGCACATTCTCTAGATCTCTCACCAATTGAAAACGTCTGGTCAATGGTGGGCGAGCAACAGGCTCGTCAGAATACGCCAGTCACTACTCTTGATGAACTGTGGTATCGTGTTGAAGCTGCATGGGCAGCTGTACCTGTGCACGCCATCCAAGCTCTGTTTGACTCAATGCCCAGGTGTATCAAGGTCGTTATTACGGCCAGAGGCGGTTGTTCTGGGTACTGATTCCTCAGGATCTATGCACCCAAATTGTGTGAAAATGCAGTCTAGTATAATGTATTTGTCCAATGAATACCCGTTTATCATGTGTATTCCTTCTTGGTGTAGCAATTTTAATGGCCAGTAGTGTATTTAGCCGCGCGGGATTAGCCGAGCGGTGTAAGGCGCTGCAGTCATGGACTGTGCGGCTGGTGCCGGCGGAGGTTCGAGTCCTCCCTCGGGCATGGGTGTGTGTGTTTGTACTTAGGATAATTTAGGTTAAATAGTGTGTAAGCTTAGGGACTGATGACCTTAGCAGTTAAGTCCCATAAGATTTCACACACATTTGAACAGTTGAACAGTAGTGTATTCAACAGAGGTGGAGCCCCTCCACGCTCAAAAGGTCTACTGCCATCTTTGCATAAGGGCTAGTTTTCACTAGAGTGAGGTGTCGCAGGATGTCGGTACTGCGATGTTTGCGTGCGTCTGGTTAAGGTTAACACACGCTCATCTGGAGGTACATTGGGTCGAACGAAGGGAAAAAAACCTCTGTGATAGTTATGTCGGGTGGTAAGAGCAGTAGCGGATGTGTTGCTGCCTGCGATAGGTCATGTTAGTAGTGGATGCTGTTGCTCGGCGGCTGCCGCTGGGTGCCGGTGTTGAACTCTCAATCAGCGTCAGCAACCTGCAACAGTTAGGTTAATCATCGTTTTTGTGTCAGATAGATCATAAATCGGATTCACACTGTAGGGTGAAATTGGCGATTTGTTTGTGCGTCAGTGGGCGAGCTCGTCGGTTTCCCTGCTGTGGCCTGTTGGTCGGCTCTGATAGCAGCTGGTGATTTCCAATCAATGTTGCTGATATGCAGGGGCTCGCCGACGTTTGTCGCTTGTTGGTGTATGTTAGCTTGTCATAGGTGGTTATGCCCTAGCTAATAGTGTCTTTGGCCGGTTATGCTTCCACCTTTTATGCTCCATCGGATATATGGCCTTTGGCGTGAAAGGCGTGAAACGTTTATAAGCAAACATCCTATAATAATTCTTGGAAGGGTCCAGGCCTGAGACATTCCCTGGTAATCTCGTCATTCTGGAAGGCACAGCTGATCGACACAAGTAAGCATCTATCCTTAGACAATGCAACGTGTCACGTAGCTTGCAGTGTACGTGCGTGTTCCGAAGGGCACCAGGATGAGTTTACCGTACAACCTTGGCCACCCTCCTCCGGGATTTAAACCCAGTCGAGAATCAGTGAGACCACCTCGATCGGGCTTTACGCATCATGGATCCTCAACCGAGGAACCTAGCACAGCCGTCCACGACATTACTCCACATCCCTGTCGGTACCTTCCACAACGTCACTGACTTTCTTCAAATGGTTCAAATGGCTCTGAGCACTATGGGACCTAACGTCTGAGGTCATCAGTCCCCTAGACGTAGAACTACTTAAACCTAACTAACCTAAGGACATCACACACATCCATGGCCGAGGCAGGATTCGAACCTGCGATCGTAGCGGTCTCGCGGTTCTAGACTGTAGCGCCTAGAACCGCTCGGCCACCTCGGCCGTCCACTGACTTTCTTCCTGCAGCGGTCTGCACTGCGGAAAGTGGTTATTCGGGCTTTTGACAGGTAGCCACATTAATGGGACTTTACAGTGTATATTACTAAAGTGCTACACCACGGAAACTGCTGCCTGTTAAGGTTGCCTAGCCAGAGGCAACAAGAAATTTATTTTCAGTATTTCGCGTAATTATTGACTGAATTTAAAAATTTAAAATGCAGTCATGGTCTACTAGTTAAGAGGTGCAATCATATGTTGAAATTTAAACACAATAAGACAAGTACTACAGTTAGAAAGTGTGTGTTAGGCAGCGTAATTGACGGCTCACAAATACCCGGACTTCATTCATCGAGTACTTGAAAATTACAGCCTTTAGCGACTTCCAACTAAATTTACACATAATTCCAAACCTTCGCGAAACTTTCTCTCACTGACTCATCCACACAAAGTAATGAGAGAAATAAAGTTTATCGCGTACTACATTTTCGCTGTTCGTGCAGCATAGGGCATTACTTCTTTACTACCGACCCAATTCAAAACATAGTTTGCAGACAGATCCACATATACCACTGAATGTACCTGCAAAAAGTACGACACGCAATTCATGAGATACGACGTCATAAACATTCAAATGCGTGAAATACTAGCGTTTGCTTCAGAAGGGGCGCAAATTACCCAGACTAAATTCATCCGGTGTTTCATAATGAAAGTACGTAGCGACACCCGACAAACTTCAAACATAATTTGAGACTTTTTCTAAACTTTTTCTCGCGTACATCCATAACGTCAAATACCTAACACATTAACTCATTTGTAAAGCAATCAGACGTTTGAAACTGAAACTGTTTTAACGTGAAAGTATGATTCTGTAAAGAATCGGGGTTTAGTGGTATGAAACTGTCCATCGTGTGCAACACTGGCCCTCTGTTGACGATCTGATTGCGTATTTCGGTTTTACTTTGGATTTCTCTGTGGACTGCTCATACTCTGCTTTTGACAGACTATTTATTTATTTATTTCTAAATATTTATAATAAATGTTTCCAGACTTGGATGTGTTTATGGAACGGTTGGTTCGCAACTTCTCCTGTGAAATAGGTCACTCCTATCTCCTGTCAGGTACGGACTGTAGCCTTTACATTCTCCAGTTAATCCTTCCTTAGTGCCGCTACCCAGTCTTTTAGCAAGAATAATAAGAAGTAGTGGGAACACCACTGTGAAGTATTGCATTAGCAGCCGCAGACTGGTAGCTGCAGTGTGGCGACATCAGGGTCAGAATAACACGAACTTACGGGATTGTGAAACGAGGCTAGCCGCGCTCAGCGGTAAACTGCACCAAGTAGTGGTAATATCTGTAGCAGGTGGGTTGATGTCACCACATCTGGACAAGTTTCTTGTTATGGATGATGTGACTATGTGAAACAAATGCGCACGAAACGATATAAATGTATCTGAATGTTGAGTCAAAAGCATTCTCTCCACAGGACTCAAGCAGCACCACCATGACACCAGAGCCACGGCAGGCAGGGAGACAACTGTGCATCGCCACCAGCAGCATTGGGTTCCAGACACGACTGCGCCTGTCACCGCCAGTACTAAGTTCCTCACGGAACACAGCGCTACACCACCATCAACCTGCAATCTGCACCTACTGCTGCCAGCACTGGGTCCCCCCACCCCCTCCCACACAAACACATACCACAGCAGTGAACACGTGAGGAACCGAGGTGTCGTTCCACGCCCCATCTCCAGTGGAAAGGTAACGCCGCTGACGTCGCGACCTGGGTCTACAGAGGCCGCCGGCCCTCTCATGGGCTTGCCACCAGCAATGCAGGGCTCTGACGCAGCTTTCTCTCACCAGAGCGGAAGTCACTGCCAGTACGTCAGCGCCTGCTAGGGTCAGCAGGGTGAGGCGTGTTTTGCCAAGCCAGACCATGACAAAGCATGTCTCAATACTGAATAAAGCCTTCTTGACTGTCAGCAGTGATTCAACTGGGCCGTCCAGCACGTCACCACCAGCGCTCACCCCTCTGAGTGCAACTGGACTCTTAATAGTGGTGTCAGGGGAGCCGCACTCAACAGCAGAGGATGTAGCGTGGCGTCCGAACCTCAGCCTACAATATCGTCGTTTAGGGTGGGGAGAGCATTTTTGTTATTTTGTGGTGACAATCATGAGGTTGAGGACTAGGTGCATGATAACAGTGGGGTTACTTTTGTAATAATGGAGTAACTTATTACTTTATGAGGGTATTCTAGAGATGAGTGGTTAGAAACTGTACGTTGTACACAGCGCAATTTCCTTGTGCTGAGTCTTAGCAGTTGTTTGCTTTACGTATAATCATTGTGGGCAAATGGCTAGACAATGTGCAGAGTCCAGGTGGTTCATCATTAGGCAAAGGAAGTAGGTTGGTAGTACAAGTGGCCACGGATTATTCTATCGATCTCATTTTTGGATTATTATTTCTGTGTTGATTTTGGATTATTACTTCTGAGTCGTAAAGATGAGTAGCTATGAGGCAATGGCAAAATCAGGGAGACAAGTTGTCACCAAAGTGAAGGCTATACAGTCATTACTGAGTCACGTAGCTTAATTAAGGGCAGATAAACTGGTTTTGGATAATAAACTAGTGGAGAAAAATGAGGAGATGGAGGTGTTAAATTCATGAACTGTAAGAGTAGATCTGGCTGTTGATAACCTAGTTTCTCTCATTTCTGATGGGTCATCTGCGGATATGTTAGCATTTGTGGAGGATCTCAGGTAATCGGCTGACAATAGGATTACTCAGATAAGCATTTACTACAAACAACAAGGTTAAGCTTCACAGGAGAAGAGAAGTCGTTTTTACGGTACACAGAGCCTCTGCGCAAGACAGAGACTTTCTACCAACTCAGATGGGGATTAGAACAAAGATAAAGGAAGCAGAACAGTGCATGGTTTTCCGGGAACAACTGAGTGTAGTTTCCAAAAGGCATAATTGAGCAGTAGATACTTTGCGGATAGAATTAGAAAACTGAATGTACATACTTATGAGTTAAAACAGAGTGAGGATGTAATCGAAGTGTTGCTACAGGAAGCTGAGAAACATGTACTTGATGCTTTCCTAAGAGCTTTAGCACCACAGATGTCTAAGGGCGCACATTGGGGCACCCACAGATCTGCATGCAGTGGTTAGATTACCACTGGAGTATGAGGAAATTGATGTGTCAACAGGTGTGAGGGATCAGAAAAATGTGTTCGCATAGAACGTAAAATGTTTTAGTTGTGGATGTTCAGGGCATGCGCAGGGGCACTGCTACCAGGCATGAAGAGGTAATAGGGTTGTCGTGGACTCCGATCGATTTAATGAAAGTAATGGTAAGAGTGGTCTGTGGGGTAAGAAGTACCTGTTAAACTTAAGAGGGAACTCCTGAGTCGCCAGAAGGAGTTCACAGTGAAGATAATTGCAGTAAAAGCGAATGAAGAGGCGGAATGTGTCATAGTGTGCGTGTGATAGATAATAGGGAATACAAAGTTTTATTGGACACAGGGACACATAGGTCAGTGGCCTAAAGAGAGTTAGTATGTAGGAGGCGTTGGAATCCACCACGTTACAAGTTGTGTGGAGTAGGGGATGGTGATAAACGACCATTGGAGTGAGTAATGATCAATTTTTCGTTTGGAATAACCAAGCTTCGGTAATGTGTGAATGTAGTGTTTCATGTGGGCAAGCTCTACAGCACGATCCTAGAACTATACCTATTGCATCAACATCATGCCTTAACTGACGTTCGATAAGGTATAGTGGAGGCTAGTGAGAAGGCATTCCGGTTAGGGGAAGCTGTCGTCATTGTTGATCTGTCATGAGGAGCATCTAGTGTAGAGGACAATCCAATTAAACTACGAGCAATGACATTAAAGTTTAATTCGCATGACTGTGCGTGGAATGGCTCCAGGAAGTCACTATGAGTGACTGTGAAGACTGACTTAAAAAGTGGTATGTTGTGTATAATGAAACTGCTGGAGGATAGTGAGGTATTGGATGCAGCATGTTATCTGGTTCGACAAGAGAGAGATAGAGGCAAGTTAGACCCTGTCAATGTGGATGATTTTGGTGATGAGCAGGTTTAGTTGTTGAAGGAACCATTGTTGGCCACATTGGACATTCCGGATGAGGAAGATTGCTGTACAGAATGTGCAGGCTATAAGAGGGCGCCCAATGGTGCTAGGGCGGCATTTTGTGCAAAACTGAAGCATTTGAAGGCGACAGAAAGGACACAGATGGAGAACCTGTTGCTAGAATTTCAAGATCTGTTTTTTCTGCGAAGATAATTTCCTGATACAACAGTAACAAAACACGAGACAAGGAAGGATATCAGAGACCTTACAGAATTCCATGATCTGTGCAACCAATTTTGGAAGAATTTATTAATCAACAACTCTCTGACAGTATAATAGAAGAGAATAATAGCCCCTGTAGGAGCGGTAATTGTAATTTAACCTATGAACTCTACGGATGCTTTGAAGAACTATAGATTCTGTTGCGACTACAGGCATTTAAATGATAAAACTACGAGAGATGCCTACCCAGTTCCAAAAGAGCACAGAAATGAATGATAATCTTGGCCAATTCCGGTACTTCTCGACAACGGACTTGAGCAGTGGATACCATCAGTTAAAAGTGGGTCCGGAGGATAGAGCGAAAACTGCGTTTCAGCGCTTTGGGGACACTATCAGTATAGGAGACTGCCGTTTGGCTAAAAAATGCACCAGCAACATCCCAGCGTTTATTGTAGAGAGTACTAAAAGGATTAAAACTACGCCAGTGTCTGGGGTATCTCGATGACATAATCGTCTTCTTGAGAGATATGCAGAAGCACAGGCAAGAACTGAGGAAACAATTCAAGATATTAAGGGCTACCACCAGGCCCCAGCCTTTGCAGCACCTCTTCCCTTTCTGTGTTGCATGTCAGTCGTCCTGCTACTCTTTTTCCCTCCCTTTGGGAACATGTCTTGGATAGTTTCTGGAATGTGTTCTGAAGTTTCAGTAGCCTGGCATCGGAACAGTCCCTCATCTGTTTTTTTCCCCTCCCCTTCTTCCGCTTCTGCTTTTGAGGTTTGACCCATGCGTTTGATGTGTGACAGGTGACTGGTTAACGCGTCATTCCCAGCCCTGGGTCGACTGGTAGGTTTCACACGTACGTCCTGGTACAGGCCAGGCCCAGGGAGGGGTGATTGTCCGAGCTGTTTCACTAGACGAAGTGGACTATTTAGATCATCTAATTAGTAATGATGGTGTAAATTCTGATACTAGATTAATGAAAGAAGTACAAGCTTTTCTGGTACCAGGAACAACAAAGATTTTACAATCTTTTATGACTCTCGCAAATTATTGTAGAAACTTCGTGAAGCGATTAGCAGATATTGCATGACCGCTTATGAAGTTATTGAAGAAGGGTGTTAAGTTTGTGTGAATGACAAGAAGCGTCTGTAGAATTGAAGAATGTGTTAACATCGAGTTGAGTGTCAGTGTTCCCAGACTTTCGGAAGGAGTTTATATTGTCGTGTGATGCATTGTCTTGAGTGCGTTTTGAGCCAGGAGTCGATCATCAAGAACGTGCTATTGCCTTTGTATCAAGATAGTTAAATGGAGCACAGAACAATTTCTACAAGAGAGAGAGAGAGAAAAAAGTTTAGCTTCGTGTGAGGAGTAACATACATCTAGTGTTACATGTATGGATGTAAGCTCAAGGTAGTGGTTACTAGATATAAAGGACTCGTCCAATAGACTGACGAGATGGAAATTAAAACTGAGTGAATCTGAGTATCAAGTAACCCAAAAACCTAGGGAAGAAGCACGAAAATGCAGACAGGTTAAGCAGGACAATAGCAGTAGCACAAGTTCAGGGTCAGGACCTAGTTGAATGGCAAACAACACAGAGCACCGACAAGGAATGTACACAGTACAGCAAGCAAACAGCAGTTTACTACGCGTGTGGGGTTGCTGTGTAGAGAAAAAAAATAGGACCATGAGGGGCTGTGCCAGCAGAGATGAAGGAAGATGTACCACGAGAAATGCAAGATCACATCTTATCAGGCCATTGGGGATGCATGGCGACGAAACGGAGAGTAGCAGAAAAGTGCTGGTGGAAGGGAAGAAAGAATTATGTCAATCAGTATACTGAGATGACAAAAGTCATAGGATAGCGGTATGCACTTATATAGAGGTCAGTTACATCATGTACACAAGTTATAAAAGTGCAGTTTATTGGCAGAGCTGTCATTTCACTCAGGCGATCCATTTGAAAAGATTTTCAACGCGACTATGGGCGAACGATGGGACTTAACAGACTCTGAACGTGGAATGATAGTTGGAGCTAGACACATAGGACATTCCAGTTTGGAAATAGCTAGGGAATTCAATGTTCTGTGCTCCAGAATTTCAAGAGTGTGCCAAGATCACCGCATTTCAGGAATTACCTCTCAACACGGACAACACAGTGACTGACGGCCTTCACTTAACGACCGAGAGCAGCAGTGTTCGCGTAGAGTTGTCAGTGCTAACAGACAAGCAACGCCTCCAGAAATAACCACAGATATCAACGTGGGACGTACGAAGCACGTATCAGTTAGGACTGTGCGACAAAATTTGGCATTAATGGGCTATGGCAGCAAACGACCGACGCGAGTACTTTGCTAACATTACATCGCTCCCAGAGCCTCTCCTGTTCTTATGACCATGTCGGTTGGATCATAGGTGACTGGAAAACCGTGATCTGGTCAGATGAGTCCCGATTTCAGTTGGTAAGAGCTGATGGTAGTGTTTGAATGTGACGCAGACCACACGAAGCTAGGGACCCATGTTTCAACAAGCCAAAGTGTAAGCTAGTGGTGACTCCATAATGGTGTGGGCTGTGTTTACATGGAATGGACTGGATCCTCTGTCTCACTGAACCCATAATTAACTGAAAATGGTTATATTCAGCTACTAACAGATCATTTACAACTGTTCATGGACTTAATGTTTCCGAACAACGATGGAATTTTTATGGATGACAATGCGACATGTCATTAGACCACAGTTGTTCGTGATTGATTTGAAGAACATTCTAGACAATTCGAACAAATGTTTTGGTCATCCAGATCACCCGACATGAATCCCATCGAACATTCATGGGACATAGTCGAGAGGCCAGTTCATGCACAAAATCGTGCACCGGCAACATTTTCGCAGTTATGGAAGGCTACAGGCACAGCAGGGCTCAATATTTCTGCAAGAGACCTCCACTGATTTGCTGAGTCCGTGCCACGTCGAGTTTCTGCGCTACACCGGGCTAAAACAGGTGTCATGATGTTTGTCGTCTCATAGTATACCAGAAAATCTGTGGAATGTGAGCAGCATGTACTATTGCAGAGGCTGGGAGAAGGAACGGAACAATTTAGTATCATAGGGTATGAGCTTGTTAGGATCATTCAACTGAATACCAGTAAGTACTCATTTTGTGCTGCCCCTAATAGACTATTTCCCTCTTTACATATGTGATGCCAATGTCAGACCACCAGGCAGTCAAAACCTCACAAGCGTTAGTTAATTGTGGAGTACTGACATTTGCGTGCTGGAGACAATAATTATGAACCAAGGGACGAACTTCAACTGATGAAAGAGTTGTGCCAGTTATTAAAAGTAAAAAAAGTTAGGAACTTGTCCACTTTATCCGCAAGCTAATGGGAGGACAGAACGAGTTGATCGGGCAATTAAGAAGATGCTTAGTTATTACGTGGGTGCACACCTTTCCGACTGTGACATGTATTTACCCTTTGTAGTGAGTGCGTAAAACTCCAAAGTGCGCACTAGCATAGGGTTGTCGCTATTTGAGGTGGTGTCTGGTAAGAAGAATCCAGGACCATACGACATGATTAGATAAAAAGGGGACAGGAATTAAGAGTCGGTTCTTTTGTTGTGTCGGTAAGAGAATTTGCAAGAACGGTGAGGGAAGTGTAGAAGAAGATACACCAAGCAAATACTAAGGCATTGGAGAAGCAGGAAGAGGCAGTAGGAACGTTACCTCAGTACAATGTAGCCTAATGAGTGATGTTTTTTAGTTAATATACTCCGAAAGGGAACACGAAACATTTATAACACAGTAACTTGAAGTACATCACCAGTAAATGAGACGCTACAGTTGCCAACGAGATCAACAACTGTGCATGTCGGGCGTCTACGTCCATTCAAGGTTGCACCAGAAGCGATTCTGTGAGAGGTATTACGGACGCCGAGGAAGGAGGCGAGAAGGAGACAAATGAACAACGGGAAGATGAGGTCCATGTACCTCAAGCTAGATGTACGTTGAGGGCGACGAAATAGTAGATATGTATTGAGTTTCTGTGATTTTTGGTATTTTTCCTTCGTTGTATTATATCGGTTATTGCTGTTATTTCGGATGAGGTTGAGGTTAAGTGTGATAATGCATGCTGTTTGGAGACAGCAGTCTTCTGAGGAGATGGGAGGTGGTAATGGTTTCTGTCCTCGGGTTGCTGGACAGAGAGAAACGGAAGGAGGATGTTAGTTCAGGCAGTACTACTCATCTTCGTCGGAGGCGGAGTTTGGGGCGTTCCAACATTACCACAAGGGTGGAGTAGTTCTATTTTCCAGTGAAACTCGTGGTAGTTGGGAAATTCGTGCAAGTAAGAGTGAAGGAGGTATTACTAGTAGCGGAAAACCGGGATCCACAGGTGGTGATGACCAAGGATGAGCTTCAATAATGCCCGAGTGGGGTGGTCACCACATTCCTGACTCACAAGGTCGTATGCAGCACGCAGTTGTTAGGGGTAAAGTAGACAGGCGTCCTTGCCAAACAGTGGTGATGGAACCAAAGCCGTATTTTCAGAGTATCGGTTTGCATTGGATGTACTCAGTATACGTGAACGACAACATTTTAGTTGTTTCTAACTTCTATGAGCAGGGAAAGCTCATGAGAACATGACTTTGGAATTACAAGACAGTGGATTGTCGATCAACGCGACTGTGAGTGAGATCACGCATTCTACGTTTCATGTACCAAGTACAATGACAGAAGTTATTCTGATGGATGTAACACATCTGCGTCTGTATTGGTCAGACGAACCGCTACAGATGTTATCCAAACAAAGCCTTACCTTCCTAATTGGCTCCAGCGAACCCAGCCTGAACCATTCGCTAAGTCAGATGATTAGCAATGCAGAAGAGCCACATCATTGCAGAAAAACTGTTCTAGCATGTGGAATGGTATAGGGATGGTAGACGACAGGTAACAGTGATCGTGACATAGCGCCACAGTGAGTCTGACTTTGCTCTACCTAGTTTGTATCTGTCTGAAACGACAAGCAATGCAAAAAACGATCCGTGGGTAACTTGAATTCCACTAGACTGGGTTCCCCTAGCAACGCATGAAAAATTGACTTTGAAGTTGGAAATTAATACAGCACTTGTAGAGTAGTTAAGTATGGCCAATCTAGTAGTATGTACTTATTTTACTGATTAAGGGTAAAGGTAATTTCTACAGAGAACTGAGCCGAAGAGAGACCTGAGGGACTCCATGGAGGGGGGCAGTGTAGTGTTGCTACCTAGTTTTTTAGCAAACGTAATAAGAAGTAGTGAGAAATACTCCGTGAAGTATTGCAGTATAAGATGAAGGCTGACAGCTGCAGTGTGGCGATATGTTGGTCAGAATATCATGCACTCAAGGGGACTTTGAGAGAAGGCAAGTCGCACGCAGTGGAAAACTGCACGGTGCAGTACTAATACCTATAGCAGGTGGGCTGATGTCACCAAACCAGGGCAAGGCTCTTGTTATTGGCAACGTGACTAAGTGCCAGGTTTTAGTGAAACAAAAGTGCCTCAGAGCGATATAAATATGTCCGGAATTTGAAGCAGAAGCATTCTCATCTCTGGAGTCCAGCAACAACACAACACGCCGCACAATAAGACGGCTGGGGCATTGCCAGCAGCAGGTGTGGGTTCAAGACTGGGCTGCACCTGTCGCCATCAGAACTAAGTTCCTACACACAGTAATCTCCACACCACCGCAGTGAACGCATAAGAAGCCGAGGGGCCGTTCCAGGTGCATTACCGATGGAGAAGTATCACGCCACTGACGTTGCAACCATGGCCTTCGAAGGCTGCCGGCTGCCCACAGATAGAAGCACAAGGAACTGATGCTGCAACAACCTTAGCAGTAACAGTAACAATAGATCCTAGAGCTTTTCGGAAAGCAATACAAAGTTCCAGTAACATCACGACCACCACATCCTTCTCTACCACCACTCTTAATGTCGTTTCATAGCAGATGGACAGTACACGTCGGTTATTCTCACCCCTCTCTCCTTTCATTCACATTCATTTTTAAAGGTTTATGACGATAGATTGCAAGACTGCCTCTTTTTTGTGCAAACAACAACTGGTACTGTGAACGTCTATCACACCACGAACAAATATTGACAGGGTGATATTTATGGTCACGCGGGATCAGCCGAGCGGTCTCAGGCGCTGCAGTCATGGACTGTGCGGCTGGTCCCGGCGGAGGTTCGAGTCCTCCCCCGGGCATGGGTGTGTGTG
Source organism: Schistocerca gregaria (assembly GCF_023897955.1). NCBI lineage: Eukaryota > Metazoa > Arthropoda > Insecta > Orthoptera > Acrididae > Schistocerca > Schistocerca gregaria. Next base: position 599,398,323 of record NC_064931.1, on the reverse strand, counting down.
TGTTTGCCCTTAGGATAATTTAGGTTAAGTAGTGTGTAAGCTTAGGGACTGATGACCTTAGCAGTTAAGTCCCATAAGATTTCACACACATTTGAACATTTTTTGAACAAATAGCGAACGGTAAACAGAGCTGACACCACGGTTATGCCGAACTGAAGAGGATCGTACCCGCCGAAAACTGAGGTACCGCATTGCTAACTGAAATATCGCGCTGTACAGAGCACTCCCGTGAAGGAACGAGCAAACCTGAGACAGCCTACACCATACCCGCTTGCTATTTGGCACACAGTAGCCGGCCCTAATGTAGACATCCCATCGCAATGCAATAAATCTACAATGTCTAGTTATAGAATAATAAACAGAGGCATAATTAGTACAAACTGCCCCCCTTCCCCTGTAATGTCGGTCGGTGCTCAGAATAAATACTGCGTAGTACACTGTCAATTCCATTTACGTTTCAATTAAGCATCGTTCTTCCACGAAGCTAGAAACAGGCCCGGCTTGGACCGAGCAACGTAGTGCGACGTCACACAAGTTGTGACCAGACTGTCATAATAAGCACAGGCGTAAATACTGCCTACACTAGAATGCAGCATACTTATAAGAGAGGACATATGCACGACCCGTCTGTGTGAGCCGCTACGAGCCAACGCCTGAACGTAGCGTGCCAGTTCATAGCATCAGACCGGTATCAAACACAGCCTATGGAACTCCCTGCCAGTTAATTATTACGCCGGAGATCACTGTCAGAAAAGTCTAGTTCCATGCTGACGTGGGTGTTGTAGTGTCACTTATCAATTTGCACATATACTGGTGTCTGGACTCTCCACCAATCCAGCCAATGGCTTCATGCAGTGAGCGAACAATGATACTGAAAGTGCATCATGGACTAACAGATCCAGGGGATAAACTACGAAAATGAAATCATCATAGTGGGGGCAATGACAGAGAGACACCTTCAAAATCTGCAAGCAGACAGACTTTGATCAACTCGAGTCGAAAGGGTTATGCTGTTACCTGGACAAATGTACTAGGTTGGATAAGTTCGTAAAGTTTTTCTTTTGCATGTTGGTATTCCAGTTGTTATGGGTTTATCTATCGATTGTCGTTTTTTGTTTGTAGTTCACTGTTGCTATTTGAGTTTACATTTTGTCAACAACAACAACAAAAAAGGTTCAAAAGGCTCTGAGCACTATGGGACTTAACTGCTGTGGTCATCGGTCCCCTAGAACTTAGAACTACTTAAACCTAACCAAGCTACGGACGTCACACACATCCATGCACGAGGCAGGATTCGAACCTGCAACAGTAGCGGTCGCGGGTTCCAGACTATAGCGCCTAGAACCGCTCGGCCAATCCGGCCGGCCTGTAACTTGTAAACCTTGTTCTGTCATTCTGTCTTTTCGAAAAAGGGAGATGAGCTGTTGACGCTAGAAAATGGAGTGTCAGGTGGAGAAATCGGCACATTTCCGACATATTCTTCTGTTTGAGTTCAGTAGAAGGGTGACAGCAAAGGGGAAAGGTAGAAACATTCGTTACGTGCATGGGAGATAATGCCACTGGACAGAGGACGGCGAGAAAATGGTTTTCTCATTTTGAGGAGTATCGTTTTGACATTAGTGACTCTCCACCTTCAGGAAGACCTTTGGGGTTTCATGAAGATCGTTTAAACGCATTAATCCACAATGATCCTTTCAGTGTACTCGAGAACTGGCGAATTTTCCAGCATCGTGCGACATTTGCATGCAATGGGGAAGGTTCAAAAATCAGGTTCTCTAAGTCACAATCACAAAAGTCAGCAGTTGGCCGTACGCGCATCTCTGCTTGCTCGTCATCAAATGGCTCGTGAAACAGACCAACCATACCTATCCTGGCCGGCCGTGGTGGCCGATCGGTTCTAGGCTCTTCAGTCCGGAACCGCGAGACTGCTACGGTCGCAGGTTCGAATCCTGCCTCGGGCATGGATGTGTGTGATGTCCTTAGGTTAGTTTGGTTTAAGTAGTTCTAAGTTCTAGAGGACTGATGACCTCAGATGTTAAGTCCCATAGTGCTCAGAGCCATTTGAAGCATACCTATCCTGTATTGTTACTAGCGACGAGAAATGGTGTCTTTATGCAGACGGGAAGAAAAGAAAGGAATTTTTGAGCCAAAAGAAAGCAGCACTTCCCCATACAAAGACCTGCGTGCCTCTACAAAAATAATGTTATGCATCTGGTGGAACAGCGACAGTCTGGTGTACTACGAACTACCTCCCAGAGGTGTAACCTTCGTTGCTGAAATGTATTGTCAACAATTGAGACGTCCTGCAGAAGCAGCTCAAGAACAACGACCAGGAAGACGGCGTGAAGCGATGCTGCTCCACGATAACGCCCACCCGCATTATGCTAGATTGATAAAAAAACTCTGTACAGGAGTTGGGTTGGGGAGTGATTTCGCACCATCCTTATTCACCTGATCTTGCGTCCTGAGATTTCACCTTTACCGCTCTCTGTCGAACAACCTTCAAGGAACCCCTATAACACTTCTGTCCGCTACTGTTATACCATAACCTCAAAGCTGGAGGCAGTTCGTATAATGAAATTATTTTATTCAAGCACTCATAGTATAAAGAAGCAGAGCAGTGTTACCCTCTGAGAGGAATTTTGTTATGTTGATCGTGTTGTACCTAACGGACGTGGCTTATCGGAAGTAAAAGTAAAATTACGTAAATATTTAAACAGTAACAAACAATGTTTTACCTATCTACACTATTCAAAGAATAAAGAAAACGGTCGCCTGCCTAATCAGGCAAGAGAACGAGTAACATTCTTATTCAAGAATTGAAAATAAGTAACTTCAATGGGCAAACACAACCTATACTTTTGTCACTCGAGAGTGCAATGAACTGTGACACCTGCATATGTTCACGGTAAGGTTGGATCTGACAGAGCAGAACAAACTACACTCCTGGAAACTGAAATAAGAACACCGTGAATTCATTGTCCCAGGAAGGGGAAACTTTATTGACACATTCCTGGGGTCAGATACATCACATGATCACACTGGCAGAACCACAGGCACAAAGACACAGGCAACAGAGCATGCACAATGTCGGCACTAGTACAGTGTATATGCACCTTTCGCAGCAATGCAGGCTGCTATTCTCCCATGGAGACGATCGTAGAGATGCTGGATGTAGTCCTGTGGAACGGCTTGCCATGCCATTTCCACCTGGCGCCTCAGTTGGACCAGCGTTCGTGCTGGACGTGCAGACCGCGTGAGACGACGCTTCATCCAGTCCCAAACATGCTCAATGGGGGACAGATCCGGAGATCTTGCTGGCCAGGGTAGTTGACTTACACCTTCTAGAGCACGTTCGGTGGCACGGGATACATGCGGACGTGCATTGTCCTGTTGGAACAGCAAGTTCCCTTGCCGGTCTACGAATGGTAGAACGATGGGTTCGATGACGGTTTGGATGTACCGTGTACTATTCAGTGTCCCCTCGACGATCACCAGAGGTGTACGGCCAGTGTAGGAGATCGCTCCCCACACCATGATGCCGGGTGTTGGCCCTGTGTGCCTCGGTCGTATGCAGTCCTGATTGTGGCGCTCACCTGCACGGCGCCAAACACGCATACGACCATCATTGGCACCAAGGCAGAAGCGACTCTCATCGCTGAAGACGACACGTCTCCATTCGTCCCTCCATTCACGCCTGTCGCGACACCACTGGAGGCGGGCTGCACGATGTTGGGGCGTTAGCGGAAGACGGCCTAACGGTGTGCGGGACCGTAGCCCAGCTTCATGGAGACGGTTGCGAATGGTCCTCGCCGATACCCCAGGAGCAACAGTGTCCCTAATTTGCTGGGAAGTGGCGGTGCGGTCCCCTACGGCACTGCGTAGGATCCTACGGTCTTGGCGTGGATCCGTGCGTCGCTGCGGTCCGGTCCCAGGTCGACGGGCACGTCCACCTTCCGCCGACCACTGGCGACAACATCGATGTACTGTGGAGACCTCACGCCCCACATGTTGAGCAATTCGGCGGTGCGTCCACCCGGCCTCCCGCATGCCCACTATACGCCCTCGCTCAAAGTCCGTCAACTGCACATACGGTTCACGTCCACGCTGTCGCGGCATGCTACCAGTGTTAAAGACTGCGATGGAGCTCCGTATGCCACGGCAAACTGGCTGACACTGACGGCGGCGGTGCACAAATGCTGCGCAGCTAGCGCCATTCGACGGCCAACACCGCGGTTCCTGGTGTGCCCGCTGTGCCGTGCATGTGATCATTGCTTGTACAGCCCTCTCGCAGTGTCCGGACAAAGTATGGTGGGTCTGACACACCGGTGTCAATGTGTTCTTTTTTCCATTTCCAGGAGTGTATTTGCATAAATATAACAGATAAACATACACACTATTATTTTCAGAGCTTATTCAGACTGAATGGTCTTTATAACATTACTATTAATATTCACTGTAGAATCATAAATTGGACATAGGTTCAGTATTACTTTTCAAACATTTTCCTATCTGACAAAAAATTGTAAACGTAGTTCACTGCAAAATTATGAACTGGTCATACGTTAAGTCTCTCTCAGCTTAATACTTTTCTACGTAGAATGAAAGTTAAATGTATTTCACTAACAAACAATGTTCTCACTGAATTTTGAATAAAAAAATATTACTGTTTTCATAGATAGTTGTCTTTCTGTTAATTGTTATTTATCATGAGCATACAGGATAAACTGTGGATCCTATTACACTATTAATATGAACTTCCAATACAGAAGAGGAACCCAATATTGTACAGAATTTGACTTGAATAGCAAGAGTAATTAAAACTTTCTATAATTAAGTAACTTTGTGCATTTGAACTACTTTCAATGGAGTGGGGGCCTTAATCTTGACCACTGCAGCAAAGCAAACTAAACACACTTTCAATACACTAGAGAAATAAGTAATTAGCAAGCATGAACATATAACGCTCAGCAGTTGCAGTTCTGAACTTTTACTGCAGTGAAACACAAAATTGAGATATTTGTTAGATCATTTCAACAAAAATTATTAATGTTAGCACACTCTATTGGCATATTAATTTTAATATGCTTTCAATAAAGGACACTCGGTAATAATAGTTCAAACGGAGAGGAAGAAATCAAGGTAGGTTCATAAATTCAGTTATAAATTAACTTTTTGTTTGAGCGCACTAACACATCCAATGAGCTGACCCTTCACTGTACATTACTATAGTTCTTCTGTTCTATTAGAGTGATTGCGCAGTCTGGTGGCGAGTGCATGTTGGTAGGTGGATTTGCAGGTAGAATTGCTGGACTCTGTCATTTCTTGGTGGCGATGATAGATACCAATTTCAGATAGTGCCAGCTCTTTATCCATCCATCCGAGGCATTTGAAAGCGTCAGGAAAAGCCTCTCCCGTGACCAACACAAGACACAACTTTTACATGTTCAGTTGACAGTTTGGTAGCTCGTTCCCGACTGACTCTTTGTTCCACCTTTTCTACCTAGGCCAACCACAATTTGCGCGCGCAACACAGTTCCGTTCCCGAGGGGAACCACAACACCTTTTACATAAAAAAAACTAAAAACCCTAAGTGGAGGTCAGCAGTTTACATAACAGCAACCAAACATATTAAATAAAACAGAACATTTGCATGTATTGGTAGTTCTACACAAAATTATTTATTTAAAATTATTTAATTTTAAAGATAACCAAAAAAAATTGTTCAAATGGCTCTGAGCACTATGGGACTTAACATCTGTTGTCATCAGTCCCCTAGAACTTAGAACTACTTAAACCTAACTAACCTAAGGACATCACACACATCCATGCCCGAGACAGGATTCGAACCTGCGACCATAGCACTCGAGCGGTTCTGGACTGAGCGCCTAGAAACGCGAGAGATAACCAAATAGATTATATGAGGAAGACGAAAGATCATTTGATCATATTGTGCATATTACAGAGATTACAATTCATTACAGTATCGAATTAACCGTACACTAATTACAGAAGTTCAACGATGGGATGTTGAACAAAATAGAAAGGTAAATGAATCAACAAAAGGTATGTAGTGTGTAGAGTATGGTGTTACACACCTTTTCCGGATGAAAATGCGCTCCAAACATGGCTCGATGGGCTCTTCGCCTCAAAACCACGTGATTTGTACAGTCGCTGGATCTAAAAGTTATCCCAGCATTGGCAGACTGTTGTAAATAGTGAAGGAGAATATATTATTCATGACTAAAGTCTCTGTTTACATGTTGTGTTTATTACCCTTATGGAAAAACGGTGCGAAATTATACACCAACCTAAAAGTTTTTTCGGACCTAGTGCGCCGTATTTAGGTCACACATTAAGTAAAGCTGTGGTACAACGAACGACCTAGGGTGTGGAGGGAATAGACAATCAGCATGTCACAAAAATGTAAAAGGTGGTACTGTCGCATAAAAATGCCAATGGCATGGAGCAACCAGTTGCGTATCCCTCCAGGATATTATCAGCGGCATAAATAAACTACTCCCTTTGGTCATTATTTGTGGTGTCAAGAAGTTCCATTTACATCACATCAAATACCATTTTATCTTGGACTACAAGCGCCCGATTTCCTTCATCAGCCCCAATCAAACCTCCCAGATAACACACTGGTGCAACTGCACCCGAAGTGTTGCCTGTATTTTTATTTATTTATTTACCTGTCAAGTTCATTAGGACCAAACTGAGGAACAAATCTTCAAGATCATGGAAAGTGTCAGTACAGGAACCTACGACGTAAAAGTAATAACAGATAAAAATAAAATGTATACGAACACAAAAAAAATCAACACATAAATTTAAGTAAACGCAATCAACAATATAACATAAGAATCAGCTTACTTTTCCAAGGAACTCCTCAGTAGAATAAATGGAGTGACCCATGAGGAAACTCCAGTTTCGATTTGAAAGCGGGTGGATTACTGCTAAGATTTTTGAATTATTTCGGTAGCTTATTGAAAATGGATGCAGCAGTATTCTGCACACCTTTCTGCACAAGAGTTAACGACGTCCGATCCAAATGCAGGTTGGATTTTTTCCGAATATTAACTGAGTGAAAGATGCTTATTCATGGGAACAAGCTGATATTGTTAACAAGAAACGAAAGTAAAGAGTATTTAGATTGAGAGGCCAATGTCAAAAAACCCAGACTGGTGAACACAGGTCGACAAGATGTTCGCGAACTTATACAACTTATTGCCCGAACCGCCCGTTCCTGAGGCAAAATTATCCTTTTAGAATGGGAAGAGTTACCCCAAAATATATTACCATACTACATAAGCGAATGAAAATAAGCAAAGTAGACTAATTTTCGTATCGAACGATCACTTACTTCAGATATCGTTCGACTAGTAAAAATGGCAGCATTAAGTCTTTGAACAAGATCCTGAACGTGGGCTTTCGACGACAGTTTACTATCTATCAGAACACCTAGAAATCTGAACTGTTCAGTTTCACTAATCTTATGACATTCTTTATAGATCCACCTCTCAGCACAGTTATGTACATTAATTATCACACGATTTTGAGAGAATGTTTTTTTGGGACGGTTTGCACAAGTAGGATACCAGTCCACGCATGAACCAAGATAACGATCTTATCTCAAGATGGAGAAAGATACGACTTTCGGGAACGCTCCTCCCCCGTGGCACGTGTTGAGGTCACACACGTGCGGACACTGCGAAGGTAGAAAAAGGAAGGTTACCCATCCACAGTGCTGGCAAAAGCCAAGCTAAAGATCTAAGCCATGCCTGGCAAAGATTTGCGCACTGCCACTCCGCCAGTACATTCGAGTCTGCTCATCGCTCCGGCTTCCTCCACCACTGTGCTGCTCCGAGCAGTTGTGAGAGTGACACGGCTATACGCTAAAGCCTTGCACATACGGGAAACGTAGAAAGACGTGTTTACAAAACAGTGCGACTACTTCTAAAAGGTGAAATTGCAGCACACTTTGATAAGGTGGATTTTATCACTAGTGTTTATTTCCTACTTTTTATTTTTCCGCCAAAACAGTTACTTCAGTACTTCATTCAATAAGTACATTAAACAGTGCTAATACAGTAAGAAAAACTACAGAAAACTTGCATACAGGCATTTAACATTAAGTCATAAATATGCATATTTGATTTTAGAATACGTAATGTACCTGGCACTATAGTTCATAATACAAAAATATGGTGTTATGCACAACGACGACCAGTAAAGACATTCACTGGAACGTCACGACAAAACCAGCTACAAAGACAATATGATGCACTTTTCTTCTGACGAACGAGAGTGAATACTGTCTGAAATTAAGGAAAAACTGGGTTAAGAGTAAATAGTGACAAAATCCTTTATGGTTTGATTTCATTAAGTCTTTTAACGCAATGGGAGAATCATTGGGTGGTAACAGATTTGGCGGGCAGAAGTTAATCCTGTGGAAAAATCAAGTTCATGACCCGAAGCATTTCCTCCCAGACAACTGAATCTGTGACAGCATATATGAAACATTCCTCACGCACAAATAAAGAAAAGATGTTATGTGGACATGTGCCCGGAAAGGCTTAATTTCCATGTTAGAGCTCATTTTAGTTTCGTCAGTATGTACTGTACTTCCTCGATTCACCGCCAGTTGGCCCAATTGAAGGAAAGTAATGTTGACTTCGGTGCTTGTGTTGACATGCGACTCATTGCTCTACAGTAGCTCTAGCATCAAGCACATCAGTACGTAGCATCAACAGGTTAGTGTTCATCACGAACGTGGTTTTGCAGTCAGTGCAATGTTTACAAATGCGGAGTTGGCAGATGCCCATTTGATGTATGGATTAGCACGGGACAATAGCCGTGGCGCGGTACCTTTGTATCGAGACACATTTCCAGAACGAAGGTGTCCCGACAAGAAGAAGTTCGAAGCAATTGATCGGCGTCTCAGGGAGCACGGAACACTCCAGCCTATGAGTCGCGGCTGGGGAAGACACAGAACGACGAGGACACCTGCAATGGACGAGGCAATTCTTCGTCTAGTTGACGATAACCCTAATGTCAGCGTCAGAGAAGTTGCTGCTGTACAAGGTAACGTTGACCACGTCACTGTATAGAGAGTGCTACGGGAGAACCAGTTGTTTCCGTACCATGTACAGCGTGTGCAGGCACTATCTGCAGCTGATTGGCCTCCACGGGTACAATTCTGCGAATGGTTCATCCAACAATGTGTCAATCCTCATTTCAGTAAAAATGTTATCTTTACGGATGAGGCTTCATTCCAACGTTATCAAATTGTAAATTTTCATAATCAACATGTGGGCTGACGAGAATCCGCATGCAATTGTGCAATCACGTCATCAACACAGACTTTCTGTGAACGTTTGGGCAGGCATTGTTGGTGATGTCTTGATTGAGCCCCATGTTCTTCCACCTACGCTCAAAGGATCACGTTATCATGATTTCATACGGGGTACTCTACCTGTGCTGCTAGAACATGTGCCTTTACAAGTACAACACAACATGTGGTTCATGCACGATGGAGCTCCTGCACATTTAAGTCGAAGTGTTATTACGCTTCTCAACAACAGATTCGGTGACCGATGGACTGGTAGAGGCGGACCAATTCCATGGCCTCCACGCTCTCATGACCTCAACCCTCTTGACTTTCATATATGGGGGCATTTGATAGCTCTTGTCTAAGCAACCCCGGTACCAAATGTAGAGACTCTTCGTGCTCTTATTTTGGACGGCTGTGATACAATACGCCATTCTCCAGGGCTGCATCAGCGCATCAGGGATTCCATGCGACGGAGGGTGGATGCATGTATCCTCGCTAACGGAGGACATTTTGAACATTTCCTGTAACAAAGTGTTTGAAGTCACGCTGGTACGTTCTGTTGCTGTGTGTTTCCATCCATGATTAATGTGATTTGAAGAGAAGTAATAAAATGAGCTCTAACATGGAAAGTAAGCGTTTCTGGATACTTGTCCACATAACAGATTTTCTTTCTTTGTGTGTGAGGAATGTTTCCTGAAAGTTTGGCCAAACCTTTTTGTAATACCTCAAATGGCTCTGAGCACCATGTGACTTAACTTCTGAGGTCATCAGTCCCCTAGAACTTAGAACTACTTAAACCTAACTAACCTAAGGACATCACACACATCCATGCCCGAGGCAGGATTCGACCCTGCGACCGTAGCGGTCTCGCGGTTCCAGACTGTAGCGCCAGTTTCTCACGTGTCTCGTTGTTTATGACGTTTTTTCTATCGCGATATATATATATATATATATATATATATATATATATATATATATATATATACAACGAGACACGTGAGAAACTAGCAAATCATCCATGACGGTTTAATTTATTCCTTCTTTACTACTAACTGCGTTCACAACACATTTCATAGACAGGAGGCACGTATATCACAAGATGTACCTGCACAATTACATCACTGTAAAGCACATAGTTCAGTAGATACAACGTCGTAAATTGAGCTGCATGAAATGAAACTGCAGAACGAAATTCGCTAAACATAGAGATGAAATTTGTGTACAAATATGGGTGAAATATGGTAAATATGTGCGAAATAAGTTTTATATGTGCGTATGCGGGCAAAGTCACAGGTAAAAAGCTCAGCCTAAACCCTTTGATCGATTTCAGTCAAACTTGGTACACATATTAATTACAACCTAGAAAGAAATACTGCAAGGGAAAGAACCACCAGACTCCTATTGCGGTGAGTGTAATATCGTGGAGGGCAAGAGAGAACGAGGTGATGGACATACAGCGAGAAAGAAAGAGGAAATAGACACAGACAGTAGAAGGAGATCGACAGAGATAGGGGAGAGTGAAACAGACAGAGGCAGTGAAGAGGAGGATATGGACAGAGAAAGGAAAGAGGAGGAAATGGAGAGAGACAGGGGGAGGAAGAAGTAGGCAGAGAGATATGGGAGGAGGATATGAATAGACAAGGGGGAGGAAGAAATGGACAGAGTGTGGGGAGAGGAGGAGATGGATATGGAATGAAAAGGGGAGGAGATAACCAGGGAGAAGATGGATAAGGAGATGGACAGAAAGAAGGAAGATAGGAAGATGAGACGATGGACAGAAAGGGGGAAGGAGGAGACTGACAGAGAGATGGGGAGGAGTAGAAGGAATGGAAGGATGAAGGGGGAGACGCACATAGGGGGAAGGAGCAGATGGACATGGTGGGGACGAGCAGATTGAGAGAGAGTGGGGGAAGGGGAAATGTACAGAGTGAGGGACAGGAGGAGATGGACAGAGAGAGGGGGAGGAGAAGATTGACAAAGAGAGTGGGAGGATGATATGGTCAGAGGGGGAAGGGGCAAATGGACATGGGGGAGGATCAGATTGACAGAGAGAGGATTAGGAGAAGATGGACAGAGTGAGGTTGGAGGAGGTGGACAGGGACAGGGGGTAGTGGAGATGGACAAAGAGAGTGGGAAGGAGGAAATGGACTAATGACAGATTGGAATATATACATATCCAGGCAGTGCCAGGTATTCAGCTAGTATTTTATAAAAGAATGAAAAATGTATACAGAAAAGAAATTTAATTGTATAAAAAAGTATGTAAATAAACAGTAATAACATGGGAAACTTAGGGGTATACAGATTCCCCACTAGTGGTACGTCTCTCTGTATATAAGGTGTGTCTCTGTTTGTAGATAAGCCTATATTACAGTAAAAAAATGTATTTTATTTTAAGTTTGAGATAATGTGTTGTAAACAATTATCGTTAATAACCCACATATTTGTTCTACACCTGTTATTATTTACAAAGAAAGACCCTGCTTCTTCCACTACGGGAGTGTAGAGCATGAATGATGAAGTGAGGGGCGGAATAAAATTATTGTTAATAAGAAACCTGATGTTAATTTGTTATTAATATTTGTAAAAAGTACCTACATCTTGATCTCAAACGAACGTGATCCTTTCATTTCTGCGTCTGGGACAGAGATGATGATTGCGTTTGTAGTAAGAAAAGAGATGGGTGGGGCAGCCTGGTTTTTTTTTTTTTTTTTTAGATTAGGTCAGGCCAAACAGCGCTTTGCGAGTATGAGTGATCCGGCTGTGCTCCTGGCTGGTGCTCAGAGTTAAGTGGCGTGTGCGGCTAAGGGGCGACGAGGAAGAGGAAAATAAAGGGTACAGACGGACGCAGCAAGAGGGAGACAGTCAACTTGTTACACTTCGCTAAGTGTACGAATGGAATTTCTTTACTTTTCGTACAGTTTGAATGCCATGCATTTTTAAGGCTGGAGGAAATTTTAAATCAAACACTGGACATTTTTATATTAATTATAAGTCTAAGAAGCACCTGAATTTTGGAGGCAATTTTTCGATATATATATATATATATATATATATATATATATATATATATATATATATATATATATAGCGAATTGCACCCTGCTGTTTCATTTTGACAGCAGCTCAATGTTTACGACGCAGTATCTGTTGAACTATGTGCTTTACAATGATGTTCAAATGGCTCTGAGCACTATGGGACTTAACATCTGAGGTCATAAGTCCTCTAGAACTTAGAACTACTTAAACCTAACTAACCTAAGGACATCACACACATCCATGCCCGAGGCAGGATTCGAACACGCGACTGCAGCGGTCGCGCAGTTACCAGACTGAAGAGCCTAGAACCGCTGGGCCACACCGGCCGGCTACAGTGATGTAATTGTGCAGTTAGATCCAGTGGTACACGCTTCTCTTGTTTATGAAATGTGCTGTGGATACTGTCAGCAGTAAAGACGTAATAAATTAAACCATCATGCATGATGTGCCAGTTTCTCACGAGCCTCATTGTTTACAGCGTCATATCTATTGATTTATGTGTCGTACGATGATATACTTTTGCAGGTACATTCAGAGTTACATATGGATACGGCCTGCTAAATGTTTTCCGAATATAGTTAGTAGCAAAGAAGTAACAAATTGAAACATAATGCACAATTCGGCAGTTTTTTCTCGCTTCTCAATATTTGACGTCATATCTCTTGAACTATGTGTCGTACAATGGCGTAATTTATCTAGTACATTCAGTGGTACATGTTAATACTGCCTGCACAATGTTTGAAGAATATAATTCGTAGTAAATAAGTAAGAAATTAAAAAGGCATGATTCATTTGGGAGTTTTACGTCATCAACAGCGAAAATGTAGTAAGCGATAAAACTTTTACATTTCATCATTTTGTGGGCGTCGTCAGCGAGAAAAAGTTTCTTAAATATTTGAAATTATGTTGAAAGTCTCTAAATGCCTTAATTATTAAATACTGGATGTTGAAAGTATGACTAATTTTTTATCCCCACCCTTCCACTTTGAAAGGTGGATGATAGTTACCCCATATCGATTCTTTCCAGACAGTAAATGATATGTGTACCAAGTTTGCTTGAAATTGTTCCTATAGTTTAGGAAAGGGATGTGGGACATACATACGTACATTTTCATAGTTTCAGTGGATATACTGTACAATGCATGGGACCCGAGACTAACTAAAAAAAACACACACACACACACACACACACACACACACACACACACACACACACACACACACACCTTCGCTTGTACGCAGTACACTGTGTATACTGCATGGTTGTAATTAAAGTAAGCTATTCATGGATGCCCAGTGTGGGCTGTAATTATCGTATTGCAGCGAAACTTTATAGATACATTGACAATTTCTACATCTGAAAGATGATTATTCAGATTTCGCACCAGTCGCATAAGAGTGGCGCTAGTAGCGCCACTATGAGGATGCAAATCAAGTTTGCTTTAAATATGTGCTATAACGGTCGTGCAGCCACTGTACATAATTGCTGGCAGCGGAGGTCACGTGAATGTATGATCGGAAGACGACCGGGCTCCCGCCGATCACCTTATTTAACAGAGAGCGAACACTATCGTGTTTGGCGCATGGCTCTGGAGCGATCTTATTGCATCTGAAGCAGCAGTTTGAGCAGCAGTTGGCACTCCAATGACACTTGGAACTCTTGCAAATCGGTTATTTCAAGGACAGCTCCGAGCCAGATGCCCTGTAGCGTGCATTCCACTGACCCCAAACCACCGCTATTTGCGACTTCATTTGTTTCAAGGGAATGCTCATTGGAGGACATGCTGGAGGTCTGTTGCGTTTTGTGATTAAAACTGGTTCTGCCTCGCTGCTAGTGATGGCCACTTGCTGGTTAGAAGGAGGCCAGTTCAGGGCCTGAAAGCAACCTGCACTGGAGCAACACCTGGACCTACCGTCTGGGCACTTCGTTCCGGAACCGTGCTGCTGCTACGTTCGCAGGTTCGAATCCTGCCTCGGGCGTGGATGTGCGTGATGCCCTTAAGTTAGTTAGGTTTAAGTAGTTCTAAGTCTAGGGGACTGATGACCTCAGATGTTAAGTCCCATAGTGCCCAGAGCCATTTGAACCATTTTTATCGTCTGGAGTGCAATTTAGCATGATAGCACCAACACTTTCGTGATTTTCCCGTGTACATTAACTGCAAATCCGTAAGTTAGCCTGACTGTTGTGCTGCTGTTCATGAACAGCAATCCACGGAGTGTTTCCAACAGGATAACGCTCGCCACATACCGCTGTTTTAATCCAACAGTTCTACGGAGTTTCGACATGTTGCCTTGGCCTGCTCGATCTCCAGATCCGTTTTTAATCGAGCACATATGGGACATCATCGGAAGACAACTCTAACGTCATCCACAAACAGCATTAACCGTCCCTGCATTGATCGACCAAGTGCAGCAGGCATGGAACTCCATCCCACAAACTGACGTTCGGCACCTGTACAACACAACACAATTTAAGCATGTTTGCATGCTTGTATTCAACATTCTGGTGGTTACCAGCATTTCATATTTGCGATGACTTCTCTTGCGCCTGCATTAATCTATGATCTTGCAGTGTTAATCAGTTAAATATGTTAGCTAGATGACTATATTCCCATAATTTCATTATTCTACGTTAATTATTTTTTGGTGCTGCGATTTTTTGGGCTCTGTGAGCAACGATCTCGCAAGTTTATCCCTGATATATGTTTCGAGCTAATACAAATCGTATGTGTCGTTGTGTGAAGGTACTATGAGACGCAATGGAGTCGCCTTCACATTATGCCACAGGAGCTAGGTGGCACTCGAAATCCATATAAAGTGCTCCTGGTGGTGAGCATTTTTAAAATTTAAGAACTTGTTTGCCTCAGTAGGCATTTCACATATACCAGCTACTGGCATCGCGTAATATTGGCTCTCAGTAAATGAGTTTAGGTACATACACCAAAAATGACGCAACTCTTTAATTTTTCTCAGTTGGGCAAAAAGTATATGCTACATGCTTTTTTCCACATTTAGAGTTGTAGTAGCAACAAATCTACGTTTTTGGGACTTTGGCCGGTTACATTTGAAATGTAAAGTGGTCCTACTATTTTATACTTTGCAACGTCCTCTTTTTTGTTCTGCTCAGTGTGCTCTTCGTCTTTCTCTTCTGGCTTGCTTTTATATACCTCCAGCCCATAAACATGAACTCAATAGTCTGGATTCTAACATTCAAATCTTGGGACATCCTGTAGTTTAATGGAGAATGAGATTCCATTGAAGTTATAATGCTTGCATACATAGACGTTTTGCGTGTAGTTGTAAAGCCCTGTATGTTTCAAGTAATTTCTATAGCAAGCCAGAAGTGTCCGCAGAAAGCAAATTTCACCCCACTCTTCAAAATTCTGGATATTAATACATGCATGTTTAGTGCAAATACCTCTTGGAAGAGAGCTTAAACCGAATTCCCAAAGTATGGGATTGTAGGCATGTGAGTAGACAACGAAGTAGAGTTCATGGCTGAGTAACAGATCAGATGACCTTTCCTGCATTTCGGAAAATGGCCCTGCACGACAATCATGGCAAAAGTTCCAAACCAATCTGCAACTGAATTGCCCCTCAGTAACACACTACTTTCCTGTTAGTATAGACAATGGTCTTTCTCCCAGCACCATTACTACTTTCTTTAGTTGTGTGTGTGAGTTCACAGCACAGATCCCCATTGTATTTAATGGCAGATGGCGCAGGTAATTGTCAGTCTGGGGAGCTCATTTTCCCAGATGGGCCAGATGTGCCAGCCAATGCAGCACATCCTGATGAAGCAAGACACATCAATTCAGATGACCACCAGCCAAAACATGATATGCTGACTGAGCCTAACAGTAAGAGTTGGCATTTGTCAAAGAATATTATCTTATATAGACTAACACTTCATTATCTTGTCCTGCTGCGCGTAGGCGACTGTAAAGCCACATGTTTTTAGCTGTGTAGGTGGTGGAATGCTTTTATCAGGCCACTGGTGGCAGTGTTCAAAGATTAGTGTTAAAGTATTGGTACCTCAGTAGCTTAATTTTGCTGTATGTGGGTGGTCACACCCTGATGAAAGTGATATGCATCAGCCACCTCCAATGCACTGTCATTGTCATCTCAGATGTCTTCACTGGAGAGAGGGGTTAACCTTCTCTGCATGGACGACACACCTCCAATGGTATAAAATGGGTAGATACCTTGGTGTGTACCTTAGTTCTTATTTAAATAATTGGGATTTTACTGTATACAGACTGGCTCAGAGAAGGCCTTCACAAAAAGCAGTAATCAACTGTTGTCATTTCAGTAAGCATATAGAAGAAACATCACAAATTATATCTACCATCTTAACAAGCTGCATAGGCAGTGTGTGAAGAATATTTACCTGAAATCTATAGGTTGTGGAGGAGTTGAATAACTACTTTTTTTTAAAAGAACGTACAGTTTATTGGTAACCCAACATAACATCATTTGCACATTATCTGAAGCATAAATAAAAACATTTTTTTTTCTTTGCCTTACTTTTGCTTGACTCTTCAAGTGGGTGGATACTTGTACAATTCAAGTACCAAATAGATGCATTCTTGTAAATCTCAAGAATCCAGGACTTCTTCTGATGACCCCTTATGTAAATATGGTGTCTGTGAGCTGAAGAAACCTGCTGATTCTGCTCCATTGGGTGGAACAATCCACGATTTTCATCTGATATTTCTTCTATCCTACTCAACCCTTCCAACCACTTATTAAAAAAATTCAGCCAAATATACTCAACAAAACTACATCAGAATCAAAAAACTTAACAATTTAACTGAGTATAAAGCGATTAGAAAATTATTCAATTATAAAATTTCAGCTGAATAAAAAAAAGATTGAAAATCAGTTAAATATGAAGTTTTATGGCTCTGAGCAGTATGGGACCTAACGTCTGAGGTCGTCAGTCCCCTAGAACATAGAACTACTTAAACCTAACTAACCTAAGGACATCACACAAATCCATGCCCGAGGCAGGATTCGAACCTGTGACTGTGGCACTCTTGTGGTTCCAGACCAAAGTGCCTAAAACTACTCGGCCACTCCAGTCGGCTATAAAGTTTTAATTCAATAAAAAACCTTTCACAAAAAAAATTAAAGTTTGAGAATAAAGGGATAAACAGTCATAAATTTAAAAAATTGTCTGTACATGAACAGAGTCATTTCTTAAGACATTGAACAATTCTTTAAACATATTAATGACTTAGAATTATTTTTTATATAATGTTACTGGTTGTGAATATTTAAATATAGATATGGTGAAAAATGTATGGAGGTTAGTAATCAACTTTAAATTATTTTACCTGACAGATACAATAAATTAATTAATGTATGATTTTAGTTATTTTAAAGAAGGAAATATTAAATTAAAATATAAAGGAATAAAAAATAATTTTCAAAATATAACCATATTAAATTAAAAATAAAAACTCGTTTTTCCATTTTTGAAACACTTCATACTTTTCATTTTTAAGAACCTCATACATTTCTATATTATAAATTAGCTTCCCCAAAAATATAGAATTCAAAAATTCACAACCTTTTTTCGTTTTAAAATATCTATTACATTTTTATCTCTTGTTTCGATTTTTACCCTCTATTTTTTTCTTTACTTTTTCCTTTTAAATGAGGGAGCAATTAAAAAACCTCATAATAGCTCAATAGTCAGCTAGTTACGAATTCCATTGATCAGTCTCACAGTAAACATAATGATGTGGAGCATGTCAAGTGCCTAAGAAATGTAAACATGAATGAAAGATATTTGTAAACAAAATAAGCTCAATTTTTGTATCTACTTCATTCCCTTAAATGGCACAAAATATATATAATACCTATGTACATCATACCTATAAATTTATTTATTCCTATAAGAATTCATCTATGGTATAGATGGAGTACTCAAGGAGATACGATTTCAATTTATTTTTGGAGCTATCACTGCTCTCTGTCAGGCAGTGTATTTCATCTCATAATTTACTCACATGTTTTACAGCAGCATATTTTACCTCTTTTTGTGCAAAAGATAGTTTAAGCAGTGGGTAGTGTAAGTCCTTCTTTCTTCTGATACTATAGTAATTAATGTAACTGTTGATGTTAAACTAGTCCATGGTGCTGAGAATCAATTTCATTACTCAGATAATGTGCAGTGAAAATGGTTTAAAAATTCCTAATCTTTGAAACAGATGTCTACAAGATGTTCAACTATGAGCCCCACTTATTATTCTAACCACTTTCCACTAAGTAGTAATTACTATTTGATTATCTTACATTAATTTATTGTATTTTAAAGAACAAAATAACACACACTACTGCTGCATAAAAGATTTATCTTAAGCTGTTTCAAGTCGAACTAATAAAACAGGTATCAATAATTTATTTGTGATTGCGTTAATTACATTTTAATAATAATGAAAAATTAGTTGATCATTAAAAAATTGTTTAATTAATAATTCATTATAAGCAAACTACCAGTAACAGGTGAATACATGAAATTTAGAAGTTATCAGTGTACTCAAAAACTTGCTTTTGTTATTTCTGCTGTTTGTGAAGATTTGCTATCAAAATTAATTAAACAACATCCAGAATTAATGGCTCATGATATATCTAATGGTTACTATAGAAAATATTATAAGTTACATATAAACATAACTAGAAACCAATAAATGGAATCGAATTCAAATTTTAAAAAATAATCAACCTTATACTTAATTGATATTATCTAAAACATAAAACAAGTTTTATTCTAATTATATTAACTGTATAAATGGAAAATACAAATATCGTCTTGTATATAGGATCCAATTCTCATAAAAATTTTACTGAAAATATGAAAAAAAAGTTGAACAAATTGGAGAAATTTATTCTGAAGAAAAAGAAATGAAACCTTTACAGTTTGAGGAACAATCAAGATATAATAAATCCAAAATTTGTTATTTGTGTACAAAACATTACACAAAAAACAAAAGTTTCCAAAGTTGCCATAACAATCATCTAACTGGAAAATATATAGATCCATTATGTAATAATTGTAATTTGCAATTGAAACAACCTAATTTTGTTCCAAATTTAATATGCAATTTGCCTTGTTGTGGTTCTCATCTTTTTGTGAAAGAATTTGATTATGATGAAAAAGAAATATATTTAATACCAAATAATGAAAACACATATAGTATGCGAACAAAAAATTTAAAAACGGAATTTATTGATACATTTAAATTTATAGCTTCAAATTCCGACCAATTCTCATCAAATTTAAGAATGTACAAAGTGAGAGATACTAGAAAATTTTTCCCAGAAGGTCTAATGAATTTAGTATACAAAAGAAAAGTTATTCTTATAATAGTATAGATAGCTGGGAAAAATAAGTAGAAAAAGAACTTTCAACAAAAGAAGACTTTCATAATAAATTAAATGAATCTCATATTAGTGAAAACATATATAAACATGCTCAACTAATTAGGGACAATTAGTATAAAACATTTAGGACTCTACAATGATTTATATTTAAAAACTCATATTTCAATGTCAGCTGATGATTTTTGAAAAACTTGTACCAGAGCTGACGTTTTGATCATTCATGGCATTTTACTGCCCCAGGTGTATCTTCCGGACTTGTGTTGAAAATAACAGAACTACACTTGAATTATTACACAATTATGATGCTTCTTAATGGTAGAAAGAGGAATGAATGGAGGTACTTCCTCATCTTGTAAAAGATATAAAAACGAGTAATTAATAGGTGAAAAATTATAATATAACTATTATATCGAGGTTTTATGATACTTACATGCAAATACTTTATATAATTATGCCATTAGTCAATACCTCTCTTATGGAAGGTTCGAATGGGATGAACCAAATAATTTTGATCCTATAAAAATAAGGAAATTTCAGACACTTCTAATACAGGTTATATTTGTGAAGTAGATATAGATATCCCAAAAAATTTACTTGATGAAACTGAAGATTTACCTCTCACTCCCAAAAATAAAATTGTGGCCGAAACAAAACACCTAGAATTATAGAACTTTATGTAATAAATAGAGTTAGGTCGTTCACTATAGAAATGTAAAATATACATATGTCGGAATGAAAATAATAAACTCCATAAAGTTTTAAAATTTAAACAACTTGATTGGTTAAAAATGTGTATGGCTTTAAATGCAGGAATCAGATTTAAAGGAAAAATATTTTGACAAAGATTTCTACAAACTAATGAATAATTTAGTATTTGGAAAAATGATGGACAATATGACAAACTGAGTAGATATAAAATTAGTATCAGACGGTGAAAATGTGATAAATTAATTCCTAAGCAAAATTTTATAAGGAAGGATACTATTTAATAAAAATTTAGTTAATATCCATATCAATAAAACTAAACTTTTCTTTCATAAACCTATTTGTCTTGGAGTAAGTATACTTGATTCGTTGAAAAAATTATTGTATACCTAGCACTATAATATTATGAAATCCAAATGTGGAGAGAGTTTTCAACTTTGTTACAAATATATTTATAGTTATACCTACAATATAAAAACTGAAGATTTTTATGACGATATGACATCAGTGATTGAGTATTTTGAGACTAGCAATAATTCAGTAAATCATGTTTACATTATACCCCAAGTTAATAAAAAATATTAGAAAAAATGATATAAGACTTTTGTAGTTTAAGAGCAAATATGTATACTTATATATCTGGTGATAAGAAAGGAAAAAATCAAAAAGTGTACAGGAAAAAGTTATTAAAATTTAAAGAAATTTGGAAGATTACAAAGACTGTTTACTTAACAATAAATTAAGATATAGAACTAGAATTTAATACAAGGCTACAAGCTTGAAATCTATTCTCTTGAGATTAATAAAAACCCTGAAGCCCTCATAGAAATAAAGAATATGTTTAAAAAATAAAAAGGTTATATTATCAAATCAACATTATATAATTAAATAATTTGATTCAACTTTTTTTAAACTTGCAATTATTGTATTTATGTTTTCAATTAAAATATATCAATTATATGTTCCTTGATTCCTAAGCTATATTCCCAACCATGATAACGATATTATAACTCAGCTTACCAGAAAAATTTGAGAAATATTTTCATTGTAATTTCCAATGTAAAATACGTATATGGTAATTAACATTTCTCAAATAACACTTTTGATATTTGTATTATAACCTATGTTATATTAGAATTTTCTAATACCTCCAAAACTTGAAAGATACCTATTAATGCAGAAAACACTGATTGAGTTAAGTATTATTATAAATTTTCTTATTTTTTTATTCTACAATACATTTCTTACATTTATTTGAATATTTATCCTTATGTAGGAGTCATATAAAAACATTTTAAATTCTCAATTTCCTTATAACTCATACTTTTTTGGAATTTGTGATTCCAGAGTTACTGTTTTCACCATTTTTAACCCACAATTATTATCTGAATGTTCTTCAGCTGAAGTTGGTTTTCAATTTTTTGTTAATAATATTTAGAAACATATTTTCCACACACACAAAGAATTTTATTTTTGTTATATATTTTTTGATATTCATTCAATCACTGTCTACACATTGTTCTATAAGCATCTTTTGTATACTTCTATGAAGTAAATTATCAGTTGATTTCTCAATCCTATAATTTTTACAGGTCTTAGATTTAATGGCTTCCATTTATATAGAAATAATTAATTTCAAAAAATAAAAATGAAAGATAAAAATTTAATAATAATAAAAACGAGGAATCTAAATATAAAAAATTCGAATATATTTCTTCCCGATAAATGGATCAATTTATAGACTTTGTGAACCTCAAAATTTTTATTTAATAATAAATAAGTATTAAAAGTTATGGTTGAAAAAATAATCCATGGTTTAAAGCTAAAGATATTCCAAAAGTTATAGATTATAAGGATAACAATAAATTGTTACCCAACAAGTTGCTAAATAAGATAAAACGGCATTTGAAAATGTAAACACTGAAGCACTTATGGAGTTAAAAGATAATGTATATGCATCAATATTTAACAATGAACCTGGCTTATACCGTTTAGTTTTATAACCACAAGAAATGTCAAACAATTCAGGAAATTAGTTACACATGAAGTTTACCAACAATCCGTAAACATTGAGAATATAAAATTAAAAAAAGAATGAATACGATTATATAAAGTTTATTCAGAAGATACAAATGAAAGAATGAAATTCAAAAAATCGTTTCAAGAACTGAATAGAATTAAAGGATAAATCTATATGAAATCATTTGATTTATCTGCAGAAATTTTAAATGAATGAACTAAAGAAATGAGCATAATATTATCACATATAGTGCAACAAACTGAAGATCGTAAATTAAGTCCACCAATTGCTGTTTTAAGATTATATTTTGATAACTTTAAGTATAATTAAAATGTTATTAGAACCAAAGAGAAACACTAAATAAAAAATAAATTAAATTAGAAACTGACAATCTAATTATGAACAAATGTTATGAATCCATTATTACCCCAATTCAATAAATTTATATCAAAGAGTTAAATTTTTAAGAATTAAATTATTTTTATATTTAGAAAACACCAAAAAAGTTTATTCATAATATAGTAAATCGAATCTTTTACAATTTTTTAATTCTCTTTAGATTAACTTTTACACTAACACTATTAAAAACTATCAAATTAATATTTTCATCTTTAATATTTATTTCTAAATCCTGAATTCTTATATCAGTCATTGGAATGGAAAAAGAATATTTTGGTTCATAATCTATGAGGGTGCCAGCGTCTAAATTGGGTTTTAGGAGGCAGTGATAGTGTTTCTTGATGAAAAAATCTATTCTTTGCTAAAAGGTCGCCATCTAAATTAAAATTTGCATTTGTTAACTCGAATATAATAATTTCAGGGAATCGTTCGAACAGTTTTTATTGTTTTCAATTATTTCACCATTAATGCCTAAAATTGATCCAGTACTATCGTTCATGTAAATATGTAATTTAACGTCACTCTCTAAAATCATTTTATTTAAAATTTTATTTTCTTTACTATATATATATATATATATATATATATATATATATATATATCTCTGTGTGTGTGTGTGTGTGTGTGTGTGTGTGTGTGTGTGTGTGTGTGTGTGTGTGTGTGTGTGTGTGTGTGTGTGTGTGTGTGTGTGTGTGTTTGTACGTGTTTGTTTGTCTACACATAAATATAATTTATTCATTCTAAAGAACCTGATATATATATATATATATATATATATATATATATATATATATATATATATATCAGGTTCTTCTGAATGAGTAAATTTTTCTAAACTTTTTAACTGTCTTGGCAATAGGAGTTACTATATATACAATATATTAGAAGTAATATTTTCAGTTAAACGAGTTGTATGAAAACCAACTAACCAACAATTCTAACATCCTCTTATAGCAACAGATTGTTTTTGGTGAACTTATGAATTACTTTTGAAGAGGCTCACTTGGTATTAATAAAAAGTTATTCAATAAAATGGAAACTGATTTGGAACGAAAAATAAAAATTCCAAAAGAAATTAAACATTAACATGGCAAGCTCTTGCATAATTCAGGTCAATGTTCTATAATAGGAAAACTGCTATTGTTAAAACAGCATTAATGATTGATAATTATATTTTAGCTTCATGATGATTTAATTGGTATAAAATCAATCACTTCAACATTCATTCTAAAATTTAGATCAACCAAAACTTGTAAAAATCTGCAGAAAATTAAATGTAAAAAGAATGAAAAAACTGCTACCTTTAAATAAAATGATTATGAAATTATATTTTAAGTTGGAAGTGAAGATAATTCAGTTCTTAAATTTGATTATTTTACTCTCAAGAATCAAGACATAGTTAGATAATATTTTACTAGTTGTATAAAGGAAAAGATCGTTTTCAATTAAACAAAACATTTAAAAGAATATGAAAACAATTCATTAGTAAAAATTTAAATTTTTGAAGTATATTGGACAAGATGATTCAAATTTAAAGGATACTTATCAGGAGTTTGATGGTAGTGATTTAAAATTTGACACTTTTATAGAAATGTGTAGTAAATGTTGGAATAATCATAAATTCGGATTAATTACAGCAGATGTGACATGAAAAATTAATGAACATAAATGCAGAAATAAAATTAAACATTTTTAACTACATAAGAAAGGAGTTATGAAAATATAAAACAATAAACATGAGAAAGTGAAACACGGAAACATAAAACATCTGTTTTCTCAGAATAATAATGATTTGCTCTATTTCTTGCTCTCATAGATAAAGGAGAACTTAATTTTTTTAGTTTCTCTCAAAATATCTATATACTTTACAGTCAAAAAAGATAAGGACGTCTCATGTGGTCATCGTAACATCCTCTTCTTCTTCTTCCACCGATAGATAGTTGAATATGGCTTCAACTCAGGTTTCTCGCCACGTAAAGAGCAGCTCTGTCTTGGCCTGATGGGAGCCATTGTGTCGCCAATAATGTCCGCTATCACAAGTTCCAATACTCAGCGTCTCCACCAGAATAATGTCATGTTGAAGAAGGTGTAATTAAATGAATGACGAAAAGTAACTTCACTTACCGAAGGTTTATTCAGCACTTGCACATACAAGAGTGCAGAGCAAACTTCCTCCAGCCAGAATGTAGGAGTGAGAGTTAGCAAGATATAGTTTTTGTTTGGCTCCATCGACAAGGTCCTTAGCTGTTGGAACTCTTCTTTGTACTCTTACAGCTCTCCAATGCTCACTACAAGGTGCTCTGAACAAAAATTTTACAAAATTTGTAACACATGTACATACAATATATCACAAACTATTTTTTATCCTTTCTACTACTATTGAGTCAGTTTGTCCTGTCATGGTCACTAGTATTATTTTATTATGTCCTGGAAGGCGAGAGCCAGTATATTTCGTCAAAAATTACCTAGTATAAATTATCTTTAATATATAATTGTCTAATTTAATTTCATTTAAATAGGAATGAATTTAGGTGACATTATTTTCAAGCATAAACTGTCAGCTAAGCACATACCATTGCCATACGTGGCAATGCCTACACTACAATATTTATAATTTTTTCACTGATGTGGTGGTTGTTTAATATACTTGTACTTAATTGATTTTTCTGTTACCTTTGTGCTCCCTTTTATCATCATGGCTGATACAGCAGCATTTACACTGCAATGCATGAAACATGTTATTTGGCTTATGGTCAGTATCAAGTTTTTTTATTTGGTTTTATTGAATAGTAGAAAAATTCATTTGTTTACAAAGTCTAGGTTCTATTCACTTGATCATGAACTAACAACAGTACCATACCATGTCCAGCAAGATGTACACGAAACATAAATTAAATTAAACTGCAGTGTAAATTAACTACAAATCAGGACACAAAGGAATTATATTCCTCGCTAATTTTAATGTTCAGTAATGTCCTGGCAATGTTAAATATAGTGTATTAACACAATTGTGCTAGCGTAATTTCATCAGTATACAAAATGGACGAGTTTGGTGTATTCAAGTGAATATGTCCTTCTCCTAAAGAAGACAATGGTTAAAAAATAATGTACAATGGTACATTTTTATAGCAAGAAGTTATCAAACATACAAGCAGCAGCAGAGATGATAATGTGCATATGAGTGTTGCCAATTGCAACAATCCATCAAATAATTACACTAAATAAAAAATAAATGAAATTAGAAACTGACAATCTAATTATGAACAAATGTTATGAATCCATTATTACCCCAATTCAATAAATTTATATCAAAGAGTTAAATTTTTAAGAATTAAATTATTTTTATATTTAGAAAACACCAAAAAAGTTATTCATAATATAGTAAATCGAATCTTTTACAATTTTTTAATTCTCTTTAGATTAACTTTTACACTAACACTATTAAAAACTATCAAATTAATATTTTCATCTGTAATATTTATTTCTAAATCCTGAATTCTTATATCAGTCATTGGAATGGAAAAAGAATATTTTGGTTCATAATGTATGAGGGTGCCAGCGTCTAAATTGGGTTTTAGGAGGCAGTGATAGTGTTTCTTGATGAAAAAATCTATTCTTTGCTAAAAGGTCGCCATCTAAATTAAAATTTGCATTTGTTAACTCAAATAGAATAATTTCAGGGATTCGTTCGAACAGTTTTTATTGTTTTCAATTATTTCACCATTAATGCCTAAAATTGATCCAGTACTATCGTTCATGTAAATATGTAATTTAACGTCACTCTCTAAAATCATTTTATTTAAAATTTTATTTTCTTTACTATATATATATATATATATATATGTGTGTGTGTGTGTGTGTGTGTGTGTGTGTTTGTACGTGTTTGTTTGTCTACACATAAATATAATTTATTCATTCTAAAGAACCTGATATATATATATATCAGGTTCTTCTGAATGAGTAAATTTTTCTAAACTTTTTAACTGTCTTGGCAATAGGAGTTACTATATATACAATATATTAGAAGTAATATTTTCAGTTAAACGAGTTGTATGAAAACCAACTAACCAACATTTCTAACATCCTCTTATAGCAACAGGTTATTGTTGGTGAACTTATGAATTACTTTTGAAGAGGCTCACTTGGTATTAATAAAAAATTATTCAATAAAATGGAAACTGATTTGGAACGAAAAATAAAAATTCCAAAAGAAATTAAAAATTAACATGGCAAGCTCTTGCATAATTCAGGTCAATGTTCTATAATAGGAAAACTGCTATTGTTAAAACAGCATTAATGATTGATAATTATATTTTAGCTTCATGATGATTTAATTGGTATAAAATCAATCACTTCAACATTCATTCTAAAATTTAGATCAACCAAAACAGTGACTTGCACACAGTGGATAAAATATCTAGATATTTTGCAATGCATCCTCGCACTCTGCTGGCCAGTGAAACTCCAGTCATTTCTTCAATAGTTGAGAGTGTGGCTGGACTGTTGTGCAAATTTTCATATAAGCTTCCACTAATAATTCGCCAGGCCAAATAAAAACTGCAAATCTTTTCCTGCATGTTATTCTGGGAACTCCTGAATGTCTTACTATCCTGTAGTATATCTGGACTCTGTCACAGCTAATTTTATGCCCTAAATTATGTATTTCTCCCAGTGTGAAGTGATATTTATCAAAACTAAGTATCAGATGCATTGCATACAATCGCTTGAATACTTCCCTTAGCCATCATATCTGCTCTCACATATTGTTTTCAAAGACAATTATGTCACCAAAATACACCACATTTTGTCTTGGTCTCAGTCCTCACAATACTCCGTCTATGAGATACTGCTGCTGCTACTGATGATGACGATGACTGTTGCTTTAGAGAGACTAAACATGTATCGTCATCAGTAGGAACCATATTTTTAGATTTTTAGGTAATGATTGTAGCCCTTTATTTTCTTGGAACTGCTCTTTTTAGGTTCAAACAAATTATTTTACCCTTTCTTGGAGTCTTTTAATAAAAAAATATAATGAGCATTAAAATCAACATAGAAAATTTTATTATAACTTCGAAACAATTATCATAGATCTTTGTAGAAATTAAACAATTAACTATTACTTACATTAAAATTCGAACTTTGCAAAAACAAATGAGATATTTACCTGTGTTACAATTATTTCTTCTTTCATAATATTTCAATAAAAATTCTTTTACTGAAAAATTCTTTTCATGTGTCACTCACATAAAAATACATACTTACTGCGTTTACATATGTAAGACCATACTCCATGGCCTAATGCTAATGCTAACAATAAATTTTATATTACATTTTGGTACTGCAGTACACAATTAACCACATTTCTAGGGTTTGTTACGTGAAACATTTTCTGTTGTCTCTCAGTACACTTTTGTAGTCTGAGAAAGATCTTTCTACTGCACAAGAGATTAATGGTGCATATGTCATTGGTGGAATCATGATGATAAGGCAGAAACTCACTATCTGGTTGTTACGAACACTTGGTTTGAAAAGTGTGAAACTCACTTAATCACATACTGTAGTTGCTTGAATGCATCTCAGATTGACAGTGTCCTAGTAAGCCGTTGGAACCACAAAGATGTATTAGATACAACGTTGTTCCACATAAAGCTATCGCAATCCAGCACTGACAATTCATCTGTAAGTTTCGAATACACTCCAGGTCATTCGCGGCTCATGGTTTCTATACTGGGGAAGGCTGTGGTATTTATCGATCGGAGCCAACATAGACCTCAGGTTAGATTAGTCTGACATAAACAACTAAGAATTCAGGGGGAGGGGGGCAGGTACATCACTCTCTACCTATAATTTTACGTACTTTATCTTCTATAATCAGGTATTAAATATCATTAGAAGCTAACTTCGAGTTAAAATCTTTACATTTTCTGACACTTTGCAGCAAATCATATGAAAAGACGCGTTTCGGAGAGATCTTTAATGCGATGAATGATAACTTTGCAGCTGCTTAATATTTTTGGTGTTTTCAGTTCTAAACTTAAGGTGTTTGTTGTGGTTTACCTACAAAGCTCGAAGTTTACGAATTCGCATGACGATACTGTGATGTTTTGGCGACATCACAGGTCTTGTGCTGTGATTGGGTGACATGAGCAATCCGTGCAACTGCCATGTTAATTCACATGTTTGAGAAGCGAACAGTTCGTATTTATTGTGTATTATGAAAATATGCATTTATGTGAAATGGTGCACTAAAGATCTCTCAAAAGTACGTCATTTCTAGTACAAAAAATGTGACACTGTAGCTGTAGCGCAACACACTGTATCGCTACCAAAAGTAATTCGTTTCGGAAAATTTCAGCACGTTTATGATTGGCTAAACATGACATTACCCTTTTATACTCACTTCACTTAATAGGCTAAGTAGGACTTAATATAAAGAAATTACCTCTTATCAATTATGAATGCTCTTTTGCTTAACTCAATTCATTTGTTTATAGACGAAGTCGGCTCGTCTCCCCTTCTGCGCAGCAAAATGGTCTCTGACCATTTCATTGAAATTTGGCCGATTCAGTAATTCTTTTTCTAGGGAACACATTGCAAGCCCACAAGTCCGTCCTCATTCATAGTGTTGTGCATAAATGTTTTCACTCGCTTAAACGTAGAGAAGCAGCGTTCTGCCTCTCCGGTCGTCATTGGGAAGGTTATTATTATTTGCAGAAGTTTTACACTTTCAGGAAAAGCTTTAGCCAGATTGATATCGTAAGGAAAGTTCAACAAGGTCAAAGCACCTAACGCCCTCATAAAATCTTTTTAGCTGTACAACATGTTCAGCTCATGACGTAGATCTGAAGACTGTAAATTGAACCAATTAACAGCTTTTTTTCCGGAAAAATAGTTTGATGTTTGCAAACAACGATGGATCAAACAGCTGTGCAATCGATAAGTGATCATTGAAACTGAATCGTTCTCTGATCTGATTTGTGATGAGGTCCCAAACGTTTCGTGCACACACTATTGTTTATTCTGTGAAACGTCCCCGTTTTGCAGTTGGTTCTACCTGTTCCCAATGATCGTCAGTTTCAAGTGAGGCCCTAATTTGCTGGACAGAATCTGCAAAGTGCGATACATATTCAACAGTTTTCACTGCATCAATATTCCTCTGCTGCAGTTGGTTAAAGAGAATGTCAGAATGAGGCATGACTGTATTAAAAAAATTTAACCAGAAGAGGAAATCTTCGTCTTGCAGGAAACCCTTCAGTCCCGTGGCCTTGTTTATTGTCTTGTAATCACTGGCATCATCATCAATAATTCTTTCTAAGCACTCAACAATTTCCTTTTGGTATTTGTACACAGTGGTTAAGCTCCGTGATTTAAAATTCCATCTGATGGACTGAGGACAGGTAGGAATACGCTTCTTCACTACTTCGTCAAGAATGGCTGTATGGCTTGATGACCGGGAAAAAAAGTGAAAATTCCTTCCAAATTGCTAAAGAAGATCCGCACTTGTTTATTTCCCATCACACAATGTTCAAAAATTAAATTTAACTGATGGGCGTAACAGTGAATAAAGTGAGCATTCCTGTACATTTCTCTAATTCTAGTTTGAACTCAACTTTTATGGCCACTCATAACAGGAGTACCGTCATAACACTGAGCTATCAATTTTTCAGGTGTTTCATGTACATTCATTTTCTCTAGCTCGCAGAGAACAGCTGCAGTTACATCATCTGCACTGTGACTTTTTGGGCGTACGAAGGAAATAAATCTTTAATTTATTTGTCCCAGTAGCTCATAACGAATTATTAGGACCAATTGTGACAAATTTGCACAATCAGTAGTTTCATCATCTTCTGTAGCGAGAATGTTTGCCTTCGACAGTTCACTCCTGATAAGATTGAGGCATAATTCATAAATTGATTCCAGGAGTTCATTTTAAATTGTCCTCGATAGGCCTAAGAAAACACGGTTTTCTGATTTCTCAATGTGCTCCTTCAAGACGCAGTTCAGTTCTGGCATAAGACTGACTAATCCTCGAAAATTCCTGGGTTTTTGGAATCTTCTGTTTCGTCGTGGCCCCTTAAGGCAAGCTCGAATTTGCCGCAAAATTTAATACAGTCTATCAGTTTACCCAGAAGATACCGATTTTTTAATACATTTTCGTGATATATCTCTATATTACGGCGGTAAGCACTGTCTAATTCTCACATAATGTCCACTTTCCCTAGCCTTGAAAACTCAATGAAACCATTTAAATGTTTTTCGCTGGAATTATGTTTTTTCACCTTTGTGTGAAAATTCTTTAAGTTAGTGATACCAGTTTCAGTCCAGGCACTATCAGTACTATTTGTAAGAAAGGTCAAACAGAAAAATGCGTTTTTCACTTCACACCCACTCAGCTGCATCATACATTGCTCTATTAAAACTGCGTTTGTATCCTTGCCTAGATTTGCACTGTTTCTGTTTTTGATTGATCGTTAGATCGGGTCTGGGTGCACCAAGTTCTTTCACTTTCATCCTATGGCCGTGTTCCAAGTTTTTACCTATTAAATTGTACACTGAATTCATATTGCGCTGGTTTCACACTCGCGGTATGTCGCAGATATTCACAAGCAAGTAAAACTCACTAAAATCTTGCAAAATACACTCCGAAAAAGAAACTTGCTAATATCACACGGTATTAACAATAGCAGTCAACATCAGCAAGCAAGGAAAGTAAAATAACGGGACAAATTTCGCGCGCTTTGCCCTGTAATCACTTATGAAACTCTCACTAGATGGCAGTACTGTTATGTTACTGTAGTCCAGTGCACTCAAGCGGGATATTTGCAAACTTATTCTAAATGTGGATAAAGTAGCCAATGGAAGAAACAAAACAAAAATGTAAAACATTATCAAAACAATAATACTAAACGTCGATTAGTGACGCATGGAAGCGTAGTAGAGATGTGCAGAGACAGAGATTGGATAGCGAAGTTTCGGCCACTCTACATTCCTTTATTACATAGATAGTGGAACGTGAAATACGTGTGGTGGTTGGTATGACACCCTTAGGCTGCAAGCTCTGAGCCTTCGGGTCGACCATAAAGAGCAGTACTATGTAGAAGCCACGCCCCCAAACCGCTACTACATGCAGCTTACGGACGTTCCAAGGCGCAGGCTAAACACTACTAACCATTCGGAAAACATCTATCGATACAAACAGTTCCAAAAACGTTGATCGTCATTATTTTAATCGGAATGGGAAATATGTGAAATTCGTCCTGATAATTTAAATTATGTAATACGTTCTTGCGAAATTTACTTTAACATATATTTTCGGGCGGCTCCGCCTCAGAGCCTTTAATTACCAGCCGCGCCTGCTCCAGGTGTAAGATGAGCGTGACTCATACTCTGATGGGAAGAAGCCCTGGATGGGATGCAGGACTCCAAGAATGAGGGCTGAATGACGATAACAGGCAGAAAGGATGCCTGAACCAAGGGCAGTGTGTCTGGAGGGAACAAGGTGTCATCAGCAGAGGTGACAAAGGACACAGTGACGTCATCATTAGACTGAGAAGGTGGAAGTCTTGAAGAGAGCAGGAGTCTCACACACAGGAACAACAGTGGTGGGACCAATGGAGGAGCCAGCCGGTTTGTCTGAGCAGTTCTAGGCGCTTCAGTCTGGAACTGCGCGACCGCTACAATCGCAGGTTCGAATCCTGCCTCGGGAATGGATGTGTGTGATGTCCTTAGGTTAGTTAGGTTTAAGAAGTTCTAAGTTCTAGGGGACTGATGACCTCAGATGTTAAGTCTCATAGTGCTCAGAGCCATTTGAGCCAATGAAGGAAACTGTTGCGTAGGCTGGTAGTATGCTGGCCAGTTATGAGTAGAGCGCTGGTGCTCGAACATGAAGAGTCACTGGGTTGTTACGAGGACATTACCCGTGTTGGAACTGGAGGAGGCGCCTGGGTCAGCGGCAAGGGCGCCAGCAGTACTGGAATTGAAAGTGGCGCTAGATTTGAAGGTGACAGCGGCAGCACTGCTGGAAATGGAAGAGATACTTCAGCTAGCAGCGAGTGTGCCAGCAGCTGTGGAACAAGAAGAGACACCAGGGCCAGTGGCGAGGGCGCCAGTGGCGCTGGAACCTGAGGAAGCGCAAGAGATAGTGGTGAGGGCGCCAATGGTGCAGGAGTAGGTGGCACTGGACAAGAGATTTTCAATTAAAATGTCTCTCCTGCACAGGCATATAAATAATAAATGCACAAGTACAGGTTGTAGACACGAGGTTGACAGATATGGAACTTTGGAACTGGCTGCAAGTCATGCTCGGATAGCCTAATGGAAAAGCAACTGCTTGCAGTATGCAGGAAATCCGGATTTGCATCCTAGTCTGGCACAAATTATCATTGTTGTCAACCCATTATACAGCTGATGGTTGTACATCTTCGCAACTGTGAATACGTTTCATGTGGTCGTTCTGGTGTCAGCAGCTGTGATGCACGTGACAGCCATGGGTGTGGCATCCATTCTTTCTCATGGGAGAGATGGCGAAGTCATAACAGAAAATATGTACCTCCCAGAGGAAGGAGATGTCTCGATGAGGGACAGTAGATGCAGGAACAGGTGTCGGCAGTGGCAGAGGTCTGGAATGCAAGCAGAACCAAGGGCCAGCAGTGTGAAGGCAGCCACGAAGAGAGAAACCCACCCAGTGGAAAAGAGAGGAGGAGACGTGGGAAATGACACATGCAGAGTCATCGTCAAAAGAGGGGTGACAGGGTGTAGCCTGGCAATCCCAGGCTTGTGGCGAAACTTCCACAACATACGAACCGAAGCACTGGAGAAGTCCAACTGAAGACTTGTGGAGACTGCCCCAAGGCAGGTGCTCCGCTAAGATGAAGAGCTCCTGGAGGACACAAGACATGACAATGAACAGAGATATTCGAGATGAGTGCCCACAGCATAGCAACACAGGACAGAGTCCTGGAGTAGGTGTGCCACATACCACAATTTTCTTACTGGAGGAGACATCAAATGCAGGGGATGGACATGAGCCATACTCTATTGGGAAGAAGCCCTTGACAGGAAGCAAGACTCCAAGAATGTGGCCTGAATGACGAAAACAGGTAGAAAGGATGATTGAACCAAGGGCAGTATGTCTGGAGGGAACAACGTGTCACAGCAGAGACAACAAAGAACAGAGTGATATCGCCATCAGGCTGAGAAGGTGAAGTCATGACGAGAACAGTAGACAAATGCAACAGTGGAACCAAAGGAGGAGAGCATTGAGTCGACTGGCAGCATGTAGGTTCAAAAATGGCTCTAAGCGCTATGGGACTTAACATCTGAGGTCATCAGTCCACTAGACTTAGAACTAGTTAAACCTAACTAACCTAAGGACATCACACACACCCATGTCCAAGGCAGGATTCGAACCTGCGACTGTAGCACGCAGCATGTAGGCTGGCAGCGTGCATGCTGACAGCATGCTGGCCTGTGATGAGGA
Source organism: Schistocerca gregaria (assembly GCF_023897955.1). Classification (NCBI taxonomy): domain Eukaryota; kingdom Metazoa; phylum Arthropoda; class Insecta; order Orthoptera; family Acrididae; genus Schistocerca; species Schistocerca gregaria. Next base: position 599,363,949 of record NC_064931.1, on the reverse strand, counting down.
GAGCGGTGGTGGTTCTGGAACCTGAAGAGGCACCTGGATCAGCAGCAAGGGCGCCAGTAGTGTTGGAACCGGAAGTGGAGTGAGGCTGTCGGCCATGGTGCCAGCAGTGCTGCAACTGGAAACTGTACTTTGACTGGCAGAGAGGGTCGCTGCAGCACTGGAACTGAAGGAGGCGCCTGGGCCAGTGACGAGAGCAGTGGTGGCACTGAAACCTGAAAAGGCACAAGAGGTGTCAGTGAGGGCGCCAGTGATATAGGAGTAGGTGGTGCAGGAGCCAGTGGTGCTGCTAAGGAAGGTTTCACATCAGGGGATGCTGCTGTGGGAGGTGCTGGATCAGAAGGTACCAGATCAGGAGATGTTGGAGTGAGGGGTGCCGGAGTGGGTGGCGACCAGGTGGGAGGTACCTGACTGGAAGTTGCTCAGGCAGGAGGTGCCCGAGTAAGAGGTGCCACAGCAGAGGGTGCTAGAGTGGTAGGTGCCAGAACAGTAGGTACTGGAGCAGAAGGCACTAGAACAATTGGTGCCGGAGTCAGCAGTGCCCACTGTCCCATTGGCTGCATGTGGGGCAGTGCCACCAAACAACTCTACATCAATCGAGTGTTGGCCTCAGTGAGAAAGTGTTGACCCCATAACTGGACGAACTGTGGGAGAGATAGGTCTGTCGAGGAAGTAGCCATGGTAAAGGGGCACTTGAGACCAATGAGTTAGGAGTGACAGGGTCCATCTGGCACAACAACTGATCACGCAACATCCAAAAATTGCTATGTCACAACAGAAATGGAATATACAGAGAATTGCAGAATCAAAGAACTGAAAAGCACAAAAGAAGGCAGACATAGACGTCCTACTACAACCAGTAGAGGCCTGAATGTTGGGCAGAAGCACGAAGACATCATGGAAAGGGCACACAAAGCTACCTGGTTGAACACAACACAGTTTTTTTTACCATGTCAACATTATGTATCCTTGACAGGGGTGGCGTATGCAACAAGGTGAGAAATGTGTCCAGGTAACCAAGAACAAAAGAACTTTACTACTGACCCTAAGAATATACCATAACTGCAGGCTCTTAATATCAACCGAACAGCTTCTGAATGAATACCACTGAAGGAGTACCTGATCTAATGAGAAACTCGAGCTACTGGGCGGCGTCTTATAAAGCCACCTGCTGAAGGAATATTGGGAAGTCATGCTTGTGTCACGTGGTCTGTGAGGGCGAGATAGTGCCGGCAACAGCGGTGCTGTGATGCCCCCAGATATTCCACTGGCTGTCGAGGGATGATGAACTACAACTGATGTGGGCGCCTTGACAGGGTGGCAATCTGCGGCTCTCTGCTATATATATGTTGGCTGAATCGTAAAGTGCCAGCCATGGATACCACATCCCTCTTTCCAGCAGAGGAGATGGCAAATCCATCACACAGGGTTGTCAGAGGCTGTGATCTTGGCGACAGGATGCAGTGGTAAGTGCAATGGACCATACTCGGAGAGAACTCTTTCAACATATAAGTAGTACAGTGTGTCACCAACAGCAAAAAGTTCTCACCCTTTTCTTCTCTTGGTCATAGTATGCATAGGGCATCCCTGACAGTGTGGGCTGCAGTACTGTGATTTATCTTCTCCAGTTCTTCTGGTGCCGTGGAATCTAATTTCCCCACCAAAAAATATCTATAAATCTGCCAAAACTGTCAGCGATAACGTCGACTGAAAGCCAAATATGGTGGTCACCAATGTCTAATTTAATATCAGCTAAAGCTTGTTTCAAATAATTTTTGTGCAATGTCTAGTCATCTGGTACACTGGGGCAGCTGATACTAACCGGGAAGCCCTTAAAAGTAGGGTCCTTTAGAACATTCCTTGGCACATTAGTCGACACTAAAGCCTCACACAAAGCTAGATTAAAGCTCTCCGCTTGAATACCGACTGTAGGAGGATACAAGATGACTTACAAAGGGACCATCAGGCTTGTTAATCATGAATTGTGATGGGGAGGTATGTTGTAGAGAGATCTGTCCTGAGTAGCTAGCTAGCGGTTTTTCATGTGACGGTCCTTAGTTTCCAAGAAAATCGATGTTGAATTTATGTGAGTAACATCTCTACCTGCAACGATAGATCTGGTTCGGCAGAACGAGCATAGCGCAGCGACTTTGGTTCCCATCTATCATACTGGCGGCACAAATGGAAGATTAAGAACTGCTAGGCCATGTCAAATAGCGGACGACCACAAGGCACCCGGAGTGAAAGTACACTTCAACAGAAATATCACTCTGAGCCAGAGGATACAATTAATCTACATGGCGATCCTGTCGAAAATCTGGTATATGCAACAAGTTATATGCACACCAGCGGAGATAGCGCACGAAATGATAAGCGCTGTGTACTACCTGCTGCGAAGACGAGACGTATTTAAAGTTTCACAGGCAACGTGCATGCTGCCAAGAGAAGAAGGTGGACTAGGCTTGGTGAATGTTAAAGCAAAGTGCGCGGTTCTGCTGCTCCACAGAGCAGTGAAAATGCATGGAAAAAAATCCAGACAGCATCTAGTCCAAACTCATCAATATCTACTGAATGCAGTCTGAGGAAGCGCCAGTCTACAGCAGACACGTGCCCTTCACATTGAGACACATTAAGCAATTAATACAAGACAAAATCTATGTGCTGTCCACTGTGTCCAACCTGGCAAACAGAAAGCCACTGAAAACATACGGCGCTCTCAGGGGAAACACCGCAACCAGCAAAATAGAGTTAAAACTTCCTTCCAGACCATGACTAGTCACAGGTCTGGAAGATTATCTGAGAACGTGCCGTGGCGGCCTACGCCAAAGATCCGTGGTACAAGGTTGTACACAGAATCACACCCACTAATGAAAGACTGGCGCAAATCAATCTGTGTCACTCAGACAAATGCGAAACATGTGGTGAAAAAGACTAGCTAGAGCTTAAATTCTCATGCAGGCAGAGCAGCGAGATACGGGCACCCTGTAAAAGGATAGTAGCACATACCAAAAGAACAGACGCCAGAGCCATCTCAGTGACAGCACTCACTGTCTCTGACGCTGAAAGCATTACGAAGCTCAAGCTCATTGCAATTATGTGCGTCCTCGTGATGACAAGACATTCATCTACTAAAATGGGAATGCTGCTTCCCGTCGGGTAGACTGTTCTCCTGGTGCAAGTCTTTCGAGTTGATGCCACTTCGGCGACTTACATGTCGATGGGGATGAAAAGATGGTGATCAGGACAACACAACACCCAGTCACTGAGCGTTGAAAATCTCCGACCCAGCCGTAAATCAAACCCCGGCAGAAAGATTTCTAAATTTGTTTGTCTAAATTGTCGTTTGTTGAAACTTCCTTTAAGTTTCGTCATCTTCAATAAGAACAACAAAACACACATAAACAAGCAATGCATATGTAAGTATAAAAACTACTCGCAATCACACTTGAACAAAAGTTACTGTGTGTTTGAAAGCGTGTTGTTTACGAACAGCAGAAACAAAAGAATACCGGCCGTTGCATTCCAAGGATAACCAACACACTCGGGGGTAAAAAAAAAAAATCCCTAACGTGCGATCTAAAATATATGCAGAAAAGTGGGTGACAGAAAAGTGGGCGTGGCACATAAAAAAATAAAAAAGGAAAATGCTCTTTAAATGCTCGAAAAAAAGTTTTTTCACCAAAATCCTTTTCAGAGTACTTAAATAAAACCTTAATCTATCAAAATATGATGAAAACCGAAAATCGAATGTATTTCCCACCAAAAAGAATAAGGATAGTACCTTACACCCCGGCCTTTTTCCTGTCAGCTTGTAGGTGTAGGCCAGTGTTTGAGTGTGTCTGTCGCTACTTTCGAGTGATATTGCGAAATTTTTCGCACCAGTTGTATGGTATAGTCAGTTTCTGAGCTACATTGCGCTTTTATGCCGTCCTTGTGTAGCGCTATGCATATACACTCCTGGAAATTGAAATAAGAACACCGTGAATTCATTGTCCCAGGAAGGGGAAACTTTATTGACACATTCCTGGGGTCAGATACATCACATGATCACACTGACAGAACCACAGGCACATAGACACAGGCAACAGAGCATGCACAATGTCGGCACTAGTACAGTGTATATCCACCTTTCGCAGCAATGCAGGCTGCTATTCTCCCATGGAGACGATCGTAGAGATGCTAGATGTAGTCCTGTGGAACGGCTTGCCATGCCATTTCCACCTGGCGCCTCAGTTGGACCAGCGTTCGTGCTGGACGTGCAGACCGCGTGAGACGACGCTTCATCCAGTCCCAAACATTCTCAATGGGAGACAGGTCCGGAGATATTGCTGGCCAGGGTAGTTGACTTACACCTTCTAGAGCACGTTGGGTGGCACGGGATACATGCGGACATGCATTGTCCTGTTGGAACAGCAAGTTCCCTTGCCGGTCTAGGAATGGTAGAACGATGGGTTCGATGACGGTTTGGATGTACCGTGCACTATTCAGTGTCCCCTCGACCATCACCAGAGGTGTACGGCCGGTGTAGGAGATCGCTCCCCACACCATGATGCCGGTTGTTGGCCCTGTGTGCCTCGGTCGTATGCAGTCCTGATTGTGGTGCTCACCTGCACGGCGCCAAACACGCATACGACCATCATTGGCACCAAGGCAGAAGCGACTCTCATCGCTGAAGACGACACGTCTCCATTCGTCCCTCCATTCACGCCTGTCGCGACACCACTGGAGGCGGGCTGCACGATGTTGGGGCGTGAGCGGAAGACGGCCTAACGGTGTGCGGGACCGTAGCCCAGCTTCATGGAACCGGTTGCGAATGGTCCTCGCCGATACCCCAGGAGCAACAGTGTCCCTAATTTGCTGGGAAGTGGCGGTGCGGTCCCCTACGGCACTGCGTAGGATCCTGCGGTCTTGGCGTGCATCCGTGCATCGCTGCGGTCCGGTCCCAGGTCGACGGGCACGTGCACCTTCCGCAAACCACTGGCGACAACATCGATGTAGTGTGGAGACATCACGCCCCACGTGTTGAGCAATTCGGCGCTGCGTCCACCTGGCCTCCCGTATGCCCACTATACGCCCTCGCTCAAAGTCCGTCAACTGCATATACGGTTCACGTCCACGCTGTCGCGGCATGCTACCAGTGTTAAAGACTGCGATGGAGCTCCGTATGCCACGGCAAACTGGCTGACACTGACGGCGGCGGTGCACAAATGCTGCGCAGCTAGCGCCATTCGACGGTCAACACCGCGGTTCCTGGTGTGTCCTCTGTGCCGAGCGTGTGATCAATGCTTGTACAGCCCTCTCGCAGTGTCCGGAGCAAGTATGGTGGGTCTGACACACCGGTGCCAATGTGTTCTTTTTTCCATTTCCAGGAGTGTAGTTGTACAATTAGGCCCAATCATTGTGATTAATTACGTAATTAAGATCGATATTTGTGTCAATTTCTCGACCAAAATTAAATAAAGTACACTAACCTAACCTTCCTCTCCCGCATTTCGACAGTTTCCATGTGTTAGGGAATGCACTTGGGCTTCCCATGCAGTTGAATCAGGGTTCGAGTCCCGGAAAGGACACAATCGTATTTCATTTCCCATCAATTCAAGCACCTCTGGTGGTTTAATTGTGTCAGGGGGTTCACTTGAACTTTCTGCCCAGGATAACCAGGGTTCGAGTCCCAGAAACGATGCCCCCAATTTTAATTTCCTGCCAATTCCTTCCCGGGAGGTGGGTGGGTTGCGATATGAGCACAGCCCTGTGACAAAGAAATTCCCACCAAAATTCGAAATTATCGCCAAAATTCAAAATTCCCGCCAATAGGGTAGGTTGGGTAGAGGGAGTTTTGGAGGGGGGGAGGATGAGGAGGGGCTGGAGCACACATGCATGTGAGGAAAATAGGTGACGTCATCCAGGGTGGGGTGGGCGTGGTCGGGGGAGGGGTGGGGGGGGATGAGTGAATGTGGGGGGATTAATTGATCAGGTTAAATAATTTTCATATCAATTTGATATCAAAAGTGTGCTACAAACCCCACTACCGTACTACTCACGTTGGTATCAATGATTTGGATCGGAAGATATTCTCAGATGAAAGCAAGACTCACCATTTGCAGCATAGTAGACAGGACCGATTGCAGACCTCTGGTATAGAGCCGAATGGAGGGTCTGACTCAGAAATTCAGACGGATCTGCGATCATGTACGCTGGAGATTCCTTGACTTGCGCCATAAGGTGGTTACGTTTTCACTTCCACTGAATAGGTCAGTCCACTACATGCAGGCTACATAGGTAGCAGGGGCTGTGTGTCGTAGACTGGGCGGTTTTTTAGGTTAGAAAGTCTCAAGAAAACACAGAAAGGGCTTCAGTCACAAAGGGTGTAGGTCGAACAGAGGAAGTAGGGTGGACATGGAAACCATCAGTGTATCAGTTGTACATTGCCATAGAGCTAATAGAAAGCACTGATTCCCAGATCGTTATAGGCACTGAAAGCTGGCTAAAGGCAGAGATAAGTTCAGCCGAAATTTTTGCGAAGAACCTAATGATGTTCCAAAAGGATAGCCAAAACACAAATGGCGGTCGGTGGCTTGTTTGTTGCTGTTAGAAGTAGTTCAACTTGTCTACAAAGTGATGTAGATAGTTCCTGTAAGTTAGTATGAGCAGAGGTTATTCTTGGCAACCGGAATAAAATAATGATTGGATCCTTTTACCGACCTCCAATTCAGATGATACAAGGCTGGAAGGTTCAAAGAAAACTTGAGTCTGATTTCAAACACATACCTGACTCATACATTTATAGTTGGTGGTGACTTTAATATACCCTTGATATGTTGGCGAAAGTACAGGTTTAATTCTGGAGGTATGCATAAAACATGATCTGAAATCGTGATAACCATATTCCCTGGAAATTATTTAGAGCAGTTAGGTCATGAGACCATGCCAGTAGCAAATGGTTGTAAAAACAAATTTGACCTCTTAACAACAAACAATCCTGAGCTAATAATGAGCACCGAAACGGACACAAGGATTCGTGAAAACTGGGTAGTCATAGCGAGATTCAATATTGTTGTTGTTGTTGTTGTGGTATTCAGTCCTCAGACTGGTTTGAAGCAGCTCTCCATGCTACTCTATCCTGTGCAAGCTTCTTCACCTCCCAGTACTTACTGCAACCTACATCCTTCTTAATCTGCTTAGTGTATTCATCTCTTGGTCTCCCTCTACGATTTTTACCCTCCACGCTGCCCTCCAATGCTAAATTTGTGAACCCTTGATGCCTCTAAACATGTCCTACCAACCGATCCCTTCTTCTGGTCAAGTTGTGCCACAAACTTCTCTTCTCCCCAATCCTATTCAATACTTCCTCATTAGTTATGTGATCTACCCATCTAATCTTCAGCATTCTTTTGTAGCACCACATTTCGAAAGCTTCTATTCTCTTCTTGTCCAAACTAGTTATCGTCCATGTTTCACTTCCATACATGGGTACGCTCCATACAAATACTTTCACAAACGACTTCCTGACACTTAAATCTATACTCGATGTTAACAAATTTCTCTTCTTCAGAAACTCTTTCCTTGCCATTGCCAGTCTACATTTTATATCCTCTCTACTTCGACCATCACCAGTTATTTTACTCTCTAAATAGCAAAACTCCTTTACTACTTTAAGTGTCTCATTTCCTAATCTAATTCCCTCAGCATCACCCGATTTAAATTGACTACATTCCATTATCCTCGTTTTGCTTTTGTTGATGTTCATCTTATATCCTCCTTTCAAGACACTGTCCATTCTGTTCAACTGCTCTTCCAAGTCTTTTGCTGTCTCTGACAGAATTACAGTGTCATCGGCGAACCTCAAAGTTTTTATTTCTTCTCCATGAATTTTAGTACCTACTCCAAATTTTTCTTTTGTTTCCTTTACTGCTTGCTCAATATACAGATTGAATAACATCGGGGAGAGGCTACAACCCTGTCTCACTCCCTTCCAAACCACTGCTTCCCTTTCATGCCCCTCGACTCTTATAACTGCCATCTGGTTTCTGTACAAATTGTAAATAGCCTTACGCTCCCTGTATTTTACCCCTGCCACCTTTAGAATTTGAAAGAGTGTATTCCAGTCAACATTGTCAAAAGCTTTCTCTAAGTCTACAAATGCTAGAAACGTAGGTTTGCCTTTTCTTAATCTTTCTTCTAAGATAAGTCGTAAGGTTAGTATTGCCTCACATGTTCCAACATTTCTGCGGAATCCAAACTGACGTTCCCCAAGGTCCCCTTCTACCAGTTTTTCCATTCGTCTGTAAAGAATTCGTGTCAGTATTTTGCAGCTGTGACTTATTAAACTGATAGTTCGGTAATTTTCACATCTGTCAACACCTGCTTTCTTTGGGATTGGAATTATTATATTCTTCTTGAAGTCCGAGGGTATTTCGCCTGTCTCATACATCTTGCTCACCAGATGGTAGAGTTTTGTCATGACTGGCTCTCCCAAGGCCGTCAGTAGTTCTAATGGAATGATGTCTACACCCGGGGCCTTGTTTCGACTCAGGTCTTTCAGTGCTCTGTCAAACTCTTCCCTCAGTATCGTATCTCCCATTTCATCTTCATCTGCATCCTCTTCCATTTCCAGTCCATCGCCCTTGTATAAGCCTTCTATATACTCCTTCCACCTTTCCGCCTTCCCTTCTTTGCTTAGAACTGGGTTTCCATCTGAGCTCTTGATATTCATATAAGTGGCTCTCTTTTCTCCAAAGGTCTCTTTAATTTTCCTGTAGGCAGTATCTATCTTACCCCTAGTGAGATAAGACTCTACGTCCTTACAATTGTCCTCTAGCTATCCCTGCTTAGACATTTTGCACTTCCTGTCGATCTCATTTTTGAGACGTTTGTATTCCTTTTTGCCTGCTTCATTTACTGCATTTTTATATTTTCTCCTTTCATCAATTAAATTCAATATTTCTTCTGTTACCCAAGGATTTCTATTAGCCCTCGTCTTTTTACCTACTTTATCTTCTGCTGCCTTCACTACTTCATCCCTCAGAGCTACCCATTCTTCTTCTACTGTATTTCTTTCCTCCATTCCTGTCAATTGTTCCCTTATGCTCTCCCTGAAACTCTCTACAACCTCTGGTTCTTTCAGTTTATCCAGGTCCCATCTCCTTAAATTAGCACCTTTTTGTAGTTTCTTCAGTTTTAATCTACAGTTCATAACCAATAGATTGTGGTCAGAGTCCACATCTTCCCCTGGAAATGTCTTACAATTTAAACCTGATTCCTAAATCTCTGTCTTACCATTATATAATCTATCTGATACCTTTTAGTATCTCCGGAATTCTCCCATGTATACAACCTTCTTTTATGATTGTAGAACCAAGTATTAGCTCTGATTACGTTATGCTCTGTGCAAAATTCTGCCAGACGGCTTCCTCTTTCATTTCTTCCCCCCAATCCATATTCATCTACTATGTTTCCTTCTCTCCCTTTTCGTACTGACGAATTACAGTCGCCCATGACTACTCAATTTTCGTCTCCCTTCACTACCTGAATAATTTCTTTTATCTCATCACACATTTCCTCAATTTCTTCATCATCTGCAGAGCTAGTTGGCATATAAACTTGTACTACTGTAGTAGGCGTGGGCTTCGTGTCTATCTTGGCCACAATAATGCGTTCACTATGCTGTTTGTAGTAGCTTAGACGCGCTTCTATTTTTTTATTCATTAATAAACCTACTCCTGCATTATCCATATTTGATTTTGTATTTATAACCCTGTATTCACCTGACCATAAGTCTTGTTCCTCCTGCCACCGATGTTCACTAACTCCCACTATATCTAACTTTAACCTATCCATTTCCCTTTTCAAATTTTCTAACCTACCTGCCCGATTAAGGGATCTGACATTCCACACTCCGATCCATAGAACGCCAGTTTTCTATCTCGTGATAACAATGTCCTCTTGAGTAGTCCCCGCCCGGAGATCCAAATGGGGGACTATTTTACCTACGGAATATTTTACCCAAGAGGACGACATCATCATTTAATCATACAGTAAAGCTGCATGCCCTCGGGAAAAATTACAGCTGTAGTTTCCCCTTGCTTTCAGCCGTTCGCAGTACCAGCACAGCAAGGCCGTTTTGGTTAATGTTACAAGGCCAGATCAGTCAATCATCCAGACTGTTGCCCCTGCAACTACTGAAAAGGCTGCTTTCCCTCTTCAGGAACCACACGTTTGTCTGGCCTCTCAACAGATACCCCTCTGTTGTGGTTGCACCTACAGTACGGCCATCTGTATCGCTGAGGCACGCAAGCCTCCCCACCAACGGCAAGATCCATGGTTCATGGGGAGAGGCAGCCTCTTCTATCAGAGCCTTATTTTTCTCATAACTTTGTCCCAGTTCGTAAGTGTGCTCTCTTATCTCTCTTAGCCTAACTGTGAATTTCTCCACCATTTCTCCTTGCCTCTTTACCATTATACTCAACCTCTCCCAAAAGTACCATGTACTTGACTCCTTCCTGAGAGACAATCTCCAGTCCTTCCAAATTAACAATTTAAAAGTAGACCAGATGTGGCTTAGATTCAAAGAAATAGTATCGGCAACAATTGAGAGATTTATACCAGATAAATTAACAAACAATGGAGCTGATCCTCCTTGATACACAAAATGGGTCAGAACAGTGTTGCAGAAACATGCCAGATTTAAAAGGACACAAAATCTCCAAGACTGCCGATCTATTATAGAAGCTGGAATTTAGCGCAAACTTCAATGCGAGATGCTTATTATAGTTTCCATAAACAAACTTTGGCTCGAAAACTTGGCAGAAAATCCAAAGAGATTCCTGTTGTATGTGAAGTATGCTAGTGGAAAGACACAATCAATGCCGTCCCTGCGCTTTAGAAATGGCAGTACTATCAACGACAGTGCAACCAAAGCAGAGTTACTAAACACAGCGGCCAGCCAGTGTGACCGAGCGGTTATAGGCACTTCAGTCTGGAACCGCGCGACTGCTACAGTCGCAGGTTCGAATCCTGCCTTGCGCATGGATGTGTGTGATGTCCTTAGGATAGTTAGGTTATAGTAGTTCTAAGTTCTAGGGGACTGATGACCTCAGATGTTAAGTCCCATAGTGCTCAGAGCCATTTTGAACTAAACACAGCCATCCGAAAGTCCTTCAAAAAGAAGATGAAGTAAATATTCCAGAATGCGAATCAAGAACAGCTGCTAACATGAGAATCGTAGAAGTAGATATTCTTGGAGTAGTAAAGCAACTTAAATCGCTTAACAAAAGCAAGTCTTCCAGTTCAGATGGTATACCAGTTAGGTTCATTCCAGAGTATGTTGATAAAATTGCTCCACACTTTGAGTTAATATCTCAAAGATGTTCGGACTCACATTCGGTTCCTCTTTGTCGAAATGTCTTAACTCAAACCTGTCTAAGGGTTGAACCACACGTGTCGCATTACATGCCCTAAATTAGATACTTGTGACCCTTTGGTTAAATTAACTGACTGAGGGCAAGCTTGCGAAATTATATGGAACATACAATGTTAATATACCATATAACAACAGTAATAATAATATCGAGAGCTAAATTAACGACCCACAAGTGATGTAGGCCACACAGTTGCGATTTGGCTAGAAAGCAAACTAATAGCGAAAGTGGTCGTATTTAGAATTACTATTACACTTGAGCGCAAATCCATTTGGCGCAGTTTGATCATTCACAATTTCTTCGACAATTACAAGTCCAATACTCCACCTTGGAGTTCACACCAGGCGCGTCGCTGCTCAACGCTCAGAGACTAAGTCGTGCAATACCACACAACACGAAATTTTCTAAGTCATTTCACTTCCTACCTAAGACTGTCTTTCTGCCTGTCCCCAGCCGCGTTTCCCTAGCACCAAACATCCTCGCTCAACTGCCTAGTGCAGTTTCCTTTCCTGAAGCTGCCCGTCTGATTGGCTACAGCTTATTCTACATTATTTTACATTTTAACACATTTAAATAATGAAAGCTTGACCACTTTCATGTTCTAAATAAAGTAACAATAATATCCATTATATAATAAAACATTAAATTCTTTTACATAAAACCAATACAATTTCCTTCTTAACTTTGAATGTCACAGCCAGTAGCCTTGAATCCATGTGCTTTCTGATAAATAAATAAATGAAGAACAAAAGTAACTATTATGCACTAAACTTTAAAACAAACATTATATCACCTAATGGTTCAATAAGGTGTACGCTGTCATTGTTCAATGTGTTCTGCGCAGAGGAAACGATGATCTGATGCTTAACTGAAAATACTGATAATTTGAATTTACTATATCCTTTAAACAAATAAAGTTACAGAATTGTTATTTACAACATTTGTTATTTTAATGATACGCTTTTATATGAAATGTCGGTCGTTGATATCGACCAAAGCGTTCAGATTTTAGCACTCAGGTCTTTGTTAAAAAACTTGTTAATTTCACTTTAACAGTAAATCCTAAACTATTATAGATATGATCAGTATTCAAGTTTTATTGGGATCACCATGAAAATTTATGAAGGATGGTAGATTAAAATTACTGTGATTTTATTGTTACTTTTACTTGTTTCAGGTTTAAAAAGAATCTGTCTATTTCACTGAACATTACATTTATTTCACATTGTACAGCCACACAAAGACACACATCGTCAAAGACCTAGTTTCTAGTACTTGTCTCTCCAAAGACTCTAGAGCAGAATTGCTGCCAACTTTTGTGTGCCACTTAATTTAATACAAACACATACAACTGTAACATTTTCCTTTATTTAATTAAGAAAAAAGGGAACACATCAACATGAAAGATCCATCTTATGACATAAATCTAACAGTCTTGGTTTTGCCAGCGGCTTCGTCAGTATATCTGCTAACTGGTCCTCAGTTGAAACATGTTGAGTGTCTAACTCTCCTTCCAATACCTTTTCTCAGATGAAGAAATACTTTATTTTTATATGCTTAGTGTGATGATGGAACTATGGGTTGTGTGCGAGTTTCACTGTTGCCTGATTGTCAACCTTAAGGACTGGAACTTCACTCAGCTTTCTCATTCCTCTAAAAGATTTACACAGATAGATTATCTCCTTCACAGCTTCTGTTGCAGCTACTAGCTATGCTTCTGTTGTAGATGTTGCAGTCACTGCCTGTCTTTGGCTGAGCCAGGAGATAGCTCCACCTGCATGTGTAATAAGTACATCAGATGTTGACCGTCCAGTTTTGTTGCACCCCCCAAAGTCTGCGTCAGTGTAGCAGTCTAATATACCACTGCACAAATTTGGACGATAGGTTATGCCTAGCTCACAGGTACCTGCTACATACCGGAGTACGCACTTTAGTCACACTACATCTTCTGTTAATGCCGTGTCAAGAGTTCGAGACAGGAAGCTCACACTATAAGCCAGATCAGATCTCGTTCCAAGCATCAGGTACATCAGTGCTCCAACTGCTTGCCAATAGGGAAAGTTACACTTCTCTGCATTCTTTCCTGCTAACTGTAATGTATCTGGTTCCTTTACAATTGGTATTGAGACAGGTTTGCACTCTTGAAAACTGAAACACTCCAGAGTCTTTTTGCATAGGCTTGTTGACTTATCTTGATTGCACCATCATCAAAGCGTTTCATCTCAAGGCCAAGGAAATATGATGCTGGTTTCACAGTGATCTTAAATTCAGCCTTCAACTCATCAACAAACTTTCTGGCATCCAGCTGATCACTTACCGTAACTAACCCATCGTTATACCCTTCTGGCTGTTGCATGAATATTGTTTCTTCTAGTTCTCCATACAAGAATGCTGTAGACACATCAAACTGTATTAGAGACATCTTTTCAGCTGCATCAACACTTAACATTGAACGAATTGTGCTCAACTTGGCTGCTGGACTGAAGGTCTCACTGTAGTCTACACCATAGCGTTCATTAAATCCCTTGATGACAAGTTTTCCTTTATATTTCTCAACGCTTCCATCAGGATTAGTCTTTACACGAAAAACCAACTTACATGGTATCTAGCTCTTGCTCCTTTTGGTAGAGTAGTCAGTTCCTATGTCTGATTCTCTTGTAGTGACTTCATTTCATTTTTCATAGCTTGCTTCCAGTAAACACTTTGTGTACTATTTACAGCTTCTTCATATGATTCTAGTTCTTCATTTGTTTCATTAATCATCTCTTCACTCAACATTACAAAGTCATTTAGCCACGAAGGTTTCATTAATGTTGAACGATTTCACAGTTGTCGATGAGGCTGGATAAAGATTTCCTCTTCTCTTGTATCAGCACTGCCCTCTTCAGTCTCCAATTCTTGAGACTCTTCCTTGTTGGAGTTTCCATCATCTTTTTCTTCAGCTGCATACTTTCCCCGATTACTTTGCTCAACATGTTGCAGTGGTAATTTGACTTGATCTTCATAACTTGCAGGCTTTTCATGGAAGATTGCATCTCTGCTGAGAATGACTTTGTTTTCTTCTTTCACCCAAATTCTGTAACGCTCATCTCCAGCATACCCCACGAAATAACCCTTGAGAGAATTCTTATCCATTTTCAATCTTCATTGAACTGGAATGTGAGCATAGCATGTAGAGCCTATTATATGTAAATGTTTTGTTCTTGGCTTCTTGCCAAACAGCAGCTCAAATGGGCTAATTCCTTCCACAGATGATTTTGCAGTTCGATTCAAAATGTACACTGATGCTCCAACCAATTCTGCCCATATGGCTGCTGGGAAATTAGCTTCTTTATTTGAATACTTAAAGGTCCTTGCCATTTCAACTATAGTTCACATGTCCCGCTCACTTTCACCACTTTGTTGCGGTGTGTAGGGCGCTGTCAGCCTCCGAGTAATGCCTTCTGCTTGCAGTATGTCTGTAACTTCCTTACTTTCGAATTCTCCACCATTGTCACTCAGGAGCTCTTTGACTGTATGACCCAGCATCTTTGAATGTTGAAGAACATATTTTAATATATCTTTAACTTCAGATTTTTGCCTTACAAGGAAGCAATACCGAAATTTTGTGTAGCTGTCTTTGAACACAACCACATATCTCTTCTTCTGAAAAGATTCATTGAAAGGTCCACAGACATCAGCTGACATTAGTTCACCTGGTCAGGTTGACTTCTCTCTGTGACCAAATGGTAAGCGATGTGCTTTGCCATAAATGCATGGCTCACAAAGTGACTTCTCCAAGGGAACATTTATGCCTAATTCCCTTTCTAACATTCCTTTGACATGGTGTTTATCCTGATGTCCCCACCTCTCATGATACAGCTGCAATAATGAAGTTTCTTCAATGACATTTACTTCAGCAATTCCTTTAGGCGAATTTGGTTGAATGTCTGCCTTGTACAAGGTACCAAAGGGCTCATGGGTTTCATGCAGCACTACCTTGTCATCAATTTTAAGCCAGCACTCTCTGGTTGATGACTTAAATTCACTATTAGGATTCCGGTCATGTGCAGCCAACACTGAAAACAAACTTCTAAATAATTGTAGAACATACCACACATCCAACAACATCACATCTTGCCCATCAGTCAGAGATGAGAATTGAATATTGCCTTTTCCCACTGCCATTAGAGTTTATCTTCCAACAGCCTTTACAGCACATGGAGTGTCAAATTTTATAAAGTCTGTAAAATACTGTGAACAGTTTGTTACATGCCTTGTAGCTCCATTATCAACACACCACGATGCTGAATCTGCCTCAACTGTATAGGCCCCTTCGCAGACAGACATTAGTACAGCACTAGCAGCAGCACAACTTTCTTGACTTCTGTTTCGATTTTTATTTGGTCTTCCATCAGAAATCCACTTTTTGCAGTCCTTTACACAGTGGCCCTTACGCTTACAATAAATGCAAATGTGACCTTTTCTTGGGTCATTCTTGATGAACTTGCCTTTGCCATCTGGTTTTTGTTTACTTACATTCACCATTAATGCTTCCTTTGGTGTTTTGTCACTGTTTGGACTCTTCAAGAAATTCCTTTCAAACATACATAACTGCACTCTTAACTCATCAAATGTTCTTTTTTCGTCCTGTGTTAAGAACATCCAACTTGATTGAAAAGTTTCAAATTCACTTGGCAGAATACGCAACGTTTTACATAAGGTCTGGTAAAACACTTTCGTTTTTAGCTTTGAGTTCACTGTTCAACTCATTCCACAAACTCTTCAATTTTCCTATGTGGGTAGAAACATCATCTACTGGTATCCAGCAGAAGGAGAAAAAGTCTGTGCACATTTTAACAACTGATCTTTGGATGAAGCTTCAAATTGCTGCTTTAAGGCATCCCACATATCACTAGCTGTTTCCTTGCCCATTACCTTTTGATATACTTCATCACTTATGGCACTAATTATCATATACTTTGTATAACTATTTGCCTTTCGATACAAATCGAACTGTTCCTTGTGTTTCTTTGCTTGTGCATTTGCTGTGCCGTCTCCCAGTGGCTTGGGCTTAACTAACCTCTTGCCAAAAACATCCAATGCACTGTCATGGTAATCCAGCAAGTCTCTTATTTTTCGTTTCCAAATTGGCCAGTCCATTTGTCCGTTAAGTGGTTTTTTTTTTTTGGCATATCCATTTCTGCTGAATCTTCGCTTCAAAATACGATATATGGCCGAAAGTAACTTACTGAAAACAAATCTTAAAACCTAAAACTCATCTATCGATGTTTCTGACCTCAAATCTCAGCTGGCTGTACTCCACTCAAAACTCAGTTGACGACAGTTTAACCTCAAATTCTGACTACTGTATTTTCTACTGGACGTAAAAAACTCTCGTTTTTGCCGCTTACTTGCACTAACACAGATCATCAAAATGTTTTACAACAACGGTTTTCACTCTCAAGCACACGTTATCGTCTTTTGTTAACTTTTCGTCACTGTTTCGAGTCTTTAGTTCACTTACGACACTTCACCGAAACTGGATCAATAACCTGTTACTTTTATTTGTTTTAGGTTTAAAACGAATCTGTCTTCTTCACTGAACAGTGTGTATATTTCACATTGTACAGTCACACAAAGACACATCGGCCGGCCGCAGTGGCCTTGCAGTTCTAGACGCTTCAGTCTGGAGCCAAGCGACTGCTCTGGTCACAGGTTCGAATCCTGCCTCGGGCATGGATGTGTGTGATATCCTTAGGTTAGTTTGGTTTAATTAGTTATAAGTTCTAGGCGACTGATAACCTCAGAAGTAAGTCGCATAGTGCTCAGAGCCCATTTACACAAAAACACACATCATCAAAGACCTATTTTCTAGTATTTGTCTCTCCAAAGACTCTAGAGCAGAAGTGCTGCCAACTTTTGTCTGCCACTTAATTAAATACAAACACATATAACTGTAACATTTATTCCCTGAATTACTACAGAATTAAACAGTTTTCATAAATGTTTCCCTTTATGGCCGACCTTAGGTCCGCCATATTTAACACTGCTACATCTCCCTGGGCACAAACAGCTTCTACAAGTTTCCCTATGATATTGGCTCTTCTCTGTCTCACTCGCACACTACAGTGCTTAGGCCTCATTCAGCACAATAGATGCCAGTGAATTTCCCCATCTCATGGCGAATTTGCGCTCTTTGTGGCACACGGTCCTGGATGTTAGAATTCGCTTCACAGTTCCTGAAGGTTGTTTCCTTCAGCCATATATTTAAATGAGAGAGAAATACTCATTAACTCACAACACTTAATAACCATATGCAACCCTTTGCACGATAAAGATCAATGCCGAAAGACTGGAAAGTTGCACGGTTAACACGAATATTCAAGAAAGGTAGTAGGAGTAATCCACTAAATTACAGGCCTGTATCATTAATGTCGATATGCAGCAGCATTTTGTAACACATATTGTGTTGACACACAATCAATACGGATTTTGAAAACGTTCGGAAGGGACTTGAAATTGATTTCTTGGTTCTAGATTTCCAGAAGGCTTTTGACACTGAACCACACAAGCGGCTTGTAGTGAAATTGTATCCTTATGGAATATTGTCTCAGTTACATGGCTCGATTTGTGATTTCCTGTCAGAGAAGGCACAGTTCGTTGTAAGATCAATTAAATTGAAAGGAACACACAGAAAATGTTGTGAGGAAGGCGAACGAAAGACTGCTTTTTATTGGTGGGACACTTAGAAAATGTAACAGATCTACTAAAGAGACTGCCTACACTACACTTGTCCGTCCTCTTTTAGAATACTGCTGCGCAGCGTGGGATCCTTGCTAGATAGGATTGACGCAGTACATTGAGAAAGTTCAAAGTAGGGCAGCACGTTTTACATTGTCGCAAATAGGAGAGAGAATGTCACTGAAATGATAGAGGATTTTGGGTGGACTTCATTAAAACAAAGGTGTTTTTCGTTGCAGCGGAATCTTCTCACGAAGTTTCAATTACCAACTTTCTCCTCCCAATAAGAAAATATTTTGTTGAAGCCGACCTACATAGGGAGAAACGATCACCACAATAAAATGAGGGAAATCAGATTTGGTCCCGAAAGATATAAGTGTTCGCTTCTTCGGCGCGATGTACGAGATTGGAGTAATAGAGAATTATTGTGAAGGTGGTTCGATGAACCCTCTCCCAGGCACTATATGTGATTTGCAGAGTACCCATATAGATGTAATATTTGCGCAAACAAAGTTTACACTCAGCGCGGTGGTTTATGGCACCAACTGTAAATGGAAAAACCCTTTACAGTCGCTCCCATAGGCCACTGCGCCGAGTGTCAACTTTGTTTGCACAGAACCGCAGTCGTCGCGCATGCGAGTGCAGTGTGCTAACTACTGCACCATCACGCTCAGTCCCAAATTGCGCGTTTACATTGTTAAATCTGGGACAAATAGGTGTCCCAAATTATTTTTGAAAAAATTCGAGACAGAGCTAGAAATCGTGACAATTATGAAAAACAGGGAAAAAGGGAGGGGGGGCATAGAGACGGATGATCACCTTAAATGTGTGCGCCATTGCAGCACACAGGATGTCTATGTGCTATTCCAATTCCATGTCCGACCTAGCACGTCCTCATTCGTGCGTGCAGTTGCTGCTCTGATGAGAGCTCACAATTTCTGCAGGTCCCACACAAAAGAATAAATTAATGGGGCTCCGCAGGATCTAGGTGTCAGATCTGGTCTGAAGCAATCATTCTACACACTGTTCCAACTGCTTGGGGGGGGGGGGGGGGGGGGGGTAGCCATTCTATAACTAACCTGGAGGATTAAAAGAAATAGGTTTAATTGCATGTGAACATTAGCCCCAAAATGCACTGTTCTGCTTATTCCCATTTTTGAAACATACGCGATCAAAGTTGTAAAGATCATTTCACAGGAGAGCGTCAAAGTGTCCTTGCTGCTGTGTTTTTCACACACTATAATGACGAAAGCACCTGTAGGCCGGTCCTCTTTTAATAAATTGTAGCTAATATCTATTGCAATTTGTTTATTTCCAATCAATCGAATTCCCGAGACACGAGAAAAGATCCGGGTTTGTCCCAGACAGTTGTATAAGAGTCCCTGCAGTAGGCCTTTGGACACCCTGGAAACTAGGATCAATCCATGGAAGTCCAGACGTATTGCAGTCCTAGTTGGGAATGCCAAGGTTATTACGATTCCCTTACTGATATGTCAAGAAGAAAGGAATCTTGCCTTGTTTTAGTGACAATTTGTATTCTATTTTATAGAAAATCTGTGATTATGTTCACAAATTAAAAATCGTCTGAATCAGGGTCATAAACACTTATTCAGCCATTTATTTGTGTACAATGTAAATATAATGCACAGAAAATTATGTTACCTCCTACCTTTGTACAAATTACACACATGCATACAATGCAGTTTACATTTCACAGTCTGTGAAAACTACTTACACGTACACATCAGTACTTCAGTTTCACAATTTCACTGTTCCTCTGTTGGTACTGCTACGTTCACGGATGTAGCAGGCATGCAACCTGAGTTCACAAGTAGTATTATGACTGAAACAACAATAGTAAACCAAACCTCTAATTGTCCAAGTACTGTAGTCCCACAAGCATCGAGAAAAATACCAAGGCAGGCAATGATTTTAGGTACCATGAAGGTAAAAGAACTATCTAGTGCTAAAATTAAAGAGATTGACAACCTCCTTGTTGATACTGTGGCTGAGTGTTACCTTTCATTTTCTTAGGTTGATATTACCAAATTTATGAAACTAGCTGAGAAATTACAACTGCAACTCTGGTACCACACGCTGCGGAATTTGAATCCGCGCCAGACGGCATGGACGTTGAAAACCCCTAGAGGTCTCTGCACCATCGCGCCATAAGCCATAGTGGCGTGCGCCTCCTGGCCCATGTTCTGAAACACGTGGTCCCAGCGGCCAAGAGCGGCGTTCCCCATCATGTATTTAAGCGTCTGCCTCTCGCTCAGCCAGTCAGTCTAATCTTTGCGTGCGTCTCTTGACACATCGCTTCGCCTTAGACAGCATATTTACTTTCTTGTTCTGTGTACCAGTGGATGTGGTTGTCTAGTTAGGTTTTCTTGTGACTCTGTGGTTTCGATCTTGTTGTTGTTCATAAGGTCCTTCGTTGGTCGTGTCCGTCCTCTCCGTGGGTTCCGCCACGCTTTCCGTTACGTCAACCCCACGACCTTTCTGGTCGCAGTTACAACAGTTTTGGCGATGAAGTATGCCATGGAGGCGAAGTTGGTCTGTCTGCTGGAGCAACAGCAGTCACTTCGATTGCTAAAGGGCAAAGTCAATGCCCAGGACACATTGCCACAACAGCTTCCGAGTCTGCGATGTCTGATGTGACCCACGTTCGCCGTCGTTCCCACCATTTAATGACACTAAAGAAGACTGGGAAACGTACTTACATAGACTGAAACAACATTTCACGGCTTTTCAAGTCACAGATGACTCTTTGCAGTGGTCGTTGTTTTTGTCTTGGGCCTCCCCAGACACGTTCTTTCTTCTCCGCAAGTTGGCACCATTGTCTGATCCTGTGGCTCTCTCTTTCCAGGAGACATGCCTTTTGCTGACAAACAATTATTCCCAATGCTACCATATGGTCGCCTCTCGGTTGGAGTTCCATCAGTACCATAAACAGCCTGGTCAATCGTATTGTTCCTGGGTCACGGACTTACAAGGTCTCAGCCGTCGGTGCGATTTTACGTGCACCAATCAGCAGTGTAAGGCTTCGTATGCGGACTCCCTGATTCGGGATGTGGTGGTTCAGCTGGCTCCCAATTCTGAGCTCGGTACTGTGGCGTTGAAACTCGATAACGCCTCGCTGGAAGAGATTCTCTGCATTGCCCACTCCTTTGAAATTGCTCAAGCAGCTAATGAGCTTCTTTCGGGGTGGACACAGGTGGTGGCGATAGAGGTGTCACGGCGGGTTCCGCCCTCGCGACGTCGACGTAGACTGGCCAACAGAGGCCTGTGCCGTTGGCACTCCTCATCGTGCGACGTCTCTATGACATCGGCACCTCCGGTCGCCCCTTATCGCCGGTCGCATGGCCCTCTTCCATCTTGCCCACTGTGCTTTACTGCACATTCTCGAGCTGATTGTCCCCACCACTGGAAAACCTGCATGCTGTGTAACAAGGAGGGACACATCCAATCAGTTTGTCGTAGTTGCTCGACTCGCTCCAGTCCTGCGCCTCCTGGGCCTCAATATACCGTCCATGCTCTGCAATCGGTTGTCCCACAGGACGACCCGTCAGCACAGAATCTTTTCCTCACACTCTGCCTTTTCACTGAGGTTGTATGTTTTCAGGTCAACACTGGGGCCACTGTCTCCCTGATTAATATGGCGACATATACCCGGCTGGGGTCTCCTGAGTTGTCAGCTCACTCCCGCCGTTTGGTTGCCTATGGAGACGGTTCCATTCCCCCTCGTGGGCAATTCGTTGTCCAGGCGACATACAAACGTGTTCCCCAGCTCCTTACCTTTTTTGTCGGCTACCATCCATCGGATTAGAATATTTTTGGCCTGGATTCGGATGAGCTTCCGATTTTCAGGCGCACATCACCCTTCGGACAGATGCGCATCCTCGCTTTTGCTGAGCCCGCCACCCTCCGGTAGCCTTACAGCTAGCAGTCAAGCAGGAACTTGTTGATCGGCTCCAGGCTGCTGCCATTCTGGAGCTTCTGACTTACAGCGCCTGGGCGACACCATTGGTGGTCATACGGAAACCCAATGGGTCCCTTCGGCTGTGTCGGAACTTTGGCGCTACTGTCAATGCTCAGTCCCTCAACAACAGTTACCCCATTCCCCGACAGGAAGACCTTCATGCCAAGCTTGCTGGGGGAGGGTATTTTTCAAAGATCGACCAGGCTGAGGCATACCACCAGTTATCCTTGAATGCCAAATCTCAGAAGATCATGGTTATCAACACGCCTTTCAGATTGTACAAGTACAAGTGCCTTCCATTTGGTGTCTCTTTGGCGCCAGCCATTTTCCAGCGGTTCCTGGAGCAGCTTACACAGCCTATTCCCATCTGCATGAATTATCTGGATGACATCTTGGTCACCGGGCGTTCTTGCCAGGAACATTTGCAAAATTTCAGTGCCTTATTTCACACCCTGCAATCCGCGAGATTACGCTGTCAGCTGGACAAGTGTTTTTTTTCCAACCAGAAGTGGAATACTTAGGCCATTGGCTAAGCAAAGATGGCATTTTCTCTTCAGGTCGTAATGTCATGGCCATTGAGGCCCTTCCTTGTCCCAAGGACTTATCTGAACTACAGGTGTTTTTGGGTAAGGTTACTTATTATTTAAAGTTCTTGCCCCAGGCTGCCTCTGTTGCTCAACCCCTCAATCACTTGCATCACAAAGGGGTACCTTTTGATTGGACTCCTGCCTGTGACCGTACTTTTGTCCGTTTAAAGGCGATGCTGCAGTCCACCCCTTGCCTTACTCCCTTCTCTCCGGACCACCCCTTAGTTGTGGTGGCTGATGCGTCGGCATATTGGGGCCATCCTCACGCATCAGGATGCCGATGGCTCCAAAGAGCCCATCGCTTATGTCTCTAAGGCGTTGACCCCAGCACAACACAACTACTCCCAGATTAAAAAGGAGGCCCTGGCAATCTTGTTCGCCGTCCAAAAATTTCACACCTATCCTTTTGGGGCAAAGTTCACCCTCCTGAAGAACCATAAACCCTTGGTTAAGCTTTTCAGACCCCACTCTCACCTTTCAGAGCAGACGGCTTAAAGTCTCCAGCACTAGGCGCTGTTTTTACGAAATTACATTTACACCATCCAGTATAAGCCCACTACCCACCATGCTACTGCGGACGCTTTGTCACGTTTTCCAGCAAGACTTGATCCTGCCTTTGACCAACAGGAGGTCCTCTGC
Source organism: Schistocerca gregaria (assembly GCF_023897955.1). Classification (NCBI taxonomy): domain Eukaryota; kingdom Metazoa; phylum Arthropoda; class Insecta; order Orthoptera; family Acrididae; genus Schistocerca; species Schistocerca gregaria. The sequence continues at coordinate 599,340,607 of NC_064931.1, read as the reverse complement.
TTTCATGTTGATTCCACCCACCAGGATGCACTAGACGGTCTGCCTCTAATGGCTGCTCACATTGCTGCGGCTACCCTCTGTTACCCTATCTTGTGGCGTGATCTCCACTATGAGGTCCACGGGTGGTCCTCCTATGTTACTCATCAGATGCAGTCCAATTTCAGCCCTTGGCGCCACCTGTCCCACAGGCTCTCCGTGGTCAATGATGTCCTTCTGTTGGCCACGGAAATGAATGCCTATCGGGTGGTCATACATCCAGATTTGTGGCCTGGGGTGCTCAGTTCGGTACACTGTGGGCACTGGGGTACGTCCCGTATGAAAGTTTTGGCTTGCCAGCATGTGTATTAGCCCAGCATCGATGGTGATATTGACCACCTGGTCTGTGGGTACACTGTGTGTGGGCATCACCAGGCAAGGCCACCCCCCCCCCCCCTCCCAGTCTTTTGCACCCTGGCCTGTGCCTCGCCAGACCTGGGATTGCATCCATATCGATTTTGCGAGCCCATGTTGTCCACATGGCATCTACCACCACGGAGGCTACACTTTTGGCCCTGGCCCAGGTTCTCGCCATTGAGGGCCTGCCACACACATTGGTCTCCTATAATGGCTCCCAATTCACAGCATCCTCCTTCCATGATTCTATCAGGCCAACAGTATCAAACACATCCGTAGCCCCCCTTTCCACCCTTTGTCCAATAGCATGGCGGAGAGGCTTCTCCGCACTTTAAAACAACAGTTGACAAAGGCAGTCGACACATCTCCACCACGTCGGCCATCACCCTGTTTTTGAGCACCTATCGCATTATGCCAATTGACAGACACAGTCTGGTGGAGCTCCTTCATGGGTGACAGCTGCAGACCATGCTCCATTTGCTGATGCCATCACTCTCCTGCCCCCTCTAGCGGCCCTCTCAGTGCTATGCCCCCGGCAAGGCAGGTTGGACGTTCGCCATGGTTGTCGCGGCCCATGGGTGGTGTGTGGCATCGGCGCAAGCGTTAAAAGGGTTGGAGTGCCGCCATCATAATCAGCTCTGCCTGCATGCCACCGCGGGACACACACCGCCGCTTCCTCCTCTACCTCCTTCGGGTACAAACGTGGTCCTCAAGTCGCCACCCCTGCCACCCATTGCCATCTCCCCGCGGATCTGCCGCTGGCCCTCCCCACCCCGAGGTCGATCGGCTTCCATCATCGATATCTTGGGCATCCCTTCCTCCCACCAATGGTGGTTGATGAGCCCGGCTCTTCTTCCCACTGCCGCCCACCTCAGCACCGTCCAGGGCATTTCTGTCCCTACGTGCAAGTTTCGAGGGGGAGTGATCTGGTGCCACATACCACGGAATTTGAAACCGCACCAGATGGCATGGACGTTGAAGACCCCTAGAAGTCTCTGCACCATCATGCCATAAGCCGTGGTGGCGCTCACCTTCTGGCCCATGTTTAGTGTGAGGGTGCCACAGTGGAACACTTGGTCCCAGCGGCCAAGAGCAGCGCCCCCGATCATGTATTTAAGTGCCTGCTTCTCGCTAAGCCAATCAGTCTAATCTTTCTTTGCATCTCTTGACACATTGCCTCGCCTGAGACAGTGTATTTACTTTCTTGTTCTGTGTATGAGTGGACGTGGTTGTCTAGTTAGGTTTCCTTGTGACTCTGTGGTTTTGATCTTGTTGTTGTTTGTAAGGTCCTTCGTTGGTCATGTCCGTCCTCTCCCATTTGTGTTCTTGTTCGTGGGCCACTCTGTGGGTCCTGCCGCGCTTTCCATCATGTCAACCCTGCAACCGTTCCGGTTGCAGTTACAACAGCAGCATTCTTTGCCTTTCAGGAATACCCTGACAAATAAACTGTTAATTGCCTGTTGTCTCGAAATTGGGCAATTTACTGGCTGAAACCAAATATGCCATACTGTCTGCAGACATGGGAACCAATATAAGTACACAAGGGTTGTAGAGAGTGACAGTGCACTCTATCAAGCAGTACAAGCTGCAAACTGCTGTTCTGGCCATTGTGCACATTGCTGTCTGGCACACTTCTGGAAACATCACCAAGAGCATTAATACAGTTGTTTCTCAGTGGGGTATGGTGACAAAGTACTCTCTCGTCACTGACGACGGAAGTGTTATGGTGGATGTAGCAAGGAAAATGAATGTTGTTCATTTGGGATTCACTGCTCACACACTTAATTCAGCAATGTCAGATGTGTTGAACCATCATGAATCAGCAGCACTAAGTTCCTTTAGACAGAAATGTAACAAAATCATAGAATTTTTCAGAAGCAGTATGGCACCCACTGCAATATAGTAGGCTGCCAAGATCAGCTGAACAAAAAACAATGCTCAAACAGAAGATTCCCAACATATGGAACTCTACATTTCTTATGATGGAGCGCTTATTGTTGGTCAAAGACATCCACATAATGAAATTTTCAAATGTTAACTGTGAAATTTTGACAGCAGATGAGTGGGGCTTTTTACTAGACTACATTCCTCTACCAGAAACTCTGTTTGAGTTAACAGAAGAACTCTCTGAGCAACAGTTGACAACAGCCTCCATTGCAGTCCCATTAGTTCAAGGATGCCAAAGAGCAGTGACAGAGACAACTCCAACAACTAAGGTAGGCACCACTTTCAGAAAATACCTACTGGAGGACCTGTCAAAGAGGATGACATCTTGTGAAGAAGACAGCACCAGCATCTGTGCCAAAAGGCTATTTTGGACCATCGGTTCATGAAGAGTGGTTTCAAAGTAAACAAAAGTGCATTGTAGGTGATTAGCCAGACTCCAAATGATGCCAGAGTTGTGGTTGATAGTTTGTTTACTCAAGAAGAAGATGGTGAAACACAAGTTACGAAGGAGAAGAAGAGCGGAAATACAATAGTGAGTCAGCATCAGTGGAACTTACAAACACGGAAGAGGACATGTGGCTACACTTGTTCAAAGAGCTTCTAGACATAGGGGAGAAACTTGAACCACTCACTTTTGTGGAAGAAGTACCACAAGTCCATGCCGTCACTGTCTGACACTGTCTTAAAGCATTTGTGTGTTCTGGCTACTTCATACCGCTTGGAGTAAATTTTTCCAAAGGCTGAGCATGTTTGTACAGAGAGGAAGAGCTTTCTGAAACTGAAGAACACAGACAAGATGGTGTCTTTAAACACTAATCAGAAGTACACCGTTAAATAAACAGTTTGCAGTACCACCATCTGACAGATATGGTTTGGATAAAATTGTTAAGATTTTTCTTGTAATTGAAATATGTTTAGCAAAAACACATTAAAAAGTGGTTGTTCATTTATACTTGCAATTTATACTTGTATGTTCATAAATTTACAGTGCTGCACCAGATATTAAACTTTTAAAACCAATCTAAAATTGATATTTAGTGCCACAAGTACGAAAATTCATATTTAAGTGAGTAAATACATACATTGTTAAAATACTTTACATCTAGAAATATACCTGTTTTGTCTCTAAAAAAGTTATCAGTCCTAGTAATGATTCATGTGTAACTGTAAAGGCTTAAAAGACTGCAAATAAAATCATTCAAACCTGGCTACTGAGTGAAAACATATGACAGCTACAACTGACAAAGACTTGTCAGTCAGTTGTCTCACTTTGAATTAAACCACTCAAACCTGGTGCATGAGTGAAAATATTCATATAGTGATTGCAACCGATAGAAACTTGTTTTGATTGGTTGTCTCAAACTGAGTGAAACTGGTGACTGAGTGAAAACTTTCGTGTAGCTGACATGGCCATAGGGACCAGTTTCATTCTACTGAAAAACCAACTGAATGAAAAAACAATTAACTAACCTATCAACAGACCCAGAGCATCAACTCTCAATGATGTTGTCATCAGGAGAAATAAAACTTTCAGTCTATGGGTCAAAGTGTGCAATGTTAGATCCCTTTGTCAGTCAGGTATATGAGAGAATTTAGAAAGAGAAATGGGTAAGCAGAAGTTAGATATGATGGGAATTAGTGAAGTGGAGTGGCAGGAAAAACAGTGCAAACTTCACTGCGGATTTTCATAAATGATAAATACTGAGAAATCAGTCATCAGCTGAAATGAATCTATTGCTACATAACCACCAGAGGGTGGGAACATGAACTTAAATTTGTATATGACTGATCTGCACCAATGGATTATTAGACAAAGAAGATAAGAAAGAAATGATTTCTTCAGAATAATGGTGTAGCCAACAACAAGATTAAAGTTCAGTATCAATTTATTCAGACCAAACACAAGTTACTTCAAATAATGGCCCCACACAAGCTGAAATTTATAGACAGTAAGAAATAAGAAATCAATTAATTAACCTAGCACAGCAAGCAGAGCATCCAGACGCCATGACAAATGTAAACCAAAGGTACTGTGCAGTGCATCCAAATCACTCAAACTGAATAAAATTCCTAAAGTTCAATATGTTCATACAAGATTATATACAATAACCTATCGCTGTGGCAATAGTCAGTCACTGACAGCTATAATAGCATTCACCATTCAAATAGTTTCCAACTCCCAAACTATTACCCTTAAAAATTCTCAAGTCCCTAATAGGAGCGCAGCAAAACAGTTTTGTCTACAAACTATCAATTAAACACATGTGGCTCACTGGCTGCACAAATCTCACCTGCAAGCTTTCCCAACTGGACCCAATCATCAAAATACCAGGAACCATACACTACCTATTCAAGACTTCTGTCACATGACCAGTCACAACACTCAAGTAAGCATCTTGTAACTAGGCCACCAATAACAGGCTACAGTATTGTGTAACGTGAAAGCTTTGACAGCGAGGGCGCTGTGGCGTCTGCCGTTGAGCAATAAATATAGATGGCAAGTTGGGATGTGATTGCCAGGCAATGCGAGTATGCACAGATGGAGCAGATATTGCTGGGAATTTCTGACAAGGGTAGAGAAGTGGAACTACAAAACCGTCTGGCCATAGCATGCTAAAATGGTGTGATTCTGGCTGTATTGAAACTAAAATATGAATTCACCAAAAATACTAAAATTGTGTCCACAAGAGTTACAGTAAACTTGAAAACAATGTTGAAATCACAAGAAAAAGAAAATTCCTAGAAAAATATCACCATGTCTGTACTACTTTTACTAAATAAGTTATTAACAATTGTTTGTGAAATTATTTAACAACTATAACAACAGACACCAACATACTGTCAGTGCACACAGTATAACAACTGTTACGGCATGAAATCTGTTAACAAATTAATATATTTGGCTTAAGGATAAATTTAACAACCTATTTATTATAAACAAAACTTTTAGATTACTACTGCTGTGTATCAGAAACAGAGTTCTCCACAAATACACAAAACAGTTAGCATTTGCTTGGATAGTTTATACTAATATTTAATTGTCCATGTTCATTTAATGAGAAATTTGCATGTTATTTGTAAAGAAGACATTTGAGTAGAATAGTATGGAACTGGTGAGAAACAATAAAGGAGCATGTTTAACTAGCGATTGTTTTTTCAGTTTGTGTAATGTTGAAAATGTAATATATGACATGTAAGGTGTATAATAGTCATATATAATAATTATATGTTACCTTCCATCCAGGGTTGGTAGCCACCTATAGCTATCTATCCAAGAAAACTGGTAGATGGCTCCTCTACACAGCGTTCAGTTATACACCATTGCATTATGCCCATATATAAGCATCTAATTAATTGTCTGGTGGCAGTCAGTAAAAGATATATATGTATATAACATGAATAAATATAATAATTAAATGTTAGGGAATTAGGCAACGATTAGGCCCTCAGGGTATTAATGTAGGCTTTCCACACATTTGAACTTTCCTGTTGATTTATTCACAGAAGACAAATTTACTTCGAATGATGGCCTTACACTACTATTCACAATAGTACAGATGAAATCAGAAATGTCAGTGACAGAGGGAAGCAAAGGACATTATTTTGTCAAGGATGATGTGAGGGAAAGTGACACTTTGTGGGCTAAGGAACTGGCTCTTTCCTTGGCTGAGTGGGTGAGGTGTGAGTGCAACATTGGTGGTTCCACTATTAGTCCATTAATGATACATAAGACCCTTTAAACAAACAGACTAATACATTGTGTTTTCACTTGCTCAATTCCTCGCAGCAATGGAGCGGTGCAGGCTCGTAGTGTGCACATTCCAGAGACCGCTGCTCCAGCAATGGGTCGTGTTGTAGCGGAGAACCAGGCAGTATATTATTCCCTCGTACAATGCCTATGAGCCTCTGTGGTGGTAGCGTAGTCTTCTCCTTGTGAATTCACTCATTGTGTTATTAACAAGCGGCTACTGCATGGCGCGGAGTTCTCCATCCCGGAATCGAACCAGTGACCCTCAGGTCTGACGTCTTCTGGCAGAGTTCATCAGCCTCTAGGTTTACAGGTGACGTATTTGGGGACGCCACAGTCCCTTTGTCCTCACTAGCTAGGGAAGTACCAGGCGAACATCTTTCTGGTAACATCTGGGATGACATCTTTCTCATTGACCTAATGGCGCAGTACTGACATCACCTTTTGTCGAGCAGTGTAGCGGTTAAGTTGTTGCAGTGAAGTATGACATCCACTGACTAACCATCGGTCTGTCCATCCAGGCGATGTTTCTTCATCTCTTCTTTCTCCCCTCACAAGGCCCTCTCATGCCCATTTGTCGGAAGTATTTATTCGGTGTTTTTGCCAATGTCGCAAAGCTTCTAGGGTGGCGAGTGACTTTGGCCATTGACTTATACTTCTCACATTAGGCATAAATATGACCAATGTTAACACATGTGCCAGCTTTCCTCATTTTACCTCTATGTTGACACGGTCGGGCATTATCCTGTCATCCTTCTCCGCATCGCCAGATATGTCATGCACATGAGTTCTTTATAGTGACAGTTCCAAGAGCATTGACCGCTGATGTACAAACTGTACTGGTCATTGGAAGCATTGCCTGTCTGCTTGGTCATTGATCTGTCAAAGTGCTGACTGCTGCAGTGCAAACTCCGCTGTCGTCGGCCTCCTTGTTCGACTGCTGCCGCTCCTGAATATTGTGGCTTAAAGTACCAAAGTCTCTAAAATGTTCACTTAACCTATAATAAGTTTTTATGTATTTACTGCCAGATCTCTCTTTTGAACAACCATATATAACACTTAATTATCATGCACAACCATAAGTAACACATAATTCATCATCATCATCTTGGACAGTCTCCAGCCTCTGACCGAGTCTGTGTAGGTAACACATGGTCATGAGAGTTTCATTGAGTTGCCATGTTGATGCCACCACTAGTCCATGCTAAACTCATAGTGGGCCACTGGTGATCACGTCACTGCATGCCAGTGTTGCTGTTTTCTTTGCTATGCCACCACATTCACATGCCACAGCCAAGCCACACCTCTGTTACCATCATCACCATGCCACTCCTGCCTGATTGCCTTTCAGCCATTGTACCACTCCTCACTGATGTGAGCCCATGCCGCAACCTCAACTTCATTGCCCATCCCATACCTCCATGCTGTCGTCAGAGTCACTGTGTCATCTCTGCGCCACCACAGTATCTCCACACTGCAGCATTCCTAAGTTTGTGACACTGCCTCTGCTGTCAGCATCACAGTATCAGCATCAAGGCAGATGCAAGTTAAGTACAGGTATTAGTTGCATTACATACTGTATTGCCAGTCATCAGCCATGGCTGATAAGATCAGAGTGTCAGTTCACAACCAGTAGTTCATGGACCACCAGAGCTAAAATATGGCCCACAAAAGATTAAAAATTTGAACCTCTTACTCATTTTAAATTATTAACTGCTTGTTATGTGGGCAGTGCAGCAACATGTGCCCATTGAGTAGTGGCGAGCATGCCTGACAATTACTCATCAACATTGTTAACAATTATGAATTATGTAAAAGATGTAAGTTCACATTTTTCTATGACACTCTTTTAATAAAAACTAGCTATTATGGATGGGGTATATAGGTGTGAGTATACCTACGTATGTGTGTATTACAAAATAAAGGTAAATTTTGTTAACTACCTAATTAGATTATCACATTACATAGAGATATGCAATTACAAATTTCGATAGTAAAAGTATATTTATTTATTTATTTATTTATTTATTATACCATTCATTTTATAAATGAAAAATACATTATTTTTATGCTTTTCCTCGTTGTGCCTATATTTGATGGCATTTCTGTTTGATTTTCAGAAAATTGTGGCTAAGAACAAATACAACAGTACTTACATGAAATTAGGGTTTCCTTTGATGAAAAGTAATGGATAAAGAAAACCATATTATGTTATATGAGCAACCATTCTCACAAACAATTCCTTGAAACCAGCAAAATTAAAGGACACTTAGAAGTGGTCCATACTAATTTCTCTAACCAACAACTACAATTCTTTGAAGGGCATTAGAGAATCTGAAGAAAGAAAACTCAGGCCTAGGGTACAAAATCTGCATCATTGGAGAAAACGTCAGTAGCCTCAAAGATCTGCATATAGGCATTGCATTAAATACAACAACAACATGTGAAAATTTGTGCTGGACTAGGAGTCAAACTTGGATGCTCCACTTCTCTAGAACAGTTGCCTTAACCACCTCAGCAAGTTGAGCATACCTCCCATCCAGCTCAAATTCCCACATGCTGCAAACTACAGATGTAGTGCCATTCATCCATTATCAATTATTTGCTTGCAGCTATTCACCTGTGTCCTGCAAGGGTTCAGACAGGTGAGTGCATCTGCACAGAAGACATCATTTCACTGTCAAGGTGCATACATGTACACATTTTAGGTGTGGTATCTGTTCTTTTGGACATGCCTGAAAGAACAGACACCACACACATAAAATAATATGTAATTAGTAGCAGTGTTTGAAACACAGAAATTGTTAGTATAATCAAAAAATCCTCACAAAATAGGAGAAATGCTCATCACGTTTTTGAGTTAGAAGCAAAAAATTAAGGAATGCCTTTACTGAACAACACAGTAAAAGCTTGAATTGAACTAATGTCAAATGATATCAAGGAACAACTTGTTTTAAGAGTTAAAAAATTGATCATGCTTCACTTTACACTGTGACATTTCTAATTATCATCAGTTACTCATGCTTGTCTCCTTTTTAGATGACAGCATAATCAAATAACAATGATTGATTTCATGAAAACTGAGAAGATCATCAAAATTTACGGACACCATGAAACTAATAACAATATTTTCAGAGTGATAACATACCACTGAGGTGACAAAGGTTATGGGACAACAATATGCACATATACAGATGGCAGTAGTATCACATACATGAGGTGTGAAAGGGCAGTGCATTGGCAGAACTGTAATTTGTGCCCAGGTAATCCACATGAAAAGGTTTCCAACAGATCATGCTGCATAACAGGAATCAACAGAGACTGAACACAGAATGGTATTTGGAGCTAGACACATAGATATTCCATTTCACATATCATTAGGGAATTCAATATTCCAAGATCCCCAGTGTCAAGAGTGTGCCAAGAATACTAAATTTCAGATATTACTTCTCACTGTGTACAACACAGTGGCCAGTGGTCTTCCCTTAACAACCGAAAGCAGTGGCATTTTTTGTAGAGTTGTCAGTGCTAACAGACAAGCAACACTGATTGAAATAACTGCAAAAATAAATGTGGGGCATGCAATGAACATTTGTGTTAGGACAGTGCAGTGAAATTTGGCATTAATGGGTTGTGGCAGCAGATGAACAATGTGAATACCTTTTCTGACAGCACATCGCCTGTAGCAATTCTCCTGGGCTCATTACCATGTTGGTTGGACCCTAGACAGCTGAAAAGCTGTGGCCTGGTCAGATGAGTCCCAATTTCACTTGGTAAGAACTGATGGTGGGATCCGAGTGTGGCACAAACCCCATAATGCCATGGACCCAAGTTGTCAACAAGGCACTTTGCAAGTATTGGTGATTCCATAATGGTGTGGGCTGTTTTACCCAAACAACAATGGAATTATTGTGGATGGTAGTAAGCTGTGTCACTGGACAACTGTTCGCAAGTGGTTTGATGAACATTTTGGACAATGTGAATGAATGATTTGGCCACCGACATTGTTCAACATGAACCCCATTGAACATTTATGGGACATAATTGAGAGGTCAGTTCGTATACAAAATCCTGCACCAGCAACACTTTTGCAATTATGAATAGCTGTAGAGGGAGCATGGCTCAGTATTTCTGCAGAGGACTTCTAAAGGCTTGTCGAGTGCCTGCAATGTTGAGTTGCTGCACTATGCTGTGAAATAGGAGGTCCAAGATGATTTTAGGAGATAGGAGATAGCCCAGTACTTTTGTCACATCAGTGTACGTGGGAGAAACTTGTGGGATTCTGTACAGATCATGCTCCAGCTATGTTAGGACCACACGCTCATCTAACAACATTAATATAACAGAAGAATCCTTTGGCATTAGCAACGCATTGTATCATACATCTCCACATGTTAGCTTCCAAGACTATAGCTGAATGCCTTAACAAAACAATCCAATTTTCCATAAATGTTAAAAATGTTATCAAAACCAGTGCCTTAAATCCACGCCTTTTTAAAAAATTGTGCACTGAAATGGACACTGACCATGAGAGCTTTCTCTTTCACCAAGTTCATTGGCTGTCAAAAGGTAACATGCTGGGAAGATTGCACAAACTCAGAAGACAGGTTGAGTTGCTGAGAAAAAATTAAAACTTACTAGAGCTGCTTTCTGATCTGACATCAGGTATATTTCGCTTATCTTGTGGATATCTTCACACACTTGAATAAGTTGAACTTGCATTTTCAAGGTTCTGGAAACATACATTTAGAAGGTGTTGCTAATATATTTATCTTTGAAGATAAGCTTCGTGCCTCTATTTGCCAGCTTTAGCTATGGATAGGTAAAACTGGCAAAAAACACTTATTCTGCAGCTGTGATATTAAAAGCACTAATTGATAAAAAGTATTATATGATTAGGAAAACATACAAGAGAACATAGGGTCACCTTCAAATATTGACTGCTGAATTCAATCATTACTGCACACAATATAACAAAACAAAAGCTTATGTTGACCAAAAACTGATTCGCAGCCCTTTCAGCACTAGTGCTAGAAAAGATGCGTAAGAAATCTAGGAAGAGCTCATTCAGTTCCAAGACAATAGAAACTATGACGCAACTGAATCTGATTTTCTTGGACAGTTTTGGTGTAAAAAAGCAGTTTCATACACTAAAATTTGAGAAATTGCCTTGCAGTATCTTCTGTGTTCTCCACAATTTATTTCCACAAACAAGTGTTTTCTGCTTTGCTGGTAATTGAAAACATGTCCAGAAATCAACTGAAAGTAAGTGATGATGTGTGTGTAGTTTTGAGCAATAATATTAGCCCCGGGATTACCTAACTTGCACTGAAAATGGAAGCTCAAAAATCACAGTGATGCAAACTGAATTCAATTTTCTACTAAAAATGTTGTGTTTTATATTATAATAGAACTGTTAATGCATGTTGCTTTTGAATTATGTTAACAGTTTCAATTAAAATTTATTTTTAGATTTACACAGTTTATTTTTCTTGAACCTTGTGATACCTGCTAACAACAAAGAAACCAAAGTGGTCCCTGGTGAAAGAAAGGTTGGGAACTGCTAAGATAGAGAAATCTTTAAGTGGGGGTCATTCAGAGGATGAGGGGAGTAATGCAAGCACCCCGAGCATGCCAAAGGAAATGGGTTAGGTTCCAGGAAGTGAACTTACTCAATTGTTCAATGCATTCAGTGCCAAACTTGTTAAAAGTTTGGTGCAAAATTTGAAGATTTCAATTCAAAAACTGAAAATATAAAGTCAGGAATTGGTCAAAGTATCAATTCAAAATTTAAAGATATGAAGTCTGAAACTGACATTTTAAAATCTGAACTTAGGGATAAATAACATATTTGATCAATTGGAGGGCAGATCTGATGAAATTGAAAATAAATTAGAAACTCGTGAGAAAACTGTAGAAGTGGTTATCAAGTCAAGTGGACAACATAGAAAAGGAACCGGTAGCCAAAGTAGAGAGTGTAGAACATGAACTTGGGGGACGGACTGAAGGACAGGAGAAGCAGTGCAGAAAATTTGAGCTCCAGACAAATGTTGAATTTGTATATGTAATTAAAATAAGTAATGGTAATTTAAAGAGAGGGTGGGATGTTTGAGGTAAAGACAAACAATCTGAATGAAATTGTAAGTAGTGTAGCAGCTGGGCAGGCAGGTATGATGTCTCACGGGAAAAGAAAATAGTAATAAAATGGCATTCAGTGATGGAAACAAGTACCATACAGTTGACATCCTGAATACTGGGAATCTACAATGGGCCCCACACATAGATAAGGCAGTAAGCAAGGCATACAAGACTCTGCACACCTTAATGACAGTTCTGAAGTGTGCAAGCATGGGTACAAAGGAGAAAAACTACATGCCCCCTTGTAAGACCCCAGTTGGAGTATGCTGCAGGGATATGACATCCCCAACAAAGATACCTGTCAAAGCACATAGTATTACAACACAGGGCAGCCAGGTATACTGTATGATGGGAGACTACAGAAAGACAAATTGTATCATGGAAATGGTTAGGAAACTGAAATGACAAAGTTTTGTAGGAAAAAGTATCACCCATCTCATCTTCATCCACTGATCCTTCCTGTTCTATAATATTTTCTTCAAGTTTCTTTCCTTTACATATTCCTTCCACCTTTCAGACTTTTCTTTTCTTTTCACTAGCTTGCTGCCTGAGTTCTTTATAATCATACAGCTGCTCCTCTAGTCTCTAAAGGTTTCTATGATTTTTCCAAGAGTGGTATCCATGATGATCTATCTTTCATATAGTTATCCACACTCTTCAACTTTGCATTTTTCATGTAGAAATTCTTGATTTGCTATTTTGCAATTTCTGTCAATCTCACTTTTCATGGCTGTATTCTATTTGCTTATTTTTTGCTGTATTTTTGTTCTCATCTTTCATCAATTACTATTAATCTCTCATGCGTTGTCCAAGAATTTGTACTGGACCACGTCTTTTTGTCTCGTAGTTCCTCTGCTGCCTGAACTATGCTGCCTCTCCTCTCGAAGTTACCTCATTCATTTTTTATTGTAATGCTTCCACTTAAAATCAGTTGTTACTTTAACATTCCCTTCGAAACTCTCAGTGTCTGTCTGTTTCAAGTATATCAAGTCCAACTCATTAATTTCCTAATCTCATAAATCAATATTGTTAGTTTTTGTAGTGTACTGTTAGGGCCCATTTATATGAGTATTCCTGGATTCCTCTGAGAGATACTTTTGCAGGACCAGGGCACCTCAAATATTTGTGATAAACTGATCTTTATTTGTGCATACAGCAGAAACATTGTTGGATTCAAGTTGACAGTGGTACCCAACAGATGAGTGGCAACACAATGCTTGTAAGATTTGTTTATTGTGTGTGTGCCACTCAGAATAAATCACATTACTCAATACATCAATTTCCCTTTACTATTTTTATAAAAGTAAATTCTTTCTAGGAATACTGAGTATATATTTTATAGATTGTTGAAATGAATGAAAAGTTTCCTCAAAAATTTTACATAAGGTAACACGTTGTGCTGGTTTTATTAGTTACATTAATTATTAGTTAGATTAATCCACTATTATTCAATTTGAGTGTAAAGGGTAGCTCAGGTGTATCATAATTTTTACATGTAAATGTGACATCAAGGGTGGAGTTAAATGAGAAAATTATACCTTCATAACATCATTTAAGAAATGGATGATAAGGATGTGTTAAAATTCTAGGGCAATCGCCTCTTGGGGGATGATTCATATACAATTCTTTCTCACAGCTGTACACTCTACTATATAAGAATACTTCCCATTAAGAGCAAATTAACTTATGGCTATGTTTACACATATGCAAATCATTCTCATTTAGGGACACAAAACATCTTCAATCCTTGCTGGTCAGTAGGTAATCATTCAGTACGTGCTTTACATTTCACAGGGTAAGTATAAATCTTATACATTTCAAAATTATGCTTTGATCTAGCAATGGGTATAGAAACAATAACAGTTAATTCATCTTCAATCATTAAAGAGAGAGTGGTGGTTAACTTGTAGTAAGCATATAAACTGTAAGAGTTAACAGGGTAAATCATGGTATATCTTTCATCTAGATTTCGTTCAACTGATAGTAGGATCTGTAAAAATTGTTCTGGATGTGGTAGTACACTGCTCAAACAATTATTTGAACTACTTTCTAAGGCTGTTCTTAAGTTAAGGGCATCAATTCTAGCAATTGATACTCTATCAGTAATCCTTAACAACAGTGTGTTTAAATCTAAGTGTGCACTCACAGTATTAATCCTTGGAATAGTTCTTGGATATTTGCATTCGTTTCATTACGAATTATGTGGAAATGTAAGACAAATTGCTTTACAATCTGTTCAGCGAAAACTGTGTGGTTAGTAATTGTTCTTTTCATAGTCTTTAATGTGATACATTATAGAGGTTAGTTGAATCTGTACTGGACTGTTGTTCAAGAGCTAATATTTTGCCTTTAACTTCCAGTAGACCAAATACAGTACGAAGGATACTCCCTCCAAAATCAAACCAGGCATGTTTACGACTAATTCAAGTTTTGCGTGGCAAAAGCTTTAAAAAAACAGTAAATCTCTTGTTCATAATTAGCAAATGCTGACTTTACCTGCATTTTGGCTATGATTCAGTTATTATACCAAGATGTACCGATTTCCAAAATTGTATCATTACCCTTAAGAGAATGAATTAGATTAATTTGCTTCTTTACAGAATTGAACTGTTGCTGGGTTTCACTCAAATTGTACTTGAGGACAAGTTTTGCATTACTTGTTGAAACTACCATGTCTGATCATGGTTCAAACAAAACACCTGTATTCTGTGGTACTATTACTACAGCATTAGTAGAATACGCTATCACAGCAAACATTAGAATAAAAATGAACATGGTTAATTACTTCTAAATACTAGAGTAAACAATGAACATAAAATAAATTAGTTTCCTGTGGTAACCTGTGGAATAAAAGGTATAGTTTCACTTGTGCACTCGTGCAATAGCTTTAATACTAAATTTTCACAACACATTCACATAAGCACATTGCTTAAACAAACATACGCATTGCACTCTCACAAACTACACATGTTTACACAGATTGTAGGGGTGTCTAGAACAGGATTGCTCAGAATGTGGCGATGTCTCGGCCTCAAAGTCTGGACTGTGACCTCGCAATTCTCACTTCCTGGGTTTGAGAACAGCAGGTCTGCCTCTCGGTCAGTCCTCGTCATCTTGCGATACTACAGGAAATCTACCCAGAAATGGCTTTACACGATTGACATTAATGACAATTGAATGAAAGGGCAGTTGAAGCTTAAGAGTGACTGGGGACACCACCTCCAGGAATGGATATGGTCCCTTCCAAGACTTCTTAAACTTTTTGACTTGTCTCTTCTTTAACACCACGTTGCTCAGATACACAAGATCTCCACCTTGATACTGTTGCACTGCTGCTTGGCGGTCGTGTTGTCTTGCTTGCTGAAGAAAAGATAGATGATTTCGCTGTTTCCCTCCCCTCCATGATTCCTTTAGCTTGTGTGCTACGTCCCTTACGTGTTCATTGCTGATTCCTGCAGACAATTGTGCAAAGTCCAAGGGTGAATGCATTCTTCTTCCGTAGACAATCTCATATGGACTTAGGCCAGTTGAGCTTTGCATTTTGGCATTGTAGCAACTTACCAAGTACGGTAAACAGACATTCCAATTGTCATGTTTGCTGCTCACATAATGGCTAACCATTTTAATAATTGTTCTGTGGACTCGCTCGACTCTTCAATTTCCTTCAGGGTGTGCTGGTGTAGTCCTTAACTGTTATTTGCATGAACTTCCAAGTCTGTTTAAGCAATTCACTTATCAAATTCGTCAGTAATTATACTTAATAGTGATCCAAACTTAAGCATCCATTCTTTTACAAAAACTTTAGCTATAGTCTCAGCGTTCTGATCAGGTATTGGTATCATGAGAAGGTATCTAGAGAAATGATCAAACATTGTCAATATGTATTTGTTTCCATCTTTAGTCTTAATTCGACAAAATGTTGATCATTTTTCCATAATTTGCATTGTGGATCTTCTTCTTGAGCTGCCTTTAACTCTTCTTCTCAACTTATTGTAAAACAAGCACTGACTTTTCGACTCATTGCATCAGCATTCACATGTTGTTTACCAGGTCGGTGAATAAGCTGGTACTCACTCAGTCTTAATGCCCATCTTGCTAATCTGGAACTTGGATCCTTTAAGCTCAATAACCATTTAAGTGTGGCATGATCTGTAACAACTGTAAATTCTCTTCCTTTTAAGAAACATCTGTTGTGTGTTATACCAAAAACCAAAGCACAAAGCTCCTTCTCAATAGTAGTATAATTACATTCTGCTTTGTTTAATTGTCTGGAAGCAAATGAGATTGGATGTTCATGACCATCAACTTTTTGAGACAAGATTGCACCTATGGAAAAATTGGATGCATCTGTTGAAAGAATAAATCCAGATAGGCTAACACTGCAGCTGTGGTTAGAGCAGTTTTAATTCAACAGTAGCTGCAGATAGCAACAAAACAATACATTCCCTCAGATCCAGTGTTTTTCTACTGACAGTCGAGAATTCAGGGATTCTGTAATATTTCTTCTGGTGTAAACGTAAAAATGATGTTTCATCTGCACTAAATTGCAACAGTTCTTGACACACAAATATCACAAAAAATGAAAGAATGCTTGGGTCAGTATCTAACTGACATTTGTGTCCTGCATTCGAGTCATCAAAGTACTGATTTAACAGCTGGAAATTTGTTTCTTTCCAGTCAAATGTGTCACTTAAGTGCGCTCTTTTCCAAACCATTTCACTGTTCCTTTCTGATTCCTTGGATTCATAGGAACAGCTGTCTGTAATTCTTGTTCTCCTCTCTGATGTAAAGGGCTGAGGAGTACAGCTTCAAGATTCTGTTGAAGACTCGACACCGCTAGTAACATCAGATAATTCTCACTCACTGTCGCTCTTTGTGAGCATATCCAGGATTTCTTTATCTGTGTAACCACTATGTGACATTTACCATGTAGAAAACAAGATAACTGACGAAAACACAGGAATCAAACTCGAAATCTGCAAAGAAGGAATACAGCAATAAACATATATGCACTCTCGAACTATGCAGTCAGACCAGTGAACAGCTACTGGAACAGCAGGGCAGAAGGCAGCTCTGCGTGTTTGCATGTCTGTAGCGCTCAGGTAGCTGAGATTCATCGCATCTAAACTCATCCCTAGCGGTGCAAAGGCCGGTTGCACTGGAAGTGTCAACACGTCCTTAGTGCTGTAGGGAAGACCTGAGGGCCGCATTTATACAAGTCAGGGGTGCCAAGGGAACGGCGATGCACGACGAGTTAACACATCCCCAGCAGTCAACAGGTTAACATACATCACTACCAAATATATATTATTTGTGTGTGTCACATCTTCAGTCTCCCAACGCCATCCATAGGATCAATTAGGGTATATTAGCCCCACATTTTTATACAAAGCTGGTACACATGTACGAACGGACATATTTACATGTACAAAACAGGTGAAAAACAATGTTTTTTTGTGAATTTAAATAAATTTGAAAAGTTTATTCAAGTGCTTTGGGATATACATGTACAATATTTTTGCTTTTTCATCCTCCACAAACTGCTGCTCTGTGCCTCTCCGAGTTAAACATCTAAGTCACCCCATCTTCACCCTATCCTTATGGGTGGTAGGTGGTTCTTACCCCCACAAAGCCCTCTGTAGGTGTGCACGACGACGACAAAAAACAGCTTACCAAAGTTTCGTCAGAATTGCATGAATGCTATACGAACACATGTACAACAAGCAAACAAATCTTCATTTTTATATACTGGACACGTGATGATGGGACTCAAACATTTGATCATACAAGATAAGTATGTACAACATTCAGTTTGACATTTAGGATAGTTAATTTCAAGAATTGTTGTTATACAACTGCTTATATTTGCAGCAGAAGGCAGTTACTCTTCCACACTACTAAGTGCTGTCACCATTTAGCACTGGAATAATTAATAATCTTACCAAAGCCAGTACATGTGATGCCACTAAAATCTATGTTGTATAGGATCTTTTAAGTTTTTACTGATTTTATTCCACGATTCTCAAGCTCATTTTAGTGTTTCCACAGTACCTACAGATAACAGAAAAAATTTCCTGGCAACATATTCTGCATTTGGACCACCACCCTCCCAAACTGTAATCCCACAGTACGAGAAAACACATTAAGTTTCACGATTTGCTTCAGTTTTTCAAGAATGGATAACACACTACATTTTACTCCCAATGAAAACCACTGAGAATGTTAAGTAATTCTGAGATACCACAGTTGAGAGAGAAGCAGTATACGTGGCTTACTCCCATCTCTACTCCTCAGCTATCTCAAAAATTCCATTTGCACATTTAAATAACTGACTGCCTAAAGCATTTATCACAAATTAGCCATCCACAATCTAGTGATTCTTATAAAAATTTCATATTTATTGCTTATTGATATAGAAAATCTTTGCTGGAGGGACCCTTCCTCTTCTATAGACTCTTTACAGCTACATGATGTGGTGCAATTGGCTTCGGTGTTTAAGGCGCTAATTGACTAACTTAATAATAAAATTTTAAAAAATACCTAACCAATTAAGCTCAGGAAACTATGCCAGGTAAGCTGGTCACTGGTGCACTTTCTGTGCAAGATATCACAAGTCGGCAGTTATGAAGATCTGTAGTTACCACCCTGCTCAGTAATTGCCATTAATGTTTACTCTTAAAAGGTACTGTTCCTCAGTTGTCACAACTAAGGAAAAATCCTGGGCAGTAAAGAGATTTAAACTGAATTCAATGCAGGACAGATACTGAGCACTCTCCTAGAGAAGTAGACCACTAAATGACGAATCTTAGTTTAAAATGTACTGGAATACAATTGCTGGGCACAGAGAAATTCCAGCTGACTGAGGGAACATTCATTCACAGATATCCTACACATACCAATCTGCAAACTCCTGCTACTTCTACAGATAAAGTAACTTCCGGAATTTCCTGCCAGATTAAAACTGTTTGCTGGGGTGGGACTCTAACATGGGACCTTTGCCTTTCATGATACTGTACAGACTGAGCTATCCAAGCACAACTCTCAACCTGCCCTCACAGCCCTATCTTCTTCCTTCAAACTTCACAGATGTTCTCCTGCATACCTTATATGACTAGTGCTCCTGGTACAAAGAATATTGCAGACACATGGCTTTGCCAAAGCCTGAGGATTGTTCCCACAATAAATTTTCACTCTGCAGTGGTTAGGGCATGTCCTGTGTAATACATGGCTAGCTCAGTCAGTACAGCACTTGACTCAACCAGGTCTCCACAATATCCTTTCTTCTAGAACTGCTAGTCCCACAAAATACGAAGACTTCTATGAAGTTTGGAAGGCAGGAAATCAGGTAATGGCAGAAGTAGGGCAGTGGGGGTGGGTCATGATTTGTGCTTGCACAGCTCAGTTGGTACAGCACTTGCCCAAGAAAGGCAAAGATCTTAGGTTTGAGTTCCTGTCCGTACAGTTTTAGTTTGCCGGAAAGTTTCATATCTGTCCAAACTCTAGTGCACGGTGAAAATTCACTCTGGGAACATTACTTTTAATAAAACATCATCAGTAATGGACACCTATTGCACTACTTTTCTTTCCATGCTAATAAAATAAAACTAGCCCAAAAACCAGCAATATAAAAATTAATACTGCCATATCTTGGTGCTGCACCACTGAGGGAAATAAAAGATTTCAAGATTTTGAAATTCAAACAACAGTTGTAAACACAACAATTCTAATACTAATGGGGAAGACAGGATGCAGGTAACCAGTAAAATTCTACATAAATAATACTTTATTACAGAAATTCTGCAGTTTTATATCGGTACAACTTTTGCTCCTTACAATCCTTTATCAGCCAAATACAAAAGACTATGAGGATTTGTATGCAGTTTACATAAGATCAAAATGCACCATACACCTCTGTAATTTATGAAGCATAACACGAAGTGTGATATGCCATAAAGACAGATTCACGATTGTTCTGTATGTACACATTATACAAAAGAGTACTTTACAATGCTATAAAAAGCTAAGGCCCAATGATTATGAAACCTTTTACTGGAAGAGTTTTGTATTCGCAAATAAAAAAATCTGACATAAAAACCTGGACCATAATTTCAAAAAAGGCCTAACCTCAGCATTGCGCTTTCCTAATTTAAGAGGATCTGGGGAAATATGAAATTTCTGAACAGCTGCATCACAGCTCAAAAGCAAATTACACACAATGTTGTTATAAACATTTTTCATGGAAGTACTGGCAGTAGCCAATTTTAAATTCAAGGTTAATTTTAAAAATATTTGAGTAAAAAATGTAGCAAATACTACTCATTTTAAAAATATGCCCAATTTGTTTATAGAAAATAACAGGTAACAAAGGCAAGTCATTAAGCCTAGAGTAAGAAAATAAGTTATATGGGAGAAAGACCTTAAGTTAAAAATATTAGTATAAAAATTGTTATAGCCTGAGACGCAGTCATATAAACAAAAAATTCTCATAACAAAAAAAATGCAATTATCATGGGCAAGTGGACTCAACCAACAGTCATCATCTGTGTTTGTAAGCACCATGCATTCACTTATTTCACAAATGTCTAGTTTCCATAACCTTTACTAATACCATTCCTCTTGGAAAATGAACAACCATAGCTACTCATAACACATCAGATTTTAATATTGTATTTGTTACCAGATCTGGATAATAAGTGCCTATATCCATCAAAGATTCCACTGTTCTTACAGAGCTTTGCCTACAACATACTCTGAGCACATAAAACCTCCATCATTAAAATTTCATACCGTAACAAATATTACAAACCTAAATCTTTTAAAAAATAACCAATATCAATCTACACATTTACCAAAAAATAAACATGTAATGTGCATTTAAGAAGTGCAGAATAAAACTAAATACACAGTCCAACAGCAATAAGATCTTTGTTTCTTTCTCATATCTGACCTCTAAGTTTATACAAAATGGTGCCAAAATACAAACACACACACACACACACACACACACACACACACACACACACACACACACGCACAGAGCAAATTGATATGTCTGACAAATTTTGCAAAACAGAGTTTCTGTTAATGTACATTAACAACATATATGTGAAAGTCATTCCAAAACTGACTACATTTTTGAGATACATGAAAATATTTCTGGAAAAAGTTACATTATACACGAGATTCAGAGCAAAACAGCTCTCAGACATCATATGCAGCTATCACAGCTGGTTTCTTCATAAAACACCCAAGTATACATTTTTGACACCTATGTATGATAAAAGCGTATTTCTCACAGTAAAATAAATGCAGAAAATACTTCACAGTTATACAATCATGTCATAAATTCACCTTCAAGGCAAAAAATAAAGTTTATGAAAATACACTCTGTCAACACATCTCATCTTTTGGGTGAACATTTCAGTACAACCCATTTAACTAACTTCAAGTAACTCACTAGAATGTTACATGTAAATAAATGCACTGACAATACTGATTCTTTTTCCAAAAAATGAATCAGCAATGTCATTTCTGTCACTTACAAACTATTATGCAGCTGCTTTGAGGAAACTTAACAGTGTATACACACAAAGTTGTAAGCAGATAGAACTTAACTGTTACATCATCATGTCTTGGATGTTCTGATTGTATATGTAACCTCATATTAAGCATGTGAAGAAAATTGTGCAAAGTATCCAGCAGAGGTTGGGCAATGATGTTCCTACCTGCAATCAAACAGAAATAAGTCATCATTAATTAGTACCTGCTACACATTAGACCAAAACAAAATCTACAAAGTTAAAAAAAAAAACTTGACATTAAAACAGCAGCAGCATGATGGTTAAAAATTACATAAATAATGAACCATTTCTTCAGTAAGAGTGTCAGAATAAGCATAACATTAATCTGTAGCAGACTTACTTTACTGCTGCTCACTATGACCTTGTACCAAAATCCCACATTAACCACATTTTTTTTACCAGTTGCAAAACGTTAGTCTCGTAATTTAACATTTTACTGTTGCGTCAACACTCCAAATAAAATAACTGAGAAGCTTTCAGACAAATCCTTCATACATGCATACGTGCATACACATCCGCTCATCCAACACTCATGGATGACTACATTGTGCACTTTCACATGTGGATATCATTGTAAAATACTTCACGAGTGTGACAGGAAGCTGACAGAGAAGCCCAAAATCAGTATTTTTAGCCCATTGACAATTCTCTTTTGAATGAATACAGCCTACAGGCTGAATTCTTTTTTTTTTTATGAAATTCTATGCTTCAAAGAGATTTTGGCATAAAAATGGTAATGAACTGTCAACTGATTTGAAAGGTATTTTAAGAAGGTGCACAACCAATAAAATTACCGTTTGGCACCTAGGAATAAAAGGCAATACAACTTGCATATTTGTAATTTTTCCTTTAAGAATGGTCCCTTCCTGAATGATTAAAGCACTCAGTAGTAAAGCCACACTATAAAAAGGGAAAAATGGATAATTTCAACAATTTTAGACCTATTTCTATGCCATTAGTGTTTCCTAAAATTATTGAAAAGGCTGTGTATGTAAGGATAATATATCATTCATTTCACATCATTTTCTTTCAAATTCACAGTTTTAGAAGTGGTTTAACAACTGAAAATGCTATATTCTCTTTTCTCTCTGAGGTACTGGATGGATTAAACAAAAGGTTTCAAATGCAAGGTATGTTTTTTGATGTAATACGGCGTTTAATTGTGTTTATTGCAAAATATTGCTCCATAAGTTGGACCATTATTGAATACGGGGAGTACTTCACAATTGGTTCACCTTTTACTTCAACAACAAACAGCAAAAGGTCATTATCCACAGTGTTGAGAATGGCTATGGTGTGGGATCTGGGAGGGCACGGTCAAATGGGGAGTGCCCCAGAGCTCAGAGCTGAGGCCACTCCTATTCCTTATTTATATAAATGATATGCCCTCTAGTATTACAGGCAATTCTAATATACTTCTGTTTGCTGATGACACTAGTTTTGTAGTAAAGGATGTTATCTGAAATGTTGGCTCTGTTTCAAATAGTGTAGTTCATGACCTAAGTTCATAGTTTGTAGAAAATAAAGCTAATGCTAAATCATAGTAAGACTCAGTTTCTAACACACAGTTCAACAAACCTGACATTTTAATTTCACAGAATGTGCATATGATTAGTGTAACTGAACAGTTCAAATTTCTAGGTATTCAGATAGATAGCAAAATATGTAGAAAGCCAACATTTAGGATCTTGTTTAAAGACTAAATGCTGCCATTTTTACTACTCAAACAGTACCTGAAATAAGTGATAGTTCGACACGAAAAGTAGTCTACTCTGCTTATTTTCATTAGCTTATGACGTATAGTATTCCCATTCTCAAAGGATATTTTTGGCCCAGAAACGGGCGATTTGAGCAGTAAGTGGTGTAAGCTAGCGAAACTCTTATCCAGCCCTGTACATTAGTCTGGGTAGTCTGAAATTGCCCACTCCCCCCCCCCTCATCTCTCTCTCTCTCTCTCTCTCTCTCTCTCTCTCTCTCTCTCTCTCTCTCTCTCTCTCTCTCTCTCTCTAACAACTTCTTCCTAAGAATTAGCAGGTTTCATTATGTTAATACTAGGCAGGTATCCAAACTGCCTTTGGACTGCACTTCCTTGACACTTGTGCAGAAAGGTGCGTGTGGTATACACCACTTCTAACAAACACCGAACATCACGCTTCAGTATGCGGCCGCCAAATACATAGTTGGGCGCACTTCTCCAGGCGGCCCGCTGCTACCATCGCTGGCCGTCTTCACACGCACACTCCCTTACGTGGCCAAGAAAAACATCGCGGGCCGCACTTCTCCGGGCGGTTCGCGGCTACCATCGCTGGCCGCCTTCGTGCACACGCATTTGTCAGCACGCAGCAATTGGCTATGCCAGGAAACATTGCAATTGGTTTTCCCTGGAAAACAGCGACCCCAGCCGACGGCTCCATTAACTAGCAAGCCTTATATAAACCCAGCCGCTGCCACAAACAATAGTTCTCATCAGAAGTGCAGTACACCATGTTCCAGCTGCTTGTGGATGACTCGCCGCACCATTCGAGGTTGCCTGGCTGCTCGGCGGAAATCTTGCGACTTCACTTGGAGAGACTGAACTTCACCGGACTTGGGAATAATTACGGGATGTGCACCCCACCATGCACATTTGGACATTGGTATAACCAAACTTTAATTATGTATTACTTCTGAGTGTGAGCCTGGGTAGACGCTTGGCTAACGTAATTGTTAAAAAGTGATTTGTGATTTAATAAACCAGACTGAAGAGGCTATTGTGTTATTCCTGGTTATAACAGTGTACAGTATACTACGCAATCATTTTCAATAAGCTACCACAAGAATTCAAAGATCTTAGCAGTAATCCATGTGCTTTTAAATCAAAAACGAAGAGTTTCCTCTTGGGTCGCTCCTATTCTGTAAAGGAGTTCCTTGAAAAATTAGGCTGATTCCTGTGTTATATTGTTGATTGTGTTTACATAAACTTATGGCTTGTCTTTCTTGGGTTTATGAACATTTTATTTTATCTGTTATTACTTTTATGTTGTGATTTCATGCACTGAAATGTTCCATTACCTTTGATATTTGCTCTTCAATTTGGTTCTACAAAACTAAATGTGTAAAATAAAAAGAAATAAAAAATGTTAATTTCACACTCAGTCAGTAACAAGGATACGTGTGTAAAATAGGACATACTGCAAGATATCAGCAGAGACTGGTTTACGTAAGAAATTAAGTAATTCTCAGTCACATCAAACAATAAACCTGTAAGTTGTGTTGAAGAGATAGTCATACATTTCTGGATTAGTTTTCTTTCTGGTCCAGGGTGATATCTGAGTGACAAGCTCCTAGTTCGTAGCGGATTCTTGGGGGTGGTGGGAAGAATAGGGGTGTGCGAGAATATGGCAGGGGAAATATGCCTGAGGACTGAACTTAGATGGTCTGTGAAGGACTTCATGAGACCTTCAGCATATTGGGCAAGGGGTTCTTCCCACTGCAGATACATCATCCAAGGGAGGTCAGGTTGTGCGGTGGGATTTTTTGTGTGGAAGGAATTGCAGCCGTCAATGCAACTATTGTTGGTGGTTAGTGGGGTTAATGTGGATAGAGGTGTACATGGAGTCATCAGGAAGGTGGAAGTTAGCATCCAGGAAGGTGGCACATTGGGTTGAGGGGGATCAAGTGAAACTGATGGGTGAGAAGGTGTTGAGGCTGTGAAATAATGAGGATTAGGATGATTTGGCCCCGAGTCCTGATCATGAAGACAGCATAAATGAACCTGAACCAGACTTGAGGTTGGTAACTGCATTTTGATGAGTATTTTGCAATATTACAACTCTCTGAAACAGGCACATTACTATCACCATTCCAAACGTATTATCTCCACCCACTGTACCAAGGAATATGAAGCACTGCATTCAAGTTCTAGATGTTCAGAGCCTACTTTTATAATTTAAATTTCCCATCATTTACACTTAACGAAACAACATTAATGGTGAGAAACAAAATGTGTAACTGATACATAATTACACAGGCACGGCATTGCTTTTCAGTCAGTATTTACCGTATTTATCTGCTTATATGATGACCCTGAATATAAGACAACCTCCTTTTTTTAAGATACTTCAGAAAAATTTATTTTTAACATATCATAACTAAACAAAATTACAAACTTTTCTTGACATAAAGTATCTGCTTAAAAAATTGACACTACATCTACCCTAAACTTACACCATTCGTTGACTTTCTACAGTTTGACAATATACATGGAGAAATAAAATTTTAAAAAAGAAATCATTTAAATTAATTTCTATCTTCATTGCCGTTTTTGAAACTTCCTGGCAGATTAAAACTGTGTGCCGGGCAGAGACTAACTCTGGACATTTGCCTTTCACGGGCAAGTGCTCTACCAACTGAGCTACCCAAGCACGACTCACGCCCCGCCCTCACAGCTTTACTTCTGCCAGTACCTCGCCTCCTACCTTCAAAACTTCACAGAAGCTCTCCTGTGAACCTTGCAGAACTAGCAATCCCGAAAGGACAGCTTCTGTAAAGTTTGGAAGATAGGAGACAAGGTACTGGCAGAAGTAAAGCTGTGAGAACAGGGCGCGAGTCGTGCTTGGGTAGCTCAGTTGGTAGAGCATTTGCCCGCGAAAGGCAAAGGTCCCAAGTTCGAGGCAAGGTCCGGCACACAGTTTTAATCTGCCAGGAAGTTTCATATCAGCACACACTCAGCTACAGAGTGAAAATATCATTCTATTGCCTTTTTTGTTTACTTAGCCTGTCATCTGTGGTATCACTGTTTCCAATAAGAATAATAATAATAATAATAACAAATTGAGGCACAACAACACTGTCGTACTTCCGGAGGCATTGTATGCATCTGAAACAACACAAATAGGTGGGCAAAACAAAATCAAAGAAATAGAGAAACAAGAAAGGAAAACTCTGAAGAAAATTTTTGGCCCGATACAAGAGCAAGGAATCCTGAAGAAGAGACCAACATCACAGTTATATAAATACACAGACAAGATTATGGATACAATAAGGAAAAGAAGAATGTAGTTCTACGGACATATTCACAGGATGAATGAAAACAGAATTTCAAAGTGAATTCTGAAATTCATCAAGTCAGGCAAGGGAAAAACTAAATGGATAAAAGAAGTTGAAGAGGACCTCAGACAAGCACACATAACAGTAAACTATGCAGAAAATATAGCTGAATTCAGGAACATTATCAAAAAACAAATTTGACACCACAACACAGAAGAGACACGGATGCAAATGGACAGCGGAGCTAAAGAAACAACGCAGTGAACACATGAAGAACATTTGGGCTCAGAAAAAACAAACAATCACCGAAAGGAATTCAAGTTCAAATACTCTCTTTAAATGGGAATAATTGAAAATAATAATAATAATAATAATAATAATAATAATAATAATAATAATAATAATAATAATAATAATCCCTACTAGACAGTTGTGAAACTTATGTCTTCGTTGTCACAAATATTTGGCCGTTTCTTCTGAATATGTTGCTATTTCTTTTTTTCTTGTAATACATCCTTTTATTTCCTATTCTGTCACACCCTCCAATCCACTCTCCTATGTTATCATCAGTGAGCAATGCACAAACTCACCATCTCCACTGCCCATGTATTACAGTCTTACATCAAATATAGATTTAAGTGCTGGAAGTCTTTTTTGAAGGTATTTGTCTGTAGTGTAACCAAATATGGAAGTGAAACATGGATAGCAAACAGTTTAGACAAGAAGCTTTTGGAATGTGGTGCTAAAAAAGAATGCTGAATATTAGATGGGTTGATCATGTAACCAGTGAGGAGGTACTGACCAGAACTGATGGGAAAAGAAATTTGTGCCACAACCTGACTTGAAGGAGGGATCAATTGATAGGACAAAGTCTGAGACATCAAGGGATCACAAATTTAGTATTGGAGGGAAATGTGAAGCATAAAATCGTAGGAGGAGGCTAAAAGATGCATGCAGTAAGAAGATTCAGAATGATGTAGGTTACAAAGCAATGTGAGTATCAGTGTGTATACTCTGAAAAACAAAAGAGAATCAAAGAGCACAGAGGAGGTTGGGACTCAAAACTCAGCTACAAACAGTGTCACGAGACCAACAGCAGCTCACAGTCTGCTTAGAATCCAGGCAGAAAGTACACTTAATAGCAAAACTTGTAGTACCTGAAGATGAAGGCTGGGTTGGTCATTGAAATATTAAGCAGAAATGGACACAACTCCGCTGAATACTTGGAAGCTCACTATTAATCAATCACGCCATGAAAACCTGAGAGATTACAGCAGCTTGCTCTAGATGTAGAAAAACTAAGTTAAAGTAGATGGGTAGGAAAAAAATTCTGTGCTGTTCAAACACAGTACTAGTGGTGTGTTGCTTCACACAGTCATGTCAATTAAATATCCAGGCTTTACATCACAAAATAATATGAAATAGAATGAGCATGTATAGTCGTTAATATGGAAAGGAAATGCTCAACGTGTACGCTACTAGACTTTTTACTGGTAGTTCGATAAACATGCAAGTATTATGGAGATTTTTTGTGAAGTCAAGTGAGATTCTCTAGTGGAAAGACATCTTTTTCATCAAACAATACTAAGAAAATTTAGAGAAACTTCATTTGTGGACGACAGTACAACAAATCGACTGCCAACAACATAATTTTTGTAGAAGCACCATGAAGGCAAGATGTAATTTTTCCCTTGCTTTATTTGCGAGTAGAACAGGAAAGGAAATAGCTAATAGTGGTACAAGGTATCCTCCACCTCTCTCCATACAGAGGCCTGCAGATTATATACACAAAGATGATGTGACTTACCAAACAAAAGTGCTGGCAGGTCGATAGACACACAAACAAACACAAATATACACACAAAATTCAAGCTTTCGCAACCAATGGTTGCTTCTTCAGGAAAGAGGGAAGGAGAGGGAAAGACGAAAGGATATGGGTTTTAAGGGAGAGGGTAAGGAGTCATTCCAATCCCGGGAGCGGAAAGACTTACCTTAAGAGGAAAAAAGGACACACACACACACACATATATATATATATATATATATATATACACACACCCATCCGCACATACACAGACACAAGCAGACATTTGTAAAGGCCTTTGGGTGGTTTCTGAGAAGAAAGAGATGGAAGTAAAAAGACTGGGGGGTGGGCTAGAGGAATAGAAGGCTGTGGAGCTGGAACAGGCAATGTGATAGGTAGGTGAATGACAATGATTAATGAAGATTGAGACCAAGGGGGTAATGGGAACGTAGGATATTTTGCAGGGTGAGTTCCCACCTGTACAATTCGAAAAAGCTCATGTTGGTAGGAAGGATTCAGATGGCACTGGTTGTGAAACAGTCATAAAAATGAAGAATGCTGTGCTAGGCAGCACGCTTAGCGTGCACAGCAACTGGATGCATCAGCTGCAAACACACTTCTTGGGTTTGCTGCTGGACGGTATTATGTAAATCCCACAATATTTCATTGATGCAATGGCTCGACATCTTCATTTTATGGTAGTTGCTGCTGTCTCTTTCGCAAGATACGACTAATGGTAATCACATGGCAGCATCTAAATTTTCCAGGCCATAAGCAAGCAATAGGCATATACAAGAAGATGCTCATAGTGGGAGGACAGTGGTGCTCCTAGTGGTCCCTGATGGGAGCCGCAGACAATCCTTTCGTGCATAAGCTGTGACCGATAACTATACTGCCAGGTGCTCCTGTGGTTAAAAGCTTAATTAAATCTCATCAGCGTGTTGTGTCAAGTTTTGTCTTCCCTGTTTTCATTTAATGGCAGACAGTGCTGGATTCCAGGCAGTGTTTAATTTAAAACCTGCGTCCCTGTTGATACGATTGTCCAGATATTTATGGCATCCTTAACAACACAGGCTGAGAAAGATGACAGACATCACATATCTGATCAAAGGCAGGGCTACCTGTGAAACCAGTTATGTCATCTACAAGCTAAGCTGCAACCACTCTGCTTTGTTCTATGTGGGTATGACAACCAACAAGCTGGCTGTCTGCATGAATGGCCACCGACAAACTGTGGCCAAGGAACAGCTTGACCACCAAGTTGGTGTGCAAGCTGCCCGATACAATGGTCATTTTAATGACTGCTTCACAGCTGATGCCATCTGGATCCTTCCTACCAACACCAGCTTTTCTGAATCCAGCAGGTGGGAACTCCACCTGCAATATATCCTATCTTCCTTTAAACCTCCTAGATTCAACCTTCATTAATCATTGTCCTTCAACCACCTATAACTTTCCCTGTTCCCACTCCACAGCCTTCTACTCCACAAGCATGCCCACAGTATCTATACTTCTCTCCTTTTCCACTCCCCCGCTCACTGTCTAACCTTCTCACTGCATATAGCTGCCTCACCCGCTCTCTGCCTTTTCCCTGTGTGCTCCCACAAACAGTACTTTACTGTCCCCCACCCTGCCCCAGCCTTCTCCTTAGCCCCACCACCCAGATTGCATCTCCTATCAGAGAGAGAGAGAGAGAGAGAGAGAGAGAGAGAGAGAGAGAGAGAGAGAGAGTGCTGTGGTGTGTGTGTGTGTGTGTGTGAGAGACATTTCAGAAGAAGGCTTTCTGGGCGAAAGCTTACACGTTTAGTAGACTTTTGTTGTGTCTGATTTAACATCTTGATTTAACATCTCCGCTATATGGTGAGTAGCGACCTATCCTTTTCTACATCAACACGCATACTCTGCAAAACACACTTAAGTGCCTGGCATAAGGTTCAGTAAACCACCTTCACAATAATTCTCTATTATTCCAACCTTGCACAGCGTGTGCAAAAACCGAAAACCTATATCTTACCATGCGAGCTCCGATTTCCTTTATTTTATTATTATGATTGTTTCTCCCTATGTAGGTCGGCATCAAAAAAATATTTTTGCATTTGGTGGAGAATGTTGGTGATTGAAATTTTGTGAGATTCCGCCGCAACAAAAAAGTGGCTTTGTTTTAATTATGCCCACCCCAAATCCTGTATCATGCCAGATAGACTCTCACTCTCTCCCCCCCCCCCCCCCCCCCCCCGCCCCCCACATATTTCTAGTTAATACAAAACATGCTATTCTTTTACGAACTTTCTTGATGTACTCCACTAATCCTGTCTGGTAAGGATCCCACACCATGCAGCAATACCCCAAAAGAGGATGGACAAGCATAGTGTAGGCAGTCTCTAGTAGATCTGTTGCATCTTCTAAGTATTCTGACAATAAAAAGCAGTCTTTGGTTCGCCTTCCCCCACAACATTTTCTGCGAGTTCCTTACAATTTAAGTTGTTCGTAATTGTAATTCCTAAGTATTAGCTGAATTTACAGCCTTTACACTTGACTAATTTCTCACGTAACTGAAATTTGATGGATTCCTTTCAGCACAATGGTGTATGATCTTACGCTTTTCATTCTTAGTATTGCCTGCTACTCAGAAGCTATGCACTAATCAACAGAATTCGTTTACAATAATTCCCTACAGCAAATAGCCATGAAAACTAATGGTAAGCACAAAAATAACACTCTTTCCCACCCCAATTCAAGAATATTCATAATACTGTTATTATTCCATCCGAGAACTTTTCTGTCTGAAGGCTAAAAGTTAGCAATCTCATCATTGTGTCTGTCTACAACTCAACACCACCTCTATGTGGTGAGTAGCAATATATCCTTTTCATGTTATGGATATAAAAAGCAGACTGACAATAGATATATATAAGAGATGATGATGATGTAAATAAAATAGAAAGAAACTTCCACATAGGAAAAATATATTAAAAACAAAGATTCCAAGACTTACCAAGCGGGAAAGCGCCAGTAGATAGGCACAATGAATAAAACACACACACACAAAATTTCGAGCTTTTGCAACCGGTGGCTGCTTCTTCAGAAAAGAGGGAAGGAGAGGGAAAGACGAAAGGATGTGGGATTTTAAGGGAGAGGATAAGGAGTCATTCCAATCCCGGGAGCGGAAAGACTTACCTTGGGGGAAAAAAGGACAGGTATACACTGGCAACCACACGAATATCCATCCGCAAATACATGAAAAGAGAAAATTGTTAACATCTAATATAGAGTGTAGCATTGTACAGATGTACAACAAGCAATTCAGACAAGAAATGTGGTGCTACAGGAGCATGCTGAGGATAAGATGGATAGATCCGCTAACTAAGACAAACATAATTGAATTCGAGAGGAATGATCTTCAGGCATAACTTGACTAAAAGAAGGAACAGGTTGATAGGCAACATTCCAAGGGCACAAAGAATGGTTAATCTGGTGTTTCAGGGAAGTATCTGGGGGAAGTGGTAAAAACTCTATACAGAAGACAACAGTAATCATGTTCAAGCAGATATAGATTGCAGTGGTTGTTCACCAAATGCCACCTACTGCACACCAATATAATTGTCAGCAGAAGTGCAAAACCTATAATGATTGTTGTGTTACAAATTTAACTGCCTAAAATACTAAGTGTATAAAATACCAACCACTCTTCTCCATAGGCATTTGTATCAACTTTTGTGCCTACAACTTTTGTGCCTACAATTAGTAGAACTTATAGCCAAAAGGCACGTCCATTCTCATATTCTGAACAGTGTAACAGCTGGGGTACATCAATTAACTCATCCAGTAGATTCTCATTTTATAATTAGAAGATGCGTAGTATGTAGTGTCAATTTATAAGTGTCATGTAGGTCTCAATTCACAAGTCTACAGTGTCTAAATTTTGGCAACAACGGAAATTCTCCCCTTTTGCATTTGACACACAGTATCTGCAGTTGCCTGCTACTCAAAGCTATGCACTAAGCAACAGGATTCATTTACAACAATTTCCTACAGCAAATAGCCATGAAAACAAACGGAAAGCACAAAACAACACAATTTCACACGCCAATTCAAACCTTTCCTTGGGTTACAACCAAATATACTGTATTTGAAGCTGTACAATCTACAATAATACTTTTCCTATCATTTGTTTTCATGAAATATGCGCCCAAATGTAAATTGGGGCTAGATATAAATTGTACTCCAGTGCTCCATAATGGTAAGCAAACAACTAAATGTAACTTTACTCCGTCTTCCACTGATGTGATTCTATACTACATTTATTCCATGATTACTAGTTAAATTTCTATATGAGCTTGTTACATGACTGGAAATGTGGGTGAAATGTCCCTTTGTAAGAACATATACAGGGTGATTTTTCCCACTGTGTACAAACTACAGATTGATCGAAGAGAGGACACAGAACAAAAAATGTCTAAGTTATGTCCAGAAATGCTCGGTTTCCATGCTATGAGCCACTTAATCATACTTTGTTACAGTGACTGTGGTCTAATATGGTGTACCATGCAGCCACAATTACAGTAGGCATGGTTTCTTTGTAGAGGGTGGTACTGTTCCTTATACGTCATGCCCTAATTGAGAATTTGCCAACATGTTGTTTACTCATGAAGAGGCAAATAACAGACGGCATTGCATCAGAAGGCCCATCCCTGGCGACAACAATGTCTGAGACAGTGTTTTGCCATTTGCCTAAGAAAGGTTTATTTCATGAAGCACAAAATCATGAAGGACATAAGAGAAATGTTCGGACACCAGACTTGAAGAAAAATACAATTAACACCTTGGGAGGCGACTGCCATGTCAGTACCAGGCAGTTGGCCCACCCATACAAGGTAAGCCAGACGACCTTGTGGAACATTCTACGTAACAACTTTTACTACCCCCATCACTTACAGTGTGTGCAGGGCTTATTAGCAACAGACTTTCCACATCGGGAACAGTTTTGACACTGTTTTCTTCACCAAGCAACCAAGTTCTGGAATTTGTGTCATCCAGCTCATATGCATACGAGGCCACTATTACGGAAGTGGTGTCTTCAACTTTCATTAGTCATCTGTAGGATAGTATGTAGAGCCCACATGTTATGCTGACAGCAAATAATCAGCACCATTGCAGTCATGTGTGGGCTAGGATAACTGGTGACCATATTTTGGGACGCGTCTCCTTCCACATCACCTAACACGCCGGAACTATCAGCGTTCCTTGTGGGTGACTCTGCCTACCCTGCTGGAAGAACTGCCATCGATGATTTGAAGTGTTGTGTGTCTACTACATGATGGTGCTCCAGCCCACTTCACCATGAACGCGTGGCCACATCTTTATCGTGCGTTCCCTGGTCGACGGATCAAATGAGAGGGTCCAGTTGCATGGCCTGATCGTTTACAGGATCTCAAGCCATGCAATTTCTGATTATGGGGCCCTCTCAAAAGTACTGTGTATACAGATCCCATTCCAAATAAGAAGACACTGGAGCAGTGTATTCATGCGGCCTTTGGCACTGTTTGAATGGAGCCTGGCCGATGTAAACACATTAAACAGAGCATGCTACGGAACATACACTCATGTTGAGGCACACAGAAACCATTTCCAACAAATATTGTAACTGTCACTTCATGGTACAGTGTGTATTAGACAGCAGTTTCTGTAACAATGTATGATTGAATAAATGGTCTCTAGCATGGAAACCATTCATTTCGGACATACATCCATTAGACCTTTTTTGTTCCATATCCTCTCGTCGATCAATCCCTAGGGGGAGAGAGAGAGAGAGAGAGAGAGAGAGAGAGAGAGAGAGAGAGAGAGAGAGAGAGAGAGAGAGAGAGAGAGAGTGTGTGTGTGTGTGTGTGTGTGTGTGTGTTTTTAACTATAGTAATTTATTTTCGTTTCAACCCAATACTTTCAACCTAAAGAGTAATATATTATTTCCAAATATTCTTACCTTATCAAAAAAGATGAGCTAGAACAAACCACAATCCTTGAGATTGTTTTTAATGATGACATCAGTAACAGCATCAAAAACAAATTGTATATTATTTGTATCAGTAGCACAAGTAAAATGTGTATAGATCTCTTTCTGGTCTTTCCTTTTATTCAGATTTTCAAATTTCATCTGTATGTATGCTGCTGCTTCTTCATATGTATTAGAACCTGAAAAAAGATATATATGTTAATAGCATTCCTGCCATGGTTTCGCACGGGTAGCACATAAGTGTCTATGGCCAGATGACTTGTCTGGAGTAGTAGTAATTTTGTATGGAGTTACAATTAAAATTCAGAGAACATTAGGTAAACTAATATCATCACTTGCATATAACTGCAAGAATTTAAGCAGTTCATGCCAGGAAAGTTCTCAGGAGGCACAACATTATCGATTCCATATTTAATTGTCACTTGGAATGACATCTCAAGGCAACAATGGGAGCTGCTAGTTACTGCATGACCAGTTTCACCCGACTGCAGCACCAGTTTGGCTTGAGTTATGGCCACTTGCCTGCCACTTAACTACAGTGCTACTACAGCACGGTTGGTCTGACCACGTTGGAGTTTGGAGTGAACTGCCACCAGTTGTCAGCCACCAGAGTCCAACACCTACCTGGCACAAGCTACAATTTCTACCCCGGTAGAGGCAGCTCATGCCGGCCTGGCACTGCAGTCGGACAGCTTATACCTATCTTTTGTGCCCAGAAATCTTCCTCATTAATGTTATTCATTATTGAAAACTGTATCAAAATCCCTACAGTAGTTCCCAAGAGGAGCATTCACATACAGACAGATAAAAATGCAGTGGGGGAACTTTCATTTATATATGTATAGATTCAAAGTCAAATAGTTTTAAAACAAATGCTGCAAACACATATGCAAAATCCAAGGAATGACAAAAGGTACTATTTCACAGCTGCTATCAGGCATTGTGTTGCAACTATGTAGGAAACCTTTCATGACTGAATTCCAGTTTCATAATTCCGTGTGAACACTTTGGAGACTGGCCACTTAGAAGAATATCAGGCTTAGGAGACTGGTCATTTATGCCATTATTTAAAACGTTAGTCACACATATGTAACTGATGTATCTTCAAGAGCAATACATACTAAAAAATGACCTAGCTCCACGATTCATTTTTCATATTTATTTTCATTCTTTGACCGATTACAAATTTTAAAATAATGATGACAACGCGAAGTGAGTTTTTGAGCTATTTCTTCCCCTTGAGCTTTCAAAATTTCTTGTTTACTCAACAAACATGACATATTTGTAGCACAATTACAGAAAGCTGGGAAACCTAACAAGTAGATGCACAAAATTTCATCAATGCATTCAAATTGTTTCAGTAATTTGTGACAGCAGCTGTTATGTTCGTTCATATTTCTTTCGAAATAATTTAGAAATTTACAATAGAAGGCACCACCCATCACGGGACAGGTAGTTTTTAGAGTGACAGATGGCTGGCACCATATTGAGAAAATCACGGCCCACCTTATACACGGGTGTAATCTTTTTAACACAATATTATGACTCAAGCTATGCTCAGGCTTCGTATTTGAAATATTAATGGTATGTTTTTTTATTTATTTTTCACTCCAGTACTCAGTTTGCCATTACATTGTATGTATGTGATTAGGACTATCTTTGCACTGTTGAAAGATAATACATCCATTTCTCACTTTACTATAATATTGTAGCAATCTGAGATTTCCGTACTCTCAACTATGAACACTTTTACGAGAATTATTTGCATATTCTTCCTTGGACAGTTTCCTATCACAATATGGGAACCACCTGGATAGTAACAAAATTATCAAAACTTTTTGTGAGGTTCGTAACCTTGAAGACTGTCCAGATTTGGACAGGGTAACTATTTTAAATAGCAAGGCTCCTGATAATGTTTTTAACAATAGCAAACTACTGCCCAAATAGTCACCTAAACATTACAAACAGCTAATACTGTAATATTAACAATGAATAAGGAAGAGTTAAGATGGGGCTGAACCACACTAATTACTATTAAAGAGGGAGGACAATGGATGCTGTGAAATTATGTGAGGCGTGGGAAATAACCACTGACAAAATTTTAAAAGCCAAATTCCATAGTGCTTCAAATTAGAAAATATGATCGCACATGATCATTGACAAAATTAATAGTATATCAACTTATCTAAACAAAAAATGCAAAACTTATTTATGAAGATGAAAAATGTAAAAATTGTGTAATTACTTCTGAAGATGAAAAACAGGGACATCTATACATTTCAAACTGCACTTTTGAACAATTTTATGAGACTGTCTAATTCAAATCTTCATCTGCCAGTAGCCAAAGTATTTCATGTTACCTTAAATATGTCCGCCTGATGTCTGAAATTAATGAACTGCTAATTTTGAAAATAATTAACATGTGATTTTGTATGGTAAATCACATCTTACATGAGCAAGTGCTTCTATGATGTATAGTTAATAATGCCTACGATAAACCAAAAACTCACTTCATTCATTTTTACACATCAAACTAAAAAATGCGCAACATGTTTGTCACTGATTCCAAAGCAAGGTGTGAAAAAGGTAGTGGGCCTGAATGTAAGAACTCTTTTCATTTAACAAAAATATGCCATGATTCTAATATTTTTATCATGATAAGTGAATAGAAGAAAGAATGGCACCATTTAACATTACTTAAGAAGCTTTTATTGTGAATTCACAAAAACCCCAAAAACTGAAAACTAGAAGAAACAAACACTCTTAGCATGTTACAAGCAACATTATTACTTATGTAATGGCAGACCTATATAAAAAAAAAAGTTGAAAGAAAGCCGAAATATCAGGTTGGCTGCATCTAGGAAATAATAATCATCGTGGACACTCCGCAGAAATACTGGTGTGTGGTTAGAAAAATTAAAATTTTGCACAAAATACAAAACACATTGCTTGCAGGTGTGCGCGCGCAAAGCTAGCCACCCTGCAACTCACTACAATCTCCAACCTAGAATCTGGCAATCAGACGATACACACAGTTGCAAAATATGTGTCATACTCTTTTCATTGTGAGCTAAAATGTTTGGATGATCCGCTCTTACTACTGTCCTCTTGTCATAAAAGAGTACACTTCATTAAAATGTGGTTTACTCAAACACATACAACATAGGCGTCACAAGAAATTGGGTCCTCTCACCACATTTCCGACTACAACATTTATGAAACTGATGAATTTTTAAGGGAGACAAAGAATATGATATGACTACACTTTGTGATCCGTTTTTATATGCTTCTATACATGAGTAAGTCTGTAATTGGTTAAATTTACTATGCAATATCAATTTGTACCAGAAGTTTCTCTGTTTTGTATTTGTGTGAAGGTACCATAATTATTTGTGTAATATTTATATTGTGTGATATTTTTCTTGTTTTTGTAATTATTTGTGTAACATTTATACTGTTTAATATTGACTTTTGTAATGCCTCAGATGATCTCTGAGGTCTCTACAACAATAAAAAATCAAATCAATCAATTATCACCACTTCCACCCATACACTTATCTCCACATGACATTCTCATGCAGCACCGAAGCACTGTGACAATACTTTTCCGCAGTGGGCCCCTAAAAGCTCTCTCAGCAGCTTCAGCAGCTACATCAGCTTCCTTATTTCCCAGACTAATGTGCCCTGCACACCAGCAGACTGTTACTCATTTCCCTTGCTTTTGTAGCACAAGTAATTTTGACATCTTCAAGATCATTTCTTCTCTATTGGGTTCATCAGTGTAACTCCTGAACAGGTACGGCGCCTTCATGATTACAAACAGTTATGTCCTGTACCTTGTGAATTTGTGTGACAAATCATTAATGCATGCTGAGAAATGAGTAGGCAAGTGTGATCTCCTGATCTGAACAATTAGTTTATTTTTGCAATGACATTGTGGTTCTTGAGTAAAATTTAACAACCAGACACTTATTTCTTTTTCCAAATTTTCATATGCCAGATAGCCTGGTGCTCTTAATATGGAAAAGTGTTAATTTGCTACAAATTATGCATAACATTTTAATACTTGAAAAATCACTTTTTGAATGTTAGCTGTGTGCATGACCAATGAAAGGCCTCATTGCTTGCAGATAGCTATTAACATGGTGTTTCATTAGGTCTTGAGCAAACAGTATAGTGTGAAGGTGATGGCATACACAATAAATTCAGCATGCTTGCCATACCATGAAGAGTTGCTACCTGAAGAAAAGTGGCAGCTCCCAATCCTCAGAACAGAGGAAAGAGATGGGGCTGGTCCTAAATGGTCTTGTGTCCAGCCCAAATCTCTCACACTGAACTGCAAACACATACACATGTGTAACCATAAAGGAGGCCAGATTCTGCAAAAGCCCTATACAATTATCACTAATGAGTGATCTGTCTCCTACACTGGGTGACGTTAACTTACCACTACACCCTTTGAATACCAATTTCACCTTTAACATTATGTGAGGGATTTACAATATACTGAAAAAAAAAAGCCTTACAAGTACACAAATGTTACCTGAATCATAAAATCAAAAAGGTCACAAATATATTTGAATCTCAGCAACCTTCCAAAACATTTTATAAACTCTATGTGGTAGATATCCAATGCCATTTGATTAGCATAGATTTAATAATATCAGGTGAGTGGCAACCAAGCACTTTACAATGTTCATAATTTTCAACAACTATATTTTCTTTATGCCAGGGATACGTTATAAGATATCACCCCTTAATACACAGAACATTTTTAAAACTATGACGCCATCTTTATTTGCACTGAGCTAATTTCTGTTCTATGTAAACAATTAAAATGTATGTAAACACTGTTTGAGCCATACTATCCTGGTTTTATTGCTGTTGTGACTTAGGAGAACTATGAAAAATCCAAATCACAACAGAACCAAGCCTTTCATAAAGATCCTTGCAAGATAGCTTTCACAGCCTAGTCAGTAATTCTAGTCCTTCCTTTCCAGTCACAATACACACAACTAAATTATCTTTCTTGGGTTGTCACAGAAACTAACAAACATCATGAGATACACATAGTTCACCAGGTTCTTTAACCTCTCAAAAGTGATAAACTCTGTCTGGTATATTATGATGCAAAATGTGCCACAAAGTACAAAACAAGTCCTTTTGTTTCATCAGGTTGTACAGAATCTGCCTATCATCTTCAGTGTCACAAACAACAACAAAGCTTATTCTTCATGTCACAGACTCAGAATATGTGGGCCCACAAAACACTTTTACTAATAAGGAAATTGTGAGTATATCTATGACAAAAATGATCAATTTACTGTAGCTTATTAAGATGTGGAACAGAATTCATAAAATACTCTAACTTTGGCATTTTTCTGTTTAATGAAAAAACTATTCCTTTCATTTTCCAAACACTGTAATAAACCTCACTAATTTAACACACACAAAACGGAAGAATATTCACAATAAACACTCCTTCCAAAACTTTTTTCAATATTTTGATAAATTTGAGGTGTTTCGTGAGAAGCAAGTTTCTCATGTGTAGCAAGTGTTAAACACTGCAAACAAATGTTAAAATGCAGTTTCATCACAGTAAGGGTTAATACTGGCCCGATTAAACATGGAAACTGCTTTATCTACTTAAAAGTGTACGACTATCTACTTAAATGCTTACCAATGTATATAAATATGGTCATACAGAAAAATAGAAACTCAGTTACTCATATTTTTACATCAGTACCCTTCAGATGATTATCTTATTTATTCTTATTACATAAGTAACACGGACAAAATAGTTAAAAAAATATCTAACAGTATACCAACCTACCTACCCACCCATCACTGAAATTTCTCTCTGTTCTCTACCAAAGCTGTGGTCAACCACAGAACAATTAATCCCCTTTGTATGTCTGTCCCCACACATCCAAATCACCCCTACAAAAACAAGCCCCTACCCCTTTCTGGTTCCTGAAACTACACACAGAACAGAATGTATCAAAAGTAGATTAAATGTTTAAATTATTACCTGTGTACTCTGGGAAACATATGGTTAGTGGACTTTTGACAATCTTTTCCTCAAACAAATCCTTTTTATTAAGAAAAAGAATTATCGAAGTTTCGACGAACCATTTGCTATTACAGATTGAGTCAAATAACTTCATTGATTCTATCATTCTATTCATTTCTTCATCTTCGGCAAGCACAAGATCGTAACCTAGGAAAACGAAAACTCAAGTCACTTTAAAATGCACAGTAACTACTACATAGAATACACGAAACAATCTCAATAAGCACTTTAAGAAGAAAAAAGATTCTTACCTGACAATGCAACACAAAATATTATGGCTGTGACACCCTCAAAGCAATGAATCCATTTTTTCCTTTCAGATCTCTGACCACCAACATCAAACATCCTTGGTACATAGAAAAGAAGCAAATATTTAAGCATGTACTGACATTATTTCTTAATATCCATAAATAGAATTCAATACAAGAGGTTACAAAGTACATTCAGCTGTGCAGAAAGCATCTACTTACTACCTGCTAAAACTGAAGCCTACAACACACAGCCAACAATATGAACAACCATTTAAAGCTGAAATTTTCTCTGTAATAGTACAGGCTGTATACACAGCAAAAAAAAATTCCTGGATTTACCGGTTAAACAAAAACATTTTCTCCCGGGTCAAAATACACTTTTTCCTTGTTAAGTGACAGTACACTCTTCCTCGGATCAATGAAACTTATCGAAAAACACATTTCGGAAAGATCTTTGGTGTGCAGCAACATGTACGCTGCATATTTTTGTATTACTTGAATTCCACCAAACACTACGTTACTTTCCAGAGCATTGAAATCAAGACTGCTATGCACTTTTGTAAGTCAGTCATAGCTCATGTGACGTGATCTCACCAGCCGATGACAGCGGATACTCAAGAGCATAGGACACAACAGCAATATCACTTTTAAGTAGCATGTATACACACATTGGAAAAGTTAATGGTTTAAATTAACATACATGGTGTTGCTAAAAGAAAAGAAAAGCTTTCACATATAATATTGGTCTCCATGATTAATAAGCTGCAAGACAAGCCACGCTTTCACATATAACATTGATCTTTTTTGCGCATTTTACACTTGAAGATACATCACACAAATGTGACAGTAAAATTTTTAACAACACATGTCTGATCATCTGGGCTAAAATTTTTCTAAATTGTCATCCTCAAAGAGTTGCTTTTTAAATAAGAGGTAAACGCTCTGTGATTTAAGAAATTCATTGTACATTCTCACACATAGCTCAGCTTGCATAAAAGGAAATTTACTTTGAAAGTAACACTTTTCAAACAACCATTTGCAATATTATCCTGTGACTTGTTAGAAATAGGTTTGTTTCAGCAGTTGCCATAGAGTGCCAGGTAACAGGCGTCACTGCGCTTACGCAGCTACGAAGGCGCAGGAAGCCTGTATGCTTGCCTGTCTAAAACATTAAAAGATTTTACATTATGTCATAAAAGAAACAAGACATCAGAGGATATCCCAAGAGCATCAGAGTTTCGTGTACCATACTAAAATGCATAATTCGACTTACAGTGCACATTTGTATGTCCAGATTCTGATGTAAATTTTCTTGGAGAACCAGTACTGTATTATCTCATGTTTGGTTCTTTATTATGGCATAATGCCATATGTGCTAGAAGATGAGAAGATGCACTTTTGAAATGCAGCAAACAGTTGAAACTAGACAACAGTGTGGAATTAAAGACTTCGTCTCAAATAAATTGAGTAACTCGGTGGAAAAGATTAATAAAAGCCAAATTTCTTTAGCAAACCAACAAAAATAACTTCATTGTTCTGCAAGGCACTTAATACTTGACTGTCAGAAGGGTGGGAATAAAATCTGAAACTAATAACATATTTTAGCCTTCCGTAATTATGTGAATGTATTTTAGTTCACTTGATAGCTCCTGGCCACAGAAATCCATTTTGTTTTCATTTGACATGAGAGCAATAAACGAAGAGGAAACAGCAAAATCACTAAACATAAGCACATGTCACATAGAGACTACCCACCTTCCCTCTCCAACACAGACTGCTCTATGCGTCAGCACTGGATCAACGTTATTTCCGAACCGCGGCAATACTAAATAGTTGTTTGCCCCCCCCCCCCCCTTCCTCCCTCCAGCGCTTGTGGTAGGATGGAAAAAAGAAAAACCTACTTTTCAAAAATATATATAAAACATGTGTTTGAGAAAATGTTAGACCTGTTATTTGGTCTAGTGCACCAAAGTGCAGTGCCACACCTCTTCACACAGCATTCTTCTATCGCACGTCATTGTATTTCGCTCTGTGAAATTCATACGTGTAAGATTTTGTAATGGATGCCATCAAACTATATTCAGGACAGTGGAAATTAAAATGTCCTATGGTCTCTCCTGCTCCCAGTCACCCAGTTTGACATCCAGCCCCTCTTTTTTATTTATATATACTTAAAAAACACCCTCGCAATTAATATTGGATGGAATCATTTGTAACCCAGAGAACAAGAGCTCTCCAGAAAATCTGCAGTCTTTATTGCCTATTAGCTAATAAGTGTGTGTGTGTGTGTGTGTGTGTGTGTGTGTGTGTGTGCGCGCGCACACATTTCTTCAATCTTTAAGTCCTAACATTTTTCTTGCTGTCTAACCTTGCTACAGCTTTACATGGTGTCATTTCCTTTCTGCGAAAGAATCTATTACCTCAAACTTCATCGAACATTTTTGTCACATGAAAAAAAACGAAATGTCATCGTCTAATACTGAAAAAGCTGTTAATACAAACAGTAGCTAAAACTCGTGTGGTTTCTCGATCTGATTACGTGTATTTTGTCACTGTCTGCTAGATAAAATGAAATAGATCTGTCTAATATTGCAACAACTGTAACACACGCCAAATAAACAGACTGTTTTAGCACAAATCAAATGCCTATTAGGCCTACTACAAGCAAAAAGCTTTATGTTCGGAAATAGTTTCACATTTTGTTCATACACTCCAGCTTCTCAAGCACGAGGTCAAAAAGTAGTAGTATGAAATTTTTATATGAATTTGGAATCGTCATATTCTTCCACAATTTGTGTGATGTCCCCATTTCTTCTCCTTCCTCGTTCTATCAATCAATCTTTTCATCACTAATTCTGTAACTATTCCTGCCAGTGTGAAAGCTTATTCTCTGGTTAATTTCACTAACCCTGCCACAATCAACTGCTTAGGCATTTTCCGCACTACTCCCAGAATAGAACTTAGGGGCTGCTACCGGGGTCTGTACAACTAGCTGTTACTAGTGTAGCGGTCTGGCCAAAAAATTTCTATCAAAATTTTCTTGGATACACCGAGAAGACAATATGTAATCTTTCTTACCTGTTAGTAGTTTATTTTCACTCTAATAGTCTGAATCTATGGTTTTCGCTGGTAATTATAACAATACTGATCATTCACAAACCCAGTCAATCACATAAACAAAAAGAGATTGACATTCACCAGTTTGGCTTTATTCCGCTCAGCTCTTACAGCCCCTTCCTCTTCTGCCTGCAGGAAAGTTTATTTCTAGATGCGACGGGGATTCCTCTGGCAAAGACATGACGCAGACTACACACACATTCAAAAATAAACTTAGAAAACATGTTCAAAAACCAACACGGATGTGTTTCAAAATCATATGATCATTCATCGAGATTCAGTCTCTCACACGTGACCAGTAGCAGTGGACTTGTTGAAGTGTCAACACGAGCGTGGACAAAAGGAGTGGGCATTATTGGCGAAGCTCTATTACCAAAACAACAGTAATGCTGCAGCTGAACTTTGAGAATATCGCCGGCTGCAAGGATTACCGAAGGGTCCTCTTTCTCCACCTTCTGTGCGGAGAATGATGAAGTTCGAATCAACTGGAGAACTGGACGTCACTCTGGAAAGATGCTGATGACCGGTTGCACAACAAGTGGTTGATGAAATCGCTGTTGCTATGGCAGACAATGCTGCATGCAATGCCCAACTGTCAGGCAGTGCCCCTTGCTGTGTCAC
This sequence comes from Schistocerca gregaria, assembly GCF_023897955.1. Lineage (NCBI taxonomy): Eukaryota > Metazoa > Arthropoda > Insecta > Orthoptera > Acrididae > Schistocerca > Schistocerca gregaria. Next base: position 599,295,896 of record NC_064931.1, on the reverse strand, counting down.
GAGAGTTGAACATCCAGTGGTAAACTGTATGGAAGGTGCTTCAAACCAATATCAGGTGATACCCATACAAGGTACATACTGGACAATAGCTTGCACTGTAGGATGCATAACAATGTGTTGACTTCACTCTAAATTTTCTCGCAAGGATTGAAGTTAATGAGGGCTGGCCCTGGAGCATCCTATGGACAGACGAAGCTCATTTTTCTCTGATGGGTGAGGTAAACACACAGAGTTGCTGAGTGGGGGGGGGGGGGGGGGGGGGGATCTTCACCTCCAGTCGCTGCACATGAAGTTGTTCTGTATGGTGAACGTGCCATCGTATGGTGTGGCTTCACGGCTACATTCATCATTGGTCCATTCTTTTTTGAACCAGTTGGTGCTCAAGGACCATGGGTGTGCAGCATGCCTGGCCAGCGCTACTGAGAGATGCTTTGTCAGTATGTCATACCTGCCCTACAGGAGAGAAATGCATTGAACTCAGTTTTCATTCAAGATCGGTCTGAATGCTTGACCAGCACAATCACCTGATCTCACTCCCTGTGATTTCCGGTTGTGGGGCTACCTGAACGGCAGTGTTTACCTGGGAAACATTCAAATATGCTGATCTGAAGCACAGCATATCAAGATATGCTAGCCAGCACACGTACATGCATGCTTCATTCTGCTGTGCAGAATGCAATCCTGCACTTTAAGGCTCTTCTGGACTCTGATGGGTGCCACATTGAGCCCCTTTTGTAGCAGTAACAGTGCCAGTATGTAATGTACCACAGCAGCACTTTGACAGTGTTTCGATTGAATTGATTCTGCATTATTTCTCTTACTCATGTTCTTGACATTAATGCTCTTAAGTGCAGTACTCTTACGATACTTCGTTTCCGTGTTACAGCATGTTAAATTGGGAAAGTTTAATTATAGCCACCTGGTAGATATCTGTACTGTGTAGACAATGGGAGGGTAGTTGTAGGTAACAAATAAATGGCAGGACATGAGGTGATGTATTTTTGAAAACAAACAAACCATTCAAAATTCTTCACAGATTATTCAGATTTAAGGTGGGACATAAAATGCTCCCGTGTTACTATGACCACTTCCATGTCTTTTACTCGCTTTCTTGAAATTAAGGGCGCAATGACACATTGACATAGCATCGCCAAATGTCAACATCTGCCTGAAATTTAATATTTTGGTTGTGAAGCAAATAAATGTGACATGAGAAAAACAACAGGAGAAAATGGAGTGAACATATTAGCAGAATTAAGAGTGGCAGACTACCTCACAAAGTCAGAAATTATATTATGGTAGGCTGAAGAAGTTTGGGAAGGGCAAGAAAGAGATGGGCACCATAACAGGCAAAGGCCTAATAATTAAAGTGAAGTGAAAAGAAGAGTTTAAGTGCAGTTAATGGATAGTTTATGGAAAATTATTTTTACTGCCATAGAGAATATCCTGTCAGCTTGTGTTATAAACCACAGCCTACTTCCAAATTTGTTATAACTATGTCTGGAAGTTATTTACTAAAGCTGATCACATTGCATACATGCAATCCTCAATCACAAATTGACAATGGCATTTGAGCATGCAGTTGAATTATTGTACCGCAGAACACAGAATGATCCAGCTAATCAGTCAAGCATAGAAAGAAAAAGTGTACATATCCCATTTTCAACAGCTATCACTACCCAGACCAACCAACATACACAGACATTCATTGATGCAATCTACTGTATGGTAAGAAGTGTGGAATGTGCTAAGGTGAATCCATGGTATGATGTCACACTTTAAAACCGTTTAGATGTGAAAACTTTTCACAGTAGGCATCTCCTACAGCATGAAACTTATGACAAGAGAAAATATTACCTTCCATAACAACTGCAACTTTGGCAAATCATTAACAACGACAATTTTCAAAGTGTATGGAGCCACTCAAGAACTTACAGTGCACAGGAATAACCAGCAATGAAGCAATTTATTCATGTTATGATGCACAGCTGACAAACTTTGAGAAGGATAACATCACTGCTACACAACAGCTGCACAACTTTAATTCATTACTCCACAATTAATTTTGGGTGTAGGTCAGACTCATGTGGTAAACATGCATATAATATGAAAGTCACAAGAATCCTGATACCATCATCAACAAATCATGCATATGCTCATCTTCAAACAGGCCACTATGGCCAAACACCTTTGTCAAAAACCATTTACTGATATGTTCATTCACCAAGTCATCAGAGTTCTTGTGACTGATATTGGTTTATTTATAAGATTCAGTGGGGCCATGTGACAAAGCAAATTGGGCATGAAATGAGTCATTACAGTTTACAAAATGCAGATTAGACAATTTATAAATAATAGGACTAAAGAATTAATAAAACAAGAGGCCACCACCAACCACCCATAGTCTCCTCTTAAAGCAGGGGTGCCACACTGGAAGAAAAGTATCCCTGAGACGCATATAACATATAATATACTGAACACTACTAACAATAACTGATAATGGAAAAGAAACACTGGGATGGACCAATGAGAGAACAGCATCCTGTGGCAAGAGTTTCAGATTGAAAATATTCAGTTTATTGTAACTTTATTTACAGGTTTTTTTTTTTTCCTTCCTAGTCACATGACAGACGCTCATTTCTAGGGCCACATGCATGTTGGACACCACTGCCTTAAGGCATATTTACATGTACTGGGTGTATTTATATTTTTAAGCTGTTTTTTTCAGTATTATGATGACAAATCCATTGTCATTGTAATATGATCCCTGGATGAATGAACAAACAAATAAATGGAAAGTAAGAGTGTGTGAGTCAACCACACAAAAAATCAAATAATAAAATCTTACTTGAAATGAAGTCCTTTAAAAGTGAAATGAGTCTCTACAATTCCAGTAGTTTTCACCCTTGTGCGAAGAACATCTTGCTGCGTGGGAACATAATTGGGCAGCGATATTCTATCCAAAGCATTTAGGTAATACGCAGCAGAATCATTTAGCTGATACTCTCTTGATCGAGCAAAACATTGTTGCACACCAGCATCCTGCCACAGCCTTTTCATCAATATTACCAAGTCTGGTGTCAGTTCTCCTTCCTCGGCTGCACTGGCCAAAGTAAAAAACTGACGAGCATTGTCCTAAAAAGTGAAATGGAGTCTCATTAGCAGTTTACCATAAAAAATCCAGGTTAAGCATAAGTCCAATGAGCACTGAAGTATCACTAAATTCATTCCTTGAAGATGTTACAAAAGAAAAACAAAAGTAACAAAGAAAACTTACACCAGCCATCATATCTATACCAAATGAATTCAAATGGCTGCTACAGCTGACAGACAGAAATGAAGGACAAAGGTGACTTAATATCTTCAGTTAAAATCTGACAGATTCATTAGCCATACAGTTGCCATTAACAAAAATGAGGGAGTGCAGGGGGGGGGGGGGGGGGGGGAGATGATAAAGAAGCATTACAACACTTACAATGAAACACAAATCTTGTCTCTCCAAACAAACTATTAACTTTCTGCTAATAGTCTGTCACTGTCTGTCTCTGTCTCTCTCCCCTCCCCCCCCCCCCCCCCCCCCCACACACACACACAAAAGCAGCACAATCATAAACAAATTGGTAATGATTGTGGCTTGCTCACATTAAGTCTAAATATTTGAATTATATGGAAATCTAATAACACAATTTAGGCATCACAGCCATGTTTTCAAGGATACAGATACCCAGCAGCAATTAACAGCACTTACCAGAACATACAATATTCTACTTACTGCTCTTCCTGGTTCGGCAAAATCTATGCGCAACTGTCCCATTGCACGTATAATTGCCATCAGACTCTGAATAGTGTTGCTGTACACAACTCTGCGATACTGCTCGCATTCTTCTTTAGAATACCCAGTCTCATGGATAATTTTCATCTGCTTCACGATTGTGCTTTTTCCTGACTCGCCAGCACCTAAATGAAAGGAATAAATTAGTTAGTAGTATAAATGTAATTTATGTCATCAGTTTCCACAAACTGAAAATAAAATTAATGTTGTTACATTAGCAAACACACAAGCATCCTAATCTCAATTACTGTGGCGACTTGTTTATTGTATATCACTCATGCACTTTCAACATTACTATGCTACCCTAGCTGCTCTCTTGCAACTCCTGCAAGCCACCCATAATTGCATTCTCACAAAAATGGTCCCCATTCGTAATAATTGTAAGACACAAAAGAGCTCACTGCGCCAGTATCAATTAACAACAACTATTTACATATGGATGGAAATACATTTTAATTAAGCACCAACATCTTTTGTTAGATGTGCTGTTGAACTACGTGTTACACTGACAAGTGAATATACAGAGGTGTGAAGTCTACATTTATTTTAATCACACACAAATATTTCCACAAACACAATCTGCAATGGGTGCAAGCTGAGTAGAGGGCACCACCCCCTTTCAAAGTTTTCATACTTCATGTACAATTTACATGCATAATATGCATGAAAATACTTGTTGGAACTTTGCACATTGCCTAATATATGTGTTTTGAATTTAGCTTGCAGTTTTCGCTTTTGTGATGAAAAGTGCAATAACTGTGCCTATAGGGTATGAACGAAAACAATACATTATGTTACAGGTCAATCTGTTGCTACAACATTTATTGGGCATTCACAAGCAAATTATCAGCTTCCTACTAACTTGTACCTTAACCCACTCCCTGTTCCCCTTCTGTTTACAAATGCCAGTGTTGTTTACAAACTTGCCTACTGAGAATAACTGAAGCAAACACTTTGGGGCTGCAGTTAATATAACTAGAAATTTCGACGGTTGCCTACAAATAGTGTGACCATGTACACAACATATCAATCTTATAGGGTGCCACAATAACAAAGATGACGACGACGACGACAGTCAAACGTTACTAAAATAAAAAACACAAGAGTAGAAATCTGATTTTCATTTTACTTTCTTGTCAATATACAGGTTTTAAAGTATTTTCCTTCGTGATGTTATTTAAATTGTCTCTTGCTTGGCACAAAATAGTATTTGCTACACTCTTAATGAATATTACACTACTCGCTATCACTCAGTAAATCATACATCATCCACCGAAAGTCGAAAAACTTGCTTACTTAACAATTCGATCACATTAATAACGTCTACACTTAACAACAAACTGACTGCTTAACTCTCCTACACAAAGTTAGTAAAATCGGTAAACGCGTTACAGAGCAGCTTATGACACTGTCCACCATTACTAAGTCATTTATTAACAAAATATTATGTAAAAAATATATCAAAAAGTACACTGTGAAAATATGAATAAAAATCCAGCGTTAACAAGTTACCCAGCAACAATAATTTAACTTCCTTCGCCGCTCGCTCTCCATCTGCACGTAAATCTTTGTCAATTTTCTTCGATCTTTCGGCAGCTTCCTTGTCTCCTGCAGGACTGCTTATATTACAGCCCATCGTTTCAAACTTTTTGGCACTTGTTGCTTTAAGACTCCGCCCGGTTTCCGACACTCGGAGACAAATGACCACCAAAACAACAACTATGTTCTTTGGAAATTGTATATGCAAAGGGATTATCTTGCCATCACGAACAGTGGAAAACTAATTGTCCCAAAAAGTATTTTATAGTCTGATCAATTTTCCACTCACAATCAACGGTTCGTATTGCACACCCACTTGACAAACAAACCACAGCACTCACTTGAATAATTCAACCATTCTGAGTCACTCCGTCAACATACAAATTCAAATAGCTTTATGCTTCGACAGGAATGGAATTCGAAACTTCTCAAAACACAATCACAAAATGCACATAAGCCTCGAAACCTACACTGTCGAGAAAAATGTTACAACTTTACTGCAAGGAAAAATTTTATTTATACGACTACGTTAAAAAACCACACACGTAAATTTATTCAAACAATCACTCTTAAGTTGCCTTCCTGCAATTGAAACTATTTGCATTTGTAAGATATGACGATCAGGACTCACATTATATGATTGACTGAAAGATGTTCCTACATGTTTGTCAATGTGACTTTCTTAAAAAATTTGGTATTAAAACTAACTTGAATGTTTTAATGTTGTCAATACGATTTTCACTTTGTGTCCTTAGATACCGCAACTCATATCACGTAAATGAAATTAATGCGAAGATGATTTTAAACTCAAACACTATCTGATGTACTTTATTTATTGTTTTCTTCCACCTTTTTTATACATAGCTAGAACGCAGAGATCGCTGACAGAATGACATATACATGACAGAGCAATTTCTAATGAGAACGCTAAAAAAATGTTTTCTATGATTAACATGTATTATGGACCCATAGACAAAGCAAGCAATTTCTTCTAACCTGTAACGAGGTATTTTTAACCAACATAAAATGCTACTGTTTACATACAGTATACAACAAAGAAATATTCACTGCTAACCAAATAAGAATAAAACTTATAGCGCACTTACAAGAACAGTATAATATTAAAACAACCATATTCGATTCTATTTGCAATAACAAACTTACCTACTAATCTTAAAGAGTTTCATCTTGTAGTGTACACGGAGAAACGTTTGTACTTTTACATACCGGCAGATGAAATCTCAGTTTCACACGTTGGCTATATGTAGGTGATTTTAGTAAATACGCGATTTGCGAAAAACAATTTCCATACGCTTCAATGACTAATTCAACAGTAACGTGTATTAGCTTCCAGAGCCTACATATTCTGTAGTACTTATTATAGTTTTTACGGTATAAAACAGAATCCACTGAGAGTCTCATTCGTCCACAAACCAAGGCATTTCTCAACGGTGATTCCATCTACGTTTAGTAAGTTGGCTTATTAACTGCTGTGTACCGCTGTATATGCGGAAAAGATTTTATCAGAAATCTGTATGAAGTTCATATGGTGGGAAAACAGTTCCTATCTATAACCAAGCTCCAGGAGGAAGCCTAAACATTGATAGTGATAGGGGCCCACATTACCATTTATATTCACTGATGTGTGATAAACTAGTAGAAAGAGATAGACTCTGTTGGCATTACACTAAACTACTGTAACAATATATCAGTAAAATGGATAGTATTTTGTTTGTATCTACATCTGCCTCCACATAATGCATGACAAAGGGTAACTTGTGCCACCATTAGACATTCCCTTTTGTGTACCACTCACGAACGGAGCATGGGAAAAATTACTGTCTGTATGATTTTGTACAAGCCCTGATTTCTCTTATGTTTTCTTCGCCTTCCTTATGCAGGATGTATGTTGGTGGCGGTATGATCATTCAGTATTATGAAACAAAAGCCGGTTTTCTAAACGGCCTAACTGGTATTTGGCGGCAAGAACATGTTTGTCGCTCTAGGGATTCGCATTTGAGTTCATGGAGCATTTCCGTAACACTCATGCATTGATCACACCCACCTGTAACAAAATATAGGTGCATGCTTCAGAAGTGCTTCTATTCCTGATCTGGCGGGGATCCAGAAATTTCATCAGTATTCAAGAATTGGTTGCACAAGTATGCTGTATGTGACCTTAATTATAGGCGATAATGATCTACACTTTCCTATAATTCTCCCAATAAAATTAGGCAATGATTCACTTTCCCTACCAACGATCTTATCCGTTCTTTCAACTTCATATAATTTTGCAACGTTACATGTAGATAATTCATCATCGAGACTCTGTCAACCAGAACACCACTAACATTATCCTTGAATACCACACAATTGTTTTTCCTCTTCATCTGCATTGAATTACATTTTTACACATTTAGAGCACGCTGTCATTCATCAAACCAAATAGAAATACTATACAAGTCATTCCTGCATCCTCCTATGGTCAACATACTGGGTTCTATCACTTAAAAAGTCATCACTGTTGTTGTTGTTGTTGTTGTTGTTGTTGTTCAGTCTTAGCTCTCAGTTGCATGTCAAGTAGCCATTGTTCTATCTTTAGAAAAAAAATCATCTGTAGGTTATAAGGGATGCTGTTGAGATCACGGAACTTTTTTCATATTAAATAGTTCCACTGGTATGGTTTGAAAACTATAATTATATTTAAAATTTTCAATGTCATAATTGAGAAACGGATATTGTCTCATGGTCAACTGGAAGTTTGGCATGTCTAGACCGTGTCCTTACTCTAAGTGTTGTGATGTTGCATTTGATGTCTCTTCCAATAAATATCATCGTTAAATTTCACATGAAGGGGCAGTATAACATAATTAAACTGGCCATAAACCATCAATATTCTTTGATTAGTAAAGATGAATTTATAATGCTAAGTTTTTATTTACATACGTGATGACTATCTCTGGTTTCTTGAGTAACATCACATTCCTGCAGCGTACAGAGTATTCTATTGTAGACTCTTCAGTTACAGTTATCCATAGTTCCGCAGGAACATACAGACCTGATTAAAGCTTGACACAAAGATCCAAAATGCGATGTTTCCAAATTAATTTACTGTCAATGAAGAATCTCAGAAATTTAAGAGCTTTTACAACATCCCGTGTTCCAATGTATCTGTGACTACATCACACTTTCTATATTGCCTTTCCAGTTCTTTTCATCAAGTTTGCATGAAACCACTCAATGACCTCACTGAACAGGACATTTTCTTGCTGTGTCGCCTGCATATTGCTTGTACCTTTTGAGAACAACGTTTTATGGTCTGAAAGAATCAGCATAATACTGTTACAGCTTAGTCCATTACCAATGATTGAGAACAACAAGGACCCTAGCATCAATCAGAACAGCACAATGTATTGCAAGTTATCTTAGGATGAGGCCATTGCTTCTGATGATACAAATTTTTGTCTGTTAAGAAGATAAGATAAAGACTTTTCAGGGCAGCTTTCATAAAAGCATAAGGCTTTAACTTAATAAGCTGGACCTTAACTGAGATGCAATCAAGGGTATTACTAAGTTAGTTAGTACTTAGTTCCTTATTCCATGAACATAACTCATGATAAACATTATGAGATGTAATATGTCAAAAAACAAACATAGAGTATTTATATACAACAGTAACATTATGAAAAATATTATTTATATGATGACTGCTTAAGAATTTCTCTTTGGTATACAAGGGAATTATACGTCATTGAAGTAGCTATATTATTTGACATAATGTCATAGGGGATTCCATACACACAGAAAAAACTCAAAAAGTTCTTTATATGTATTACAAGTGCTCTATATGTGGCCCCTACGAATTCTGTAGATACCAAGTCGATTGCCAAGTTTTTATGACATTTGGTGTAGTATGTTGCTATCCATCTGTTTAAAAGCACTGATGGTGTAGGCTCAAAGTCCTGGTAGGTTTATTGGTAGAGGAGGCATGAACACAGAATCTTTCACGTTACCTGACGTAAAATAATAGTATGGAGGTAAGTCTGGAGAGCATAGAGGACATGACATGAATTGGTGATAATCGAGCCCACCAGTGGTGGTGGATTTAAAATTTCTGCTTACCTCAGCATACAGTAATATACGACCCCTCCAAAAATATACTTTAAATAATAATTGTATAATTTTTAAATCACAATGAATGTGCTCTAAGTGGCCAATAAAAATCATATTATAACCTGAAATTTTTGAAGCTAACGTGAAGAAATAAACAAAACTCACATATCAGCAAAGTTTGCATCCAACTTTGGTAGTGGCAAACTCGTTATTCAAATCTTCATAGTTGAGATGGTCATCAGTTAGGAGGTCGACTTTAATGTGAAGAATGGACTAGATTTTCAGTTTCTCCTCAGGCTCGGAAGAATGCATGTGTGATTTCAGCCCTTTTAAGAGCCGAAAGCTAGTGTTCTGCTGAATAATATGTAAGTGCCATACATAGAAACAGTCTAAGTTCAGTGTCAACACTCGGAAACGTGGACTGCAACGGCTCCTTCCGTAGAAATATGCTCATTTCGGAACGTTGGTCAGCTATCTTACAAGTTTTTGGAAAGTGCTGTGAAATTTACACATTCACTAGGGAAGCAAGATTCTAAATCAGTAGCATCTGACGCTTAAAAGAAATAACGTCTGGTGAGCTATTCTTGAGTTTACTGAAAACCATGAAGGAGTCTAATAGTGTTTTATAGCTTTCCGTCCTCCTGACTAATTCAGGTCACAAGTTGTCGAGTATTGGGAAAATTTCTCCCTAGCAGTGTGAGGACCTTAACATTAAGTTTAAAAACCCTACAAGTGATTTTAGGTCATGCATTATTTCAGTATCAATATATGCAAATTCAAATATACACTACTAAATCACTGGAGTATGTCCTTCCAAACTATCATCATGAACACCGTTTCTGGACTACTGAACTGACTCAGTAAAACTGAAGTCACATTTTGCGCAAGTAGTTTCTAATGGGTATTATTGGTAACATATGTGAGTGCACTGATAATGCTCTTCCAGTTTTCATTCAGACTTCCACAAGCTCCCTCTTTTGCTGATAAATGTGTTTTTGATAAACTTTTGTAACTGTTTTGCTTCTTGTTTCATAAAAAAGAAGTTGATCCCGGTGTTGTGCAGAACCAGAGAAAAAATTATAAACGTTTTGCACTAAACTGAAAAATGAACGTGCCTCATGACAACAACCTGCAGCACTAGTGCAGAATAAATTCAAGGAATGTGCTGCCAAAAGCTCTTAGTTCGGTTTCGGATTTTGTTCTTTAATGTGTGCCTGCAGGCCAGTGCATGCTCGTGACAAGTTGCTTGCATGCCATATGACTAGCCTCAGTAGTCAGAATATCAATGGAATTTGTAGATAGGACTTTCAGTATGGACTCAGCAAGTTTTCAGATTTGAGTCCTGGGTTTGGTAAAAAGGCAAGGACACATTCAACAGGCTCACCATTCTTGTTCAAATATCTTAATACAATGGATAACTGATCAATATGTCAAATGCCCTCAGTAGAATCTACTATTATAGAGAAAGGTTTGGCCTGTTCGAAATTATTTATGATAATTCCTTTTATTCGTTCAGAAAGCAGCTATATTATTTCATCACAGATTGTTGAACTTAGATAATCTGTCTTCCTGCCCCAGATTAGCATATTGGTCAATGTGCTCTGTGAAAAGTGGCTCACACTTGGCTGTGTGTTCAAGAGATGTCATAAATTGACTGCCGTTAATAACCTCCATAAATTGACTGCAAAATGCCCATATAGGGTAAGGGCATGACTGTTTAACTTCTTCACTACTACGAGGGTGAGTGAAATGAAAAACTTAAATATTTTTTAAAATATTATTTATTGTGCAGAAGTGGTACAAAGCTGTATCACTTTTCAATATAATCTCCACCACGCTCAATGCAAGTCCTCCAGCGCTTACAAAGTGCATAAATTGCTATAGAAAAAACAAAATTTTTTAGCCCGCGCAACCACTCCGACACCGTGTGGCGTACTTCTTCATCGGAAAGGAACTTCTTTCCTCCCATTGCGTCTTTGAGTGTTCCAGACATACGGAAATCACTTGGGTGCAAGGTATGGTGAGTATGGTGGATGAGAAAGACACTCAAAATGGACGTCTGTGATTGTTGCAACTGTTGTACGGGAAGTGTGGGGCCTTGCGTTGTCATGTTGCTGAAGGACACCAGCCGACAGCAATTCACATCACTTTGATTTGATTGCAGGCCCCAGAGGATTTATTAGGAGATCTGTGTATGATACACAGGTGACAGTGGTCCCTATAGGTATGTAATGCTTCAAAATGACGCTTTTTTTGCCCCAAAAGAGAATCAACATAACATTCCCTGCTAATGGTTCTGTTCGAAACTTCTTTGGTTTTGGTGATGAGGAATGGCGCCATTCCTTACTCGCTCTCTTCATTTCCGGTTGGTGGAAGTGAATCCAGGTTTCGTCCCCAGTAACAATTCTTGCAAGGAAGCCATCACCTTCTCGTTCAAAGCGCCGAAGAAGTTCCTCACAAGCACCAACACGTCATTCTCTCATTTCAGGAGTCAGCTGCTGTGGCACCCATCTTACAAACGCTTTACGAAACAGGAGCACATCATGCACAGTGTGGTGTGCTGATGCATGACTAATCTGTAAACATGCTGCGCTGTCATTCAGTGTCACTCGGCGGTTTTCCTTCAGTATGGATTGAACTGCTGCAATGTTCTGTGGAGTCACAACTCGTTGTGCCAGACCTGCACAAGGAGCATCTTCCACTGAAGTCACACCATTTGCTAACTTCCTGCTCTATTCGTAGACTTTCTGCTGTGACAAACATGCATCACCGTACTGAACCTTCATTCGTCGATGAATTTCAATATGTTTCACACCTTCACTACGCAAAAGCCGAATAACAGAACGCTGTTCTTCCCTGCTGCAAGGCGCAAGTGGGGTGGCCATCTTTATACTGATACTGCGACGGTATGTGTGCATCTGCACTATGCTGCCACCTACAGTCCATTCTGCATGCTGTTGGTAGCACGCTTACCAACTTACAGGATGACGCCACGAAATTTCGATTTGTTATTATAAATTTAAGGTTTTCATTTGACACACCCTCGTACAAACACCCTTTTCAACACATCATGTTAGTACATTTTTTCTGTCTCACCTTATGATTTGTAATGGTTTTGTACCATTCAAAGTGATTTTTTGATTGTTAAAAGTGATAACTCAAAATTGTTGTGTTCAAGTGAATTTTCATTATGAGATAAAATATTAGAAATGTTTCTCCAATCAGAAATATCAGTAGTTGCCACCGCATTCTTACCTCTGAACAGGTCACATGGTGCACAAGAAAAACCACAGGTGTTGAAGGAGTATACTAAACAATCATGGAATATTGATTCAACATTTAGAACTATACAATAAAATAAATTTTTGTTCAAAATTGGTTTTACCCTATTGACCTTCATGAATAAGAAACATTACTGTTCCAGTTTTCATGAGTGTCACAGTGTAAAAGAATGTTGATTGTTGATTCATTAACACAGCATTATGCAGGATCATGACTAAAGAGGTTATTTTCATTCGTAATATCTGGTTTGACGCTGAGGTTTATGTGCGACTCGATTGCAGGAAAAATTTGATTTTCTTCCTTTCCAACTGTTGTTTCACTAGCATTTACTTCTTTCACTATAGATGTAGTGCTAGACCTATCATCTTTTTTTTAAAATTTGTCTATTGCGCTAAGAGTTTTTGGAATTCTCACTTTTCCTTTGCTAATTTCCGAAATGCTGTTTCATTTAGTTTTTCAATTAATTTTTTGTCACTAATCCATGCTGAAGACAACTTTGTAAGTGTCAACCAACAACAAGGCAAAAAAATAAGTTTTTAAATAAAAAGTATCCAGTTTGGGTGCATAGATCCTGAGAAATCAGTACCCAGAACAACCACCTCTGGCACTGATACGCCTGGGCATTGACTCAAACAGAGCTTGGATGGCGTGTACAGGTGCAGCTGCCCATGCAGATTCAATACGATACCACAGTTCATCAAGAGTAGTGACTGGCGAATTGTGATGAGCTACTTGCCCGGTCACCATTGACCAGGCGTTTTCAGTTGGTGAGAGATCTGGAGAATGTTCTGGCCAGGGCAGCAGTCGAACATTTTCTGTATCCAGAAAAGCCGTACAGGACCTGCAGCATGCGATCGTGCATTATCCTGCTGAAGTATATGGTTTCGCAGGGATCGAATGAAAGGTAGAGGCATGGGACGTAACACATCTGAAATGTAACATCCACGGTTCAAAGTGCCGCCAATGCGAACAAGAGGTGGCCGAAACGTGTAACCAATGACACCCCATATCATCACGCCGGGTAATACACCAGTACAGCGATGTCGAATACACACTTCCAATGTGCGTTCACCACGATGTCGCCAAACGCGGATGGGACCATCATGATGCTGTAAACAGAACCTGGATTCATCCCAAAAAAGTGACGTTTTGCCACTCGTGCATCCAGGTTTTTTCGTTGAGTACACCATTGCAGGCGCTCCTGTCTGTGATGCAGCTTCAAGGGTAACCGCAGCCTTGGTCTCTGAGCCGATAGTCCATGCTGCTGCAAATCTCATCGAACTGTTGGTGCAGATTGTTGTTGTCTTGCAAACGTCCACATCTGTTGATTCAGGGATCGAGACACAGCTGCACGATCCATTACAGCCATGCAGATACGATGCCTGTCATATCGACTGCTAGTGATACGAGGCCGTTGGGATCCAGTACAGCGTTCCATATTACCCTCCTGAACCCACCGATTCCATATAACAGTCATTGGATCTCGTCCAACGCGAGCAGCAATGTCGCGATACGATAAACCGCAATCGCGATAGGCTACAATCCAACATTTATCAAAGTCGGAAACGTGATGGTCCGCATTTCTCCTCCTTTCACGATATAACAGAACGTAAAATCATATATGTCAGTAATTTCTTTACATGTAATGTTTTATGTAAATATAGCCTTTGACTGCGAGTGTAACAACTAAGACGGTTATCTTTGGTCATGGGGGACGGAGGTCGAGCTTTGAAGGTGGTGGTTGATGGTCTTTGGATCGGGAACGTGGGTTGGAGGAGGTGACGATACAGATGTGGTGTAAAACAATGTCTTATTTCATATTATTGTAGAAGTGTTAAATGTGAATAAATGAATTAAATAGTGATGTGCAAAAATAATGTAACGTTTGCTCTTTAAAAACAAAAATACCACGTCGCCCTACAAACCAGTTAGTCTTATCCAAACACAAAGGAAACCGCTTGAACATCGCAGTGGAATCACCTCTAGACTTCACAAAGACAACAACGCAGCCATCGATATGAGTTAAGTACCAAACTGTTCGTACTTGTTAACGACCTCGGCCTATAAATTTGAATCTCCTTTAGTGCCTGAAGCCACCATGTGGACAAAGGAGTAGTACAACTTATAGACTGTGGACATCCTAGGAAGAGGTCCGTTAAACTTGGGGGCTCGTCCGGGATATTACAGTTAAATGCGATGAGACTAATTGTGCTTCGTTTGCGGAACATTATAAATTTTATAACTTGTAAAACATGAATAACATTGTACACGTTTCCTGGATCAGATAAAGTAGTGTGAGAACCAAGGAAGTGCTGGCTTATCGGAGAGGTGGACCTGTGATCGACGTTGTGGTGCGAAAAGATAAGTACAATTCTGCTTTGTTTTAAACTTTTCGTCAAAACTGTGTCCAAACACATGGTGCCATCATGACGCTATCAGAAGAAATTAAACAGGAAGTGGGAGAAATGTTAGACTCGAACGTGTGTGGGCAAGTGACGATCCAGATGGCTCACAAAACGAAAGAAATCAGGATCAACAGGACTGGGTAAGTTTACTCTTTGTCAGAATGGGACAAATGCAGTCTGAATTACCAATGGCAATGAATTCAAATAGTGAATTCCTAGAATCAAAAATAAATGCATCCAGTGAGTCGCTAGAAGCGAAATTAAACTTAAGTAGTGAATCGCTGGAACCAAAAATGAAAAGCAACAGTGATGTATTGAAAGAAGAGATCTGAAATTTAAAACTTCAATTAGGAGAAAGTATGAATGGTGTGAACTCCAAAATTGAGGCTATAGAAAATAAGTTTGTGACCTTAGAAAATAAATTGGCCACAGTTAGCCCAAGTCAAAGAAAAGAGATTCAAAGGTTAACTACAGCTCAAAGAACTGTGGAGGAGAGAGTAGACAAATTAAGTCTAGATACAGAATCAAAAGTTAACGCCTTAGATGATGATAAGATACAAGAGTAACATGTAATTTAAGTATAATAGACAAGAGATTCACTGAAATGCAAAATAATTTTGTGTCTAGAAATTTATGTATGAATGGTGGGAGTGTGTGGAGTAATTCACCTGCAAAAAGTTTTCCTTGTGATAATTTACACCCTGTAGACTTTTTACAACACTGCTCTGACAACCTTGTTCCTGGCATGTCTGACAATCTAAAGATTAAGTTTGTAAAAAAAATTCCTTGAGGGAGAAGCTTGGTCTTGAGCAAACCAACATTTTGATGAGCGGAAAACATTTGATGGTTTTAAGAAGAGTTTCTTAAACAAGTTTTGGTCTGGGACTGAACGGGGTAGAATAAAAAGTGAATTTTTAAATGGGCCTAGTTTCAGGGGCAGAAACCACTCAATGAAAGACTTTTGCTGGGATCATCTTAGGAAATTGGTGCATCTAGATAAACCCTTCGACGAAATGACGCAAATTGATGCCCTTAAAAGGAGGTTACCCGAAAGAATACAGTGGGAATTAGTGCATGGACCTGATGACTGTTTAGAGCAGTTTCTAAAATATATAGACAAATTAGACAGGGCAATGGAGAGAAATGTGCAACAGTTTAGTAATGGAAACCATTACAGTGGGAGGTGGAATTCTGATTACCTTGGGGAGAACACTAGAAGGGACGATAGAGATTTTCGGAATGAACACCAGTATGATAGAACAAGAGAGTACAATACTAATGGGAGAAAGAGTAACTGGGAAAACAGTGGGGTAACTAGGAACAACAGATGGGAAGGTAACAACAGAATGAATACAAATTGGAGGAGTGACAATAGAGGTAGACATCCGGAAAACTCCGGTCCGCCTCAATGAGGGTCCACAGCTTTGGGGCGAACAGATTTGGACCACTAACGTTCACACAAAACCCAATAATGTAAATAACTGTACCATTAACAAACAGGTTAAAAACCAGGAGTATCAAGTATATTATATAAATTTTGATAAAAAATTTTGGGATGCTATGTAGCACAGTAGACCACCACAAAATAAACATAGAATAGATCAATGTTCTGAGTCAATTCTGGATGAGGAGATGTTAAATGATTTTTACAGCTGGCCATAAAGGGGAGAGCAAGCTACTGATGAAGAGAGTAATAAATGTTTTAGTTCAGAATTGGGGGGGGGGGGGGGTTGTTCACACAAGAAGATAATAGTGAATCAGCTGATGATACACCTAAGCAACAGGAAAAAGAATCGATCATAGAAAGTGAGAAACGGAGAGAAATAGATGAAACTGGCAGTAAAGTATACCATAGTAGTGATGATGTTAGTATTATTGATGTGAAAATTATGGTAAGCAAACCAGAAGGTGAGTACAATGTTTTTATTGAAATACATAATGAAGTGTTGAAACTTGATGATAGTTGTGGTGATGAATCAAAGGAATATGACAAGAATAATGAAGTGACAGATGAAAATCAATTGCTACATGCCTGTCCTGATGATTTCGTGGTTAATCAAAGTGGTGATAACAAAAGGGAAAATATTGTGAAAGAATTAGATTTATTGAAAGTAAGGAAGCCAATTTTTAGAAATCCTGTGGAATCAGTATAATGAAGTTGTAGTAGCAAAGTGTTTTGGTATCATCCAACTATAATTAGTAGAGTTTTATGCCCACACTGGTGGGAAAGTAAAAGAAAGAGTCTGAGTGGGAGATACATAAAGAGTAGGGAGATATTTTGTGTGCAGCCAAAGTGTAAACTTGACACTAGTAACTTAGAATCTGAAACTCAGGTAAACCTGATGAAGACTGAAAGGGAAGAAGTAGATGGAAATTATAAAGAAATTGAAAAAGATTTATTATATGAAGTCCCTGAGGGGAAGACAGATGAAAAGGAATTAGGCTGTCCATACATTAAAATAAGAGTCAATCAATGAGAAGGACACTGTCTTATTGATACAGGAAGCCCCATATGTGCAATATCAGAAAAATTTAGAGATAAAATTAGAGATGGTAAGAACTTTGTAGAATTCCGGTTGTAGGGATAAAAATCAGAGGTGCCACTGGTAGACAAAGTAAAGTAGTTAAGAGTCAAGTATTGTTAACATTTGAAATTGAAAATGTGGAGTTTCAGCAGGGTTGCCTTCTGGTCCCAAGGTTAGAAGAAAATATCATTTTTTTCATGGATTGGGTCTTAAAAGTGGATGTAAGCTTCTCTTGGGAAGATAAGAGCGTTATAATTACTGAACCTGAGAAAAATAGTATTCTGGAAACAGAAATGTTCATCCTTCACTGTAGTAATTCTTGCAACCTTATCAAAGCTGTTGTAAGCGAGGTAGATAATCAACCCATAAGTGATAACACACCCTTTGACCTTATAAATGAACAAAATTTCGAAGAATTAGTCGAAGTCAAATTGAAGGAAGCTGTAAATCTAAGTGAAAGTCAGAAAAATCAGTTAAGAGAAATGTTATGGGAATTTCAGGATACATTTAGTGAGAGACCAAGGAAGGTAAAAGACTATCAGTGCAGACTTCAACTCAGAGATCATCATCCTTACTTCTTAAAACCATATGGCATTCCATTCTCCAGGAAAAAAGATGTAGAAAGGGAAATCCAAAAAATGGAAACTTGGGGAATTATAGAAAGAAGTAGAAGTGCTTACAACAACCCATTAGTAGTTGTGTCTAAGAGAAATGGTGGGGTTAGACTTGTGCTTGACTCTAGGCACCTTAATAAGTTCTTGATTAGAGAAAATGACCCACCTGACAATATGGATGAACGTCTGCACAAATTTGATAATGTAAAATTTATGAGTAGCCTAGACTTGACACCTGGTTTTCACCAAATACCACTTGAACTTGATTCTAGGAAGTATACTGCCTTTTTGTATGGTGGCAAAAGTTACCAATACTGTGTTGTCCCTTTTGGATTGAATGTATCTGTGGCTGAATTTATCAGAGCACTGGATTTTGTATTAGGTGATGAATTGTCCTCAAAATTAATATTATGTGTAGATGACATTCTTGTAACTGGAAAAACCTGGGAAGATCATCTAAATCTTCTGAGACAATTCTGTTCAAAATTGAGGAAAGGGGGAATGACTGTAAAATTGGAAAAATGTTGTTTTGGATTTAATGAACTGAAATTTTTGGGGCATAATATTTCAGAAAAGGGAATCTTACCTGATAAGGATAAACTTGAGGCCATTGTAAACTTCCCTAAGTCCAATAACAATAAACAACTCAAGTCCTTTTTTGGTATCACTGGATTCTATAAAAAATTTCTTAGTACCCAAGCTTTAAATGCAAACTGCTTATGTAACTTACTAAAAAAGACTACTGTTTGGAATTGGACACAAGAATGTCAGGATGCATTCGTGGAAATAAAACAACAACTGTACCAAAGTCAGATGTTGTATAGACCTGTTATGTCGTTACCAATCTGTATAATGACAGATAGTAGTGAGACAGGTTTAGGGGCACACTTGTTTCAAAACATAGAAGTAGAAGGAAAATTAGAACACCATTCTATTGCTTTTGCTAGCTGGGTTTTACAAAAGTATGAAAAATCATATATAGTCACAGAGAAGGAACTACTTGCCATCCACTGGACATTTAATAAGTTTAAAAGTTATCTGTTAGGACACAAGGTAATTGTTTTCTCTGACCATAAAGCTCTATCTTACATTCAGGAGTGCAGACTCTATCATGACCGTTTAACAAGGTGGGTTTTATTCCTTCAACAGTTTGACTATGAGATCAAATTTATTCAGGGTAAACATAATGTCATTGCAGATGCCCTTTCCAGACTACCAGTAGGTGCAGATGTTGAAAATACTTATGGAAAAGAGGAGAAAGAGCTCAAACTTATGTACTTAAAGGGTGTAAAAGATGAAGCAGAAATACTGAAAATCTGTAATGATATTCATAGAAACCAAAACCACGATGAAAATTGGAAGTTGGTTAAAAGTTATATAGGGAAAAAGGGAGGAGAAAAGGTAGATCAGTATTAAAAAGTACAAAAAGGGATTTTGTTTAGGAGACCTAGACCTGACTTAGACAATTGAAAACTATGCTGGCCTGAGCAATGTATTGACACGTTAATCAGGTACATACATGAAAGCTTCGGACACTGCGGAGCAACAAAATGTATACAGAAGATACAGGAAAATGTATACTTCTATAATATCAGTAGGAGAGTGAAGAAAAAACTAAAAGTGAGTAACCAGACTTCTAAAGGATTGATGCAAAACATTTTACCAAATAAAAACCTTGAATTGACAGCTATTGATCTATATGGACCACTACCAAGATCAAGGGGAGGGTACAGTTACATCTTCATTATAGTTGATGTTTTCTCTAAATTTATCATCAAGCTGAAGAATCATTATTTCACAAATGTTGGCATACCCCAGGCCATCATGTATGATAATGGGTCACAGTTTACATCTAAATTATTGAAAAATTTTATTGAAGATACAGGAATAAAACATATTTTGATTTCGGTTTGTCACCCATCAAGTAACCCAGCAGAAAGGTACATGAGGGAAATTGGAAGGCTCTGCAGAACATACTGTAGTAAAAATCATGTTAATTGGATTGAAAATGTTACTGACTTCGAAGATATAATGAACAGCCTACAGCATTTATCCACTGGTTTTTCACCTAATGAAGTAATGTTTAATAGACAACCTGCAAATTTGATTTCTGAGAATGTTGATTTCCCACCTTGTCAAACTAAGACACCCCAGGAAAGAGAGACAGCTGTTAGGAACACTATGAAAAGGCAGGGAGAGGTAAGAAAATGGAGGCATGATGCAAGAAGTAAAGGAGTACAGTTCAGGACGGGAGATCTGGTTTTAGTAAAAACACAGGAAAAATCTAAATTGATGAGTTCTGAAATAAAGAAATTTTTCCACATCTATATAGGCTCCTTTCAAATCAAGGAAAACCTGCACCCTAATGCCTATAGGCTAATCTACCCCAAATCCAAGAAGTTATTTGGACTGTGCAATGTTACAGAGTTACAACTCTACAAACATGACCCATAAAATAGTCATTAATAAGTAAAATGCTGCTCGGAAAGAACTAGTTGACTGGCCCAACTATATCACTTTATTGCTTTATCATTCAAGGAAAACTTTATGTCAAAGTGTGGGACTATGTCAACTGAAAGTATGAAGTAGATTTCTTCTCTAATATACCCATTCATTAAATTTGGTATGAGATCAGTGTGTCAGACTACGAACCAGTCTACAGTGTCATAGTAATGTCTCTTAACAGAAACCAAAGTTAATGATGTGGACACTTTTAAAGTAATAAGATATGAATAATGATTGTGTGTAAGAAGACAAAACCTTGTCATCTGTAAGCTATGTCAGATGGAACATTATTTAATGGATAAAGCAAACTGGAGGTACTTGTCAGATTATGAGAGAGTGCATTGAAAGACCAGGCATATTATAGTGTGTTAAAATATAGTGGATAGTCATGAAATTTAATTATGCAAATTAAGAATATATTGAGGTTTAGAGCATTATGGATACATATGTTGGTGTGTTACTTTTGAAACCCCTGTGATGGATTGAAGATTATGTGATACTAATTTTGAAGTTTATATTGTGGGGGAATATTTTGTAACAGTTTAGATAATTTAATGCTAAAGTGAATGAAGAGCTGTTAGGAGTTTACACAATTTGAAATAATTTCTATTCATGGCAATATGCTATTTGAGCACAAGAGAATAAGTAAAAATGAAACACTGTTTAATAATGATGTAAAGTTAACGTATAAATACAAACAATCTTACACAATTTAAGTGTAGAGTTTGTCATAGTTTGATCTATAAAGCTGACATAGATGTACAATGTGAGGATACTGCAATGACAGTCACAATCATATATGGAACGTCTCAGCTACCTATTATAAAGGAACATTAAATCATAAATATGTAAACCAATCTGACTCTGAAAATACAGTGCTGATCACACATAATTGAATTTGCACTGAATCCACCATGTGATTATATTCATCACATATACACGAATTTTCCCTAAGAGACAACCATTTAACATTGTGTATAAGTATTACAGTATTTTGAACTATGTCTATTTTATGTATGTGGTTAAAAGAACCTGTTTATTTTAGAATAATGATTTCTTTAGATTTAATGGTTGTTTTGGGCACAAGCCATGCCATAAGGTATTTTATTGAAGCACTAATATTAAAAGATTGTGAGAGATGCATCATTTCACAGTTCACTTAATACATTCTAAAGAAACCACTGATAATGTTTCCTGCTATCAGAAGAGTGAGTTTAACTAAGATGCATTAAGTCAGTATTGAAATAAACTTGACTTTATACATATACTATATAATTATGTACCCATCTTAACACGGCTCTGCAGCTACCATGATCAATTAAATTTAAGGTGCCATATTTTATTGTTAGTTATAAACTCATTACACTTATTAATCAATACAGACAATGTAACCTTCAAATTGTATATCTTGAAAAGTATATATATAAAACTAAGATCACTTGGGAAACCAATTTTATTACTAACTTTCGGAACTGGAAATTTTATCATGATGTTTGTATTAGATTATTCCATAGTGACACACAATCCCATGCATGCCATGCATTGACTTGTGTGTGTGTGTGGGGGGGGGGTATTATAACAGAACGTAAAATCATATATGTCAGTAATTTCTTTACATGTAATGTTTTACGTAAATATAGCCTTTGACTGTGAGTGTAACAACTTAGACCGTTATCTTTGGTCATGGGGGAAGGAGGTCGAGCTTTGAAGGTGGTGGTTGATGGTCTTTGGATCGGGAGCGTGGGTTGGTGGAGGTGATGATACAGATGTGGTGTAAAACAATGTCTTATTTCATATTATTGTAGAAGTGTTAAATGTGAATAAATGAATTAAATAGTGGTGTGCAAAAATAATGTAACGTTTGCTCTTTAAAAACCAAAATACCACGTAGCCCTACAAACCAGTTAGTCTTATCCAAACACAAAGAAAACCGCGGGAACATCGCAGTGGAATCACCTCTAGACTTCACGAAGACAACAACGCAGCCATCGATATGAGTTAAGTGCCAAACTGTTCGTACTTGTTAACGACCTCGGCCTATAAATTTGAATCTCCTTTAGTGCCTGAAGTCACCATGTGGACAAAGGAGTAGGACAACTTATAGACTGTGGAAATCCTAGGAAGAGGTCCGTTAAAACGAGGTATCACAATAACGTTTAACCAGGCAACGTCGGTCAACTGCTGTTTGTGTATGAGAAATCGGTTGGAAACCTTCCTCATGTCAGCACGTTGTAGGTGTCGCCACCGGCGCCAACCTTGTGTGAATGCTCTGAAAAGCTAATCATTTGCCTATCACAGCATCTTCTTCCTGTCGGTTAAATTTCGCGTCTGCAGCATGTCACCTTCATGCTGTAGCAATTTTAATGGCCAGTAGTGTATTAATGAACAGTTTCATAAAGACGATTCCAGATGGAAATTGAGTGTCAGAATTCACCTACTAAATTAATAATATTTCAAAGCAAGTATTGTCGATTGTTGTTCCTAGAGACTGTTTAAACTACTAAGTTGTTTCACAATATTAATAATAATTTTTGTGATGTGTAAGAGGAATTATCTTAAAATGTAAAATGTTAAAATAAATACAGTGTAAAAAATGTCTCCCTCTGAAGCTGCCTCTCCTAGGCCCATGATTAGTGGGCCTGTATGTAAATCGGCCTCTGACCCCACCACAACCAGTCCACCATTTCTCAATTTCCTGGTTAAAAATTGGTGAACATCATGTTGAAAGTGTGGTGGAGTACCATCCTATTGATACATGAAGTATACTCTACTTGTGGCATGAACCAATTTTCCAACATGTCTGGACACATGTGTCCTGTAATTGTCTTTTCACAGAAGTAAATGAAGGATCATATACTTTAAACTGTGGAACTGGACAGACCATATTAACTTTTGATGATTTTTGCATGGTTGCACAATATCATGGGTATTCTCTGTCCTCCAGATTTGCACATTATGCCTCTTCATCGAGGCATTCAAAAAAAAAAAAAAAAAAAAAAGAATGTTGCTTTGTCACTGAAGATGAGTTTCTCACAAAACCCATCCTCTTCCATGAGATGTTGCAACTATCCCAAAAATTCAAAACGTCTGATTTTGTCATTGGGAGTCAGGGCTTGCAGTAACTGCAAGGTGTATTGCTTCAGCTTCAGTTGTTTCCTTAAGATCATACCAGTGCTCATTTGTGGTATGTTCAGCTTTTGTTATTCGTCTCATAACACACACCTCACAGATCATATTATACAGGAGACCTGTCACTTTTTGCCTTATGAACACATAGTTGCTTAATTTTCGAGCACCATTTTTAACAGCACAGCTTTATGCTGAACATGGCGATATTATTGAATTGTTGGCCTTACGATGTACCAGTAATTATTGTCTAAATTTTCGAGACATTATTTTATACATACAATATTATACACAACACTAAGAAATGAAATAGTTGCACTGTCCATATTATCATCTCATTATTCATAAATTCCTCGACTGAGTTGTAACATTTTCCCACCAGGAGACTAAGTAGTATTCTCTCGAGTGAAACTGTCTTAATGCTCAGTACATCTCTACCCTTTGAATTTATTGTAGACTTTCATTCCCATGTACTGGGGTGTCTGTTGGTAGATTTTGAAGTGATGTTTTGGAAGCATGACATTTTGTTTGTGTCTAGTGTTTTACATATGTTTGAAATGGTCTGGTTCTATTAGCTCAGGATTACCATATAAAAAGATGGTAATCTCCAATATGTACAATGCAGGGATAGGTAATATTTTTTGGTTCTTGAATAATAGGCCACAGGAAGTTCTTGGAGGAGTAGCACACATTTTCCTAACAGTTCTGTTTTGGAGTAGCAGGATTCGTGACATGAGGCTTTAATTGCTCCCCAAATGTCTATCCATATCTATTTATCAATGCAAATCAACTGTGGTACACCATTCTCCTGCTGTTTATGTATATTACATGAGATGGTATGTCTATTCCAAAAGCAAGGTGAGCTGTGGTAAAAATTGCTGTTTTGATGATAGCGCCGCAGCGCGTAGTGTGAAGCAGTCGCCCTCTGTTTTTGACGGTAGTGCCATTGTGGCAATCGCAACTTTGTTGTCTCCCTCTGGTGGGAAAGGTTACCTGTTCACGTGCATATAGGGGTGCTATGAGCTCGCCAATTGGCCAGTCTGGGTGAGTCTTTAGTCATTCTGGGGTCAGTCTCTCGTACCCCAGCTTGCTAGTCTGTCTCTCGTCCGAATTTGTGAGGCAGTTAGTGTCTGTCTGTCGTCCGGAGTGTTAGTATGTCTTTCGCTCGGATCAATCTTTAAAGCCGAATAAATGAGAGTCTTTTCACTCCGCCAGTAAGAGAAATCAGTGAGTGGACGCCCGGTCGGGGCTTAGTTCCTGCATCTGAGTCTACGCGTTAGTCGGCCAGTCTGCACAAGTTGTCAGGCAATGGTCATTGGCGGTTGGATCGATCGGTTGGTCGGTCGCGCACTGAGACACAAGACGACTTGTCCAACTTGAGGGTCGGCGGGTGTGAGGTCGCCACGTGAGTCCAGTGTGCCGCGCCGTATGGCGAGGGGTAGTGGCTTCGCAGTCGACACGAGAGCAACAGGAGTCAACTCACGACATCGGTCTGGTCGGTGTGAGCTGCGACACCGTGGGACGGGAGATCGGCGCGCCTTACTGCATTGAAGCGGCTGGTAGCGAATGGTTCGGGAGAGCGATTTGGGGGTGCTGCGCTAGGTCTTCTCCAGAAATCGTAGTTTATTAGAAATTAAGCGATTGATGATATGTTGTTTCATTTACTTGTTAAATTCTACTTGTTTTTTGGTTAGGTCTCCAGTCGCTTTGTTTTGGGGTCATACCACCATTCTTCTTTTTTTTGCCCTCCTGCGGGAAGGTTGTTATTTATGAATTGGCTGGTCCGTTTTTTTTCCCCTTGTGGAGTAGGGGCGGGTTAGAGCAACCTGCGGTTCGGGTTGTTCGGTAATCTCCCTATCAATCTGCTATATGTTAGTAGCTGCCTCTGTCATGTTTGTCGGATTTGGCGTGTTAACGAATTTATTACTTGGAATGTAATTGCCTAATTACTCAAATATGTTTTGATCTTACCTATCATCTTGAGGGGTGGTATCTGTGTACTCTAGAGCATGTTAACTTGTTTGGCCAACCTTATATAATTTTATATAAGATTGCATTTCATGGGTTTTTGCTTAAATGGTAATTTTAGTGTATAAAGTTGCCACCCTTCCACCGTAAGACTTTTCTTGGAAGTTAAAATCAAGTTGCACCTTCGGTGGTAAGGTTAATTTTTTAGTTTTAGTGTTTTGTACTATTTCCATCCCCCTTGTGGGGTGCATAGTTTGTATGCTTGTGTGAATTGTTAAAACTTTTAATTTAAAGTAATCTGGTGTGTTGCAGATTTGCACCAGTGTAGTCTTTCAGAGGTTGTTGTGAGCAGTTGTAACTAAGGCCATGCCAAAATGGAGCGGCAGGGTTCTCAGCCCAAAAGCTAATACAGTCAAAAATCAGTTTCTTTCTGCCTCTGAATAAATTGTAACTTGATATTTAGAGGGTGCTTTCTGGTTATAATTTTAAATCTGTTTCTTTAAAAAATGCTTTAGGCACCATTAAAGTGAATAAATCACCATTTGTTAAAAATGTAGTTGTTTATGATTTCATCAGTTACTCCTTGGCAACTACTTTCAGGCTCACATAGTGTGATTAAATGTGTTAATGTTATTGATGAATCGCTAGTAAAAAAATAAAATTTTAAAAATATTCTTTGAAATTAAATCCACAGTTCACAAGGCTGTTTAATTTGGTAGCTAAATAATCTGTGGTTATTCCAGTCCTAACGACAATGTGGTAGAGGATGGAAATCAGCAACAAGCGAGTCGTTATCCAAATCTTTAATGAAACATAGAAGCAAAATATAACTGAAAAACTTGTGATGCGGTGCAGACAAAATGATTGAGGTAGCAGAGTCAAAGATTACCATTACAGAGATGGATGATAGTGTTCTAGTCGTCGTTGGGCACCCCAAATCCTTCTCTTGTTAGGGGTACAAATGTATTCTATTGCTTCCGCCATTGTTGACGTTGCATTTTCCCCTGTTGGTGTTGCTTCATCTTTTGTTACTGCTGCTTCTGATGATTATGTTTTTTCTCCAGTCGATGCTGGTTTTGCTGCAACTAGTGATGGCTCTGATGAAGCAGCTGATAGTGGTGGTCCTGCTGTTGATACCTTCACTTTCTATGTAATTTTTGGCAACTGTTCTGCTACAATTGGTGATGGTTCCTATGCTGTTGTTTGCAGTTGGCATCTTATAGTTGGTTCTGCTGTTTTAGGCACATCATTTCTTCTCCTGCTAGCTGCGGTTAACATTTCCACAGTTTTATAGCTGAGAAGTCTCTTGTCCTTTCCATTTAGGTGCCCTGTGCAACTGTCTCTCTGCAGGTAGTTAATAGTTAAAAATTAAGTATTTTAATACATTTTGCAAATCATCTCTAACTGTCTATTGACATTAATAATTTATTTATTTATACACAAGTCGTTTATAAGGTCATGTCTATATAGCATTCCAATGATGACCATAGTTTTGTAGTTTTGCTCTTATTGGAGTACAATACTATATTGCAGTTTGGGACAGCACAAGAAAAATCATCCCTGTAATCGTCGTGGCGTCCCCTCACTATTACTATATATTTTTTTGCATTTGCAGAAGTCATATCTCTTCCGCTTTTTGCGATTTCGAACATCAGTGCGCCTGGTTTCACATAACTACAAGAGTTTACCTCAGGTTATTCATGTAAAATTTTCGCGAATCTACGTCCGTGACTATCGGAATATATGTTCACATTGAAACATTTCTTTCCTAACTATCTTGTCATATTTGTAGAAGCACGTTGCGATTTCGTTTTGTAGACGTTTCTTCTGTACTTTTGTCTGTTTCTCACGAGTGAACTGTTAGGCCTAATATACTCATGATAGTTCTTGTTTGGCGTAATTCGCGATGTGATTGTAGATATTTCAAATCCTTTTGTAGGTTACTTATATCGCCACATAGGATGTTAACATTTTTTTTTGTTTTCTAACTATTTTACAAAGTATTTTGTGTTTATTTCGCGAGCTGATCACTGTCACTTATATTTACACATAGATTCACTCGTATCTTTCTTTTGTTTGTTTTTATTTAAATATGACACCACATGCACATATTATCATACAGTGCATTATATTTCTCGCACAAAGAACACTTACATTTATGTTTTGGCATTATAGGTGGAGCTTACGAATTGCACATCTTTCATGACCACCAATTTGCACTCTCTGCTTGCTCTACTCATCGACTACCATGGGCTATGTGCGAAACTCTCCCACATCACAGTCAACCATTTCTTCACTCACTGCAGGCTCACCTACTGATTTCCCCATGCGGAGGCATCCTAAAGCTTTAAACAGCGCATACCATCGCCAAATGGAGTTGGCAACTGGTGAGTCTTCGTTGAATTTTGTTCTGAAGCATCATTGCGCTGTTACATCTGAGAACCTAAAAATAAAACAAACCACTTAGTAATAGAATCTAAATGTATTTGAATGTGAAAAGCAACTTGACATATTATGTTTCCCTGAACACTAACTCACTAGTGGAACTCACATGTTGTGCTTTGACAGATTCAGTTTAACATCTCATTATTGTAAATAAAAAATGGAGAAAGATGGAGTAGTGATTTACACTAGAAATAATATAGTATTTAAACATTTAGATTTAAGTAATTTTTGTTTGAGTAAATATTTTGGTGTGTGGCATAGCTCTGACATCAAATACTACACCAGCAGCCATTTCAATTTACAGGGCACCTTTTAGAAATCTGGAAATCTTTCTCACACTGAGTGAAGCAGTGTTGTCAAATTTGTACAAAAAATCACATTTCTACATGACTTTAATATACATTTCTTGGCTGAAAGAAGTAACAGAGTTGAACCGGAGCAGCTGGTGAGCTCTTACAGTTTAGTGCAAGTAGAAGATTTTCTCACTAGGGTAACTGTCTGTTCTAGTACTTTACTTGAAAATGTTGCTGTTGATAAGTCCAAGCACAGCAGCTTGACAGTCAATGAAATCTTAAATGAGCTGTCAGACCATGGAAAATAGTGACATTAATAAATAAAGAAACAGTGGAGACATACAAACAGAAACTACAGCTAACTGCAAGGTCTGAAGTATATAATGCACCAGATGTTAACTTAAGATTTAATGAATTTGTTAATGAAGCTACGAGTCTTTTTGAGGAAGTGTTTCCAAATAAAAGAATTAGGGAAAACCAATGTAACACTACATTTAAAGTATGAAATACTCAGGGCACAAATATGTCATGTAAAACTAAAATGTAATTTTACCCATCAGCTAGAATTGATAACAATCATGAAATGATGAGGCAACAGAAAGGGTACTCTAAGCTATTAATGAAGGTGATATGAAAGTCCAAAAGAGGAAATTGATAAACCTAATAACAGAATGAAGAGCACATAGAAATATGTGAGAAATGAAATGCGGACTACTTCAGCTCCCAAAGAAATGATTAGTTTAAGAAATGCATGCAACGAAGTGGATGATCATGAAATGGTGGCTAATATTTTCAACAATCAGGTCTCAAGTGCTACAAATCTAGCAGGGTGCTTGGGCTGTGTAAATAACGCTCCACAATTCTCACAAAAAACTCTAAGTAACATACATGAGGCGCATGTACAGAAAGCGACAGCGAAGGAAATAGAAAAAAATAATTATGCTGGACTTTATTGCATTTCCAATAAATTATTGAAAGTGATGTTTAAAGCTTTCCCAGTGTACTGATTGTTCCATAAAAACACGGGAGAGCTGCCACGGTATTTCGGCGCAGAGTCTTCTGGCCATCTTCAGGTGAGTGCCACTGTAGTAGTATTGGCGATTACGCGCTGAGCTCCGCTAATTAAAGCTATACTGAGGTGACATTGCGCATGCGCTGCTCAGCGTGCGTGTTCATAACGGCTCCGTGCGCTGCGCCTCGCGCCTTCCACTGTGAAAGCCTGGCGTATCGGTATCAGGGCGATTTTCATCTTTATGCAGATAACTACGTCGACTACGAAGTTTCTCTATAACAGGATTCCAAGCAGAGTTCAGCTGATAACCGTTATCACGATTGACGAAAGTCTCGTTGTCAGACAATCTTATTTCCACAGATTCATTGATAATCAATCTCCAAAATTTGATGTATGGGCCAAAATTTTTGTGTCGTAATTTATGGAATGGTCTGTGGAAATACAATGTTCGGCTATTGAGGACTTGGTGGGTTGGAGAAGGCGAGTATGACGTTGGTGTTCCACAATGCGTTCCTGCACAGTTCGTGTTATTTGCCCTATATATGAATGCGGCAATTGTCCCATGTTTTTATGGAACAAATTATTGAAATATTGCTGTAGAGTAATGAGTAAAGTCCTCTGCCATATTTTTAATTTGTCACTTGAGGTGGAAGTAGTTAGTGACAGATTAAAATATGGACTGACATGGCAATTTGTAAAAAGAGAGGAAAGACAGCTGCTACAAACTACTGACCAATTTAATTACTCTCGGTTTTTTTCTAAGGTATTGGTAAGATTGATGCACAGCAAAATAGCTAAGCATCTTAGTAAATACAACATTCCCAACCATAGCTCTTTTGGTTTTCAGAAAGGGGTATGAACAGAAGATGCGATACGTGCGTTTGTTGACAGTGCGTTGGAATCCATCAATAACAATATGATGACAGTCGTAATACTTTGTGACAGTTCGAACGCTTTTGGAAGTGTTAAGTCACTATATTCTCCTTCTCCCGAATAAAGTGAAACTCTAGTAATGAGTGGAATAAAAGGAAAGAGGCTTGAATCATGGAAGGAATACGAGGGCTATCCACAAACTACATTACATTTTGGAATTAAAAATAAATAAAGTATTGGAATTTTTTTTAATTATATACAGATGAAAGCCGGACTTAAATACTACTTTTCTACATAGTTGCCATTTAAATTAAGGCACTTATCGTAGCGATGGGCGAGCTTGGAAATTCCTTCGTCGTAAAATTCGGCCGCCTGCGCCTTCAACCACGTGGTTACCTCTTCTTGAAGCTGTGCGTCGTCATCAAAACGCTGCATAGCCAACCACTTCTTGATTGCTGGGAATAAGTGGAAGTCGCTCGGTGCCAGGTAGGGACTGTACGGCGGATGAGGAAACAACTCCCACTTAAAAGATTAGAGAATTTCAAGAGTGGCATTTGCCGTGTGGGCCCGGGCGTTGTCGTGAATCAGCAAGATCTTAGAGCCCAACTTCCCCTGCGCTTGTTTTGTATTGCTCTTCTGAGGTTGTGCAGAGTTTGGCAATACCTTTGAGAGTTTAATGTAGTGCCTCTTTCCAGGAAATCCACAAAAATCACACCTTTTCTGTCCCAAAAGACAGTCGCCATCACCTTCCTTGCCGACATTGTCTGCATGCATTTCTTAGTTTTTGGGGGGGAATTTGTGTGCCCTCACTGCATTGACTGCAATTTTGTCTCGCAGTTCACATGCTTAACCCATGTTTCGTCACCAGTAACGATGCAATCGAGTAATGAGTCGCCATCTTTCTCGTAAGCGTCCAAAAACGTTAACGCTGCAGCCATTCGCTGATTTTTGTGAATCTCTGTCAAGATTTTTGGTATCCATCTTGCACAAAACTTGTGGTGACCAAGCTTTACGGTAATGATTTCGTGCAACAAACTTCGTGAAATTTGTGGAAAACTCATAGAGAGTACCGTTATTGTGAAATCAACTTTTTCGACAAGTTCGTCGGTCACTATGCTGGGTCTTCCATTTCGCTCTTCGTCGTGAACGTTAGTTCGGCCATTTTTAAATTTTATGACCCATTGACACACTCCACCTTCAGTGATTATGTTGTCCCCATACTCTTCACAAAGCTGCCGATAGATTTCTATCGGTGTACAGTTTCTTGCAGTCAGAAACCTTATTACAGCACGCACTTCACACTTCGCGGCATTTTCAATTAACGCTGACATTTCAAACCGTCACAGTAACTCAACGGAGTACAGCACGAACCTTTCACTAGCACGGCAGGATGCCGACTGAGCGGCGGAATGCCATGACACCAAGATGGCCGCGCTAACCCTGCCCCTAACGGACACAAACAAAACGTAATGTACTTTGTGGATAGCCCTCGTACATAGTGGCCATGTATGTTCAGAGTGGGGTTCCATTGCCATTAGAGGCCTCCAGACTCAGTATTAGGCGTTCTCTAATATTTACATTGATTTGCCACTATGCACAGGATATGGAAAGGTCACCATGTTTGCTGGTTACATCGACCTCGTAAACAGGTTTGAAATTAATGATCTTTCAGTCAATCTAAAAAAGACAAATTATGTTCACCTCTCTTCTAATACTTACATTGTAGACGAAATAAATTTAAAAATGAGTGAGCATGGTATCTTAAAAGTTGAGTCCTACTGGTTTCCGGGTCTACATATAGGCAGCAAACCGAAGTGACAGTGCTATATTCAAGACCTGTACAAAAAACTAAGTACAGCAACTTCTGACAGTAGGGAGATGAGCACAATAAAAACAGCATAGTTTGGCTGTTTTAATACACTAATGGGCTATGGAATAAGGTTCTGGGGAAATCGACCATTAGCAAAAAAGTGTTGGACGTGAAGAAGCAAGCTATAAGAGTTACGTGTGGATTCAATTCTAGACACTCATGCAGAAATCGGTTTAGAAATATTCAAATCTGTACAACAGCTGAGCATTATACACTGCAGCGTGAAAGAAAGTGGCATAGGCATCCGTATTCAAATACAGAGATGTGTAAACAGGCAGAATAAGGCGTTGCGGTCGGCAACGCCTATATAAGACGACAAATGTCTGGTGCAGTTGTGGATTGGTTACTACTGCTACAATGGAAGGTTCTCAAGATTTAAGTGAGTTTGAACGTGCTGTTATAGTAGACGCACAATCAATGGGACACAGCATCTCCGAGGTAGTGATGAAGTGGGGATTTTACAGTACGACCATGTCATGAGTGTACCGTGAGTATCAGGAATCCGATAAAACATGAAATCTCCAACATCGCTGTGGCCGGAAAAAGATCCTGCAAGAACGGGACGAATGATGACTGAAGAGAATTATTCAACGTGACAGAAGTGCAACCGTTCCGCAAATTGCTGCAGATTTCAATGCTGTGTCGTCGACATGTGTCATTGTGCGAATAATTGCACGAAACCTTACCAATAAGAGATTTCGGAGCCGAGGGCCCAATCGTGTATCTTTGATGACTGCATGACACAAAGTTTTATGCTTCACTGGTCTCGTCAACACCGACTTTGGAATATTGATGACTGTAAACATGTTGTCTGGTGAGACAAGCCTCTTTTCAAATTGTATCGAGTGGATGGACGTGTACGGGTATATAGATAACCTTATGAATCCATAGACCTTGCACATCAGCAGGGGACTGTTCAAGCTGGTGGAGGCTCTCTAATGGTGTGGGGCATGTGCAGTTAGAGTGATATGTGACCCATGATATGTCTAGATATGACTCTGACAGGTGACACATGTGTAAACATCCTGTCTGATATCTGGTCACCATTCATGTCCTTTGTGCATCCATTCCGACGGACTTGGGCAATTCCAGCAGGACAATGCGACACTTGACATGTCCAGAATTACTATAGAGTGGCTACAGGAACACTTTCCTGAGTTTAAACACTTTCGTTACCCACCAAACTCCCCAACATGAACATTATTGAGCGTATCTGGGGTGCTGTGCAACGTCCTGTTCAGAGGAGATCTCCTCCACCTCATACACTTACTGATGTATCGATAGCCAGTACTATTTCAGACATTAGTCGAGTCCATGCCACGTTGTGTTGTGCTCTTGTGCATGTTCGTAGGGACCCTACACAATATTAAGCAACTGTACCAGTTTCTTTGGCTCTTAGGTGTATTTTTTCCTCGATGTGTAACTTACTCAAAACCAGTTGTTCTTACCACAATTGTAATACCCAGAGCAATCTTGATATCTACTATGATCTAAAAACAAGATCATGTTGCAGAAGGGGGACTGTACAATGGCACCAAGATTTTCAATATTCTCCCGGCACAAATTAAAGAGCCCTCGTTTAAAGAGAAAATAAGGCAGTTACTTTTATATGGGTGTTATTATAGCATATATGAATTTCTAAGTCACAATGCACAATATCATTCCTAGTCTGTATGAAGCATATCTTAAATTAAATTTATGTATATCTATACACCCTTAGTGAAGAATGTATGGTAGCTCTTATGTTACACTACTCATAAGTTTCTGTTACTTATTTATATCTTTCATATCATGAATTCAGTGTAAGTATTTACTAAACAATAATTTGTAAAACTTGATGTCTTCTGTCATCGTGCGAACAGCGGACTGGTGTGAATGCATTTCAAGCACAACGTATGCTTCATCAGTATCTGTCGCCATCTTGGCTAACTGCTCATTGCTGCACTCTCATGGAAGAAATCTGAACTGCGGCTGCAACATTACAAAACTTTTTGGGTTTTCCTATTTGAGTGTTGAGTTCTGTGACAATAAGTCAATTAATGTAGCTACAGCGAATTTATCAAATCCCTTCAGTGATTCACAATAACCTTACTGAAGAAGGTGAAAAGGAGAAAAATCTTTAATCCACATTTTAAAACACTTCGACTATCTGCCAGACGTTTTATTTCTGTAGGGAGCTTGTCAAAGAGTTATGTAGTTGAATACTCCAAGCAGCTTAAAAAAATACCTACAAGAGTATGTTTGTGAACTCCATACATATTTCTATATACTTTCTCTTGCCCAATGAATTCTTTTTGCCTAAGCGAGGAGTTACCCCACAATATTGTCCCATAAGAATCAGTGAATGAAAATATGCCAACTTGCTAACTTCGATATCCCAAAAGTTGGCAATTATTCTTATATCAGAGCTATCCGAATCTAGACGTTTTAAAACAATGATTCTCAAAATTTTTGCTCAAGTGCCAGTACTGACATTGTGCGTAGTTACCTAGAGGCACACATGTACTGACCTTATTGGTAATTGAGACATCAGACCTAGTGATCTATCGACGCCGGCATGGTAGCTGACGATCTTCAGTCAGAGGGCTGGCTGCTCTCTGTAATAAAAAAAATTAGTGAAGTGTTCAACGGTAAACGCGAAGGGGTGTCATGTCACGGCCAACCAGACCAAAAAAAGTATATGGACGAACTAAAAAAGTGCAGTAAAGGCACGTACCTGGTATTCGAGTTGTCGTCAGATCGAATCTGAGTCCGGCCACTGATTTTTCAGTCTTCATTTTAACCTACTCTTCACATCTAAACGAGGTGAGGGGTCGTCAGAAACAACACGGTGTTTGGATACCACGTTAAAATATGGGTTCCATTTCCGCAGTTGCATAGCTGGGTAGGTTATAAAGATCAGAATCGGAGCAATTACGAGTGTAACGTTCGAGGTGCATACTTCCAAATCAAGACGTCACTGTTGCATCAGTGCTAACAGATTTCCTTCATTCCCGCTGTAGTTCCGCGAGTATGAGGAGTTTGAGAACGATAGGGCTGCTGTCGTCTTATACTTGACGATTCGTTCTCTGTTACTGAAGCACTCAGGACAGTAAGGCTAGTAGTGAAATACTGCTAGTACAGAAGATGGGTACACAATTCGCTGCTGAAAAGTAACACTAACAAGGTGACATGACCAACTGTCGCAACCAGATGGCCTTTAACGAAGCTGTGCCTTGTGAGACTATTGAGGTGTACGATAGTTTACATATTTTTATTAATTGTCTGACTCAGATGCACTTGTGGGAAGTACACTAAGTTTTGCTACTACTCTGAGTTCCACACTCATGTTTACAATGTCAAGTGCTATACTCCACTGTACCTGTCCTTTCGTTTTCCTCCTGGAATAATAAAACAAATGAATATATATCTGTTTGTGTGTGTGTGTGTGTGTGTGTGTGTGTGTGTGTGTATCTGTGTGAGTGTGCAGTTATGAATCCTAAGTGCATAACTCTGGGAGTAGAATAGCTGCTATAGCGTCAGTATGACTAACTTTAGTGGATGCTTGGTGGGTAGCACAGAGGTTTCTGTCTGCCTTGGTCGAACCTTTTACGTACGTTGGCACAATACAATAGGCATATTCTCTGTCCACTTTCGTTAAGGAAACTCTTCGCTGTCCGCTAGGAGCTTGGTCAGATCAGCTCCTCATAAGAGCTTCTCCTCAATAGTTAAGTTACTAACGCTTCTCCTGTAGTATGATAGTACATTAATTTGTGCGACGAATTTTATTTTAATATCGTGAGTGTTGACTA
The DNA here is from genome assembly GCF_023897955.1 of Schistocerca gregaria. NCBI lineage: Eukaryota > Metazoa > Arthropoda > Insecta > Orthoptera > Acrididae > Schistocerca > Schistocerca gregaria. The sequence continues at coordinate 599,259,703 of NC_064931.1, read as the reverse complement.
CTTTGAAATTTAGGTGGTTTCGTAGGCTATTTTTTGATTCAACCAGTTGCTCAAACACGTGAAAGGGTATTGAAATAGGCAGCTATTCAGTTCAATGAGCTTTTCATTTTTTAAACAATGAGTGCATGTGCATTGTATGATACCACTGTGAATTTGCCACTGATTTTTCAAACCGTTTCATTCTATAGCTGCCATTGGTTGGTACTTGCCTTTTTTTCGTAACCACCACGCGTTAGTTTTCATGTCTAACGGCCTTCATCTCGCACATCTTGTTACCTTTGTGGCAAATTCAGTACAATTCCAGTCTGTTTATCCGGAAATTCCTATTTGTGTGGTACCTATCCTTGTTCATAACCATCCCGTGATCGTGTTCGGGTTTAAGAGATTTTTTGTGCTACAGCTTCCGTAATATTACGCTTATACAGTGTATTTAAATTAATTGTGTTTCGTAGTACATGTTTTGTTCTTTATGCGTGTATTTCAACGGCACCTTATGTCTTCATTCCACATGTTTAAATCGAGGGAGCAGTATCTCTTTGCGAGCCACATGTCGTTGTGGTGGAGGACATTCGTTATTTTCTTCTCTTTTGTGTATAAACCTCAGCAATTGCATGAGGATGTTAAATGTGTGCATGGTTAACCCATCCTTTTTTTATTCCCGTCCTATAAACCACGAATTTTGTAGCGGACTCAGAAGCAAGTTTTAAGATTCATCAAGTATGCAAATCAGGCACCGGCAACCTTCATGTTTTATCAGTTTAGAAGCGTATTAATTAATATATCAAAGTCAATAAATGATCATTTCATCCATAACTGTATTTAAATCAAAAATGTTCATTTTACCCATAAGTGTAGTTAGGCTTACGATAGCTGAAATTCGTCACACATCACATCCACTTCTGATCCAAGTTGCATCCTGCGGCATTTCCTTGCTTAATAATTGAATACATGCCATTGTTTCTCATGAATGATGAGTTATTTGAATTAGCCCAAGCTTAAACAGACTGGATTTTTCTTCTTAAATGCACTCCATCCAACTACTGAACCAGAGCCAAGACAACTCAGGCTGCAGCTGCAATCTGTAAGTGAACAAATTTTCGAGAATTACATGAGCTAGTGGTAAAAGCAGCAGTCACCCTGTTTCTCCATTTACAAGAGGCCTACAATAAGTAATACAACATAATTTTTTTCCTAGAAGCATGTTGATTTTATTCAGGATTACCAATACACCATATTATTCCCCACTTTTTTCGCTAAAAAATCCTATTTTTCATGATAATCTCCGGTCAGTTAGAAGGCCTCAAGCTACCTTACTAGGACTGCCTGTATGCCTGCATGGTACCACTCCCTGGTCAACGCCAGAGCCAACTTCTGGCTGCAGCAATAATCTCTGCATCATACATGTACTGATTCCTGCGGAATGTAGCCTTCATTGCGCCAAAGAGATGGAACTGATAGCTGTGAGATCCGGTCTGTATGATGGATGAGGGAGAACAGTCCGATGAAGTCTCGTGAGCTCTTCTCAGATGCACAAAGTCGTTTCTTCTATTTACTGAGGGTAGCACAATGTGATTCAGAGTTGATCGTTGCACCATGAAGGAGGTGCATATCTATAGATATCTGCTTTTTTTTCCAACTCGAAGTGACGAATCCATGTTTCATCGCCTATGACGATGTTCGACAAAAAATTGTCATGATCAGCACTGTAACGCGCAAAAAGTTCCTCACAGATGATCCTTCGTTGCTCTTTATGGTCTTCTGATACACCTTTGATTACCCCAACTGATGGACGAGTGTGTCAGCACTACCAATAGAGACACCTATTTGAAAAGCGAGATGTTGATTGTGATCCATTGATCACCTCAAATGAGAACGTCCACACATTTCAACATTACAGGAGTCACAACTGCGTGAGGCCAGCTGGCATGCGAGAGATCAGATAAGTTTTCACTGGCTTGTTTCCATAATGAAAGACATCTAGCCCACTGACTCACCGCGCTTTTATTCACTGTCAGATCTCTGTAGATATTCTGCAAGCGCCTATGAATATACACGATACTCCAGTTTTCCGTCTAAAAAAATTCGAAGACAGCTCTCTGCTTGGAACGCATTTCCGTTACAGATGCCATTTTGAAGGCTACATATCGTGCCGCTATCCATCGGAACTTCATGAAACTGTAGGGTTTGAGGCGAGAATATTACACAATGTTCCACACCAAATTCTTCAGCCGAAATTGGATGAGGAAAAAATATACTGTATTGCTTATTCCATGCCCCTCATAATACTGCAACCTTTTCCATTTAACCAATCAACCGTTTAAATGGCAACCCTGACCCTGGATTACGCTCTTTCCAGGGAATCTTTTGAAAAGACTTAAGTTTTTGTAGGATGTTTAAATGTGTTAATTAAGTAAGTTTTTCACTTAGCACTTGGACGATTTCTGTGTTGTTTTAAGCAATAACCAACGAGGAAACGCCGTTGTTGTGGAGTCAGCATTGTTTTTCTCATTTTTAATTTATATATCAGTGTGCCTCGTGGGATTAGCCGAGCGGTCTAAAGGCGCTGCAGTCATGGACGGTGCGGCTGGTCCTGGCGCAGGTTCGAGTCCTCCCTCAGGCATGAGTGTGTGTGTTTGTCCTTAGGATAACTTGGGTTAAGTAGTGTGTAAGCTTAGGGACTGATGACCTTAACAATTAAGTCCCATAAGCTTTCACACACATTTGAAGATTTTATATATCAGTGGGTTGTTTGCGTTAATATAGGCTACAGTAGTAACATCATCTGACTGTATCGGAATTTCATATATGTGTAGGCTCCTTAATTTTCATTGTCATTTACGTGTGGAGAAAAACCGTATATGTGTTCTACGTTTATTAAGTTTTGTTGTAATATGTGCGTAAATTACGGCAGTATTTGTGCTAGATGTATGTAAGGATCTTACTTGTTAGTTGCCTTAAGCAGTGTCCTTGCGGTAGAAAATCTGCATCCAGAATTATTACCTTATAGAAAAACCATGTGGTAAAAAATGGATGTGCATAGCCATTCCAAAGTCATTCTAGACAGAATGAATCCCAGAATGATGTGACAACGAGAAAAGTTATGAACAGAGAACTGAAAAATTTGGAGACTGTAGGAAGCAATGTTGCTGCTGCTCAGACTGTTCGTGAACCAACTGAATTGTTCAGTGTACTGGATTTTAGTGACTCTGCCGATTTCCTACGTCTAGAACGTGCTTTCCAGGCAGTGGTATCCTGAAAATATTGTTAAAGCATGGAACATGAAATTTATTAGTTGCAAGTATATGAGACATTGCTCACTCACCATAAATTTATCTGTAGAGGAATTCCGCTCTGCGTTTCTTCTTGCAGCACTCCACAGTAACATTGTCAAAAAATTGTTTCGAAATTCCATCGGCACCAACAGACCATTTTCTATGGACATGATGGAAAGAGCAGGTATACGTCTCTGTCCCTGTGCATTCCTGGTGAAAGTCTTTATTCTTTTCAGTGTGGAAACGATCGTTCGACTGATGAATATGATACAAACAAGGTCTTTGGAAAAGTTATTAATTGGCTTTCTGCGAATGGGCTTGCTCTGAACTTTGAAAAAACACAGTGCATCCAATTTTCTGCTGCAAATAGTATAATTCCTTCAATAAACATAACACATCAAAAGAAGTCAGTAGCCAGGGTAGAGCATACTAAGTTTTTGGGTGTACATATAGTTGAGAATCTTAATTGGAAAATTCATATTTTGGATCTCCTAAAGCGACTAGGTTCAGCAACTTTTGCAATCAGAATAATTTCCAATTTTGAGGATGTAGAAATTAGTAAGCTAACATACTTTGCATACTGCCACTCTCTGATGTCATTCGGAATAATATTCTGGGACAACTCAACACTTAGGCAAAAGGTGTTCACTGCTCAAAAGAAAGTAGTTAGAATAATGTGTGGGGTTCATAGTCGAACACCTTGTAGGCATCTGTTTAAAAGGTTAGGAATTCTTACAACTGCTTCACAGTACATTTACTCATTAATGAAATTTTTTCTCAACAACATGGACCAGTTTAAAATCAACAGCGACATTCAGGATTACAGTACCAGAAAAAAGAAAGACCTACACTATCCTTCACTTAACCAATCTTTGGCACAGAAAGGGGTAAAATATGCTGCTATAAAACTTTCTGATAAATTACCAGATTAAATAAAATGTCTGACAGACAGCAGTAATAGTTTCAGAAACAAATTGAAATCATACCTCCTTGACAACTCCTTCTATACCATAAATGAATTCTTGAATATGAGTAAATAAATCTGGAGATATAATACATTCATTTTGTGCCATTTAAGGGAATGGAATGGAAATAGCAATATTTAGGTATAACACTACAATGTGAAGAAAACTTGTTCCCTGTGTGCATCTCTTGCGCATTTGACACGTTCCACATCATGACAGTTTTTCCGTGCTACTGGTCAATGGAACACGTAACTAACTAACTAACTGTAAGCAGTATGGTTAAAATCAGTTATAGGGCTCTAGAAGTCCAGTTTAAAGCTCATTTTGATACAGGAAACTTTGTAGTCCCCTCACAGACTTGGCCTCCAAATGTAGTGACGTAAAAATAGCTCTCACTTCGGACTTTAACCTAACAGAATCAAAAAACTTTACACACATTGTCCTTAAATTTTCAAATGCCTCCTCGGGAAACATATCTGCAAAGTTTGAGAAGCTCTTTGAGTCAAACATTTCAATAACCTTTAAGTCAGGCAGCGAATGAAATCAGTCGATTAACCATATAATTATAACATCTAATACACTGAAGCGCCAAAGAAACTGGCATAGGCATGTGTATTCAAATACAGAGATATGTATACAAGCAAAATACGGCACTGCGGTCGGCAATGACTATGTAATACAAGTGTGTGGCGCAGTTGTTATATCGGTTACTTCTGCTACAATGCCAGGTTATCAAGATTTAAATGAGTTTGAACGTGGTGTTGTAGTCAGCGCAAGACCGGTGGGACACAACATCTCCGAGATAGCGATGAAGTGGGGATTTTCCCGTACTACCGTTTCACAAGTGTTCTGTGAATACCAGGAGTGCGCTAAACATCAAATCTCCGACATCGCTGAGGCCAGAAAAAGATCATGGAAGAACAGAAACAACGAAGACTGAAGAGAATCGTACAGCATGGAAGAAGTGCAACTCTTCCGCAAATTGCTGCAGATTTCAGTGCTGTTCCATCAACAAGTGTCAGCCGGCGAACCATTCAACGAAACCTCATCGATATGAGCTTTCGGAGCCGAAGGCCCACTCATGTACCCTTGATGACTGCATGACACAAAGCTTTTCACCTCGCCTGGGCCCGTCAATGCCGATATTGGACTGCTGATGCCTGGAAACATGTTGCCTGGTCTGACGAGTCTCGTTTCAAATTGTATCGAGTGGATGGACGGGTACGGGTATGGAGAATGAATGCGTGAAACATGCAAATCAGCTGTTGGAGGCTCTGTAATGGCGTGGGGCGTGTGCAGTTGCAGTCATAAGGTACCCCTGATACGTCTAGATATGACTCTGACAGGTGACACGCACGTAAGCATCCTGTCTGATATCCTGCAACCATTCATGTTCTTTGTGCATTCCGACGGACTTAGGCAATTACAGAAGGACAAGGTGACACCACATGTCCAGAATTACTGCAGAGTGGCTCCAGGAACACTCTTCTAAGTTTAAACACTTCCGCTGGCCACCAAACTCCCCAGACATGAAAATTACTGAGCATATCTGGGATGCCTTGCAACTTCCTTTTCAGCAGAGATCTCTACGCCCTCGTACTCTTACGGATTTATAGATAGCCCTGCAGGATTCATGTTGTCATTTTCTTCCAGCACTTAGTCGAGTCCTTGCCATGTCCTGTTGTGGCACTTGTGCGTGCTCACGAGGGTGCTACATGATAGGCAGGTATACCAGGTTCTTTGGCTCTTGAGTGTATTTCAAGTTGCGTCCTCCTGTAGTCATCATTTACAGATGTTTTTGTGCGTCCTCCTGTAGTCATCCTTTACAGATGTTTTTGTGAATGCTTCCGATTTCCTCTTCCTTGAAGTATCACATACGCATTCAGCCTTGCATCATATTTTCTCGAAGCCGATATATCTCTTAGTGGACAGCTTTAGTTTCGAGTCTTCCAGTTCTTTGGTGCATAACGTAATGTCTATGAATTCTGGATTCAACCATGTTCAATGTAACGTCCATCAGTGAAAATAGTTCTTCAACCAAATACAAAAGGAAGTTAAACTGAAAATCTTGTAACGTCATGAGCAATCCACATGCTTCATTGATAGCAGTTGTGGCTCAAATTTGTGAATTTTCCAAAATGTACTTGTATAAATCTTCAGGTCCAACCCAATGATCTATAACAGTTTATACCAAGCGACTTGAATAACTCCACCTAGCTGGCGCAAGTTATGGAAATTTCTTCTTCATTATTGTATCTAATAAGTTTGTTCTTTTCGAGGAATGGGCAAAAAAGTTACAAAACCATTAATGTTAGCAAAAATACTCTACGTGCAGCCATACACGATATTGCCCATGATAAAACCAAATTCAACTTGTGCGTGTAACAGTGTACAAATATTGCATGTGGAATTACATCCCCAACTTTTCATTGCATACAGCCTGAATGTCCCATCATGACGGGTGCCCAATCATACGTCTGTGCTACCAACTTATTGTTGCATTCAGATTCTTCAAGATGGTCTACTGTAAACTTAGCTATGGCCTCTGCGTATCTACACTCCTGGAAATGGAAAAAAGAACACATTGACACCGGTATGTCAGACCCACCATACTTGCTCCGGACACTGCGAGAGGGCTGTACAAGCAATGATCACACGCACGGCACAGAGGACACACCAGGAACCGCGGTGTTGGCCGTCGAACGGCGCTAGCTGCGCAGCATTTGTGCACCGCCGCCGTCAGTGTCAGCCAGTTTGCCGTGGCATACGGAGCTCCATCGCAGTCTTTAACAATGGTAGCATGCCGCGACAGCGTGGACGTGAACCGTATGTGCAGTTGACGGACTTTGAGCGAGGGCGTATAGTGGGCATGCGGGAGGCCGGGTGGACGTACCGCCGATTTGCTCAACACGTGGGGCGTGAGGTCTCCACAGTACATCGATGTTGTCGCCAGTGGTCGGCTGAAGGTGCACGTGCCCGTCGACCTGGGACCGGACCGCAGCGACGCACGGATGCACGCCAAGACCGTAGGATCCTACGCAGTGCCGCAGGGGACCGCACCGCCACTTCCCAGCAAATTAGGGACACTGTTGCTCCTGGGGTATCGGCGAGGACCATTCGCAACCCTCTCCATGAAGCTGGGCTACGGTCCCGCACACCGTTAGGCCGTCTTCCGCTCACGCCCCAACATCGTGCACCCCGCCTCCAGTGGTGTCGCGACAGGCGTGAATGGAGGGACGAATGGAGACGTGTCGTCTTCAGCGATGAGAGTCGCTTCTGCCTTGGTGCCAGTGATGGTCGTATGCGTGTTTGGCGCCGTGCAGGTGAGCGCCACAATCAGAACTGCATACGACCGAGGCACACAGGGCCAACACCCGGCATCATGGTGTGGGGAGCGATCTCCTACACTGGCCGTACACCTCTGGTGATCGTCGAGAGGACACTGAATAGTGCACGGTACATCCAAACCGTCATCGAACCCATCGTTCTACCATTCCTAGACCGACAAGGGAACTTGCTGTTCCAACAGGACAATGCACGTCCGCATGTATCCCGTGCCACCCAACGTGCTCTAGAAGGTGTAAGTCAACTACTCTGGCCAGCAAGATCTCCGGATCTGTCCCCCATTGAGCATGTTTGGGACTGGATGAAGCGTCGTCTCACGCGGTCTGCACGTCCAGCACGAACGCTGGTCCAACTGAGGCGCCAGGTGGAAATGGCATGGCAAGCCGTTCCACAGGACTACATCCAGCATCTCTACGATCGTCTCCATGGGAGAATAGCAGCCTGCATTGCTGTGAAAGGTGGATATACACTGTACTAGTGCCGACATTGTGCATGCTCTGTTGCCTGTATCTATGTGCCTGTGGTTCTGTCAGTGTGATCATGTGATGTATCTGACCCCAGGAACGTGTCAATAAAGTTTCCTCTTCCTGGGACAACGAATTCACGGTGTTCTTATTTCTATTTCCAGGAGTGTATCATCGCTAATGTAACTAAACCCTACAAACCTTTCATAGGTTTGATATATACCGTTGATAATTGTGGAATATTTGTGACATCTGATGTTTCATCTAGTGAAATAGCAACAAATGCTGCTTTCATCTGAGTTCAACCGATCAATCTCTAGAATCCATACATAGTGGAGAAAATCACCCTATAGTGTACAATTTTATGGCGGCTTTATAGGAATAACACAATTTTGTTTGTGTATTGATTTACAGCATTGCAGCATTGATGTACGGTGTTATTTTGTTTGTTCTATGTGTGGATTTCTATGTCTCTGTCGGGGTAATCTGATAAATTTCATGTGTGAATGTGTGAAAGAAATTGTTGCATGACAGAGATAGTGTCGAAATTATTCGGTCAAGAAGTAACATCTTCCTAGGTATGAGCATGACAACCCACTCGAGAGCAAAAAGCTTCATAGTTGACGGGAAGAAGTGACAGAACAGGATGTACATGTCAGTGTATCCGAGGTGCTGAATCAGGGCGTAATTGGCCCATTAGGAGATTGGGAGTTTTGATTTTGCGGCTGATAATCGAAGCAAGACTGAAGAAAAATCAAGACACGTTTATTGGGTTTGTCGACCTGGAAAAAGCGTTCAACAGTGTAATGTGGTGCAAAATGTTCGACATTGTGGAAAAAATAGGGGTAAGCTATAAGGAAAGACGAGTAATATGCAAAATATACAAGTACTAAGAAGGAACAATAAGACCAAGAACGAAGTGTTCTGATTAAAAAGGGTGTAAGACAGGTATGTAGTTTTTCTCCCGTAACTAGTCAATCTATATATCAACGAAGCAATGATGGAAACAAAAGAAAGTTTCAAGAGTGAGACTAAAATTCAAGGTGAAAGGATATCAGTGATAATATTTGCTGATGACATTGCTATCCACAGTGAAAGTGAAGAAGCATTACAGGATTTGTTGAGTGGAATGAACAGTTTAGTGTGTACAGAATATGGGTGGAGAGTAAATAGAAAAAAGACGAAAGTAAGGAGTATATGAAGTTAAGGAATTCTGCTGCCTAGGCAGCAAAGTGAACCAAGATGAGTGGAGTGAGGAGAACACAAAAAAACACACTGGTGAAAAGGGCATCCTGGACAAGAGAAGTCTGCTAGTATCAAACAAGGCCTAAATTTGAGGAAGAAGTTTCTGAGAATCTACATTTGAAGCACAACACTGTGTGGCAGTGAAACATGGACTGAGGAAAATCTGGAACAGAAGAGAACTGAATCATTTGAGATGTGGTGCTGCGGAATAATGTTGAAAATTGGCTAGATTGATGAGGTAAAGAATGAGGTGGTTCTCTGTAGAATCGGTGAGGAAAGTTATATATGGAAAACACTGACAAGAAGAAGGGACAGGATGACAGGACAACTATAAGGCATCAGGGAATAACCCCTGTGGTACTAGTGCAAGCTGTAAAGAGAAAAAACTGTAGGGGAAGACAGAGATTTGAATACTGCCAACATATAATTCAGGATGTAGGGTGCACGAACCACCCTGAGATGAAGAAGTTAACACAGAACAGATATTTGTCACAGGCTGCATCAGACCAATCAGAAGCCTGATGGCTCAAAAAAAAAAAAAAAATACACAGGAAGCTAATGCCAAGTTGGCCAAGTTGGTGCGCAACAGAGAAAGTGAGAGAGCTCTTATAGTTCAATTCTTTTATCTTTGCGGCTCACGCATGCCCGCCCAGACGCGGGAGATTGCAAACTTACGTTTAGGGGGGGAGTGCGCAGTTTATGAAGTAAAGCCACCACCTCCGCATACCCTTTGGCTGCTACAGAAACGTGCTCCCCGCATTCCGCGCTGTGTGCGATTTTGTCATCACTGCACTGCTCGCCTGTGCAGACACATGGTGTTCCGACTGCTTTGACACACTCATCATTCGATTTCACGAAAACTATTTGGCCCAAAAATTTGATTTTTACACATCTTCTTGACTGATACCTTCCCCCCTTAAATGATTTAATTTTGTTTCGATGTTCAACGCAGTTACTGTGCAGCATTAAATGTAGTAAACCGTTGCACGAAATTTTGGAGTTTGCAGAGGTAAAAGTCCATAGCGTAAACTTTCCATATGGTCGATTTTAGTTGCCACTAGAAATTTCAAAAAATTACATTCAAACGAATAAAATTCATGAAGTAAGACACTTTGATATTGTTTTTAAATAAATAAAATATTAAGCACCGGATAAGGTTTGAACTTAGCTCCTTTTGCTTAGCACTCTTACACCTTAACCATAATGCTAACATAGCTCCACAATTCACAGCCCTCGTGGAGGAGTTTAAGATATCACGCAAAATACCGACAAACACTGTTGGTATGACTATGAATTATTCACGTTTCGTCGAAGTACAATAGGAAATAAACAATTACCACTGTTCTTTATATGCGAAACAGCGGTTAGTGGGAATGATACAAACACCTTTCCTTGCTATCGCCTGAATTAGGAGGCTTATTGCTTGTTTGGTTTAATTAATTAAAAGAATATGAAGCAACTGGTATAAAGAATTATTTTTCCACACTTTCTATAAAATAAAGTCTGCTATCAAGACATTGCTTTTGTTCAATTACTTTATTTATGATTGAACGTTTCTAAAACTGAAGACACTTGTCCGTGCTCTGCACTGCAGTCGAGCTCTGGCAACGTCGTTCTCTGTTCATTGGCGGACTGTGTTTTGTGACGTCAGATGCGCAGAACGAACCTAAACTCAGCCACCGTCGTAAATGATGCGCACTTTAGTCATGATAGCCGGTCACCCACCTCATATCTGGAGCAAGTCATGGAGGGAGCAGCTTTGAAATCAACCGACCAACCGCAGCAGGTATAGGCAGGGCATATGGTACAATGGGTCATATGAATAAAACGAAGAATGTATTTTATTCTCATAATTTCGGAATATATTCTCGGGCTTGTACGAATAAAGAGAGTTTTCGCTTGAGAATGTTCTCAGCTTGAGTAAAAAAAGTGGGAGAAGTGCTCCACGTGAAGAACATTCTCCGATTTTATATGAATAAAATAGAGAAGTTTCTCACAAGAGGAGAAAGTTCTCCATTTTTTGAAGTGAGCTCTGTCGCAAACTTCGACCTGAGTAAGTTCTGTTGGGTTATGTTTCACAGAGTTTTTTGTAGTAAAAATGGCAGAATTTATGTTGTTCTGAAGCCAAAAAAGGTATTCGTTGCTCCAAATAAATACTGAAGAGAGAAAACTGCAGTAGTTTATGCCCATACAAGTTTAGCAATGAAAACATAATTTAAATGCCGAATAACATCCTGAAAATCACGACAGAAGAGGGGACATCCTTCCAAACAAATCGAAAATGAAAATAATTTTGCGCTGTTTAGCAGACCCAGTTTTTGAGACTGGTGTGGGAAAAGACTTACATATACATCAGAAAACTGTGTCACATTTTCAGATGTTCTTCATCGTGTTATCTAAAGAGCACTCTTGCAGATCTGGTTTGACAGAAACTTAAATGGCAATCAAGATATCGGTTTCCATGTCCGGTGGGGGCCCTCAATTGTACGCACATACCAAATCATGAAATCTTCTGTACAAGGAGACGAATATATTAACCGAAAGGACTTATCTAGCATCAATATGCAGGTGCCATGTGATTAGAGTGAAATGTTCACTATATAGTGTAGTGTCAATGCTTCAGGGCCTCGGTCTGAACATGACGCTAGGACGTGAAGGAACTGTGATGTACGCCAGATACTAAGCGAGAACCGTTGTAATGGTATAATTTTAGGAGGCGAAGGGTGTGGCATTGCTCCAAGTTTAATGACGCCATTACAGAATCTACAGACGGCTGATGTGAGGACCTACAACAGACTTCAGCATGGCGGAAAGAAGCTGTTTCGGAAAATTCAGTGGAGGAGATATATGCATGCAGTGACAGTGACTGCGAGACTCAAGTAAATTATATTTCCGTATTTTTATTCATGTAAAATTGAGAACTTACTAAGAGAATGTTCACTTACTTTTCAAATCTCCTCTGGGGAATGTTCACCTTTTTGTTCATACGACCCTGTGAACGGTGTTAATAAAAAGAGAATGTACTTTATTCTCGAACTTTCGGAGAACGTTCTCAGGATTGCATGAATGAAGTGAGTCAGAGAATATACTCCACGTGAGAATGTTCTCAGCTTAAGTAAAAGGGTGGAGGAAGCTGCTCAACACGGAGAACATTCTCCAATTTTGTATGAATAAAACTAGAGAAGTTTCCCAATGTGATAGAACATTCTCCGTCTTTGAAGTGAGCTCTGCAGCATATTTCGTGCTGAATAAGTTCTGCTGGGATTAAGTTTTACCGATTTTTTTTAGTAAAAATGGCAGTATTGATCTTGCTCGGGAAGGCAAAAAATAAATGTAGCCCTAATAAATACTGAAAGAAAAGAGAGCGACATTTCAAATGAAGCAAAAATGAAAACATTTTTGTGCTATTTAGCAGACTCAGGTTTTCAGACTGGTGTAAGAAAAGACATAGGTATACACCAGACAACAGTGTTACTAATGTTTTCAGATGTTCATCATCATGTTTTCTCACAACATAAATCTCATATTTTGCTGTGTTAAAATAAGTAGGCAGATCAGATTAATAACGGGTTTATGACAAACCTATCGGTCCGTCTCTCGTAACAAAACTGCACGGGCGACTGCTGAAGTACTTGACGCGCGAGCGGACCATTTTGCGCCACTCTTAACCAAAATTATCACGTGTTAGAAAACCCTGACAGAGTTAGGTTGGATTAAGACGTGAAGTAATCTTAAGATTTCGTTAAGATAACGTGTTCACCTAACTCCAGTAACAGAAATGTTTCCCGCATATCGAAAATTCGGTAACATAGTCAGATTCATTTTCGTAAACAGTCCGTAGTCGTCTTAGTAATTTGTTGCTTCACGTAAAACTAAAGTCGAAAGATAGTGCAATTCTTCCGGAACACACTGATGCCAGTTCCATACTTGTACATTAAAGAGATTGCCCGTTTGTGCAAGTTGAACGAAATGTGTGATTATGCGCGTGTACTGTGCAGGACGCAGTACACAACACATACCGAGAACTATCTCAAGGAGGAAGGGAGGTACAGAGAAAGAACGAGCTTGTCAGAGGATATACTTCGAATTTTTTATTCATATGAAGTTGACAACCTCGTCAGAGAATGTTCTTTTGCGCGTAGAATGTTCTCTCTTGTATTCTTATACCAAGTGTTTTGCAGGGAAGAAGGGGCTTGCATCCATTTTCGACTTCAATGCTTTCTAATCGCTCGTAATATAGAAATTCAAGGCTCTGAATGTGGGTGTGCACGAACAGACTACGAGCATTAAAAATAAGTTAGAACGACAGAGAGCAAGCCTTGACAGTCAAACTGCCAGATTAGAAGCTTTCATCGAGGAAAATTGACATACCACAGAAGACATTATGTAAAAAGTAACTGCAATTAAGACGGGCTTGGAATTGGTCAATCAACAGGGAATTAAGAAATTGACTTGAAAATCGAATGACAATGATTTAGGATCATGATCTGATATAGTTTCAGTTGACCCTGAAAAAGAACGAGAAGTTCTCTCGGAAGGAAATAAAGAGTAGACAGAGCGTTTGCCTGCAAGAGCCATGGCATGATCGTATCCTGCAACAGCGAGGCGAGGAACTGAGCAAGGTCGTGGATTCACTACAGGTCCTCACGGCAACGGTTGAGCAGTTGTCGCTTAAGACTGAGGTGGACTTGAATCGAACTCTCGCAAGTAAGAGCAAAGAAGTACAGCCGTTACTCAGATTTAAACAGAACCAAACCGAACTAAATTCCAGAGAGCGATTACGAACTACATATCATAGCAGTGCATGGGGAGCAACGCCGGGTAAGGAGATAAATATGAACTGTGCAAATAATGACGAGCATAAAAGAAGGCAAGGTTAATCCCAAGAGTTAAGTGAATTAGGAGAAGTGTTATATTGAATACGTGACGTGCCAGCGTGTGAAAAGACAAACGAGATTGTATTAACAAGCAAGTTTGATGAGAAGGAAAATAGTATGCACTTCGTTACGATACAGAAGTATAGTCTCTTTCTAGACCCCACCGTTGATCAACATAAACGTATATGTACCCTTGGAACAAGGATTGAAATGATGTTATGTCATTCATGTTCCTGCCCACAATGATTGTTACTCTCTGCAAGTAGACTGCAAATTTATTTAGACATTTTCTAATGGAGGGGTCATGAGGTGCAAGCAAGTACTGATTCTTCTTCACTATCTCCTTGAAGCAAAGAATGAGACTTCAATAACAGGAATCACCATATGTCTCCATAACCAGAATACTAAGCTTAAGTTTTTTGTACGTTTGGTTCAAAATTTAGCTAAAACCTCATTCCTACAGTCCCATTAGGTTTCACATTCTCACATTAGTGTGCTGACATAAGTAGTATGACAGGGCGGTTACCAGGAAATTTTTATCTAATTTTCGATCTTCACTCACGACCAGTGATAAGATATCAACTTAATTAATTGCTCTCTTGCATAATTGGGTTTTGTCTGTCTCTGGACCCTCTGTGTCGCTCCCTCCCCCTCTCCCCTGTCCTAGTGTCTTTTTTTTTGGGGGGGGGGGGGGGGGGGGTGGCGGCTCAATAGCGTTTGAGTGTCGACACCTTTCGGCCAATGGGCTCCCGAGACCGGGGACTACGTGTGGAATAGCATTTCATACTATCAAATGCCTGAGCAGCGCCAGCGCCAATATTCCGCCAGCAGCATCATCGGCGGCAGCAAGCGGCCAGTGTGTGCCTGCAAAAAATATTGGTATTTGCCAAATATTGATATTGTGACAAATATATTGTCACTATTATAATTGTTTATTTCAGCACCTGTATATCGTGTGTTAGGATGAGGAGAGGCTCGTGTAGAACAAGGAGGTATTCGACCAGGCCGTTTCTTGAAAAAGTCAAGCACAAAAATGTGATCACAGCTCTTTACATCGAGAATGGAAGGACATGATAGTGGCGGAGCGTAAGATCGCAGGCAGGTAAAATATTGTTCTGCAAATAATGGACATGCAGCAGAATGCCACGGAGCTGCATTACGTTACCGACATACCGTGATGCACATGTTGAATTTGCAGACCCTTCTCATTTGCCGACCAAATATTAGAATCCATGGTTCAAATGGCTCTGAGCACTATGGGACTTAACATCTATGGTCATCAGTCCCCTAGAACTTAGAACTACTTAAACCTAACTAACCTAAGGACATCACACATATCCATGCCCGAAGCAGGATTCGGACCTACGACCGTAGCAGTGGCGCGGCTCCGGGCTGAGCGCCTAGAACCGCTAGACCACCGCGGCCGGCGTTAGAATCCATGAACAGAAGGATGTCTCTTATTGGAATTTTGTGGCTTTGCTAAGGTCTTACACCGTGTCAATCATCAGATTTTTTCATAAAAGGCACAGTTTTATGTGTTAAGTGGGCAAGCTATGATGTCGATTCAATCCTTTCTGACTGTCAGGAAGCAAATATCATGAAATTAATACCTTTCTCACGTACATGGGACTCCGCCATCTGTGCGTAATCCCATCTTGTACCTCACCTTTATTAATTACCTCTAGTGTCAATGTGTACCTGTTTTGAGTCTCATTTTATGTTTTTTTCTGCTGTCAAGATCACTATGATTAACAAAGTAGCCACTGTAGCGCTGGTTAAATGCTAAAAAAGAAAGAAAAACCTCTTGGCGCATCAATCTCATTGAAGAGTTCTAGTTACTGTTTTTTGAAGTATTAGATATTAGGTGTAGACCGTATTACCTTGTCCAAAGTTGTCGTAACCAAGGCTCGTACTGATTGCTAACAATTATTACCACTCCAGTCTCCTTTTCTGTCTTTTTAAAGATATCAGTTCTTCGGTAAAGCAAATTTTGGCTGACTTGTTCGAGAACATTTCATTCAGCGTATTCTGCACCTGAGAAAAGCCTAATGACTGATAAGATAGATGGCTGGGTGTAGTTTATTCATAAAATATTGTTTTTCTGCACTGTTTCCTTCGATGGGTCTGATATTCCCCTTCCTCAACTTGAATGCAAACGTCATACATGACTCACGATAACACTTCTCATTTCTTACATCTAACCAAAAGCATACAAGCTTGTAGTTACAAGGTATTGTACCTATAGTATAAAGCCACATTATAGTAAACACGAAAAACTAAATGTTATTGTTCCTATAGCATAAAGCCACATACGAAAAACTAAATGTTACAGTTCCAACAAATGTGCGGGTGGTGTGTGGAAATTCCTATTCTGTCATGTGGCCAGGAAACTGATCTTTACAAAAGGCGACAACCACTCAGTGCGTAATTCGTGTAAATGAGAAATAATTATATGAATTATTATGATAATATTCTTTAAAACTAATTTCCAGTAACTGACGGAATAACACAAAAAAAGATACTGTTCCGAAACTCGGGAGGAAAAAGGGGAGATGGTGCTGGGTTAAAACCGTGTATGAGACCTTGAAACGTGCTCGAATAGTTCAAGTGAAGGAACGCTCTTTACCAGGTGCAAGTATCCGTGTTGGAAACTTTGTGCGCTAAACAGTTTCAACCTACCGGTAAGTTAATGTGAAACATAACACTTCAAAAGTACCGCGTACCTGGCGAGCATGCGCATTGCAATCCGCATGCTGCAGAAGTATCTTCAGCTGACCTTTGTTGCTGATGAAGAGCGATTTGATTGGTCCACAACACCCAGCCGCTATTGGTCGCTTGAGGTATACTCGGATTAAACTATTGCATCATATGCGTATCTGAAGGTTATTAAAATCGAATGCTGTCCCACAGTTCAGTACGTGCTGTCGCGACGAATATACTATGTGAAAGTGACAGTAGGAGAAAGTAGGTAAGTTAAGTAACGTTTTACGTGAAGCAGTGTATTCTTGTTGTACTGTAATAACATCGTAATCCGTCTCTAGATTACTAGGAGCAACTAAAGGTGAACGGGAAACACCTTCGTGAGTACTGTTGCGTGGTGACAATAATAGTAGTGTATAAATTTGTAACACGCTCGATACAATGTAATTAGGAATAAACTGTATCAGACGTACTTCTGAGGCAGCTGACGGTACGTCAAAAAAATAAATAAACTGCATTGCGTGTTTTGATCGAAGTGACAGCTTGTACTTGCAGCATTAGTAGGTGTACTATAAGCAGTGCTAAGGCAGGAAGAACGTGCCCTCGAGAAATATAAAGCAGGTTATTTCTTTCTGCCAACAGCAAGTGCTAGTCTCACATCATCGTTTCTTACGAAAAATGATTGTTACGAGTTTGATGAAATCTCACCACCTGTTGTATATACAAAGACAAATTAGTATCAAATATATTCTCCTGGAAGTTTAGCGAACAGTTTAATTGATTTTGTATAACTGTTTAACTTCATCATGTGTGAACGTTAACGTCATCCCCTTTCAAAGGTAATCTATTGATTTTTTTGTAACATAGTTCATTTATTTTTCTACAACATTAGCCATTTGGTTGGACTGGTGCAATCCTCCCCCACCTCCTCTGTGGTTTCATTTTGATTTCGTTTTACATTTTAAACTGCATTGTTAAATACAAAGTAGCAGTCATTTCAATGTTTACATAAGCCCCAATGTCATCCAGCCTTGTTTCCTTTAATGCCTTCAAATTGAGAATGACTCTGGGCAACTTTCTGATACATGGGTTACAATGTCACAAAGACTGAGACAGTTCCTTACATACACATTGTTTTACTCAGTAGTCCATCTGAGCTTGTTATCTGTCAACAGAGTGTGATAAATAACTAATATCCACTGTCCTGTCATATTGTTAGTCTCAATAAATAACTCCCTTGATTTAATGTCATTGTTGGTCACTAAAGCATCTCTCAATCCACAAAGTTTGTTTGTATGGCATTCTTTTAATTTATATGTATTGATTATGTGATTCATTTACTACCTTGACATAGTGAGTCACATCATTTTGATATCTGAACTATTTCCATAACTTGTTGCAGCGTATGTCGTTTTAAGGTTTAATTCACATGATTGTTTAGATAGGGTATCATTATGAAAAAAAAATACCAACTCGGAAGTTTTTGAGTAACAGAAAAATAATATTGTTTTTTTTCCACTGAATTTAAGACAAATTGATGTTCTCATTGGCTTCCGTTATCTCAAATGTGTATAAGTGGTCTGAAGTGCTCTGTAAGTGTATGCAGACTTTTCCTCTTTCATCGAATTTGCTCTCCTCTTGTACTTTTTGATGTTATAAATGTATTAAGGATGTCATTTTAATTTTGAAGAACTCTCCTGCTTTGCATACTGTATTTATTTCATTGTTGCAAGGTGAAGCTGTTATTTTCCCATGTGTTGCATCATTTATGTGGTTAGTGGTATCTTTCTAATACATTCAGTAATTTGGCTATTGTTTTTCAACTCTGTCAGTTTGTAAATTGTCCCTGCTAATTTTCTTATAAATGAACAGTGTTACTCATTACAATGCACACTTTTTCAGGTAATCTGGTTTAGGAAGTTCTTGGAATCCAAAACGGTCTTTGGTACCCAAACTTTTCATTTATTTTGTGACCAGTTTTGAACTGACAAATCATCAGATGTGTCTACAAAAGGCAAAAAGAATGTGCAAACTTACCAATGAAAGCATTACAGTAGGATGTAACAGTAATGGCAGTAGTGCTAACATAGATCACCTCAGATGCAACGTTACTAGTTTAGGATGTTGGGTATGTTGGCTTTTAGCTGCTCTACAGATCATGTATGTTAACACTTCTACCAGTACTGGTACTGTTTTATACCGTCATAATAAGTAAAAGTAGAGCTTTGATGTTTAAGGGCCTCATTTTTCTTCTTCTGGTATGTGACAGAAAGAACCCAAGAAACTTTTAATGATATTTATAGACAGGAGGTGGTAATGCATGAGGAAGGATGTCAGAAGTTGACAAAGACAGCTAATGTTTAGTATTATTTTAACACTATTAAGCTTGTAAAATACTCAATTGTTCTCTGTGCTGAGTGACTATTGTTTTTCTGAGACCTCAGCAAGATCCATAGCTTAGTTTTTTATGCTTAAGTGCTGCACATTTATGAGATTATTAAGAAAAAGCAATTTATTTTCCTGTCTGCTAAAATTACTAATTGCAAAAGCAAGTGAGAGACCACATTCAAAAGTATTTTTATTGTGAAACTGTCACCAGGACACAATGATTTGAAGAAGCCATTGCTTGCTCCTACCATTGAAAATGGAATGTAATACCTATCTTTTTCTACAATTAGTTTGGAAATGTTCTGATTTTATTATTTTGCAGTATGTGTCCTTACCATTAGAGTTATCAATTTGTGTGTGTGTGGGGGGGGGGGGGGGGGGGAATTAGAGAAGCTCCAAACAAGAGCTGTTTTTGCACTTTTTATTCTGTCTCTTTATGGTATAATAACAACTAAAACTCTCTGTGACTATGTATAGAAGAACTCAATCACGATGTGCTGTTAGATTCTGGTGTGTAGATTGTTGATTAATTTTCAATCTTGTACTGGTCAGTTCCACCTAGCGTTACTGGACATCGGGCTTTATACCTGCTGTAATAATGTTGTGATATGTGATACCGTATGTATGGAAACTGAAGTAGAACAGAACACTGACAATATTTATGTGCTTTCATTTTTTATATGTAGGTTGGGAGAACAGCTGATACGTAATTTGCAACATGAAAGTTTGTCTGTGAGTTGGCAAAGTCAATGAATGTGATGTCATAGTAATAATAATGATACTTGTTATATTGCATAATTGATTTCCATGAGTTCTTTAAATTTTTATTTGTTCCTTTCTGCTGTCGTGCATCGGAGCAGATGAGTGCCATTTTTAAGTTATGTATTTCTATTGAGAATTGTCTACACAACATAGAAACTATTGTCATGAATGGTTAACTTATTTTTTGCCAAGAGAAATTAACTATGCAAATAGTTAACAGGGTTAAGAAGTGTGGAGTTGTGTGAACAATGCGAGCCTTAGGTATATTCTTTGAAGTGTACTGTCACATGTTACATAGATGGCATCTGGGATATTTGGTTATTATGTTTCATCTGTAAATGTTGCTCATGGTTTTTTGTTTATATGGTAGTACGCCAGTTAGTTTTTGTGGATTGTGGCTTATGTCACATTGTTCACTAGACCTATATAGGTTTGTAGGAGATAGTGATCCATTGAAGGGAACAAGTTCTTGGAATGTTGTCTAGTAGACCTGTATGGACTCTTTTTGAAGTCGAGGTGGCAGACTGGCATCTAGGTTAAATTGGAAGGTGACAAAGTATGAGTTGGCAAACCCAACAAAAGTTTCACAACAAAGAACTGTCTTTGTTAAACAATATTTATCTGTGTTGTAGTCAAAGAGCAAGGTTAGGTTGGAAGATGACAGTCTGGTTGCAAGTTGTTGAAGCCAATGAATTTGTTAAGACAGTCCTTCCTTTTTAATACACCTTGTACATTCCAAAGTTACATTTACATCTTTGATGAAAATTGCTATGTTTCCCACTGTGGTCTGATATATTCAAGCTTTTAATATGTTTGAAGGCATTAATCGGAAAGCCATACCCATCCAGAACCCTCTATTCCTATGAGGTCCCATTAATTTTCATTTTGTTAATGCTTTATGTTAGTAACATCATCCACTGCATGTATTTCAGCCATGATAATTGCATTGTTTGTCAAAAGAAGCAGTATCACATTGTTAACTAATCTGGAGACGTGCAACAAATTACATAAGCAGTATTCTTGACTGAAGAGAGGATTTAAGTTTTTGAAAACTTAATTACAAAAAGTATATGAAATTAGTGTGGGGATACTCAAATAGTCAACTGGATGCTGATTTGGGGGGGGGGGGATAAATATAGTTGCCTTGTAAGTACTGTTACATAATAATACCTAACAGCTCATTATGCTGCTGTTATTTTATTAATCAAATCCTAAGCATGAGTGAGGAATGGCACATTCATCTCAAAAGAAAAAGTAAATATATTATATATGAAAAGGAACATAATGATAATGAGAACAGCCCTCTTAAAAACTACTGTAAACTGTAGTAAGGTAAAAGCTCACAGACTGTAGATACTCCTTTAGACTCTTACTTCTGTAATTAGTCGTACACAGTCAAATAACAGGTTGACCAGATGGCTCTTGTGTTATGTATCCCTGAGTTTTTAAAATGCAAATACAGGCACTGAGAAAAAAGTCTGGTGTGGTGCATGATACATTCGTAGATTTGAGAAATATATGCACATCCTTATGTCTTTAATTTTGTGGTATGATCTTATATCCATTCATATAATGAGTGCCACTTAATATATGAATTTGACACTGTTAAATAAAGTTATTGAAAATAAATTAGTAACTATTACTCTTATCATTAAACACTGGATTAGAAAATGCATTACTGTAAGTCTTAAGAGATGTTTGTGAATAATTTAAAATTTGAGACCAGTTATTAATTTTTGTTTGCAATTTACAGTGCTCTGCTTCTTAAACATGAAGTCTGAGAAGATTTTGCTGTATTTTACACTAGCCTCGTTCATACATTTTACCTTGATAGCACAAATTACAGCAAAAGAGAGAGATTACTATGAAGTACTTGGTGTCCAGAGGACTGCTTCAGACAGAGAGATAAAAAAAGCATTCCGAAAACTTGCAATTAAGTATCATCCTGATAAAAACAAAGAGAAAGGTGCTGAAGCAAAATTTCAAGAAATTGCACAAGGTTTGTTTTAATGAAGTAAATTTTTTGACTAATTTCAGCTATAACAGTCAATAAAATGTATGTTGCTGTTATATGCCATATCATGTTGTTACTGTATTTATTTAAATGCCAGAGGATGCTTTGTTCTTTTTACAGCTTATGAAGTTCTCTCTGACCCAGATAAGAGACGAAAGTATGACCAGTTTGGAAGTTCAGCATTTGCAAGTGCTGGTGCTGGTGGTGGTGGTGGAGGTGGTGCACACCATTTCAATTTTGATGACTTATTCCAAAGTGACTTTGGGAGACATACATTTAATTTCAATCCTCATTCACATATGTTTCATCATGAGCAGCCACACAACTTCTTTAGCTTCGATGACTTATGGGAAGAGGTATAGTTTCCTGTTACAATGATTCTAAATTAGATAGAAAGTATAATTTACCATGTAGCTGTGCTGCAAGTGTCAATTAGATTTAGTAGTTTGAAAATAGTACTGGCTGGACAAAGACACCTTTATTTTGGCAGCTATGACTGAAACAACCCCATTAACTGCAAATTTTAAAATGTGTAACAAAATTATCAACTTTTTATTCAAAGGTCACTACGTTCTTTTTTTTTCTCAATGTACAAGATAGAGCAGTGGTTAAGACCCTGGATTGGGAGTCACTGGGTTTGATGAATAACCCAACCATCTCGCTTTTATGTTTTCTGTAGTAGTTTCCCAAATTCACTTAAGGTAAACGCTGTGACAGATCCTTCAAAACTGCTTCAGCCAAATCTCTTCCCCGCCTTGCCTATCTGAACTAGAAATCCAGTTGAAGTTTACTTGACACTGGCAAGATATTAAATATCAAAGTTATTTATTTCTAGTCTTCACCCTCCTCCCCCTCTTTGGACAATTTCAGTCCCACTTAGAAATAAAGCTCTTTTAATGGGGGTAATGCAGGGAAGTTTCCCTAAGTGGTGCACAGTCCACTTAGTGTGCGATTCTATCTGAAGCATCTTTTGTGTATGTGTAAAATTAGATACACAAAACATAGATTGGTAGCCAGTCTTTGTGACGGGGTCATCAGGTACCTGCACAGTTGTAACGCAAGTCAACACAGGGAAATGTGTGTACCAGAGCTGAAAACTGCCCATGCATGCCAAGGAATGTGTGCCTGTCAAGTCTGTGGCACAGGTCCTCCAGGTAGCTGCTGTTGCAGTTAGGTGGCACCCATGGGGAGAACTAATGCTTGGAGGGGGTAGCTGTGTGATGGATAATCTGCAATAAAGATGATTAAACTTTCTCATGCTGATGGCTGCAAGACATTGGCAGGCTCAAGAGAACAGATCATTTCAATAGAGAAATGTGTGACCCAAGACTTTTCCTTCCGTGGCTGTGCCATGGGTGGAAATCTGATTCAATACCTAGTTTGTACCTCAACTCAGTCTATTTTATCACGCACCCATAGATTTTTCATCACAAATCTGGTGCTTTTTTAATCACAAATCCCTTGACTTTTTTATGAACATGTTGACGAACACTTCTGGGGAGCTAACCTCAGTTAGCAAAATGTGGAACTACCCTATCCAAATTAAATGGGTGACCCCTACTCAGTCTCGGGCATTACTCTTCTGTGAGAATCTTTGATACTACTATCACCAGCTCTCCTCAGAAAAGTCTCAATGTCGTCTAAACTATAATTTTCCATCATGATCTCAGATTGCAAACACATGAAGAACTGCATGCAAATTTGGAACAATGAGGTGTCCACAAGATAAAAAGCAGGCAATGGAGCTGTTAATTTTGCTTACCTATGTTACTCAAAAAGATAAAATTAATGATTTACCTCTTCCGTTTAAAGTTCTGAGTTCTATGCCTATAGCAAGTATAAAGACATCCAAATCTCCCTGAACAATGGGCCTTGGTCATTGTCTAAATGGTATCTATTTGTGAGGGGGATAGGATCCTCTCCACCCCTCTGTTTCTACTGCAACCAGATTGGTGACGACAACTCCAGACCCCTATCAGAAAAGATTCCAACTTGACCAGCATTACACAACCCGATACCTCCAGCAAACCCCCCCCCCCCCCCTTCTAAAAAAAAAAAAGAAAAAAATCCCATCTCGAATCAGATACAAAACTCTGTAAGGAGAATAAAAATAAAGAGGACAGAAAACAAGAAAGAAGTCTGAAGATCTGGTGGATCCAGCAGCACTAGACTCCCACCCCCATCCTCCACAAATGATATTGAAATTACACATGTCAGTATTGTTTCTATTTAATGTGTGGTGGTGAGCAGAGGCCAAAATGTGACCTGTCATCTTGAATCCTTCCCACCTCACCTGGGTATACACACAGCTGTCATTCAGCAGAACTGTAGTGGTTATTTTCACCACCTAGCGTAACTTGAAAAGCT
Organism: Schistocerca gregaria; assembly: GCF_023897955.1. Taxonomy (NCBI): domain Eukaryota; kingdom Metazoa; phylum Arthropoda; class Insecta; order Orthoptera; family Acrididae; genus Schistocerca; species Schistocerca gregaria. The sequence goes on along the minus strand of NC_064931.1, from coordinate 599,235,304 downwards.
ACTATCATTTTATGAAACAATATGTGTTGCCTTTCAGGAAACTTTGTTCCCTGAAATGTATCCTCAACCTTATATATTTGCCATGTCTATTTAAATAACAGAGTTGGCCCTGAATGAGCATTAGATAGTGTCTCTACATTGGGCCTCCCTAACATTTTTTCTGATCAGTACTGCATTAGATACTGTGGCTGTTCACATAGGGACAACTATCTCTTGGAGTCCCCCCCCCCCCCCCCCCCCCCCCCCTGCGGGTCTGGGGGTTAGAACAGGTGCGAGGTATTCCTGCCTGTCGTAAGAGGTGACTAAAAGGAGTCTCACATGTTTTCAGCCTTTATGTGATAGTCCCCTGTCGGGTTTGACCTCCATCTTTCTATATTTTCCCAAAGAGCGAGCCAATTGGGGAAGGACGCCTTAAATGGTGAATCGTGTCATCGTCCATTGAGATCGTTATCCCACTTTCTCATCATCGCATTGCAGTCCCACTCATTCCCCATCTCTTGTGCAAGGACACCTTCCTGGGTGCATTTTACACCATGCACTATGCAGTGTCGCTTTCTGTGCCGATGATGACCATGGACTTCTTAGCACCTCATATCCAGCACTGTAGCCAGTCCGTTGAGGTGGGGCCACCATGTACCCTGTTGGTTGTAGCCCCCTGACAACACAGGGATTGCTCTGTTGATGTATGCGCCCTTAACTACCCACGTATGCCATGGAGTAGATGCCCATCTCTCTGGTGCATTGGGACTCCTGGCAATGGCCATCCTGCCTTGCTGAGGCTGGGTGGCGCCCATGGGGATGGCACCTGGCACCTGGTCAGAGTGGGTGGCATCAGGGCAGATGACACACCATGAAGCGTAGTACATCATCTCTTGCTAGTGGTCCGCCACCACCAGTCTCTAAGTGGGCAAAGTATAACTTCACTGCTAAGAAATACAACCCCAAATCATTCCCCTCCCTGATCACACCATGGGAGGAATGCCAGGTCAAGGATGGCAGTGAGGCTTATTCACCCCAGTACCTTGTATTTACAAGAGTTAATGGGGAATTTTTCATGTCTATGAAGCCTCAGTTTTTTGTGGGGCATTTAGAGGACAAGTTGGGGGAGGTGGAGGGCTTGTCCAAAATGTGCTCTGGGTCAGTCTTGATGAAAACAGCATCCTCTGCCCAGTCACGGACATTACTCGCTTGTGATAAGCTGGCGGATGTTTCTGTAACCATCACGCCCCGTAAGAGCTTAAATATGGTCCGGGGTATTGTATTCCACCAGGACCTTCTTTTGCAGTCTGACCATGAACTGCATACCAATTTAGAGTGGCGAGGTGTTCATTTCATCTGGAGCATCCATCAGGGTCTGAAGGATAATCTGGTTGCCACCGGTGCCTTCATCTTGGCCTTCGAGGGTGACACATTGCCCAAAAAGGTAGGTTGTGACGTCAACCCATACATCCCTCCCCTGATGAGGTGCTTTAAGTGCTGGAAGTTCGGCCATATGTCTTCCCGCTGTACTTCCAGTGCCACATGTTGAGATTCTGGGTGTCCATCACATCCCCCTACTACATGTGCCCCACCTCCCATCTGTGTCAACTGTGGAGAGCACAATTTTCCTTGCTCACCAGACTGCAGGATTTCGCAGAAAGAGAGGAAAATCATGGAATATAACCCCCTGGACTGACTGACATACACTAAGGCTAAGAGGAAATTTGAGCACCTCTTTCCTGTGTCTGTGACCTCCTCTTATGCCGTCGCTATGAGAACAATTGTCACCCCATCAGTTCCTCGCATTCCTATCGCCTCTCAGAACCAGAAGACTACACCTGCCCCCTTGATGGTGGGGGGCATTTCCCTCCCTGTTGCTTCCACACCACCTACATCTGGAGCAACACACACGCCGCCCCCCCCCTCCCTCCCTCCCTCCCTCCCTCCCTCCCTCCCTCCCTCCCTCCCTACCAACCATCAGCGATATCAGTCAACACTTCTGAGTCAGAAAAGTATAGGTCTTCTCTGGCTCATCTCGCTAGAAATGGGTCCCTTGGGTCACTCCCTTCCCAGGTTTCTGCTAGTGGGAAAGATGACACCCATCAGTGGCTGAAGAGCCCAAAAGCAGCTGGTTGTAGGGCTTCACGCTCATCCTCAATTCCAGAGACACAGTCAGTGAAGTCCTCCCAGCCAGAGAAACCCAAGGAGCAGCGAGAGAAATCCAAAAAGAAGGTGCCCAAGACCAAGGGAATTGCGGTGGCACCCACACCACCACCACTACCGACGAGCTCTGCGTCTGTTGATGAGGTGGAGATTTTGGTACCCACTGAGGACCTACATCTCACTGGACCCTCACACACAATGGATATAGACTGCTCAGGCAAAAAGTTGGTGACAGCTGGTGACACTGAGGCATAAACTGCCCCATAGAATGTTCCATGCCTTCCCAGTCTCACGATGACGTCATCCTCCAGTGGAATTGCGGCAGTTTTTTCCCACCGCTTGGCTGAGCTATGGCAGCTTTTAAGCTTTACACCTACTTTCTGCATTGCCCTCTAGGAAACCTGATTCCCGGCAATGCGGGCTATAAGGGATACTACAGGAACCATAGTGACTAATAGAGTGTCGGGTGGAGTTTGCGTTTATGTCCTAAACTCAGTCTGTAGTGAACCTGTGCTCCTTCAAACCCCTCTTGAAGTGGTCGCTGTCAGAATGACGACGGCGCAGGAAATAACTGTCTGCAATGTATATCTTCCTCTAGATTGTGCAATATCCCTGAATGTATTAACTGCACTGATTGATCAACTCCCTAAACCTTTCCTACTTTTGGGAGATTTTAACGCTCATAAACCCCTTGTAGGATGGTACCATGCTTAATGGCCGAGGCAGAGACGTCGAAACTTTACTGTCTCAGTTCGATCTCTGCCTCTTAAATACTGGACCACCACGTATTTCAATATGGCTCATGGTAGTTACTCGGCCATTGATTTATCAATTTGCAGCCCAGGACTTCTCCCATCTATACACCGGAGAGCACATGACAACCTGTGTGGTAGTGACCACTTCCCGATCTTCCTGTCACTCCCCTAGCGTCAGGCCCATGGACACCTGCCCAGATTGACTTTAAACAAGGAGGACTGGGAAAATTTCACCTCTGCTGTCACCATTGAATCTCCCCCATATGGTAACATCGATGTGATGGTTGAGCAGGTGACTACAATAGTCATTTCTGTGGCAGAAAACACAACCCCTCACTCTTTAGGGTGCCCCCGGCGAGAGGCAGTCCCTTAATGGTCGCCGGAAGTCACTGAAACAATTGAGGAACGTCAGCGAGCTCTCCAGTGGCATAAGCAGCACCCTTCCGTGGGGCACCTCATAGCCTTTAAACAGCTCCGTGCCCACATTCGCCAACTTATCAAACAATGGAAGCAGGAGTGTTGGGAGAAATATGTCTCAACCATTGGGCGCCATATGTCACCTTCCCAAGTCTGGGAAAAGATCAAACATGTTTTCGGGTACCAGACCCCAACAGGTGTTCCTGGTGTTAACATAAATGGCGTGTCATCTACCGATGCGAACACAAATGCCGAGCACTTTCCTGAGCACTATGCTCGAGCCTCTGCATCAGAGAATTACCCCCAAGCATTTCGCACTCTCAAACGGTGGCTGGAAGGGAAAGTCCTCTCATTCACTACATGCCATAGTGAATCCTGTAAAGCCCCATTTACAGAGTGGGAGCTTCTCAGTGCCATTGCACAGGTCCTGGGCCAGATCGGATCCACAGTCGGATGATCAAACATCTCTCACCTGACTACAAGCGACATCTTGTCATAATCTTCAACCAGATCTGACGCGATGGCGTCTTTCCATCCCAATGGCAGGAAAGCACCATCATCCCGGTGCTCAACCCGGTAAAAACCCGCTTGATGTGGATAGCTATCGGCCCATCAGCCTCGCCAACATTCTTTGTAAGCTGCTACAATGTATGGTGTGTCAGTTGTTGGGTTGGGTCCTGGAGTCACGTGGCCTACTGGCTCCATGTCAGGGCGGCTTCCGCCAGGGTCATTCTACCGATGATAGTCTTGTCCCCCTCGAGTCTGCCATCCAAATAGACTTTTCCAGATGCCAACACCTGGTTACCATCTTTTTTTATTTATGAAAAGCGTATGACACCACCAGGCGACATCATATCCATGCCACATCATACGATTGGGGTCTCAGAGGCCCGCTCCCGATTTTTATCCAAAATTTCCTATCGCTTGGTACTTCCTGTGTCAAAGTTGGTGCCTCCCATATGTCCCTCCCCCCCCCCCCCCCCCCATATCCAGGAGAATGGGGTCCTGCAGAGCTCTGTATTGAGTGTCTCTATTTTTAGTGGCCATTAATGGTCTAGCAGCAGCTGTAAGGCCATCCGTCTCACCTTCTCTGTATGCAGACGACTTCTGCATTTCGTAGTACTCCACCAGTACTGATGTTGCTGAGCGGCATCTACAGGGAGCCATCCACAAGTCACAGTCTTGGGCTCTAGCCCACAGTTTCCAGTTTTCAGCCTCAAAGTCGTGTGTTATGATGCACTTTTGTCGGTGTCATACCATTCATCAAGAATCAGAATTTTACCTTAATGACGATCCACTCACTGTAACGGAGACATATTGATTCTTTGGAGTGGTTTTTGATGCATGCCTGATTGGCTTTGTTTCCTCACCTTCATCAGCTTAAGCGGAAGTGCTGGCAGCACCTCAATACCTTCCGCTGCCAGAGCAACACCAACTGGGGTGCAGATCGTTCTACACTGCTGCAGCTCTGCAGAGCCCTTGTTCAATCCCACCTTGACTGTGGGGGGTCTGATTTATGGCTCGGTGGCGCCATCAGCATTGTGTTTACTTGACCCAGTGCACCACTGTGGCGTTCGCGTAGCGACAAGAGCTTTTAGGATGAGTCCACTGACCAGCATCCTTGGGGAGGCTGGAGTCTTGCCATTGCAGGTTAGGCGTGCACAACTGCTGGCAGTTATGTTGCACATGTTCATAGTTCTCTTGCACGTCCGAATCATCGTCTCCTTTTCCCACCCACGGCAGTCCATCTCCCGCATCGGCGGCCCAGGTCAGAGCATCCAATTGCAGCCCTTGTACGATCCCTTCTTTCCGAACTGGAGTCCTTGCATTTACCACCAATACATGAGGTCCATTCACGTACTCCTCCATGGTGTACGCATAGACCGCGGCTTCGCCTGGACCTTTCACATGGCCCTAAAACTTGGTTAATCCTGCGGCCCTCTGCTGCCACTTCCTCTCGATTCTTGACATGTACTGAGGCCACGAAGTGGTTTAGACCGATGGCTGATGCTCATGTCAGCTTCACGTATGTCAATGGAGGGCATATTGAACAGCATTCCTTGCCCGATGGCTGTAGTGTTTTAACTGCCAAGCTGATGTCTATATCTCGTGCTCTTGAGCAGATCCGTTCATGCCCTAGTGAGTTGTTTCTTCTCTGTACTGACTCCTTGAGCAGCCTTCAGGCTATCGACCAGTGCTATCCTCATCATCCTTTGGTAGCGACCATCCAGGAGTCCATCTATGTCCTGGAAACCAGTCTAGTCATTCAGTGGTGTTTGTCTGGATCCCAGGTCACGTCGGAATCCCAGGCAACAAACTTGCTGACAGGCTGGCCAAACAGGCTACACGGAAACCGCTTATGAAGATCGGCATCTCTGCAACTGACCTGCGTTCAGTACTATGCCGCAAGGTTTTGCAGCTTTGGGAGATAAAATGGCATAACCTCAGCACGGACAACAAACTGAGTGCCATTAAGGAGACTAGAAATGTGTGGCAGTCCTCCATGCAGGCCTCTCACAGGGACTCTGTGGTTCTCGGCCTGCTCCACATTGGCCAGCTTGGGCAACACACGGCTACCTCCTGCGCCATGATGACCCGCTTCAGTGTCGGTGCGGCGCCCAGCTGACAGTGGCCCATATCTTGGTGAGCTGTCCTCCTTTGGCTGTCCTGCGATGGACGCTTCAGTTACTGGACTCGTTGCCATTAATTTTAGCTGACAGCACCTCATCGGCTAATTTAGTTTTATGTTTTATACATTTTATATCAGTTTTATCGCATGTCCTCTGTCCCTGTGTGTTCTCCACTCTAATGCTGTTAGGGTGGATGTTTTAATGGGTCACAGAGTGGCTGGCTTTTCCTTTTTATTCTCATGGTCGGCCAGCCACGATCATCTGCTCACTTGTTTTTACCGCTTCTACCTGTTTCCTGCTTCTCTCTGTGGTTTCCTTTTCCTGTTTTGTCTGTGGTAGTGTTGATTGTCCTTCTGTTGTTCTTCTGGTTCTCCCTTTCTCCTATTATTGTGCTGTATGTCTCCTTTCTTTCCTTCTTTCCCTTGTGTAATTACTTTACATGGAACAAGGGACCAATGACCTCGCAGTTTGTCCCCCCCCCCCCCCCCCCCCCCCACTCATTCTTTTCAACCAAACAACCATCTCCTGGAGTTCGCTTTTGGTTCTTGCTCCGGCTGCATAACTTCACGCTACCTGCCACTTTCCCAGTGGGTATGAACCCTTCACCACCTTGGCTTCATGCGGCGGCCCATGTTCCCCTTGGCCTACATTCGCTTTCTAAGGACAGTACTCCAGCCTCGCTCTATTGCCGTAAGTTTCATGAACTTTGCATGGAACTTCATGATAGTACCTTTGTGTACACTGATGGCTCTTGGATTGACTGCGGTGTCGGGTGTGCCTTCGTCATTTGCACCGATGATTTTCGGTATTAGCTTCCAGAACACTACTCAGTAGTTATAGCAGAGCTCTTTGCCCTGTATCAGGCCACACATTACGTCTGGAGACATGGGCTTTTCAATTGCATCATCTGCTCAGACTCTTTCAGTGCCCTTCAGAGCCTCTGTGTGCTGTACACCATTCCACTCTTAGTGCAATGGGTCCAGGAAAGCTGTTACTTGCTCACTCTTGATGGAGCCATTGTGATGTTCATGTGGGTTCCTGGTCATGTCGGTCTGACGGGAAATGAGACACCTGACACTGCTGTCAAGGCTGCAGTCTTCGTGCCTTGGCCCACTAGTTCTTCCATTTTCTCTGAATATCTCTGTGTTGCCGCCTGTCAGCAGGTGGTGTCACTTCGGCATCACCAGAGGCTCTGAAGGGCACTGAAAGAATCTGAGCAGATGATGCAATTAAAAAGCCCATGTCTCCAGATGTAATGTGTGGCCTGATGCAGGGTGAAGAGCTATGCTATAAATACTGAGTAGTGTTCTGGAAGATGATACCAAAAATCATCAGTGCAGTTTAAGTGGTGCTCCCCTCAACCTTTGACGGTCTGCCATTTCATGACAGAATGCCCTTTTTTGTAACCACTTACATTCTCATTTATGTTTGCCATCTGAGTTATAGGCCATTTTAGTGAGTGATGCACGAGCTGTTGAGCGCATTTTATTTTTTATGCATCATAGCAATATGGCAAAGGACATTTAATCTTTAGTTCAGGACCCTTTCTCAAAGTCCCTGTTTCTATCTGTCTTTCCTTCCTTCGATGGGCATAACATGTAGTTGCTTTTAACTTTTTTTTTCTTCATGTTCTGTGGTTCTGGCATGGGTATATATGACCCTAGTTATTTTTACATCCTAATACAAAACAAAACAAAAAAACATAAGGACAACTATTCATTTTACTCTCTTTATTGTTTACCTTCCCCCCCAGATTTGCCACAAACATATTAATATATTTAATGCTATACATCAGTTACACCTATCTTTCCTCCTCCTTGGATATTTAAATGCCCACAACCCATTGTGGGGTGGTATTGGGACATCTAACTAGGCTATCTAATGCAACAAGTAATCGTGGAACTTGATTTATGTTTATTGAGTGATGCCACTCCAACTCATTCTAGTGTGGCACATGGAACATATTCGTCCAGTGTTCTCTCAGTGTGTAGCTCCAGCCTCCAGTCAAGCCAACTGATGTTACACAATGGCATCTAAGATACTGATCATTTCCAGATTGTCATGTCCCTTCTACACTATTAACCAGCTAAGTGCACACAATGATAGCCCCTCAAAAAAAGCTAATTGACATGCTTTCAATACCACAATACTATCCAGTGCTACTCAACAAGGAAATGTCAACAATGTACTGCACAATAAAACTATCACAACACTAATAGTAGCAGTGTTGTCTTGAATGATTTGGAAACTAGTCACACATCAAAATGCCAAGACAATATAAGGTCGCAGGCAGGCACTTCAATGACATATGCACTGTCTGCCAATGGGAAACCATATTGTCTTTAAAAGGCTCTCTGCTCAGCTACACTACTCCATCAAACATCATAAAAAATGTTGGGAAAGTTATGTTGCTACCATTCAGACCCATACTACTTCTCCATGGGTATGAGCCAAGTTACAGTGTATCTACAACTGCCAGCTAGCAACCAGCATTCCTGATAACCTTCTGCAGCACAATGTTCATACTGTCCGTACTATTATTGCTGAACACCACGCACACCTTGCTATAGAGTCCAAACCATGACCTCTCAGCCTTCTGTGTATAAAAGACATTTAGAGAATTACAGCCTGTCCTTCACTACATTATATCTGGAACCATATAATGCTCCTTTCAGTGAGTAGGAACTTCTCAGAGCTCAGGAGCTTGGCAACAATGTGGCGTTGGGACCTGATAATATACACTACTAAATGCTACAATATGTATCCATGGATTGTTGACCCCATGTCTTTGTGGTTTTTAATTGTATCTGGTATGATGATGCGTTCCCAACCCACCGAACTGAAAGCACATTTGTCCCACTCTTGAAACATGGTGAAACCCCATGAGTTCGGCAGTTACAAACCAATCAAACTTATGAATGCTCTGTATAATCCACCCAAATAAATAGTGAACCAGTGACTGTCTTGATCGCTTGAGATTAGTCCTTTATCTAATTCCCAGTGTGGATTTATGAAAGGCCAGTATACAGCTAACCACCTGATTTGCCAGGAGTCCATAATGATGATGGACTTTGTGTCAACAACAGCTCATCAAAGCCTCCTTTGATTTAAAAAAGCCCCATCATATGTCTTGGCATTACCTCATCTGTATGAAACTATATGAGTGAAGTTTCAGAGACTTCTTCCCAGTTTTTTACCCAGAATTTTTTCACTCTTCAGTTGTTATGCATTTGAGTTGTCCCATCCTACAGTACCCTTCACACACAAGAATGGAGTCCTACAAAGGTCTGTGCTGAATGTGACACTCTTCTGACAACTACCAATGGTAGAAGTGGTCAGTATATGCATCAAGCTCATTCAGAACTTATGATCTTGGCAACTGCTCGGGAGTGGGGCAGTGAGAATCATGTGGTTTGGGCACAGGTGCTCATGAATGAGGCAACTCAGTCATTCTCATCTGGGAAGGGAAATCAGTGAAGTGTTACAATGAATGACCTGCAATGAAAACTGCAAACATAATATGTAAAAATTTAATGAATTCATTATTTCATCTTCACAAAGTTTTGATGTTTGCATTTTCTTGCTGCCTTGTTTAGAAACATAGCAGTGCCAGAAAATAGTCACATGATTCATTCATTGAGTATGTGCCAAGAAGTAAAACATTTCTCTACGGTAATCAAACTCAAATTATGACTGTTCAGTGGAGGAAATAATATTCTTTGTCATATTTAAATGAAAAATATAAATAAAAATGCAAGATACATAAGTCGTTAAATACTCAGTTATTTTAATGTAGTAGAGATTGAAGCACTGTAGCATAGTATATAACAGCCTAGAACACTGAAAACCCCCCGGAGCTCACAACTCTTTAGCGAGTTCATGCTTGGCTACCACAGGGTCCCAACCTTTGCAGCATCTTTCCTCTTCTGTGCTGCATGTCATGCTCTTGCTATTTTTTTCCCCTTCCCCTTTGGGAACAACTCTGGGTTGCTTTTGGGAATGTGTTCTGCATTTTCAGTGGCCTGACATCAGAACAATCTCTCCATTTTTTTTTCTTCACTCTGCTTTTCCTATCCTTCCTCTGCTTCGGCATTTGAGGTTCCTCTTTCTGCTTCCTCTGTGTGCAGTTCTGAAGACCGACCCACTCATCTGATGCTAACACATGACAGGGTAACACATAATTCCCAGCCCCAGGTTGACAGGTAGGGTTCCTGGTACAGGCCAGGCGCAGGGAGGGGTGATGGCCTGCGCTGTGACATTCCCAAATCACTAATTGGTTCTTCTGTCGGGTGTTCGGGATGTGTGACCTGAGGTGTGAACAATCGCCTAAGGGAGGTGTGCCCCCTCTGAAGGGGGTCTCCAGTTGGAAGGAGCCCACCCTTGGTGATGTTGGCAATCATGGGGGGTTTTCTCACAATCACCTTCTTTACAGTCTACATCTACTAAACTTAAATGGAATGAGGCTACTGATTCAAAGACCCTCCCAGCTGCACCACTGTTGCTCATGCTTTCACGTACTGAAGACGGTCAGTCCTTTGCTACGGTTAAATCCGTATATTATTGAAGAAGTTGTTGTTGTAATTGCCAGCCATGTGGAATTGTGCTCTTGTTTACATAATGGCACTTTGCTTTTGGAGGCTACTTCTGATTCTCAAGCACAACTATTACTTGCAGCTTTGTTCCTCCATGGCTATCTTGTTCATGTTGAGGCCAATCAAATGCTGAATTCTTTGCATGGTGTTATTTACACTAGGTTGCACAATGGTCTGACCAACGCAGAAACCCAATCTTCCCTCTCTGATCAGTGTGTCATTGCAGGCAATCAGGTGATGAAAAAGATAAATGTATCCTTAGTGCCCACACACATTTTTTTCTCATGTTTGATAGAGTAGCGCTTCCCTCAAATGTCAGAGCCAGCTATGAAGTTACCACAGTTAGACCGTACATTCCGAACCCGATGCGCTGCTACCACTCTTGAATGTCCTGTTGACACCCGACCAAATGTGTAACCTGTGGTAGGGATGCTCATGAGACCCATTATTTACCTCCTCCTCCTCCTCCTCCTCCTCCTCCTCCTCCTCCTCCCTGCTGTATCAGTTGCTATGGTGACCATGCAGCCTCCTCCCGAGATTGTCCAATGTACCTTGATGAGCAGGCCGTCCAGGAGATCCAGGTGAAGGAAAAAGTGCCTTACCCTGTTGCTTACAAGTTGTTATTTAGTTGGAAACCCTGTGTTTTACCATTCAGCACTTACAGTACTGTTCTTGCTACGTCTCACTCCATGGAGGACATGGCAATGCAAACATGTGACCTCAAATTCAGCACATAGGTTGTAAGGTCACTCAGTGTCACACTAGCACCTGCCTCTCCTCCTCCAAAATTTTGCTGCCAGGGTAAAGTCACCTGCTACTCAGCTGGCAGGCTGGAAAGGACAAAAGGCATACTCCTGTGAAGACTTCTTAAATCCCTCCAGCCAACAAACATCTGAGCCTTTCTCCATCAATCAGAAAGGCTCCAAGAAATCAAAAAAAGGCAAATGGTCTACTCCTTCGCTGACTCAGAGACCTTGTTCAACCGTGTCACCACGTGATACCCTCACCCAACTGGCCATGTCACTGGTGCACACCACCAACTGGTTTTCTGCCCTTGACTCTGCAGTCCAGAGGGAGAATGCTGACACCTCTGTAAATCTCATGGAGCAGGATCCTCCAGCCTCTGCACCCTGTAGGAGAGTGTCTTCAAAGGCTGGCACTTGGCAGCTGCCAAGGCTTCACCCCTTCATTACTTTTCTTATCATGACTTTCCTCCAATGGAATGTTCTTGGCCTTAGATCCAAAAAGGAGGAATTATGGCTGCTCTTGGAATCGAAGTGTCCACTTGTTCTCTGCTTCCAGGAAATGAAATTGTGTCCTCATGACCACTTTGACCTTTCTAATTTCTTTCTGGTCCGCTTTAACCTCCACGCTATGATGGCATCCCATTTTGTGGGGGAGTTATGCTGCTCATCCAGGATGACATTCATAGTCAAACTACCTCCCTGAGCACCTGGCTTCAAGCTGTTGCATTCCACATTTTCCTTCCTCACTTCACCTTTTCCCTTTGTACTGTTTACATCCCTCCATAATTTAGTGCCACCAGAGCAGACTTCCTCCAGCTTATTTGGCAACTCCACCACCCCTTTTTGCTGCTCTGTGAATTTAATGTGCACAATCCCCTTTTGGCGCTCTCCTCATTGAAAGTCTGTATGCACAAGCTGCCGAATTACTGCTGTCATACCAATGTGTTGTTCTCCTGGAGTTTGCTTTCGAGTAGTGCTTCAGCAGCTTAACTTCACAGTACCTGCCACTTTCCTGATGTGTGGGAACCCTTTACCATCTTGGCTTCGTGTGGTGGCCCGTGTTCACCTAGGATGTCCTTCTCTTTCTAAGGACATTATTCCAGACTCATACTATCATCATATGTTTCTCGACCTTCACACGGAATTTGACTATAGTACCTTTGTGTACGCTGATGGCTCTCGGACTGACCATGGTGATAGGTGTGCTTTCGTCATTGGCACCGACGGTTTTCAGTATCAGTTTCCGGAACACTGCTCAGTATTTACAGAGGAGCTGTTCACCCTGTGGCAATGCAGTACATCTGGCAACACAGGCTTTTCAATTGTGTCACTTGCTCCAACTCTATCAGTGCACTTCAGAGCCTCTGTGTGCTGTACACTGTCCATCCCTTAGTTCAATTGGTCTAGGAAAGCTGTCACTTGCTCACTCTTGATGGAGCCACTGTGATATTTATGTGGGTCCCTGGTCATGTCGGTTTGATGGGAAATGAGGCCACTGATGCTGCTGTCATGGCTGCAGTTCTCCTACCTCAGCCTCCTACTTCTTCCATTCCCTTCGATGATCTGTCAGTAGGTTGTGTCACTTTGGCGTCACCACTGGTCTTCCCTTCATGGGGACAAGCTCTGGGTATTAAACCTCCCCCAGCAGCTTGGCTGACATCCTCTCAGCCCTCTGGCCACAAGGAGATTACTTTAGGTAGGTTACATATTGGGCACTGTCTTTTTAGCCATCTCCATTAGTTAAGTGGTAATCCTCATTGTCCTCAACCTTTGATGGTTCGCCATTTCGTAATGACATGCCCTTTTTTTAACCACTTACATTCTAATTTATGTTTGCTGTCTGAGTTATCGGCCGTTTTGGTGAACGATGTGCAAGGTGTCACTTCTGTTTTACTTTTCATCTTGACATTCACAGACCATCCTCTATCATCGTCACAGCTCCGTAACCAATGGTACTCGAATGTCTGAGTCTTATGAGTGCATTGAGAACTAGCAGACTTATCGTGGCAGATGTTTTATCGCTTGCTATTGCCCCATTGCATCTTGTGGTTGTGAGTACAACTCAAGGTGGCGACTAGCTTGCAGGCGAGACTGAAAGCTGAGATGACTGGCTCTAATTAACGGCCTTGCAGGGGCCCCAGCACATGTAGTCTCATTGTTCCTGTGTGTTGTACTTGCTACAGCTAAATTGTGAGTCTTACTGAGCAGCAGCGACAGTAAGCCTCAAGGAAAGTGCAATGCTGGACCCTCACTCATAAATTCTAGTATTCTACTGCCAAAACATGTTATTTATTAACAGAGGATTTCTCTCCAGTACATACCGTCAGGAGATGAAATGACTAGTACTACCGATAGACATGTGTGAAAGTGTGGGACTAGGACTCTCTCATCCTGGGGACTGGGTGACCCGCCCTTCATTTTTAGCCTTCCTTAAGATACTCCTCTCCCCTACCTGACATGGGACCTATTGGCTCCAAAAAGTTAGGAGTGTTGCTGTTTTACTTTTACATGTGTCTATCAGCAGTGCTAGACATTTCATCTCCTGAAAGTAAGTACTGGCCAGCAATTCTGTTTCACAATTTTAGTTTTGTGGACTAAATTTTCCTTTGATCTGAAATGTATGTTATGCACTACTTCTGTCGCAGAATTGTTCATCCAAATCCAGAAGTTTTACCTTTGCAATGATCTGCTTGATGTGGTAGATTCAGCTTGCTTTTTGGAACTTTTATTTGGTGCCTGGTTGACATGGCTACCATGTATTTGCCAGCTTCAAATGAAGTGCCTGTTGAGACTAGACACTCAGTTACCTTGGTCACACATACTGGTGTGCAGACCAGTCAACCCTCTTGCATTTTAACAAAGCTCTCATTGTAACTCAACTGGATTCATAAGTCAGGCTTATGGATTAGTGATCTCATCAGCATTATAGCCACTAGATCCAGAGCACCATCACAGGATCCTACTTGCGACTGGCACCTTTTGAGAAAGCCCTGTGGACAGCCTCCTGGCAGAGGTTGGGAGTCCTCCTCCATAGATCAGATGCTGTCAGTTACTATTATATTACACAATAATTGCCCACAGTTTCCCAGAACACTTGCATCACAGTGTCATTTTCCCCAGAATGGGGACTCGTCTTCTACAACGCAACCAAAGACTGGTGTCCCCGTATCAGTTTGTTTTGAGTATTTCTCCTCTGTCCTCCTCCTCCTGTTTTGATTATTGAACCTCCTTGTCAGATCATCTTTGCAAACCACCCTGTGGTATGCACCTCATCTGAAAATCCTCCTGAACCTGTTGTGTGCATTAAAAGAAACAGTAGACCTAAGCTTTTGATGTGCTAGAAACAGGTATCTTACAATTGATGTGTATTATCATCACATGGACTTGTAATGGGAGAACCATGTGCAAACTCATGGCTGCATAGAGGGCAACAGAGAGATTGCTGAGAGGGTAAACCGATGACATTAGAAAACGTCCGGGAGAAGTGTGGGGGCATGTCACTGACTACTATAAAGCATGGAGTAGTAGTAGTAGTAGTAGTAGTAGTAGTAGTAGTAGTAGCAGTTCCAGTCTCAAGAATTGTCTTCCCCTGTAGACATTCTGTAAAATCTTTTGCAAGTTCATTTTGTATTGCTGTACTTGCAGCTTTGACCACACACATTCAAAGTAGGTGATTTTTAATACATCAAATCTACATCTACATCCATGCTCCGCAAGCCACCTGATGGTTTGTGGCAGAGGGTGCCTCGAGTACCTCTGTTGGTTCTCCCTTCTATTCCAGTCTCGTATTGTTCGTGGAAAGGTTTTAGTGTTCCTATATGTGAAGTTTGCATCCTGAAAGGTGTTCTTGTGATATCTCTGAAGTGAAGTTACTTATTTTAACCTCATTATGGTAACTTTTTCTGTCTGTTGTGCACTGTTGTTGGAGTTTTAAAGTGTGTTCTTGGCTTCTGTCTTGCAAAGTCTGATAAAATAGGCTGCCCCTGTGTTTCTACTTCGGGCATCCTGTGTTGAAATTTGGTTTCATCAACCATTGCATAGTCAGCAGACTCAACTCACTTTGCAACATATTGGTTGGTTCTTAACAAAATTTTATTCCTGCACTTACTAACTATTCTGCTGTGCAACATTCCCCAAGCCTTAAAAAAATCTTCCTGTATATTCACACCTTTGTACTAGTCTACATGTCTTTTTAATCTCTCCATCTTGGACTATTTCTGTTATAAAGATTGAAGTCATTATCACAAATCTTAATCCCCTTAAAATATAGCACTAATTCCTATTCAGTTCCTTAATCCTGCTTTCTAGTGCTTAGATGTATGATTCACTCTAACTACTCCATTGCGTTTCCTGTTATATTGCTAAACCAAGCAATAGGTAACTCATGCACAGATAATTCTGAGTGTAGTATAGTCTGTCTCGTGTATGAATCATAAATTACACAAATTGCAATCAGAATTGTTGAAGTACTAGTAGCTGAAATGCTTAAGTTTATAACCTGATTCTCTGCTGCTTCTTGTAGTACTGTTGGATGTGTTGTAACATCTTTTCTGCAGAAATACACTTTCTGTGATTCTAGTAGTTGGTCTACTAAGAGAAGAATATCTAGCTTTATGGTATCATTTAAAAATGTCCTGCTTTGGCCTGGCAGTATTTCTCCCCTCTTCCCTGGCCAAAACAGCAAAGAGTTTGACAACTCTATTACTGTTGTACCCGTAATTGTTGCTGGTAAGCGAAATATTGTTCCAGCTATATTGCAAATCATGCCATTTATTAAGATTGTACTATTTTTTAACTCTGTTTTGGACATACCCAGTGGCTTTCTTTTCTTATTACGATTTCCAAAATGTATAACAAATATATCCAGTGTGCATCACTCCTTGGAAATGCACACAAGGGGTGAATACTTTCCTCCGACACATTGTTGCTTCAGACTTCCCCAGGAACAATTGTACTTCACATGCGCATGTCACTCGTGACTACTCTGGTCAGTCAGGCTGTAATATCTTCCACTGGCAGATCTGTAACTCTTCTGTGGGCAACAGCACAAATGTTTCTCTGTTCTTCAAAATTATCAGTACTTCACAGTGCGTACTTGTACCCATTTTCTTACCATGTTCCATTTCACGGTTTAATGGTGTATAATACAATTTTGATGTCAGGTGTTTAAACCTGTTACCGGAAAATGTATTGACATGTGTAGTCGCAATCCATCTGTTTTCACATCAGCTACTGACATGTAAAATATTGCTAGTTGCCATCAGTTGGTTCTGCTATATGCTGTAACTCGGTTATAAAATCCTTTTGTGCTTCTTGTAGTGCTGCTAAGTACTGCTGTGGTTACAATATTGTTGTGCTTAGCTGTGCATTTATGGCACGGAAAACAGCTTCTTGCAATGTTTCTGTCACCAATCTTGCTTCATTGTAACTATCTGACAAAATCCATAAAAGTTTGGCTACAACTATTTGCCCATCTATTTCTTGTGGTTGGTTCTGTACCCTTCTAAGATTCATTTATAATCTGCTTAATGCTTCTACTATACTGCATCAAATCCATTGTGAGTTTCTGTACCACTCTTGTGTTATTTAGTACAGCTTGTTCATATTCCTCAGTTGGTTGGTATGCCATTCCACCAAACTCTTCATAATGTCTGCTTCTACTTGTACCTGGCCTAGGGTGTTATTTAAATTTTGAATATCATCATCTGCTGTTCCAAACACTGCTTTAAAATTTTCCCCACTTGTGTTTGTCCATCCTCTCTTTTTCCCAATGTTCTTGGCCTCAGTTGCAACCCGCTAGATTCCTCCTCCATCTCTGCTAGAATTCCCTTTTCCTTAGCTTCTTTCTGCAGTTTCCCAAAGATATCTTTAAACTCTTGCACCTCATTACTCATTTTCCAAATATTCAGAGTTAAACCAAGAATTCACTGATGACTGGTTAACAGGATGTTGGGACTTGAGAACACAACTGTACATTTAAGAGGTTGGTTCTATCCACTGTACAAGATAATAGAAGCAGCAAAATCTCTGTATTCATCCTGGCCACCTTTGCTAGCATACCACCTGAGAAAAAGGAATTTCTCATCATTTTCCCTCCCTCCTTCCAAAAGCTTTGGTGCATAACAAAATACTACTGAATACTACACAATATGAACTCATTAAACTATCCAGCATAAACAAGAACAAAAACCCCAGAAGAAAAAAAATCCCACTGTTTGAAACAAAAACAAATGTGCACAGTTAACAAAAGGAAACTAAACATGTGGTCTTAACACATGTGGTACACTGCATGAATCCTAAACAGTGTTAACTCCTGGTTTCTTCACCCTCCTAAAGTTTTGACCACCTGTGATATTGGAATCTGTGGCAAAGTGTTTACCACTCCAGTGTATAGTTTGACTCACTGTAAATATCATCTCTCACCTAATAATGGACACTGGTATTTAGTTAAAAACTTTTTCATTCTTCCTTTTGATGTGTATTAGTTACAAAAACCCACTGACCACCTTGTTATCGTTTTAATTTCCCCATACATTGCCGCATCTTCTCTTGATGTTAGAGTGCCTTTATATTCTCTTGTTTGACCTTTTGCAAAACATATCTGACCTGTTTCACACACTTCTTCACTGACTCCACATTTGCACCTATTTTAGGTTTCAGAAACTCGAAAGGAGATTGCATCTTTTTACTGTATTCGACCTTTTATGGTGACAGTCCTGTACTACTATGTATTTGTGAATTATATGCTTAGACAATATATTGCAAATATGTATCCCAATTGCTGTGTTGACTTTCACATACTGGCTTATCATCTTTGAAATCGTACGGTGGACCTGTACAGTACAACCATTTGCTTGTGGATGGAAAGGGCTAATATGTCAGTTATGAAGCAGGTGGGCGACACGTCTGGTTCAGAAGGTGTGGCACAAAATTTGTATCCTGATCTATAATTATAGTATCAAGAATGTCAAATGTTAATATCCAATTATTAAGGATTGCATTGACGACTGTGCTTGCCCACTGGTGCGAAATTGCTACAATTGCTATGAACCAGGGAAAATGATCCTCTATCATTTGAATTGACTAGTTACTAGCTGCAGTTCTATTAAAAGGTCAAAGGATATCTAAACCAAATGTATGCACTGTCTCATAATGAAACTGTTTCAATGTCCTCAATGTTAATTTCCTGGAAGGTTATTTTAATCCCAACAGCCACTTAGGAGAAACATGATCAGTCACTACCTTAAATGTCTGTCCGTACAAATAACAGTGAAAGGTAACATCGTAAATAACAGCTAACATCTCTTTTTCTATGGTTGATTAATTGCACTCTGCTTTATTCAACTGTTTCAATGCATAAGCCATTGGATATTTCGTATTATCAATGATTTGGCTCAGAACACAACCAGTTGTTGTATTACTTGTATCACAAGAAAGGATTAACTCTGGTTCGAAGTTAGAAATACCTGCACAGGATTGGATGCTAAAGCATGCTTCAGTTTCTCTAATGGAGCTTAACACTCTACTGACCACTTGAAATTTAATCCTCTCCTTAGTAGACAGTTCAAGGGCTCAGCAATTTGTGCAAATTTCCTATAATATGACGTCTGTTCAAAAAATTGTGGAACTTTGAGGACGAAGTTCATCTATGCTTACCTTTTACTTATTGTGCATGATCTCCTTTGAAATACTCTGCTCCACAATTGATACACCATTTCCAACACTATTTCTGCTTCCAGAAGCAGTCTTTGTACGCCTCTTGCTGCTGTTTTTCTTTTATCTTGTCCATCATTGCAAGTCTTCATCCTTTCAATGGGGTTTTCAACTTTGGAAACAAAAGAAAGAAAGAAAAAGGCTCTAGGGGCCAGGTCTGGACAGTACGGAGGATTAGGCAACATAGTGATTTTGTTTTTTGTGCAATAGTCACACAGTAACAGGGATGAATGTGTGAGTGCATTATCGTGGTGCAGGAGCAATGAATTGAATTGTCTCTCCACATTTCAGGCCATTTCCTTCTCACATTTTCTCGTAGTCATCGCAACATGTCCTGATAGTACCATCGATTAACAGTTTTTCCCTGTGGCTTGAGTTCGTGGACTAATCCTTCAAAGTCAAAGAAAACTATCAGCATGGCTTTGACATTTGACCTGACCTGACAAGCTTTTTTTTTTTTATCTTGGGGAACCTTTCCTGACGCATTGTGAAGATTGGACCTTGGTTTCAATGCCATAACTATAGACCTGCAGCTCATCACCAATAATGATTCTATTAAGGAATATCTTGTTCTCATTTGCATGATCCGAAAGCTCTTCACAGATTGCAGGGCAAAGTTCTTTCTGGTCTTGACTCCTGAGCTGTGGAACAAACCTGGCAGCAACACTGCATTCCAAGATGCTGTGACAGGATTTCATGACATGATCCAACTGAAATGTTACATTCTTCTGCAATCTCTTGGACAGGCAGCCTTCGACTGGCATGCACAATTTCATTGACGTTCCTGACATGATCATTTTCAGTAGACATCAAATGGTGTCCTGAACAAGGATCATCTTTAACTTCCATCCCGCCATTTTTAAACACTGATTATGGCTCAAGTGCTCATCACCATAGGTTTCTTGCATCATTTGGTATGTCTCTATAAAGATTTTCTCAAGTTTCACACAAAATTTAATGCAGATGCATTGCTCCTCTAATTCTGCCATCTTGAAATATGCAAACTGTGTGACACAATTTTCTACTCGAGACAGCACTGAACAATAACTAACAGACATACAACAATGAAACTTCCAGCTGGTACACATTAAATGCAAGCATGTGCAGGGATGCCAACAGCATGCTGCATCAACACACTATTGACACTAAAATATGATTGTTCTGGAATGTTAAGTTGGCTGTTCATAGTCATTTAAAGACTCCTTCCAATCATTTCACATGTACTTGTGTGTCCTTTGAAAATATGATTATGTCAAAGATACACCATGCATTTCTAAGTTTCACTCTATGAAGCACTCCATCTAAGAGTTTCTGAAATGTAGCTAGTGTGTTTTTTTAGTTCAAATTGTATCCTACGATACTGATAATTTCCCTATTAAAAATGCTGTCTTTGGCAGGTCTTCCAGAACTACCTCAAGCTGGTTGTAGTCGGTCTTCAAATCCTTAGTCCAAAATTATTTATGTTGACCAAGATTAGCGAATGTCACCATGATACCTGGGATGGGATATGCATCTGCACTTAAGAAGCGATAATCGCAACAGAACCTGTATTTTTTGGTACCATCCAATGACTTTTTGGGCACAATGACAATGTTTGCATTTCAGGGACTAACTATCATCCTCAGTGATTCCATCAGGCAACAGCTTGTTAATGAATTGGTAAATGTCCCATTACTGGTTGTAATTGATTTGGGACCCTGTATGGTTTCTTATATATGCTGGAGCATAGCTCCCTGTTGACGTCCTGTGCTGCATAATTGGTGCCACCAGTAATGGACCCTCTGTATAGAACAAATATATGAACCTAAACAATAAAGCTTCCATCCCTTCAATATCTTTGCATTGCAAGTGCTAAACTTTCTCACGTAGTGCAAAATTGTTAGTGATATGCTTGTGGCTGCAGCTGCCATCCAACCTGGCAGCATCATAACTGGCAACTATTAGGCCCATTGGAAAACTCACCTATTTCATGCCAAAATTGTCTAAACTCATGGTAACTATAAATTCTTTATCTATAACTGAAATGCCTGCTATGATCCTGCACACCTTACAATGTGACTTATCTAACACTTCATTGCCGATCAGTGGTTCTACCATCCTTTAGTGTACATATGCACAGTTTAGCTGGTACTGCCTTCATGACAGGTGCACCTTGCAATATTTTTTCACTGGCAGCTTTCTCCCCTAACAGAAACAAAGTTCCATCAAGTTCAGTTGCACGCCACAAAAGCTCAGTTATTGTGCAATGTTAATTCATAAAATCAAGTCTGAGAATTTCACAGTACCCCTTACCAACATGGGGCACCACATCCACATGCTCCTTAAACTTTTCAGCACTAATGCTAAAAGTGAATAGTTTTGTCTCCAATGATATTACTTCATTTTTACCCACTCTGTGCAACCTATATTGTGGAAACAAAGTCTCTTCCTACATAAGAGGTCCAGACAAACAACTGACACATGTGCAGCCTTGTCTATCAAGAATTTGTCTCTTATTCCCTACTATAGCAACCGAGCAACAGACCAATCATTCTTGCAACACACTGTTTTATTGGGAATGGCCTCCGATGGTCAAGGCACTCCTGTTAGCATTTAACAAATGCTGCTTCTTCTTGTGCTTCTCCTGCTTACTATTTTTGCAGTCACATAACTTATGCCCATCCTCACCAGATTCAGAGCACTGTGGTTGGTGACACTGCCTCTTCGTGTGGCCCTTTTGTCAACCTCTCTTGCATTTAACGTCAGGGGAGAAAATAGCTCAGTCACACCGGTTTTCAAGTTGCGAAACCTGTTTCCTCTGTGTGGCAATTCTGAGAGCAAACAACAAATCACTAGAATTCTCCATCCCTACCCTTCATGACATATCTGCTGAAATACCTCTCAGGAATACATCAAAGGCCCTATTCTCTGCTCCCCACCTCTGCATTGTGCATAAATGTGTAAGTCTGTAGTTCAGCTTAAGAATCATATCAGAGAATGCCCTTATTGATTCAGTATGTTTCTGCATCAAACTCATGAGCTTTTTTGTTAACCGAAAAATCCAAGCACTATTTTGCTTACAATAGCATTGGGTTAGTCCTTCAGACCTCACCAATAGTTTCATAGCATGTGACATACATTTTAGTGTCACCTGCTAACCGTAACTTGCATTGGACCAGTTCCCTAAGCAAGCTGCTTCCTTGACATCATCCAGAAAATCTGACACACCCTCATATGTTTCCCACAAAAAGTGTAATGAGACTAGCTGCCATTGAATCAATAGATGGAATAGGGATGCTAACTACAGTGCTGTTATCTCCTCCATGTGCTTGCATCAGCCTAGTTGCTGCATGTAATTTTGCTAATTCCTTTGCATTTCTTCATTAGCATGGCTATGTTCTGTTTTCTCTCTGGTAAAGTGACTACCTGATTTTTCAAAACTTCAGTGGTTTCATTCAAAGTTACTGAATGTATTTGATCATTGTGTAACATCCATTTTGAACTACACCTCACAACACATGGGATCCCTTTATACTGATACAACATCAATAAGCAAAAATAACTATACTAATCTTTCCTAAGTTCCTTAGTGCAGCAAGATTCATTGCACTGCCATGCTTCATGACCAAATTGTCTAAAAGTTTCACATGTTACTGACATGGTCATAATATACAGTAGCTCGTGCCATGATAAATTACAAAACTGGCACCTAGTCTGGCATAATGTTCTTCCTTACAGGTACACCTGGACCGTGATAGGTTTTCAGGCTGTTGTGGCCTATATAATGTCAGTTTCAAATTACTATGCAGATCCTTCTGAATCAACATGGTCCCAAAACAAAAGAAAAAGAAAACAGGTCAACAAAAATTTGGTCACTCAAAACCATGTGATGACAAATGCTGGTGGGTGTTAATGTACAGATGTGGCTCAGCCAATGGTGACAGCCGATGTCAGTGCCTCAGGCATTCAATGTGTAGGACAGCAGGTTCTCCTGACACCACGTGGCATGCTAGAACCACTTTCTGATTCAAATTTAGTATGCCAGAACCACTGCTGATATCGGTGTCATGATCTGAGCCAGGATCGCATTGTTATCAGGAGGTTGACAGAGAGTGTGGATGAGTGATCTTGTCAAGTGCCAGGATGCTAATGAAAAATCATTCAATTAACAATCATTTATTGGTGAGAGTTTTCCAGCCATTCCATCTCCTTCCCAGCATTGTGTAGCAGTGACTGTGCTGAGTCTGCGTTGCTTGAAAACACGAGGAACTTGCTGAACATGGGCCCTCCATTGCCTGTGGTAAGTGCTGCCGCCCCGTCACAGGATGATGGAGTGGCTCTGTGTCCTCGCAACCAGGAATGGTTGTGAACTTCCGTAAGAGCCTCAGCACTCCTGATGAATGAGTGAAGCTGCACTGAGGCTTGACCCTAGTAATCTGGTTGCCCCTGCTGCTGGTTGTTGAGAGAGACACTATGTAGGGGGAAGACCCAGCAGCAACAACACAAAGGACAGCCCAAATGGCAGCCTCAACACCCAGCCAGTAAGGGCTACAGCTACTGACAGAGTAGCGGTAACATAGGTGGCCCAGCACTTAAGTTGAACAGATTGCAGATGGCAGAATGGTTCTTCATCCACAGAAGATCAACCTGACTCCATTCTCAGTCACACACCATTGTGACCAGCAGGAATCTGGTTTGCAGATCAGAAATGCAGCAGTGGACTTCAAGTTGGCAGCAGCTTGTACACACCTGTTAAGTTCGCCAGAGAATCTTGTTACTTAATAGAGTGGGTCTTCCATCAGTATCTGTAATACAGATGGACTGTTGGAATGGCCTAACTCAGAGAACAAGCTTGTGGGGAATAGTGGGGGGAGGGTTGTGAACAGAGCAGAGGTTTTATAGCAGGTGATAATGTGATCTCCTCCACACTGATGACCAGATGTGCTCTTGTTTTCTTAGCCTATCAGTGCTCTCGGTTCAACTTCAGGGTTTCAGAGCATTCCATTATGCGAAGTTTGCATCCTGAAAGACACCACTAAGTGAAATTACTACATTTAGCCTCATTACAGTAACACATGCTGTCTATTCTGCACTGTTGCTGAAGTGCTAAATCTGTTCTTTTTGTCTTGGTGTGCCTAGCTTATTTGTACTTTGGACAACTTTGTTAACATTTAGTTAAGACTCCATTGTGTAGCCAGCAGACATGCCCCACTTAGCAACATCTCCGTTGTTTTGTAACTAAATTTTATTCCTGTACTTACTATTCTGCTGTGCAACAATGGGAACACACAGGGGTTGTCAGCTGTAAAGCCTCATGTTCAACAATATATGCCTATGGTGTTCTCCAAAACATGTCGTTGTATTCTGTTGTCAGATCTGCCACAGCATTCTATGATGAGGTGTGGACATCCAACACCTTGTCACTTACTTGTGGTTTCATGGTCTTTCCACCACTTTCCATAGATACTGACAACAGCAGTGTTTGAAAAGCAGACTAGCTTTGCCATTTCTGAGATACTAGTTCTCAGGTGCTTGGCCAAAGCAATCTGTCAATATCACTTATGTAATTGATTTTCCCATTTGTAACCTGAATTGACAGTAGAATGTTTCTCCATTTGTGTCTGCTCCACCTATATACTCCCCTTACCGAGTCATGCACGCGAATCACCACCAGATGGCATACAACCTCATGACGAGCAGTTGTAATGTTTTGGCTCATCAGTGTATTATGTACATTCTTTGAGACATTATTTACATTACAGTACCTGTTTTCCACAATTATATTTACATGATTTCTGCAGGTGAGTTGTGTACAATCTTCAGTGATTGGATAGGGGGTGGGGGAGGCAGAATGTTCACAAGGACAAAAGTGTGCAAGCAGGGCCTTGAGGTTGAATCTCTACTTGTTTATTCTGTACACATGTGCCGTAGTATATATGAACCAGCTCTTGCTTGCACTGTGTATAGCTCAGACTTACCCAAGGGGGGTTAAACTTTAAAGCTGTGGGTGACGATCATGACATGAGATGTTACGTTATTCTAGAAATCAGTCTGTGAACTTAGTAACAAATTATGCAATCTGGTGTAAATGATTTTTACAGCCCCTGTTTATATACTCGTGCTGGCTTCCTACTCTGGAAGGAGGACATTCCTCAGTCTGTGATACTTGTGTCATGCAAATAACTGTGAGCCATAGTATGATTTATATTTTGATGTGAGGGCAGAAGCAAATTTAAGTGAGGGCTTGCCTTGTGTTTCAGCTGCTGACAAGACAAGTGTAGTAAAATCTGTAAAAAAGAAACTGTGGAGTGGCTTGCTCATCTTATTTTTATTGCATTGACCAGTTAGCAAAATATATCTGTTATACTATTTTAGATATCTCCATAGAATTTATCTTTTTGTCAAAAGTTGTAGACCTGACAGTAAACATGATTTTATTTTTTACTTTCTGTTTGTATGCATCATCATCATGCTATGTAGCTTCAGAAATGTGCAGTCTAGAGTTAATGATCTACCTCCCTCATTGTGTTGTCATACCTCAAAGCATTGAATATCATAATCCGTATAGAAGGTTCTGATATGTGTAGTAAACAGCTTAGTAGACCTGGATTTTGCTGATAGCTTTTTTCCTGTGACAACTTCTGTCACAGTTTCCTGGGGAAATATGTGTATCAGGTATGCATGCATTGTTCCCCATGTTTGAATTGCGTTCATCTCAATAAATGGTTACCAGTGCTGTATATTTTGTGCACACTAATAAACTGGTAACACAGTTGTTTTCTGTTGCAGAAACTTCGTATTTTGTTGCTTTTCTGTTGGAATGATACTTTGTGCAAAACAAGCTATATAATATCAAACTCTCCCCATTTTTGTAACAGAAAAAGCCCTGAACTTTTCTTCTAACCTCCTTCAGTTTTTTGTATAATGCATACACTGAAAGACTTCCCTGATGGATGCAGATCATCTCCCTCTCTTCATGTTCTGTCATAGGTCCTGCTAATGTGTTTAAACAGTGTCTTTACTGACATATTGGTGTTGCATTTTTTGGTAATGGCATTTCAATAGAAGGCTATTTCTTAAAAATATGGTCAAACTAGACAGGAAAATGTATTTGTTATTCAGGTGATGCATTTTTGTATACGCTGTTTTGACAAAATTTTGTCCAGACGTCCATCATTAGAGATGAAGAAAGACAGCTGCTTTGACTTTTATCTTTTGACAATTTGTAGATTTTGGAAAAAAAATTTGATGCATTAAGTTTCCTGTAATATGGGATATAATGACTGTAACAAGTTGCTAATTAAGTGTAATGGGTTAATGGTGAAAGTATCATACTCAGAAGTTGTAGACAAGGCTCGAGGTCATATCCTGGCTTTTATGAAGCTCTTTGTTGCATAAAACTTATTTTTTCACACAACATTCACAAATTCTCCCTATCAGACAAATAAAATTGTACACAATATTGAAATACTGTTTATTTTGTATAAAAAAAAGATGGCAAGCAGAAATGCATTGTTGCTTTTGCAAGAGGAAGAACAACAATTTAAAAACATTATTAATTTCATCTAAAATTTTGGCATACATATCGTATGCTTATAAGTTGTTCACACCATAATTATGTACAATGACCACTCTCCACCATATTAAGTTCTGTAGCAAATAGTAATTGTAATGAATTGTACTGAACCCTTCAGTATATAGTGTCTGAATCAACTACTTTTGGCACATGTCCAATCCCAAACCCATTCAACTCCTCAACAAATTTAATCAGTTCCTAGCCGCTGCCATTAATATAATTTTGACATATTTGTTATAAAAATGGAACAGCAAAGAAGAAATTGTTTTCTTCAAGTTTTGAAATCTCTGCATTTCTAAGTCGGGCAGGATTGAAGCAGAAACTTGTAATGTATGTCAGTGAAACATAACAAGATTACGAAATAAAACATTAACATTAGGAAACTGAGAACAAGCAAGCTGTTAGTATTTGAATTATTCCTGTATGGAAAACTGACTGAGAAACTAAGATGACAGTCGCAATTGCAGAATGTGTATATAATGGCTGTAGGGAAAGCTTACCAGGTATACACACACCTTCATGGAATCTGTCTTAAGGATACCACATTATTGTGGTAACAGATATGAAAAGAAGAGAGGAAAATGCAAAAGAAAATTTAAGATTGTATGATGAGAATATTTACTGTGTGTATTAAGGTATGAAGAAGGTGAATGCATAGTAAAAAATTTAGTGGATTTCAAATCATTTAAAATGGAAAACAGTGAGAAATGATTTTAGTAGGTATTGTATTTAACAGCTAGGGTTAGATATCTTCAGTGATTGATTTCAGATCAGTCATCTTATTTGAATGCAGTTCTTTAGTTTAATATACATAATTTAAAACTTTAAACATTGTAATCATCTAGAAAACAATAACTTTATGCTTTGTTGCAGGATGACACCCCTTTCTTCAGTCATACTGGATTTGACCACAAAGTAGGGAGCTCATTCTTTGGAACTCACTATGGTCACAATCAACAACACTCCCATAGGAGCCATTCAGAGTTTTCTGGTGGTCGCTGTAGGACAGTGACCCAGCGCATTGGCAATATGGTTACCACATACACTCAGTGTTCATAAGTTCCTGTTATGTGCACATAGCAGCTGTAATTTATTGTTTAAATATTCTGTAAATTTGTTGAGACTTTTTATTATTATTACTATTATTATTATTATTATATTCTTAGTATTATTATTGCTCTTCCTTGCCACTATATCACAGTTTCATTTTTTGCACAAGGACTGAAATTAAATTGTTTATTATTGACTGTGTATCATTATTAGTAAAATAGAAGTATTACAATTGCATCTAAACAAGCATATTTGAAGTTTTTGATGATGTTTTGTTTTACAAGGAATCTTTGTGTATGTGCCACAAATTGTGAAATTAGGTTGTATCACTTACAGGTGAAAGTGGAATGTTTCAATGAGAAGTTCCTTGAAAACAACTACAAGAGTATTATTTGTCTGCTTCACCATATTTAAACTGTTCTTTTTGTGTATATTATTGCACCACAGATTGTCAAAGGATTGACAGTAGGTTATTCATTGTGTATTGTATTGTTTTCGAAGGAGTGAATTTACCATAAGTTAAAATTATGTGGAAGAAGTAACTAAAAATTCATATATCACTGTAAAGTGTGTGTTTCTGCAATGATGTAATTAAATGTTTTGTTGTCCCACATGTTTATAAATGCCTGTTAACTTTGCACACTATCCTCATTTTCCCCCTGAGGAAGGAACTAACAGTTCTGAAAATTAGGAATAATTTTATCATTTTAAAAGTGTTTCTGAACAGTACCAGAAATTTGCCACATGAAGGTAAGTAATGGCAGAACATTCTGTCTCCCCCTAATTTTATAGTTTTGAAGATTTTAAATTCTAATCTTCTTCCTTCAGAGTCCATTCGTTAGAGAAAATACTCATGGTATTTACGATAATGGTTCCAATTTCATATTATACATAGTACTTGCCTGTCCTGTGTTTTGTACATTCGGCATGACATCGGAGACTGCAGTCTCTCTAGATTGGTGTGTTTAAGAAACGATAGAAATCTCCCCAGATATGTCATGAAATAGCATAATGTGATTTGAGACAGGATAGCTTCAGTGAGTGCTCAGTCAATCTGTTGTATTGTCTGATTGTACTCACTGATTATTATGTGTCCAACAACTGCACTTCTGCTCAGTGTGTAAGTTAGTTAGTTAAATGTTC
This sequence comes from Schistocerca gregaria, assembly GCF_023897955.1. Taxonomy (NCBI): domain Eukaryota; kingdom Metazoa; phylum Arthropoda; class Insecta; order Orthoptera; family Acrididae; genus Schistocerca; species Schistocerca gregaria. Next base: position 599,206,561 of record NC_064931.1, on the reverse strand, counting down.
TATTTATCATGTGCATGATAAATGATAATGATGTAAAATGAGTTATTTTACATTCACACCATAAATTAATTTGTAAATATGGCTACATGCTGAACAGTTGTAAATTGACACTGCCCCACCCTCCTCCCATCCACCAAGGAGAAACTTTTTCAAATTTTAATTGCAGCATTGTGCACCACTTTTTGTGCTAAAAGCAATCTTAATGTGGAGTAAAGTAATGAATGTAATTTTCCCTTCTGGTCTTTTAATTATGAACTTTGTTGTTCCCTTGTAAACTGCTATGGATTCTTAAAAAAAAAAAAAATCATGAGGGAATAAATACACAGTGATGCAGCAGCCAGAATGCTCAACTCCTTAAACAGATGTCTACAGGATGAGTGTGGGTAAGCACCACATATTATTCTTAAAATACATTTTGAGCAACAGAACTTTCTTTCTTTAAGACAAGTTAACCAGGAACATTATTCCATGTGTTGTTATTGAATGAAAATGTGCAAAATATGTCAAATAGCTGATTTCTCTCTCCCCAACGTTTGCAATGATTCCAAGAGCAAATGTGGCTGAACTAAGTTGTTTAAGGAGTTCCAAAATGTGCTTCTTCCAGTTTAAATTCTCATCAATATGGACCCCTAAGAGTTTTGAAGTTTCCAACGTAGTTACACTTATCATTGGTGTAGTAAAATTGTGGAATTACCACTGAAAGAGGAAATAACAACATGTTGCTCAATATGTTAATTTCTGCTATAAATATTAATTACTCTCTTGAGTAAATATCTAAATTAATTGTCTTTGCACAAAAGACCAAAGGGAGTTATTGTTAAGTGCGTGAAACACAGCCAATGAAATAATCTGTAGGAAAGCTTTGTCAGTTAATCAGTTTTGTATTATATCTGAATCAGAAACAAAATAAAAGAAGTAAAATATTTAATACAGAAAATTCAAGGAAATGTTTGTTGCTTGTTGATGACAATGTGACAGGTAAATGTGTTCAAGAAATGCTCACTGAAAGATCAGCATTTTTATGTAAGATATGTTTCTGGAAAGGGTCACACTTAGAATTTTTAATAGAGAATTCTGGGGTAAAAGCTTTCTTGCTGGTAAATATAGCAAGTGTATTACCATGAATGAAAACTGATTACATAATATTTGTAAGCTGGTCACTACACAGCAAGATGTTATGAAACAAGCCAGTTTGTATTCAACCTTGAGGAGGGTTTTATATAACAGCCAGGAGTGGCCAGCCAGCAGCACAGAACCCAATTACCAGTATGCAGTTTGAGTGGGGGAGAGAACTGCCAGCAGCGTTCTAGGTCTTCTCATGTTGGTTTCCTGTTTCACTGTGTGTCACATGGGTGTGCATGTCCAGCAACAGGACCCAGCTAGTATTTTGGCCACGAGTTGGCTCAATCGACTCAGAAGAGGAGAAAAGTAGGAGTGATAAGGAAAATATGAGTCGGGATAGGTCACCTGCAGATGAGGGCAGTGAACCAGAAAGTGAAGCTCAATTCTATTCATCTGAACCAAGTGAGTACTTGTCTTTATTTCAGTAGTTATTAACCTTTTAACAACAACATATGCAGGTTTTTGAATGTGTGTTATCCAAAACAAGAAGTGACAGTTTGCTACAATAACAATGTGATATCAGTGACAGGATATTCTCTGCACATTCTGTTGTATCTTGTAATGTAGAAATGAACATTTTAGTTCTGTTTTTTTTCTGCAATATTAGAATGAAACCAAAGTTTGTTTTCTATGCCAAAGTAAATAAGGGGGTGTGACTTGAAGCACAATTTTCATGCTGTATTTGTTTTGACACACTGAAAGTACATTTAAGTGAGAGTAATACTTAAATTATGGAAGGTGCTTTCTGTTGCAAATTACATTGATGCCAGTCAGTTGTTGGGGTCTGTTTTGGTTTTATTGTATAACAGGTTTGGATTGAATTGCTACAGAACAAGTGTTAAAGAGACTTTACCATTGCAGAAAACATTTTTAATTAATCCAGAACTGTAAATGATTTGCATTAGAGAGAGAAGTTTTCAAAAGTACTTTCTCTGTGATGACACACATTTAACTGCTGGTACATACTGTACAACGGATGCTTTAATTCTTCAGTTTTTGTCACATACAGTGACAGAACAATATTTAATAAGTGGACTTAATGATAAGAAAATATAAGTAGTTTTAGTAACTTGATAAATTCTGAAGTTAAATTTATTTACACAGGTATTTCTGGTATTCAGCACAATTTCATTTGGAAAGTCAGAAGTTACAAATTTTTCCTTTTAGAGAGAGAGAGAGAGAGAGAGAGAGAGAGTGTGTGTGTGTGTGTGTGTGTGTGTGTGTGTGTGTGTGTGTGTGTGTGTGTGTGTGACCAGAAAGACTGAGAATAGTGTAGATTTCTCTTTCCTCTTGTAAAATGTTATGGATATCTGCTGCTGCACAGAACCATTATGTTTCTCCTCTGACGATGAATTTATAAGGCTTCAGCACACTATTCAGTACATTAATGTACAAGATTCTAACAGTTTTTTCGGTGCATAATAACTACTATACTGATGACCATTTGCAGAAAAAGCCATTCAATATTAATAATTTCTTGATGACTTTTTCCTTAAGTTTTGTACCACAACTGACCCCAAAACACACATTTTAGATCCCACTGTAAAAGAGCCTGTAGAAAATTTTTGTTGTTATCCACTCTATATACGAAAAAAAACTCTGTACTTCAGATTAGAGGGGTGGGGGGGGGGGGGGGTAGGAGTGCCCCGCCTCCTGTGGATACCTGTGGCAACATGTGAAACAAAGATAAAAAGAAATGTAGAATTTCACTTTTATCTCTTCTGCATTTCACACCTCATTGTGTTCTCATTGAGAAAATGTTTTCCTTCGTGCATTCCTTTCCTAAATGGTATGGTCTTTTTTTTGCCATTATTTGACTCTGATCATATTTCACCATCATAAGCACAGCTGTTCTGGCTGCGTGCAGACAAGTACAGAGATTTCCATACCATCATTCAATAAGGCTAGGAGAGTGTGTCTACTAGTTAAGCAGTTATTAGCATCTCACTTAGACCGTGGATTGGCATCACTTAGTTGCAGTAATATGGATATAGAGGAATTATGGGTAAAGTAAAAGCAGTTTGTAAATCGTGTTCTGGAGAGTTTTGAGCCTAGTAAGTGAATAAAGGATGGAGATGACCCACCATGGTTTAATAATTAAATTTGGAGGTTACTAAACACTGTGTGCCTATGAAAAGATATATGCACAAAGCCTACAACTACGACTACTGGCACACCTTAGCAAAAGACCTGGCGGGAACATGAGGAAACTCTGGTCTTGTGTAAAATCGCTAAGTGGGTCTAAGGCTTTCATGCAGTCCCTTGTTGACCACTCTGGTGTGGCAGTTGAAGGTTGTTGTTGTTGTGGTTCAGTCCTGAGATGGTTTGATTCAGCTCTCCATGCTACTCTATCCTGTGCGAGCTTCTTCATCTCCCAGTATTTACTGCAACCTACATCGTTCTGAATCTGCTTGCTGTATTCATCTCTTGGTCTCCCTCTACGATTTTTACCCTCCATGCTGCCCTCCAATGCTAAATTTGTGATCCCTTGATGCCTCAGATCCCTTTTTCTAGTCAAGTTGTGCCACAAACTTCTCTTCTCCCCAATCCTGTTCAATACCGTCTCATTAGTTATGTGATCTACCCATCTAATCTTCAGCATTCTTCTGTAGCACCACATTTCGAAAGCTTCTATTCTCTTCTTGTCCAAACTATTTATCGTCCATGTTTCACTTCCATACATGGCTACACTCCATACAAATACTTTCAGAAACGAATTCCTGACACTTAAATCTATACTCGATGTTAACAAATTTCTCTCCTTCAGAAACGTTTTCCTTGCCAGTCTACATTTTATATCCTTGGCGGAGGGCACCTTACGTGTCACTGTCATTACTTCCCTTTCCTGTTCCAGTCGCGTATGGTTTGCAGGAAGAACAACTGCCGGAAAGCCTTCGTGCGTGCTAGACTATCTCTAATTTTACATTCGTGATCTCCTCAGGAGGTATAAGTAGGGGGAAGCAATATATTCAATACCTCGTCCAGAAATGCACCCTCTCGAAACCTGGATAGCAAGCTACACCGTGATGCAGAGTGCCACTCTTGCAGAGTCTGCCACTTGAGTTTGCTAAACATCTCCACAATGCTATTGCGCTTACCAAATAACCCTTAATGAAATGCACCGTTGAATTTCCTGGCGATTTCCAAACTGAAACATCCCATGTGTCTAGTTCCAACTACCATTCCGCATTCAGAGTCTGTGGTTCACCTCACTCAGCCATAATCACGTCTGAAACCTTTTCACATGCATCACCTAAGTACACATGACATCTCCGCCAATGCACTGCTCTTTTACCGGTGTACATAGGATACACGATACTGACGCCATCTGTATATGTGCATATCGCTATCCCATGACTTACGTCACCTCAGTGTGTATCACCACTATATTTTTTTTAACTTTTGGCCTGATTTGTTCAATTACAGCTTGTTATAAATAATTAATGGGATCGAGGGGGATATATTGGGCGGAGGGTGATGGGGAAACTATGGGGAAAGTATGGTAGTTTAAGTAAACAATGGCAACCGAATTAACAAGGTATACGCTTTGGGACAGGATACGCCTGAGACAACACATTATCATAATGAAGATTAAGTATACAACTACAGGAGACATAATAGCGATTTTTTTTCCAGTCGTGGTACAAAACTTACGGAGAAAGACAGAAGGGAAGTATTAATGCTGAATTGCTTTTTCTGGAAATGGTCGTCAGAATAGTAATTTCTATGCACCAAATGAAATTTTTAAATGTGGAAACTGTTAGAGTTTTGTATGTTAACGTACTAAATATTGTTCGCGCAAACGAAGTTAACACTCGGCGCGGTGGCTGATGGGAGCGACTGTAAATGATAAATGCCTTTACGGCCCCACCCATCAGCCACCTCGCCGAGTGTCAACTTTGAGTGCGCATGTATTAGTGTGTGTTTACAAAACTTGGTTCTACAGTTTGACAAACGCAACATAAGAAGAGGATCATAAATGCTGTGTCTGTTATTAGACATTACATAATTTTTTGCTACAAGGAAGAAGAAAAATATCCACTACTGTGTCTTACTTCAAAGCCACAAATAAAGCTTTCTAACTTGTGATACACTGGCTTGTCCTGCACACCAGTCTGTTGACAGCTATTTGAATCTGCTACGAGGGCACGCTGAAAAGGAATGACTTCAAGTTTTCATGTCAAAAATCACAAAGCTTTTTAAATAAACAAAAGTTATTGATAGTCTATATCTTTATTCATCTTGTCTATATATTTGCAGCCTTCTGCTCCTAGAGGACTCCGAACTGTGGCGTGTAACATGGCGATGTGTAACGTAACTATGTCGGTGCGTGAGAAACAGCATGCTGTAATCGGCTTCCGGATTCGAAGGGTTCATCCACACATGGAGCATCTTCTCTTTCAGCATGAGAACGTCAAACCACACACGAGCTCTATGACATCTGCATCAGTCCGACACCTTTGTTCACTCATCGATAATCCTCCATACAGTCCCGACTAGACCCAACCCGATTTTCACATGTTTCCAAAATTTATAGAATATCTTCGAGGGCTTCACTTTCATAGTGACGAAACGGTGCAAGCAGAGATGAGGTTATAGCTCCGTCAACAAAGTCAGACATTCTACAGTGACGGTATCAACAAACTGGGCTCGTGGGAGTAATGTGTTCGTCGCAAGGGCGAGTATGTTGAGAACTAAATATTTAGATATGAAGAATAAAAATGTAAAATGCTAATAACGTTTGTCTTATTTAAAAAGCCTTAAGGATTTTCTCATAAACAAATCGGAGGCATTAGTTTTCAGCACGCCCTCGTATTTCCGTCATCTTCTGCACTTTGCAGAATCGAAACTATAAAGCAAAAATTTGTAATTATTGACTTTCCAAATGAAATTGTGACAACAATACCGATACCGGTAAGTGTAACTTGTAAAGTAATTTTAAATTATTGAGGCACAATTATTTACTAGAAATAACTGCTCGTAACTCGTCTGGTTTGTTCAAAGTTAAAACTCATGCGCTATTAGGGTACTGGCCCCCAAGGAACGCCAAACAAACTGTATAATATGTACTTGAAGCGTAAGCTCACAAAAACAACTGGCATGCAAGTCAAACAGCAGATTTAAATGCTACCAAATTCCAAACATGTTTTGTCATCACCGACCCAGGAGCCAATTATATCGCACATTTTTAAAAACGTTCAGTTTGTCACTCATATCTATGCAGTCTGTTAATGAAATGCTACAAGCCAGTCACGTCTATTTTTACGTAATCTGTCGCCTTTGAAGTAATTTCGACATCTTGTCTGAGGTAGCTTGTTATTGTAACAATAGCTAACTAGTATGAGTGAAACCCAATCCCACTTACCTTTCTAAGGAAGACAACTGCAGCTGATGCTGCTGCGGAAAGCTAATATGTAGTGAGGACGGAATGCTCACGGGGTAGCAGCATGGCAACGATATTCAGTTGTTTCTTGCGCTTCGAGTGATTGTTATTAAGGATACGTTTGAGTAAGATAATGTTCAACCAAACACTGGATGCTAGTGTACAACACGTCAACATCCTCTCTCGAAGCTGTCATAATACTTCGTCAGGTATCTGGTACAGTAAGTCATAGGTCATGCTACACGAAGTGCGTTTGTCGAAGATGACGCTTGACGACAAGCCGAATGAGAAACGACGAGATTTTCCTAATTACCTCTTCGTTGCTCTCATATTTGCGTAACACTAATTTACGGTGAACTGCCAGTTACAGTAGCTTACTTTTATTGTATGTATGATACACACGAGGATACGCATCGCATCGAGTACGTGAGTGTATGTACTGAATGACACACTCTCTCTCTCTCTCTCTCTCTCTCTCTCTCTCTCTCTCTCTCTCTCTCTCTCTCAGGTAGTTCATTAGTTGTTCATACTGGAATGGCGATACTTATAAAACCGATATTTTGTTCCTCTTGCCTTAAGGTAATGTAATATTGAAAACCTGAATGATTTACATTGCACCACAAGGGCACAGACAGCTGAGCCATTACATGTTCTCGAAATGAACGTTGCGAGAGAAGAAAAATATGGAATGAAGCGGGCAGAAAGATTTGGTCTTATCCAGGTAACAACAGTTTTTGAGTGATGCGTTCTTCTCAGTAGGCCTTAATGTGCTGCAGAGTGTCTCATGATATAATCACGGGAAGTGCGCATCAGTAAACTCATGTTAACGGTATGATGGAGAGTATTACCACAAGAAACGATTTTGCAATTTTTATTTGTTTTAGCGATAAGTTTCGATTGATGTTATAATGTGATAATGGAAGGAAACATAAGAGGAAGAGACATCCAGCAAGAGATCCGGTATCGTGAAAAGTGTGACCTCACAGTACAGGTGTCCGCCCCCGGTAGCTGAGTGGTCAGCGCGACAGAACGTCAATCCGGGTTCGAGTCCTGGCTGGGTCGGAGATTTTCTCCGCTCAGGGACTGGTTGTTGTGTTGTCTTAATCATCATCATTTCATCCCCATCGACGCGCAAGTCGCCGAAGTGGTGTCAAATCGAAAGACTTGCACCCGGCGAACGGTCTACCCGACGGGAGGCCCTAGTCACGCGACGTTTACATTTACAGTACACGTGTGTCACTTAGTAGTAACTCATTCATTCCGACGAGTTCCGCATTATCATATTGGACTCAAATCTGATGAGATGGCTTGGGGCGCCAGGAGCAGTTGCGTTCGTGCTTGTTGTAGAATTGTACAGCTTTCAGCAACAATGACGTGAGGATGATCAGGCAGTTGTGTGGCGTATCTCTTGCAGTTGTCTGACAACTGGAAGCTGGAAATCAACTCTTCATTCACCATAACCGAAGCAGAAAGCGATCTAAAAGTTATGTAGAGACTGAGTTGAGCGATAGCGTCCAGAGACTGAAAATCACACTGCTTCCTAGAATACAACACTTAACAGTACTCAGCTACAATCAGAGAAGAACCGCATCTTCACCGCATCAGTTTGCATTAGATTTTCTCACTGCTAACGAGACAGCTGATTAGTTTGGCCTTTCAACGCGTGCACTGATAAAGGCTCGCGTCAAGACTCTCTGAAGACTGTAACTTCATCCGGTATGCATCATGTTATTGCGATAAGGTATTCTATGATATCTATTGTATATTAGTGTTTTACAAAGCGTTAGACTTTTACACTCGATCCTGAAGGGGAGGACTTTCGTCCCGAACGAGTGACAGCCGAGTAAAAGCTTGTGATAGACTCGTGTCATATGTACTGAGGACAAGCAAAGATAGGCGCGCCATATATCAGTGTTGGGTGCTACTTGGGACATACTTGCTGGACAAACATTTGCCTTGCGTCATTCCCTTGCCCTGTAACAATCACTGTTCATACTGGATTTGTCGTTGGAGGAGAAACGGAGTTCAGTTATTCACAAAGACCAAAATCTTAATAACTACCATTTATCTTAGTTTTTATTGTTTCAACTTATTGTATTTGTTCATTTGGAAGAATATATCTTGGACACTAATTTCCGCGCTGTTGTGGGCCCCAGTCTAAGTAACAACTAAGCCCACTGGACAAAAAATTAGTCACACCTACAGAAATCATTACGCGCATGATTTAATATTGTTGAATTCCGCACCTAGAGTTGATAACCGCATGGATTCAAATGGCTCTGAGCACTATGGGACTTAACATCTGAGGTCATCAGCCCCCTAGATCTTAGAACTACCTAAACCTAACTAACCTAAGGACATCACACACATCCATGCCCGAGGCAGGATTCGAACCTGCGACCGTAGCAGTCGCGCGGTTCCAGACTGAAACGCCTAGAACCGCTCGGCCACTCCGTCCGCATGAATTCGGTTAGGAAGTGAGTCCAAGAGGTTGTGCAGGAACGTCGCATCCAGGTTAAGCCACTGGCTAAAGATTTGATCGCCCAAATCCATCAAATTACGGGGATGCTGATGTCGACGTTTTACCCGCTCTTCCAACATGTCTCACAAATTCTCTGTGGTGCTCAAGGCGGGTGATTTTGCAGGCCAGTCGAGATATAATAGGCTCGGGGAGTGTTCGGAAAACCAGTCACACATTCTTGCAGGCTGATGAACTTCGCTGTTGTTGTCTTGAAAAATAAGAGTATCAACAGCATACTGATCATGCAAATGTTGTTAGGAAAACAATAACTGATCATTTAAATAAACATGTTGGTTCATGTTAGTGGTCACCTCAGTGAGCAGGCCCAATTCATGATAATAAAAACACCCCCAAAACATCACAGTCCCACCTCCGGCTTGAACCTGACCATGCACGCATTCGGAATGAAATGCTTCATTTGTCCTCTGCTCCACTTGACGACGTAAGTCATTTGAATGAAGGCAAAACGTCGTTCGTCAGACCACATTATGTTCCGCCAGTCGGTTACTGTCCACGTTCGATGATTTCTAGCCCATTGAGGACGCACAGCTTTATGTACCTATGTGAGTAACGGCCTCTTGAGAAGTGATTCGCTCCAAATGTTCTTTTCGTGCAGTTTCCGTCATAATGTTCTCTCGCTAACAGTTGAGAATGGACCTCCATTCACTTGCCTGTATTCCTGATGGATCTGGAAGCGATTTTAATTTACAAGCCATGAAACACATCTCTTTTCTGGCCATGAGTGTTACACCACAACTTGTAGACTCATTGAACAGTTCACAGCGAAACACCGACGAAGCCAGCAAATTCCCAAATCGTATGGCCAAGGGTTCGGACAAACACGATTGCCTCTTTTTGCCACTCTGTCACGTTCTTACATTTGCCCATGTTTACGTACAATACCCGCTTGAAACATAACTGTCTCACTGCTGTCTTGTCCTCAACGGACAGGCAGTTTGTGCGAGGTGGAGCACGTGAGTCTATCGCTACACTGTCTGTAAAGGCTTAACGATTCATAGGTGCGTGCGCACCGGGGTGACTAATTTATTGCCCGGTTTGGTTATTTCTTCCAGCTCTATACCGATCTACATTATTACCAGCCTCATGAAATATTCGAGCCACAGAAAAAAGCATTTCGAGTTCTTTTATTTATTTTGCTATTTTTTCTGCAACTTCAGGGCCGTGAGGACGTTTCTTAGTTTTTAATCTCTCTGTAAGCAGAACTTCGCACACAGTTTACTGTTTAAAACAAACATCAAACGTTAGGCTTAGGCGGCGCGAAAATTTACTGCCGCGAATTGTAAATCCAATAACAGCTTAACGTTAAAATGATTGTTCTTGAAACAACATTTATCTGGAATTACAGTTGCCACTATTTCTGTAAGACGAACCGGGACATTTCTCTTAAACTGACTAAAAAATTGTAATTTAGAGAACCAGCCTATGAAGCTGATTGCCGAACGATTCTACTGCCGCCAACGTAAGGTGTCGAAGTTGAGTGACTGTAGGAAGACACCAGGCTGTTGCACTCTCGGTTCAAAAGGGAACGCACAAATGACGACAAGCGAACGTTAGAGATTCGTGTGTCTGTGAAAAGATCTATGCGTGAAGCATACAACAATTACCACTGTCACATCTTAGCACAAGATCTGGCAGAAACACGAGAAAATTCTGGTCTTAAGTAAAATCGCTAAGCGGGTCTAAGGCTTCCGTTCAGTCCCTTGTTGACCAATCTGGTGTGGCAGTTGAAGGCAGCAAAACGAAAGTCGAAGTTTTAAATTCAGCATTCAAGAAATCGTTCACACAGGAGAATCGTCCAAACATAGCGTCATTTGACCATCGAACAGACTCCCGTATGGGCGACATAGTAATAAGCATACCTGGCGTAGAGAAGCAATGAAAGATTTGGAAGCAAATAAATCACCAGGTCCAGATGGGATTCCGGTTCGATTTTACAAAGAGTTCTCTACAGCACTGGCCTCTTACCTAGCTTGCATTTATCGTGGATCTCTCGCCCAGTACAAAGTCCCAAGAGACTGGAAAAATGACTCCAGTGTATACGAAGGGTAAAAGAACCGACCCGCAAAAGTACAGACCTATATCCATAACTACTGTTTTCTGCAGAATCCTTCAACATATTCTCAGTTGGAATATAATAAACTTTCCTCAGACCGAGAAGCTTATGTCGACGAATCAGCATGATTTTAGAAAGCATCGCTCGCGCGGAACTCAGCTCGCCCTTTTCTCACATGATATACTGAGAACTATGGATGAAGGGCAACAGGCAGGTTCAGTATTTCTAGATTTCTGGAAAGCATTTGATACGGTGCCCCGTTGCAGGCTGTTCACGAAGGTAAGTTCACAGATATGTGAGTGGCTCGAAGACTTCTTAAATAATAGAACCCAGTATGTTGTCCTCGGGTGTCAGTGTTTATCAGAGACAAGGGTATCGTCAGGAGTACCCCAGGGAAGTGTGATAGGACCGCTATTGTTCTCTATATACATAAATGATTTGGCGGACCGAGTGGGCAGCAATCTGCGGTTGTTTGCTGACGATTCCGTGGTGTACGGTGAGGTGTCGAAGTTGAGTGACTGTAGAAAGGTACAAGACGACTTAAATAAAATTTCCAGTTGGTGTGATGAATGCCAGATAGTCCTAAATGTGGAAAAATCTAAGTTAATGCGGATGAGTATCAAGATCAAACCTGTAGTATTCAATACAATACTACTAGCGTCCTGCTTGACAGAGTCAAGTCGTTTAAATATCTGGGTGTAACGTTGCAAACCGATATGATGTGGAACGAGCCTGTGAGAACTGTGGTAGGGAAGGGGAGTGGCCCACTTAGGTTGATTGGGAGAATTTTAGGTTGGTTCAAATGGCTCTGAGCACTATGGGACTCAACTGCTGTGGTCACCAGTCCCCTAGAACTTAGAACTACTTAAGCCTAACTAACCTAAGGACATCACATACATTCATGCCCGAGGCAGGGTTCGAACCTGCGACCGCAGCAGTCGCACGGTTCCGGACTGCGGGCCTAGAACCGCGACACCACCGCGGCCGGCAGAATTTTAGGACAGAAGACCGCATATAGGACACTGGTGCGACCTATTCTTGAGTACTGCTAGAGTGTTTGGGATCCGTACCAGGTCAGATTGAAGGAAGACATCGAATCAATTCAGAGGCGGGCTGCTAGGTTTGTTAGTGGTAGGTTCAAACAACACATAAGTGTTACGGAGCTGTTTCGATAACTCAAATGGCAATCCCTGGAGGAAAGGTGACGTTCTTTTCGACAAACACTATTGAGAAAATTTAGAGAGCCGACATTTTAAGCCGACTGCCGAACAATTCCTGAATAGTCTCCGCGCGGAGATCTGAATGGGGCACCATTTTACCTCAAAAATATTTTACCATCCAGTAGAGCTGCATGGTCCCCTCGATTCCAGCCGCTCGCAGTACCAGTACAGCGAGGCCACGTTGGCTGAGGTTACAAAGCCAGATCTGTCAATCATTTAGACTACAACTACTGTAAAGGCTGCTGCCCATATTCAGGAACCATGTGTTTGTCTTGACTCTTAACAAATACCCCTCCGTTGTGGTTGCATCTACGATACGGCTGTCTGTATCGTTGAGGCACGCGAGCCATCCTCCCACGTTCCATGGCTCATAGACATGCAAGAATGATCCTCTCTTAACATGCTATAAAATTATTTTAAAAAATAAGCTCATAGTTTTTTTGCGAAAACTTACAGCCGATTGATATCTTAGTAGTTAAAAGAATCTGGTATATTAACCATATTGCAACTTCCTCTCCACTATATAAATATATATCCGTTGCGCGACATAAACGAAAGTATATATATATATATATATATATATATATATATATATATATATATATATATATATATATATATATATATATATATACGAAGGTTGGAACTTTATTTATTTACAGCTCGTACAAAACAGATACGTGTTTCAAAGTTTTATTGACCTTCAGAGTAGTCACCAGCATTGTGTATAGCCCGTTACCAGCGATGTGGAAGTCGTAGGATACTATTAGCAGTGCCAGCTGTGTTGACAGTTCGAGCGGCGCGGTCTATTGCCCCACGAATTTGTAGCACTTCTGAAGCGAATGCCGTGAAGTGTTTCCTTCAGTTCAGAAATCGAGTTGAACTTCCCAGGGCTTAAGTCAGGGGAGTGCAGTAGGTGGTATAGAACTTAGCATCCCCAGTCTAACAAATCAGTAGCAGCTTGCACTGTACGTGCTTGAGCGTTGTCCTACAAAATGATGGTCAGATCCTGCAGAAAGTGTCATCACTTCTGTCTCTATGCTGTTCATTTTTGGAACACAACCTACTACCAGCTTAGAGACAAAAGTGATGACACTTTCTGCAGGACCTGACCATCATTTTGTAGGACAATGTTCAAGCACGTACAGTGCAAGCTGCTACTGATTTGTTTGACTGATGGGACTGCACCTACTGCACTCCCCTGACTTAAGGACTCGTGAGTTCAACTCGATTTCTAAACTGAAGGAAACACTTCACGGCATTCGCTTCAGAACTGCTACAAACTCGTGGGGCAGTAGACCGCATCGCTCGATCTATCAGCCGGCAGCTGTGGCCGAGCGGTCCGGAACAGCGCTGCTGCTGCGGTCACAGGTTCGAATTCTGCCTCGGGCATGGATGTGTGTGACGTCCTTAGGTTAGTTAGGTTTAAGTAGTTCTGAGTCTAGGGGACTGATGACCTCAGATGTTAAGTCCCATAGTGCTCAGAACCATTTGAACCATTTTTTTTATACTGTCTGTGAAATGTATCAACCATTTTTTTCGAACTGTCAACACAACTGGCACTGCTAAGAGTATCCTACGACTTCCACATCGCTGGCAACGGGTTATACACAATGCTGGTGACAACTTTGAATGTCAGTAATACTTTAGCGCCACTATAAGGGTGTAAATAAGGTATGCTTTAAATACACGCTGTAACGGACGTGAGCGTTAGTTACCTTTGAGACTGGACGTGGTGAAATGATGTCGCCTTTAAGGCGACAAAAACAACACTGCCAATTCCTCACAGAGTTTGGACGAGGCTCTTTAATAGGGCTAGGAGAAGCTGGATGTTCCTTCTGCCATATTGTAGAAAGACTTGGCAGGAATGTAGCCACTATATAGGATTGCTGCCAGTAGTGGTCACGAGAATGTACGGTCGCAACGAGACCGTGCTCCGGACGGCCGCGTGGCATAAGCGAGAGGGAAGACCATTCTGTTCGGCTATCGCTCTGGGGCATCGTAAACTGCACCTGCAGCAGCAATTTATCGGCAGTTGGCACCACAGTGACACAACGAACTGTTACAAATCGGTCACTTCAAGGACGGCTCCGAGCCAGGCGCCTTGTAGCGTGGATTCCACAGATCCCAGACCACCGTAATTTTCGACTTCATTGGTGTCAAGCGAGAGCTCATTGGAGGCCAGGGTGGAGGTTTGTTGCATTTTCTGATGAAAATTGGTTCCGCCTCGGTGCCAGTGACGGCCGTTTATTGGTTTGAAGAAGACCAGTTGAGGGCCTGCAACCAACCTGTCTGCATGCGAGACCCACTGGACCTACACCTGGTTTTATGGTCTTGGGTGCGATTTCGTATGACAGCAGGAGCACTCTCGTGGCTATATCACGCATCCTGACTGCAAATTTGTACGTCGGCCTTGTGATTCGACCTGTTGTGCTGCCATTCATGAACAGCATTCAAGGCAGTCTTTTACAACAGGATAACACATGCACGCATACCGCTGTTGTAACCCAAGATGCTCTACACAGTATCGACATGTTACCTTGGCCTGCTCACCAGATCTGTCTCCAATCGAGCACATATGGGACATCATAGGGCAACAACTCCAGCGTCATCCACGAACAGGAGTAACTGACCGATCAAGTGCCGCAGCCACAGAACTCCATCCCACGAACTGACGTCCGGCACCTGTATAACACAATACTTGAGCGTATGCATGTGTGGAGTCAACATTCTGGCGGTTACACTGGTTATTAAAGCGCAGTATTTCAAATTTGCAATAGATTATCTCCTACTTACATTCACCTGTGATCTTGCAATATTAATCAAATGGTTCAAATGGCTCTGAGCACTATGGGACTCAACATCTTAGGTCATAAGTCCCCTAGAACTTAGAACTACTTAAACCTAACTAACCTAAGGACATCACACACACCCATGCCCGGGGCAGGATTCGAACCTGTGGCCGTAGCAGCCCCGCGGTTCCGGACTGCAGCGCCAGAACTGCACGGCCACCGCGGCCGGCCAATATTAATCACTTACCACTTAAATATGTCACACAGATAATGTATTCCCGAAATTTCATTACTCTAGATTAATTATTTTTTGTGTTGCGATTTTTTTCTGTGTGTGCGTGTGTGTGTACACACACACACACACACACACACACACACACACACTAAAAATAAATGTCGTGTGACTAGGGCCTCCCGTCGGGTAGACCGTTCCCCGGGTGCAAGTCTTTCGATTTGACGCCACTTCGGCGACTTTCACGTCGATGGGGATGGAATGATGATTAGGAGAACACAACACCCAGTCCCTGAGCAGAGGAAATCTCTGACCCAGCCGGGAACCGAACCCGGGCCCTTAAGATTGACGTTCTCTTGCGCTGACCACATTTTTTTTCCCCCGGTGCGGATGTCCCATGACACCAGTTCAAGTTTAGTGATGAGCCGTTGACTCAGTTTTTTATTGCAGAGAGCAGCTAACCCTCTGACCGAACACGTTGAGTTACCGTGCCGACGACCACTCCGCTACCAGGGGCGGAAACACACATATACTGATCAGCCAGAACATTATGATCACCGACCTACTATCGATATAAACCCGTCCAGGTGATAGCAGCGTCACCTGGCGAGGAATGACAAAGTCAGACACAACGCACGGTGCATGTTGTATCAGTGTGCAAACGGTGAAAGCACGCAATCTATCTGAGTTTACTGTGGGCAGGTTGTGATGGCGTGGAGGCTCGGCACGAACATTGCGGAAACTGCAAAGACTTGTCGGGTGTTCGAGGAGTGCTGTGTTGAGTGTCTTCAACATGTGGTGAAACCAAGGTGAAATCAAGTCCAGACGACGCCTCATTACAGATTTCGGATGTTACAGGCTGGGCAGATTGGTGAAAAAGGACAGGCGGCGAACTGTGGCGGAACTAACATAAGACTTTAATGCTGGGCAGAGTGTAAGTGTTTCTGAACACACAGTGCCCTGAACACTCTAAACGTTGGGCCCCCACAGCTGACGACCCATGCATCTGCCAATGTTAGCACCATGACATCCTCAACTACGACTGAAATGTGCACGTGATCATCGGCTATGGACGCTGGAATAGTGGCAAAGAGTTGCGTGGTCTGATGAATCCTTCATCATACCGATGGGAGGGGGCGAATCCGTCGTCTTCTAGGGCACAGCTCCTTGACACCTGTAAGGCGGGACAGAGACAAACTGGCGACGGCTCCATTATGCTCTGGGGAACGTTCACGTGGGCATCCATAGGTCCAGTGGAGTTAGTGCAAAGCACTATGACGGCCAAGGAGTATCGTACAATGGTTGCAGACCACGTCGATCCATTCATGACGATCACGTGATCATGTTTCTCAATGGCAGTTGCATTTTTCAAGAAGATAATGCGCTTTGTCACGAGGGCAGGAATGTGATGGAGTGGTACGAGGAACACAGTTGATGTACTGCCCCACCCTCACCCTCACTAGCCATGTCTGAACCCGATCCTGAATGTGGTGCCAACCACCTCCAGCGACCTACCAAAGTCTCGTTGCTTCCCTGCGACATGTCGCCGCTGTTAGCCATGCCACAGGTGGAAGTACGGATTATTTGGTAGGTGGCCACAATGTTCTGGCTGAAGGCAAAAAAAAAAAAAAAAATGACATACCAAGAAGAAAGTATCCGAATGGGACTGAAATCGATAGATGTAATGTACACATACAGTGAAATAAATGATTATAGTGTCAGAATAATTGGATGATTTATTCAAGAGAAAGAGATTGACAAACTGAGCAAGTCAATAATGCGTTGGTCCGCCTCTGGCTCTTATGGAAGCTGTTATTCGGCTTGGCATTTATTGATAGAGATTTTCGACGTCCTCCTGAGAAACGTCGTGCCAGATTATACCCAATTGGAGCGTTAGGTCGTCAGAATCTCTAGCTGGTTGGGGGGCTCCACCGATACTGCTCCAAATATTCTCGATTGGGGCGAGGTCAGGCGACCTTGCTGGCCGAGGTACGGCTTGTCAAGCAGCAAGACAAATGTTAGAAACTGTTGCCCATGCGGATGGGCATTATCTTGCTGAAATGTAAGTCCAGGATGGATTGCCATGAAGACCAATAAAACGTGGCGTAGAATTTCGTCGACTTACCGCTATGGTGTAAGGGTGCCGCGGACGACAACAAAAGGGGTGCTGCTATGAAAAGAAATGAGATCCCAGGCCATCACGCCCGGCTGTCGGGCCGTATGGCGGGAGACAGTCAGGTTTGTATCCCACTGCTGTCTGGGGCGTCTCCAGACACATATTCGCTGGTCATTGCAGCTCAGTTCGATGGAAGACTCATTACTGAAGACAATTCTACTCCAGTCAATGAGATTCTAAGCCGGATGTGCCCAGCACCACTGCAAACGGACGTGTTGGTGTACTGAGATCAATGGTAGTCGGCGCATGGGCTGTCGTGAGCTCAGCCCCCTTTCTATGAGCCTATATTGTGGTTTACTGAAGTACCAGTTGCACGTCTGATCGATGATAATGAAAGTGAGGCTCTGAGTGCCTCTCGCGCGGTGAAATTCTGCTGCAGCGTCACACCTTCATCACCGGCCGCCATTGTTCATAATTTCGTATTTCCCGTCGATTCCTATATGAATATTAATTTGCGACCAGTTTCCACAACTCCTTCGTGGTGCATCGTTTTTTGTCGTAGAGTATATGATGAAGAGAAAATGGCGCACTTGACGGTCAGCATACGATTCCTCATCCGAGTTCAAGACAAAACTGTATCTAGCAATACCCAGTCCCGCCAGTAGGTTTAATAGAAATGCGATTTTAAAAATCGAGGCTCTGGAAATGCTGCAACTGCGTGCAGCGTGGCTAAGAACAGGTAGCGTGAACTCTGCGCTCGCTGACCGCGGTGATCTCGCGGTTCTAGGCGCGCAGTCTGGAACCGCGCGACTGCTACGGTCGCAGGTTCGAATCCTGCCTCGGGCATGGATGTGTGTGATGTCCTTAGGTTAGTTAGGTTTAAGTAGTTCTAAGTTCTAGGGAGTTCTAGGGGACTGATGACCACAGCTGTTAAGTCCCATAGTGCTCGGAGCCATTTGAACCATTTTTTGAACTCTGCGCTCTGCCCGATTAGCGCAGTGAGCTGAGGTGATGCCATGGAGAACGGATATACTGACTCCAATTTACACTTCCAAAATGCAGTATCTTTTGCATTTCCACTGCTTTTATTTAAACATTAAGACATAACATGAACTTCTTACAGATGTAAACGAGCACTTTGTTTCGTCCATGATACGTATTAAGCCAATAGAAAGTAATAGTGGATTCATTAACATCGTCCGTATCCAATGAGGCACGACAAAATACAACAGGTAGGCTACACAAGATTGCACCCTACGTTACGCACAATAATTCCATTCTGAACGTTTTATATGCAGCCTTTCTTTCGCAGAGCCGATACGTACAAATACGAGAAACGTTCACTTTAGAGAAAACGTTCAAAGCCACCACTTTGCAATTGCAAACACTTAGCCACTCTCTGGATCATACTATGCTAGACACCACGCAACACACCTGTATCCACCATTGCCGAAGCGACATGCACACGAGCTATTAGGTCGTGTACCTCCAGGTGTAGAGTACTAAAGGTATAAACTTGTTCCTTTAAGTGTCAACATAAATAAAAATGTAGTGGATTGAGATCCGAACAATGTGAAGGCCAGAATATTGACTTTCACGACCAATCCATTTCCTTAGAAACGCTTGACTTAAATAATTACGAACATTCAGTCCCAAGTGTCGCGGTGGACCGTCATGTTGAAACCATAGTTATCGTCGAACACCAAGTGGAACGTTTTCTAATGCGTCAGACAATATACTGCAAAGAACGTACGATACAGGGACCCATTCAACTTGTCCGGCAATAGGTAAGGATCTAAAAGCATTCCTCCAACGATTCCAGCCCTAATGGTTTATGCAAAAAGCGTGCCTGAAAGCTTCTTACACGGGTGACAAGTGAGCTGTGTTCTGACCAAGAATGGCTGTTTTGGATGTTGAAAATACCTTCAAGAGTGAAGCTAGATTCTCCAGTCCATATCACAATATTTATAAAATGTTAGTTGTCTTCCACTTGGCACAAAATCCATTCACAAAACTGTACTCTTCGAATGCGGTCTTCTGGTGGCTGGTGTTGAGTCAACGTGTAAAGATATGAGTGCAGTTCTCCATCGTGGAACACTTCAACAACCTGTCTTTGAGATATTTGGAACTGCCTTGCAACATCACGGGTACTTTGCCGCGGTGACTGGTGAACTGTTTCAAGAATCGCGTCCTCTGTTTGTGCAGTATGTGTAGTCCTTGGACGATTTCTTTGCATTATTTGTGGACGAAGATTGCCGGTTTCCCAAAGACGTTGCTCCAGGCGACGAAAAACATTCTTATCGGGATGGCGCCTTTGAGGGCATCGTGCAGCATACGCACGAGCAGCAGAAACAGCTTGGTTATCGAATGCACCCAGCACCAAAAGCATATCGACGTATTCATCGTTTGTGTATTGCATGGGCAAGCCGCACTACATGAATTGACAGGATCCGTTATGGTTGTGCACTGCGTAGTTAGTAGACACATGCATGCCTTAAAATGGATCCCAGTGTCATGCGATAGGCTATTGTCGTATGACAAAATTTCCTGCTTATAAACGACGAGAACTAAGGAACGGACGTCTAAAAAATAAGAAAAAGACGAGAATTCGAACCACAGCAGCATGCTGGGTGTAGGTTTGAGATCTTTGTACTTTATGCAGAGAGCTACGACGGCTCGTAGGGTAGTGTGGGGTGATACACGTTCCTCTATACACTCCGACGCGCTGCACGATGTGACAGTGTTGCCAACTCCCGGTTTTCATACATCTATTTTCAAAGTGCACCAGATCTGATTTTGTTACATAAACTATTGTCTCGAGCCGCGCGGGATTAGCCGAGCGGTCTAAGGCGGTGCAGTCATGGACTGTTCGGCAAGTCCCGGTGGAGGTTCGAGTCTTCCCTCGGGCATGGGTGTGTGTGTTTGTCCTTAGGATAATTTAGGTTAAGTAGTATGTAAGCTTAGGGACTGATGACCTTAGCAGTTAAGTCCCATAAGATTTCACACACATTTTTTTGGGTCTCGATTCTGGAAGAGGAATCGAATGCCGATAAGTGTGGCATTTTTTCTTCACCTGTGGCTAGCTGTCTCAGTCTTGCAGCGAAGGAGCCTATGAAAGATTTTAACTTAGATGAAAATTATTTTATCTGAAGAGCTTCCAGCAAAGTAACCAGCAAATTACTACGACAGTGTTATAATCTAAGCTCTCTAATTCTCTCATAGTGCATTGTGATTCAGTTTGCATTATTTAATTGCTGCCACAAAGGTGATAAACTCATCAGAAGGTTTCGTCTTCAGGTGAAGTATTCCCTGTTTTAAATTTTAAACTAATGATAGTGAAGCTTCACAATAAATGTTGGTAAATTTCCGGGTTGGTGTTCCACAAACGATGAAATATCGAGGGAACCAGCAGACTTGCCAAAAATACGAAAGGTCCAGGCCGCGACCCGAACCAGGAGGAAGTCCTTGGGCCGTCCTTGCATGCTACACGTGGCGGTTGAGAGTGCTTCCTCGCCTCGCTAGTACAAATTAAGGTGCGGTTACAAGCGCGGCAGAACCTGAGAGCATATCGTCGCGTGAGCAAAATTCTGTGTGTTTGCGCAACAAAAAAGAAGAAGATGTTTTTCAATAAATAACGGTTGCAATTCCTTTCTGAAGCTTTGGATACTGGTCTGTGCGAGAGATGGTGTTTTACCGCTGAGATCCAGATACACGTTGCACACACAGTGGACGTCACTGCTGGAAATACCAAATTATTAAAATTCTTTCATGGCTTTGGCACTCTATTTATGAATTAGTTCGTCGGTGTACTGATTCAGTACACTATGGTCAAAAGCTCCCGATTACCGATGATAAGAACTATATACTAGTGTACAAAGTCATCGTATAAACTAAATAGACCAACAAAGCAAATGTTTCCTCTCTCTCTATCATTAAGTGCAATACAATATGGTTCAGATTTTAACCTCTAAACGTATCCACTCTTTGCTATTAGAATAGCTGCACAAACCCTTGGTTTCTGGAGATAAGATTTTGTAGTGTTTTAGTAGAAGTTGCAATCCAACATGTCTGTAAATTATTGCATGGATCCTCAGTATTAAACCTCAGTTTTCTGACCTCCCTGTCAAGTTCATTCCGTAAGAGTTCAGTGGAATTATTAAAGTCAGGTGACTGATTTGTTCAAATAATATTCTTCAGTTTTTCTATTGATATGCCCTCTGCACAAGTCAGAAGCATGTTTGCAATCATTGTCCTGCTGTAGAATAAACTCACGACCAAAAAGTCTCTTGCCAGATGGAGCTGCACAGTTGATTAGTATCCTGTGATACCATTCTTATTTAATGTTCCATTAATCCTCACTAGATCACCGACTTTATCACCCGCAAACATCGTCACACCCTGACCGACCCTCCACCAAGCTTTACTGTTGTCACCCAGTGACTTTTCGTACTTTCTCCACGAAGTCGGCGATGGTATGCAAAATACTTCTAACTTAGATTCGTGCGTGAATAATACTTTGGACCATTTGCTGCAAGCTCCAGTTCTTTATGTTGCTTTACCCATTGCTATCTTTTCACCTTATTTTGTTTGTGTAGTAAAGGTTTTTTGGCCACTACGCAATTCTTTAAATCCTGTTCACGAAGACGGCATAGCAGTGCTGAGTCAGATTGGAGCAGCTCGCAAGCTCCTTACTTCCTCACGAATTTCAGGTGCGGTACGAATACTCTGACGTTTACTCTGTACATATATGAAATGATCGTCCCTGTACGATCTTATTCAGGGTCTTCCTGATCGCGAAACACTTGCATTGGCACCAGTTTGCTTGAACCGCTGCAGCGTATACGCCACTGTAGACTAGGTTACGCCAACTTCTGCTGCTATTGTCCTACTAGAGTAGCATTCCTGGTGCAGAGCTGCAGTTACGGCACGTTCAATTCAAATCTCCTGCTTTCGTCCCATTACGAGGTAATATGGTACGAATATGATTAGGTACATCAACACGCTGCTAGATGCACACAATGTATCGTAAGCTAATGCGAACTGATTGGTACACAGACAGCTGAAGATATGGGGCCTATTCAAATGGAACCGAGTTAGGTAAAGGCACGTCAGTGTTGCTGTGTATAATCGACAGCACCCCTCTATGCGAACAACCAGTTAAATATACAACAGAGACACTTAGTTTTTATTTGTTTATACTTGTTTTATTATCAGAACGAGGATTTGATAGGTTATTCAAAATGAAATACCTCTTTTAACCACAGATCCACAGATAGGCAATCGAAAACTTTTGATCGCTAGTGTACGTTGGCTTTACGTTTGTAAACAGCGACACTAACTCCAATTGCAACTGCTTCATGCTGTACCTCAGGCTATAAGCTTCTTACATAAAGAAATAGCTCGAATTGTTGGAATTTAATTCAACCATAAAAGATAATAATTTAAAAAATGTCAGTTAAATAAACAAATTTTTACTCAGGCGATAGCGATTCAAGGGATTTCCAAGGAAAGTTGCGACATATTTATTTCGAAGTTGCTGCAGTACAGTTGCTGGCCGTGTTTGAATGTCGGATGTGTTCTCCTAAAAGAAGTAATGACCGAAGTTGTATAACGGGACTTCTAGACAGATATGTAATCAAAAGTGTAACTCTTTAAAGAGACATTTTTAGATTTTCACCTTTACAATACAAAACAAATTATAATGAATCGATTAGATTTATTATACCTGAATAATCACTAACGTAAACTGGTGCAACATATGTTCGCGACTGTTTATATGCTGGAGACAAAATTTAGCGTGTATTCTTGAAACGCGGCTAAAACAACGTGTATGAGGTATTAACAAACTCCCTATGGGTTACGAAATATACGCCTACGTTGTTACCCACATCAGTCTTCTTTTTCGCAGGTGAGCTCTCAGGAAAAAAGGCTCTCAGCGGAAGTGTTTCGTGACTACAAGGACCACGAAGAAGCCTTTGGTTGTCGTCAGCTCCGTGTTCTCAAAGGCTTCTCTTCTTACAAGAAGTGGCTCAGCAGTAGTACATGTTACCACCTAAACAGCACAATTACGGTCGATTGTTAACGCTGAAAATATTTTCAAGAAATCTCCCGAAATACATATGTCATTAAAGCTGGCAACGAGTAAGTAATGCTGCCAGAATCCATTATTAAATACGAATCGTAAGTCAAAATAGATTCTGAATTCGAAACACATATGGTGTAATCTGTCACCTGTTCCATTAAATCATGTGAATTGTTTCTAACAGTCTCGCCTAGTAACCTGCCTGGCCATAATCTAACACATCATACAGTGTTTTGCTCATTAACTTCGATTTTCCTCGAACCCTATTTTACAAGGCACAGCAGGGCGTCACCTAATCTAATGAAATAATGTTTTCTTAGAAGTAAATGAAATTCCAGAAACAGAATTAGAAACAGTATAAAACTGGGCAAATTTGTGACACTTTTAGCACTTTTTGTAACATAACATGGAGTAATCTGTTGTTACGAAGTGACACCTCAGTGACAAAGTTGCCCCGTTTTATGATACTGCAGATCTTGAACCGCACCGCCCTCGGTGAAAGCTATAACTTCTTTTACTACTGTTGTACTAGTTACAGCATCAAAATAGCAAGTAAGTAGACAACGACACTGAGTTCTATTTTATTTGTTAAAATAACGTTCCGAAGTTCACACACCCCAGGAAGTACCCTGAATTAGCACAGGCATGCCCTCGAGCAAGATCAGAACGTCCTTGCAAACGCTTCCAACCCCTGGGAAATGAATGTGCTTAAAATGTTTTAACCAAACGAAACTTTATTTTTTCAGAGGCACGTACATCAACATTGACAATTTCACTCCAAAAGCCACAGTGTACCGGATAAAAACTTCAAAGGAGTCTCAGTTTCTGTGCTGGAGAAAATTATGAAATTTCAATTTTACGTGTTATATCACAGTGGGGCGGTATTTCAGTTGAGTAACCGGTAGTATCTCCTTCTAACCTTCCCAATTTTAGAAAACTGTGCGTTCTTCTGTAACTACACTATAATGTCACGTCTCCAAACTATTCAGCCACGTTATTTTAACGACATTCCGGATGCGATACACCACTTATAGCTTATGACTCTGCAAGGCACCACTGCGTTACGCTTAAACATAAACAATGCCTTTGATCTGAATCGAATTAATCTGGTTGATATGCAGACCGCCCCCCTCCGAATCAGATGTGTTTGATAAAATGTGCGCAATGGGAACGAACTGAAAAAGGGGCCAGGGTTTTAGCCCTGCGAAGTGAGTAGTGGGTGTGGCTCTAGTTGAAGTTAATAGTAATAACAAAGATAAATATAGAAGTGAAAGATCGTTAACGTAGACAATCGTTTATTGCAAAATATTCCACAGGAGGAACAGCACATGATAAACAACCGTAATAGTTGACTCTCTCACACATTGGAGATGAGTAGAAATCGAGACATGAAATCCCTATAATTAAACAACTGACAGAAACCGAGTGGCAAAATCCGCGGGGGAGCGAAAATATAGTCTGGTAACTAAGGCGTGATATGACACACAACGTTACTTGTTCTCGGACGACAGGCGCAGATGTGAAGGGGTTACGATTGCTTAGTGCACGATACGACGGTCCTCCCTTGCAGTGGCTGATGTGGTCGACTGGAACCTTGACGACAAGTATGCCTGCCCTCACATGCCCATGTAGTACAACACTGTGTCTCTGTCTCATCGGAGTCCCCCATAAATCTGGATATTGCACAGTACGAGTAGCTGGCCAAACGGAGACCCACAGTTAGGCCCCTTTCAAACTCTGTCAGGTGCTGATAATGCTGCCTCATACATGTGTGGCACGTCCCTGCCCTTCACAGTGATCACTGAACATCTGATACTGTTCAGGTCTCTTATATACCCTATCAGGCCTGGTAACAACACTTAACACGAAGAGCACTAATGCACTCTAGCAGCCGTTCTGCACTACTGGCCATTAAAATTCCTACACCAAGAAGATGACGTGCTACAGACGCGAAATTTAACCGACAGGAAGAAGATGCTGTGATATGCAATTGATTAACTTTTCAGAACATTCACACAAGGTTGGCGCAGGTGGCAACACCTACAACGTGCTGACATGAGGAAAGTTTCCAACCGATTTCTCATACACAAACAGCGGTTGACCAGCGTTGCCTGGTGAAACGTTGTTGTGATGCCCCGTGTGAGGAGGAGAAATGCGTACCATCACGTTTCCGACTTTGGTAAAGGTCGGATTGTAGCCTATCGCGATTGCGGTTTATCATATCGCGACATTGCTGCTCGAGTTGTTCGAGATCCAATGACTTAGCAGAATATGGAATCCGTGGGTTCAGGAAGGTAATACGGAACGCCGTGCTGGATCCCAACGGCTAGCAGTCGAGATGACAGGCATCTTATCCGTATGGCTGTAACGGATCGTGCAGCCACGTCACGATCCCTGAGTCAACAGATGGGGACGTTTGCAAGAAAACAACCATCTGCACAAACAGTTCGACTACGTTTGCAGCAGCATGGACTATCAGCTCGGAGACCATGGCTGCGGTTACCTTTGGCGCTGCATCACAGACAGGAGCGTCTGCGATGGTGTAATCAACGACGAACCTGGGTGCGCGAATGGCAAAACGTAATTTTTTTCGGATGAATCCAGGTTCTGTTTACAGCATCATGATGGTCGCATCCGTGTTTGGCGACATCGCGGACATTGGAAGCGTGTATTCGTCATCGCCATAGTGGCGTATCACCCGGCGTGATTGTATGGGGTGCCACTGGTTACACGTCTCGGTCACCTCTTGTTCGCATTGACTGCACTTTGAACAGTGGACGTTACATTTCAGATGTGTTACGACCCGTGGCTCTACCCTTCATTCCATCCCTGCGAAACCCTACATTTCAGCAGGATAATGCACGACCGCATGTTGCAGGTCCTGTACGGGCCTTTCTGGATACAGAAAATGTTCGACTGCTGCCCTGCCCAGCTCATTCTCCAGATCTCTCACCAATTGAAAACATCTGGTCAATGGTGGCCGAGCAACTGGCTCGTCACAATATGCCAGACACTACTCTTGATGAACTGTGGTATCGTGTTATAGCTGCATGGGCAGCTGTACTTGTACACGCCATCCAAGCTCTGTTTGAGTCAATGCCCCGGCGTATCAAGGCCGTTATTACGGCCAGAGGTGGTTGTTCTGGGCACTGATTTCTCAGGATCTATGCACCCAAATTGCGTGAAAATGTAATCACATGTCAGTTCTAGTATAAGGTATTTGTCCAAAGAATAACCGTTTATCATCTGCATTTCTTCTTGGTGTAACAGTTTTAATGGCCATTAGTGGTCATGTCACAGGGAATTGGAACTCTTAATCATTTACATACCCGCCAATGGTCTGTACGTTTATAAAGTTACTTTGACATCTTACCATGTTTTCTGCGTACCCCACCTTTTTGCCAGGAAGTCATGTTCACCCACGTGTGATGACAGTCTTGCAAGCGGAGGATGCGATCTTCCGGCAAGATTATGATCTTTCCAAATGGCTACAAATATTCTCAAATGGCTGGAGGAAAACAATTAATATTTGCTGGCCGAGGATTTCCCCGGTTATTCAACCAACAAACATTTGTGGGACTGCGTTCATTTTTTGAATCCTGCTTCACGCACTTTATAACACATGTGAGAAGCACTTATGACAGAACCACTCCAGTTAGCGATGAGGATCTGTCGGTACATCACTGTGCCTCTTCCATCTTTTCCAGCCTCTCGGTGTTCGTAAAAAACTGTGTGGTAACTATGTATTCTAACAGGATGTCACAATTACGTGACCCCCTAGTGTATACTGTTCACAGAGAAACAGTGATTTTGGTCAAATGATACCTTCGCCCAATCTCCAATTCTCCACATTCAGTTACTTCTATGATTTGACTTTCTTTCCTGTTTTTATGGAGAGATGACGTAAGATTTCTGACAAACACGCTAAGGGTAGCTGATTTGGAACAATAGGCTTGTTGATAAGCCGGAACGAAATACTGAAAGAAGTGGTGCACTGGTTACTCGCACACAGGAGAACGGAGGTTCAAATTCCAGTGTGGCCAATCAGCTCCAAGTTTTCAGTGGTTTCTCTACGTCCCTGAAGGCAAATTCCGAAATTTTTCATTTGGAGTGACGCGACCGATTCCCCTTCTCCCCTCCCACCCTTACCTCAATACATGCTTCCGCATCGTCGTCGTCGAAGGGACGTTAATCCCAAATCTTCTTTACTTAGCACGAGATCATTTCTGCCCTAGTCCGCATTAGCAACGGATGTATGAATTTACGTCTTAATTTTGCCCGTTTTTTTAATTAGACACTGATTAAACGTAAGTTTATGAAAAACATGTCTTTTGAGAATCAGCTAATTGTTAATAATACTGAAGTACTGAAGTTTATCGAATTGGCGGTGCGTGTACTAGATCTTCTTGGCCTTCGGTATTGTAAAGACGCTGATAAGCTAGCGGTTGAGCGCCCATAAGCTCCCAACACACACACACACACACACACACACACACACACACACACACACACACACACACTTGATCTTCACTATCCACACTCTCTTAACTAAAATAGTTAAAGCTCACGGGCATCTGCTTAGTTGCCGCGCGGGATTAGCCGTGCGGTCTTAGGCGCTGCAGTCACGGACTGTGCGGCTGGTCCCGGCGGAGGCTCGAGTCCTCCCTCGGGCATGGGTGTGTGTTTGTCCTTAGGATAATTTAGGTTAAGTAGTGTGTAAGCTTAGGGACTGATGACCTTAGCAGTTAAGTCCCATAAGATTTCACACACATTTGAACATTTTGAATCTGTTTAGTTATACCTCGCTACACAAGTCTTAGGGACCGTTTGGCACAATTGTTTCTCGTAGTCTTGTTATAGGGCTTGAAACGAAAGAAGCGGGTGCAGAAAGCAGCTTTAACGTCGAGGCGGCTATAGAAAGTGGATTCCACTCCACGTATGTTGGGCCGCGTGGAGAGTACACGTTACGCAACCTAGGAAGTGAAATCTATCTCCGTGCTCGGTGGTCCAGACGTAAATGAGACTCTGGCCATAGCTTTGACCTACTAATAATTCATATATTGATACCAATTAAAATCAATAATTTATAGGGCAAATAAAAAGTTCTACATTCTGTCGACGTTTAGTTAATTAGACAAAGAGCAGAAAGAGTTTAAGAAATCGGCTAGGAATTTGTTTAAGGCATCATCCCTACATCTAAACCGATTTCGTGAATCCACTGAAAAATAAATAAGTTTTATGCACAGTGCCACTTCGATGGGTTCTTTTTCAAGTTAAGGGCACTAATCACGTACTGATGGTGAACCTTGATTTTCCTGTCACGTATTTTTTTAAACTATTGTTCTATATCTCAAAATCAGCGACTCTTTACTTCAGAGTGTCAAAATCTGAGGCAGCTAACAGTAGAAGTTGTTTCTAGGGGGAGGATAGAAAACGTTCTGTTAATATCAAGGGCGTTAAAGATGGAACATTAGAAACTTGGCTGTGACGCTACTGAACGGTTAAACATGGTCATTTGCACTATCAAAAATTATTTTATTTTTATTTTTTGCGGCTGCAATTATGAGTATTACTCATCTTCAAGCAGCTGGAAGCATACCGCGTATCAGCATGTGCAGTGGTTCTATTTAAAATACACAAAACGATGGTTAATAGTACTTACAAATCTCAGATGCAGATGTGCACATAAACCTAAATACAGCCGTTAGTCCAAATTCCAGGCCAGTCCGAACGGTGTCCAAATCATAGATTACATAATAAAAACATAATTAAAAAAACTGATAAAAACCACGGCAGTAACATTTTCTCACGTTCGTATGTTCCCGTGTGACAGTTGAATAACAAATGCTACAGATGGATACATTGGAGACAACTTCAAAGATAGTATGACCTTAGCGGTGCAAAGATAGTAAGCAAAGTCGATACAGAGCCTCGCACATAATTTATCATGCCTGTAACAAGACGTAGCAGCAATTTAAACATACTGTCACTTTAAGGCAAAAAATACAACTGTTGTTTAAAAGGAACCGTCAGTACAGTAACTTAAGATCCGTCTTAGTATTCGCTAGCTGTGATTTAGGGAAATCGTAAGAAACCTACGTCAGGTTATTCGGATAGGGATCTGAACCGCACTTTAACGAGCTAGTGAGGCTCAGAAACGCCTTCTGAACTTCTTTCAGCTGGTGCAGTACTTCTTGCTGGTTCCTGTTCTCATATAAAGAGTGGCACGTATGACTTTCTTGTATAGTTTTTATCCCATAGCGTGCTATCTTATGACGTAGGGAGATGACCTGAAGCATGTCAAGTGCCCGCATCGGAATGACGACAGATTGTCTGGTAAACGGATCAGCCGCAGCATTGTTCTTAGGTTGTTGCCTATACTCATCTAGGCAAATGGCGACCTAGTATTTCATGTCCAGTTGATATACTCGATGCACAACGGTTGACATCTGAAAACACACATTACTGTACTGTGCATCGTCGTGTGGCGCAGAACGGCTCTCATCAGCGCAGAATTGAGCATAATGGAACATTATTTATTTATTTAGCGTATGGCATTATATACGAACAGCGACTAGCAATTGTCGATTACATAGTTTTACAAAATTTTACAAAAAATATATTAATTTCATGATTTATAATTTAAAAAATAAGTCTAGAAATTAATATCTAATTTGTCTATCCGTTCAAGGGCTGCTTCTGTCACTTCAAAGAAATCTTCCAAGTTCACATGGTAAGCTCTTTTGCTACAGCTTGTTACAATGTGATGGATCGTCTGGTGTTCATTTCCAAAGTCACACTGAGAAGCTGAAGCCCTTCCCATCGGTAGAGGTTTTCAGCACAGATGCCGTGGCCTGTGCGGATCCGATTAATTGTTTTCCAGGCACGTCGCGTTAGTTCAATACCGCCTAGTCTTGTGTAAGGTCTATGGAGGGTCTGATGTTCCTCATGGGCAATAGTGTTCCACATTTCTGTCCACTTTTTGTTGATACTGAAAGTAGCGATTCTGCCAGTAGGACAGATGGCTGCCTAGATTTTAATCGGTTCATTCGGAGTGCATTGGAAGCTCAGGTATTTTAAGTAATTTTTGATATTCCTTGAGGAGGGCGTTCTGTCTTCGGAGGTCTGGTGGCTCAATGTTGCTTAGAGGTGGTAACCAGTATAGAGGAGTAGATTTGACGCGGCCTGTTATTGTCCGCATTGCTGCATTTGGCTCCACTTCAATTCTTCTCACATGTGTGCTATTGAGCCACACTGGAGCACAGTATTCAGCAACAGAATAGACCAGTCGTAAGGCAGCGCATCGCAGTGTCATAGCTCTTGCGCCCCATGAGGTGCCACTCAGCTTCTGTATGATATTGCGTGATCTCAGCTTTGATGCGGTGTTTCTATGTGCTTCCTGTGAGAGAGGGTTCTATCAAGAGTGACTCCTAAATATTTTGGAGAGTCTCGGTGGTGAAGGACCGGACAGCCAGACTTATCTACTACAGATCTCCTGGCTTAAACATGAACGCGAAACTACTTCACAACGGTTCTTCTCAGAACCAACCAACGAGACACCTAAGAATCTTCGTAGGGGCCAGCAATGTTCCGGTGTTCGTGCGCGCACTTCAATAGCAATGGAAAACAAGAAAGAACGAATTCCTTTGCGCAGGACTAGTTCGTTGCTACGCAAAGCGGCGCAGATCGGCGCGGTTCGACGTCCACACCGGACGCGCCGCGCTCTGCTGAGCGTCTTTTAATGGTTTTGCGCGGCGCGCTGGCGTGGACGCAGCTTTGGGATACGCTCTCAGAAACAGGGTTCAAATTCCCATTAGACCTCCTAGATTTCGGATTCCAAATCGCTTACGAGGGGTGGGGGGGTGGGGGGGGTAGGACGTCAAACGAGTCGACTTCGAGCAGGAGAGGCATCACAGGACATTTTAATTTCCAGTGTCTATACTTTTACAAATAAATTCATAAAACTTTGTCAGCAGCTTCAGGAAGGATTCAGGATTCACACTCATTGCAGTGGAAGTTCGAAAACATAACAAAATAAATTTTTTTACGTGTGAAATTTCATCATTTTTTTCACTTACTAATGGCTGCATTTGTTGCTACAGGTACACTTTTCTTCATAAGTTAGAGAGATTCTTCGATGAATTTTGCACAGCATACATACCATACTCACAGGTGTATGAAACTCTAGAATTTATTTAATTTATGAAAAAACGAATGAACTGTTATATTTTAAACTTCATGTTTAGAAAAAACACAAATTTTTTAGTTAATTACCTCAATTTTTACCACAGGTTTTAATAGATTTGGAAAATTCTAGAATTTCATACACCTTTAAGTATGGTTTGTATGCTGTGCAAAATTCATCGAAGAAAAGTGAATTATGAAGAAAAGTGTACCTATAGCAACAAATGCAGCAACTAGTAAGCGAAAAAAATGATGACATTTCACAAAAAAGTGGTTCAAATGGCTCTGAGCACTATGCGACTTAGCTTCTGAGGTCATCAGTCGCCTAGAACATAGAGCTAATTAAACCTAACTAACCTAAGGACACCACATACATCCATGCCCGAGGCAGGATTCGAAGCTGTGACCGTAGCGGTCGCTCGGTTCCAGACTGTAGCACCTAGAACCGCACGGCCACTCGGGCCGGCGAAATTTCACATGAAAAAAAAATATTTCGTTATGTTTTCGAACTTCCACTGCTATAGGGGTGAATTCTGAATCCTTCCTGGCCATGCTGACAAAGTTTTATGAATTTATTTGTAAAAGTATAGACAGTGGAAACTGAAATGTTCTGTGGTGCCTCTCCTGCTCCAAGTCGGCCCGTTCGACGTCCTACCTCCCTTAAGGTGAACGCCAGGAAGATTTCTTTGAAAAGAACACGTCTGATTTCCTTTCCAATCCTTGTCCAAACTCAGCAGGTGCTGTGTCCCTAATGACATCATCTGCGACTGAATGCGAAATCTTCCTTTATTTGTTTTAGGGCAATTGACGAAGACATCCACTCACAAATAAAGGAAATAAGCTCTAAATCAATGATGGCCGACTATCTATTAGCGACTTATGGACGCTGTACTCTGCACATGAAAGCGACTTTTTGCTCTGCAGCTACTAGAAATCTGAAAATGTTTAGTAAAGAACGAAACCGGTGATCGTTGTGAAATTAAATCCGACGGTGAACTACATTCAAAGACTTTGTTATTATTCTGTTGTCGCGGGTTTTCTCCAATGTCTTATACAGGGTGATACCGTGCTGCTGTCACAGATTTTCCAGAATGATGGAGACGGGCAAATGTATCATCCTGAGGTAAGTGACCCTGGCACCGAAATGATCGAATCGAAAGTTATAAGTGAAAATCGTTCTGATACCTCGACAGTGGAATACATTTACCGCGACTGGTGTTGCTGAGATTGTGGGATAGGCAACTTTCACAGGTGGTAGTATGGACCAAAACAAGAGAAAACGTCCAGTAAACATGGGCTGTATAAAACATACCGTATGAGCTATGGGCATTTCTTCAACAGAAGAACTTTGTTGCACAGTATTGAAGATGAACAAGTGCTCATAGCTCTTAAGCTAAGGTATGCATTTTAGAGTCCACATTTGCTGGAGATTTGTTTCTTATTTTGGTCCATATTGGTTCAAATGGCTCTGAGCACTATGGGACTTAACATCTGAGGTCATTAGTCCCCTAGACTTAGAACTACTTAAACCTAACTAACCTAAGGACATCACACACATCCATGTCCGATGCAGGATTCGAACCCGCGAGCGTAGTGGTTTCGAGATTCCAGACTGAAGCGCCTAGAACCGCTCGTCCACTCCTCTAAAAGTTGTCTGTGCTACAGACTTAGTAACAATAGACGTAGAACATGTATCCCACTGTCAGAGGTATCAGAACGATGTCTGCATACAACTTCCGACTCCGTCCTTTGCGGGCCAGAATCCCTTACCTCTAACTGTTACGTTCACCTTTCTCCATCATCCTTGAAAGTTTGTAACATCATCACAGAATCACCCTGCATATTATCGTAGACATTATCGTAGACTACTAAAATACATTTTAGTATACATTATACTCTTTTTCTCTGAGAATAGCATTTGACGTACGCCACAACCCTCAAGTAATTGATATTGTCACATAGTCTAAACCAGTTCTTCAAAGAACGATTCGCGGATTTGAGACGCAGGACAAAAGTGTGAATCTAGAAATAGAAAGCGTTAAAGCTGTAATATATTTTGTGACATGAAAGACATACGAAGCATCAACTTCATTAATTGCTCAACTATTCCTATAACTTTCTCTGCCCCAAAAACGACATTGCTCTAAAGTAGTGGTGACAAACTGCAGCCGCGGGACGCATGCGACCAGAATCAAGTATTAGTGCGGCCCACGGTTCTCAGTCCTGTTTTATAATAATATGCGTCAAGCAACTAACGCCGAATCCAAACACGTTAACTAAGGTTAACAACTTCTTAAGAATATATTATTCTTGCTCAGTAACAAACAAAAATACTTACAGAGACGGCAACATTTTAAGATACTCTGATTTTAACTGAGGTTGGTGAATTTGGCCGTGAGCTAATTAAACTTTGCTGCTTATGTCACAAGCGTAGTGGTATGTAGGGCGGCCACTGCATGGTTATTAGAAGTGAGAGGGGGAATATTTTATTGCTTGACTTACAGGGCTGACAACTCACGAGCGAGTGCAACTAGCACCGATCAGCTGCTATGGCATTAATGTCAAGCTCCGTCCGCTTACTTAAGGCTAACTTAAATTAGCTGCTTTGTGCAGAGTTACCTTGCGGCATTTTCTGCTGAGGTGGTGTGTGCTTATGTTATCATCTTTATTTTTGTGTGGCATCTG
Source organism: Schistocerca gregaria (assembly GCF_023897955.1). Taxonomy (NCBI): domain Eukaryota; kingdom Metazoa; phylum Arthropoda; class Insecta; order Orthoptera; family Acrididae; genus Schistocerca; species Schistocerca gregaria. Next base: position 599,172,150 of record NC_064931.1, on the reverse strand, counting down.
TAGGTGCGGGACGTTGTGGTTTCATCAGTTTTGGGGTTTTCTTGGTCTTCAGGTTATGATGGGGGATGGCAGTGCTTTTCTGATTTCTAATGTCAAGCAGAAATAACATGTGTTCGTCAATGTGCATTATAGAGGCGGTCATCTTCAAATGTGGTACATATTTGTAGCACATAATATGGAATAAAATTAAGGCTGTTGTGAAACAACGCAATGAGTAAAAGACAAATTACATTCAAAACATTTAATAGACATTTGTGACCGTGCCTCATATTGCAATCATTGTTATTAATTAATTTAAAATATTTATTTATGTAGGTTACCAATTAGTAATGAGATCGGTAGGGGAAGTTTTGGTAAAGTGGCCAGTACGGGAAAAGTGGCCACTGGATATTTTTTCCCTGAATAGTGCCAGTGCCGCCGCCTGCCGAGAAGTGGTCAGACTAGTTCTAATACGCTGTCTATCGCCATTGTTGTCACTGAGATTGATGTGTGTGTGAATTTCTAAGGGACCAAACTGCTGAGGTCATCGGTCCCTAGACTTATACACGACTTAAACTAACTTATGCTAAGAACAACGCACACACACCAGTGTCCGAGGGAGGACTCGAACCTCCGGCGGGAGCAGCCGCGCAATCCGTGACATGACGCCTCAAACCACGCGGCCACTCAGCGCTGCGTCAGTGAGATTGACGGAGGAAATTTGTCCGTTTAGTAAAAACTTTTTTGTTTTTGAGTCGTCTGATGTAAGATAAGTGATTTATATAATTCTTGATACCTCACATGCATGAAGAGTAATATATTTTTTAAAAAAAATCAGTGTTTAACGTCTTTTGCCCTACAAATATAGTTACTTGTTATTATTTCAGTATGTTAGTTTCTTCTGTGAATCACCAATACCGGCATAGTGTCAGATCGGGAAAAGTGGTCACACTGCTCGTCGGGTAAAGTGGCCAAGGTGTTCACCCCATTAAGAGTTAGTTGCTTCCAAAAAAACATGCATAATACAACAGATAAAACCGATTTCTAAATCCTTTCATATATAAAGCTATCGTCCACCATTCTATGACTTTGCGAAAATTTTGAACACTGATCTATTATATTTGGCTTACTGCGGTAATCCGATTGAAAACGCTGTACTGAAGCCACTTTAAGATAGTAGGGAATGCAGACGCCTAGAAAATGTGCCCGGGAACCAGGAAAACAAACACGGGGTCCTGTTGCGATGGCACTGGCCACAGTACCGGCTTAGGTACGGAAAATTGGTCACTGTGTGAGTCTTCAGAAAACTGAGTGTAGTTCTAGTATATTATTTCCTGGTTCATTCAAAAATATTTGGAGTGAAATCTTATAATATGTAGCTTCTAAATGTATAAGTGGTAAGATTCTATCAGTAACCATAGTTTGGTGAAAACTTAATTTCTCTTTTGAGTGGCCACTTTAACGCACTCCGAGCCCCCTCCACACGCGGCCAGAGGTGTCGCCCTACAGTGTCAGTATTGTCTCTTAAGCGAAAAAGTTTGACGACCACTGCCCTAAAGAGTGTGCATTTCTAAGGAATAATGGAGGGCGAACCGTGCTGAGGTCCCTTGCTGCGAGTCCGGCCACCCTGATTTACGTTTTCCGTGATTTCACTAAAACGTTTCAGGCAAGCGCCGGGATAGTTCCTTTGAAAGGGCACGGCCGTTTTCCTTCCCCATTCTTCCCTTATCCGATGGGACCGATCACCTCGCTGTTTGGTTCGCTCCTCCGAATTAACCAACCAACCTTGCCTAGACTGCTCCAGACATATACCGAGTGAGATGGTATTGTGGACAACACAGTGCACTGATATACAGAAAAATCGCCACATAACGCTTCTTCCGGTCATCCAGACTTAAATTTCTCTGGACCCCATAAGCCGAATGCAGAGCGGGTTTCTGAACAAATGCACATGTTCTTTCTTACGCTTGTTCACATCGACCTCGAACCCGATGTTGGCGAATTGTTAAATACTACACTACCATTATTCTTTTTTTCTTTTACGTTTGAACAGGTGTGCATTTACTCACATCACTGACGTTGTCACTGCCAGCTATATTTTACGAGTCTCAAATGACATGAAAAGAAACTAGACTAGCATATGTCTTTTGCTTTCGTCAGTTCATTTTTAGCTGTCAGAAAAATATTAATTCAAGAATTTAAGTGTGTTTTTAATCCCTAGTGTTCTAATTACTAATTTTCTGAGGATATGTTTGATTTATGTAACCTCTAGAAGAGAAGTTGATAACCGCCAGCACGTCACATGACTTCATAAGACGCGCAATAAGCTCCATCACCATTTGCTGGATGTTTATGTAGAGAAAATACTGTTTAAACAATGTTTCAAAACCATTGTCATTTAAGATGCATCACCAATATTTATTGCATGCGCGGTGTCATAATATTCCTTATTTTTGTGTCTTACTCCCACAGTTGTCGCCAACTTGGTGGACATCAATATTAATTACGCTGAATGTTCTTACACGACTACAGTGCTCTGCAAAACTTAATACCTCGTACAGTAACATAACATATTAATAACTCGGTGGAAATGGATCAAAATGCGGGAGTATGTTGCCAGCGGTCTTCCAGTCGTACACAGAAACTTAGATGTCACATGGCATGATACCGGCGTGACTACGAGGTGCGACAATAAAGTAATGAGACTGATTTTATTTGCAAGACGTGGCAACCTGGCAGACTTGCGTAGGCGCAATATCTTTGACCTTGGTCTATAGCCTGCTTCTAGTCCAAGTGGCACATCGATGCAACTGCTCAGTCGTGAGTTGTGCTGTAATAAGTTAACACATGTTTGCGTCTCTCGTCACGGAAATGGAACCGCATAATATTGCGAAATGGTATGCCATTTCGTTTTGCGTTACATTTGGTGAAAACGCGACGACAACTTTCGGTAAGCTTTAGAAGGCTTTTGGAGAGGAGGCCATGTCAAGAGCTCAAGTTTTTCGTTGGCATAAAATGTTTAGTGAAGGCAGAACGAATGTTGAAGATGAAGACCGCAGTGGACGACCATCAACCTCCCGGATGGGTGTCAACTTGGCCAGGATGCCTGAACTCGTAAGATCTGATCGTAGATTATCCATGAAAATGATTGCAGAAGTACTGAACATCAATGGAGGAACGATTCGTCTAATAATAACTGAAGATCTTGGTATGAGAAAGATTTGTGCAAGAATTGTCCCCAAAAAACTCACACCACAACAGCGAGAAACACTGAAAAATGTGGCATCTGATCTGTTAGAGCTAACGGAAATCAATCCAGAATTGTTGAGCCGTGTGTCAGTGATGATGGAAGTATGGTTTTTTCAGTACGATCCAGAGACAAAACGCGATGTCATAGTCAAAAGTGAAATGCATGCTTGTGTGCTTTTTTGATTCCAGGGGAACTCTTCATAAAGAGTGGCTGGCCGCGCAACACAAGGAGTTGGAGGAATGGGAAAATACAGTGTGTGTCAATCAGCGATCAGTTACTATGATGTGATTCTTGAGTTTCTCCCGGCGTATTTGATAATCAAAATATCCACGGGTGTACTGCCGATCTATAGTGTCCAACGGGCACAATATTTCGGCGATCAAACATGTCGCCATCATCAGGTGAACTGACGGACTGAACACCTGTGAACGCGCCGGCACGGAGATCCGTACGCTATGGCTGCTCAGGGGGAACTGGGTTCGGTCGCTGACGCTGACGCTGACGCTGGAATGACGAGCCTGTCCTTGGCTCGAGGTGGTGCAGTATGGACATACATATGTCGTTCCTGCAGTTCCTCTAAGGGAGAGAAATATTAATTAACAGTCTAGTCGAATGGTCCTGTCTGGTTTTACCTGAAAAAGAGAAAGACACACTCTGTTGAGGGATCAGTAAAAACTTAATCCCTCAGCAGGTCAGGCCAACGCGTGGTTGGCCTGTGATGTGGTTGTTGGCCCAGTCCACGGATGAACCGATTGCGGGAGTGTTCCGTCCTCTCGTAGAACTTCCTGGCGATGGCGCGGAACCTTTTTCGAAGAGGCAGGATTCCGGTGTCCTCGTGGAGTTGGCGCGTCGAAAAGCGCCTCGGAAGATGCATAGCAGTCTTCAGGGCGCGGTTCTGTATCCGTGGGTTCGGTCGCGGCGGCGGCCGTTTTAAATACCCTCCGCCCGCGGCGCGCTCCCTCCGCCGTCCGCGCCCCGCGCCACGGTAGCGCGGTGGAACAGATTGCGACGGCGTCTGAGATGACGTCGGTGTGATGGCTCTGTCCGCCGTGGTCGTCACAACTATGCGTTTGCTCGATTTACTCTTGATTAACCCAATCGCTGGTTCCCAAGCCCTGCTAAGATTATAGCCACAGTCACGGTTTATGAGGTCGTCATTGGTGCGAATTTCGATGGCCTCTCTAACAACGCTGTCCCAGTATCTCGACGTCTGTACCAGAATCCTCGTGCGGTCATACTCCATAGCGTGATTTTCCGACAAACAATGTTCAGCGACCGCCGACTTGCTCGGATACATCAGTCGAGTGTGCCTCTGATGTTCACGGCATCGATCCTCGACGGTACGCATCGTCTGACCAATATACGACTTGCCACATTGACACGGAATCTGGTACACGCCGGCCTTCCTCAAACCGAGGTCATCTTTTGCGCTCGCCACCAGTGCACGAGTTTTATTCGGAGGACAAAACACAGTTCCGACCCGGTGTTTCTTCACCGTGTTTACCGTGTTTACTATGATGGTCATCAGCGTTACAATATGGCTTGGAGACAACATCTGCATGCCTTCATACGGGGAAGAATCATCAGGAAACTGGAAGAAGGACGAAATGTGACTAGTGTAGCCCACGACTCTGCTATTGCTCACAGCTTTGTTTCACGTGCATTGTGAGCGTTCCGAACCACAGGCAATGCTGCCCGAATTAGCGGATGTGGTTGACCACAGTCAGTTACAACAGCAGATTACCGCTACATTGTGCAGCAGGCAAGAAGGGATTCACTGGAAACAGCGGGTACAATTGAAACCGCATTTAACAGGACTGCAAAGCACGCAGTCTCACGCTCCGCAGCTGTACGGCAACTGAGTGGGGGTGGTTCCTTGCCCAGGAACCAGTATATTGTATCCCGCTGACGTCCGCAGATCTGGGGCACCGTTTGCGATGGTGCCAAGAGCATAGGGACAAGACCAACGAGGAGAGGTGTCGTTTGCTCTACTCGGGTGAGAGCGTATTCAGTCAGAATAATGGTTCTGGACGTACGTCCATATGGCGAGAGATGGGAACTCTTAATGCACCCAGAAACATTGTCGAACATGGTGCATGTTGCATGGACGTACTTACCTCCAACTCTCTGAACATGGTACACTTACCGGTCAAACTTTTTGGACACAGAATTCAGCCCTGTGTTCGTTTGTATAGATGACAATGCGCGACCACATCGAAATGCTCATGTGGAGGAGCCCTTGTAGCAAGAATATATTCAGCGAAAGGATTGGCCTGCCCATTACCCCGACTTAAATCCCACTGTGCACATGTGAGATAGGTTGGGAGACGAAATGGTTCAAATGGCTCTGAGCACTATGGGACGTAACATCAATGGTCATCAGTCCCCTAGAACTTAGAACTACTTAAACTTAACTAACCTAAGGACATCACACAACACCCAGCCATCACTAGGCAGAGAAAATCCCTGACCCCGCCGGGAATCGAACCCGGGAACCCGGGCGTGGGAAGCGAGAACTCTACCGCACGACCACGAGATGCGGGCGGTTGGGAGAAGTTCTGAAGCACATGCACCATCGATCATTCAGCAATTGTGAACCGCGCTGGCGGGGGCCTGGAACTCCCTATCACAAGGATATTAACCATATGGCCAGCATGGAAACATGTTGCAGAAGATGCACTGTCATCCGTAGTGATCACACACCCTGTTAAGAACCATGTCTCACCTTTTGTAATGTCCAGGAGACCATCAGAAATGGCGGTGACTCCAATCTTTCAGATTCGTTCTTTACTATACTGTAGCAGTTATTTCTACGAATGGTCCAAATTGCATGAAGTTATGTCACTCGGCAGAGACACATCACGTGAAAGTTACTTTCGTCCTTAAGTTCTGCACACCAGGGTAAAACAGTAGCGACAGTAGAAGTCGGTGCATTGATAGTACTGATATCCGTGATATTTCTTGGAAGGCAGCTTTCTCGAATTTCTATAGCTACAAAACTATCAGTCTATTTTGTCCGCGTTGATGACAGAAGCGTGTAATAATGACATTCAAACTTCTCATCACAGTTCATGTTAAGCATAAGCTGCTTTTCGTAAGCCTATGGGCGAATGACAATTAAAATACGGTATTAAGCAGGCCTGAGATGACGCACATCCGCTTCCTGCAACGTGACGTAATCCTCATTGCCGTCCTGCACGGCCATACAAGTAATTATCTCCACCATCAGCCGACTAAGGATGTTTCTAGGGGATGCTCCTCCCGGAAACTTTTTCAATCAGAGAAGATTTATATTTATATTTGACGATGTGGAGGAAAATAATTTCTCCTAAAGACGCTTCCTACCGTCGACAGAGTGTATGTTTTGAGAAGTCTGAAGAACATAATTGATAGCGGTGTGCAGAAACATTTATATCACTTATTGGCATCGCTGAATTACGTTTGGCTGCGAGTTCCCTTATTTTCGTAAAGCCTGCTTTATTAATTTATTGAAGAAGCTCTGTCAACACAAAAGTACGACGAATCTCGTATTAAGAAAACATTAATCTAAGAAAATTGGATGGTATTTATTGTTCATTTTATGTATTGCTCTGTTTAATGTTTAACGTGACCAGATTGGGCCTCCAAGTCCTCCCTTACATCGTCTTACGCTGAATTAGGAATTCCAAATATACATAGTTTTTCAAATTTCTGTTAAGTGGATGTAATTCATAAAATGGTGATCATTTCTATATATACAGCAACAATAATATTAATAACGGTATCCAACATGAACAACAAAAATATTACAAATAATAACTGGAACAATATTGTTACGAGGGGTAGTAACGACTAATAATAATAACAATAATAATAATAATAACAGTATTAAAATACATTTTAAGAAAGAAAATAAGGACGTTCCCCGAAAGAATTATCCGAATGGGACGCGAACCGGCAGGTTAGATGTTATATACACTCCTGGAAATTGAAATAAGAACACAGTGAATTCATTGTCCCAGGAAGGGGAAACTTTATTGACACATTCCTGGGGTCAGATACATCACATGATCACACTGACAGAACCACAGGCACATAGACACAGGCAACAGAGCATGCACAATGTCGGCACTAGTACAGTGTATATCCACCTTTCGCAGCAATGCAGGCTGCTATTCTCCCATGGAGACGATCGTAGAGATGCTGGATGTAGTCCTGTGGAACGGCTTGCCATGCCATTTCCACCTGGCGCCTCAGTTGGACCAGCGTTCGTGCTGGACGTGCAGACCGCGTGAGACGACGCTTCATCCAGTCCCAAACATGCTCAATGGGGGACAGATCCGGAGATCTTGCTGGCCAGGGTTGTTGACTTACACCTTCTAGAGCACGTTGGGTGACACGGGATACATGCGAACGTGCATTGTCCTGTTGGAACAGCAAGTTCCCTTGCCGGTCTAGGAATGGTAGAACGATGGGTTCGATGACGGTTTGGATGTACCGTGCACTATTCAGTGTCCCCTCGACGATCACCAGAGGTGTACGGCCAGTGTAGGAGATCGCTCCTCACACCATGATGCCGGGTGTTGGCCCTGTGTGCCTCGGTCGTATGCAGTCCTGATTGTGGCGCTCACCTGCACGGCGCCAAACGCGCATACGACCATCATTGGTACCAAGGCAGAAGCGACTCTCGTCGCTGAAGACGACACGTCTCCATTCGTCCCTCCATTCACGACTGTCGCGACACCACAGGAGGCGGGCTGCACGATGTTGGGGCGTGAGCGGAAGACGGCCTAACGGTGTGCGGGACCGTAGCCCAGCTTCATGGAGACGGTTGCGAATGGTCCTCGCCGATACCCCAGGAGCAACAGTGTCCCTAATTTGCTGGGAAGAGGCGGTGCGGTCCCCTACGGCACTGCGTAGGATCCTACGGTCTTGGCGTGCATCCGTGCGTCGCTTCGGTCCGGTCCCAGGTCGACGGGCACGTGCACCTTCCGCCGACCACTGGCGACAACATCGATGTACTGTGGAGACCTCACGCCCCACGTGTTGAGCAATTGGGCGGTACGTCCACCCGGCCTCCCGCATGCCCACTATACGCCCTCGCTCAAAGTCCGTCAACTGCATATACGGTTCACGTCCACGCTGTCGCGGCATGCTACCAGTGTTAAAGACTGCGATGGAGCTCCGTATGCCACGGCAAACTGGCCGACACTGACGGCGGCGGTACACAAATGCTGCGCAGCTAGCGCCATTCGACGGCCAATACCGCGGTTCCTGGTTTGTCCGCTGTGCCGTGCGTGTGATCATTGCTTGTACAGCCCTCTCGCAGTGTCCGGAGCAAGTTTGGTGGGTCTGACACACCGGTGTCAATGTGTTCTTTATTCCATTTCCAGGAGTGTACATGTAAAGAAAAATAAATGATTTTAGAATTTCAGAATAACTGGATGATTAATTCAAGACAAAGTATTTCAAAAAACTGAGCAAGTCAATAACGCGTTGGTCCACCTCTGGCCATTATGCAAGCAGTGTTTCGGCGTGGCATTGATAGACAGAGTTTTTGGATGACCTACTGAAGGACATTGTGCCAAATTCTGTCCAATTGAGGCTTTAGATCGTCAAAATCCCGAGCCGGTTGGAGGGCCTGCCCATGATGCTCCAAACGTTCTCAGTTGGGGAGAGACCTTACGACCTTGCCGGCCAAGGTAGGGTTTGGCAAGCACGAAGCCGTGTGCAGGCGGAAACTACTTTACTCAAATGTAAGCTCAGGAAGGCTTGCCATGAAGGACAACAAATCGGGACGCACAATATTGTCCGAGAACCGCTATGCACTTAGGATGCCGCGGATAACAACCAAAGGGGTCCTGCTATGAAATAAAATGGCACCCCAGGCCATTCCTCCTCGTTGTCGAACAGTGGCATCGCTTCTATTCAAATTTCAGCCCAGCTGACTTCTTTGAGCCCAATTACACGTCCTCTTTCAAATGCTGGCATCTACGTATATTCTTCACGCGCCTGTCATAGTTACTATCCAACTGAGTACACGGAATGAAATTCGAAAAGACTTTATGCCACGGTATCGACATGTCCCCTGTTTACTTCCCTTGCCAGTTGCGTGGTGAAACTGCCCTGCAGCTTCACACATTCATCAATCAGCCGCTAAGTTTACAAGTTTGCTGTTTCCTTCGAAACTTGTATAAATATCAGCTTGATGATGCTGTGGTGTACGGGAAGGTGTCGTCGTTGAGTGACTGTATGAGGATACAAGATGACTTGGACAGGATGTGATTGGTGTAAAAAATGGCAGCTAACTCTAAATATAGATAAATGTAAATTAATGCAGATGAATAGGAAAAAGAATCCCGTAATATTTGAGTACTCCATTAGTAGTATAGCGCTTGGTACAGTCATGTCGATTAAATATTTGGGCGTAACAGTGCAGAGCGATATGAAGTGGGACAAGCATGTAATGGCAGTTGTCGGGAAGGCGGATAGTCGTCTTCGGTTCACTGGTAGAATTTTAGGAATATGTGGTTCGTCTGTAAAGGAGAGCGTTTATAAAACACTAATACGACCTATTCTTGAGTACTGCTCGAGCGTTTGGGATCCATATGAGGTCGGATTGAGGGAGGACATAGAAGCAATTCAGAGGCGGGCTGCTAGATTTGTTACTGGTAGGTTTGATCATCACATGGGTGTTATGGAAATGCTTCAGGAACTCGGGTGGGAGTCTCTAGAGGAAAGGAGGCGTTCTTTACGTGAATCGCTACTAAAAATATTTAGAGAACCAGCATTTGAGGCTGACTGCAGAACAATTTTACTGCCGCCAACTTATATTTCGCGGAAAGACCACAAAGATAAGATAAGAGAGATTAGGGCTCGTACAGAGGCATATAGGCAGTCATTTTTCCCTCGTTCTGTTTGGGAGTGGAACAGGGAGAGAAGACGCTAGTTGTGGTACGAGTTACCCTCCGCCACGCACCGTATGGTGGATAGTAGAGTATGTATGTAGATGTTGTGATCAGTTTGCATAACTCTTCCGCGGCGTGTCTTTTTTATATTAGAGTATATGTTAATATTAATGATAATGATCAGATCATCAGCAACAATGGTATTAATGAAAGTAGTTTATGTTTGCCTTTTATCGACTTGCTAATCAATTTACACAATTAGTAAAAGCTGATTTATATTTCGTGGAATATATGCAGATACTTTTCCGCGTAAACATATCTCCCTCATTGTCACTTCAAAAACCCCAAGACATCCTTGCTGAGATTTGTATGCTCTGACACATACGCAGATAAATTGCTCTGTTACGTACCTCACTTGGAGTCCACACGTGAGAACGGGAGGTGGTGCTGTAATTAGGTCTTAAATATGATACAAGCATCCAAGCCGACGCGGAATATACATCGCAGACACTGGAAATAGGAAAAAAAGAGGTGAAACTGTAAGCGGTTCCTCATTCCCCTATTTAAAACTCTCATAGTGGTTAGCAATCGTTCATAAATAGTTTCCCGTGCATAATGTTTGCATTTATAGATATTCAGCTACTACCTTAAGGTCCATTAGGTAGTCTTTCTGTGTGTGTGTGTTTGAGGTTTACGGGCGCTAAACAGCGTGGTCATCAGCGCCCGTAGTCTTTCTACTAATTAGGAATTATTTATGAACTAGAAACAACGAAAATTTAAAGATAATATCCAGTGTGGTGCAGACTAGTAAGGTACAAGAAAATGCAAGGATGATTAGGGTGCAGCGTCCCGTCGACGATATTGTCATTAGAGACGAAGCACAACCTCAGATTGGGAAAGGACGTAGTAGGAAATCAGTCGTTCTCTTCTCAAGGACCCATTCCGGAATTTGCCTTAAGGGACTTTGGGAAACTACAGAAAATCTAATTCTGGATGACCAGATGGAGATCTGAACCGCCGTCCGCTCGAATGTGAGTCCAGCCCAGAGCGCCTTCTCGATCGATTAAGGTATAAGAGGTTCGACATTAATTTAAACCGTAACAGAAAGCGTATTATTAGTCTTATTTCGTAAAATAATAATTAATTGCTCTTTATCTGTTATATAAGAGAGATATAAGGAAACCTATGTCATATGCCGTGTTCTGAAGAGATGCTGTTTTCTGTTCAAGACTGTGAAGTGATTAGAAATTTGCTTATAATGTACATGAAAATCACGACCGGTTTAAGAAACCGGTTATATGTAACACCAGCCAATAGATCAATTTAACGAGAATGCTGGATGTAGTAAGCTACAGGAATGCCTTTCTTTGGGGAAGTCAGTGGTGCCACACAGCAGCGGAGTTTACTCCCGCACTCGTTTTTATTTTTCAGAATCACAGGTGTTTCATCTCCAGCAACGGACACTACGTTGTCACATATCAGAGGTACGGACGTGAGTGCTAACTTCGCAGTGACGGCGAATAATGTCGCACTGAGTTTTGTGATGTCAGCGCGATCATCACACCTAAGTTCCGTGTTGATTATTTACTTAGCAAAGGAACATGTTCAGTGTTAGAAATATAGTGGGCCTCTAAAGTATTACATACTACACGTATGTATATATATGCAACGCTTTGGTATAGCCCATTTCTTTCGAAACCGAAAGGGCTGCCGAACTTGACGTCCCCAGCCCATGAACGAGTAGCCGTTAACAATGTCATATGCTGATGTGATGGAATTACATTTTCCTGGAGGCATGTGAGTCTCAACTTTATCTTCATTCACTGACAAACTGCGTAGACGAATGTGATTTGACATAAGTAATTGACGCGCAGACAGACGATTATGATCTATGAAAAATGCCTGCTTAGTGAACAACTTAATCTGGGTGTTTGTCAGACAGGCAAGCAATACCACAGAACAGCGTAATGGCATATAGACATCACACTGGTCCACCCAAAATATCTTCCAGCGACTGTTTTTTTTCCTCGTGTTCTTGTTTTCACAAACCGCAGAAAAACCACAGGGAAAGGCCAAAGCTAGTTACAAAGTCGCGTCGACCACAACAGTATCACGTTACATGTGCCGCCTACAGAAATCTGAACGCCCTCGAATATTTTGAAACCATTCTACAGTTCTCCCCAAAAATATTTTCCACTCTTTCGGGTGTAGATCGGCTTCGAATAGGACAAGTATACTATAATATTCCTTTGGCCGTATTCCTGATTTTTCGAGGTACTCGGGAGCTGGTCACCTGCTCGTTATTTATTACTGAAGTTCGTCACCCATTATACGTTTCGGCGGTTGGGTTATACCAGTAAAATCATGAAACCGAAATAGCACAGAAGTCTATGGAAACACTTTGAGAACGATATATTTTGTCTATGAAATACGTTCGACACGTCTGTACAAGGAAGTAGCTACAATATCCATGTTTTTCTGTAGTCAAACGTAATTTAAGACGTAGCGATCATAAAGAGGGTTTTCGCGTTACGCTGTCCAGTAGGATTTGTAAGGTTCCCTCACACGATTTATTAACTCACAGTGAACCTTGTGCAACTGTAAAAGTCTTATTTAGTTTAATGACACTTCAAGTTAGTGGAAAGCGTTATATAAGTAGAGCAGCTTCAAATAGTCTCGCCACGTATTAAGTCCCTCTGTCACTCGCCGTAACATGGCTTGTAGAGTGTAGAAATAGAGGTTTTGTTCTACCCATAACACTCGTCACTGTACAAGAATTTCTAGAAGTAAATAACCAAGAAATAACGATAGATGTGTTACTGCTAAGATATTGATAATCACCAATTGATGCTATCAGTTTTTAAAAAAAATATTGTGTTCGGAAATGAGCAGCGGGAGAGGCCAAAGTTTCGAGGGAACGTCAGAGACATTTTTCGAAACATTCATTGCTTACTTTGCCTCATTAAGTATAACGAGGAACAGGAAGTGTTCCCGCATACCACACTTTAATCAGGTAGTTTCGAGGACGTCGTACCGCAATTATTTTGTCTCGTTAATCAATGTGACGTCATTAAAAATGCCGTGGAAATTTACTGCTTCTTCGAACAAGACGTGGACATAATGTAGATTACCCCATTCCAACTAGAGCTAGTGTCAAGACACCTTTTTACGTCCAACGTCTTACGAAAGACACTGCATATCTTGCTTACGGTAAACCAGCTTGATAGACGTGTGACGGGCCTGACTGGAAATTGTCAATCCTCGTTGAGCGTTCAGGTGAGTAAAACGCGCGAAATATACAATATGGATACATGACTCACTCGAATTCCAATAGGTAATTTAGTCTTGTGTCACATAGCTAGTGCATTTTCAGCTTCTATTCAGTGTATTTACACGTTTCGAGTTTCGCTTCAAATTTATTTCTCAGCTTTATTTATTATTTTCAGTTCTCGTAAACGATGATTCATCGCTCAAGAATAACTAGATAGACAGGACTTCGAAAACAACATCCTCTATAATATCAGACAGTTTGCACATGATGGAATTTATCACCGCTGAAATATGATCACTAGATTCACGTATACAGTTTGGTCCCGAATGAATTGCAACTTGGGGAACATTTCATTCGATACATAGATTTTTTCAGTTCTAAATTTATTGCAACGTGCATGAAAACGTTTAATGTAATGCTCTTCCCACATTAGTACAAAGAATGAAATTTTCAAAATATAGATACCCTATACCATAAACTTTTCCTTGCCCCTTTAACAGATGTGGCTGTTATGTTTGCATGGCATTCACCATCATTTTTACCGAGCTTTTGCTCGGCGCTAAATGAAGTGCTGATGAAGTAGAGAGGTTGAAAGAAACGAAAACATCCATCGAATGTGATGTAGAGACCAAAACATTCCCAGTCCTCCAGCTGATCGAAGCATTTGAACGCTGAATGTTAACCTAACGTATTTTGCGGGCAATGAAGCTAATTCAGTTCCTTGAAAAAGGGTAGAATTTGGCATTGGGCTCACGGTTGTTTTTCAGATACAGAATAGAATGGATCATTGTATAGACCATTGAAGACATGCTGTTTCATTTTGCTGTTCACCAATCCAGTCTTGGATACTTCCAGCTGTGAGAGTGGAGGCACCTTCATCGAGGAGGACGAGATAGCCTGCTACGGATATTGGATACCCTAGTGAATGAGCTGTCACCTGCTATGACATATCACTTGCCATGTCTTTCTCTTTGACTCACTGAAAAATCATGAAATTACTGCTGAAGTAATTCTGTAATTATTGGAAGAAGATAAATCAATTTCGGAAGATGTTATTAATAAAAAACAAAATTGATTTAGAAAAGAAATATCAACTACATACAATATGTATTACAGCAGATATTAGAGAAAAGAAATGAATTTAATTTCGAAGCGCACATAGCATTTATGGACTTCGATAATGATGTTAGGAAACGGCCATGTGTCAGTAATGGGGATAATGGATATCGTGATAAATTAATAAAAGTCATAAAAACTTGTACAAAGGTTAAAAGTTTATTATAAACACAATAAGGCCAAGACAGACGAAATTTTAGCAAGTAAAGGTGGAGGACGGCAACGGCCTTGCCGCAGTGGATACACCGGTTCCCGTCAGATCACCGAAGTTAAGCGCTGTCCGGCTTGGCCGGCATTTGTATCGGTGACCATCCGGTCCGCCTTGCCATTTTTCGGGATGCACTCAGCCTCGTGATGCCAATTGAGGAGCTACTCGACCGAACAGTAGCGGCTTCGGTCAAGAATACCATCATTACGACCGGCAGAGCGATGTGCTGATCCCACGCCCCTCCACCCCGCATCCTCCCCTGAGGATCCGACATGGCGGTCGGTGTAGACGCAGTGTCCTTTTTTTTTTTTTTGAGGTGTAGGACAAGGGTACCCAGTCTCACCTATTCCGTTCAACATCAATTTTATATAAATGACGTCAGCTAGATGCAGTTTATATTTATAGTTACTGAAATATCAAAATAAATTTCTAAACATTTGACTATATGCAAAATATACCCTCGAAAAATAAAAATGAGAAAACGATTTACAGTGTGCACTCCACCATTTTAATAACTTATGTAAGGAGTATGACGAGAAATTTGCGAAACTTAAATCAAAGATAATGATGCTCTGTCTACTATCCGGTAAAAAGTAAAATTGTTTTAGATGGCATGATATTAGAGCAACTATCATCATTTTGATATTCGAGGTTGTCAAGTACGAAATGATACTAACAAAGTTATTCATTCACAGGTGGCCAGATTTGATTTTAAATGTGACACTATCCAAAACACATACGAAGCAAGCTGGATACCACAAAAAGAAAAAAATTCCGTCAAAACAGAGGCATACAAGAGGATACTCTAAAACATAACATATAAGATATGAAACAATACTACAAGAACTAGAAATGAATGCAGTTCAGGACAAAATAAACAATTAACACAACAACTGGTATGAACACATACAAAGGATTGATAAAAGCGGCTTTCTAATTCAGTTTCGATTATAAAATATATGAAAGGAAAAACATCAAAAGAATTAAGAAGATATGGATGGAATTGTGAACACGGTACAGGCTTAAAGGTAGATTTTCGGACGACACTACCTGTTTCCATTTGTCGGTAGTCCACGTTTTGTCCATCGTGTACTTTTGATATCTCTTCTTTACATTAACTTGCTTTGAAAGAGATTCGACAATACCAACTCTAACACGAACGTTTAGTGAAGTATTACCTGTTACACCCTTTTGTTGACATTGTATTTTGCTAAGACATGCTCTGAGAAAACACTGAAATCCAAAAAGTTGCTGTCTTGGAGTTACTGCTCTCTTGTCACGACAGTGAATAGAACAGTTCGGCGTATCACGTGAATGAGATGTCGTCAAAGCTTGTACTGGCCATCGGCAAGACTGTCCGACGGTATAGGCAAGGCGCGAGACGTCAGTGCATTTGATCGTAGTCAGACCATGGTACCCACATAAAGGCCACCACACCGCCGAGGTCGTGCAGCCATTGGGCATTTTTTGTTTTTTAATTCATTGTCTTTCGAGACGTTCTCATCTCAACAGTGAAATGTCAGTTATGACGATACGAACGAGAGCACGACACCCAGTTCCCGAGCGGAGATCTCAGACCCGGTCGGGAATAGAAACCTGGACCCCTTCGGTTAGCAACAGGGGCAGACGAAAGTAGTCATTTCATGTTCCACACTGTAAGCCGTGCACAGTGTGTACCTCGGTTCAAGAGAAACTACCGGTGCCAGCGTCAACTACTGTAGACAACACATGTTGATGAAAACCCTGCCGTTCTATCTGAGGCACGTTGCCACGGTTCTCGTGGCTACCCCCGTCGGAGTTTCGAGACCTCCCTCGGGCGTGGGTGTGTGTTGTCCTGAGCGTAAACTAGTTTAAGTTAGAGTAAGTAGTGTGTAAGCCTAGGCACCGATGACCTCAGCAGTTTCGTCCCATAGGAACTTACCTCAAACTTCCAAACCCAGGAAATGTGCGCAGGGGAGCAGTTGCAGAAATCCTGCTCCGTCGCTATTGGCAAGGTCCTCGTGGAGGTGGTTAATACCGTTGCCTTCCTCCGTTCTGTTCCGAAGTGTCACGTGTGTATCTTTGTCGTGTGGATGACAACAATGACTGTGTGCTCAGCGGCACATAGCCTAATCCTCTCGAATGGCGCCAAAGAGCAGGACATTGGTGCAAAGACTGGTAACCAGGAACTTTACACCACAACGTCTCCTCACCTTGCCGGCCAAATACAGGAAAGGAAAATTTTCCACCACCACGATTCGAACCAGCATACCTCCAAGTCGAGCGCAACCGCACAGGCGTTCATTAGCGACCTCTGCTACGGTGGGGAGTGTTCGACTGTTGTGGATAATAATATCGGATAAAGATGACACAATAGTGCAAATTACTTTCAATAACGAACGGTACAGGAACCTAACGTCCAACCACGTGCACCGTATAGGCGACCTGTGTCACTAAGAAGACATTGCACACTCCTATTTAAGACTTTACACAACGTTACTCAACTGCCCAATGTACTTTTCAGAAAAAAGTTTAAAAAAATCTCACACACGTCCTTAGCTACGGCATCTATTTTAATCATACGAGCCTCCAGTTTATAGCTGGTAAGTTGACATCTCCTGTTACCAGAAAATGAGCAGGAAATTCAATCATGATGTTCTCCTTGTTTTCTCTAAAGCCTTCTGCCACTATAGGCATTTGAGGAGGCTGTCTACAAAAGCATTCGGTTACAGTGTTTGCTCTTCTTTTGACGCTTACCTTCATTCAGATTATTTCGCGCAAGGAGTGTGTAATAACCTCATTAGATGTGCGTAGACTTCTAAAAGGCAAGTTACGCATTATTATGTTAGGCCAAGTAACATTTATCGAATGCTGCACTACACTTCAATGTGACACAGACACATGACACTGTTTTTCAACATAGTCAACAAATCTTCGTAAACAATGGTTGGAACGTTCTACCACTCGTTCAATTTATCGACGATAGAAATCCACTCCTTGGTCACGAAGCAATTCGAGAATCGCTGTGTGAATGTCCTAGTCGTTGGAAAATCTGCGATTTTTGCGAATCAGTTCATCTGTCATCTATGGTCGATATCGGTGCCCATGTTTCCCGATCAACATGACCCACGACTATGCGGCCTTGATCGTTGCATTTGGTCCATATACCGCCAGAATTTCACGGTGAACCGATGTGCAATTTACACGTTTTGCCCACAAAAATCTTACTGTCCCGCATAATTCAATTTTGGAGTACGTTTCCCGTTGCCGCACCACTTCACTTACATACTGTGATGCACCTGTTATCAGTACCACAGCAGAACTGCGTCTGCAGGAAACCCAGAACACGTACTCGCTTCTGACAGTGCGCCACTCCTCTTGAGCAATGATCCTAGAGTGGGACGATATGTGTAACTTAATTTTTTAAAGCCTCCTCGTACTATATGGCATTTACTACAGCGCTGAATAAGATTTCTTCTGTGACCTTAGCTTTAACAGCCTTGTAGTTTATCAATATCTAATTAAATTTTTTTTATTCTGATCTGCAAGTACAGATAATCTTCCCCGTGATTAATGATGTTCATTTACACTTCTCCACGAATACAGAACGTAACTGCCCTTTGAATCCAAACACCAAATTTTCTGTTTTGGAAGCGGAAAGAAACAATGGCATCAGTAGAAACTTTTCACATTTCATATAAATATGTGTACACTTTCTGCTTTGGAAGCGGAAAGAAACAATGGTTTCAACAGAAACTTTTCACATTTCATATAATCGTCTTATATTTTACACTTTCAATCACAGATGGTTTGTAAGACTAGGTTGTGTCAAAAACGTAAAGGCCACGGCAGCTGCCTTTTTAAATAAACTATTACCGGTATTCTCCTAATGTAATTAAGAAATCCGAGCATTGAAGAACGCCTCAATAATTACGACTCAAAGCCTTTATGACAGCGCCTTCCCGCTCGGTCCAATTTTACTTCTCTACTGCGGCATTGATAATACTGATCTCGTTGAAAAGAAAGTTTAATTTGCTGTAAAGCCATTTTAACAAAACATGTAATTGGTGCACCAGAGAGAGGCGTTATGTTTATAGGCCGCACTGCATTTATCTCGACAACTGTTTCTTGCTGTTCGTCGTGTCTTATGAAATGACGTTGCATCGACCGATAAAGACGGGCTGCCCTAGTCGCTATACGTCGATGAGAGGGTCACGTTGCAGCTCCCAACTAGCTCATCGATTTTGTTTCCTATGTCACATTCTGGAATCAATGTACGCGGCTAATGGGACACCGTTGTTCCTCACAACCTAGCGAGACCATTGGCGTATTAATGTCATACCAACATAACAGTTACGTATTGCATTTCAGATTCATTAGTGTGTGGTGTATCTATTTTTGGTAGGAGTGACTTCGCACGTCTGAAGAGGGTAGCTTTGTTGTAGCCTGTCAGTTCAAATGTTACGTTTCTACCCGAGCGGATCGGTGCAGTGTTAAGATTTACGTTTTCCGTGATTTGTCTAAATCACTTCAGGCTTTCAACAAGATCACAGCGGTATCGCCGGCCGCTGTGGCCGAGCGGATCTAGGCGCGTCAGTCTGGACTCGCGCGACCGCTACGGTCGCAGGTTCGAATCCTGCCCCGGGCATGGATGTGTGTGATGTCCTTAGGTTAGTTAGGTTTAAGTAGTTCTAACTTCTAGGGGACTGATGACCTCAGATGTTAAGTCCCATAGTGCTCAGAGCCATTTGAACCATTTAAACAGCGGTATCTTTCCCTCGTCCCCATGCAATCAAAGCTAGTTCTTAGCTTCATTCCATTATGATCTCGATGCCAGTGAGAGGTTAAACTCTAACCTTTCTTTTGACGTTACATTTACTACGGTGAACAGCATCTTGATCTCAGATTGTCGACTTGGCAGCAACTTGCACTTTACCAAACAAAGAAAGAAAGACTTATATGACACTGTTGGCAGGGACATTTCTAGGGGTTGATGAAACAACATGCATGAAAACTGCACCCAGTGAAATTTGCACCCAACCAGGAATCTGTAAAATTTACCTTCAGACTAACTGGAAACTACTTCCTCACTATGTCACAGCCCACGTGCACCTCGAGCCCTCGCTCAGCCCCTCGCTACGCCCGCAGCGGGGTGCTTTGTGGCCCTGTTCGCGCTCTGTCGACGGTGCCATGCAAATGACCAACGTAAACGAAGTATCCAGCTGTCGGAAGAAGAAAAAGAGCACCACCAATTGCCCACATTTCTACTAAATTTCCACTAACATACGTAAATGACACTGGTTCCACTTGTTTCAAAGTTTATATCCCGCTTTTCGTTATTTTATGATGCAACCTCTATCCTAATATGAAAAATCGATATGGATTGTCACCTAAAAAAATGGTTCAAATGGCTCTGAGCACTATGGGACTTACCATCTATGGTCATCAGTCCCCTAGAACTTAGAACTACTTAAACCTAACTAACCTAAGGACATCACGCAACACCCAGTCATCACGAGGCAGAGAAAATTCCTAACCCCGCCGGAATAGTGTCGGAAGTTACATGCGGCTTTTCGCGGATGATGCTGTAGTATACAGAGAACTTGCAGCATTAGAAAATTGTAGCGAAATGCAGGAACATCTGCAGCCGATAGGCACTTGGTGCAGGGAGTGGCAACTGACCCTTAACGTAGACAGATGTAATGTATTGCGAATACATAGAAAGAAGGATCCTTTATTGTATGATTATATGATAGCGGAACAAACACTGGTAGCAGTTACTTCTGTAAAATATCTGGGGGTATGCGTGCGGAACGATTTGAAGTGGAATGATCATATAAAATTAATTGTTGGTAAGGCGGGTACCAGGTTGAGATTCATTGGGAGAGTCCTTAGAAAATGTAGTCCATCAACAAAGGAGGTGGCTTACAAAACACTCGTTCGACCTATACTTGAGTATTGCTCATCAGTGTGGGATCAGTACCAGATAGGGTTGACGGAAGAGATAGAGAAGATCCAAAGAAGAGCGGCGCGTTTCGTCAGAGGGTTGTTTGGTAACCGTGATAGCGTTACGCAGATGTTCAGCAAACTCAAGTGGCAGACTCTGCAAGAGAGGCGCTCTGCATCGCGGTGTAGCTTGCTCGCCAGGTTTCGAGAGGGTGCGTTTCTGGATGAGGTATCGAATATATTGCTTCCCCCTACTTATACCTCTGGAGGAGATCACGAATGCAAAATTAGAGAGATTCGAGCGCGTACGGAGGCTTTCAGACAGTCGTTCTTCCCGCGAACCATACGCGACTGGAACAGAAAAGGGACGTAATGACAGTGGCACGTAAAGTGCCCTCTGCCACACACCGTTGGGTGGCTTGCGGAGTATAAATGTAGATGTAGATGTAGATGGAATCGAACCCGGGAACCCGGGCGCGGGAAGCGAGAACGCTACCGCACGACCACGAGCTGCGGACGTCACCTAAAAAACTTTTTGTTTTTTGTTACGTAGGTTATGATGTTATGTAAAGTTATGATGCACACTCCATTATTTAAAAATGCATCTTACTTAATATCCATACATGCTCTAAAAGGATATGTACGTATGTACGTACATTCCACATCTTCTCCTAAACCACTAGATGGAATTCAGCCAAACTCGGTACATACATCACTTACCGTGTGGAAAGAACCACTGTCTTGATAAAAACCACATACCTCTCAAAAGGGGTGGGGTGGTGGGTGAAAAACAAGCATAACTCACGACGCACAAGTATCCAGACTATATTCATGCAGTACTTGAGAACGAGAGCATTTAGTTACTTGCAACAAACTTTATACATAATTTCAAACTTCTACGAGATTTTTTCTTCCTGAAATCCCGCACAAAATGATGAAATTAAAAAGTTTATCTTTACTACATTTATGCTGTTCTTGCAGTAAAATTGTCTCATCAGGCAACACGTTTCAATTTGTTGTTTCTCCATTACTAACTCTATTCATGGAACATTTTTCAGAAAGTATTCAACAACATCACTTAAGGTACCTGCAAAAAGTTATCGTTGTTTTGTACATAGTTCATGTGATGTGACGTCATAAACACTGAGATGTGAGAAAATCTGCCCTATCATGCAAGACGTTTTAATTTATTAGTTCTTTACTACTAAATTTATCCGCAACACAGTTCGCAGGCAGTATTGACGTATACCACTGAATGTATCTGCAAAAGTGTATTATGATGCGAATAGTAGTTCAGGAAGCATCACGTCATAAAGATTGAGTTGCATGTAAACTAAACTGCAGGGCGAAATTCACTAGATATAAAGGTGAAACATTTACACAAAAATGTTTGCAATATGTTAAATTAAGTGAAATATATGTAACATGTATGAAACCGGGCAAAGCCGTTGGTAAACAGTACTTTTTTGGTAGAGAGGACGCAGAGAGTTATCTTGGACAGCGGGTCGGCAACAGCTTGCCCCAGAGAAGTGTGCTGGGACCCGTGTTGTTAATGTTGTATATTAATGATCCTGCAAACAGCATTTTAATATCCTCAGACTTTTAGCAGAAGATGAAATTATCTGTAATGAGATACTATCTGAAGAAGCTGTAGAAATATTCATTTAGTTTCAACAAGGTTTAAAAGTGATGAAAAGGTTGACAACTTGCTTTCAATGTTCAGAAATGTAGAACTGTGCAGTTCAGAAAACGTAAACAATTTGGTATCCTTTGACTACAATATCAACGATTTATAATTGGAATTGATCAGCCGGCCGATGTGGCAGAGCGGTTCTATGCGCTTCAGTCTGGAACCGCGCGACCGTTACAGTCCCAGGTTCGAATCCTTCCTCGGTCATGCATGTTTGTGAGGTCCTTAGGTTAGTTAGGTTTATATAGTTCTAAGTTCTAGGGGACTGATGACCTCCCATAGTGCTCAAAGCCATTTTTTTGGAATCGGTCAACTCATACAAATACGTAGACGAAACAAATTGTAGGGGTGTACAGTGGAACACTCACATGACCTGAGTCGTAGGTAAAGCAGGTAGCAGGCTTCAGTTTATTGGTAGAATACTAGGGAAATACAGTCAGGTTACAAACGAGATCGCTTACAAAATACTGGTGCGACCCATTGTAGGATGTTACTCAAGTGTATGGAACTCGTAACAAATAGAGCTACCAGGTGATATTCAATGTATACAGAGAGACGCTGCCGGAACTAAACTGGCAGGCGCTTGAAGGTCGAGGCAGAATATACCGAGAAAGCATACTTAAGTTTCAAGAACCAGTTTTAATTGATGAATCTATAAGTATACTACAACTGCCTACCTATCAGCCCATTGGCGATCGCGAGGACATGTTTAGACTGTTTACAGTGCCCACTGAGGCGTTTAAGCACTCATTCTTCACCCGCTTCGGTACATACGTAAATGGAACGTTAAAAATTTCTTAATAACTGGTTCAAAGTACACTGTACCATGTACTTCATAGTGCTTTGCATAGTATGGATGTAAATGTAGAATTATTGTTATAAAGAAAATTATTTTCGTGTATTTAAGTCACATATACATGGTGGGGCAAATGAAAGTGGCTCGGACCGGACCTGCACGTGTATCTCTACCGAGTGTCTGTTGTTCATGCATTAAAACCAACGGATGCTCCTCGGCGACCCCACTTTTGTGAGTGGCTGTTCACTGAGATAAAAATGAATGGCTTTGACATGGATCTGTTCTTTAGGTCTAATAAACCCTGGTTTCACTGGGGGTGGTTATGTCAACTCACAGAGTCACAGGTCCTGGGTAGCGGAGAATCCGCATACCTTCCACGAAACACTGTTGCATGATCAGAAGGCTGGGGTCTGCACGCCGCATCACTGGTCCCATCTTCTTTCGTCAGACGCTGACTTAGGGTCGCTACATTTCCAACACTTTGAAACCATTTGTGGCAGCATTAACGGAGGAGAAAAATACCTACAGTTACTTCCAACAGGATGGAGCAACTACCCATACAGCCGGCCGAGACTTGGAACACATTTACACAATCTTCATGCCTGCCAGAGTTGCTAGCAGAGATCAGTCTGGTCACGGATCAAGCTGGCTACCCAGGACACTTGATCTAACACTTGATCTGTCAGTGTGCAATTACTTTGTGTAGGGAGCCCTCAGGTCTAATGCGTATCGTAATAACCCTCATAGTCTTCAGGAATTGCAGCAGAACATCTCGGATGAGACTGCAACAATTCCAGCAAACCAGCTTCGATCCGCCTTCAGCAAATTGCTGACCAGGACCCAAAAGTGCCAAGAGATGAAAGGCGGTCACTTTTAACATCTGATATAGTCACGTTAGTACCGTATATCCTTCAGTCTGCTCAGTCTGCTGTGTGTCTTTGTACCCTGGAACTCTATTCTCTGAGCCATTTTTATTTTCCCCACCCTGCACAGGGCGAGCACAGGTAGCGTTAGGAGCGTGAGAATAAAACTATGTACAGCTCTTATGAATTATACAGGGTGAACCAGAACTTCACCGACAAAATTTCGAAGGTTGTTCAGGATATTTTGTGAGTATTTTGGTATAAGGGACTATAGCCTCCGGTGGTTCGTTCCAGAGTAATAATGTAATTTTGATTTATTTGGTTTTGTTACGAGAATTATCTTTGTTTCTTTGAGAAGACTTTCACATCAGTGAAAAAGCCCATAATACGCAGTCACCAAAAGGTAGTAAGACGAAAGGATCCGGCTATTCATGGGCGCCTATGTAGAGATGCAAAACTACTGTTACGTGGTTGCCATCGCTGCGGAAACAGGGGGAATATACCGTCGTCGTGCCGTTTTTCCAATTGCATTCCGTGAACCCAAGGACGAGATCCATATCGGCCGATCCAACATCAGTAAACCAATCCATACTGTTGTGTATCAATTTTAAAGTACCACTAACACTGCCGGAAAAACAAACTAGACACTGGGTCGAACAGTATTGAATTCTGTCCGCAGCTCGTGGTCGTGCGGTAGCGTTCTCGCTTCCCGCGCCCGGGTTCCCGGGTTCGATTCCCGGGGGTCAGGGATTTTCTCTGCCTCGTGATGACTGGGTGTTGTGTGTTTTCCTTAGGTTAGTTAGGTTTAAGTAGTTCTAAGTTCTAGGGGACTGATGACCATAGATGTTAAGTCACATAGTGCTCAGAGCCATTTGAACCATTTTTTAATATTGAATCCAAGCTTGACGAGCAAGAATAAAGTAGGCCTTACTGTTGTCAACAGCATGTACCGTGAGTGAACGGAAAAAGTTTGTTTCCAAACAAGACACACGGCGCATGTCGTTGACAATATCGCTCCTGTGTACATGTTTTAAGTGCAATAGCGATAAAAGGGGTAAGAAATCAAAGCAAAACCAATTACTCTGTAATGATCCACGGGAGAGCAGAGTCCCTTACACCAAACTACTCGGAAAAGTCTTTGAAAACTTCAGGTTTGTCGGTGTAGTTCAATTTTACCCTGTATACATGTATAATGGCCTTTTCGTTAGAATGACAACGCGTCTTATGGACATTATATTTACCATATGCTCAACCACGGGCATGGAGTATATTTTATTTTAAAGTACGCCTTGTCTAGTAGATGACATATTTTTTTTTTTAAATCTGTGTTTGTAATTCGATTTTCATGCTTTCTACGATATTTTTTGAAGATATGGCCGTTAGTAAAAGAATTATTGTTGGGTCCAATAGAAAATGAACATAATTTTAACCACTTCCTAAGGTAAAAAGTCCGCAGCTCATGGTCTCGCGGTAGCTTCCTGAGCATGGGGTCTCGGGTTCGATTCCCGGCGGGGTCAGGGATTTTCACGTGCCTCCAGATGACTGGGTGTTGTTGTGTCGTCTTCATCATCATCATTCATACCCATTACGGTCGGAGGAAAGCAATGGAAAACCACCTCCGCTAGGACCTTGCCTAATACAGCGGTGCGGATCTCCCCCACCGCCCCCTACGCTCTGTCACGGAGTATGGAACTTCATCATCATCATCTAAGGTAAAAATGAAGGCGTTACGGCTCTTGTTCGAACATCTCCTGTGATCTTCATCAGCACACCAAGTAAGTGTGGGTCGGCTCGTGCCCTCGGCTCTTCCACCCGGCGGGCAAGTCGCGGTATTGGGATGGGAGGGGGGGGATTAGTGGATCCTTCCTCGACCGTTTCTGGGAGCAAATTTTAAGTGAGTGCAGATTTCACTGGAAGCAGTTTACAGGACACCGATCAAAGATCTAATAGGAAAGGAGGTTTTTCTGCTGCTCATAGTGACCCAATTCCACGCAGTGTTCGCGAATTGTGTCTTAAGTATAGGTGACAGTGATGATTGTGTGCAGTCTGGTATCATGTTTGATGATGTGATGACGAGAGAAGGAAGAAGACGAAACACGGTGCTGGCGATGTCAGGGCAGTAACTACAGTGATAGCTTAAAAAAAAAAAACTGTAAACAACATATGTGCATTCGAGACCAGTCTGCTGTGAGCAGAAGTTGGGACTGTGTTAAGTAGTGGACTTGCGGCCGTACTGTGTTAACGTTGTGGTGTCACAAATCGCAATGGAGCAACAGCTCTAGATCAAGTCTCCAGGACAATCTCCGAAAAGTTTTGAATCAGAGAAAAGTGTATGTAAAAATTTGTCCCAGACATTTTGACTTGATGACGAGACTTGCTGTTATCAGTACAAACCTACCACAAAACGACAAAGTGCAAAAACTCACATGAAGGCCTTGACGACATAACCGAAATTCAAGCCAGAGTGAAGCGCGAGTTGAACAACATCCTAAAAAATGGTTCAAATGGCTATGAACACTATGGGACTTAACTTCTGAGGTCATCAGTCCACTAGAACTTAGAACTACTTAAACCTAACTAACCTAAGGACATCACACACATCCATGCCCGAGGCAGGATTTGAACCTGCGACCGTAGCGGTCTCGCGGTTCCAGACTGTAGCGCCCAGAACCGCACGGCCACGCCTACTAATCAGTGACAGGCTGTCTCCGTCCAGGGACGTTTCTAAAGTGATCAGCACGGGCTCTGGCCTTTTCTTCGCAGCGTCGACACTTGCTGTTCGAAGCGTCTCCGAACTCAAGAGTGTCTTCGCAGAGAGCCACGCTTTTGTATCTTTACAGAGGAAGGCTGTAGGCGCCCTTGGGCGCCTGCGTCACAATGAAAGACAATTACGGAGTTTCGCAAACCCTAACTAACCTAAGGACATCACACACACCCATGCCCGAGGCATGATTCGAACCTGCGACCGAAGCGGTCGCGCGGTTCCAGACTGTAGCGCCTAGAACCTCTCGGCCACCTCGGCCGGCAACAACATCCCAAACAAGGACTCTTATGACAGTTTCACACGGTTGTGTAAACGTTCTGAGAGTTGTACTCATGTGAGGGGAGCATATACGAGCATTAAAACCATCAAAAAATTGTTCAAATGGCTCTAAGCACTATGGGACTTAACATCTGAGGTCGTTAGTCCCCTAGACTTAGAACTACTTAAGCCTAACTAACCTAAGGACATCACACACGTCCATGCCCGAGGCAGGATTCGAACCTGGGACCGTAGCGGTCGCGCGCTGCCTGACTGAATCGCCTAGAACCGCACGGCCACAGATTTAAAACCAACGCCTCGACTTTATTTTTATTAATCCAGTCTCGAAACCTCTTCATCTGGCAGGTTAGCGAAAACCTCTCGAACAGCACAAAATGAACTGCTAGCTTTAATGTCCCCATATGACAGAGAATCGCAACCAACAGTGTCTCATGTCTTCGCCGCAACAAATACTGTAGAGCGGTTTGGAATTAATCCGGTACGTTGGCGTAAAAATTTGTTCCACCAACAGAAATCGTAATAGCTACCTCCGAGTCGAGCGCCACTGCATAGCCATGTGTTGCCGATCTCGGCTATGGATGGGGGTATTTCACCAAGGCAGTAATACTTAATCAGTGTATGAAGACATTCTTCCATCCATTAATGTAACCAGAAAATGACATGTCTCTGTAGCCGAGTTCACTAACCTATACCACTGAGAAGTATTGATACACGGCAGTCTATTGAGGGACTGGCGCATCTCATGTACTAATTACAAATGGAATTATAATCGATGACTAATTGAAAACCATCAGCTGCCGACAGGTGTTGTTGATATACCTCGATGTGGACGGTTGAAAATGTGTGGCCCGACCGGGACTCGAACCCGGGATGTCCTGCTTACATGGCAGACGCTCTATCCATCTGAGCCACCGAGGACACAGATGAATAGCGCGACTGCAGGGACTTGCACGCTGTCGGCAGCTGAGGGTTTTCAGTTCGTCATCATTTATTCCAGGGAAAAGCTGCACGGTCATCAACAGTATTCTGTTCTTTCGAGAACAGTTACTGTCTTCACATATATAGTTAAAGGCTACCGAGCCATTGACCTTCGTCTGTGCGAATGCGCACAGGTTGCCAAACTCTTACGGGAATCGCCAAAGCGTGCGCGAGTAATGAGTGGATGGGCAAATCTCTATAAGGTACATTACATATGTAGAATTGTGGACAGTTGGGAATGTGTCTCTCACGGGAAGCGTGCAAGGGATAAGTCCCTGCAGTCGCGCTATTCATCTGTGTCCTCGGTGGCTCAGATGTATACCGGCACGGTAGCTCAGCGTGTTCGGTCAGAGGGTTTAGCTATCCTCTGTAATAAAAAAAAAAAAAACTGGGTAAACGGATCAACGAACAACCTGAACGAGTGTCATCGGACGTCCGCCACGAACAAATCCAACGAACAATATAGAACAAATTAAGACTCGCCGGCACGGTACCTCAGCGTGTTCGGTCAGAGGGCAGCGTGCTCTCTGTAATAAAAAATCTGAGACAAGGAACCAACGATCAATTTGAACGGATGTCTTGTGACGTCCGCCCCGACCAAACGCAACGAACTTTATCGAACAAAATGAGTAAAAAAAAGAAAAGAAAAAAAGAGATGGATAGAGCGTCTGCCATGTAAGCAGGACATCCCGGGTTCGAGTCCCGGTCGGGGCACACATTTTCAACTGTACACATCGAGGTATATCAACAACACCTGTCGGCAGCTGAGGGTTTTCAGTTAGTCCTCATTTATTCCAGGGAAAAGCTGCACGGTCATCAACAGTATTCTGTTCTTTCGAGAACAGTTCCTGTCTTCACATATATGGAATTATAATCGTTAATATCCGAACTTTATTCCCATCGCTTAATAAAATAGTTAACATTTGTAAAGAATAATGTCAGTGAAGGAAACCGTTTGTCTCTATATACCTTCTCTTTACTGGTGTAGGTTTTGCATGCAATTTTCTTGTTAGCTCAATTGAGTGCGTGATGAGCCTAGCCGGACGGGCCATACCAGTGACTCAGAGTTAGGAACGATCCTCCTGGGGGCTGCATGTCACCTTTTCAGAGGACTGGGCAAGCTGTAGTTCCTGCTAGAAGCACTTACTCGACACCGATCCCCTACTGCTGTGCGATTTGGGTCCAGGACTGCATTCAAAGAAATATTTAAAGAGGCGTGGCGAACACCTGCTCTCAGGAGATAGTCGCAGTTTTACAAGTGGAGGCATATGGGCAAAACAAAATTGTAAGGAACTTCGTTTTGCACCGAGAACTCGCCTTCCAGCAATGTTACACGGCGGGCAGTCAGAGACAGATGAACATCTTGACGCGTCCTGAGAAGAGGCTGGCTTGCTTTGCGATTCTCTTTGTACAGTACAGAGCCGGCTCTCTGTCGTCACTTTACTCGAAGTGGATGACTTCTGGCCTAAAAAGTAGTAAGAGATCATCTCATCTGTTGAGCTAAACAAATAGCAGAGTAGGAGAAATCAAGGCGACGATTTTTGAGAAATGCGTATGTGGAGATGATCACATTGGCTAAAACATCGAAATCGCTGAAGGGTGGTAGAGAAATTCAGAATTGCTTAAGATCTGCAACGATTGGTCAATGTTGCAAAACTTTTACGTGGGGGAGAGACTGTTGGCCTGATATTAAATACATCACTGGCCAGCACTTTGCAGAGCCATTTCCGGAGGCACAGTAGAATTGTGGGGACTTGCAGAGTGCACAACGAACTCATTTTCTGTATATAGAGATCACTGCGGTTCGAGGCTCAGTAGAGAACACTTTGGGACGAGATGCGGAGGAGGACACTTCGGGATAAGGCATGGTTAAGAACACTTCGGGGCAAGATACGGAGGTCACTTCTGTTCGATGCGTGGCAGAGGAAACTTCGTTGCGAGATACGGAGAAGGAGACTTGAATTCGGGACTCGGAAGGCAACATTTGACTTAGAGACTTCAGCTGATATCTCGCAGTATGCAGCAGATCACGGTGCCCACTTTGCTTCGTGCATCTGAGAACTGAATACGGTGAGAGATCGCAGCGTTGGCTAGCGGGGCGCGAGAATTTAAGTACGTTTGTCTACGTGCTGTTAGGACTAGCCACATTCCAGAATCCAGTACTTCTATGAGTGTCTGCAGGCTCATTACGAATCAATCGAAAATGAAAGTTGCATGTGTAGTTCTTTCATTCTTCCGTCGGACACAGGCAATCACCGCACGATCACTGCGGATTTACGTCTCCAGAATCATGTGTAGATTACAGTCTTGTTCCATCCACATGTATTATCCAAACTATGCCAAGGTATTCATGTGTTAGATTTTTACTGACCGATATTAACAATTGATAGTTTTCTTATTCCCTATATTGCTTGTGATCAAACTAATCCTCTAATAAATTGTTGAAATGTATGTCATTGGAGAACTTTGTAATAAACAGGGATTAATGTGGGCCACTCATTTCATAATTAGATGATCGCCCTGTTCGTTACCTTTTGTGAAGTACAGCATCCGTGTCTCCTCTCTTGCTACTTGTATGTTTCTCATTAAATGCACGTGGGCCCCTGGGGAGCGAACTGACTATCGGCCAGTCAACGGATGCTGATCATTCTGACATCAACACAGGGTTATGTCAAATGTTCAGACGTGCCCTCACAGTAGGCCTTCATTTCATTCCATTCTCGTCTATAACAACACTACAAAGAAACCATCCCGCTACTTGCCTGGAGCGATTTAGGGGAATCACAGAAAACCTAAATATTGATGGCCGGACGAGGGTTTCAATCGTCGTCCTCCCGAATACAAGTCCATTCTGCTAACCACTGCCGGTGCCTTTGAAAAACGACACGGTCGATTTCCTTCCCCATCCTTGACACAATCCGCGCTTTCGCACCGTCTCTAATGATCTCGCTGTCGACGGGACGTCAAACCCAATCTTCCTTTCTGATTTTTTGTCAAAAAAATAAAGAGACACATTCGAAACACTACGCTGTATGCTATTAACACCCATGAAAATCGATTGTAACATTTCAGTTCGAGCTGTTGACAATGTAAGGTGGCTGAAAGAACCCGATTTTGCAGCCTTTCTGGAAGAAGATTAGTGGTTGACTTAATAATCATTGGTAGGCAAGCTACATACCACAAGAAAGCATCGGCGCTAGTTCTGAAATCCTGACCAACCACGGCATGTGTAATTTTTGACCGACCTGAGGACGAGTTAATTAGAAATTCATTCGTCCTTCTAGTAATGATGTTTATGGTTTACAAATGTGAATTCAGTTTTTAAAGTGTCAGGACTGTCAGAACCACATTAACATTAGAGGTTAATTAGCCGTAGTCTGTGCTAAAAGGCTCAGCATAATAGACAATTATAAGCAAAAAGTCGTAATTATGCGAAATGCAAAGTGCCACACTTCGTATATAGTCGAACGTAAAACGACGAAACTAACAAAAACCGTGTCCATGTCCCTCGCTATGTTTAATTAGTCCTGCATATTGCACCCACATCAACGGAAAGACGTGGCTATAGCGAACGGCTGGAGTGTCGCCTACTTCCTTGTCGCCCACTGAGTGCAGCGGGCGTAGCTCATCGCATTCGTATCAGGTTTACAACGTTCAAGGCCGACAAGAAATATTCTGTGGCCACGATAATATTCTCGTTTATAAGTCTCCACGTGAAGTTCTTGCCTCTTAACAGGAAGGAGAAAAGAAAAACTCTTAAGAACTTGGCTCAAATTTTCACTCTGCAGTGGAGTGTGCGCTGATATGAAACTTCCTGACAGATTAAAACTGTGTAACGGACCGAGACTCGAACTCCAGAAAAGCTCTACCTACTTTTTCTTCCCATTTTCATCGTTATTGCTCTACAGCATTTGGCGTGGGCGGTTGTTATATGACATGTTCAAGTTAATCGTTGAAGATTTCACTCAGTTTTTATATTACAGAGGGCAACTCGTCCTATGACCGAACACGCTGAGCAAACTTGCCGTCGCCGAGTGAGCTACCCAAACACGGATGACAGCCGTTCTCACAGCGTAACTTCCGCCAGTAACTCGTCTCATAACTTCCAAACTTCACAGAAGCTCTCCTGTGAAACTTGCAAGACTATACTCCGTTCATCATAAGAATAAACCTCATGTAAACACCACACTATGTATTCTTCCGCGTTTGCTGGAACCTCATTGGATTTCGTTTCACGTGGGGTAGAAGCCAAGCTGTCCCGAGTACAGTCAAGTACGATAATGAGGATACGTTTTATGCTGTGCGTTACGTGTACATCGACTCAGCGATAATACGAGACAACAGTTTCACCGGGCATTTAACTTGGAAAGCACTGGCCAGACACCTGGTCCACCTAACCTGCAGTGATGTGAACAGCTGTAATAAAGACGCAAAAAGATACGAGCAGAGAATAATGTAACACTGAATGCCACTTAATTTTTGAACAGAAGGAAGTAATGCTAAAACTCAGGCCATACGCTTCTTAGGTGATCTAGTGGAAAACATAACATACTCTCTATCTTAACTAACATAGCACTGTGAGTAAAGACTAGAGTGATGAAAATTTCTGAATTTAACAAGGGCAATGTTTCTGCATGAGCTATGTGTGGCGTGAAAGCGCACTGCTGGGATTTCACCATGTAGTGAATATTGCAATCACTGAACATATTACTGTCAGTCGTCCGGTAACCTCCGAACTTCTTCCATCTCGGACTCCGAGGAATGCGGTACATTTCAGTGCTGCTTCGCTGATAACGAGGCGATCAGCAGTAGTATCCCAAGCCACCAAAAAGTCCAAACTTTCTCCTCCTCTTTTTAAGACGGCCTGTACTGCATTTCGCCGTCGCTCGGCAGTGACGTGTCACAAAGCTTCGTGCATTAGTTTCAGAGAGTTTGGCAGCTTAAATGTCTTGTTGCTTCTCATGGCATATCCTTCGCCTTGGCTCCAGGTAAATTCTATTGGATTCAGATTGCAGTGTTAAGGTGACAACTGTGAAATGCAGCATTTGTGCAGTGTGCTCGACTTTGTGAAAAGTGTTTTACATGTTTCTACGACTCTAATCACTCTAGTTCGTGTGAGACCACATTTGCCCTATAAAGCAATGGACATATTCAGGCAAAGAGTATTTGTTTTCTCATTTTTCTCCAAACAATTGTTTGCTTAACTTCACAATATTTAACAATCATTTATAATATATCGATAATTAAGAATTTGTATTTGCAACGAAAACCATAATTCTGCGTGTGATATGTAATTAGAAACTAGAGTTGAAAAAAAATGATTGTTAAATATTAGTTAATTACAACATATTGATAAATTTCATATTTAAATGATTTAGGTATTCAAACCGAACAAAAATGAATGATCAATGACAATGAGTTTCAAACCGCCGCCCATTGGGTCACTTGGTAATCAACCTCCGACGCTACCGATGTCGCTACGAATACAATTAGTACATCGTATGTTTATTACATCCTGGTTCTCGAAAAACGTCAAAGCTGATTTTTATTTTACTGTTGTGAAAAACATTAAGAACACTTTATTTCTAGCCATGAACGGTGTTCCGCGGGTGTGTTTCACTGCGATGCAGAAACTAGTGTCATCTATTTTCGCGTTACGTATGAACAGGGGGGCCATCAGAGCACAAGTAGCACTTACAGAGACTGTGACTGTACACGATTTTTGAAATACAAATTACGTAGCTAAAGTATGATTAAGAAAAACGTTGATGGCTCTTAATACATCAGAATGTCTTAAAGTTTCATTTACAGTGAACAGTAATGATATATTTAACATATAAGTTGGACCTACTTCCAAGAGCGGAACACTACCAATGTACGAGAGTTACGGCTGCTGATCAATCATGGCGTTTGTGTTTGTTTACACCAGTTTTATTCTTATGATGAACGAGTATAGCACTCCTAGAAGAAAGAATACTGCGAACACATTACTTAGCCACAGCCTGGGGAATGTTTCCAGAATGAAATTTCCACAACTGAGTGTGCGCTGATATGAAATTTCCTGACATATTAAAACTGTGTGCCCGACCTAGACGCGACCTGGTCATTCAACGATTCATCTCTGAACACAATGAGACTCCCTTGCAGCACTCGTATACACGATGCATCAGTGGCCAACATCTACACTCCTGGAAATGGAAAAAAGAACACATTGACACCGGTGTGTCAGACCCACCATACTTGCTCCGGACACTGCCGGAGGGCTGTACAAGCAATGATCACACGCACGGCACAGCGGACACACCAGGAACCGCGGTGTTGGCCGTCGAATGGCGCTAGCTGCGCAGCATTTGTGCACCGCCGCCGTCAGTGTCAGCCAGTTTGCCGTGGCATACGGAGCTCCATCGCAGTCTTTAACACTGGTAGCATGCCGCGACAGCGTGGACGTGAACCGTATGTGCAGTTGACGGACTTTGAGCGAGGGCGTATAGTGGGCATGCGGGAGGCCGGGTGGACGTACCGCCCAATTGCTCAACACGTGGGGCGTGAGGTCTCCACAGTACATCGATGTTGTCGCCAGTGGTCGGCGGAAGGTGCACGTGCCCGTCGACCTGGGACCGGACCGCAGCGACGCACGGATGCACGCCAAGACCGTAGGATCCTACGCAGTGCCGTAGGGGACCGCACCGCCACTTCCCACCAAATTAGGGACACTGTTGCTCCTGGGGTATCGGCGAGTACCATTCGCAACCGTCTCCATGAAGCTGGGCTACGGTCCCGCACACCGTTAGGCCGTCTTCCACTCACGCCCCAACATCGTGCAGCCCGCTTCCAGTGGTGTCGCGACAGGCGTGAATGGAGGGACGAATGGAGACGTGTCGTCTTGAGCGATGAGAGTCGCTTCTGCCTTGGTGCCGATGATGGTCGTATGCTTGTTTGGCGCCGTGCAGGTGAGCGCCACAATCAGGACTGCATACGACCGAGGCACACAGGGCCAACACCCGGAATCATGATGTGGGGAGCGATCTCCTATACTGGCCGTACACCTCTGGTGATCGTCGAGGGGACACTGAATAGTGCACGGTACATCCAAACCGTCATCGAACCCATCGTTCTACCATTCCTAGACCGGCAAGGGAACTTGCTGTTCCAACAGGACAATGCACGTCCGCATGTATCCCGTGCCACCCAACGTGCTCTAGAAGGTGTAAGTCAACTACCCTGGCCAGCAAGATCTCCGGATCTGTCCCCCATTGAGCATGTTTGGGACTGGATGAAGCGTCGTCTCAAGCGGTCTGCACGTCCAGCACGAACGCTGGTCCAACTGAGGCTCCAGGTGGAAATGGCATGGCAAGCCGTTCCACAGGACTACATCCAGCATGTCTACGATCGACTCCATGGGAGAACAGCAGCCTGCATTGCTGCGAAAGGTGGATATACACTGTACTAGTGCCGACATTGTGCATGCTCTGTTGCCTGTGTCTATGTGCCTGTGGTTCTGTCAGTGTGATCATGTGATGTATCTGACCCCAGGAATGTGTCAATAAAGTTTCCCCTTCCTGGGACAATGAATTCACGGTGTTCTTATTTCAATTTCCAGGAGTGTATAACTGGTTTTCGCAGACTTCCTGTAACAGCGATGTTGTCTCTCCATCAGCTGTCAACATAGTTCACACCTTCAGTTTAAAGAAATATGCCATTTTTTACACAAACCAAATCGCCTGAAAGAAGCTTTATTACTGCCACAGAATTAGCCCTTGTCACGCTGTCAAACATAATCTGAGCTATTCGAGTAGGGATTGTAACAATAAGTTGATAGTTGATATATTTGACGATTAGAAATTTGCAAAACAAGTTTCGTGTGGCAGAACCAAAGCAGAAAGCCTGATTATAAATATAGCTAGCCCCCAGATGTATTGAAGATATTGTGAAAGTACTCAACAGTGAAGATTTGTAGTTTTCGATTACAAGTGATTCCGGTAATAAAGTTAATCGTAAAATGTTCTTGTTAGGTTTAAGATATTTTTCAGTAGAAAATATAATAGAAAACAATGGTACTTCACTTTTACGAAAGTGCAAATCAATCTGCTAATTCTGTTCATGAAAATATTCCTAATATAATTTATCAGAGTGGTTTAAATACACCTAAGATATCTTCGCATTTTGCCGGAAATACTAACGCAAATGATGGCTTGTAAGCAACTTAAATCTGCAAATGGAGGTCAGCAGCTGGTGTTCTTGCGGTTAACGTTGCTGCCTGTGTATCACGGGGTTCCGGGTACGATCCCGGCAGCGTGGGGGATTTTCTCCATTCGGGACTGGATGTGTGTATTGTCTTCAGTATCATTCCTCCATCATCGCTGCGCAATTTGCCGAAATGGTGTCAACTAAGAAGACTTGCACCCGGTGGTTGGACAGCTCAGATGGGACTTCCGGCCACTTTTCATTTCATCTACGAATGGAAAAACCTAGG
Source organism: Schistocerca gregaria (assembly GCF_023897955.1). Lineage (NCBI taxonomy): Eukaryota > Metazoa > Arthropoda > Insecta > Orthoptera > Acrididae > Schistocerca > Schistocerca gregaria. Next base: position 599,135,671 of record NC_064931.1, on the reverse strand, counting down.
CATCTAACTCTTGTGCGCATATTGTGCATAACACAATGAATCTTTCTAACGTGAAATCTCTTGTTATGAAAATTAATGGCAATTTCTCTGTATCAACTAAGAGAACAGAAGAATTGAAAGGGTATTTCAAATTTGTGGATGGTTGGAAGCATGTACCAACTCGCTGCCTTTCTTTGGATGCTGCAGTTAAAAGATTACATCATAACTGAAAAAAATTCTCTCGCGCTTCCAGCCGCTTCAAGTGGTTAAAAATCCACGAGCTCTCGGCCGGACACTCGTCGGCAATTATTAAGTGGTGGCAACCATTTGAGAATAGCCAAGGAGTGCTCGGCCGAAATCTCGTGGATTTTAAACCACTTGACGAGGCAGGAAGCTTGAGATAATTTATTGTCACCGCTTGACAATGACCGAGGAGTACTCAGCTGAAAGCTGGTGGATTTTAAACCAACTGACCCGGCTCGAAGCTGGAGAGAACGTTATCAGTAAATATCGCCACGAAACCGTGTTTTCGTATACTTCATAACTAGTCTGCCATTAAAAGTTATTTCAAGTCGGGAAGGTTTGCCCTGTAATGTTACAGATATATTTTTATCTGAAGCTATACAAAAGATAAATGACTTCAGGTGTATTTGTTGTTCTTCAGAAATGCTGCAAAAATGTTTGTAGATTGTGTTAAGATCTTGGAAAAAGATTTTACCTCTGTTGTTGAAGCTTGTAAGGGTATGTAAGTATTAAAAATAAAATTAGAACAGAGAAGAGAAGACAATTTGTTTGGTTTCTAAGTTAGAAATAATTCGAAACACTTCATAGATTCTGCTAGAAATAAAATCGAAAAATGTTTCTTCCGGGTCTATGCTAAAGTCATTCACTACCACTCACATGCTTATGATTTTTCTGAAAATATTGTTGCCAAAACCTAACAAATAATCAACCTAGAGAATAAAATACAGTTCCATGAGATGGCACAAGTAGTGGAGCTGCTACATCTGACAAATGACCCAATATAGAACACTGGTATGAAGAGTTTTACATCTGTAAGGCTGATTTACATGATGTTTGTGGCTTTGAACTAAGTTAGATAGAAAAATGGACTGTTATTTTAAAGAAACATGGTGTCTCTAACTTAAAACACTTCAACAAGTTAATGTCTTTTATTTCGAGTTTTCCGGGTTCCAACGCTATTGTTGAACGTGTATTTTCTCTCATGGTGAATAAGTGTACAAACACAAGAAACAGATCCTCAACTTCTTGGAGTAAGGGTGTGCTTGTGATTAGCATTAACAATATTATGTCCTTCAGAGAATTCTACAATGTGCAGCTAAGACCGGCATGAAATACTCCTGGTAACTTTCATAAACTGAAGGCTGTCAATTCAAGGAACAAAACAGACATTTTAATGTTAATTTTCCATTATTATTTTCTTCCATTATTCTAATTAATGATGTAAAACTTTTAACTCCATTCTTAAATATCTAAGCTGTATATTTCCTGACATACTGTTGACGATTCCATAACAATTCGGTGCATGTCCCTTATTTATAAGTTAAAGTCCCTTATATCATTGTTGTAAAGGTGGCAACCCTAGCTGTTGCTAAAGCAGTTTGGTAGTACAGCAAAACTTCCAGAAAGTAAACCATATATTCGGAACACGCACTTTAACCTCGTCCTCTCACATGAACACCCTAGTCCCAGAGAGTCAACTACGAGTTTATCGCTCCCCTGAAGCACAAGATCAAACAATAATTTTGTCAGAGGTTCGAAAAGAATATACCAGCCTTTTCCCTCCCTTGATGGTGGACGGCGCAAATTGCAGTTGTGATCCCTCATCTTGTGACAAATAGCCATTACCTGGCAAAAAGTTCGCATTTTACAGTCAGTGTTCAAGAATGAGTAAAAAATCTTTAATATGATAGAGGAGCAGTACTGGCCAATAATCTAAACAGCCAATAATCGAAACAATTTGTTATATCATCCTATTTATGGAGATGTACAATGTCGTGTTGGATGAGCCTGGTGATCAATTAGGGAATACAGTGAAGCGGGAGAAAGTTGTCACGGACGAGTTTAACTCTGCTGTACCAGTTCCAAGCATCTACAGGCAGAGCGTCAGGTAATGGAGTATGCGGCAGTCGTGTGGGCAATGCGGCAGACTGACACATCCGAAGATTGCAGGGCCTACAGGGTAGAATCCTTAGGATGATCATGAAACTCCCGCGTGATTCCCAACTAGGGAGCTACATAATATCACAGGAGTACAGACAATTAAGGATAGAATTAGACAGACGGCTCGGCTCGACTTTTCTACGAAAAGTCACAGCAGTCCGAAAAGAGACTTGTCTCGTATCTCGGGAACAAACCACACAGAAGGGGCACAACGAGATGGCCCGACCAGCTAAGGCAGTGAAAAACTGCCACAGTGATGTACACTCCTGGAAATTGAAATAAGAACACCGTGAATTCATTGTCCCAGGAAAAGGAAACCATATTGACACATTCCTGGGGTCAGATAAATCACATGATCACACTGACAGAACCACAGGCACATAGACACAGGCAACAGAGCATGCACAATGTCGGCTCTAGTACAGTGTATATCCACCTTTCGCAGCAATGCAGGCTGCTATTCTCCCATGGAGACGATCGTAGACATGCTGGATGTAGTCCTGTGGAACGGCTTGCCATGCCATTTCCACCTGGAGCCTCAGTTGGACCAGCGTTCGTGCTGGACGTGCAGACCGCGTGAGACGACGCTTCATCCAGTCCCAAACATGCTCAATGGGGTACAGATCCGGAGATCTTGCTGGCCAGGGTAGTTGACTTACACCTTCCAGAGCACGTTGGGTGGCACGGGATCCATGCGGACGTGCATTGTCCTGTTGGAACAGCAAGTTCCCTTGCCGGTCTAGGAATGGTAGAACGATGGGTCCGATGACGGTTTGGATGTACCGTGCACTATTCAGTGTCCCCTCGACGATCACCAGAGGTGTACGGCCAGTGTAGGAGATCGCTCCCCACACCATGATGCCGGGTGTTGGCCCTGTGTGCCTCGGTCGTATGCAGTCCTGATTGTGGCGCTCACCTGCACGGCGCCAAACAAGTATACGACCATCATTGGCACCAAGGCAGAAGCGACTCTCATCGCTCAAGGCGACACGTCTCCATTCGTCCCTCCATTCACGCCTGTCGCGACACCACTGGAAGCGGGCTGCACGATGTTGGGGCGTGAGCGGAAGACGGCCTAACGGTGTGCGGGACCGTAGCCCAGCTTCATGGAGACGGTTGCGAATGGTCCTCGCCGATACCCCAGGAACAACAGTGTCCCTAATTTGCTGGGAAGTGGCGGTGCGGTCCCCTACGGCACTGCGTAGGATCCTACGGTCTTGGCGTGCATCTGTGCGTCGCTGCGGTCCAGTCCCAGGTCGACGGGCACGTGCACCTTCCGCCGACCACTGGCGACAACATCGATGTACTGTGGAGACCTCACGCCCCACGTGTTGAGCAATTGGGCGGTACGTCCACCCGGCCTCCCGCATGCCCACTATACGCCCTCGCTCAAAGTCCGTCAACTGCACATACGGTTCACGTCCACGCTGTCGCGGCATGCTACCAGTGTTAAAGACTGCGATGGAGCGCCGCATGCCACGGCAAACTGGCTGACACTGACGGCGGCGGTGCACAAATGCTGCGCAGCTAGCGCCATTCGACGGCCAACACCGCGATTCCTGGTGTGTCCGCTGTGCCGTGCGTGTGATCATTGCTTGTACAGCCCTCTCTCAGTGTCCGGAGCAAGTATGGTGGGTCTGACACACCGGTGTCAATGTGTTCTTTTTTCCATTTCCAGGAGTGTATATTAACCACCATAAAGTGCTCAACACACAATAGGACCAAAAGCAACAATAGGACCAAAAGGAACAATAGGACCATCTAAAATACACATTAGGAAGTGCGGGAATAGTGCAAAGCACTTAACTTGCGTAAGTTACAGATAGTCAGGCACTATCCAATTAGGTAAAGAGCGAGCGGCACTTACTTACAGCCAATTTAAACGCAGCAAAAATGTGCAATATGTATCAAAAATGCCTTCTGAGGTCCGCTAAGAAGTTACTTGATTCGAATGGGTCAAACTGGATGCTTCAAGACAATAATGATCGAAAACATCGTAGCAGTCTCTGTACAGCGTGGAAACGAGACAATGGGGTGACCACGGTAGATTCCCGTGCAATGTCCCCGGATACAAATCCGATCGAAATGTTTGGTCGTGTATTAAGACGAAGCTTAAAGAAAAGTCAGTATATACTTTAAAGCAGCTGCCTTATAAAATCAGGACGATATGGAGATCGTTACCGAGAGAATATGCAGAAAATCTCGTGGAAAACATGCCAGAAATTTGGCGGCGATTGGATTAACTATTAGGCAGTTTTGCAATTAGTGATAACATGCATTTTCATGTAAACATATATTTATAATAGTGTCTTTTAATTCGTACAGACAACAGCGTGCACTTTCTTGTGGAACTGACTGTATGTCGAAATGGTTGCCTGTCACACAGGCGCCTAGTAATCAAATGGTTCAAATGGCTGTGGGCACTATGGGACTCAACTGCTGTGGTCATTAGTCCCCTAGAACTTAGCTAAAGTGATCAGCACGGGCTCTGGCCTTTTCTTCGCAGCGTCGACACTTGCTGTTCGAAGCGGCCGGCCGCGGTGGTCTCGCGGTTCTAGCGCGCAGTCCGGAACCGTGCGACTGCTACGGTCGCAGGTTCGAATCCTGCCTCGGACATGGATGTGTGTGATGTCCTTAGGTTAGTAAGGTTTAAGTAGTTCTAAGTTCTAGGGGACTAATGACCACAGCAGTTGAGTCCCATAGTGCTCAGAGCCATTTTGTTCGAAGCGTCTCCGAACTCAAGAGTGTCTTCGCAGAGAGCCACGCTTCCTCTTTACAGAGGAAGGCTGTAGGCGCCCTTGGGCGCCTGCGTCACAATGAAAGACAATTTAGGAGTTTCGCAAAACTAATCCTTTCATTGTTTGCGCAGTTTAGATGAAAGGACATGATACCAGTTGGTTATACGATTGGTGGTCAGTCACTGGAATCAGTAATAATCAGCAGTTATCCCTTAGTATACGTCTGGAGAGAGTAAAGGCGGAGCAATTGAATGTGGGAATATACGCAATACTTATTCTGAAGCTGGAGCTTTATGTGATTAGGAAAAATATCAACAATGGTTTACTTCATATCTCAAAAGTAGGAAGCAGAAGGTTGCCCTCCAGTGTCAACAAACAGAGAAGGGATTAGAATCTGACTGGAGTCGTGTACCTGCATCAATGATATACCTCCAAACATGATAGATGATACCGAAAATTTCTCTTTGCAGACAGAAAAACTGTTACTGTGAAAGACGCGAAATGTAACGTAAATAATTTACCAGATGGGGTAGTCGGGAACACCAGCGTGTGGCCTCCAGTGTACAGATTATCTGCAGAAAAACGCAGTGTAAACAGTTTCTTATAAGGACATCTCGTAAAAGCTACATTTTGATGTCCCAATGTGGTCGATCAATCATCGAATTCGACCATATTAAACTTAGGACTGAAGGCTAGATGAAAACTTTTCTTGAAAGTATCACATTCAAGATCTTGTGCAGAAACTGAATGTTGATATCTTCACTATAAGAAAAAAATTCCACTGCCTCTGTCCATGAAACGCAAAGGCTTGTTTACTTTGATTGTTTTCCCTCTATTTTCGCCTATGTTATCAGATTTTGGGACAATTCCGTGCAGACACCAAGAACCAGAAAAGGGCGGTCTGACAGATATTATTGTCATTTGGGAACTTGGTGCAAGTTATTGTTAAGGTGTCTCGGACCTCTAACTGTATCCACCCCTGCACATATACTTCGTCAGGAGATTTGTTATTGACAATATGAACTCATTCGGGAGAAACTGGAACTTCGTTCAGAGAATACTAGACGATAAAACTATTTGTATTTGGATAACGCATCCTTATGCGTTGTGCAGAAAGATGTATACCGTTCACTAGGTTTCATTTTCAATAGGATCCTAGCAGAACTAAAGAAAATTGAAAGATAAATCTCGTGTCTTCAAATCTAAGTTCAATGGTTCCCTTCTGGTTAAGTTATTCTGTTCTCTACAGGAATTCCTCACAGTGGTTGAGAGCTCTTCTCTGCAATATATTGTTTATTCGTATACTCTCTCACGATTTTATTCATGTTTTATTTATTGTTTCGTGTACAAATTTTCTTTGCGTTGTGTAAACGATATATTTTCTCGTTCCATGAGCAACTACCTTTAGCTCCCATGGTCTCTCGTAACCTGATAAATAAATAGGCGACCGCATAAATCTAGCCATGGGAAAGCTTATGCCGGACTGAGAACCATCAGAAGAATCCCAAGGGAAGTGTAGCTAGCCCATGAACTATTTCACCTACAAAACTGTCTTTCGACCAGTTGTGCAGTATTGTTTGTCGGTATGGAACCTTAACAAATTTGGGTTAACCGTATTCAAAGAAGAGATGGGATGTTCGGGAGCGGTTTGCTTAGTCAGCACGAGACACGAGAACGTACCATAAATGCTCTACAAATTCCAATGTAAGTGCGCTGTACGTCGCAAAATGGTTGCTCTACACAGTCCGAGAGCCAACGCACCGATGAAAATAAAGAAACACGTCATTAATTACAACACCTAGAGAAGAGGCTTCGTCACTCCTATTGCCAGCAGCTACGTAGTGAACAGTAGAAGTGTCCTGGAAAGGAAAATGCGCAGTACACACGAGAAGCGATCGCTTGGGCGTCAAACCATGTTCGCAATGCCTTTCTTTCAAACAATTTTCTTTCTATTATGTGAAACACTGAGTTCTCCATATCAAAATCCTCTATCTTAGAAATGAATTATCAAAACAGATCAGTGACGAAATTTGAAGAACGAGAATATTAAAAGACCATAGCTGGCTGCCGAAGCGTTCGTAACAACACACAACCTCATCTCAAGGAAGCATATTTAAAAACACATTTACGCGTGGATATCCTACTACTGTATAACAGCCTGAGCACCGCACGAACTCACAAAAGGGTTATTCGGAAATATTCACTCGCGGTACTGAAAAATAAATAGGCAAGGCGCCAGGCCCCACTGGAATTCCTGGAATGCGCTACGGGACTAGTTTCTTTCTTTGCTGATATTTATCGACACAGTCTAGAAAAGGGACCAGTTGCATATGGCTGGTAAGGAGCGAAGGTCAGAAGTGTAAAATAATAGATGCACAGTACTAAAGGGCAATAAACTTATGGTTAGAGAAGTGTTGCAAAATCCTAGAATACTTTCTAAACTCGAATTGTGTAAAATTCTTTAAGATAACAAAGCCCAGGAAATATCATTAGCATGAATCACAGCGTGCATTTTTCACTTATGACATCCTGTAAATAGTAAACGTAGCCGAACAGGTAGATTCTATGCATCTAGGTAGCCAGAGAATCGAACGGCGTTCGACAATGTATAACAATGGCATGATCGTATCTTCTCGCGTTTGTTGTAATCTCATACAAGTTTTGACCGATAGAACTGAGTACGGTATACCTGTAACAACTCGCCAATGTTCCACAGAAACGAAAACAACACTCGGTGTGCATAAAGAAAGGGCCATTACCATTTACTAGCACGGTCACCATTACTTTGAGTTTAATCACTGACATTATAGTTGCTACGCGGCAAGTATCTTCATTGGATGATTGTAAGGAAATGCAGATCGAGTTAGACGGCACCGTATCTTCACTTATTCAACTGAATGGACACTCTCTACAAATGCAAGCTAATGCCCCTAACAAAGGAAGAATTCCTTAGTACCCTGGCACAGCATTAATGATTAACTTCGGGAGCCTACTACAGAAGTTAAACACTGTTGGCCACTAACGCATCTCGGAAAGAGGCGGTATGCAACAAAAAATGGCTCTGAGCTCTATGGGACTTAACGTCTGAGGTCATCAGTCCCCTGGAACTTAGAACTACTTAAACCTAACTAACCTAACGACGTCACACACATCCATGCCCGAGGCAGGACTCGAACCTGCGAGCGTAGCGGTCGCGCGGTTCCGGACTGAAGCGCCTAGAATCGCTCGGCCACACAGGCCGGCGGCATGCAACAAACATCAAAATGGCATGAAGGCAGCTTCACGCTTTGATATGCAAATGATTAGCATTTCAGCACAATCGCAAAAAATGGGTAGGAGTAACGCCATTTACATTCATTATACTGTATAAGGAAACATTATAAGGTGAGTTTCCCATTTAGAAAACGCATTTGAATGTTGGTTATTTCTGAGAAGAAAATGGCTCTGAGCACTATGGGACTTAACATCTATGGTCATCAGTCCCCTAGAACTTAGAATTACTTAAACCTAACTAACCTAAGGACATCACACAACACCCAGTCATCACGAGGCAGAGACAATCCCTGCCTCGCCGGGAATCGAACCCGGGAACCCGGGCGTGGGAAGCGAGAACGCTACCGCACGACCACGAGCTGCGGACATTTCTGAGAAGACACGGGGCAGTTATAATTAAAGTGCAGTTACTCACGGGAGGTCCAGTATGGGCTGTAGCTACAGTATGGCAGTGAAACTTTTTGTATATGCAAATCCGTTAATGCGGAACCGATTTATGCTGGAAAAAATAGTTCCAATTTTGGATACCAGGTGCAAAGCTGGCGCTGTACAACATCCCGTTGACGTCTCCAGTTCTCATACTGCCATAATTGTCTGACTGAAAATGATAAAACGAACATCATGCCTTTCTCACTTGTTTGACCTTTTCTGCCTGCGTCCCGTTCCTAATCCATTACATACGTCTTTCTTGCATTCACACAACCAAATCTGCCCCTGGTGCCCAAAACTGTAACTAATTTTTTACAGCATACATAGGTTTCTCATAAACGCATTAGAATACCAACCAAGTATCGCTGTTATATGAAGATTATGGTCACACAGGATATCTGTGAATAGCTGCATTTTAATTACATGTGGCGTTCAATAAGTAATGCTACACATTCCTTTGCTCGACCAGTTTCGGTTGAAAAATGTGCAGTTTCTTGTGGGACATCGGAATGTTCCCGTTCCAGACCCTACAGCTTCACGAAATTCCGACATATGGCGACGCTATACGTAGCTCCCGTAACGAATGGGCGTTCCATCAAAGCGTTGTCATTGAATTTCTTTTGGCTGAAAACCAGAGCATCGCTGATATCCATAGGCGCTTGCGGGAAGTCTACGGAAACCGGGTAGTGAACAAATGCACGGTCAGTCACTGGGCGAGGCATCTCTCATTATCGCAACAAGGTCGCGGAAACCTGTCCGACCTCCCGCGTGCCGACCGGAGGCACACGGCTGTGACTTCTGGAACGTGCGGATACTCATTCGAAGTAATCGACAGATCACAATCAAACACGTCGCTGCTCAACTGGACCTCTCTGTTGTTAGTGCACTCGTCCACCACTTATGGTACTCAAAGGTACACTACCGACCATTAAAATTGCTACACCAAGAAGAAATGCAGATGATAAACGGGTATTCGTTGGACTAATATATTATACTAGAACTGACATGTGATTACATTTTCACGTAATTTGGGTGCATAGATCCTGAGAAATCAGTACCCAGAACAACCACCTCTTTCCGTAATAACGGCCTTGATAACGCCTGGGTATTGAGTCAAACAGAGCTTGGATGGCGTGTACAAGTACCGCTGCCCATGCAGCTACAACACGATACCACAGTTCATCAAGAGTAGTGTCTGGCGTATTGTGACAAGCCAGTTGCTCGGCCACCATTGACCAGATGTTTTCAATTGGTGAGAGATCTGGAGAATGTGCTGGGCAGGGCAGCAGTCGAAAATTTTCTGTATCCAGAAAGGCCCGTACAGGACCTGCAACATGCGGTCGTGCATTATCCTGCTGAAATGTAGGGTAGCGCAGGGATCGAATGAAGGATAGAGCCACGGGTCGTAACACATCTGAAATGTAACGTCAACTGTTCAAAATGCCGTCAATGAGAACAAGAGGTGACCGAGACGTGTGCCCAATGGCACTCCGTACCATCACGTCGGGTGATACGCCAGTATGGCGATAACGAATACACGCTTCCAATGTACATTCACCGCGATGTCGCCAAACACGGATGCGACCATCATGATGCTGTAAACGAACCTGGATTCATCCGAAAAAATTACGTTTTGCCATTCGTGCACCCACGTTCGTCGTTGAGACACCATCGCAAGCACTCCTGTCTGTGATGCATCGTCAAGGGTAACCGAAGCCATGGTCTCCGAGTTGATAGTCCATGCTGCTGCAAAGGTCGTCGACCTGTTCGTGCAGATGGTTGTTGTCTTGCAAACGTCCCCATCTGTAGACTCAGGGATCGAGACGTGGCCTGCACGATCCGTTACAGCCATGCGGATAAGACGCCTGTGATGTCGACTGCTAGTGATACGAGGCCGTTGGGATACAGCACGGCGGTCCTTATTACCCTCCTGAACCCACCTATTCCACATTCTGGTAACAGTCATTGGATCTCGACCAACGCGAGCAGCAATGTCGCGATACGTTAAACCGCAATCGCGATAGGCTACAATCCGACCTTTACCAAAGTTGGAAACGTGATGGTACGCATTTCTCCTCCTTACACGAGGCATCACAACAACGTTTCACCAGGCAACGCCGGTCAACTGCTTTTTGTGTATGAGAAATCGGTTGGAAACTTTCCTCATGTCAGCACGTTGTAGGTGTCGCCACCTGCGCCTTGTGTGAATGCTCTGAAAAGCTAATCATTTGCATATCACGGCATCTTCTTCTTGTCGGTTAAATTTCTCGTCTGCAGCACGACATCTTAGTGGTGTAGCAATTGTAATGGCCAGCAGTGTATGTGCCCACTTGGTTCCACGCCACCTAGCAGAAGACCATAAAGAGCGACGAAGGACCATGAGCAGAATTACTTGAGTGTTATGGGGATAATCGTGACAATTCTTTGTCGAAAATCGTCGCAAGCGATGGAACACGGGTTTATCACCTCGAAATGGCAATCCATGGAGTGACGACACATTACCTCTCCTCTGAAGAAAAAGTTAAAAGTCACACCCTCAGCCGGTAAAGTCATGGTGATGGTCTTCTGGGACTGAAGGGGTTATTCTGTTTGACGTCCTCCCTCATGGTGCAACGATCGACTTTGAAGTATACTGCGCTACCCTCGAGAAATTAAAGAAACGACTTCAGCGTGATCGTTACCATAAAAATGCAAATTAACTTCTCCTTCACCATGACAACACAAGGCTTCACATAGGCCTGTGCAACAGAGAGGAGCTCACAAAACTTTACTGGGCTGTTCTTCCTCATCCATCCTACTGCCCTGATTTCGCACCATCCGACTTCCATCTGTTTGGCCCAATGGAGGATGCACTCCGTGGTAAACAGTACGTGGATGATGGGGAGATCATTGATGCAGCAAGGCGTTGGCTCCGACGTCGATCAGTAGAGTGGGCAAACAAGTCCTCCCAGTAAGGTAGCGTAAGGCAGTCGCATTGAGCGGAGATTGTGCTGAAAAATTGGGGTTTATAGCCGAAAGAGTGGGCAGTAATATGGTCTACTGGAATCCTGAATAAAACCAACCTGCTTTCGGTAAAAAGTGCCAGTAGTATTATACCTTGTGGAAGAAGGGTAAACGTCTACCAGCACTTGTCGGTACTGGACAGCAACAGAATCGTTGTTTATCGATTCTGTTGTTTATCGTTCCGTGATATTGCTGCTCGCATCGGTCGGCATCCCACGACTTTCATACGAATATGGCACTCTTGGGCTCAGGATTGCCATACGCAACGCCATGCAGGATCTCAACGGATCAACGCGGCTAGCGCCCGAGAAGAAAAAAAATTTTTCGCTCAGCCGTGAAGGAAATGGGCTTCTTTCCAACAAGACGCATATACATATGGACAGTGCGGTGACGCCTGCAACGCCACGGACCGTCAGCACGCCGAGCATTGTGGCGGTTTCCCTCGACGCGGCACTGGCAGGTGGACACTCGACACAAAATTGGCACAATGAAATCCTTTCATTCGAGTCCAGATTCTGCGTACAGTCTCACGATGGATGTGTTAGTCTGTGGAGGCTTTGATGACGACGAATGTTGCGAGTTTACATTTGTCATCTTCGTGCGGGTCCATCATCAGTCGTGAGGATATGAGGTGCCGCTGAATGCACAACCGCATAAGCGGTAATTTGGACAGCAGCGGTTACATTTCTGCGTGTTCAGGCCTGAAGCTGTACCCTATATTCGACGTCGCTGTGACTTTATCTTTCAACACGATAACACAAGACCGCATATTGCCCAGGTTGTCGTGAGCTACCTCAGTACAGATTTTGTTCGACCGTTGCCATGGCCAGCACGTTCTCCAGATGTCTTACCGACTGAAAGACTGGCACCCCGTTGCTCACTAGCCACAGCGATTGATAAATTCTGGCACAGCGTCGAAGCAACATGGAACGATCTATCCGTATCCATCATCCAAAGTTCAACATGAGTCGGTGTCCAGTTGCGTTGGAACCATTTTTGCTGCCAGAGATGGCAGCCTTGTGTGCTGAATTTAGCACTTTTTACACCCTTATATCATCTATACATTCAATCATATATTCCTCCTACTATGGTGTCTACGCACAATAATTAAATTTTCATTATTAGATATCCTTTCTGGTGGTGCAATTTTAATGGCAATGAGTATATTACGAAACGGAACGAACATGTGAAATCTTTAGTGGCAAAGGCAATTGAAAAAATTTTATTTGAAGGATTCTAGAAAAAGTGCACAGCGTCTGTTTAAAGGTACTGCATAGAAACCTCCATAGCGACAAGTTCTAGGGTGACGCTCATTATGGAATGGAAATCACTGCAGATATCGAGGGAATTCACGGACGTGCTTCTAGGCTGATAACCGGTCGGTATAGCACATATAGAAGTGTATCTGAGAGGCCCAAGAACCTTACGTGCGAATTGTTGGAGGGAAAGTGACGTTGTTATCATGAAACGATATTGGGTAAATTAAAAGTATGGTATCGGGTAACTCGTTTGGGGGTCGTGAAAGTGGGATAAGAGAGACTATGGAGCATATTGAGATACGCATACAACCCTTCTTCCCCACTACACGAGGGCGTGTCTAATGTTGGTGCAAAGTACCTACCTTCATGCATTGTACGCTAGCTTGTGGAGTACGTAATTATATGTAAATGCAGATGAAGCACGAATATCTCCAGTGAGCACAGCCTGAGTATCGTAATAATGAGCCCGCTTCTCGTGGTCGTGCGGTAGAGTTCTCGCTTCCCGCGCCCGGGTTCCCGGGTTCGATTCCCGGCGAGGTCAGGGATTTTCTCTGACTCCTGATGGCTGGGTGTTGTGTGTTGTCCATAGGTTAGTTAGGTTTAAGTAGTTCTAAGTTCTAGGGGACTGGTGACCATAGATGTTAAGTCCCATAGTGCTCAGAGCCATTTGAACCATTTTCGTAATAATGTAATTCCATCAAATGAAACATATGGCCTTCCTGAATAGTTTGGAAATTTGTGGTAAGGTCTTATGGGACCAAAATGCTGAGGTCATCGGTCCCTAAGCTTACGCACTACTTAATCTAACGTAAACAAACTTACGCTAAGAACGACACGCACACACATGACAGAGGTAGGACTCGAACCTCCGACGCGGGGGAGCCGCGCGAAACGTGAAAAGACGCCTTAGACCACGCGGCTCCTGCATAGTGTTCATATCGACACATCGCTATGAAATGTAGGCTGAAGTATTTTTGAGGGAGATTTTGTAACAGCTATTTCCACACTTGGGCATTATTTAATAATTTGTTAAGCTTCTGTTCATTGCGCCTGAACTTTACTTAGAGGTGAGCAATCAGTCGCCATGGGAAGGAAAATAACTCTTGAAATGAAGATGTGGACTATTTCATCAGATGTGAAACGGGCAGGAAACGAAAGCAGTAGGTGTGCGATTTCAAAACGAAAGCGGCCCCTATGGAGGTCGACTATGGCCGAAATCTGAGACGTGTGGCGAGACGCAGACCGCGGTCGGCCTCGGCTTGGGTTGCGCAGTCGCAGTGCGTCAGTTGGCAACCCTGCCTCGCAACCGCCACCGCCACCGCCGCCGCCGCATTCCACACATGCTAAAACACAGGTACGCTATTAACCTAAGGTACTGGCAACAAGACCAAATGCTATTTCTGTGAGACGGAACATGATTAGAGTTTAGGGAGTGAGTTGAGGGTTGTTGTTCATACATACCTACTGTCTTTCATTTTCTACACACCGTGACTAGAGTTTTGCGAGTGAGCTGACGTTCCTCTTGCCACCTTCTAGGAGTCGCTTCAAGGTTTCAGGCGTTGTAACAACGCCTTCACTAATGTAAATAATGATTGTAATTCGAAAAGAATGGTACTGTGGATATATTCAATATGAGATGAGGAAATGACCTTTACTCGTTATTAAAACTGACAGTGGTTCAGAAAGATGTACAATATGCACACGATAATATTTCTTTCAGTTGCCAAAAAACATAAAATGTCTGACAGGCACCAATCTAAATATTAAATCTGGCCCTAAATTAGCTTCTTCCGAATATTTCCTTCTATTCGACAGAAGAATATTAAATTAAAAACTAGTTGCATCTTCAGTCTGGACAACAAACCCGTTTACTTCTGTTGCTAAATTTAAGTATGTTTTATCAGTAAAAAGAAGTAATGTTGCGAATTTATATACCTGATTTTTATTAAATCTAAGCCACTGTACGATTCAGTAATCTGCAAATAGTCAGCATGTAGCCATACTTACGATTAAGTCATATAGTACAGGATGATTCAAAAGATTGAAGAAACTGAGAGAGGAGTCGAAATGCAACAATTCTGGAACGAGACCTTATGGTTTTGGAAGTAATCGAAACCAGTGAAAGCTTTGGAATGTCAAGAACAACAAGGACAATCAGTGCGTACGGCCCTGATTTGAGCAAATATAATGGACTGTTTATGTGTACGCACGGCTCTACACAACTAAACGGTACACCTGCCACATATCCCAGGCGTTCAATTGGAAGGTTGCATTGCAATCTCGCACCACTACCTGAAGATGAAACATTTCACGACCAGATACTTAAAGCGTCGGAAGAGGCTTGTTGCGGTACCTGCTGTACTTGCTAGAGTACGCCAGAATTTTCTTCGAAGAGTACTCAATGTAGTGGTCAGCATTACGAACACATTCTGCAGTGTACAAGATTATCGAGTATATCTGCTGAAATTATGACGTGTGTGCATCAGATGCCCTTGTTGTTCCTGTCATCCCAAAGCTCTCACTGGCTAACCATTAAATCGAAGACCATAAGTTACTATTCCAATGCCCTTACGTTTGGACCCTCCTATCAGTTCCTTCGATTTGTGCACAACTTCTTGGATTACCCTGTATACATAATATGTCCCTATATAAGGAGATCCGTGAAAATGTTACAAACTTTCAAGGAAAGAAGGGTAAATGTACACTACTGGCCATTAAAATTGCTACATCACGAAGATAACGTGCTACAGACGTGAAATTTAACCAACAGGAAGAAGATGCTTTGATATGCAAATGATCAAATGATTAGTTTTTCAGAGCATTCACACCAGGTTGGTTCTGGTGCCGACACCTACAACGTGCTGACATTAGGAACCTTTCCAACCGATTTCTCATACGTAAACAGCAGCTGACCGGTGTTGCCTAGTGAAAAGTTGTTGTGATGTCTCGTGTAATGAGGAGAAATGCGTACCATCACGTTTCCGACTTTGATAAAGGTCGGACTGTAGCCTATCGCGATTGCGGTTTATCGTATCGCGACATTGCTGCTCGCGTTGGTCGAGATCCAATGACTGTTAGCAGAATATGGAATCGGTGGGTTCAGGAGGGTAATACGGAACGCCTTGCTGGATCCCAACGGCCTCATATCACTAGCAGTCGAGATGACAGGCATCGTATCCGCATGGCTGTAACGGATCGTGGAGCTACGTCTCGATCCCTTAGTCAACTGATGGGGACCATTGCAAGACAACAACCATCTGCACGAACAGTTCGACGACGTTTGCAGCAGCATCGACTATCAGCTCGGAGACCATGGCAGCGGTTACCCTTGACGCTGCATCACAGACAGGAGCACCTGCGATGGTGTACTCAACGACGAACCTGGGCGCACGAATGGCAAAACGTCATTTTTTCGGATGAATCCAGTGTCTGTTTACAGCATCATGATGGTCGCATCCGTGTTTGGCGACATCGCGGTGAACGCACATTGGAATCGTGTATTCGTCATCGCCATACTGGCATATCGCATTGGCATTGGTACATTTACCTTTTTCCGTCAGCCCTGAAGGTTTGTAACATCACCATGGAATCGCCCTGTGTATTATAAAAATGTATGTACATGTATTTGTGTATCAACATCTCCCCGTAAAATACCGGATCGATTTTAGCCAAATTGACAGACTTATCGCTGGCTGTCTGGAAAGAAGTACTGTAGGGTAAGAAACACTTACTTCGCGAAGAGGTGGGGATGAGAAAGAAACATAACCCCCGCACGCAACTACCCAGACTATATCCACCAACATTTGGGACTGAGAGCACTTTGCGAGTTGCAACAAATTTTACAAATAATATCAAACCCTTACAAAAATACTTTTTCTCACGAACACCCCACACAAAGTGATCAAAGGAAACAAGTTTATCGCTTACTACATTTTCGCTGAGAATGCAGTAAGAAAAATGGCACTGAGCACTATGGGACTTAACATCTGAGGCCATCAGTGTCCCTTAGAACTTAGAACTACTTAAACCTAACTAACCTAAGGACATCACAGACATCAATGCCCGAGGTAGAATTCGAACCTGTGACCGTAGCGGTCACGCAGCTTCAGACTGTAGAGCCTAGCTGTTCGCTCTGCCACTCCGGGTAAAACTGCCACATCAGGAGTGACGTTTAATTTATTACTTCTTTATTACTTACTCCACTCGCAACATACTTTTCAGCTGGTATTCACATATACCACTAAATGTGCCTGCAAAATTATATCACTGTACGACATATCTTTCAGGGCGAGGCCAACGAGAAAGACAGACCGCGTCGCGTAAGTCACAGAGGTATGTCCGAACTCTCTCGCTCGCTCAGCTGACCAAACAAAAAGCTTATTTAAACCTGTTAACTCGCAGCTGGGGGTGTGCGTACTAACGAGAATTGCATCTTCTACTGGAATCTGCTACTATGAAGTCTTAGCGATTAAAAGTAGCACAGCAAAATTTAGTTTAAGATCAATACTCGATAAAATGGTATTACGGCTTGTTTATGGCATTTAGTGTCTACTGCTCAACAGTCCTCATTTACTACAAGAAGTGGTGCCTAATGCAACTGATAATCATTTTGGCATGATTTTAATTTTATTGTATCCCAGTATAATCGTTACAAATTATTTGTGGGCCTATGGGCTTCCGATCATTGTACGACTAATAACAGTAAGACTCCATAAAAGCAGATTCCAGTAGAAGATGCAATTTTCGTTTGTACTTACACACCTAGCTACGTGTTAACAGGTGTAGAAACGTAGTTTGCTGAGTGGAGCGAGAGGGCGAGCTCAGACCTACCTTCGTAACGTACGCGCCACAGATTGTCTTTCTCGTAGGCCTCGGTTCAGGGGAAATGACGTCATAAACAACGAGATCCGTGAAAGACTGCCGCATCATGCGTGATGTTTTAATTTATTACTTCTTCACTGCTAACTCTATTCGTGATATATTTCACAGACAGTATGCAAAAAAATGGTTCAAATGGTTCTGAGCACTATGGGACTTAACATCTGTGGTCATCAGTCCCATAGAACTTAGAACTACTTAAACCTAACTAACCTAAGAACATCACACACATCCATGCCTGAGGCAGGATTCGAACTTGCGAACGTAGCAGCCGCGCAGGTCCGGACTGAGCGCCTAGAACCGCGAGTCCACCGCGGCCGGCCGACAGTATCCAAATATACCACTGAACGTACCTGCAAAATTATATCATTGCACGACACATAGGTCAGGAGATATGACGTTATAAGCACTATGCGTGAAAAACTAGGTTTTCTTAAAATGGAGCGTTAATTACCCATATTATACGCATCCAATGTTTAAAAATGTGAGCACTTAGCGACTTCTAACAATCTTTAAACATAATATCAAACCTTTTGTAACTATTCCTTCTGCAATTAACACATTAATTCACCTGAAAAGTAATCAGAAGTTTGAAGTTGTTTTATACAGGGGAGTTCGATTCCTTAAAGAATCGGCAGTGTACTCGTTACTTATTGGCTGGAAAGAAGCACTGTGGGGTAAGAACCACCTGCATCGCACAGGGGATGGGAAAGAAAAGGGGGTGGCATTGAAATATAGCTCAGAAACACCTGGTGCAATTTCAGCCAAATTTCTTAGGTTGGCTCTGAGTACTATGGGACTCAACTGCTGTGGTCATTAGTCCCCTAGAACTTAGAACTACTTAAACCTAACTAACCTAAAGACAGCACACACATCCATGCCCGAGGCAGGATTCGAACCTGCGACCGTAGCAGTCGCACGGTTCCGGACTGCGCGCCTAGAACCGCGAGACCGCCGCGGCCGGCAAATTTCTTAGGTTCATGATTTATTATTTGCATAAAAACACCGTAAGTAAGAATCCCCATTGCCCTGCGGATGTGGAATGTGACGTAGAATGTTCGTAAACGACCTGTTGATATTTAGTTGACCCGAAATACACTCCTGGAAATTGAAATAAGAACACCGTGAATTCATTGTCCCACGAAGGGGAAACTTTATTGACACATTCCTGGGGTCAGATACATCACATGATCACACTGACAGAACTACAGGCACATAGACACAGGCAACAGAGCATGCACAATGTCGGCACTAGTACAGTGTACATCCACCTTTCGCAGCAATGCAGGCTGCTATTCTCCCATGGAGACGATCGTAGAGATGCTGGATGTAGTCCTGTGGAACGGCTTGCCATGCCATTTCCACCTGGCGCCTCAGATGGACCAGCGTTCGTGCTGGACGTGCAGACCGCGTGAGACGACGCTTCATCCAGTCCCAAACATGCTCAATGGGGGACAGATCCGGAGATCTTGCTGGCCAGGGTAGTTGACTTACACCTTCTAGAGCACGTTGGGTGGCACGGGATACATGCGGACGTGCATTGTCCTGTTGGAACAGCAAGTTCCCTTGCCGATCTAGGAATGGTAGAACGATGGGTTCGATGACGGTTTGGATGTACCGTGCACTATTCAGTGTCCCCTCGACGATCACCAGAGGTGTACGGCCAGTGTAGGAGATCGCTCCCCACACCATGATGCCGGGTGTTGGCCCTGTGTGCCTCGGTCGTATGCAGTCCTGATTGTGGCGCTCACCTGCACGGCGCCAAACACGCATACGACCATCATTGGCACCAAGGCAGAAGCGACTCTCATCGCTGAAGACGACACGTCTCCATTCGTCCCTCCATTCACGACTGTCGCGACACCACTGGAGGCGGGCTGCACGATGTTGGGGCGTGAGCGGAAGACGGCCTAACGGTGTGCGGGGCCGTAGCCCAGCTTCATGGAGACGGTTGCGAATGGTCCTCGCCGATACCCCAGGAGCAACAGTGTCCCTAATTTGCTGGGAAGTGGCAGTGCGGTCCCCTACAGCACTGTGTAGGATCCTACGGTCTTGGCGTGCATCCGTGCGTCGCTGCGGTCCGGTCCCAGGTCGACGGGCACGTGCACCTTCCGCCGACCACTGGCGACAACATCGATGAACTGTGGAGACCTCACGCCCCACGTGTTGAGCAATTCGGCGGTACGTCCACCCGGCCTCCCGCATGCCCACTATACGCCCTCGCTCAAAGTCCGTCAACTGCACATACGGTTCACGTCCACGCTGTCGCGGCATGCTACCAGTGTTAAAGACTGCGATGGAGCTCCGTATGCCACGGCAAACTGGCTGACACAGACGGCGGCGGTGCACAAATGCTGCGCAGCTAGCGCCATTCGACGGCCAACACCGCGGTTCCTGGTGTGTCCGCTGTGCCGTGAGTGTGAACATTGCTTGTACAGCCCTCTCGCAGTGTCCGGAGCAAGTATGGTGGGTCTGACACACCGGTGTCAATGTGTTCTTTTTTCCATTTCCAGGAGTGTACTTTTAAAAACAATGAAATGCAATTTATCTCTCATTTGTGCTAAACTTTGAGTCAACCAAATCGCGAGGATGAGTACTGCAGCGATCAGGCCACACCGCTGAATACCACAGATAAATTTATCGCCTTATCTGGAGTCATATGGATTAAATGGTTCAAATGACTCTGAGCGCTATGGGACTTAACATCCATGGTCATCAGTCCCCAAGAACTTAGAACTACTTAAACCTAACTAACCTACTGACGTCACACAACACCCAGTCATCACGAGTCAGAGCAAATCCCTGGCCCCGCCGGGAATCGAACCCGGGAACCCGGGCGTTGGAAGCGAGAACGCTACCGCACGACCACGAGATGCGGACATATATGGAGTAAAACAGCAGAGACTCATACATATTTGTGTGTGATATATGTCACATATGTACGTGTTCAACATCACCCCCTAAGCCTCTGGATCGATCTCAACGAAACATTGTACACACATTACTTACTGCCTGGAAATAACTCCTGCTGGGGTAAAAAAATACGAGTCTCACATTAGGATGTGGTTGGGAGTGATGACAGGGTAATGGCCAGACAGAAGGGGGAGCAGGAGGTTAACAGAGAGAGGGACGGGGGTGTGAAGATGGACAGAGTGAGGGGGAGGAGGAAATGGACAGAGAGGGGGGGGGAAGAGAAGATGGAATAATTGAAGTATGGAATAAATAAATACCCGGCAACCCCTGGCTTCTCAGCGAGGAGACTACAAACTGATTCGTCCTATATCATTTCGATAGAAATCGCCGGCCGGGGTGACAGAGCGGTTCTAGGCGCTCCAGTCTGGAACCGCGCGACCGCTACGGTCGCAGGTTCGAATCCTGCTTTGGGCATGAATGTGTTTGTTGTCCTTAGGTTAGTTAGGTTTAAGTAGTTCTAAGTTCTAAGGCACTGATGACCTCAGAAGTTAAGTCCCATAGTGCTCAGAGCCATTTAAAAAATCGATAGAAACTGCTCAAATGACCAAGGGAACATGGAACTGAGGAAATAACTAATTAACTAAGTAACCACAAAATATTATTCACTTGCGCTCAGATTTTCTCTTTGAGGTTTATAATTAGAAGCGAAATGTAACAGCCCGTCGAACCTTTACCGATTCTTCCTCCATAGCTTTCCAGTTAGTCATTTTTTGTTCGTTGTAAGGTCATCTTGAAGACAAACCGTTACTGCTCATTACTTTTGTTTGTGAGACTGTGGTTCTCACAGAGAAACGCTGTCGAGTTTTATGCTCTTTGATTGATAGACTCTCTACACCTTATCCAAGAGCTTAATTTAAATAGCTCGTTCAAATGAGTAGGTTCTACAGAGATCTACAACGACAGCTTTACTTTGCATCATCTACGGCTAATGAGACCTCAACAGTTATTTTTATCTCAACTGAACAAAAAAATGGTTTACTTTGTGTTTCTTTGTGTTTTAACTGAATCTTTTTCGAGCTTTGGGACAGTATTAAGACAGCACATTCACAAGAAATAGGATCTTAATCAGTGTAGTAATGTACACGACAGCACTATATTAACGAAGCATTCCAGAGGGGACAATTTCCCTCCACAGACGCATCTATTCTGTTACTTCCTTCTCAAGTACAACTTTTAGATGTGCTGGATAGGGTTCTTGACTTTAGTAATTTCCCCTACAAGTTTGTTGACTTATTTTTACTCGGGTGTACCAAAAGAATGCAATAGTAAAGCCCACAGTGAAGAGGAAAATCAGGCAAGTGCGTCAACACGGTGAAACAAATACTATGACTGATAAACTAGATACTTAATGGCTGTTGATGGTGGAATGCTATGACTAAAAAACTGGCTTCTTAATAGCTGTTGGTTGTGATATGGAACTGCGAGTCAACACAAAAATCTCCGCAGGGGACAAACTAGTGCTCTTGCCCGAAGGATTCCATTACCATTTTTCGGGCTATTCTCACTAAATAATAGTATCATTTACGGGAAATTTCTCACGAAAACAATAATAAAAGTAATACAACTCATTCGTTAATTTGGAGGTCAGTTGTGTCAGTATTCCCATTCTTGCAGCTTTTGGCGCATTAATTAAGACAGTGGACTCGTAGTTAACAATCAATGTGCATTGCGAAATGTGACTTGCGGCAGTGAGGCATAAATTTTCACCCTAAAAGTATGGGTTGCTCTCTGAAGAGGAGCTTCCTTGGTCCACCATAATTATGTCTCATACACCAATCTATTTCCTACCCGCCAGGGTAGCCGAGAGCGCTAATGCATTGCTTGCTGGACTCAGGGAGGCCCGCCGGCCCCGGATCGAATCTGCCCGGCGGATTAACGACGACGGCCGGTATGCCGGCCAGCCTGGATGTGGTTTTTAGGCTGTTTTCCACATCCCGCTAGGTGAATACCGGGCTGGTCCCCAGGTTCCGCCTCAGTTACATGACTCACAGACATCTGAAAAACGTTCACACTATTTCATGACTTACGCTGGACGCAGACAGGTGGGGTACACTACTTCCGTCCCGGGGGGTTCGGGGTGGTGGGAGGGAGGGTATCCAGCCACCCTCTGCAATTAACACTGACAAATGTCATATCAGAGCCGACCCAGCGTTGGAGCGGTACAAAGGCCCAAGAAAGAAAGAAACACCAGTCTATTTCCTCATCTGCTTGCCTGTCGTACTTAGTAATTATCGTGATGCATGAGATGCAGAGACAGACAAATAGATGAAGAAACATACTGTGGTGCGAGTTGTAATCAGAATGAAGCGGAGGTGAGCTAGAACATGGACGGCAGATGGACCAATGAAGCTCTTGCTCAGTGAGCAACTCTTAGTTTTGGAATGATTTTCACAGTAGAAATTTATACTTCACTGTCACAAGTCAAATGTGGCAATACACATGTGGCAGACACATCTTAAAATTAGGTTGGCCATATTCACTTGTTTGTTAATTTATTTCGGTGGCTATCTAGTTATTGTTTCCAACGGTCCTCAGTACAGAAACTCATCAACTGGTTCTAAGATTTTGTTGTTAATTTGTAGTATTATCTTTCCGGTTTGTTGGTTATACGTTATTTTTGTCTCACTGTAAATAATTTTCAATTCTACTCTCAAACATACTGTATTATGTCATTCCGTAATATGCTGGACTTTATCTGCACTATGTGGAAATGTAAATGTCGTATGGTATTGTTGGCTGGGTAATTCCGCGGGGTGGGTTCAGTTGCCTACACGAAAAATTGGAGGCTTTCAACCGGTTTTCCACACGAGGGAAAGCTGCATGGTTTTCAAATAATGAATTAGACGCTGATCTACAACTACCTTTCCATTTTTATTACGAAAATCTTCTGTGAACTGTTTTAAATCTGTAACCAATATATAACAAAGAAAAAAAATCAAATAATATTCCATGACACCCACTGAAGGTTCCTTGTTTAAAAGGCGAAACCGGTCTGGGTGCACAAACAAAATAAAAAAATAATGTGCAGCGTACAAAAGGCGTCTGTCTTGTAACCTTCTGCAACTTATATACAGCCGCTGCAAAAATGGCCAGCAAAAGAGACTTTCATTGTTAACTTCCCATACGTTGGATGTTTCTGGACGAAAGATGGCTGTTTCAAGAACTATACGTACGGTTTCGGGTAAAAAAGACTCCATCTAAATAAGTGTCACTTTGTCCTACATGCAAGGAGTTTCAGTTCTTCGAAGCTGGTACTCGCTATACTTCCATGAATGAGATTTGTTGATGGGACACTCATAACTTTCATAAATACCGTTCACTAATACACTCGTAAGCAAATAAATTAGAAACGTCTACCTAGCGTAGGGTACTGTAGGCAAATAAGCTGATGCACACTGTTGAAAAGTAGATACTTGTATCACTAGTTGATGAATAATGATGGTAGACGCATGAAGGACTTAATTTTATCCCTGGTAAACATCTGTCATGCGAGACTAACTTTGCTACCTGCCTCAACAACGTCTTGTTCGCAAGCAGGAAGCATGACTTCAAGCGGTGTTCGAAGTTCTCGTATCCTAGCATCAGCGTTTACCGCCGGGTATCACACCAGTCCAAGCAACTTTCTTCCATGCTTCCAATGCGTCCACTGACAGTGTTCTCGTGCCCATGACTATCTCTGTGCCATGTGGCATAAAGCGAAAGAAATGCGCACATGGAAGGATGTTGCCTCTGTTACCCAGAGTTTAGTGAAAAAGTTAAAATATTTTGAAATAGTAGGCAGAACAGGTTCATGGTTTTAACTTCCTTCGTTGACAGAAAGCAATGTTTATCAGTTCCATGTCAACTACGAAACAATAAACATTCAGAATTTGAAGCTTTTAGGCATGATGTACCACAAGGTCTGTTGGTGGGTCCTCTGTTGTTTCTGATATAGATAAATGATCTTCTGTTTGCAGTTTCAGGAGATGCAAATTTTGTCCCTTTTTGCAGATTACTCAAGTATATTAATAAAAAGTAGTACCACTCCCTTTACTGAAAAGGCGACTAACGAAATATTAGAAAATAGCTACAGAATAGACAGTTCACGGCAAATAGTTTATCATTGAATTTTGAGAAGACTTCAGTAACGCTGTGCAGGACTTCTCACAGAATTCCACAAGATATGGAAATAAGTGTTTCAAACAATGAAATACAAAAAGAAGAAAGTGTTAAGTTTTAGGACTACAAATACGGGGTAGACAAAAATATGGAAACATTAAAAATGCAACACATTATCATACTCTGTACAGAGTAGGAAAATCGTTTGCATTGAAAAGAGCCTCCAGTCGTCTTAGAATGGATAAACACAGGTCCTGTAAGGCTTTCAAGGGAATCTCATACCATTCTTCCTGCAAAATAATGACAAGCTGGTGTAGGTGGATAGCAATCACGAACCATTCTTTCCAAAGTAGATCACAAAGGCTCAATAATATTGAGATCTGGCGACTTTGGTGGCGTGGGGAGGCTGCGGCAATTCATCCTCATTTTCACAAAACCAGTCCTGGACAATGTGAGCTCTGTAAACAGGGGCTCCGTCGTCTTGGAACACGGCATCACAATTAGGGAACAAACATTGCACCATGGAATGGATCCGATCGGCCAAAATGGTCACATAATCCCTGGCAGTAATGCAATCCTGCAGAGTAACCTTGAGGCCCATGAACTACCACGATGTGGCTGCCAAAATCATCACTAAACCCCCACCATGTTTCACTCTTGAGACCTAAACTCAGCCAGAAGTTGGAAACAGTGAGAAATGGGGTAAGGGGGCTCCTGCATTTCTAATGATATAGAATTAATTATTCAAATTAATTAATTGATCAATTAATTACCGTCATCCTCTGATCAGCCAGAAGTTGGAAACAGTGAGAAATGGGGTAAGGGGGCTCCTGCATTTCTTATGATATAGAATTAATTATTCAAATTAATTAATTGATCAATTAATTACCGTCATCCCCTGATGATGTCATGGGTTTTCCCAACCAGCACGTGGGCCCCCTCAGGGAACTCTCAACCCCCTCCCCTCCCCACCCCACCCCTCGAAATGGCGAGAAATTGAAATTTTGACAGGAAATTCAAATTTATTGGTGGAAATATCAAAATTTGTGTGTTCACCTTGAGGTATGGAGACCAACTGACCTAGTTCACAGCACCACTACCAGAGGGCGCTGTTTACCATCGCCATCTACACCTCCACATTATTTTTATAACATCTAGTGGAGTGCAACTACAAACAATAAAGACTTTGCTAACGTTACCTGGTAGAGAACTCAATGAGATTTTACCGCGTCTCTCTCTTTCAATACATCGGGGAACCAAATACCATCTGCGTGTTGATATCGACAATATGTGGTGATCCCATTATATGAAATTGTGCTCCACGTTCCCTACAGATTCGAATTCGTCGAGAATCACTCTCTTGACCAAATCGGGACTCATCTATGGAAAGCATATTCGCCACTCTTCGACGGTCCACGTGGCATCATGACGGTTTCACTTTAGGCGTTCCCTTCAGTGAAGACGCGTCAGAAGTACACATACAGTAGGTCTCCACTCTGCAGAAGCCTTTTGTACACCGTTTGCCTCTATAAAACACGTCCATCGGATGCTGCGAAGTCAGATGCCAGTTGCCGCGCTGTACTAGGGCAGTACCACAGCCAAATAACAGCCCTCTCTTTCTGATGTCACACGTGGTCTGCCCTTCTCTGGTAGTCAGGATGAAGTTACAGTCTCTATGAACTGTCACCACATCCGAAAAACAACATAACGATTCACATTAAACCATCGGGCCGCGTGAGTTTGCGACTGTCCTTCTTCCAATCTTCCTATGTTCCTCCACTGCAGAGAGTCTGGTAGGCATCTTCACTGTGCCACATAGCACCGACTCTGACTGTGTACACAGCGACTGTGGATTTGGACTACCTGGTAAACACTACCCCGTTTGATAGGTGATCTGATGCCATCATTGGCGTGGTTGTTCGTTGACTGGAATGCTATCTTCCGTGCAGAACACGATCGTACAAACATCTGTTGACAGTTTGTACGATTATATCGTGAATTACACAGACGGGAGAGTAGTAGTTTGTTGCTTTAATTGTGGACACCAGTGTATGAATTTTATGCCTTGACGTGGTTCATCACAAATATGATAGAATTGTTATGTCAACAGTTACACCAACAGATGAAAAAAAATCTTCATTACTTGTCACTAAAGCTATCGATACCACAGAAAGGTGAACAATATGTAGCTACAAAAGTCCTTCATCAATCACCCAAAGCATTTATTTATCACACTGCCTGACAAAACAAGTCAAGTGCCCAGAAGGAACGGAAAAACAAAATGAAACTTGGATGACCTGAAGTTGTGCCCGATGGCTCTCCACGGAGGATATCCATGACATAGCATTGTACCACGAGAGTTCCTTCAATTACTACCATTTGGTGAACTTGGTGGCCTTGGCAGTACCTTAAAATCACACAGACAATTTGTAGGGACATGTGCCATGTGTGGACGGACACTGTCCTGTTGAAAAATGGCACCACAATACCGTTGCGAGAGAGGTGACATATAAGAACGGAGGATATCCATGACATACCATTGTGCTATCTGAGTTGCTTCTATTACTTCCAGGCTGGGAAGGTATGTGATATTGCAGTGATTACAAAATGGAATCAAATTTACAAAGAACTTGGTAGTATGACTCTACTTATCAGTATAACGTTGTACCCTCCTCTGGTCTCGATGCTTGTACTGATCTGGTTGGGAAAAGTATCATAAAGCTGATGTGTCCTCTCCTGATGCAAGATGACCCACAACTGTTGTAACTGTCCTTCGATATGCTGGATACCGGCAGTGGGATGAAATTGATATTCAAGCTGGTACCACATATATTGTATCAGGAATACATTTGGAGATCTTGGTGGCCTTGGTAGTATCTCAAGATTACACAGACAATTTCTAGAGATGCGTGCCATTTGTGGACGAACATTGTCCTGTTGAAAAATGGCATCACAACGCTGTTGTATGAGAGGTAACACATGAGAACGGAGAATATCCATGACAGACCACTGTGCCATCAGAGTTCTTTCAATTACTACCAGCCATGTCCTGAAGTTATACCTGATGGCTCTCCATACCATGATATCACGAGTAACACTACTGTGCCTCTCCAAAAGATTGGAAGAATGGGATCACATCCCGTGTCGCCGCCATACACACTGACGATGGTCACGGCGAGTAGTGCATTACTGTGATTCATTGCTGAAAACAATGTGATACCTTTTACACCTTTCATCGGCCCTCCATACATTCCAGTCCCAGCACCACAACCAACACAGCTGTCTCTCTTGCGGTGTTAATTGGAGCCTACGCAGGGGAGGGTAATTTCCTTGTCCGGCTGCTGCTATTCGCTGATCAATGGCGTCGGATGACATAGAATGTTGTAGGGAGTCCATTACTTGTTGTGGGATAGAAGGTGCAGATGTGAAGGGCTTAAAATGTGCTAGGTGCACAATATAGCGATCCTCCCTTCTGATGATCAGACGTTGTGGATCGGAGCTTTGAATACACATAGCCTAGGCATCTCCTCAGGTGCCCACGCAAACCAACGCTGGTCCACTGTCACGCGCAAATGCCCTACAAATCTGGATACTGCACGATTCGACCAGCCGGCCAAATGGAGATTCACAATGAGGTCCCTTTCGAACTCTGCCAGGTGCTGATAACACTGTCTCATACACGTACACGGCATCTCCGTGTCCTTCACAGAGATCATTCAACATCTGACGCTGTTCACGCCCATTATACACACTATCAGGCCCAGTTACAGCACTTAACACAAACAACACTAACGGGCTCTGATGGGCATCCTACTTGTCACAGAAAATTGCAAATTTAACCATTTACATACACGCCGATGGTGTGTATGTGTACGAAATTATATTGACATCTGACCACGTTTTCTGAGTACTTCATTTTTTTGCAAGGCGTTGTAAAACTTAGTGACATGTGTAGGACATAAAACACACAAGTTTACTTTTGTTGTTAAATTTACATCTATGTCTGTATTCCACAAGTTATCAAATTGCGTGTGGAGCAGAGGGTCCATACTGCTCCCCCACTGCCCCCTTCCTACTGCATTCAGCGATGAAATGCGGTAAGAAATATTGTAGGTAACCATCTGAGTAAGCTGGAATATCTCAAATTTTATTATCGTGGTGACCACGGAGATGTGTGTTGGAAGAAGTAATATGGTTCATGGGTCATTTAAAAATGTGATCTCTCGGTACTTTTTGAGTAAGGCTCTCAGCTACGCACCGGATACTTCTTCAAATATGTTGACTGAGATAGTCACGTCACTTATTGCACATAAACACTTGCAACTGTAGAGACGACAGACGTGGTACCCTTGGCGTAGTATCATCCGCGCCACTCACACAAGTGAATTTAGAGCACCACTGCAGTTTGTTTTAGTTTTCTGGCTCATGTGTTACACCCACAAAGATGAAGCTGTTTTACCTGCTGTCATAGAACTCTGCCAATTGAAATTGCCTGGTCTATCGTTATACAGAGTCGTCAGAAACAGTCTCAAAAGCTTGTAAGGGAGTTGCGGGAGAGGTTGTGCTGAGAAATAATTGTTCAAATAATTTGATACGTAGCGCCGTTACCGTGTTATTTAGTACTGAATTTAGCGAATCAGATCATTGTGTGCACAAATTCAAGCACTTCTACGCGTTAAAATGCGGTAACGCACAGATATCCATGTATCCGCGAGCTACACTTGTTGAAATACTCATTACCAGTTAAACTGTGCCTTTTTTAGGAAGTGATAAACTGAAGCTAGGTAAACAAAAGATATGTTTGTTCAGTCTGAGGAAACCAAACGAAGAACGCGTTTGGCGACACCGCCTTTGGGTGGGTGCTTGCATTTGCGTGCGCATTGACCTGATTGGCTAACTTCAGCGCTAAATAATTCGGAAAAAGCGCGACGTATAGAATTTTTTCTTAACAATTATTTCTCAGCACACTCTCTAAAGCAGGGACATCAATGAAATATGACACTTAGCATAGAAAGCACGTTTGTTACGAAAGCCTGAACAGACTTGACCTCCTGGTTAGAGAGTGCTGTTATTTATACAAACATCGAATATTCCTGAATATTCGAACATTAGAAACACAGGAAATTTCGAGAACTTTCCAAAAACTATAAATACTAAATATCGAATAACTGCTGATAGTCGAGTTTGAACTGGCGGCCGGAGTGGCCGTGCGGTTCTAGGCGCTGCAGTCTGGAGCCGAGCCACCGCTACGGTCGCAGGTTCGAATCCTGCCTCGGGCATGGATGTGTGTGGTGTCCTTAGGTTAGTTAGGTTTAATTAGTTCTAAGTTCTAGGCGACTGATGACCTCAGAAGTTAAGTCGCATAGTGCTCAGAGCCATTTTGAACTGGCGACCCACAGCACGCCAGCCAGTGACTGTAACGACTCATGAAGTTCTCATTGGAACCGACTACAGCACACTAAATCTAGACCTTGTCAATGGTCCTCTCGAAATGGTGTGTTCCAGCATTGCCGTTGTGGGTGACTTGATATGGACCCCGATGGTGAAGGCAGCCTTGTGCCATATTGTTCCTTGCCCAGGGTGGTAGCTTCACCAGCCGCTGCTGTTCCACTACAATCTCGCGCGGTGGCAACGAAAACCGACGGTGCTCGCACTGCTGACTTGCCTGACACCTCTCATTCGAAATTACATATAGAAAGGTTTTTCTCGCCTACATCATTTAAAAATTAAGTTTTGCAGTCGCACAAGTTGAATTCGGTTGCCGTCTCTATGTTTTATTGTAGGCATGCTTTTTAGCGAAGTTCACATTAATATGCAGAAAACCAGTTTTCCAGCGCCTGCTCTCTGCTTGACTGTGTAGACAAAGCAGAAAGCGCCCAGTTGTAAATCTTTTAGGATGGTTCCTATAATGTTTCGTCAGGGTTGTGGCGGTGTACATTACCTGCCAAGCAGCTTGTCTAACAAGTGGTAGGTTTAGAAAGGGATTCTGTTTCGAAAAACCTCGGAAGCATCTCACTCGATCCCACTTACATGCGTGAATCAAGCAGTCAGCTGGTACAAACATTAATCAAGGTTAATAATGGGAGCGTAGGTCAATAGAAAGAGTCATGCCACAATTGCAACATCTAGGAGAACCGAAATATCATTTGATAATTGACATGTATTGTGAACAAAATACACACATCGAAAAAAAGTTTTGTATTACCCCAGTTCCCAGAACTCCTGAAGACAGACGTTGACTGTGGATATTATACCACAGACACAGTTCAGAGATGTCACTAAACCCGCCCAAAGATGTAAACAACCATGCATGAGCAGCGCTTATTAGACGGAGGGGGTCCGACAGCCGATCAGTTCCAGTCATTCCACCAGGAAGGGGGTACACGGCTCGTGTTGTCTGTGGTTCAACTATGCCTAGACGGTCAATTCCGCGGTTTGATCACGTCCGCATTGTTATTTTGTCAGGATGGGCTCTCAACAAGGGAAGAGTCCAGGCGTCTCGGAACTGTCGATGACATGCCTCTCTCAGGTTGCCCAAGGGCCACTACTGCAGTGGATGACCGCTACCTCGTACTATGACTCGGAGGAACCTGATAGCGAGGACACCATGTTGAATAATGCTTTTCGTGCAACCACAGGGCGTCGTGTTACGACTCAAACTGTGCGCAATAGGCTGCATGATGCGCAACTTCACTCCCGATGTCCATGGCAAGGTCCATCTTTGCAAGCACGACAGCATGAAGCGCGGTACAGATGGGCCCAACAACATGCCGAATGGACCGGTCAGGATTGGCATCACGTTCTCTTCACCGATGAGTGTCGCATGTGCCTTCAAACACACAATCGTCGGAGACGTATTTGGAGGCAATCCAGTCAGGCTGAACGCCTTAGAAACACTGTCCAGCTAGTGCACCAAGGTGGAAGTTCCCTGAGGTTTTGGGGTGGCAATATGTGGGGCCGACGTACGCCGCTGGTGGTCATGGAAGGCGCCGCAACGGCTGTACGATACGTGAATTCCATCCTCCGACCGTTAGTGCAACCATATCGGCAGCATATTGGCGAGGCATTCGTCTTCATGGACGACAATTCGCGCCCCCATCGTGCACATTTTCTGAATGACTTCCTTCGGGATAACCGTGAGTCGGCCTTTCGTCACCTAGTCACATAGATCAGGAAGGTAATTTGCATCTCATGTACGGTAAACAGTATGATGTACACTGACGGAAAAAAAAATCGCAGCGCCAAGAAGAAGATGTGCGACATAAACGAAAGTTGGTAGGCGTGTTTGTACATTTGAAAGATAATGTGTATTCAAATTTGGCGCCAGTAGCGCCACTATGAAGATGCAAATCATATTAGCTTTAAAGACCAGATATAACGGCCGTGAGCATTAGTTAGTTACCGTCGAGACCCGACGTAGTGAGCTGATGTTAGTAAAGAACGCCTTTAAGGCGATAACACCTCACTCAGTTTGAACGAGGTCGTGTAATAGAACTACAAGAAGCTGAATGTTCCTTCTCCGATATTGCAGAAAGACTTGGCAGGAATGTAGCCACTGCACATGATTGCTGGTAGCGTTGGTCACGGGAATGTACAGTCACAAGAAGACCGGGCTTTAGACAGTCACATGGCTCTACTGAGATGGAAGAACACCGTGTACAGCGTATGGCTCTGGCGCAACGCACTGCATCTGCAGTAGCAATCTGTGCAGCAGATGGCACAACAGTGACACAAAGAACTGTTACAAATCGGTTACTGCGAGGACAACTCCGAGCCAGACTCCCTGTAACATGCATTCCATTGATCCCTTCAAAAATGGTTCAAATGGCTCGGAGCGTACGCGACTTAACTTCTGAGGTCATCAGTCGCCTAGAACTTAGAACTAATTAAACCTAACTAACCTAAGGACATCACACACATCCATGCCCGAGGCAGGATTCGAACCTGCGACCGTAGCGGTCGCTCGGTTCCAGACTATAGCGCCTAGAACCGCACGGCCATTCCGGCCGGCCATTTATCCCTACTTAACAATCATATACAACCGTTCGCTCGACGAAAGATCCGAACCCAAAGACTGGAAAGCTGCACAGGTCACACCAATATTCAAGTAAGGTAGTAGGAGTAATCAACTAAATTACAGACCCATATCGTTAACGTCGATATGCAGCAGGATTTTAGAACGTATATTGTGTTAGAACATAATTAATTATCTCGAAGGAAACTCTCTTATTGCCTCGTGATGACCGGTGTTGTGTGATGTCCTTAGGTTAGTTAGGTTTAAGTAGTTCTAAGTTCTAGGGGACTGATGACCATAGATGTTAAGTCCGATAGTGCTCAGAGCCATCTGAACCATTTTTGAAACTATCTATTGACACACAGTCAACGTGGGTTTAGAAAACACCGTTCATGTGAAACACAACTTGCTCTTTATTCACATGAAGTGTTGAGTGCTATTGACAAGGGATTTCAGATCGATTCCGTATTTCTGGAGAAGGCTTTTGACACTGTACCACACAGGCGGCTTGTAGTGAAATTGCGTGCTTATGGAATATCGTCTCAGTTATGTGACTGGATTTGCGATTTCCTGTCAGAGAGGTCACAGTTCGTAGTAATTGGCGGAAAGTCATCGAGTAAAACAGAAGTGATTTCTGGCGTTCCCCAAGGTAGTGTTATAGGCCCTTTGTTGTTCCTAATCTATATAAAGGATTTTGGAGACAATCTGAGCAGCCGTCTTCGATTGTTTGCAGATGACGCTGTCGTTTATCGACTAATAAAGTCATCAGAATATCAAAACAAACTGCAAAACGATATAGAAAAAATATCTAAATGGTGCGAAAAGTGGCAGTTTACCCTAAATAACGAAAAGTGTGAGGTCATCCACATGAGTGCTAAAAGGAACTCGTTAAACTTCGATTAAACGATAAATCAGTGTAATCTAAAAGCCGTAAATTCAACTAAATACCTAGCTATTACAATTACGAATAACTTCAATTAGAAGGAACACATAGAAAATGTTGTTAGGAAGGCTAATCAAAGACTGCATTTTATTGGCAGGACATTTATAAAATGTTACGGACGTACTAAGGAGACTGCCAACAGTACACTTGTCCGTCCTCTTTTAGAATACTGCTGCGCTGTGTGGGATCCTTACCAGGTAGGACTGACGGAGTACATCGAAAAAGTTCACAGAAAGACAGCAAGTTTTGTATTATCGCGAAATATGGGAGAGAGTGTTACAGAAATGATACAGGATTTGGGCTGGACATTATTAAATGAAAGGCGTTTTTCGTTGCGACGGAATCTTCTCACGAAATTCCAATCACCAATTTTCTCCTCCGAATGCTAAAATATTTTGTTGACACCGACGTACATAAGGAGGAACGATCACCAAGATAAAATAAGGGAAATCAGAGCTCGTACGGAAAGATATAGGTGTTCGTTCTTTCCGCTGTATACGAGACTGGAATAATGGTGAATTGTGAAGGTGGTTGATGAACCCTCTGCCAGGCACTTAAATATGATTTTCATAGTATCCATTTAGATTTAGATTCTAAACCACCGCCACTTGCGACTTCGTTGTTGCCAAGCGAGAGTTCATCGGAGGGAAGGGATGAGGTCTGCTACGTTTTCTGATGAAAGCTCATTCTGTCTCGGTACCTGTAATGGCCGTGTATTGGTTATGAGGTGGCCAGTTGAGGGCCTGGAACCAATCGGTCTGTATGCTAGACACACTGGATCCACACCTGGAATTACCGTCTGAGGTACGATTTCATATGACAGCAGGAGCACTTCCGTGGTTAACCCATGCACCCTTACTGCAGGTTTGTACGTCTTTCGTGAACTGCTTTCTAGGGAGTGTTGTCCAACAGGATAACGTTCGCCCACATACTGCTGTTGTAACCCGACATGCTCTACACAGTATCGACATCTTGCCTGCTCTGTCACCTGATCTGTCTCCGATCGAGCACGTACGGGACATCATCAGATGACAAGTCCAGCGTCATCCACAAACAGTATTAACCGTCCCTGTATTGCTCGACTAAGTGCAACAGGCGTGGAACTCCATCCCTCAAACTGACATTCAGCACCTCTACTACATCATGCATGCACGTTTGCATGCTTTCAGTCAACATTCAGGCGGCTCATGTGTCCATTAAACTGTGATCTTGCAAAGTTAATCACTTAAATATGTTACTGAGACAAATGTGTTTTCGAAATTTCATTACTCTACATTAACTATTTTTTGGTGTTGCGATTTTTTTCTATCAGTGTATATTAGAGGCTGTCACTACTCTTATAAGTGTGTGAGTTCTCAGTACAAGACTTTCTCCAATATGGCGCCCAACACGTCAGGCACACTGTAGACTTCAGTAAATGCTTACCTGTATGTATCTGGACGTAATAGCCACTCGTCTTCTCTCTTTTGTCCGGCAGCCAAGAGAACTATTACATAACAAAATCAAATGGCTCTGAGCACTATGGGACGTAACTTCTGAGGTCATCAGTCCCCTAGAACTTAGAACTACTTAAACCTAACTAACGTAAGGACATCACACACACCCATGCCCGAGGCAGGCTTCGAACCTGCGACCGTAGCGGTCGCTCGGTTCCAGACTGTAGCGCCTAGAACCGCTATTACATAACAAAGGGGGCGGTTACAAAATGCAGTGACGACAACACTCAGTTTCACTTTTGTCAGTTTTCTTTAGCAGCCATAACATACGTCTCGTGTAGTCAGTGCACACTTGTAATAGTTCTCTTGGCTGCCGGACAAAGGAGATAAGACGAGTGGCTATTCCATCCAGATACACGGAGCCGTTTATTGAATTCTATCGTGCGCCTATAATCTACCTGCTGCACTGCTTTCTAAGATCATAGGAATCTATATTTAACGATATTGATGAAATGATAAAAGTCATTCTATGGAAACAAAGTCTGTTAACTCTTAAGACAACAAAATGGTCCCTAATCTCTCGCATGCAAGTTCACAGCTTTCACTCTGTCTAGCCTAGCGGCAACGTAAAATTTAACTTGAAAAGTACATTCTGAAGGATTAAATTAACTTATTGACTCACAATATAACTTCTTCGAAGATCGGATAATATCAACGGTCACTTTGTTAATGTTGAAACACAGTAAATGGCGCAATTCTAGTAATAAATATAGACTTTGAACAGAAGTCTGTAGCTTAGGTAGAATTTTCAAGATTTTTAGGTGTGTCCATTGATGAGAGGTTAAACTGGAAGCAACACTTTGATGGTCTGCTGAAACGTCTGAGTTCAGCTACGTATGCTATTAGGCTTATTGCAAATTTTGGTGACAAGAATCTCAGTAAATTAGCTTACTATGTCTACTTACATTCACTGCTTTCGTATGGCATCATATTCTGGGATAATTCATCGTTGAGTAGAAAAGTATTCATTCCTCAAAAACGTGTAATCAGAATAATTGCTGGAGCCCACCCACGGTCATCCTGAAGACATCTATTAAAGTATCTAGGGATCCTCACAGTTATATATATTCACTTATGAAATTTGTTGTTAATAATCCAACCTAGTTCAAAAGTAATAGCAATGTGCATAGCTATAACACCAGGAGAAAGGATGATCTTCACTATCCAGGGTTAAATCTGTCTCTGGCACAGAAAGGGATAAGTTATGCTGCCACAAAAGCCTTTGGCCACCTACCAAACAGCATCAAAAGCCTGACAGATAGCCAACTAACATTTAAAAATAAATTAAAAGAATTTCTAGATGACAACTCTTTCTACTCATTGGCTGAATTTTTAGATATAAATTAAGGGGGAAAAAACAACTTAAACATTAGTGTCATGCAATATTTTGTGTAATGTAATATCTTGTACAGACATATTTTATTAACCTGGCACGTTCCACATCATTACGAAGTGTCGTATTCATGATCTATGGAACAAGTATTAATCTAATCTAATCTAATCCCACGTGGCATTAATGGCGGCATCACACGTAATATTCGGAGACCCCACTTCCACTTGTAGCTTCCATGCCTTGCAAACATAGTTACATAACTTATTTCTCAGTAATGGAATTACTTCCTCTATTCACTGAACTCCCCGAAATTGGTGCGAACCGTTACGTACTGCAATCTTCCAGAAGACCAGCTATGTGATATCCACTGGAAGTAGGTGTTTATTAGTAAGGGCATCGACAATGGTACTCTTACAAATTCATGATTGTGGTGCATTCTCCCAGTTTGTAAGCTCGCGTTTTGACCTTAAATATTAAGATTCTTCTTCCAAAATACAGCCACAATGCAATTACCATTAAATATAATTACTTTAATCGACCTTTCCGTTGTGTTTGTAAACATAAAATTCACTTATGTTGCAGGTGAGTAGACTTTTCGCTCTCACCACGGAATTTTGTCGTAGTAGAAGGGAAGAAAATACATAACAAACCTATGTCTTCACAGTCCTGGCAGTGTCCAATTGTTCTCACTGATGCTACGCTAGAAAAACACAATAACTAAAGCTAAGTATCTTCCTACATGGAGCAAATCTAGCTATTCACTTAACACTATAGATCATGATTGATGCGACTGCTACGGTCGCAGGTTCGAATCCTGCCTCGGGCATGGATGTGTGTGATGTCCTTAGGTTAGTTAGGTTTAAGTAGTTCTAAGTTCTAGGGGACTAATGACCACAGCAGTTGAGTCCCATAGTGCTCAGAGCCATTTGAACCATCATGATTGAAACGCCAAAGAAACTGGTATAGGCATGTGTACTCAAATACAGAGATAGTACACGTCTATATAAGACAAAGTGTCTGGCGTAGTTGTTAGATCGTTTACTGCCACTACAGTGGCAAGTCATCAAGTTTTAAGTGAGTCTGAACATAGTGTTATAATCGACACACGAGCGATGGGACACAGCATCTCCGAGGTAGCGATGAAGTGGGGATTTTCCCGTATGACCATTTCACGAGTGTGCCGTAAATATCAGCAGTCCGCTAAAACATCAAATCTCCGACATCGCTGCGGCCCGAAAAAGGTCCTGTAAGAACGGGACCAACGAAGACTGAAGAGAATCGTTCAACGTGACAGAAGTGCAACCCTTCCGCAAATTGGTACAGAATTCAACAAGCGACAGAGTGCGAACCATTCAACGAAATATCATCGATATGGGCTTTCTGTATGGAAGTGAAACATGGACGATAACTAGTTTGGACAAGAAGAGAATAGAAGCTTTCGAAATGTGGTGCTACAGAAGAATACTGAAGATAAGGTGGATAGATCACGTAACTAATGAGGAGGTATTGAATAGGATTGGGGAGAAGAGAAGTTTGTGGCACAACTTGACTAGAAGAAGGGATCGGTTGGTAGGGCATGTTTTGAGGCATCAAGGGATCACAAATTTAGCATTGGAGGGCAGCGTGGAGGGTAAAAATCGTAGAGGGAGACCGAGAGATGAGTACACTAAGCAGATTCAGAAGGATGTAGGTTGCAGTAGGTACTGGGAGATGAAGCAGCTTGCACAGGATAGAGTAGCATGGAGAGCTGCATCAAACCAGTCTCAGGACTGAAGACAACAACAACAACAACATGGGCTTTCTGAGCCGAAGGCCCACTCGTGTACCCTGGATGACCTCACGACACGGAGCTTTACGCCTCGCCTCGGCCCGTCAACACCGACATTAGACTGTTGATGACTAGAAGCATGTTGCCTAGTCGGACGAGTCTCGTTGCAAATTGTATCGAGCAGATGGACATGTGTGGGTATGGAGACAACCTCACGAATCCATTGACCCTGCATGTCAGTAGGGGACTGTTCAAGCTGGTGGAGGCTCTGTAAATGTGTGGGGTGTGTGCAGTTAGAGTCATATGGGACCCCTGATTCGTCTATATACGACTGCGACAGGTGACACGTACGTAAGCATCCTGTCTGATCACCTGCATCCATTCATGTCCAATGTGCCTTACGACGGACTTGGGCAATTCCAGCAGGACAATGCGACACCCCACACGTCCATGATTGCAACATAGCTCCAGGAACACTCTTCTGAGTTTAAACTCTTCCGCATGGCCACCAGACTCCCCAGACATGAACATTATTGAGTATATCTGCGATGTCTTGCTATGTATTGTTCTGAAGAGATCTCCAGCCCCTCGTACTCTTACGGATTTATGGACAGCTCTGCAAGATTCATGATGTCAGTTCCGTCCAGCACTACTTCGGACACTAGTCGAGTCCATGCCGCGTCGTGGTGCGGCACTTCTGCGTGCTCGCGGGGGCCCTACACGATATTAGGCAGGTGTACCAGTTTCTTTGGCTCTTCAGTGTACGTAAACCTGTGAGTGTTGAGTTTGGGGCAAGTCCAGTCCAGCCATACACTGCACTAAAAACGCAAATTGAAACCTAAGAGTACTTAGACATTACACAGCTGGCCATCTAGTGGCCACGTTTCTTTGCATACTATTAGCTATGCCTCCTAAGGGCTCCGATTGCTGGCAACTTTGTTGCTAATGTTCAAATGCCATGTGCGAAAAGCTGCTGGCTGTACCGAAGCTACGTTAATAAAAACATCAGTTGTCTGTAGAACTGTGCTGCCTCGAGCCCACTACAGTTGTCAGTGTTCTTCTTTCGCAGTACGGTCTGTAGGACACAAGTGTTTGGATCGTAAGGAAGTCAGGCCTTCTTGTAGAATGATCTGATTGTGTGGCGAAAGTGGCAAAGAAAGTGCACTCGTGAAGCGCGTTTGTGAGGGAACCCCTTGGGCAGGTGTCGGGTACTCTTCTTTGGCCTGTGCTGAAGCAACCGGATGCCTATATGTGCGTGACTGCAACATTTCTCCACGCTACAGCGGTGTACGCCAATACTGGCCGCAGCAGTGTGTGGTACGTCTCGCCGAGCTAAGGTTATGTGGCGGGAGGAGGGGTGAGGGGGATAGGTTTGTGGAGTAGGTGCACAACTATGAGCTGCACTGTGGCATCAATGTGAGATCACCAGGGCCTAGTCACGGATAGCATAGCAGGCAGGCTGACACTGAGTGGTCCTGCTGGTTCTGTTTAA
The DNA here is from genome assembly GCF_023897955.1 of Schistocerca gregaria. Lineage (NCBI taxonomy): Eukaryota > Metazoa > Arthropoda > Insecta > Orthoptera > Acrididae > Schistocerca > Schistocerca gregaria. The sequence goes on along the minus strand of NC_064931.1, from coordinate 599,095,811 downwards.
CGATTCTGTCGCTGCAAGGAAACAGCGTTCAGTCGTACACGGCACTATTTATTGCCACCACAAATGGATGTACCTACTAAACACTAGGACATTTTAACAAGCGAGTTGTGAGGGAACTCCAGAGGCCTGTTAGGTTGCCATTAACTGTATGCTCCAAATTCCCAAGTATCTTCCAGCAGATGTGGCCTGGCTTCCTGACATTGACATCGTCCAAACAGACTTCCTAAACAGTAATATTATCAGTCTCAGGAACAATCAGGGAATCGTTACGCAAATGAGTGCATTGATAAGTACAGTAACGAGAATCACACATCAATTGCAAAAATTGGAAATTTGTGGTAAGTACTATGGGACCAAACTGCTGAGCTCATCGGTCCCTAGGCTTACAAACTACTTAATCTAACTTAAACTAAATTACGCTAAGGACAACACACACACCCATACCTAAGGGAGGACTCGAAAGTCCGACGAGGGGAGCCGCCCGAACCGTGGCAAGGCGCCCCATGACCTCGCAGCTACCACGCGCGGCTCATCAAGTGTATTAAATGTCCTTTACTTAGAGATCATATAATTACCGATACGGTATCGGTATTATAAAACCTCCACACTTTTAGCTGCTGCAATACAGTCTGGCGAAAAATATCTGTTACATAATGGTTCATCGCAGATTGTATGCTTTTTCAAGCCTGAAATCAACCTGAACACTACGAAGAAATCAGTATTTATCTACCTACATCTTACATTAATTTATTATACGGCACCTGAGACAAGTAGATTAAATGTCGACATCATGGTGTTTGAGCAGGTATGCAAGAATATGTGGAAGAAGATACATTTCACTGTCATGCCATTTTTACAGGAACCAACCTAGCGTTCACCTAAACTAATTTTGAGAAACTTTGCAAAATTTATATCATTATAGCCGGACGGGAATTTGAATCTCATTTTTCCAAAACACGCGTGCAGTTGATTGCCAGATATCGCTTGATCTGATGTTCATAATAGTTTGTACTATTTCTGTTGAGAACAGTAGTAGTAAATGTGACCTATAATTTTCCACGGATTTCGCATCACTCGCTTTAGCTTATGTAAGATCTGTACGAACCAAGTATCTCTGCGTATTAATGACGTCCATCTAACTTTTACTTTTCCGACAACTGCAGAGTAACGCACAAGAGATCTAGTGAAAGGAAACAGAATTACCACATCACAAAAAAAACACACACATATACCTTATTTACACATTTCCTACACTATGTTGGTACTTGTGGATCAAAGAGAATGTCTTCATATATAAATTATGGCGGGGAAGTTATGTAGTGGAAGCTGTGAATCGAACGTGATAATTGATGAGAGATACTCTTTTAAACGAAGTTAATATTAGGTGATTGCGGTTCATACTCGAGGATTCCAATATGAAGAGATACATGGGTGAGAAGTTAATGTGTAGACTTTGTGCTGTTCGTTTCTCATTTGTCACGATGCCTCCTGGAGGAGCACATTTGACAGCTACGGGAGACGCTTGTCATTTAAAAGATGTTTGGTACGAAACAGTTTAGAATCGTCTTTTGAGTGTGTAAAGCAATTACTGTACATTTTTATAATGAATGTCTTCTTAAGAATCAAATTGAAGAAACTTGAACGTAGTAGTTTGTAACTGTATGTTTGTAAATTGATATCCGTGGTGAAAACCAGGGAATTTAGAATAGTTAATTTTTATCCAGTAAATCTGTATAAGGTGACAGAATAGAATATACTTTTTTCAATTAACGATAATGTTAACAATTTTCAACTGCGTTTGAAATAAAGTAGGTCCGGTTCACTATGTACGTTATTTAGTGCTGTCATGTGAACTGACGTAAAAGGAAATAATTGCAGCGACACGTACGATTTTGGACCGACAAGAGAAGTGATGTTTACTCCCCAAATTATCCGGCTGGTTGTAAGAGGCAGTCGGACACATGAGCTTGTGAATAATATCTTGCAGTTTTGTTGTCTACCTATAAGATATTAAGAAGCTTATATTATATGCATGTAGAAAGCGCATGTAATAGCCCAGTAATCTCGAGGGTTAATTTTCTCTTACAGCAAACTGTATCTAACTTTGCCTCTGGACTCAAATTTTCTTTAGAGACTCTCAGGTGATATTGTTTATTGCAGATTACACTTTAGCGTCATATGTGGTTTGAAAGTATTCAGAATGCTACTTCTTCATGTCTTACACTTTCAACCCCCAAATTGTCCTACCATGAAAACTTGCATTGATTTTTATTTTTTAATATATGTTTAGTACATTGATAACGCCACCACTGATGGCATTTTGATTTTGTCCCTATTCATACCAATAACCAGTTACATTTCTCAGCACTTGGAGTTATTTGTGTGTTTTTCATGTTGCCAAGATGTCCTCACAACATGTAGGAAATTCCATAAGTTTCAAACAGGTGTTCCTTATTGATAATTAGTTTTCTAGAATCTCCACTAAAATTGATTGTATGTGAATGCTCTGTAAAGAGATAAGTACCCCCCCCCCCCCTCCCCACCATTGTAAATTCTATTGTGACAATAAATGTTAATAGTAATTAGTAACATACTGTACCCTTGGCTTTTCAACTCTTCTGCAGTATTCAGAACCAAATGAAGTATCATATTTTGGTGTACTTATTCATGCTGGTAAGAATTTGATGTTAATCCCATTTGACTGACTGTAATGTTGCCTGTTAGATTTTCTTTTGCTGTGCTTTTTTGAGAGGAAAATCTGTATTATTTACATGTGTGTTTGATAATGGTAAGAGATCACGAAGACATAAGGATTGAAGGTTCCTTATGGTATAGTGTTCAGCTTTCGTTTCTAAATCTGTTGCAAAAATGTTGGAGCAGAATATTACTCTTAATAAAGACGAGATGTGACAGGCTTGTCTGTTTAAAGTACCAGTATTAAAGCTGTTGAAACAAAATATGTGGTGAAATTGCATGAAGAGAAGAGAGAGTATCAATTCCTATCTGAAATCTATTATACACTGGGAGAACATAAGCTGAACACTTACCTCATGATCTTTCATAATGGATTCTTAACCCAAAAAGATTTAGAGAGTTGTAGGTAATGGTGCAAGTCAGTTACTGCACAAATATGTTAAATGATATTATGGGTACATTAAATTGTGTGTTGATATTAAGCAGAAACATACTGATGATTAAAAACTAGAAACTTTCATGGATTTCTTCAGCAACTTTTAAATTGTGAATCAGTTTTTAGCATGTTTGGTGACAATTGATTGTCCAAACTGCAATTAAATTAACCACAGCACAGACCGAACTAGTATGTAATGCAGAAGCTAAAAAAAATTAAATGGAAAGTTTATTTACATGTGGAACTCTCTCTCTCTCTCTCTCTCTCTCTCTCTCTCTCTCTCTCTCTCTCTCTCTCTCTCTCTCTCTCTTTCACACACAAGTACCATTTCATTACAGATTTAAATTTGATACTAAATGTAAATAATTCATTATGTGTTTTTGGGTGTAGCCTTACAGATCAGAGTGACTTCAAATATGTCAAAAGAAAAAAGTTTCTGAGAAATACATAGTGCCAGTGTGCATCCGTCTGCCCTGCCACCCATCACTGAAAATTTTCTGTTGTTGGTTTACAGCTTTTATGAAGTTAGGTTGCAGTGCATTATTGTGGATAGCATGATAAATGAGGAATGAACATTGATCTTGAGCTACGCTACATACGTGTGTCACTACCACCAGTATCTGGGAGGAGGAGGGAGGATGGCACACTAACACACTCAAAATTAGAGACTAATAGCTCATTGTGTGTCCCTATACAAAAACCTAGTTTGCCTTGGTTGGTGATGTACATTGGGGTCGAAATATACAATTACCTTCCAGCTTCCCTTGACAATAAAAATGTAATTCTTTTTTTTTTTTAGCTTAGATTTCATCAGTTTTACACTCTAAAGAAGTTCTAGAAATGTATATATAATGTTTGAAATGCATGTGTTTTGTTTGTTTGTTTGTCTGTATGTATTAGTGTGTAACCATTAAGGGTATGAATGGTGTAATCAACAGGGCTATATATTTTCGCTTCTGTTGTAATTTATATGTTTAATTTATTTTAATAAATAGTACTACTGTTGTTGTAATAAAAAAAGTAACCTCATTAGCTGTGAAATTTTGTACTGGTGTGGCGTAAGCAATGAATAAAGAATCTATCGGTAAAAGTTGCTAGTATTGCATAAGGGCATTTAAGAATGATATTCCACTTCGAAATTTTCTTAGAAATGAAGTCAACTGTAATGATTGTTTGGTAATGTTTACACTCGTCCCTCAAGTGAAATTTACTAGTTGTATAACAATTTTTCAGTATATTTATAGGTTTTGAGAAATAAATGGAGAGATGTTTCTCAGAGCTATTCAGTAAATTGTTTTAAACTATACAGTTCCAATAAATGAAAATATGTGTAAAATGAGGGCAAGGCAACCATTTACCTATACAGGACTGGTGTGTGGAGCACAGAAACAGGTAATAGAAAGCAGTTACACCAGCTTTTGAGCTCTCGCTCTTTTCCTAGCAAAGAGTACACAAGTTTGCATATACTGCTTGTTGTGTGATCTGTGTACTCACACTAGAAAAAGAGCAAGAGCTCAAAAGCTAGTGTGAAGTGCTTTCTATTATACTTTTCTGTGCGGCAAGTATCAGATATCTCTAGGTAAGTGGTTGCCTTTTCCTCACTTTACGTATTTTTTCCATCCAGGAATTTCCATTATTGCTATACATTTCTGCTAAGTAATAGGTGTATTTGATATTCTGGTCTAATGTAAAAGTGTGTTTTTAGTGCTCCTGGAAAGCAGTGTAGTTCACATAATACTAGGCAAAAGAAGTGGTTGAAACCTGAAATGGATAGCTGTGAGATTTTGGGAGGAAATTTATTTATTGAAAGGATAGGCTAATGGGAAATGGAGATGTTTTATTTGTTGCAGTAGGGAGGGGGGGGGGGGGGGAGAAACAGGTCTGCTGAGATAGAAATTGAAGCTGCAGGTGAGATTAACTGTGGAAAACTCATTATCAGGGGTTGGCATAAAATGGCAACTGGATCCCTCTTATCAACCACCTGACTTACCTCCGGATGTAATCGAAAACTTTAGAGAAAACCACAGGTCAGTTGTATATAAGTTCTGCAATCACACAGTAATAATCATTGGATACATTAATCATCCAACAATCCATTGGGCAATATTACAGTTTTGTCAGTTGTGGGTCTGACAAGACATTCTGTGAAAATTACTAATTGCTTCACTGAAAAGTACCTATAGCAGACAGTTCTGAACCCCTCTCATGTGGCAATATATGAAATCTAATGGCAACAAATAGATCTGACCTCTTTGCAGAGGTCCACATTGAAACTGCCACGATGCAATTGTGGCAACAATGACTACCAAAGTACAAAGGACAACTGAAAACAAGTGGAAAGATACACAAGGTCAGTAAATGAGATTTTTAAAAAAGCAGTAGTGTACCATGTTGATGAGGAACTTCCAACTTGACACAGGATAGGAACATGTAGATAAACTGTGACTCAAGTTTAAAAGAACAGTTAACCATGCACAGGATAGATACATACCCAGTAGAACAGTTCATAATGGGAGGGAACCTCCAAGGAATGAAGTCACTGTAAAGATACTAATAAAGAAACCAATGTTACTGCATAGTAGGTGTAAAACAAAGCCTACGGCTATAGATTGTGAGATACTGAATTAAATGCATTTGGCTGTCAAGAGAGCAATGCACGAAGCCTTCAGTGATTACCATAGCAAAATATTGCCAAATGATCTTTCACAAAACAAAGAAATTCTGGTCATATGTAAAGGCTGATAGTGGCACCAAAGTTGGTGTCCAGTCATTCATGAATGAGACAAATTGGAATTGATGGTAGAAAAGCAAAAGCTGAAATGCTTAACTCCATTTTCAAATGTTCCTTCAAAAAGGAAACTCCAGGAGGATGGCCTCAATTTAATCCTTGTACTACTGAAAAGTTTTAATGTCAGTGGTGTTAAAATTGAAAAAAGTTCCTGGTCCCAATAGAATCCTTATCAAATTCTGTATTGAATTTGTGGCTGAGTTAGCCTGTATTCTAACTGTAATCTATAGCAGAGCTGTCAAACAAAAACCCAGGTCCAGTAATTGGAAGTAAGCAAGCACACATCACAACCGTTTACAAGAAGGATAGTAGAAGTGATTCACAAAACTACCATACAGTATCCTTGACATCTAATTTTTTGTAGTATATTAGAAAGCATTCTGAGCTCAAACATAATGAGGTGTCTTGAACAGAATGACCTCCTCCATGCCAACCAGCTGGGATTCCACAAACTCCAATCGTGTGAAACCCAAATTGCACTTTGCTCCCGTGACATACTGAAAGCTTTGGATCAACGCAGTAAGGTGGATGTTGTATTTCTTGATTTCTGAAAAGCATTTGAATAAGTAGTACATCAATGCTTATTGTCAAAAGTATGATAATATGGGGTATCAAGCAACATTTGTGACTGGATTGGGATTTTTTGGTAGGAAGGACACAGCACATTATCTTGAATGATGATCAGATAGAAGTAACTTCAGCTGTGCTCCATAGAAGTTATTTGGACCCTTGTTCATATTTTATATTAATGATCTTGCGATAATATTAATCATAACCTCAGACTTTATGCAGATGACAGTTATCCATAGTGGAGTACTGTCTGAACCTGTATAAATATTCAGGCAAATCTAGATAACATTTCAAAGTGGTGCAAAGTTTGGCAACTTGGTTTAAATGTCCAGAATTGTAAAACTATGCATTTCAAGAAGAAGAAGAAGAAAAAGAAAACATAGTACCCTATGACTATAATATCAGTGAGTCATGGTTGGAATTGGCCAACTCTTGTAAATACTTGTGTGTAACACTGCAAAGCAAGTGGTAGACTTCAGTTTATTGGTTGAATACCATGAAAATGCAATCTGACTACAAATGAGATTGCTTACAAATCACTAGAATATTTCTAAAGTGTGTGGGGCCCATGCCAATTAGGATTAATGGAATACTGAATGTATACATAGAATGGCTGCAGGAATGTTAAGTTTTGTTTGATCTGTGGGAGAGTGTCACAGAGAGAAGAAACTGAACTGGCTAACTCTTGAAGATAGGCATAAATTGTCCCAAGGTAGCCTGCTGACAAAGTTTCAAGCACCAGCTTTGAATGATGACTTTAGGAATTTTCTACAACCCCTACTTATCGCTCGCATAGGAATCGTGAAGACAAGATCAATTAATTAAAGTGCACACACAGGCATTTAAACACTCATTTTTCCCATGCTCCTTATGCGAAGGGAACGGGAAAAATCATAACTTGTACAGTGGTATGAACCATCTGCCATGCACTTCAGTGATTTGCAGAGTACAGATGTAGATTGCAGAAATAAGGAAGCAGTGGAAGCATTCCATTAACCTTCAACCAGAAAGGCAAAAAGATATAAAAGTGTGTTGCCGTGATGATTTTACGTACTTGAACAAATAGTGTAATATCCATACACAGCTTGCATCAAGACCAGTCATTGAGATATTGAAGTTTTACATTCACAATTTTCACATGAAATTATAAAAAAGGTCTTCAAGGACACTAGTTCCATGATAGTTTAATTCTCATAAAAAAAGGATTTCTTTGAGATCTGACATTTTATGCGAATCAAGAAGGGTGGTATAAGCTGTTTGGACATAATGAAGTGCAGTGGTGAAGGTAAGGTCAGAGTAAGTATTTAGGGATATACAGCAAAAGTTACGGAATTGATCAACTGTGAGTTTGATAGAATTGAAGCCGTAAAATATGTAGTTAATGATTGCTGCATGAGCAGCCGTATTTACTCGCCTGGATATATGATCATGTATTATAAAACCAGCTCTTTCAGGTAAGGCCACTTTGAATAGTTAAATGTTTCTGCAAAATTTGTGCGACATTTTGTTGTTATCATGTCTGTGTAATCTGCTAGGTAACATTGTCAAAGAGCTGGATCTACACAATGTTGTTACAGGAGGAAATAGGCCAGATCTCTCTGAGCAGATCTCTTATGCTGATTTTACTTGCTGTTATGAGTAGAGGAAATATGTGGCAGTTGTGCCTTTACGCACCAACATTTCACCACTCTATTAGGTGCGTTTGTATCTGTTCTTGAAGACACTGAAATAGGTGAGAAAGGTTAATGGAAGAAAAATCATGGGCTAAAATTCCCTTGTCCCATTAATACAACAAAAGGTATTACCTTCTGGTTACTGATGTAAGTGAAATAATACTGGTGCTTAGAAAACCTCAGAATGAACATTTTCTAATATAGTACCCCCCACCTCCAGCCTTACTACTCACTAGCAAGAAATGGGAAACAATAGGTTATAGTCAGCTGAATTCAAATCTTTTATTGGAGGTAATCTTTCCCAAGTGTTAAGGTGAAATGTTTGTTCTAGTCTGCTAAAAAGGTAGAAATGCATAGATGTTAAGGGTTTGATCGAACTGGACATAGGTGTTAATAATGGAAAACTAATCAGTACAGTTTTGTGTGTAATATGGTGTACATAGAGGGCATTTGTTTTAATGTGGAACAACTAAATATCTAAAGAAAATACACATAATATGAAAAAATGTCCAAGAAAAGTTAATATTTTCAAAGTGGACATTTGTCTACGTTAAAAATGCCGCCCCCCCCCCCCCCCCCCCATGGGGGTGAACTTTTTATTTTCAAATAGGAGCCCCCTCCTTTTTAATTGAAGATTCAAGATTATACACCAAAAAGTACCTAGGTTTTATCCAAAGCAATTTTTCCATTGGTAGTAGATGGCACTGTAATAGGCATGAGAGTTAAGGCAGGTGGATAGGAAACCACAATAAAACCAATCACCTCCGTGGTGAGATTCAAGGAGTGTCAACAAAAGCGAGCATCCTGGTGGTGTAGAGGCTTATCAAAATCAACCACGAACGAAGCAGAAAACTATGTTACATTAAGGAGTAGCTAAGCATAAAAGCTTTACTGTGCAATCAAATTTGCAAAACTAAATTAAATTTTTAACAATATCAACTATTTAGAATGGAAAAACTGTACATTTTTATTGAAAATGTAATTTAGAGTTTAATGTGTTGGCTCTTAATTACAAAACCAGAAAAATTGAATTTTGTTGATTACAGCACAATCTACTACGAATTGAGAAAAATATTTTGAGTAAACCATAGGTCCCCCCCCCCTCACTGCACCTGATTCTGCAATAAAAATGGGGGTTCCCACTTGAAAATAAAAATGTTGTGGCAGCTGTGGGTGAGGCCAGTCTTAGAACAGACAGATGTCACCATTAAATATATTAACTTTTCATCTTTCAGGGCAGAATCTTTTGTCAGAATTAAATTTGTGCGTGCGTGTGCGTGTGTTAATGCATTCCTAATGATGTTTCATGCTGGAAGTCAGTTGCAGTGCTGGTGTGTTACTTAGGGTAGTAGAGTATTAAAGAAAAAGGTGTTCTTAAGACAAATAAAGTTGCAATACAAATAAAAGTGGCTTTTAGAAATTTGAACTGAATTATGATTTGCCCTACCAATGTTTTTACTTCTGGAGTTTGACAAAGATAATGCTCTAGTGGAAGGATAATTTTTTTACTGAGAACAACAGAGCAAGACAAATTGAGCAGTGATGCTTAAGGAAGGAAACAAAGGGGATGAAAGTACGGTATTATGATATGAGAATCTGAGAAAGGTAAGTTGATAGTTCAGTTGGTTTTTAATGTAAACTTCTCCACAGCCGGAATTTGCATGCCCAGAGCAGAACTTTGTTATTAGTATCCCTCAAAGGTGATGTCATATTTCCTTATTAAAGGTGCTTGGTAGTGTCTTGATAGTCACTCTTTACTTTGTCTGTAATATCTTAGATTCCTTCCAGTGTAATATTTTCGATTTGTAAAAGTACAATAAATGTATTTTTCTGCTATATCTGTAATAATTAACACCAAAGCTGGCCATCTTTTGTTTGCAGAACTACCTAATATGCCAGAGAAGCTGTTCAAAGTAATCATCATTGGTGATCCAACTGTTGGGAAAACATCATTTGTGCAGCGTTATGTGCAAAATACGTATAAGAAAGACTACAAGGGGACTGTAGGTGTGGACTTTGCTTTGAAAATTCTGAAGTGGTCTGAGACACAGACTATAAAACTTCAGCTTTGGGATATAGCTGGTAAGAAGCAGTATTAACAAGTGATCGAATCTATGTAGTATCAGGAAATTCACTGCAGTATTCACGAATGGTTTCCAGGTCGTAAATGAGTTTTCAGTTGCAAATACCTGCATCAGAGTTTGACCATATAATTTTGGTTTTAACTTACACTCTATTTGCCTTGACTTTTGTTATTCCCCTTGGTTTTTCCCTATATATGTGTAATCAAATTTTAACAGCTAATACAGTCACAAGAAAAGACTAGTATATCGTACAAATCAACATAAATGCCATGAAGCCATCACATGCTATCGTTTGTGAAAATCACAATACCACATTAGTAGAAAACAAAATGTTTAAATTACTTTCTTCACATTCTAAGGAGAGCATGACATGAAAATGATTAGTCAGAAAGCGCGCATGAGACTGCATTGAACAGTGCAGAGCTAGTGGGGTTTTACATGTGTATACAGGCAGTTATTGTGTGAAGGAAGAAATGAGTGCTCCCATTACTAAGGAACTATTTGCCTGGACTACTTCGTGTCCTTCAATGTGTTCTTACACTGCAAAGTTTCATACCAATTCATAAACTTTGAGACATTGGATGAGCAATTTACTTAGGGGTCTAGCATTTTGTTATTGTGGAACTGCTGTGCAGCATCACTAAAAGGGCTGTAGATATGTTTTGAACAGTTGAAGCAAATATATATTGTAAGCAAGCCATTGGGATGGCAGTGTGTGGAAGATGCTAGTAATTGAATCATACCGTTGATAGTGAATAGTCCAGCATTATATAAGAGAAATGCATCTGTAGGGTTGTCAAAAGGGGAAGTGGGTTGGCATCATTTGGTCATGAGGACCAGTTTGCACTAAACTGTGATAAGCAGGGAAGCTGTGACGTCTTCAAGTGGTACATATATTCCTGGAGCTATAGTTAAGAAGGGCAATGCTTATACACAACTGATGCTTTGTAATGATTGTCTCTGTGGCCAGCAGTATTCATGATGTATCTTAAATTTCATCATCTAGTGACCGTTTAGAAATACTTGTGTAATAACCAATACAGTTAAAATCAGGGCTCTGAGAATCCATCAGGAATGATATCCAAAACTCATTCAAATCTGCCCGCATCCCGTGGTCGTGCGGTAGCGTTCTCGCTTCCCACGCCCGGGTTCCCGGGTTCGATTCCCGGCGTGGTCAGGGATTATCTCTGCCTCGTGATGGCTGGGTGTTGTGTGATGTCCTTAGGTTAGTTAGGTTTACGTAGTTCTAAGTTCTAGGGGACTGATGACCATAGATGTTAAGTCCTATAGTGCTCAGAGCCATTTGAACCATTCAAATCTTGTTTAATTTATGCCATAATGTGAAGAGATTCTTATTTCAGGATGTAATTGATATCCAAATACTATTGAGTGTGAAATGTGATTATCACATGGCAGCGAAACATAGTAGTTATTGCAATGCATTAATTCGGAACCAACTTATATTATGCTGGGGGTAAAAAAAAAAAAAAAAATAAAAGCTTCAATTTTGGCCACCAGGTGCAGCATCTCGTTGTCATCTCTGGCACTCATACTGAACAAACTGTTCAGTGTAGGTTAATAATAAAGTCAACTTTATGCATTTCTCACTTGTTTGACTTTTCTTCACACATCCCTTCCTAATACATGACTTACGGAAATATTTCTGTGTATCTTTCTTTCATTCACAGTGACAGATTTGCTCCAGGTGGCCAAAATTGGAACTAATTTTTTTCTGGCGTAAATCAGTTTTACTTTAACACGTTAGAATATGTACCAAGTTTTGTTTCCATATGATAGTAACAGTTAGTAACTGCACTTTAATTATAATCTCCCAATATTTCATGTCTTATTACTGGATTCAGAATATCAAAGTGATCAACACTATGTTTGCAGGACAGTTACTATGCAAACAGCCAACCAGTGAATGATCTTATTTGCAGCTTCTGTTCTTATTGCTGTTTTAATACCATTCTAACTGCTCTGGTGCAGGTTACCTTTATTGTGTAGTTCATTTCTCTGTGTGAAATGATTATTTTATACAGAATGTCTGTGCAGAATGTAGGTAAGCCTACTACAATCCTCGAAAGCTAGCTTATTTCTGGGTAATAATGGCAGCTTGGAACCCTATTCAATATGAAACAGCACAGTTGTTGCTGCCACAACTAGATCACAGTGAACAACCACCATTCAGCCCCTTCCATGCTCACTGAGCTACACTGCAAACAACATTGTTAATCTGGCCTGTGTATAAGTAAATTAATTCATTGTCTCATTTTTTAAGTTAAACATGGATTATATTTCATTAACTTTATTTTATTACGTGTGTGTGTGTGTGTGTGTGTGTGTGTGTGTGTGTGTGTGTGTGTGTGTGTGTGTGTGTGTGTGTCAAAGCTGAGTATGTTTTCTTTCGCTTTGCAGGACAAGAGCGATTTACATGGATGACCAGAGTTTACTATAAAGACGCTGATGGCTGTGTTATAATGTTTGATTTAACAAACAAAAATTCTTTTGTAAATACACTCAAATGGAAGAGAGATGTTGACTCAAAGTGTAGTCTTCCAGATGGTAGCCCTATTCCGTGCATGCTGCTAGCCAACAAGGTACATTACAGTGCTGTATTTTGTTGATGAATAGTTCAAATGTTTTTAATGTTACATTGCTGCTACCATTACAGCTTAGGTGTTTAAAGGACTGTGTTGTCATTTGTACAAACTGCACCAATATTCTTTATCAGTCATTGAAATTTTTAGTTCAGTTGGATACAAGCCAATGCACTACCTTGTTAGCTCTTCGTACAAGATTTTTATCCTGCCTGTAGTGAAATTGCCATTGCGAAAATATTGACTACTGAACTTAGACACCATATTTATTCATGCTCAGTACATTTTCCTTATTCTGTAAAGTTTATGTTTCATAATCGGCTTGCACTGTCAATGATGGAATATGGACAAACAGAAAATAAAAGTGTAGATATGACTCTCTCTGTTTCATTATAAAGACAATTAAAAAATACTGGTGTAATTTGATATTTTTATTATTGTTTGAGGGTGGCAGCAAAATACAAAGACTAATAAATGTTCGAACAGTAACATTATGACTCCTGTGCTGTGCTGGTTGAAGGCAGTTTTGTTTGGCTCAACAATGAGACAGGACTGTGGGGTCCACTCAGCACTACAGCTATAATTTGTCACCTCAGGAAACACCCTTTTCATTTTGCTGCAGTCATTGATAAATTTCCCATATAATTTTGCTACAGACTAATTTGAGGTTGCTGCATAGATTGGTCACATTATAATGAAATCCAAATTAGCTGAGACTTCCTGGCCGATTAAAACTGTGTGCCTGACTGAGGCTCAAACTCAGGACCTTCGCCTTTTGCAGGCAAGTGCTCTTCAGACTGAGCTATCAAGGGATGATTCACAACCCATCCTCACAGATTTCCTTCTGCCACTACCTAGTTTCCTGCCTTCCACACTTCACAGAAGTTCTTCTGCAATACTTTCAGAGCTAGCAGTCCTGGAAGAAAGGATATTGCGAAGACACTTGCCCATGAAATGCACAGGTCGCAGTTCGTGTCTAGGTCTGCCACACAGTTTTAATTTACCAGTAAGTTTCATATTGGCACACACTTCACTGCAGAGTGAAAATTTTATTCTGGAAACATCTCCCAGGCTGTGGCTAAGCCATGTGTCCAATATATCCTTTCTTCCAGATGTGCTAGTTCTGAAAGTTTTACAGGTGAATTTCTGTGAAGTTCAGAAGGTGGGAGATGTACTGGTGGAAGTAAAGCTGTGAGGACAGGTGTCGAGTCATGCCTTTGTAGCTCAGTCAGTAGAGCACTTGCCAGTGAAAGGAAAAGGTCCTGAGTTCAAGTCAGGGTCTGGTACACAGTTTTAATTTGCCAGGAAGGTCATACCAGTGTACACTTTGCTGCAGAGTGAATATTTCATTCTGGACCTAAACTGGCTGTCAGTTCTGTCGTAAAGAAATGAGAAATTAATATAAAAATATTAATATTCACAAGACATCCTTATCTCTTATACAACAATCTTTCATCTCTTGGAAGAACAATGGAATTCTCAGTTTCCCATATGCCATGATTACCTGAATAGTTCTGTCACACTGCAGTAAAACTGCCTTCTTGTTTAACCACTGTTTGTAAACATATAAAAGATGTATGAATGAAACTTTCTCTCTGCAGCGGTGAGTGCACTGTCTTCATTATGGATTATAAAATGAAGTACCAGATGAAGAGTTGAATCCAAAAGATGTGTTGGCTTTAGGTTGCTACTGCATGATAGCGAACTTGAGTATCACAATATTATGAAAAGGATAGTTGCTACTCACCATATAGCATAGATGCTGAGTCCCAGGGAGGGATAACAAAAAGCTGTCAGAAAGTGAGCTTTCGGCCAACAAGGGCTTCTTAACACCCCCCCCCCCCCCCCTCTCTCTCTCTCTCTCTCTCTCTCTCTCTCTCTCTCTCTCTCTCTCTCTCTGTCCTATGGCTGCTATGAGATAGGTTGCACTGGTTTGTGTTACGGCACACAAGGGACAGTTTTAACCATTAGTGAGAAACAGGAAGTCCATAATGCTTCCACCAGTGATCACTTTGATGGCAAAAGGCTTCATTTCAACTACTAGTGGCTGCAACTTCTGAAGTATTCCAAAAGACACTAGGCAAAATGTAAAATTCAGCCCCATTTGGCATTTTAAAATGTTAAATTCATCATATCTTGTATTTCAAAGAAGCTTGCCACACCACTTCTATAAAGTGTACTCGGCTAAAAGTTTTTGCTCGTAGAAAATTCCCATATTTTCAGTAAGTCTGCAATTGTTATAAGACATCGGTAACATGTGGCAAGGTCAGAGCTTTAGAGCATGCGCTGTAAAAACTTTTAACCCTACAACAGTTGTAATTTACTTTTATAGCATATGTGCTAGAATGTTGGGATGTGGGGAGTAGCTTTCTGGTGTTTGCCTTAGATAGCTCGGTTTAGGCACCTATGCAAATTGTAAGAGGCATTTGGTGTATTCTTTTACCTTTATAATGTTAGCACCACACATTTGTTTCACAATACAATACATACCTCCCCAGAATCCATGAGATTGGAGGGTAAAGTGTCTCATTCTAAATATAAATAAATAAAACTACACTGGGGTCTTGCATATTCCTTAAAGCAACAGTGTATCATGTAGTTGTGAAGAATACTTTAGTAGGAGGGCATAAATGTTTGAGAATGCAGATCACAAAAATTATTGCAAATAGTGTTAATGTTGAAGCAGCACCATCTGGTTATGGTCAGTGGAAATGGCAACATTGCGTAAGAATTGAAGCATAAGTGTAAAAGAATTGCTTGATAAACAGAAAGACATTCCATGGCAGTTCAATAGTTGTGAGAATGGACCATTTTCCGGAATCTTGGATGATGAGTAGGCAGCCTATACAGTTGGTGACAAATCAAATAGCTGTAGTAGACTATGGTGCAATTGGGTCAACTGAACCTATGGACTTCGGATCATCTGATTTGGCATGTGGGTAAATCCATACCAAGTGGTCCAGGAAAAAAATAATTGGTTGCTTGACCATCTCAGAAAAATTTTATATTTTCTGTGTGAATTCCCCAATGTTTAGTAGTCACAAAAATATTTTTTTGAAACATTTGTTGTTTATTATTTTGAAATGGCAGCCATATTTGTTCGAGGCCGCATGCATTTTTTCGTATTTGCGAGCATCTACATTTTTTACAATTGTTCTGTAGTGGATTGTCCTAAGCCTTTCAGAAAAAAATCATTTAGTTCAGCACACTCTGGGATACAAATTAACATCATTATCACTTAGCTGAATGTATTCTTTAATATATTTTTAATAGTTCAAAGTTGTCGGCCATGGATTAAAAACACTCACGTTTTGAACAGTAGTTTTCGAAAGAAAGATTAATTTCTCAGCTTCAATATTTTTTCTGCTATTACACTGTATAGTATAGTTACTTTTTATACAGTATCAATGGTGAGCACCTTACACTTAAAAAATACACTATTTTAAAATATTGATTTTTTTAATTTTTCCGTTTTGTGGCCTGCAAGTATCTTAGTTGGGGGACAAGATAAAAATCTGAAAATTTCACAGTTAATAGACCTTTATGATATCAAACTTCAGTATAAATTTCAGCTTTGAGGTTCAATTGGAAGTTAGGGAAAAAATTACAAACACAATTCAAAAATGGTTTTTTAACATCTGCAATATCTAGACGTGTGTGCGTGTGTGTGCGTGTGCGTGTGTGTGTGTGTGTGTGTGTGCGCGTGTGTGCGCGTGCGCGTCCCTAAGGTAAGTCTTTCCGCTCCCGGGATTGGAATGACTCCTTACCCTCTCCCTTAAAACCCACATCCTATCGTCTTTCCCTCTCCTTCGCTCTTTTCTGAAGAAGCAGCCGTTGGTTGCGAAAGCTAGAAATTTTGTGTGGTGTTTGTGTGTTATTTTATTGTGCCTGTCCACCGGTGCTATATATATTTGCTGCCCCCATCCAAAAAGTAAACCAGTTTTTCTTTATGGTTGTGCTGTTTAATGTAGTTTGTTAATTTTATTTGAAAAACGTGCACTGCTATAGTGTTGTGTTCAAGGTAGTCACTTATGACACAAAAGCTGTGGCCCATTATTTTCTTCATCTTTATAATAGAATAGTGTAGTGCCCTTGAACTTCATCTTGAACAACAAAGGAATAATTTTCCAAATTAGTCAGCAGGAACTAAGCATTCATTAGCTGCCAAGGTTTGCTTTTTGTCTTTCAAAAATTTACTTTGAGCTTGTGCAATAAAATGATGCAGTATCAGATTTTCAAGGTTAGCCACCAGCACTTCAGAAAACTCTTCTCGTGATTTTATGACTGTCACCATTTCAGTTCTGTCTTGTGTGACCCATTGTATGTATTTCATATTGTCAGCCATCAATCAGTCTTCTTTGGATTCTACAAACATGTCAAGTAAGGCTTGTTTGCCTGAACAATCTTGACATTTTCCTGTGATCATACAATTGTAACTGTCAATATTGCGTACCATAACTTCCAAAAGGTCTTTATAGTCAACTCTAAGATTGGCCCCATCTATTATCAACTTTACATTCTGATGATAAAAACACAAACATTATGGGTGCCAGATGCTCCTGCAACAATACACCATCTTGGTTTCAATTCGCAAAATTTTGATCTTCCAATTTTAATGTCAGGTTTTTCTTTTTTAAAATCAGTGAATAGTTCATTTAAATTACACAATATTAACCTTTTTTGTCTTTGAATCTTAGAACCATTTTCTTTCACAGAAACAGGTTTTTTTTTTTTTTTTTTTTTTTTTTTTGCCAGACGTCAAACTGCTGTTATTGTCATCCATCGTAATACTTAATAACTTTATTGATTGTGTTTTCATCTACCAAAATGCAATTTTCTTTTTGTAATGCTGGTAAAATTCTCTGTTCTTTTACTGATTGCCTTGTTAACTTAACAAGACATTGTAACACATTAAATTCGTCACTAACTTTTGTTTGACTCCAAGAATTTGGCAGTAAACTGATAATTTTATCCTCTTTGTTTGAAGTACTGCTTTTAGTTTTTCTATCTAATAATCATATTCGGTTGGTGAAGTTTCAGAACTTCCATCTGTTTTAGTACAATTTGTATTTTGAAATGAAACTTCCAAATTCTTTTTGAATGTAACTGCCACTTTCTCAATTTTTGTATTCAAGGCACTTGGTCTTTTATCTTGACTTAGTTTTCTAATTTTAGTTGCAGGCGATATACCCAGGATTTCACAAGCAGTATCTACTTTTTTAATGGTGGCTGATAAGTCACAAAATTCTGTATCTGAGGTTTCACTATTCTTTCTCTTGTGAATTACAAATATCTTAGACTGACATGTTGGACACAATGGTTTTCCTGGTATGAGATTGACAAAAGGGCTTTTATTTTTAGAATGATGATCAAATTTTATTTCTTGCAGACTTTTTGTTATAGGTTTCTAATGTTTCTCAAGAGTCCATGCAAAACTGACGAAAAAGGTGATGAATTTTTTTAAAAGTATTTCATTTCATGGTCCTTGCATGTTGATTTGATCTCTGGGCTGACTCATAAGTAAAACAACACTTTTTCTTCCTCACTGTAATCTTTCATTAAAGTAATGTCTTCATGATGCATTTCATACACTTTTATGACATGCTTCATTATTAACAACACCGACAGAACACTGAGACACCATTTTTCAACTGCACACTTGCAAGAACTTCTAGCTAAATAAGTGTGAGTAGATAATTGTCGGTGTAAGGGGTACGACAAGAACCAGAATTGTATAGGATTGCAGATGCAATTGTTAGCCTGCTGAAACAATTACCACAGCATTTTTTTGACAAATAATCATTAGCTAGTGTATTGTGGTGTTATATTATGCAATTGGTATACTTCATTTGATTAGCCCACCAGATATTGCAGATGTTAAAAAATGTATTCTTGACTCGTGTTTGTTATCTTTTTCCCATAATTTCCAGTTGAATCTCAAAGTTGAAATTTATACTGACTTCTGATATCATAAAGGTCTATTAACTGTGAAATTTGCAGATTTTTATTTGGTCCCCCGACAAAGATATTGCAGGCCAAAAAATGGAAAAATTAAAAAAAAATCAACTTTTTAAAGTAATGTATTTTTAAGTGTAAGCTCTCACCTTTGATACTCTAAAAAAGTAACTATACTATACAGTGTAACAACAGAAAAAAAATATTGAAGCTGAGAAATTAATCTTTCTTTCGAAAACTACTGTTCAAAAAGTGAGTGTTTTTAATTCGTGGTTGATGACTTTGAACTATTAAAAATATAGTAAAGAATACAGTCAGCTAAGTGATAATGACGTTAATTTGTAGCCCAGTGTGTGTTGAACTAAATGAATTTTTTCTGAAAGGCTTAGGACAATCCACTACAGAATAATTGTAAAAAATGTAGATGCTTGCAAATACGAAAAAATGCCTGCGACCTCGAACAAATATGGCTGCCATTTCAAAATAATAAACAATAAATTAAAAAAAAATATTTTTGTGACTACTAAACATTGGGGAATTCACCTAGCAAATATAAAATTTTTCTGAGATGGTCAAGCAACCAGTGCTGGACCACTTGGTATGGATTGACCCGAGTCTGTATTTCTGAAACTAATTAACATATACAATGAATTTTGTTTTACGATGAACGGGAAACTCAAAGTTTTTCTCGTACATTTTCATTGGTGTTCAATAGGCCCCCCCTCAAGATGCATTGCATATGTCAGTGCTGTATTCGGATTATTCCCATGCTGCAGCGAGCATGTCTTGAGTTACGCCTTCCACAGCTGCTGTTGTGCAGTGTCTCAGGTCTTTCATTGTTGTTCCTACAAGAAGCAATCACATACAGTCAGGTCCAGTGAACTTGGAGGCCAGTAATGTAAGGCTGAATCATTTTGTCCAGTGCGACTGTTCCATCATTCAGTAATTCTTTGCTTTAAAAATTCCCACTCCTCCAGATGCCAGTGGTGCGGTACCCCATCATGTTAGTAAACAAAATAGTTTGAATCAGTCTCCAACTGTGGGAAAAGAAAGTTCTCAAGCATATTGAGATATGTGCTTCCTGTAAGTGTTCTCAGCAAAGAAAAATGGACCATACGCCTTTTCCCATGAAACTGCACGAAACATATTAAATTTTGGAGAGTCCCTCTCATGTTGTACAACCCCATCTGGTTGTTCCATACCCCATATTCTCACATTGACAGTTGACCTTTCCATTTCAATGAAATGTTGCCCTGTCACTAAACACCAAGTGTGGAAGAAAACTGTCATCCTCCATTTTGCCAAGAACAAAATTACAGAACTCTGCATGTTGTGGTCACCTTAACGAGGAACTTGCAGTAACTGGATTTTGTATGGTTTCACATGTAAACGTTGACGCAACACACGCGATACGGACATCAGGGGCTTGTTGAGCTGTCGAGCTGCATGGTGAGTGGATTTGTATGGACTCCTTGTGAAACTGTGGCGAATGTTTCAACATCTGCGTCAGCCACTCGGGGACGGTCCAGCGATTTTCCTTTACATGAACAGTGTGTTTCTCGAATTTTTTCATGCCATCGTCTAATGCTCTGTGCTGTAGGAGGATCCGCACCATACCTAGTACGAATGTCATGCTGAACAGTTATTACTGATCTGTGCTGTGCAAAATGTAGAGCACAAAACCATTTCTGTTGTCAAAACACCATTTTTACTTGATGTGAAGTGGGTACATACTACTCCTACCTAGAAGGAACCATGTAAAACTCGAGAGTTTGCTCTTCCCAACAGTACATTTATCGCATACATGTTAGAGTGATTTTTTAAATTATTTTTATTGGATGATTCTTTTTGAGACACACTGTACAGTAATGTGGTGTGTGACATCATACATAAGCAAACAAAAAGAGAACAGAATGATGATGCAATTTCATGTCTTTATTACTTTTTGAAATGTAGGTTGTGGTGACACTGATTTTCAGCATAGACTGGGGTCCACATTAAGTTGGCAGGTGACAGTTTGGCTGTGAATTGGCTAAGCAGTATTGAACGCTTCAGTTAATCCCTGTCATCTTCAGCTAGAAAGTTCTGATGAACAATAGTGTGCATACATACTAGCAAATGTGTGTATGTAATAAGTTTGTCAAAGTTATGTTTAGAGCATTCTGCTGCATTTCTATTCTTTTGCGTTAATGATTAACATGAAAACAAAAAGTGCGGATTTATAAAGATCTTTAGTACAGCATCACATTCAAGAGAATTTCACAGATTTTGATCAGCTTAAATCTTGAAATACTGTGTTGCTCAGTCCAAGAACACAAGTTGCAGCTTGACTCCTACTGTACTCGCATGAAATTGTCAGATTGCTTGTTTATGTATAACTACTACCTGTTGCATTCATTTAATGTCAGTGCAATACTGTGCTGTAAACATCTGTTTTTTGTTTGGTGATTGAAGGAATTAGTAACTCCATTTTGGATGCACATAGACAGTGAACTTTCAAAACCAGCACACAGTTTTAGTGGACAATGAACACTCGAAACATGGTAGGAAATAAATTCCACCCTCCAGCAGTAACAGGACTTGTGCATTATTACTGACACAACAACTGTCCCTTCATCAGCTGCAGTGAAAGTGAACACTGCAGTCCTTTAGATGCAACTGCAATAACAAACCAAAAAATTAAAACTTGTCAAGAGTACCTGCGGGAAAGACCAAAATGCTAAATGATTCACTCCAGAATTTGCTTGAGAGCACTAAATAAGAGGCGCACACAGCAGACTGCAAACATTGTATGGATAGATACAAAAATCCTGTTTGAAACGCCAATGGTGTCTTTAAGAGGAGCAGATGCAGGAGATGTGAATTCTGCTGCTACTTTCATATCATCAGTACTGCACAAACATACCTACATATGAAGCTTCCTGCATTAAATTTAACATATTTTAATGAACACATGGCGTGTTGATCTGTAAGGCAATAAGTTAAGTAAGGAAATTATCCTTGCTAGAGAATTGTTAATTGTTGTTTGATGTGGTGTTCCATCAGCTCTTGAATAAATTGTTACATATGTGGAACATTTTGGCAGTTTCTCATGCGACTGCTTTCTGTGAGATTGTTTCCCATCATCAAATACTTTTTAATAAGGTCAAAATAATTAGACAGTTTCGAATTTGCGCAAGGGTCTGTCTTGTAGAATGAGTGTGTTAGATGTTAATGAGGGGTAGGGCCATTCCTTCACCTTGTTTTCCAAGCAAGGCAAACAATTGGTTTAAATTTCACAAAATTTGAAAAGCAGTGTTTCAGACAGATCATAAGATCTTAATCTTGTAATTTGAAAATTGTGAAACTTTATTTTTCTGCTCTGTTATCCTTAAATGTGTCCAATTTGCTGCCCACAAATTTCTGCCAAGATTCTGTCTGTGGTAGATGCAACTGTTGACCTATTTGTGTTCTGGTCTCTAACATTTATGAAAACCATATTATATATTTCATATTTCTTTCTTTTCTTTTTCAGTGTGATTTACCACATCGCCAAGTTGAGCAAATGGAAATAGAATCATTTTACAAGGAGCACAATTTCATTGGTTGGACAGAAACTTCTGCCAAAGAGGGCCTCATGGTGAATGATTCTATGAAGTAAGCATAACTAGGCATACTAACTATAAGGATCCAGTTAGCTTTTTTAAAATTTCTCTCCATGTATTTGAGTCACAGCCAAGGACACTATTATGCGTGCTGCACATGTGTGCTGAGATCATTTGACCTTTACCCATTGTGAAATTCAGTGGTTTCCAGGCAGCTTTAGGAGTGAATGCCATGTGGTCTGTGCAGAGGTTTTGTTGTGATCCTGAAAGGCTTCGAAATACTAGTGAATTGTGCAATGTGTGTAGTCCAGTCACTGAACCAGGCTGCATCCTGCTTAGGTCCCTCTTGGAATTTTCCCTGTGATACTGTAAAGGTAGACTGAAGTAATGTGTTGTTGATTCTGTTTCCATTCTCTGACAAAGCCAGAGACTGTGTGGATACTAGGTGGCAAAGTAGAGGCCGTTAAAATGTGGTGGTTATTGTTTTCCCCCTGCTCTCCCTCCACAACTTTCACTCTGTTCCAGTCTCACAATTATCTGATTCACACTTCTAGGTCTGTTAGTATGGCTTACTGAACATATGAAGAGTGAAAATGGAGACTGTTCTAAGTGTCAAATCTGACATTTGTCTGGAGAAGGAAGAGACAATGCTTCTCTGTTTGTACACAATTCATTTGTATCCAAAAAATTGGGAAGGTATTCTCATACCACAGAATTGTACTACTCACCACGTCACTGCAAAAAATGAGACAAAAGAAAATTTTCTTATTAAAGTATTTGTTTTTCTCTGTTGCCATATTTGGAAACTGACTGGTTGTAATGATGGTAAGAAAATTTTCATAAGTTGATGCTTACAAAGAAGAAAGCAGTAACCAGCCACTGTTAATGCTATTTATTTACACAGTAGCACTATTACTGGTTTCAAACTGACAGGTTTGTCTTCGGATTGTTGTACATGTTTATAATACATTTGTTGCCCACATTAGTTGTTAGATAAAAACAAACAACAAATGTAACAAATTGCAAATTTAACATAAACATGAATAGCTGTCTGAGAGTGAACCTGTTGGTTGAAAACTGGTAATGACACTGTTTGTGTAAATAAATTGCATCACCTTTCTTCAGGTGCTGCAGACCTCGTTAGCTGCTGCTCTAGTATTTCCCATGGGCGCTGCAGCCAGCATTCACCGTTGCCGCCTGGAGTGTAGCCAAGTCCTAATTACAGATTTTACCATCAGCCGGTTCCACTACTTATGCTCCTGTGGACATCTATCGCGTGTCTGCAGTATTTCTGACAAACTTCACAGTTGCTGTTAACTATTCATGCTAGATGGTTTGTGTCATTATCTGCATTCTGTTTCTGTGATGTCATTTAACTTTCTGCCTATTCATCAGGATTTTTAGAGTGCTATATATCACCTTTGAGTTCCACAAACAAATGGCGCATCGGTGTAGTTCCACTAATGAAGAGATACTGGAGATACTCACAAGGAGTGACAGTGACAGTGACAGTGAGCGAGGCATTTTTGGTGACAGTTGTGGTTGTGGTTGTGGTTGTTCTTGTTGTTATTCTGAAGAATCTCATAATACTATGCATCCACATACTATACGTAATAGAGCTTGCAAGATAGTACTTCTTCAGATTATTAAAGTGAAGATGAATCAGTCTGTAAAAGTCCACACCTTGTAACAAATTTGAATGGGAAACCATGATTTCAGTCCAGCACTGCATGCATTTGATGACTCATCTTCAGGACATAGTTGGCAACTAGTGCCTGGTTCAAGCATTCTATTCTTCTTTGTGCTGTTTCAATCAGAAAATCTGATGGAAATTTATAGCACTTGAAACAAATTGATTTTACACTTTCAGCATGGTAGATATGACTGAATCAGTTCATTTTGGACTGTCCACCTGGGAAGATACTGGTCTTGAGGAACTGTACTGCTTCATTGGTACTTGGCTTCTCATGGCCCATGTTAAATAGTTGAGAATAAGGGGATATTGGTACATAGGTGTACTTCTGAGCATTCCAGTTTTTGGCAACACTATATCCCATGACCGTTTTATGTTACTTTTGAGAATGTTGCATTTTAGTGACAACTCTGCCAATTGTGGAGAGGACAGTGTATTTTTGATAAAAGCCTATTATTGCTCAAAGGTCACTTATCTTTTAAACAATTCATTCCTTTGAAAAGAAGTAGATTTGGAATCAAGAAATTTGTGTTGTGCGACTGTAAAACTCGATAAGTCTTGGATTTCATTGTATACACAGACACAACAACAGAAATTAAGTCCACAGTTTAGAGAAATCTGGGATATAGTGGCAACATTAATGAAGGCATACTGTGAATATGGACATACCCTGTATGTTGACAATTTGTATAAAAGTCCAGACTTGTTCCTCTGACTTCACAACCACAGAATAGCAGCACACACTTCACAGATTGGTGACAGGGAGAAAAATACCATTAGCAGATTTTCATTTATGTTTGGTATGAGAATTTGTGGAAAAATTTGTTACAGAACAGAGAAGAGATATAAAAGGAAGATGCTCTGATGACAAGAATCCTCTGTGCTTTACTGGAAGACACTTTCCAAATGTTATTCCAAGTGACCAGCCCAAGAAATGTGGACTATGGCATAGCTGTGCAGGGTGCTCGAAACAGAATGTGCATCAACAAACAAAATATGAATGCAAAACATGCAACATACCCTTGTATGTTGTTCCATGTTTCAAAACATACCAAACGAAGAACTACTTTTAGTCAAGGAGTAATACCTGGAGGATGGAAAAATTATTTAAAAATTTTAAAAAATGAAAATTAAGTACAAAAATAAAAAAATATTTTTAACTTTGCCTTGTCTGTCCAAATGATGGAGGAGGATGGGCTGATAAACACAGATTGGATGCCTGAAGCACAAGACTATAATGAACGAAACAAGAAAAGAATTATTCATATTGATCATTTCTATTGTGAATAACAAAAATCTTGAAAATCGAATAGGAAAAAAGCTCTTTCAGTATTTCTAGAATTTTCCAATTTTCTAGGCAACTTTTCCAATCTTTCTATCATTCAAACCTTGCCTTAACAATTAAGAATGCAACAAAAAAAAATCCAAATTGGTTAAGCCAGTTTTTAGTTAAGTTTCTGAAATTTAAACAGGTACTGTAGAAACTTTAATATTCCCTTATTGAATTCTTCAAATAAAGTTGTACAACATTGTTTATGTCTACTGTATAATAACAGTTGTGTCCCAAAAAGAATTCAGAAATGTTCACTTTTTGATTTTGAAGTTTCCCTGGGGATAATTTATTGGGTTAATGTCTCAAAATATAGTGATTAGTTTCCTAAGTGTATCTCGGCATTCACATGCTTCCCTCGACAATTGTTTGCAGGCGAATTATTGCGCTCAGATGAACGTCAATATTTGATCATTGCGGATCCTCCAGCATTTCATCATAAGTTATGTATAAAAAGTTGATAGTTAAGTATCAGTATGTCCAATAACTTTGTCTGTCAGGCCATTCACCTCCAGATTCAAAGCTGTGGAATAAGTATCCAGATACATTGAGTGTGATCACCGATGTTACAAATAAACACAGACTGTTCGACATTCACGACCGCCCTGGCTCCAGAAATACTTCAGCACAGGGCGAAGTTGGCCAAGTGAAGAGCTCAGGCACAGACAGCAGTCCGTGGAGATGGTTGTTTTCGCAGGTAAACGGATTAGGCAATGTCAAGCACGTGTTAGACACAGCCATCTGGACATGCAGCTGCAGTAGGCAAAGGGTTAAATCTAGGGACTCCAGAGGGAAGCAGAATTTGGCACAGAGACCTTGCACCATCTACTAATGCATGTTTGAAAAACTTTCTACATGTTTGGCACCTAGATGAAGTCTAGGGACATGCAGCAGAGTACCAAGAACAAAATAACACTGAAAATGCATTTTGTGGGAAAATGACACTTGGAAAGTTTCCCATTCCACTCTTCATTGATAAATTCAGTGTGCTTTCCCATCTCTATCAACTGTCCTTTTGCTCAGTAATGGAACAAAGATTATAGTATAGTTTTCTTCATCTCTATTGCTGAGAAAACAACCATGCAGAACTGATACTGAACAATTCATGCATTGGGTGTGTCCATCATGCTTCAAAGCACTGTTACAAAATTGATGAAAAGTGCATGCAGGTGCATGTTCGTGTGCAAAGCCGAATCAAACGAGTTTTGAACTGATGGCGATGATGATTACTAGTACTACTACTACTACTACTACTACTACTACTGAAAAAAAAATCAATGTGTTGCATGTCTTCAAGCTTCCCCAGTGATGCGTTGTCATGGAATCGGCACCTGAAGAAGACTGCAATTCACGCAGTTGAAATATCGTGCAGGAAAGACGCGAATAACTGGCAGAAACCCGATTAATCAACATGACAATGTGTTGCATGTTTGTTGTTCAATCTCATTCTTATGCAGTGAGGAGTCACATGCAAGTAGCCTCCTCCAGGTTTTCTGCAGGATTCTAAAATCGTCAAGACTCAATATTTTAGCGATCTACCTGTCTGTCACCTTCAGGAAAGATTCTGTGGCCACTGAAACTGATGTTGTGTTTCAATGTGAAATAGTGCATGTCCAGGTAAGAGGGAACCCATTGTCTCTGCTAATTGAATGGCCTATCAGTTTAATTTAAACTACCTCCTTATGAACAGTGTTTCAAAATAACAGCTATACTAGCAACTATCAGAATCTCGCCTATTTCATCCCGTCTCCCTTGTTTAAACCATGTTCCACTGCTGCAAATGTTTCAGGCCATTGTAGCCTCATGTGACAGTGCTGCTCCACACACCTGTCCTGGACTGTGCTTCTTGATTGGTTGATCTAAACCTTTCCGCATTGACATGGAAATTTGTATATGCCAGTCTTCCCAAGTCCCAAACAGTCCTTGATATAGCTGAGTAATGCTCTAATTTTTCAGGTGGATGAAATACACTCTTTATGTCAATTCACCTTCAAATTCTTCTAATCTTAAAGGATATGCCACAACTGTAAGGAATAAAGGATGCAGAGCTATGCAACATTAGGGGTGGTCCTAATCCATAGTCTGATGAATCTACATCTATGCGCCACTGTTTTCCTTAAACGTTGTTACTGAGTGTGCAAGTTCCTGCCTTATAATATCTGCATCAGAAATAGCATATGCTCTCTGTAACAGAGTCCTAAGGATGTCACTGCTTTGACAACTCAATTCTCGCAGATATGTCACTTTGGGCTGGTTTTCGATGAATATTGTCCCAGAGTACTACTACGTTTACCATTATGTCCAAAAATTGATGTTCCCGTCACTTTCAATCTCTATAATAAATTGATGAGCATGTTCCCTAAGATTGGGATGATTTTAAGGAGATTTGACTTTGCGTGCATTCCATTCTTGTGCCAAGATTAAGGCACTATTTGGTTGTATCAAGGATGATTTGGGACTGGCATATACAAAATTCCATGTCAGTATGGAAAGGCTTACATGAGCTGGGTGATTCGCACAGTTCAGGACAGGCAACTGGAATGTGACTATCACATGAGGCTACAACAACTTGAAAAACTGGTGATAATTCAACATTTTTAAAATAAAGGTCACGGGATGAAATTTGATGAGACCCTAATACTCGCTAGTACATTTTTTGTTTTCACCAGTGCTTATGAGGAAGCATTTACAATCAGGTTGGCAGGCAACTTAATTAGTAGAGACAAAGGGTTTCCGGTGCTGGTATTCTGCTATGGGTCACACCTCAAGCTCGGTCTTGGGGGTGGCACCTGAGGTGGGCATCACGTGTCTTGTGTAAGGTACAGGGACCTATAAATGATTAGGGACAGGTTGACGTGCCAAAATATCGAGTTGTGTTGGTTTTAGAATTCAGTGGCAAACCCGAAGAGGCCAAGAATTTTTATGCGAGGCGCACACACACACAGTAGCTTCATTCTGAAAGGTAAAACAGGAGAGAAATTTCAAATATAGTAATTGTTCTGCAACTCTTAGCTTACCAACATTAAAAGGGAATGCTGTGGAGGAGCTACCCCAACCTCAGAAAACAATAGAAACAGTTGATGTGACATTTGTGATAGTGGGAAGGGGGGTCAGCTCTCCCTTCAAGTTTAACACATTTCAGCTTGTCCTTGTTCTATTTGCAGGTGGCATTTCCAAATATTAGTGAGGGAAGAGGATGGAAGGGTGTAAACTCATAACTTAGTCACACTGATATATCTTATGAGGAAAGGCTCTTTGTTGAATTCACTAAAAGCTCGTTCAAAGGTGCTAATGAACAATCTGTTGAAGACTCGTTATTACACCTCCAATTGGTGGTGATGAAAATATTTCTCTTTTACAGTTCGACAAGTGTGGTTTCCAGGAATATCTCAGTAGTGCCTTTCCTTGCACAGCAAATATTAAAAGTGATGTACTTTCATACTGTTAGGAGCAAGATAACAGTTTCTCTCTGGGTTAAATTCTAGCTGTCTCTCTTTGCTGCTGTTCATACCATTTTGCACAGGGTATTATTCTACTGTATGCTGTGCACTTGCAGTTGAGGTGCATTTGTTGAGTAAATGATTGAGAGGTTGGTGTAGTCAATGAAATTTACCAACCAGCCAGTGTGGGTCTTCATTTAAATCCTCTTACGACTATAAGGTAATCCAACGTGTCCCAGAATTTTGTCCTGTGGTCTGATTCACTCACCTGTTTGTGGTAAAGTTAGTTTGAAGTAGTTGTGATAGGATACTTTCAGTATGTCACATTTGATTCATAAGTTATTCAAATGATGTTTCTAATTACATCATTTTTGAAAAAAATGTGGTGTTAGGAATCCTGACTGAAGAGGAAGGAGGGAAATTATTATTTAAAAAAAATAATAATAATGCAGTGGTTTTAAGGTAAAATAAGTGCACATTCATTTTGGTATAGTCCCTTTCAGGACAACACAAATTTTCTAATAATTTCATAATGAGTTGTTTTTATTGAAATGCAGTTCTGGAAGGTCGGAAAAAAATATTTTTAAAAAAATCTGACCGTAGCTGTTCCAGCTGAAAACATTGACTTCGCCTTTGTGAGTCGAGCAACTGCCTCCCACCCCCTCCTTTGGTTGCAGTTTTCTTTCTGGTGTTATGTGGTAGATGTGAATTTCATCCACATGCTCCAAACATACTGAGAAATTAATTTTTTGTTTGATTTTGGTTTGCATTGATCCAGTTTGGCACTCGGACTATCACAGTGCTTTTTTACAGTTACTTTCTTGTAAAAAGTACTGATATGCATTTGGGATCAGCCATTTTATATACATCTAACTGCCCATTATGCAATCTCACATTCACACATTTTTGTGTTGTCATCTTCGGTTGCAATTTCAAGAATTAAGAAATGGGCAGCAGAATTCAAATGTAGCCATACTTACATTGAGGGGTTATTTATACACATGTCTGTAAATTTGAATCACCTTGAAGTTCAGTACAGTAAGGTTTGAATTTGGCTTCTTATTTTTTAGTCGGTGAGAACAGTAGACTCCCTATGAAACTAGACACTGTTGTTGTTGTTGTTGTTGTTGTTGTTATTATTTCTTTCCTTTCTCAGACGTCATGTCTGGTTAAAAATAGAAAGTGACGCGGACCTTGATCAAGTGTGACTTCCTTTTCACTCTACGCTATATGTTACATTGCATTTAGGAACATTCGGGTAATTGAACATGTGGTATGACTCCTGTAGTTGATAGTATAATTGGTGTTATTGTTATTGTTGTTATTGTTGTTGTTATTATTGTTATTGTTATTATTATTATTATTATTATTATTATTATTATTTTAAATTTTAGGTTTTTGGTTGATGTCATTATGAGACAAGAAGAAATGCCAGGTAGTGCTGCATCGGTGCTTTCAGAAAGTTTGCGGTTGACAGGACCTGTACCACAACCACCAAAAAGTTGTTCATGTTAACAAGTAAGTAAGTAAGTAAGTAAGTAAAGC
This sequence comes from Schistocerca gregaria, assembly GCF_023897955.1. Taxonomy (NCBI): domain Eukaryota; kingdom Metazoa; phylum Arthropoda; class Insecta; order Orthoptera; family Acrididae; genus Schistocerca; species Schistocerca gregaria. The sequence continues at coordinate 599,065,419 of NC_064931.1, read as the reverse complement.
TTACAACAACATCCAATTAAATTATTTAAGCAACACAAATATTTGACTGTTTAATTAGTGTAATATCATTTTACTTTACAGGAGGCCAGTTTGTTAAAGATATTTAAGAAAACGAATTTTTAAAATCGCCATTCATAAGAAGCAGATGCAGCTGATGGTGTCTACTTCAAACTGTCGTGGTGTTTATAACAGCTGAGCATGTTCTGCATTTTGGTGGGCCATGTAGTTGTGATACCTCAGAGTACATGACCATGCCCACTGTTGTTCCCAAAGCATTTAATCTAGCAGGAGCTAGTTAATAAATGCTGAACAGCGGTTGTATTGTGTGTGTGGGCACGTATGTGCTTGTGGTTTGGAGCATAAAATGCCCATTCAGTCGATGAAATCCAATTCCATACTGCATGTTACATAATCATTCCACAGCTGAAACATTAGCTTTCGTTAATGTGAACATTTTTGGTTGTGTGAACAGTATATTTTGAGAGATATAGCTATCTGTCATCATTGGTGGTTAGCATTTTTTGCATAGCGTATTGCTGCTTGCTGTTATGGTAGGAAGGGTGGTTATCAATAGTTATTCATCCAATTCTGGGAGCAATGTGCAGCTTTGTCAGCGTTTTAAGAATTAAGCTACTACTTGTGCCAAAATCATGTATTTGTTGTACTCACTTCTGGTGCAGCATTTTAAAAGCAAGAATTTTAAGGGTTACCTGTAATTGGGGCTAATTACATTTTGCTCAGAAATATTACGTTACAAATAGAATTAAAAGCAACTACAGCCTTGCTCAACTACCTCTGTAACTTCTAAATTGGGAAGCATTAGCTAATAAAACATTACTTTTTTAAATTAAAATTGTGATTTGTGGAGGTTTCTTTGCATTTTATAAATGCAGAAAATGGCAAATAAATTACTTTTAACAGTATCTTACAGTTAAAGTGTGAATAATGCTTTATTTCTGTGAAAGTGACAACAAAACCTTAGCTACCAGCTGGAAAGCTATGTAGTTATAGAACCTTAAAGCTACATGAGAAATTAGTATTATGGCAAAATTATTATCAAAGAAATAATGCATAGATGGTTATCATTACAAACTGCATTTATTCTGCCGTATTTCTGGCTTTGTTACACACCTTTAAATTGGTGATTCTCTCCACCACCCATTTTTTGTTACTAGTTTCATAATATATCCAGTCAGTTTTAACATGTTACTGCCACACACTAGACTACACCATGGTGTCTAGTGTAGGGCTGTGCTATGGCCACTTATGGCCTCATGCCAGTCAATATGTTAAATGATGGCATCTTACACAGAACTTAATTTATCTTTGTTTCTCTATTACTTGCTCTTAGATATGTCCAATACATAATTTAACAATTTTTAGCTGCCACTTCCTACTGCCCCTATGTCATTTGTCAATAACATAAACGACCACTGTGTGTGTATTATTAACCCTTAACATCTTATTAATGCATTAACAAGTTTTTGCATGGTTTGAATAAAAATGTTCTTCCATTTGTACTTTAAAATACCTTTAACATAAAACACATTGAATCATTATCTTTTTAAACTTCCATTAAAATGTTTGGTGGTAGCCATTATTTTCAGATGAGTTGGTACTGAATTCTGCAAAAAAGCACCCATCTTCATACTGTAATAGGTGTTACACAGTGGTAATTTCATTCAGACATATTCATTAAGTGTTTGATTTATAGGCCCTTCTAAAAAAATCTGATTTTTCTTTGACTTTCATCTTGTTCAAGTAATTAGTGTGTTTATGCATTCAAGATGTTCTTTCTGACCCACATTTGTAGGAAATTAAGCTAAATTTCCATTAGTGACTCTAATACCTTTTTTATGGACTGATATAATTTAACCAAGTCTTTATTATTTGTTGTATTAATGCAATATATTTTATTTATATCATTTGTTAATCTTTGTGTGTATTTTTTAAAAAATCTGTTATTGTCATGTAAATACTTCATTTGATTTATGATAAATGAAATATTCATCTTTTTTTTCTCTACCAAGCTCAAGAAAAGTTTCTTCATTAATAAAATCATTTGCATTGGTCTGTGTAATTTTATTTTTGTAACAAGAGTGGAGTGTATTATATTGAATAACAGTGCCCATTTTTTTTCTCTCATATAAGTATATGCTATCACCATAGCCCAGGATTTCTGCAAATAATGTGTAAACACAATTGCTACTTCAGCACTCATGTGATTTGTGAATAATCTGTGATAGCACATTATCTTTTTATACAGATGGCTTGTAACTGTCTCTTACAGAATTTTATACTGTGGTAGAATGCACATAGTAGTATTTGAGGTTAACATGCCATTGTCTTCATTTTCTACTGAATTCATATTTATGTAGATTGAAACCAGAGACCACAATTGAAAACAGCTCTCTTTTTGATGTGCTTTGCTAGTTGCTTAGATCTGAAGGCACTTTTTAAAAAATTGTGAAAAATTTTGTGCATTTTATACTCTTGTTAATTTTTAATGGTTTTTAACAGTTTACATTGTTACAGTGTATTGTGATTTAGATACTTTATATATATATACACACTTTGTTAATAAAAAATTGAAAATTTTAGACCCGATTTAATAATTTTTACCTGTTAGATTCCTGTAGGAACATATTTGAATTTCTCGTGTTAGAAAAGTAAATTTGTTCTTCAATCTGTTAAAAATTGAATTTTGACTTCAGGTCAGTGTAATTGTTGTGTAATGCTCGTTCAAGTCTATCAAATACTTGTAAAGTGAGAAATAAAGTATTCGTACTGCTTCACTCTCTCAATTGTTCGCTACTGCAGGAGGCAACATATTGTTTTTAGTTTGTGGTGGGATATCATATTGTGATAAGCATTATCATAGTTGGTGTGACTTTTAAGCAGTTTATGGTAGAAAAAAAATATTGAATTAATTAAACATTGTCCTCTGGAAAACAGGTCTAGGCCTGTGCAATAGGCTAGAGTTAATAATTTTGATGTAATCTTCATGTTTATGCCTTGTTCAATTTCTGAAGCACAATTGCTTTGAGTGCATAATACAGTTTATCTCTTCAGTTTAATAATTCAGAGAATTAATAGATTTATACTTCATCCACAAAGGCACTTCAGCCCTACATGAATTCAAATCTGACACACAGTAGCACAAAATTTTTCTCAAACCTGGAAAATGCTTATGTCAGTCCTATAAGCAAGGTAATGAGGGGAAGGATGGTCACAGTAGCACCAAAACTTAAATGCTGCTGTTGTGTGAATACAGTAAAAACTACTTTTCATGAAATTTGTTGCAAAAATAGAGCTCAAAATTTTACATGGGGGTGGTGTCGCGGCATCTCTAGCAGATATACCGGTGGTGTAGTATCATCAAAGTACAGTTCTGACTGTACTTCAGAAAACAGAAATTTGTAGCATATTAAGTGATATTTCTAATTAAAGGACACCATTCACCACCTTCAGTCATATTTAGTGAATAAAACCTATACCGATGAGTTGGTGAAACCATCACCATAACGGTTGTGAAAAGGAGGATGGTGGTGAGGTGACATACTACATCCAAGGTAAATTGAGGCGGTAAGAAGCAAAGGGGTTTAAACGACAAAACCAAATATCTGGTGGAATGTGAATCATATTGTGGTGGCGAAGGAAATAGATTTACAGAGCGATTTGAACAGCTTCCTGGAAGTTATTTGGGAAACTGCTTAACAAAAACTGTTTTGTCTTTGGATGCAGACAAATGCAAGTCTTTGATGCCTATCTATGGTCCCAAATGATTTTTTTAAACTGTTCCAACCACGTGCTTTGGTGCATTATAATTTGTCAGATTAGAGGCTATTTTTGCATTCAAAACATTAAAATAGAAGAATGGAAGGTGAAAACATTAAGAAGAAATGAGGTAATGAACAGGTAGGCAGCGAATATGTTAAGTGATGGTTTGCTGAGGTATGTAAAACTTTGTCAGTCTGTAAAAACCTCACTGCCTTCAGTGACAATGCAGGAGTCAGAAAAAGAACAAAAACAACATTGTCATTTTGGATTCATCTCATAAAGTGCATCTCACTTAAGACCACTGACCCCAAGTTCCTGATTCCTGTATGGAACGTTTTAAAAGACTGCCCTCAATGACAACATGAATTATGATTCCATTGATGTAAGGCAATGAAACCTAGGACACTGAAGTTCAGTGACAATAACGTTGAATGTACTGTAACCACCTGCTATAATAGAGAAATATCAGAATCTGCAGCAGTTATTTCCATTCTTGGCTCCAGGTCATCATTTCTATACAGATCTTGAGCATAAATCTGAAACACCAGTTTCCAAAGATCACCAGCAAGTGGAGGGCCAAGTGCACAATCTGTGAATGATGCGGTGCCTCCCAGTAATGCTATTTGGGATTTGGAATAGGCATCTCACTCAAAAAAAGTGGTTGTTGATTTATTTAATATGCGGAAAGGTGACAAAATATTGTACTACATTGTTGTGGATAATTCCAAACCTAATCTTAATTAGAATCGAAGGGATGTGAGTGACATCCTTGGAGGCAGAGGAGTGTAAATGCTAAATAGATTATTGGTAAAAACATTACTGAGCACAACATTCTGAACTGAAACAACTGACATTGTATGTATAGCTTCATTAATAAGCACTGCTGGCTGCTTGTTAGACCTTTTCCTGAAGTGTGCCATTGTATGCTATAGAGGCCATGGCTGCCTCTTTTGCTGTAACTTCTTTCATCTCAGTAGGTTGTAGCGTAGTGGTAGGACGCAGATCGTGCCTAATGTGCCATTCTGAGTAACCAGTTTTTTTTTCCAGAATACCATTCCAGTTCCTGGGGGAATCACTTGTGTACTAGTGTTTTGAGTATCCTACTCCACTGGGGTCACAGCATCTGTCCGTGTGCAGATACAGGTCAGCATGTGGTTTCTTCAGATATGCACAGTGGCCCAGGGTACCATCTACTCTTCTGATCATGATGTCTAGTGAAACTGATGTTAGTATGTGTGTGTGCATGAAGAAGTCCTAGTCTCTCTCATCAGTGGGGCTTGATAATGAATGTATCATCCAGATAACAGAAAAAGCACAAATAGGTTTTCATTTGAATGACTTCAGGGCTCCTTCCTCGAAGTGCTCCATGTACAGACTGGCATTCACAGGTGAGAGTGGGATGCCAATTGTGACTCCCTCTGTGTGTCCACAGTATTCTCCATTAGAGAGAAAAGATTTGTAAGTCAGAACATGTCTGAAAGTATCAGTAGTCTTAGGGTCAAATTTCTGAGTTCTAGTGACTTTTGTAGAGGCACCCTACTGAAAAGAGAAGCACCAAAACCCACTGGGATGTCAGAGTCCTTCAAACTGAAGCTGTCAATATATTTGACAAAATTCACAGAAATATGGATGTGATTCACATGCTTACCCACATGTCGGAGGTGTACATCTTAACTATTTGGCCAGCAAATCAATAGGAGCTCTAGTGTTGCTGAAAATAGGACATAATGATGTAATCTCTATGTGGAGTCCATAAATTCTTTGCAGTACAAGACCTTGTGGTAATATTTTCTTGCTAACCGCTTCAGGTGAATTCAAGCCCTTGAGGAATGCCTCTACCATCTTAGTGTGATCAGCTTTGCCTTCCTGTGTGAGTCATCTAGCAGGCCTCACATTTTCTCAGTGTATTCCTGATGGGCTAGCACAACCACTGCATTGCCTTTGTAAGCAGGTAAGACAGTATTGTCTGGGCACTCTCTCTCTACTGCTGGCTTTCGACTATGTAGGTTTAGCTCTTGTCAAAGTGTAACAAATTTAGCAATGTACTTCTTTAGCTACTTCAGGCAGGAGTCGCATTGCGATCTGCTCAACTGCGCTGATGATGCCTATGGCTATTGTGAACATAGGAGTGCATCACCAGTCAGTTTCCTGTGAATCAAATTGATGAGTTTTGGAAGGAGCCTTCAGTGATTGCTCGTTTGTTTGAGAGACATACAAATTTTTATGTTTGACCTCCCATGGCTTTTCTGTGTGTGGAATCGGCTGCCACCAGGTAACACTGTCAATTCATTCCCAGGCCCAGGAATCAATATAGTTAGCCAGACATAAAAGTATTTTAAACAGTTCCTGAGTGGTGTTCTCCAGGCCTAGGTGGGTAAAGTGTAACCTCTCATATACCAACACCCACTTCTTTGATTCACTTGGTGCCTGCTAATCACCATTATGTGGGACCTTAGTGAAGTTTGACATCACATCCTCAGCATGCCGTCTCATCAGACATGCAAAAACACTCAGAAGAAAGTATACCCTGACCTGTACCAACACCAGACAGCTGCCATCACTGTGCACAGAGCACTGGGATGCTCAGAATTTTAGTATGCATGGGATGCACCATCTCTGGATGTAGTGTGTCTCTCCTGAGAACTGGTACACCAGAATGGTATTCTGCAAAAATGGTTACTCAGAATGGCAGATTAGAAGTGCTCTGCTCCTTACCACTACAGTACAATTTGTGGAGATGGTTGAAGTTACTGAGATTCTATACAATACACTGGTGTGCTATTGGGGAGAAACCAAATGCATCATGAAAAAGCACAGTGTAAAAACTGTCTCCTGGCTGCCCAATGAAACAGGCATTATTGGGTATTTTCAAAGGTCACCTTCATTTGAGGAAGGTAATCTGGCCACTTCTACTGAATGTAGTTTGTAACTGTAGCATCACATTTATAAGTTTTGTAGTTATCTCTGTACTATGACAGCAAAGTTTTCTTTAACTGATTGTTTCTCTTCATGAATATTTCTTACACCTCTGAACAATGATTGTGAAGTTCACTGTACACAAAAACTACTTTCATTGTAGGATACACTGAGGGCGTCAAACTCATGGGATAGCAATAATCACATATACAGAAGATGGTAGTGTCGCTTATACGAGGTATAAAGGGGCAATGTATTAGCAGAACTATCATTTGTACTCAGGTGATTCATGTCAAAAAGGTTTCTGACATGATTATGACCACACGATGGAAGTTAACAGACTGAACACAGAATGGTAGTTGGAGCTAGACACATGGGACGTCCCATTTCAGAAATCATTAGGGAATTCAATGTTCTGGGATCCATATTGTCAAGAATAAGCCAAGAATACCAAATTTAAGGCATTACCTTGCACCATGGTCATTTCAGTGGCTGACAGCCTTCATTTAATGACCAAGAACAGCAGCATTTGTGTGGAGTTATCTGTGCTCACAGACAAGCAGTACTGTGAGAAATAACCACAGAAATCAGTGTGGAACATACAACAAATGCATCCATTAAGACAGTGTGGCAAAATTTGGCATTAATGGGCTACGGCGTAAGACAACCAACAGGAGTGCCTTCGGTAATAGCACATCATTACCTGCATTACCTCTCCTGGGCTACTGGGTATATTGGTTGGACCGTAGATGACTGGAAAAACATGCCCTGATTAGATACATTCTGATTTCAATTGGTAAGAGCTGATGGTACGGTTTGGGTGTGGTGCAGACCCCTCAAAGCCATGAACCCAAGTTGTCAACAAGGCACTGTGCCAGCTAGTGGTGGCTCCATAATAATGTGGGCTTTGTTTCCATGGAATAGACAGGGTCCTCTGGTCCAACTGAACTGATCATTGACTGGAAATGGTTATGTTTGGCTATTTGGAAACCATTTGCAGCCATTCATGGACTTTGTGTTCTCAAACAATAATGGAATTTTTATGATGACAGTGCACCCTGTCACCTGCCCACAATTGTTCGCAACTGGCTTGAAGAACATTCTGGACAATTTGAGCAAATAATTTGGCCACGTAAATTGACCAACAAGAATACCATCAAACATTTATGGGACATAATCGAGAGGTCAACTAGTGCATAAAATCCTGCACTGGCAGCACTTTCACAGTTATGGATTGCTATAGAAGCAGACATCCAATGACTTGTTGAGTCCATACCGTACTGAGTTGCTATGCTACACCAGGCAAAATGAAGTCCAGCACGGTATTTGGAGGTATCCCATGACGTTTGTCACCTCAGTGTGTATGTGGTTTAACAATGAATACTGAAATATTATTGGGCAGAAGAAAATTAGCAAATAAAAAATAGTACTACACCTGGAATCACTCTCTCCATCTTGGGTACTATAATCCAAAGCTACTCTCTGCACTGACTGGATGCCATTATTACATCATTTCAAATGATTGTGTAGATAAGATGATTGTCCACCTATTTTTTTTTAATCAGTCCATCTGATTCTCCATATAAAACACAAAGTATTTTAGAATACATAGTGTCAATGTCTTTCCCCTCTCTTTTGCCAAATGAGAACCTCATTCTTCCCTCGTTGTAACCTATGACTGTATTGTAGATAAGTGGAGGGAGCACACTACACAGGAGCTTGGATTTATTTACACATCACCTGGATTTGCTAATGGGTTCTATTCCAATCAAATGATTGCCCTTTCTCGTTGTTACAGCCAGGCTCCGACTGCACATAAGCTCCTGTGGTAGTACTGGAGACAACCAGGGGGAGTGCATTACTCAGAACTCTGAACTGCTGACCTATTAACCACATCTGCTGATCATCTCTACAAGAATGAAGGATTTCAATCATGTGAAAAAAGAAATGACAATTGTACAAAAAATATTAGTAATGGAAAACTGGTGGATATGCTCAGTACGAGTAGCATAAAGAGAACAAATGAAGACAGTACAGGCAAAAAATAACAATACAGATGTGATAGTGCTTACTTATCCTGGACTTAAACACCAATTGATGGAAGTCTTCGTATGAGGTTGGAAACTTAATTAAAAAGAGAATAATACCTTTTGAATGTAATAGAGAATTTTACACTGTAGTTGGTAATATCTTACTGGGGAAGACCAATAAATTGACAGTAGGTATGAGGAAACTCCCTATCTAGCAGAGTGATATTTTGAAAAGTTTTGCAGCTAATTTTGTGTAATCTGCGTAACTGAAAGATCCATTTTATCAAAAGCACCTGCATTTCTGCTTTGAAGAAGTCAAGCGCTATGTCGACAGGCCTCAGCAGTGGAGTCAAACCACTCCCAACGTAGGCAAGGAGGATCTCTGTATGCAAGGTGGAGAAGAAGCATTATGAAAAACCTGGGGGACATCTGCCTCACTGTTCTAGCATATTGTGTGTCCCAATATACCTGAATCAGTCAACACGTAAACAATAGAAGAGGGATAAAATTAACTGGTAAATTGAACAATCATGTAGAGGTTAAATAGTATAATGAGTGATGATAGAACATGGAAGATATGAGCAGTATCAGTAAAGGAAACTAAATTTGTAACAGAAATTGAGAAAGTGAGGCTAATGGTTTAAGGTGTGGCAGAGGCAAAAAAGAAAGGAGAATCTAAACAGTGACAACACAATTGTGTGCAGTGAAGTTCATAGCATATAGAGACCTCTGGCTGTAGTGTTGACAGTGCGTAAGACCTTCAAAAGCAGGATTAAAGTGTGGAATTTTCATACAAAATCCTCTGTGCTCTTGTGTGCCTGTACTGAACTGTAAACCTAATGTTGCGTTGCATTACAGTATTAGATATGACGATGATAAATTCTTGTCTGGAGCCAAGTGGGGTATCCAATCCATATACTTCATCTATTTTGTGGCTAGTTTAAGATCCAACTGTAGATTCCTCAGCCTGTAATGTAGTATTGTAAGTAGCGTTGCATCACCAGGTGGGTACTACATATTAGCTATATTTTTTTATGGAGGGTGAGAATATCAAATTACTATTATTATTGTTATTATTATTATTATTATTATTATTAACTGCTGTAATATGTGCTATAAATTACCATAACTCATCCCCCCCCCAAGAAAGCAATTACTCTTATACAATACTTGTAACTCGTGAGAACTACTTGAAATGTGAAAGAAATTTTCAATATAGTGTGGAACTGTAATGGAAAGCTAGATCAGACTATCCAAAAGCAACAAGCTGAAACATTTGGTCTAACAAGGCCCAAACCGAATCCAACCATGAACTCATATGGGTGAGAGTAATTGGCAGTGGTGCTGTTAAATTAATAATTCAATATTTCTATTAGCCATTAAATTTTGACAAATGAGATATATTCATGCAAAATACCACTGAACACTTCAATAGAAAAGTGCCTTGAACAATTAGTTCAGCAGCCTGTGAACAAGAGAAATATTTTAGACCACATTGGTACAAACAAACTTGATCTTTTCAAGAATATCATCAAAGAGAAAGGATAGCAGCCAGGATGGTATTATAGTCGTAGATCACTGAAGTCAAAAAGTTTGCCAAGAAAACTAGGAAAATCTTTGTTGCTGGCAGGACTGATAGGGTATCACTAACATCCTTAAAATATATAGAGAATATTTATTTGAATTCTAGCAAATGTAGTTGTTGTTACAACTTAAATGCATCATAAATTACACTGTAGATAAATATAATATGAGGAAGTTAGTAAAATACTGCATAGACTCACCTTGGACTAATGGCATTGTTTGGAGAATGTTAAGGATGTCAAGAATTTTAGAACCTCATTACAAAACAAAATACAGGGAAACTTGTAACATCATGGCAACTCATGCACCTGTAAGGAAGACCATTTACAAAGCCTGCAACACCTTTCAATCAAATTGTGGTGAAGTAATCTATTATAAAATCATATAAAGTCACCGAAAAACTTCAACCATTCCATCCAGTCTCTTTTGGATTTCTAGTTTTGTGACCTGAAGGCAAGACATAGAAAGTTGAAGCATTAAATTCCATCTACATCTACATCTACATGATAACTCTGCAATTCACATTTAAGTGCTTGGCAGTGGGTTCATCGAACCACAATCATACTATCTCTCTACCATTCCACTCCCAAAAAGCGGGCAGGAAAAACGAACACCTAAACCTTTCTGTTCGAGCTCTGATTTCTCTTATTTTATTTTGATGATCATTCCTACCTATGTAGGTTGGGCTCAACAAAATATTTTTGCATTCGGAAGAGAAAGTTGGTGACTGAAATTTCGTAAATAGATCTCGCCGTGACGAAAAACGTCTTTGCTTTAATGACTTCCATCCCAACTCACGTATCAGATCTGCCACACTCTCTCCCCTATTACATGATAATACAAAACGAGCTGCCCTTTTCTGCACCTTTTCGATGTCCTCCGTCAATCCCACCTGGTAAGGATCCCACACCACGCAGCTATATTCTAACAGAGGACAAACAAGTGTAGTGTAAGATGTCTCTTTAGTGGACTTGTTGCATCTTCTAAGTGTCCTACCAATGAAACGCAGCCTTTGGCTCACCTTCCCCACAATATTGTCTATGTGGTCTTTCCAACTGAAGTTGTTTATAATTTGTACACCCAGGTACTTAGTTGAATTAACAGCCCTGAGAATTGTACTATTTATCGAGTAATCAAATTCCAATGGATTTCTTTTGGAACTCATGTGGATCACCTCACACTTTTCATTATTTAGCGTCAACTGCCACCTGCCACACCGTACAGCAATCTTTTCTAAATCGCTTTGCAACTGATACTGGTCTTTGGATGACCTTACTAGACGGTAAATTACAGCATCACCTGCGAACAACCTAAGGGAACTGCTCAGATTGTCACTCAGGTCATTTATATAGATCAGGAACAGCAGAGGTCCCAGGACACTTCCCTGGGGAACACCTGATATCACTTCAGTTTTACTCGATGATTTGCCATATATTACGACCTTCCTGATAGGAAATCACGAATCCAGTCGCACAACTGAGACGATACACCATAGGCCCGGAGCTTAATTAGAAGTTGCTTGTGAGGTACGGTGTCAAAAGCTTTCCGGAAATCTAGAAATACGGAATCAACTTGATAGTCGATAGTGGCCATTAATTCGTATGAATAAAGAGCTAGTTGCGTTGTACAAGAACGATGTTTTCTGAAACCATGCTGATTACGTATCAATAAATCGTTCCCTTCGAGGTGATTCACAATGTTTGAATACAGTATATGCTCCAAAACCCTACTGCAAACTGACGTCAATGATGTAGTTCAATGGATTACTCCTACTACCCTTCTTAAACATTGGTGCGACCTGCGCAATTTTCCAGTCTGTTGGTGAGCGGTTGTATATGATTGCTAAGTAGGGAGCTATTGTATCAGCCTTAAAGGAACCTAATTGGTATACAATCTGGACCTGAAGACTTGCCTGTATTAAGCGATTTGAGTTGCTCCGCAACCCGTAAGGTATCAACTTCTAAGAAACTCCACATTTAAAAATTCTTGCATACGTGAGGATCTTACTATTTTACTGATGTTTCACTTTGTAGACTCTCACACATGAGTACAGAAGGCAAATGAAAGCACACATCTCATGAAATTCTCACTGTCTTTCTCAGAAAGCACACATAAACCTTTCTTATGACAACGTTATGTAGTGCACTGAGAATGATGGAAGGCTTCAACCCCTTGTCCAAAGTGGCCACACGGTGAGTCACAAATAGAAATACAAAGCGAGGACTCACATTTGTGAGGATGATGGTTCGACAGCCAGCCATCCTGATATAGGTTTCCTGTCATTTCCCTAAGCTGCTTCAGGCAAATGCTGGGATGATTCCTTTGAAAGGGCACATCCGATTTCCTTTCCCATCCTTTCCTCCTCTGATGACCTCACTGTAAGGTCCCCTTCCCCAAATCAACCAACCAACCAACAAATAGGAGTTTTGGCATCTATTTGCAGTGAATAGTAGTGCTCAAGCAGCTGGATCTGCATCACCATACAGTTGTTTCATTTGAGAATGATAATTTGACTGGACTGAATATAGTAGATCTGCATAGAATCAAAGGAGAGTAACTGGATTGTATAAGTTAATATCACTGGTTGCTGTAGTGGAAGTCTACAACTCAATTCCTGCTGAATGCCGTACATTTTTATGCCATGGCTAGGTCTACAATGTGGTCCACACATCTTCATGAACCGAAATGAGAAGCTACATGAAAAACTTGCCAGAAGATTGTGCAGGCTGCCACAAAGAGGTGCCAAATCAAAAACTTAGCACCAGCCTTGGAGCTACACATTTATTTAATTTCATGGATACAGTACTTTAGGTGCATGTTGATAGCTAAAAGAAGGCATTCATTGGCTGTACAGAAAGTAATTGATGTTTATTCAATGAAAACAACACATTGTGTTTATATCTGAAGATTAACTGGGGTCTATTGTATGTCATTCCACAGTTTTGCTCAGATTAACTCAAAGTAGATGTTGCATATGTTACTACAGTAGATTAGTTGAAAAGGTGGCCATTCAAAATAGTCTATCTGCCAAAACAATCCAATCACTGCACTCCGGAGAGGATACAGCACTACTCACGTTCTCTTGAAATGGTTAATGAGATTACTGAGAACTTGTTTATTTTCCTCAAATGAGAGAAATTTCTGTCACTCCAAATGAGTGTTATTGAAATTAGCACACCCATTGTTTAAAAAGAATTGAGACTACTCAAAGCAAATAAAGCTCCTGGTCTGGATAGAATTCCTGTCAGGTTCTATAGCATATCTGCTGTAGAAATAGTTCCTTTTGAAGATCATATTTATAGACAATATCTTGTGCAGTGAATACTCCTGCAGGAGTGGAAAGGAATACAGGTCACTCCTCCGATAGGAAAGTGTAGTGACGCTTCTCTCTCGTTAAAAAGGCAAAAAATGAACAGTTCTTCGTGTAGAGAATGTAAAAAGCGCGTGATGAAGGGTATTCTGTGTGTCAAATGTAGCTCTCTGGTTACACGAAAAGTGCGCGAAAGTAAATCTAAAGTTCGTCAGCGATGATTTTCCGTGGACATGTCATGGTTGTTTACGTGACGAAACGACCGATCTTGTAAGTGCAGTTGATACAGAAAACGAAATTATAAAGTTACTACGAAGTGACATTGAGGCATTAAAAACCGAACTTTCGACCCTCAAGAAAGAAAACTATACATTAATACAAGAAAAGAAGTCCAGTGTGTGTAAAAGCCATCAAACGGAAAAGCAAGAAGATCGCGAAAATACGAATGACCGATCATACTTTAAAAACAACATTTCGAGTGTTCCCGTTGATGTCTCGGTAAACTCAGTAAGCCAAAAACCGGAAGATAAATATAAATGGAAGGTGGTGACATACAGCAAAAGGAAATACAAGGCGACAGATACGCAACAAACACTGGACTCGCATTCGGGAGGACGACGGTTCAATCCCGTCTCCGGCCATCCTGATTTCGGTTTCCCGTGATTTCCCTAAATCCTTTCAGGCGAATGCCGGGATGGTTACTTTGAAAGGGCGCGGCCGATTTCCTTCCCAATCCTTCCCTAACCCGAGCTTGCGCTCCGTCTCTAATGACCTCGTTGTCGACGAGACGTTAAACACTAACCATCACCACCATACGCAACAAAAGGAAAATGACTTTTTAATAATTGGCGATTCGCTGCTGAAGAATATCGCTGTCCCCAATTGCAAGATCGACGTACGACCTGGTATTAGAACGCATCAACTCGGTAAACATTTTAAAAATATGGTAAATGCAAGACAAGATACTACAGAACCAGATTCTGAAACCAGACATAACTATAATGGGGTGTTTATACATGTTGGAACGAATTCGTTAAGGAGCAGCAGTGAGGAAGAAATGGCAAACGAAACAAGAAACATGATCCGCTCTGCAAGAAATACGTATGCAGGATCTCGTCTGATACTTAGCGGAATCATAAACAGAAGGTCGGTGAGTGAAAAATATATCGACAAAATAAACTGTGCATATAAAGAGCAATGTGATCGTCTGGGGGCAATTTTTATAGACCCAAACAAATTCCTATATGAAAACTCACTAGCGAAGGTTAGCTTGCATTTAAATAGACTGGGGTCTGTAACGTTCAGCAGAATGTTTGCAGATGTCTGCAAAATCATTAGATGCAAGGGAAACTAATATGGCCTGAAGGGGTTGAAAAATTATACACTCCAGCTGGAACAGAAAAATATAAGCACCATACAAAAAAAAGATGATACTAAAGAATTTGCCCCAGAATACAGCTCACAACATGTAAACCAACAAAAGAAAAATTACATAAAAGTACTTCATCAAAATATTCCATACTTTGGTAACAAAAAATTAGAAGCAGAAGTACTCCTGAATGGAGTAAGACCAGATATATTATGCATAAGTGAACATGGGCTAACTGAAAGTAAAATACATAATGTGGCAATAAAGGACTACAAACTAGCTAGTTACTTCTGCAGATCTAAATATAAGGGTGGTGGCGTTTGTATATATATTAAAACAGGTACGCTATCAAAGAATGTAAACAGTGAAGCTGCTACATTGCCCGTAGCTAGAGAAAAAGACTTTGAAGTTACTGGTATAGTGGAAGAGGATTTTAGAGTGTTTTGTGTGTACAGGTCACCATGTGGCAATGCACCAACAAGAGTGACTTCACAAAGTGAGACAATTATTGACAACATAATTACTAATATGTGTAACTATGAGTCACATGTAGTTCAGACAGAAATATCTGACCATCCTGAACAACTAATCAGCTTTTGCAGAAGTAATGACAAAGTATCAGAACCAAAACAAACAACCAAAGAAATTTGGATCATCAGTGAACAAAATATCAACATCTGTAGAACAATGCTAAGTAAGGAAACCTGGAATGAATCACTACAGGCCCAGAGTGTAAATGAAAAATATGATGCATTTATTTCAACAATTAAGTACCATTTTAATGTAGCGTTTCCCAAAGAAAAGATACAAGAAAGGCAGCAAGATCAAACACAGTGGATTACCAGTGAAATACTAGAACAGCGAAGGAAGCTTCAGGACGTGAGATGGATGGGCGGAGCTGAAAACTATAAAATGTTAAAAAAGAAGTGTAGAAACCAATAAGAGAAGCCAAAGCAAGAGCAATTGAGACCACCATAACGAACTAAAAAAAAACAAGGGAAAGGCGGCTTGATATCCAATCAAAGCTGAAAGGAAGGAAAAAGATGGGTCAAACAAAGAAGAAGGTATTAGGTCAATTAAAATAGACAACACAGTGGTCACAGATGGTATGGAAATAGCAAACATACTGAATAATAACTATATCAGTGTAGTAGAAAACCTAAAACTGGAAAGAAATAGTCAAAAACAGAAGGATATTAAGGTACCAAAAAGATCATGGAGTACTATGTTCTTAAGACCAGTCACAGAAGATGAATTACGGAAAACTATACAGAAACTGAAGTCCAAGAAATCAGATGGTGATGATGAAATATCAAATCATGTAATAAAACTGGAATGTGAGGAGATAATAACACCACTGAAGAACATAGCAAACTGTTCTTTCAGAGTTGCAATTTTTCCAGAAAAACTGAAGATAACGAAGGTAGTGCCAGTGTACAAGAAAGGGTGTAGGGATGATCCCAACAACTACAGACCAGTTTCACTGATATCAGGTTTCTCAAAAATCCTAGAAATGCTTATGTATACCAGATTAGTTAACTATTTGGACAAACATAAGATTTTCATACCCTCACAGCATGGTTTCAGAAAGGGTAAATCTACAGAATCAGCAATTGTCAGTCTAACAGAATACATTTTACAGTCCTTGGATGAGAAAAAGGTTCTCTCTGCAATGTTTCTGGATCTTTCAAAGGCATTTGACCCCATTGACAATGAAATGCTGATACAAAAATTAAGCAACTATGGCATTCCGGGGCAACCAGGTGAATGGATAAAATCATACTTGTGCAACCGCAAGCAGTATGTATCATTAGGAAACTCGTACCAATCAGAAACCAAATCCATCAAATATGGAGTGCCGCAGGGTTCGGTAATGGGACCATAGTTATTTAATGTGTTTGTTAATGATATAGGTGTTGAGGAGGAAGAAAAGAAAATATTGTATGCTGATGACATGACAATACTGAATAGTGACCAAAATATGGAACAGCTTGAGAGAAGAGTATACATATCTGCAAATGTCACAGCTCAATGGCTGTTGGAAAATGAACTGGTTATAAATCTAAAAAAGACTATGTATGCAGTGTTTAAAAACAAGGAAAAGGCTGTAGACATGGAATTAGAGGTTGATGGAACAAGGCTGGAAGAAGTAGAATCTGTTAGATTCTTAGGTATTCTTATGGATAATGAACTGAAATGGAAAAAACATATTAATAATGTCTGTAAGAAACTGAGCTCTGTCATATTCTTAATGATGCAGCTATCACAGTATTCAGACAAGTACCTTCTGTGTACAGTGTATCATGGACTTTTCGAACCATACTTACAGTATGGAGTGACTGTGTGGGGAAACTCAAACAAACAAGAGACAAAACGAGTGTTCACATTACAAAAAAAAAAAAAAAAAAAAGCAATTAGGACCATTTTAAGGAGAAAGACCTCTGAAACATGCAGAAACTATTTCAAGAATTTAAATATCTTAACTTTTTCATCGTTGTATATATACAAAACAATAATGTACATCACAAAACGTAGTGAGGGCTGGATTACAAATGCTAGTGTACACACCCAAATACAAGAAAGAAGAATGAAGTACGGAGCATACCCCACCGACTGGCAATGCTAGAAAAAGGACCCCAGTACTTTGGTATCAGACTACTAAGAAGTCTGCCCAAAACCCTGAAAGATAGTGTACTTCACAATGACTTTCCAAAGAAACTTAAAGACTATCTCATTGAAAAAGAGTTTTACAGTGTTGCAGAATACTTATGCCATTAAATTTATATATATTGTTACTCATTATCAGTAATGTAAAAATGTAAGCTAAAGGTGTAGAAAAATAAGTGATAAGAAATGTTAACACTTCGACATGTCCTATATTACACGTACATTTACTGTACACAATGTAATCTTACAGGATCAAATAAAATTCAATTCAATTCAATTCCTGTCTATAAAAAGTTAAAAGACCAATGTTTCTAATATCTGTTTTTTGCAGCATTCTACAGTATGTTCTCAAGTCCACACATTCTGACATTCCTGTGGGGGAACAAATTTCTGCAGAACCAGCATAATTTAAGAAAAATAAATATGAATCACATGTTTCTTTGTTCACACCTGATATGTTGCAAACACACTATGTGATCAAAAGTATCTGGAAACCTGGCTGAAAATGAATTACAAGTCCATGGCACCCTCCATCGGCAATGCTGGAATTCAATATGGTGTTGGCCTACCCTTAGCCTTGATTACAGCTTCCACTCTTGCAGTCATACGTTAAACTAAGTGCTGGAAGGTTTCTTGGGGAACAGTAGCTCATTCTTCATGGAGTGCTGCTTTGAGGAGAGGTATCGATGATGATTGGTGAGGCCTGGCACCAAGTTGGTGCTCCAAAACATCCCAAAGGTGTTCTTTAGGATTCAGGTCTGGACTCTTTGAGGGCCAGTCCATTACAGGGATGTTACTGGTATGTAACCACTCTGCCACAGTCCGTGCATAATGAACAGGTGCTCGATTGTGTTGAAAGATGCATGCGCCTTCCCTGAATTGCTCTTCAACAGTGGGAAGCAAGAGGGTGCTTAAAATATCAATATAGGCCTGTGCTGTAATAGTGCCACACAAAACAACAAGGAGTGCAAACCCCTTTCATGAAAAACATGACCACCCATAACACCACCACCTCCAAATTTTACTGTTGGCACTACACACGCTGGCAGATGACATTCACCAGGCATTCGCCATACCCACACCCTGCCATCGGGTTGCCACATTGTGTACCATGATTCGTCACTCCACACAACATTTTCCCACTATTCAGTCTTCCAATGTTTGTGCTCCTTACTCCAAGTGAGGTGTCATTTGGCATTTACCGGCGTGATTTGTGGCTTATGAGCAACCACTCCACCATGAAATCCAAGCTTTCTCACGTCCTGCATAACTGTCACAGTACTTACAGTGGTTTCTGATGCAGTTTGGAATTCCTGTGTGATGGTCTGGATAGATGTCTGACTATTACACATTATGACCCTCTTCACCTGTTGACAGTCCCTGTCAGTCAACAGATGAGATAAGCCTCTACGCTCTTGTGCTGTACGTGTCCCTTCACATTTCCACTTCACTATCACATTGGAAGCAATGGAACTAGGGATGTTTAGGAATGTGGAAATCTCACATACAGACATATGACACAAGTGACACCCAATCACCTGACCGTGTTCGAAGTCCGTGAGTTCTGTGGAGCACCCTATTCTGCTCTCTCATGATGTCTAATGACTAGTGAGGTCGTTGATATGGAGTACCTGATAGTAGGTGGCAGCACAATGTACCTAATATGAAAAACATATGTTTTTGGGGGTGTCCAAATACTTTTGATCACATAGTGTAGATTCAGCTGAACTAGCAGATTTTGCATTCTTAGATTTTTGAAAGGTTATCAACACAATACTGCACTGTTCACTTATAACCAAAATATGATCATATGGAGAATGTTCACAGTTTCACACCTGGCTTGATGATGTTCTTATTGATCTCTATTATAATGGATAGCAAACGTCCAATAGAAGTGAAACTATCAGACAGAGTTGGTAGAACTCTCAGATTGTTCACTGATGGTGCTGTTACATACAGAAAAGTATTGTCACTGTGCAGCTGTAAAGAATTACTATAAGATCTAGACAGGATCTTCATTTGGTGCACTGAATGACCATTCTCTTTAAATGCACGGCCATGCCCATAATGAAGAGAAAGAACTTAATTACAAAAGGAGTTGTAATTTTATGGAGATTCACACATTTTAAATATTTAGAGGAATAATACAAAGTTATATGAAATGGGACAAACACATGAAATTAGAAGTAGGGAAGGCAAGTGGAAGACTTAGCTGTGTTGAGAAGTTCTGGGAACCCGCTGCACATCTGCAAAAGAAACTACATACACGACATTAGGTTTGTAGTCTTTATTGAGCAGATATGACAGTAGACATTGAAAGAGTTCAGAGGAGACCTTCTAGGGTCTAAAATAGCTGGTGTAGCCCATGTGGAAGAGTCACAGAGATGCCTGGTGAACATATGGGAACCATTGGAAGAAAAGTGATGATATTCTCTTGAAAAGTTTTACAGAACTGGCATTTTAAGAAGACTGTTTAATAGTTATATTTCTTCCATTGTAAACCCTGTACAGGAATCATAAGAATGAGGTACAAAATAATAGGGCATGTACCAAGGCATAATTATACTCATACTATGGATTAGTGTAATGTAAGTTGCTAATATTGGTACTAAGTACCCTCAACCATGCACTGTACAATGGTTTTTGGATTACACAAGTAGATGTAGATAGCTACTAAAAATGCGAGGGCTATTCATAAAGTAATCTCCATTTATGTTTTTGAAAAATGTGGATAGAGAATTGTTTTACAATACTATGAAAGTATACACTCAATTTTTCCACATAGTTTCCAGCCACATTGAGACATTTGTCATTGTGTTTGATGAACTTTGATAATAAGCAATCATAGAAATCTGACACCTACATCCGTCTAGCATTAAATTTCCAGCAGCACATATCCCTGGTAATCACTTTGTGCAGATGAGTACGACTAATCTGTAGAAAATGAATAAGAAGCTCCGAGATAGTGAATCTGTGGTTTTCTGTAACTCTTTTGTTAACCAAATGAATCAGATCTGCATTCATGATACCTAGTCAACCATTTTTCTCATCATCATGGACACTGGGCCAACCATTTTTTAACATATGGCATCATTGTCTTATGCCACCTTCACTCATTACCAAAGATTTGGACTACTGGAAATAATGCGAGGTGGGTTCAGTAGGCAGAATTCTATGACTGCAGAGTTTCAAAACTTATCAAAAGCTACAACAAATGTATCTATGTGGCTGAGACAATATGGAAAAATAAATTAGTGTGTGTCCTTTCAAAGTATTCTAAAACAAAATCAGTAACTTAACTCACATGTTCATTTGAGACAATTTAGACAAAGGGCAGTATGACTAACAAAAAAATTTCTGGAGAGAAACAACACCTATTGTGCTGGTTTTCTGAATGTGTAGCAGACATTCAGTAGGGTTCCAAAAGCTGAACACTAATATCATCAGGAAGATAACATCAGGTGGATTACATAGTGTCCCATTAAAAGTCTGTAGAAAAATTTCAGGCATTGCATATTGATGGTAAATATAAATGCACTGCGTTCATTATGAGTCAAGAGGTCTGGCAAGTTCATAGTATACCTTGGCCATGTAACAAAAGCATATAAAAACGAAGTCCAAAACTTGCCTATGGTAAACTACATGGCGTATTATCAACTCAGATAATCAGTTTGATATTTGCCTCTGCTGAATAAAATCTATAACACATCATCAGAGTCAGATGAGCTGTAGAAAAAAGGAGTAGAAGTGACTGTTGCAATGCCTAAGACCATTATAAATACACAGGTAGAAAACGCAAACTTCATTTTTGTGACCTGAATGAATGATGTGGAATTCTATTAACTTGGGGCTGTAGAAAAACAATCTGATATTAGCTTTTTTTATTTGCTATAGTGTCAGAGATATACAATAATACAATACCAGCAAAATGCAATTTTACCTGTGTTATATGAAACCATTACAAATTCTCTGAACACTCAATCAACCAATCAATCAATCAATCAAATTTTACTGTCGTTCAGCTCATAAAGCAATAGACAACGTCAAGATAACTTACATTTTTAACATTAATTACTAAATACAATTTAGTTTGGATTACATAATGCCATCCGCTAGATACAGTGTTTAAAGAGAGTATTTTCAGTTTCAAAAAATTCGTCTACTGTGCAGAAAGGATTATTTACTAGTATTCTGTACAACTTAGCTTTGAAGATATTGACAGGTAACTCTTTTTAAATCTATACTTACCTTACTGTACAACTTAAGTCCAAGAACTAAATATGAATTCTGTGCAACGAAAAAGGCATGCGAAGTTCAGAAGAACGCGAAATCCTGAAGATTGTCTAAAATTTACAGACGCCCGAAATTTAGCATGGACTTCCACAATGAAACATTGTGTCGAAATTTGGTAGAAAATCTGAAGAAATTCTGGTCGTATGTAAAGTACACAAGCGGCAGGACGCAGTCAATACCTTCGCTGCGCAGTGCCAGTAGTACTGTTACCGACGACTGTGCCGGGGAAGCGAAGTTATTGAACGCAGTTTTCCGAAATTCCTTCACCAGAAAAGAGGAATGGGATGTTCCAGAATTTGAAACACGAACAGCTGCTAGCATGAGTTTCTTGGAAGTAGATACCTTAGGGGTTGCGAAGCAACTCAAATCGCCTTAACACGGGCAAGTCATCAGATCCAGATTGTATACCGATTAGGTTCCTTTCAGATTACGCTGATACAATAGCTCCCTACTTAGCAATCATATACAACTGCTCGCTCACCGATAGATCGGTACCTACAGATTGGAAAATTGCGCAGGTCGCACCAGTGTTTAAGAAGGGTAGTAGGAGTAATCCATTGAACTACAGACCTATATCATTGATGTCGGTTTGCAGCAAGGTTTTGGAGCATATACTGGATTCAAACATTATGAATCACATCGAAGGGAACGATCTATTGATACGTAATCAGCATGGTTTCAGAAAACATCATTCTTGTGCAACACAACTAGCTCTTTATTCACACGAAGTAATGGCCACTATCGACTATCAAGTTGATTCCGTATTTCTAGATTTCCAGAAAGCTTTTGACACCGTACCTCACAAGCAACTTCTAATTAAGCTCCGTTTTTCCTGACCGCTTTTTGGGAGTGGAATGGTAGAGAGATAGTATGATTGTCGTTTGATGAACCCTGTGCCAAGCACTTTAATGTTAATTGCAGAGTAATCATGTAGCTGTAGATGACTTGGATAGTCTTTGATATGGTACATCTCCCCATGATTTGTTCCTGGTGTTATGGCTATGATATATTTGAAATATGGTTCCTAACATACAATAGAACATTATAGATGTACAAGTTTCTTACCGTCAGACATTGCAATTTAAGAAACAAGGGTTTACAGTGCTCTAACTCATCTGAGTCGGTTATTATCCTTACTATTTTTTTTTTTTTTTTTTTGTAAAAGTAGAATGCCCTTTACGTGACTGCTGTTGCCCCACAATAAGATTCCATATGATATGATACTTTGAAAGAGAGCAAAACATGCTGACCTTATACAACTATTAGGGAAATGTCTTTTTA
This sequence comes from Schistocerca gregaria, assembly GCF_023897955.1. Lineage (NCBI taxonomy): Eukaryota > Metazoa > Arthropoda > Insecta > Orthoptera > Acrididae > Schistocerca > Schistocerca gregaria. The sequence continues at coordinate 599,042,189 of NC_064931.1, read as the reverse complement.
AGTTTCTAATTAAATAGATAACTCTTGAGAGTCTGGCAGATAAATGTTTGATGTGTGGTTCCCATGTCAACTTGTTGTCTACTATAACACCTAAAAATTTTATACTTTCTGTGTCATGATTCTCTCTTAAGCTAAAGGAAAGTGCCTGGGTCTTACTTTCATTTAGTAGAAAACTGTTCGCTCTAAACCATAATGAACTTTGAGCAAGGGTATCTTTAACTATATTTTTAGTGTGTTTAAATATGGGCTTTTATTTTAAAAAAAAGTCGTGTCATCGGCATACATTATTGTGTGAGACTTTGCAAAACATGGCAGGTCATTAATCATAAGTAAAAGCAACAGAGATCCAAGTACTAAGTCCTGTGGCAAGCCAGACCTAACATTAATTGGATCTGACTTCTCCCTGTTAATGCATACTACTTATTGTCGGTTTGCAAGGAAGGATTTAATCATATTTATGCTGCTATTAGCAAAATCATAATAGGATAGCTCTATTTTTTTCAAATGAAAATTGTGATTTTAAACAAACTGCATTTAACTTAACAGCAAAAACATAGATGAATTCAGAATAATACATTAAACAAATGGGCTCCTACAGATGTAGGTGTCTTCTCTTTGCTTGTCTATTGTAATCCTGTTCTGGGGCATCTCAGAGCAATGTCCAACAGCAGACTGCAGGCACAGAAAAATCCACATGCCAACATAGCAGAATAATTTAATTTCAATCTTACAGAGGAATTACTGGACATTCTCACACCTAAGCCACAGAGTTTCCCATGGACGCCAGTGTTTTCTGTTGCCGTACGTGCACCTGTCCCCACTGTCCCACACATGTACAAAACAGCAGCATTTTGTGTATCCCAAAGGCATGCCACAGATCTGCTAGTTGTGGTCTTTGTACTTAATTGTTTACAGAAGCAATTACATAGTAACATATGTTTCCTTCATATGAATTGCATAGCCCACAGAAATAGAAGGCATACAATTCCCATTATGTAGCAATACAGCTTTTATGTGTTTATGAACAGAGTCCATGGGCCCTGCACCGCATTCAAAGCTTTCATCAAATCATTCACCAGCAGGCATTTAGGTTATCCTTTTTAAAAAAATAATAAATGAAATCTTTCTCCTGTTAATTGTGGTTCTAGATGATTCCACTGTTTTAGTCTAGAATACACAAGCTCAGTTCTTTTTTTAGCAGTTTTAAGTCTTGAATTAACTCACTTGAATCACCTTGAGTTTATGTTACTAACTAATTGATTCAGTGGCAAAATTAGTATCCTGTGATGTTGAAGCAAAGGGTATTGTGTGGCCTCCATTTTGGCTTTATCAGAATCTGCACCCAGACACAATCCCTGTGGGATTCATTACAGATGGATGATTCTCATGTGGATGTGAGAGGATTGCAGGTGGTATGTTAGAATATCATAGAGATCATAAAGATTAAATCATAGAGATGGTAACAGGAATTTATTGATCAATCCATGTAAATCTGCACCAGGAATTGTAGCATACATCAGGTGCCCACATTTTGTCTTTATCATCTAACTTCATACCAAAATAATGGTGCTAGGTTATCTCCAATAATGAAGTAATATGGTGTTTATGGCTGGCAAATATTACATTTCAAACAATGGAAACACCAAGTAGGAATATCAACAATGTAGGAAAAGGCAGATGGCTACTTACCGTAAATAAGACATGTCAAGCTGCAGACAGGCACAATTAAAAGACACTCACATACAGCTTTTGTCAGTAAAAGACACTTACATGCGCGCACGTGCAGTTTGTTTACTGAGTACCATACTTATGTGAGATTATGGATTTTTTAGTTGCGTCTGCTCTTAAATTTAAAATGAAACAACAAAAAGACATTTTATTTTCACTACATGAAATCTCCAAACAGATAAGAAAATGAAAGAAGTTATATATTTTAGCAGGATCACCGCATAAGTCACTTTTAGTGTGAATTTGTAGCAGGGGATTGCAGTCATAACTGTAAGTTGGGTACTGGCTTGTTGATTGAATTGAATTGAATTTGATCCTGTAAGATTACATTGTGTACAGTAAATGTACGTGTAATATAGGACATACTAAAGTATTACCGTTCATTAACACTTATTTTTCTACACTTTTCGCTTACATTTTTACATCATTGGTTTTGAATAACAATATATACAAATTTAATGGCATAAGTATTCTGCAACACTGTAAAACTCTTTTTCAATGAGACAGTCTTTAAGTTTCTTTGGAAAGTCATTGTGATGTACACTATCTTTCAGGGTTTTGGGCAGACTTCTTAGTAGTCTGATACCAAAATACTGGGGTCCTTTTTCTAGCATTGCCAGTCGGTGGGGTATGCTCCGTACTTCATTCTTCTTTCTTGTATTGTGGGTGTGTACACTAGCATTTGTAATCCAGCCCTCACTACCTTTTGTGATGTACATTATTGTTTTGTATATGTACAACGATGAAAAAGTTAAGATATTTTAATTCATGAAATAGTTTCTGCACGTTTCAGAGGTCTTTCTTCTTAAAATGGTCCCAATTGCTTTTTTTTTTTTGTAATGTGAACACTCGTTTTGTCTCTTGTTTGTTTGAGTTTCCCCACACAGTCACTCCATACTGTAAGTATGGTTCGAAAAGTCCATGATACACTGTACACAGAAGGTTCTTGTCTGAATACTGTGATAGCTGCATCATTAAGAATATGACAGAGCTCAGTTTCTTACAGACATTATTAATATGTTTTTTCCATTGCAGTTCATTATCCATAAAAATACCTAAGAATCTAGCAGATTCTAAATCTTCCAGCCTTGCTCCAGCAACCACTAAATCCATGTCTACAGCCTTTTCCTAGTTTTTAAACACTGCACACATAGTCTTTTTTAGATTTATAACCAGTTCATTTTCCAACAGCCACTGAGCTGTGGCATTGGCAGATATGTATGCTCTTCTCTCAAGCTGTTCCATATTTTGGTCACTATTTAGTATTGACATGTCATCAGCATACAATATTTTCTTTTCTTCCTCCTCAACACCTATATCATTAACAAACACATTAAATAAATATGGTCCCATTACCGAACCCTGTGGCACTCCATATTTGATGGGTTTGGCTTCTGATTGGTATGAGATTCCTAATGATACATACTGCTTGCGGTTGCGCAAGTATGATTTTATCCATTCACCTGGTTGCCCTCGAATGCCATAGTTGCTTAATTTTTGATCAGCATTTCATGGTCAATGATATCAAATGCCTTTGAAAGGTCCAGAAACATTGTAGAGACAAACTTTTTCTCCTCTAAGGACTGTAAAATGTATTCTGTTAGAATGGCATTTGCTGAGTTGTAGACTTACCCTTTCTGAAACCATGCTGTGAGGGTATGAGAATCTTATGTTTGTCCAAATAGTTAACTAATCTGGTATACATAAGCATTTCTAGGATTTTTGAGAAACCTGATATCATTAAATCATGGAATTCTTTTACATAAGCTAAATCATTATGGTTTGAGGGGGGCAGTGCACAAATGGTTTAATTCATACTTAACTGGAAGAATGCAGAAAGTTTAAATAAGTGGTTCATGTAATGTTAAAACAACAGCTGATTCCCCAAACTGGGGGGCTATCAAGTAAGGGGTCCCACAGGGTTCGGTCTTAGGTCCTTTACTGTTCTTGATATACATTAATGACTTAATATTCCACGCTGATGAAGATGCAAAGTTAGTTCTTTTTGCTGATGATACAAGTATAGTAATAACATCCAAAAACCAACAACTAAGTGATGTTATTGTAAATGATGTTTTTCACAAAATTATTAAGTGGTTCTCAGCAAACGGACTCTTTAAATTTTGAGAAAACACAGTATATACAGTTCCATACAGAAAATGGCACAACTCCAGTAATAAATATAGACTTTGAACAGAAGTCTGTAGCTAAGGTAGAATTTTCAAAAATTTCAGGTGTGTCCATTGATGAGAGGTTAAACTGGAAGCAACACATTGATGGTCTGCTGAGACGTCTGAGTTCAGCTATGTATGCTATTAGGGTTATTGCAAATTTTGGTGATAAGAATCTCAGTAAATTATCTTACTATGCCTACTTTCATTCACTGCTTTCGTATGGTATCATATTCTGGGGTAATTCATCATTGAGTAGAAAAGTATTAATTGCTCAAAAACATGTAATCAGAATAATTGCTGGAGCCCACCCATGGTCATCTTGCAGACATCTATTTAAGGATCTAGGGATCCTCACAGTAACCTCACAGTATATATATACACTTATGAAATTTGTTGTTAATAATTCAACCCAGTTCACAAGTAATAGCAGTGTGCATAGCTATAACACCAGGAGAAAGGATGATCTTCACTATGCAGGGTTAAATCTGACTTTGTCGCAGAAAGGGGTAAATTATGCTGCCACAAAAGTCTTTGGTCACCTACCAAACAGCATCAAAAGCCTGACACATAGTCAACCAACATTTAAAAATAAATTAAAAGAATTTCTAGATGACAACTCCTTCTACTCATTGGCTGAATTTTTAGATATAAATTAAGGGAGGGGAAAAAACTAACTTAAACATTAGTGTCATGCAATATTTTGTGTAATGTAATATCTTGTACAGACATCTTTCATTAACCTGACACGTTCCACATCATTACGAAGTGTTGTATTCATGATTTATGGAACAAGTATTAATCTAATCTAATCTAGTGAAACTGGTGTGTAGTTGTTGGGGTCATCCTCATACCCTTTCTTGTACACTGTCACTACCTTCGTTATCTTCAGTTCTTCTGGAAAAATTGCATATCTGAAAGAACAGTTTTCTATGTTCAGCAGTGGTCTTATTATCTCCTTACTTACCAGCTTTATTACATGATTTGATATTTCATCATCACCAGCTGATTTCTTGGACTTCAGTTTTTGTATAGTTTTCTGCAATTCATCTTCCGTGACTGGTCTTAAGAACATAGTACAGCATGATCATTTTGGTACCTTAATAAATGTTAAGTTTTCTTCTACACTGATATAGTTAGTATCCAGTATGTTTGCTATTTCCATACCATCTGTGACCACTGTGTTGTCTATTTTAATTGACCTAATACCTTCTTCTTTGTTTGACCCAACTTTTTCCTTCCTTTCAGCACTGATTGCTTTCCAAGCTGCCTTTGCCTTGTTTTTTGAGTTCGTTATGGTGGTCTCAATTGCTCTTGCTTTGGCTTCTCTTATTGGTTTTCTATACTTCTTTTTCAACATTTTATAGATTTCAGCTTCGCCTATTCGTCTCACATCTTGAAGCTTCCTTCGCTGTTCTAGTATTTCACTGGTAATCCACTGTGTTTGATCTTGCTGCCTTTCTTGTATCTTTTCTTTGGGAAACGCTACATTAAAATGGTACTTAATTGTTGAAATAAATGCATCATATTTTTCATTTACACTCTGGGCCTGTAGTGATTCATTCCAGGTTTCCTTACTTAGCATTGTTCCACAGATGTTGATATTTTGTTCACTGATGATCCAAATTTCTTTGGTTGTTTGTTTTGGTTCTGATACTTTGTCATTACTTCTGCAAAAGCTGATTAGTTGTTCGGGATGGTCAGATATTTCTGTATGAACTACATGTGACACATAGTTACACATACAATAATTATGTTGTCAATAACTGTCTCACTTTGTGAAGTCACTCTTGTTGGTGCAGTTATTGACACTTTCATGTTATGCTGTATTAACAATTCTTCAAAATCCTGTCATGTTTGTGTCTTTTCCCATGTCAATGTTGAAGTCTCCACATATAATAAGATGACTCTTCATTTTCATTCTCAATAAGCCAGCAGTTTTTTTTTTTTCAGAAAGATGCTAATATTGCCACATGGTGACCTGTACACACAAAACACTCTAAAATCCTTTGCCACTATACCAGTAACTTCAAAGTCTTTTTCTCTAGCTATGGGCAATGTAGCAACTTCACTGTTGACATTCTTTGATAGAGTACCTGTTTTAATATATATACAAACGCCACCACCCTTATATTTAGACCTGCAGAAGTAACTAGCTAGTTTGTAGTCCTTTATTGCCACATTATGTATTTTACTTTCAGTTAGTCTATGTTCACTTATGCATAATATGTCTGGTCTTACTTCACTCAGGAGTACTTCTGCTTCTAATTTTTTGTTACCAAAGTATTGAATATTTTGATGAAGTGCTTTTATGTAATTTTTCTTTTGTTGGTTTACATGTTGTGAGCTGTATTGTGGGGCAAATTCTTTAGTATCGTCTTATTTTGTATAATGCTTACATTTTTCTTTTCCAACTAGAATGTATTATTTTCACCCCCTTCAGGCCATATTAGTTTTCCTTGTTTCTAATGATCTTGCAGAACGAATCATGTTTCTTGTTTCGTTTGCCATTTCTTCCTCACTGCTGCTCCTTAACGAATTCGTTCCAACATGTATATAAACACCCCTTTATAATTATGTCTGGTTTCAGAATCTGGTTCTGTAGCATCTAGTGTTGCATTTACCATACTTTTAAAATGTTTACCGAGTTGATGCGTTCTAATTCCAGGCCGTACGTCGATTTTGCAATTGGGGACAGAGATATTCTTGAGCAGCGAATCGCCAATTATTAAAAAGGCATTTTCCTTTTGTTGCGCTTCTGTCGCCTTGTTTTTCCTTTTGCTGTATGTCACCACCTTCAATTTATATTTATCTTCCGGTTTTTGGCTTACTGAGTTTACCGAGACATCAACGGGAACACTTGAAATGTTGTTTTTAAAGTCCGAACGGTCACTCATATTTTCGATATCTTCTTGCTTTTCCGTTTGATGGATTTTAGACACACAGGACTTCTTTTCTTGTATTAATGTATCGTTTTCTCTCTTGATGGAAGAAAGTTCGGTTTTCAATGCCTCAATGTCAGTTTGTAGTAACTTTATAACTTTGTTTTTTGTATCAACTGCACTTACAACATCGGCCGTTTCGTCACGTAAACAACCGTGGCATGTCCACGGAAAATCATCACTGACGAACTTTAGATTTACTTTCGCGCACTTTTCGTGTAACCAGTAGTTGCATTTGATACACAGAATACCCTTCATCACATGCTTTTCACATTCTCTACACGAAGAACTGTTCATTTTTTGCCTTTTTAACGAGACAGAAGCGTCACTACACTTTCCTATCGGCGCCATCTTGTCTACATAACTTTCTGCAACGTGAAGTAGGAAAGTATGTTGGGACAATCTGGGCACAAGAGTTGCCAAAATGGCGGGCTCAGTGGGACTGCAAGTAACTTGCCACAAGCTGTACTGAAACTACTGCACTGGCACTAAGCTAGTGAATGTCAGTACATGACTTGAAGAGGCACATTAGCAAAATATATGCGCACTGCCAAGTATAAACAGGGGAAGTCAAGTAATACTAGTATCTTTTTGTGTCTGTGAACTGTACTGTGACATATGAATCTTCCAATGGAGAGTCACAGTTCAGTCTACAGCGGGGCCTTGAGTTTGCAAGGGACTTGGGGTCAGTCATCAGCAGGCCAGACCAGGACTTCCTGCAACACTGTCAACTCCTGCCTATAGGCAGTAGCTTGCATCCCGGCTGTTACAGAAGACTTCCTCCTGCTAGCATCCGCCTCCCACCATCACGGGGAGCATGTTAGCATGGAACGAGTACCACTTGCCACTGGAGACTAGCATGGACATCATTGTAGGGTTCACTGCTGGCTTGCCATGGCTGTCACAACTGGTCCATGGGCAACGGGCTGTGTCCTCAGCAAAGCAGACAGACCAAGCTGCCAAGTGAGCAGAATTCAATGTGAGCAGGACAATGGACACCTGTACTGTCTGAGGCAAGGAAAATTAGAATTTGTACAGATAGCCACATAATTTTTCTGCAGCCATGAGGTGAACTGTGCCTCACCCCACAGCCTCCACTCTAGCATCCCTATACCTCCGGTAGCTTCATCTAATGTTGGAGTAGTAGGTGTCAGCTTTGCAGTACAGCACTTAGACCCACTGCCTACATAATCTGGAAGAGCCATTTGGATACAGCAGTTGCAAGGTGTGTTGAGTGATAAACAGTTTTGTCTTAGAATATGTAGGATGTACGGGAGGTGCAAATTTAAATTATTATTATAATTATTATTATTTCTTTCTTTTCTCAGATGTTATGTCTGGTCAAAAGTGGAAAGTGACATGGACCTTGATCAAGCGTGACTTCCTTTTAACTGTACGTTATATGTTATATTGCATTTAGGAACTTTCGGGTAATTGAAAATGAATCAATAATTACGCATTTCTGTAGTTGTATATATATGTTTGGATGTAGCTGTATTGCATTGATGTACTGGTCGATATTGTGTGGTATGACTCCTGTAGTTGATAGTATAATTGGTATAATGCCAACTTTATCCTGATGCCACATGTCCTTGACTTCCTCAGCCAGTTGGATGTATTATTCATTTTTTCCTCCAGTTTTCCTTTGTATATTTGTTGTATTGGGTATGGATATTTCGATTAGTTGTGTTAATTTCTTCTTTTTATTTGTGAATATGATGTCAGGTTTGTTATGTAGTGTTGTTTTATCTGCTATAACGGTTCTGTTCCAGTATAATTTGTATTCATCATTCTCCAGTACATTTTGTGGTGCATACTTGCATGTGGGAACGTGTTGTTTTATAAGTTTATGTTGTAAGGCAAGTTGTTGATGTATTATTTTTGCTACATTGTCATGTCTTCTGGTGTATTCTGTATTTGCTAGTATTTTACATCCGCTTGTGATGTGATCTACTGTTTCTATTTGTTGTTTCCAAAGTCTGCATTTATCTGTTGTGGTATTGGGATCTTTAATAATATGCTTGCTGTAATATCTGGTGTTTATTGTTTGATCCTGTATTGCAATCATGAATCCTTCTCTCTCACTGTATATATTGCCTTTACTTAGCCATATGTTGGATGCGTCTTGATCGATGTGTGGCTGTGTTAGATGATACGGGTGCTTGCCATGTAGTGTTTTCTTTTTCCAATTTCCTTCGTATCTGTTGATGTTATGTGATCTAAAGAGTTGTAGAAGTGGTTATGAAATTGCAGTGGTGTAGCCGATGTATTTATATGAGTGATTGCTTTCTGTATTTTGCTTGTTTCTGCTCGTTCTAGAAAAAAATTTTCTTAAATTGTCTATCTGTCCATAATGTAGATTTTTTATATCGATAAATCCCCTTCCTCCTTCCTTTCTGCTTAATGTGAATCTTTCTGTTGCTGAATGTATGTGATGTATTCTATATTTGTGGCATTGTGATCGTGTGAGTGTATTGCGTGCTTCTAGGTGTGTGTTACTCCATTTCACTACTCCAAATGAGTAGGTCAATATTGGTATAGCATAAGTATTTATAGCTTTTGTCTTGTTTCTTGCTGTCAATTCTGTTTTCAGTATTTTTGTTAGTCTTTGTCTATATTTTTCTTTTAGTTCTTCTTTAATATTTGTATTATCTATTCCTATTTTTTGTCTGTATCCTAGATATTTATAGGCCTCTGTTTTTTCCATCGCTTCTATGCAGTCGCTGTGGTTATCCAATATGTAATCTTCTTGTTTAGTATGTTTTCCGTTGACTATGCTATTTTTCTTACATTTGTCTGTTCCAAAAGCCATATTTATATCATTGCTGAATACTTCTGTTATCTTTAATAATTGGTTGAGTTGTTGCTGCCGGTAGTTTTAGATCATCCATGTATAGCAAATGTGTGATTTTGTGTGGGTATGTTCCAGTAATATTGTATCCATAATTTGTATTATTTAGCATGTTGGATAGTGGGTTCAGAGCAAGGCAGAACCAGAAAGGACTTAATGAGTCTCCTTGGTATATTCCATGCTTAATCTGTATTGGCTGTGATGTGATATTATTTGAATTTGTTTGGATATTAAGTGTGGTTTTCCAATTTTTCATTACTATGTTTAGGAACTGTATCAATTTAGGATCTACTTTGTATATTTTCAATATTTGTAGTAACCATGAGTGAGGTACACTATCAAAAGTTTTTGGTAATCAATGTATGTGTAGTGTAGCGACTTTTGTTTAATTTTAGCTTGATATGTCACCTCTGCCTCAATTATCAGTTGCTCTTTACATCCTCATGCTCCTTTGCAACAGTCTTTTTTTCTTCATTTATAGTTTTGTTCTGTGTTGTATGTGTCATTAATTTCTGTGTAATGACTGAAGTTAATATTTTGTATATTGTTGGTAGGCATGTTATGGGGAGATATTTAGCTGGATTTGCTGTGTCTGCTTGATCTTTATGTTTCAGATAAGTTATTCCATGTGTAAGTGTATCAGGGAATGTGTATGGGTCTGCAATGTAACTGTTAAATAATTTAGTTAGATGTGAATGTGTTGAGGTGAACTTCTTTAGCCAGAAATTTGCTATTTTACCTTTTGCAGGGGCTTTCCAATTGTGAGTAGAATTAATTGCTTGGGTGACTTCATGTTGCAAAATTATCACTTCAGGCATTTGTGGTATCATCTTGTACATGTGTGTTTCTGCTTGTATCCAGTGTGCATGTCTGTTAAGTTGTAGCGGGTTTGACCATATGTTGCTCCAGAAGTGTTCCATGTCTGTTATGTTTGGTGGATTGTCTATCTTAATGTGTGTGTTATCTATTGTCTGTTAAAATTTCTTTTGGTTTGTGTTGAATGTTTGGTTTTGTTTCCTTCTATTTTCACTTTTTTTGTGTCTTCTAAGTTGTTTGGCGAATGCTTGTAATTTCTGCTTCTTTTCATCTAATTGCTCTGTCGCTTCTTGTTGTGAGATTTTACCTAACATTTTTCGTTTTTTTCTGACATTTCATTTCTTATAAATTGTGTTAGCTGTCCGATGTCTTTTCTCAGTTTTTCTATTCTGATCTGTAGCCTGTGTTGCCATGCTGGTTTTGTGGCTTTCTTCTGTGTGTTGGTTGGTTCTGATCTCTGCCTAGTGTGTATATTTAGTGTAGTGAGTGCTCCTATATAAACCAGTAGTTTTAACTCTTCCATAGTTGTGTTTTCATTTATTTTGTTGTATATGATTGTGTTGATAGTTTTTATTATTGTTTCGACTTGTGGGTTATTTGGCGGTCTATGCAAGAATGGTCTAATGTCTATATTTGTGTCTTGGTATTCTATATATGTCAGCTGTAATTTTTCTTCTATATCTAACATTTGCGTCACTTTGTTTCTATTTGTGCTTGTTCTTGTGGCTGTCTTAAGATTTCGTTTTCCTCTGATTGTTTAATTGATGTGTGTTGTTCTTTGTTTGTTTGCTCTGGGATGTTTGAGTCCATTACTGTATTTTCTTCTTCTTCTGATTGCACATTATTTTGTTCCAGTATTTGTTTTACTTGTTGTTTTCTAATTCTGACTGGGGTATCCTGTTATTTTTTTATTATTAAACGGATCTGATCAGCTGGTCGCTGTTCTGTTAAAATTTTTAATTCTGGGTATCTGGTAATAAATGTTGTGTATACTTGTGATCTGTGTCCAGTTGTGTTGGTTCCTAGGTTTGTTGCTTGGTAATAACAGAACATGAGGTGTAGATTAACTTCATCTGACCAGCTCATCCTCTGTCTTTGTTTTCCTTCTAGGGTGGTTGCAGGAAGCATATCCTGCAAAACACCTCTATTTGGATTTAAATCATTTTCCAATTGGCTAGCAATGTCGTTACCAATGTGGGCCGGCATAGGGTTCAAGCAACGTCCCCGACCATGACGGCGCTTGTCCAGGGCTTCTTTAGTTCTGTCCTGAACCAACTAATCACACTAAAAGGGGGGTTAGCCCTATTAGTGGTTTGTTCTTTTCGTCGCCTTTTACGACTGGCGGAACATACCGGAAGCCTATTCTTTTCCTGGGCCTCCGTGGGGTTTATTATTATTATTATTATTATTAGGGAAGGATGTCAAGAAGCATTTAAGTTTTGTTTTGTTGTGAACCTTAGTGAGATTTGTTGTATGAGGAACTTGTTGTTCCATTGTCTCACAGGATTAGGAATCATGATTCGTTGGTATCTGTAAGGTGCAGACAGTATAATTGGTGGACCATTCTGTGTCTTGTACTGAGTTTGTGTTGTATTTTCAAATTGTTTGGGCCATAACATGAATCAACATATTGAGTCTAAGTGGTAAGATGTAGGAGTTAAGCTTGTTTTGTTCTATGTTGTATGTAAGTGGTTTACTACAGTAAGTGTGAGGAGTAGTGGCATGACCAGGCAGAGGAGTTTTTCTGTTTGTGGTGATGCGGTTTGTGATTTGGGATACTGCTGAGTGAAAGCAGCACAATGCCATAGTCAGGGACACAAGGCATGCTAGAACTTGAGGCAATGTGGATTTTATAGGAAAATATATCTGAATTAACAGTGGATAATACGCATTTAAGTAATCAGTTAGCAGCCAGAGGTGAGCAGGTGTTGTCTCAAGTGTCACAGCAGGAGGTAGCTTTGGCTGCTGTAGGATAGATTGTGCCATTTTTGGTTAGAGCACCTGAGGATGTGCATTCTTTTGTAGGAGATCCCGAGATGTTGGCTGTGATGAATGGTTGGACTGATAATCAGTTGTTGTATGTGGCTAAGTTACGATTAATGGGAGAAGCTAAAATGTATGTGAAGTGTTCTGAGGCCTTGAGAAAGGTGAAGGAGTTTGTTAAGTTGAAGGAAGGTTCATTGCAGAGATATAAGAAACAGAATAGCACATGGTACTTTTGGGAGAGGTTGAGTATAATGGTAAAGAGGCAAGGAGAAATGGTGGAGAACTTCACAGTTAGGCTAAGAGAGATAAATGAGCACACTTACGAACTGGGACAAAGTTATGAGAAAAATAATGTTCTGATACAATAGGCTGCCTCTCCCCATGAACCATGGATCTCGCCCTTGGTGGGGAGGCTTGCGTGCCTCAACGATACAGATGGCCGTACTGTAGGTGCAACCACAATGGAGCGGTATCTGTTGAGAGGCCAGACAAACGTGTGGTTCCTGAAGAGGGGCAGCAGCCTTTTCAGTAGTTGCAGGGGCAACAGTCTGGGTGATTAACTGATCTGGCCTTGTAACATAACCAAAACGGCCTTGCTGTGCTGGTACTGCGAACAGCTGAAAGCAAGGGGAAACTACAGCCGTAATTTTTCCTGAGAGCATGCAACTTTACTGTATGATTAAATGTTGATAGCGTCCTCTTGGGTAAAATATTCCGGAGGTAAAACAGTCCCCCATTCGGATCTTTGGGCGGGGACTACTCAGGAGGATGTCGTTATCAGGAGAAAGAAAACTGGTGTTCTACGGATCGGAGCGTGGAATGTCAGATCCCTTGATTGGGCAGGTAGATTAGAAAATTTAAAAAGGGAAATGGATAGTTTAAAGTTAGATATAGTGGTATTTAGTGAAGTTTGGTGGCAGGAAGAACAAGACTTTTGGTCAGGTGAATACAGGGTTATAAATACAAAATCAAAAAGGGGTAATACAGGAGTAGGTTTAATAATGAATAAAAAATAGGAGTGCTGGTAAGCTACTACAAACAGCATAGTGAATGCATTATTGTAGCCAAGATAGACATGAAGCCCATGCCTACTACAGTAGTATAAGTTAATATACCAACTAGCTCTGCAGATGATTAAGAAATTGATGAAATGTATGATGAGATAAAAGAAATTATTCAGGTAGTGAAGGGAGACGAAAATTTAATAGTCATGGGTGACTGGAATTCGAGACTAGGAAAAGGGAGAGAAGGAAACATAGTAGGTGAATACTGATTGGGGGTAGGAAATGAAAGAGGAAGCCATCTGCTAGAATTTTGCACAGAGCATAAATTAATCATAGCTAACACTTGGTTCAAGAATCATGAAAGAAGAGTGTATACATGGAAGAACCCTGGAGATACTAAAAAGTATCAGATAGATTATATAATGGTAAGACGGAGATTTAAGAACCAGGTTTTATACTGTAAGACATTTCCAGGGACACATGTGGACTCTGACCACAATATATTGGTTATGAACTGTAGATTAAAACTGAAGAAACTGCAAAAAGGTGGGATTTTAAGATGGTACCTGCATAAACTGACTAAACCAGAGGTTGGAGAGAGTTTCAGGGAGAGCATAAGGGAACAATTGATAGGAATGGAGGAAAGAAATACAGTAGAAGAAGAATGGGTAGCTTTGAGGAATGAAATAGTGAAGGCAGCAGACGATCAAGTAGGTAAAAGGACAAGGGCTGGTAGAAATCCTTGGGTAACAGAAGAAATATTGAATTTAATTGATGAAAGGAGAAAATATAAAGATGCAGTAAGTGAAGCAGGCAAAAAGGAATACAAACGTCTCAAAAATTAGATCGACAGGAAGTGCAAAACTGCTAAGCAGGGATGGGTAGAGGACAAATGTAAGGATGTAGAGGCGTATCTCACTAGGGGTAAGATAGAAACTGCCTACAGGACAATAAAGAGACTTTTGGAGAAAAGAGAACCACTTGTATGAATATCAAGAGCTCAGATGGAAACCCAGTTCTAAGCAGAGAAGGGGAAACAGACAGGTGGAACGATTATATAGAGGGTCTATACAAGGGCGATGTACTTGAGGACAATTTTATGGAAATGGAAGAGGATCTAGATAAAGACGAAATGGAAGATACGATATTGCGTGAAGAGTATGACAGACCACTGAAAGACCTGAGTCGAAACAAGGCCCCAGGAGTAGACAACATTCCATTAGAACTACTACCGGGCTTGAGAGAGCCAGTCATAACAAAAATCTACCATCTAGTGAGCGAGATGTATGAGACAGGCGAAATACCTTCAGACTTCAAGAAGAATATAATAATTCCAATCCCAAAGAAAGCAGATGTTGGCAGATGTGAAAATTACCGAACTATCAGTTTAATAAGTCACAGCTGCAAAATACTAACCCGAATTCTTTACAGACAAATTGAAAAACTGGTAGAAGTCGACCTCAGGGAAGATCAGTTTGGATTCCGTAGACATGTTGGAACATGTGATTCAATACTGACCTTACGACCTACGTTTCCTGCATTTTCTAAAATTCTAAAGGTGTCAGGGGTAAAATACAGGGAACGAAAGGCTATTTAGAATTTTTACAGAAACCAGATGGCAGTTATAAGAGTCGAGGAGCATGAAAGGAAAGCAGTGGTTGGGTAGGGAGTGAGACAGGTTTATAACCTCTCCCCGATGTTATTCAATCTGTATATTGAGTGTACAGTAAAGGAAACGAAAGAAAAATTCTTAGTAGGTATTAAAATCCATGGAGAAGAAATAAAAACTTTGAGGTTCGCCGATGACATTATAATTCTGTCAGAGACAGCAAAGGACTTGGAAGAGTAGTTGAACGGAATGGACAGGGTCTTGAAAGGAGGATATAAGATGAACATCATCAAAAGCAAACCGAGGATCGTGGAATGTAGTCGAATTAAGTCGGCTGATGCTGAGTGAATTAGATTAGGAAATGAGACACTTAAAGTAGTAAAGGAGTTTTGCTATTTGGGCAGCAAAATAACTGATGATGGTCAAAGTAGAGATGATATAAAATGTAGACTGGCAATGGCAAGGAAAGCGTTTCTGAAGAAGAGAAATTTGTTAACATCGAGTATAGATTTAAGTGTCAGGAAGTCGTTTCTGAAAGTATTTGTTTGGAGTGTAGCCATGTATGGAAGTGAAACATGGATGATAAATAGTTTGGACAAGACGAGAATAGAAGCTTTCGAAATGGGGTGCTACAGAAGAATGCTGCCGATTAGATGGGTAGACCAAGTAACTAATGAGGAGGTATTGAATAGAAAAGGAGCTTGTGGCACAGCTTGACAAGAAGAAGGGACCGGATGGTGGGGCATGTTCTGAGACATCAAGGGATCACAAATTTAGCATTGGAGGGCAGCGTGGAGGGTATAAATCGTAAAGGGAGACCAAGAGATGAATACACTAACCAGATTCAGAAGGATGTAGATTGCAGTAAGAACTGGGAGATGAAGAAGCTTGCACAGGATAGAGTAGCATGGAGAGCTGCATCAAACCAGTCTCTGGACTGAAGACCACAACAACAACAACAACAAGAAGATGAGCAGAGGGCATTTGTATTTTTGATGGGGTTACTAGTGAATATGCGTAGAAAGGCGTGTGAAGAGATCCTGGGCCGGCCGGGGTGGCCAAGCGGTTCTAGACACTACAGTCTGGAAGCGCGCGACTGCTACGGTTGCAAGTTCGAATCCTGCCTCAGGCATGGATGTGTGTGATGTCCTTAGGTTAGTTAGGTTTAAGTAGTTCCAAGTTCTAAGGGGCTGATGACCTCAGAAGTTAAGTCCCATAGTGCTCAGAGCCATTTGAACCATTTGAAGCGATCGTGAGGAATCTGTACTCTGCTACTCTGTTGGCAATTCAGTATGAGGAAATGGACATAGCAATGGGGGTATGTGGTAAGCGGACAGCGTTTTCAACCAGCGTAAGGTGTTGTAAGTGTTTTCTGTGGCGTCTGCGTCTCCTTAGAGTTGACACAAGTCAGCGGTGATGGTTGTCTCAGTCGGTATAATGTGGAACCGCGTCCGTCGCTCACGACAATGCTACCCTGTAACTAGTAAGAAAACACAAACTCCTCGCGTGGTGTGGTCATATTTCAGACACTGTCTTTCGTGATTAATGTCAATATTTGATAGAGCACAACATCTGATTGTGTAAGAAGCTCTTGCTTCTTCTTTGTATTATACCCAGTTAGATAATGGATGTGGGTGGATCATGGTGTGGGTTCCTGTAGTCATGTCATAGTTCATGAACCACGGGCAACGTATGAGTGGCCCAAGAAAGTGGTCCTGACAGTCGGGATACCAGTTACTTTGGAATGTTGTTGTTATTGTCTTCATTCCTGAGACTGGTTTGATGCAGCTCTCCATGCTACTCTATCCTGTGCAAGCTTCTTCATCTCCCAGTTCTTACTGCAATCTACATCCTTCTGAATCTGCTTAGTGTATTCATCTCTTGGTCTCCCTTTACGATTTCTACCCTCCACGCTGCCCTCCAATGCTAAATTTGTGATCCCTTGATGTCTCAGAACATGCCCCACCATCCGGTCCCTTCTTCTTGTCAAGCTGTGCCACAAGCTCCTTTTCTATTCAATACCTCCTCATTAGTTACTTGGTCTACCCATCTAATCGGCAGCATTCTTCTGTAGCACCCCATTTCGAAAGCTTCTATTCTCGTCTTGTCCAAACTATTTATCATCCATGTTTCACTTCCATACATGGCTACACTCCAAACAAATGCTTTCAGAAACGACTTCCTGACACTTAAATCTATACTCGATGTTAACAAATTTCTCTTCTTCAGAAACGCTTTCCTTGCCATTGCCAGTCTACATTTTATATCCTCTCTACTTCGACCATCATCAGTTATTTTACTTCCTAAATAGCAAAACTCCTTTACTACTTTAAGTGTCTCATTTCTTAATCTAATTCACTCAGCATCAGCCGACTTAATTCGACTACATTCCACGATCCTCGGTTTGCTTTTGATGATGTTTATCTTATATCCTCCTTTGAAGACACTGTCCATTCCGTTCAACTGCTCTTCCAGGTCCTTTGCCGTCTCTGACAGAATTACAATGTCATCTGCGAACCTCAAAGTTCTTTCTTCTTCCACATGAATTTTACTACCTACTCCGAATTTTTCTTTCGTTTCCTTTACTGCTTGCTCAATATACAGATTGAATAACAGCGGGGAGAGGCTACAACCTTGTCTCACTCCTTTCCCAACCACTGCTTCCCTTTCATACCCCTCGACTCTTATGACTGCCATCTGGTTTCTGTATAAATTGTAAATAGCTTTTCGCTCCCTGTACTTTACCCCTGCCACCTTCAGAATTTGAAAGAGAGTATTCCAGTCAACATTGTCAAAAGCTTTCTCCAAGTCTACAAATGCTAGAAACGTAGGTTTGCCTTTTCTTAATATTTCTTCTAAAATAAGTCATAAGGTCAGTATTGCCTCACGTGTTCCAACATTTCTACGGAATCCAAACTGATCCTCCCCGAGGTCCGCGTCTACCAATTTTTCCATTCGTCTGTAAAGAATTCGCGTTAATATTTTGCAGCTGTGACTTATTAAACTGATAGTTCGGTAATTTTCACATCTGTCAGCACGTGCTTTCTTTGGGATTGGAATTATTATATTCTTCTTGAAGTGTGAGGGTACTTCGCCTGTCTCGTACATCTTGCTCACCAGCTGGTAGAGTTTTGTTATGACTGGCTCTCCCAAGGCCGTCAGTAGTTCCAATGGAATGTTGTCTACTCCGGGGGCCTTCTTTCGACTCAGGTCTTTCAGTGCTCTGTCAAACTCTTCACGCACTATCTTATCTCCCATTTCGTCTTCATCTACATCCTCTTCCATTTCCATAATATTGTCCTCAAGTACATCGCCCTTATATGAACCTTGTATATACTCCTTCCACCTTTCTGCCTTCCCTTCTTTGCTTAGAACTGGGTTGCCATCTGAGCTCTTGATATTCATACAAGTGGTTCTCTTTTCTCCAAAGGTATCTTTAATTTTCCTGTAGGCAGTATCTATCTTACCCCTAGTGAGATAAGCTTCTACATCCTTACATTTGTCCTCTACCCATCCCTGCTTAGCCATTTTGCACTTCCTGTCGATGTCATTGTTGAGACGTTTGTATTCCTTTTTGCCTGCTTCATTTACTGCATTTTTATATTTTCTCCTTTCATCAATTAAATTCAATATTTCTTCTGTTACCCAAGGATTTCTAGCAGTCCTCGTCTTTTTACCTACTTTATCCTCTTCTGCCTTCACTATTTCTTCCCTCAGAGCTACGCATTCTGCTTCTACTGTGTTTTTTTCCCCCTTTCCTGTCAATTCTTCTCTTATGCTTTCCTTGAAACTCCGTATAACCTCTGGTTCTTTCAGCTTATCCAGATCCCATGTCCTTAAGTTCCCACCTTTTTGCAGTTTCTTCAGTTTTAATCTACAGGTCATAACCAAGAGATTGTGGTCAGAGTCCACATCTGCCCCTAGAAATGTCTTACAATTTAAAACCTGGTTCCTAAATCTCTGTCTTACTATTATATACTCTATCTGATACATTTTAGTATCTCCAGGATTCTTCCATGTATACAACCTTCTTTTATGATTCTTGAACTAAGTGTTAGCTATGATTAATTTATGCTCTGTGCAAAATTCTACCAGTCGGCTTTCTCTTTCATTTCTTAGCCCCAATCCATAATCACCTACTATCTTTCCTTCTCTCCCTTTTCCTACTGACTAATTCCAGTCTTCCATGACTATTAAATTTTCGTCTCCCTTCACTACCTGAATAATTTCTTTTATCTCATCATACATTTCTTCAATTTCTTCGTCATCTGCAGAGCTAGTAGGCATATAAACTTGTACTACTGTAGTAGGCATGGGCTTTGTGTCTATCTTGGCCACAATAATGCGTTCACTATGCTGTTTGTAGTAGCTTACCCGCACTTCTATTTTTCATTCATTATTAAGCCTACTCCTGCATTACTCCTATTTGATTTTGTATTTATAACCCTGTATTCACCTGACCAAAAGTCTTGTTCCTCCTGCCACCGAACTTCACTAATTCCCACTATATCTAACTTTAACCTATCCATTTCCCTTTTTAAATTTTCTAACCTACCTGCCCAATCAAGGGATCTGACATTCCACACTCCGATCCGTAGAACACCAGTTTTCTTTCTCCTGATAACGACATCCTCCTGAGTAGTCCCCGCCCAAAGATCCGAATGGGGGACTATTTTACCTCCGGAATATTTTACCCAAGAGGACGCCATCAACATTTAATCATACAGTAAAGCTGCATGTCCTCGGGAAAAATTACGGCTGTAGTTTCCCCTTGCTTTCAGTTGTTCGCAGTACCAGAACAGCAAGGACGTTTTGGTTAATGTTGCAAGGCCAGATTAGTCAATCATTCAGACTGTTGCCCCTGCAGCTACTGAAAAGGCTGCTGCCCCTCTTCAGGAACCACATGTTTGTCTGGCCTCTCAACAGATACCCATCCGTTGTGTGTGTACGGCCATCTGTATCGCTGAGGCACGTAAGCCTCCCCACCAACGGCAAGGTCCATGGTTCATGGAATAAGGCTGGGCATCTCGGATATATTCTGAGTTGTGGTCACCTTTGTGCTCATACGGCAAAGACCACCAAATCACCGGTTAGTCCCTCAACCATTAGGGGTAAAACACAATGGGAATCTGGGCAAGTAAGGCTAGCAACCTGCTTCCCTGATACTTTAAATATGATGCTGGCAACATTCAGAGCAAAATGCCTCGGACCTTTTGAGGTGACGGAGTCCCACCTCTAACTGACAAACCAGGGACTCCTAAGATACGACTTGGCAAACAAATGGTAATGAGATGGGGAGCTATTAATATCAATGGGGGCTACTCTGGGAAGAAGGTAGAGCTGGCAGAGGCTGCAAGTAAGATGGGGCTGGACTTTTTAGCTGTTAGTGACATACGGGTAAGGGGTGAGAAAGAAGAGGGAGTGGGAGAATACAAGGTCTACCTGTCAGGAGTCAAAGCAGGAATAGCACAATGAGGTGTAGGGCTTTACATCAGGAAAGAAATGGTACCCATCGTAGTTGCAGTAAGGTATGTAAACGAACGACTGGTGTGGATAGGTTTGACAGTGTCTAGCAAGAAAATTAGGACTGTGTCAGTATATTCGCATTGTGAAGGGACAGATCAAGATAAGATGGATAGTTTTTATGAGGCACTCAGTGATATAGTTGTTAGAGTAAAGGACAAGGACAGTGTTCTGCTCATGAGTGATTTTAATGCCAGGATAGGAAATCGAACAGAAGGGTATGAAAAGGTTATGGGTAAATTTGGAGAGAATATGGAGGCCAACAGGAACGGGAAACAACTCTTGGATTTCTGTGCCAGTATGGGCTTAGTAATTACAAACTCCTCTTTTAAACATAAGAACATTCACCGGTATACTTGAGAAGGCAGGGGAACCAGATCTGTTATGGACTATATAATAACAGATCAGGAATTCAGGAAGGCTGTGAGGAACACACGGGTATTCAGGGGATTCTTTGATGACACTGATCATTATCTAATCTGCAGTGAAATTGGGATTGTGAGGCCGAAAGTGCAGGAGGTCAGGTCCATATGTAGGAGGATAAGAGTGGAGAAACTTCAGGATAAGGAAATCAGGCAAAAGTACATAACAGCGATCTCAGAAAGGTACCAGTTAGCTGAATGTAGTCAATTACAGTCATTGAAAAGGAATGGACAAGGTACAGGGACACAGTACTAGAAGTGGCTAAAGAATGTCTTGGAACAGTAGTGTGTAAAAGTAGGATGAAGCGGGCAGATGGAGGGAATATTTTGAAGAGTTGCTCAATGTAGGTGAAAATACGATCAGCAATGTTTCAGATTTCGAGGTAGAATGGGATAGGAATGATGATGGAAATAGGATCACATTTGAGGAAGTGGAGAAAATGGTCAATAGATTTCAGTGCAATAAAGCAGCTGGGGTGGATGAAATTAAGTCAGAACTCATCAAATACTGTGGAATGTCAGGTCTTAAATAGTTACACAGCATAATTGAAATGGCCTGGGAGTCGGGACAGGTTCCATCAGACTGGACAAAAGCAGTAATCACACCAATCTTTAAACATGGAAATAGAAAATATTGTAACAACTACAGAGGTATCACTTTAATCAGCGTTGTGGGTAAAATCTTCTCAGGTATTGTCGAAAGGAAAGTGCGAGTATTAGTTGAGGACCAATTGGATGAAAATCAGTGTGGATTTAGGCCTCTTAGAGGTTGTCAGGACCAGATCTTTAGCTTACGGCAAATAATGGAGAAGTGTTATGAGTGAAACAGGGAATTGTATCTATGCTTTATAGATGTAGAAAAGGCATATGACCGGGTTCCTAGGAGGAAGTTATTGTCTGTTCTACGAGATTATGGAATAGGAGGCAAACTTTTGCAAGCAATTAAAGGTCTTTACATGGATAGTCAGGCAACAGTTAGAGTTGACGGTAAATTGAGTTCATGGTTCAGAGTAGTTTCGGGGGTAAGACAAGGCTGCAACCTCTCTCCACTCTTGTTCATATTATTTATGGATCATATGTTGAAAACAATAGATTGGCTGGGTGAGATTACGATATGTGAACACAAAATAAGCAGTCTTGCATATGCAGATGACTTAGTTGTGATGGCAGATTCGATTGAAAGTTTGCAAAGTAATATTTCAGAGCTGGATCAGAAATGTAAGGACTATGGTATGAAGATTAGCATCTCCAAAACGAAAGTAATGTCAGTGGGAAAGAAATAGAAACGGATTGAGTGCCAAATAGGAGGAACAAAGTTAGAACAGGTGGACGGTTTCAAGTACTTAGGATGCACATTCTCACAGGAGGGGAACATAGTGAAAGAACTGGAAGCGAGGTGTAGCAAAGCTAATGCAGTGAGCGCTTAGCAACGATCCACTCTCTTCTGCAAGAAGGAAGTCAGTACCAAGACTAAGTTATCTGTGCACCATTCAATCTTTCGACCAACTTTGTTGTATGGGAGCGAAAGTTGGGTGGAATCAGGTTACCTTATCAACAAGGTTGAGGTCACGGATATGAAAGTAGCTAGGATGATTGCAGGTACTAGTAAATGGGAACAATGGCAGGAGGGTATCCACAGTGAAGAAATCAAAGAAAAACTGGGAATGAACTCTATAGATGTAGCAGTCAGGGCGAACAGGCTTAGATGGTGGGGTCATGTTACACGCATGGGAGAAGCAAGGTTACCCAAGAGACTCATGGGTTCACCAGTAGAGGGTAGGAGGAGTCGGGGCAGACCAAGGAGAAGGTACCTGGATTTGGTTAAGAATGATTTTGAAGTAATAGGTTTAACATCAGAAGAGGCACCAATGTTAGCACTGAATAGGGGATCATGGAGGAATTTTATAAGGGGGCTATGCTCCAGACTGAACGCTGAAAGGCATAATCAGTCTTAAATGATGATGATGATGATGATGATGATGAGATAATGGATGTTGAATATTAATAATATAAAGTCTTGAATCTTCAATCCATCACCAAAGTTGTGGCCACATTATGGAATTACGAGTATGTTAAGTTGATAAATTGTTATTCCGTCGTCAAAACGTGGCTACGTCGTGCGTTCAATAACTACATGACGTAATTCCAGAGATAACATATACTTAAGCAATGTTCAGAATGCGTCGTAATCTTGGGACAAATCGATGACTGTTCGCTGTTAAATTATCATGAATTCACTTTTCACTTCATAATATTCCAATAGCCAATTAATTTTCACTAATACACATGATAATGTCTATTCAGTTATGTAGGCGAGACGAAGAATTAAAGTTTGAATCCAATTTTGTTGTTCCTTGTAATAAATTATCCCTACGCTGAGCACACACACCGATTTCTCACTCAGGGAATTGATTCCATTTGCATAAGTAATCCTGTCATTGGTGACAACTTCTGACAACTCGGAGCAATTTCACGTTCTTCATGTTGGCTTGTACCTCGTAATCTTTCTTGAGGACTTAACTAAATAAAACTTAATTGTTGCAAGAATTACTTAGCACTAATTCATTGTCCACTAGTTCTATATAGAAATATTCATAAACACTGTTGTAATGTCTTCCAGTTTTATGACTTATCCCAGTTGGCATACTTAAATCTAAACTTTTAATCAACTAAAATATTTCTTTGACTCTAGATGAGGGTACACCCCCTTTATCTTCTTGGTATCTTCATCTTCCGGCAGGTAACTTCCTTCATGTGGAATCTTAATAGGTGTATATGGTCCTTTATACAAATTACACCATTTTCGGTTTAATTTTCTTATCTTCAAAGATTTAGGATGATTGTTTAATAAAACACTATCACCAACTTTATACTATACTCTTTTTGTCAAATTGACGTTTTCTAAGATTTGCTTTATCTTGTAATCTTAAAGATACCTTTTTTATAACTTCACTACGATCTTTCGGTTTATTATGCAGCCATGGTAAATTACCAAGCCAATTATTATTTTGATTATTAAATAAGATCTCATTCAGCGAATACCCAGTTGATATATAAGGTAACTCATTGTACATCTCTTCAAAATCTTCGACTAATTCAATCCACCTATGGCGTTGATTAGGTACATAAGTTCTTATAAATCTATTCAATGCTATAAAAACTCTTTTTTATTGGGATTCCTGACGGATTAAAGCAGACAATGAATACATGAGGAATCCCACGTGTCTTCATTGTATCCTTCCACTCTTTACTTCGAAAATATGATGCATTATCTGAAATCATCATTTCAGGGTTTTCTACTTTCACTAAATAATCATCTGTAATCTTTCTCACCATGGGTTTTACATTAGTTGTTCGCATGGTGTATAGCTTCACATACTTTGTGAATAGATCATACATGGCAACTATATATTTAAAATTTCCTTTAGCTTTGGGAAATGCCCCGCACATATCACATGACTCTATAATCCATGGTTTCCTTGGTATTATGGGATATAATACAAGTTTGACGCAGTCATTGACTGGCTTTGCTCTTTGACAAATTCTGCCTCTCTTGAGTATCTCCTGAGCGTTTTTCAATAAGCCTGGATAGAATCATAGTTATTGCAATTTCATTACACATTTGTGAGCTCCAAAATATCCTCATCTTACATGTGTGTGAACCATAATAAGGTCTCAATACACCATGAGGGAATACATATCTTCCACTCATCCTTCTTAGTTCTACGATGAAATAATACACCTGCTTGCACTTGGTAATGATTATTAACTTTACTATGAGTTTCTTCTTTTAAGTCACTTCTAATTTTTTTCCATTTGTCATCCGATTTCTGCATTTGTCCCATTTGCGAACACATTTCATTAACTTCTTTCCTATACGGAAGTGTTCCGAACATCATCACTTTAAAATCTATTACCGGTTCTTCTCCCACCTCATCTACATTTGTAGTTGGTAAACCTGACAATGCGTCAGTGACAATATTATCCCTTTCTTTAACATGCTTAAGAGTTATGTCACATTCTTGTAGCAATAAGGCCCAACGTGCTAGTCGGCCATGTAGCATTCTACTTGTCATCAAAAATGTCAGTGCTTTATGGTCACAATAGATTACAATTCGTTTTCCATATACAAAATTTTGGAACCTATTAAGTGCCCAGATAATTTCTAGCATTTCCAGCTCAGTTGTTCTGTACGATCGTTCGCAAAGTTGATAATCTTTATAGTTACTGCATTATTCTCATCTTCCATTTGGAATAGGGTACCACTAATCCTGTCTCCGCTGCATCTGTCGCTATGTAAAAGTCTTTATCCATTTGTGGAAGATGCAACAATGGAGCATTAATCACAGCATTATGAATGTCGTCAAAAGCTTTACTGCAAGATTCTGTCCATTGCCAAGGAACATTTTTCCTTAACAACTGCAACAGATAATCCTTATTTAATAATTTTTGCGACATAAACTTTGTAAAGACAGATGCAAGACCCAAAAATGACTTTAATTGTTTTTTATTTTGGAGATACGAATAATTTTTTATTGCATCCAACTTTTTAGGGTTCGGTATAATGCCTTCTGGAGTCACAATATTCCCTCAGAGTTTTATTTGATTCCTACTAAATTTGTATTTTGATAAATTAATCGTGACTCAAGGAATTTATTAAATACACGATTAATTAATTCTATATGTTCGTCCCAGGTCACTTTGGCGATAAGTAAGTCGTCTACATATAAAGTGACACGTTCTAGTAAACCAGGACCGAGCACTGTATCTAACGCAGTTATGAAAACACCACCGCTAATATTAAGACCAAACGGCATTACCTTAAATTGGTAACTCCATCCCAAAAAAACGAATGCCGTGCACTTTCTGGATTTCTTTGATATTTTAATTTGTCAGTAAGAACTTCAGAGGTCGAGGGAGGTCAAGAATTTCACGTCGTGAAATTTCTGCAATAATACTTTTAAGTCCTCAGGACGAGTTCTTACAGGTTTGATAATCTTATGAATGTCGCGAGCGTCAAGAACTAGTCGAATGTCGCCGTTCCGTTTAGTCACTGCTAACAATGAACTTGAGTATTCGGAAGTTTAAGTCTCAATTATTCCCCAATCTATCATCTTTTTTATTTCTTTGGTCACAGCTTCTCTTTTTGACCAGGGGACTGACTAAGTAGTTTTACAAAACATCGAGTGGAGGTATGTTTGACTACAATATTCAAAATCTTTAATTACTCCTGGTTTCTTATTAAATACTGGCAAGTATCAATGCAATACTTCTCCCAATTCATCCTGTTGCTCTGCTGATAGACATTCTGATTTGCGTATTTTTTCTACGCTGCTTGATACATCTATCTCAACATCAGTTTGTCCAACACAAGCATTCCCCTTCAAACGCAAAGCATTCACAGGTAGACAATTGACTGATATATTTTGGCAATACATTGCCAAAATAATCTTTTTCTTTAATAAGGTTACCCTTAATGGTTTGCCTTTAACTATAAAAGTACATACACTCTCCTTAATATCAATTACTGCACCATAATGACATAAAAAATCCATTCCCCAAATACACGGCGGTGACATTCGTGATACTACCAAGAAAGTGCATTCAGTAGCTACTCCTTGCAGTTCTACCGTCACCTGAACCTGTTTAATAAAGCGTTGGGCTTTTGCGCTAAACGCCCCTGACACCGTGCAGCCTGTTACTGTTAAGGCGAATATTTTTCGTTGCCGACTAACAATATTCAAGCAACTCAACCTCATCACACTAATTGTCGTCCCTGTATCTATAATTAAATTAATTGGTATGTCATTAATTATTATTTCGACAATTTCTTGCAACGTATACCCACTCTCATTCATTTCCTGTTTTGGTTCCAACATAAGAGCTTCCCGAATATCAGTTTCCTTACTACATTCCAGAATATTTATTAACTCGCGACGTTTGCCTCCCTCGTCAATACCAGCCAGCCGAGGAAGGTCTAAAATGACTGGCATTAGTTTGACCGTCCACCTTTTAGGTCCCTCGACTGTTCATGCAGAGCAACTACACTACTGGCCATTAAAATTGCAACACCAAGAAGAAATGCAGATGATAAACGGGTATTCATTGGACAAATATATTATACTAGAACTGACATGTGATTACATTTTCATGCAATTTGGGTGCATAGACCCTGAGAAATCAGTACCCAGAACAGCCACCTCTGACCGTAATAACGGCCTTGATACACCTGGGCATCGAGTCAAACAGAGCCTGGATGGTGTATACAGGTACAGCTGCCCATGCAGCTTCAACACGATACCACAGTTCATCAAGAGCAGTGACTGGCGTATTGTGACGAGCCAGTTGCTCGGCCACTATTGACAAGACGTTTTCAATTGGTGCGAGATCTGGAGAATGAGCTGGCTAGGGCAGCAGAAGAACAAATGGTTCAAATGGCTCTGAGCACTACGCGACTTAACTTCTGACGTCATCAGTCACCTAGAACCTAGAACTAATTAGACCTAACTAACCCAAGGACATCACACACATCTTTGCCCGTGGCAGGATTCGAACCTGCGACCTTAGCGGTCACTTGGCTCCCGACTATAGTGCCTAGAAACAACCGAACGGCCACTCCGGCCGGCGCAGTCGAACATTTTCTGTATCCAGAAAGGCCCGTACAGGACCTGCAACATCTGAAATGTAACGTCCACTGTTCAAAGTGCCGTCAATGCAAACAAGACGTGTAACCAATGGCACCCCATACAATCACGCCGGGTGATACGCCAGTATGGCGATGACAAATACACGCTTCCAACGTGTATTCACCGGGATGTCGCCAAACGCGGATGCGACCATCGTGATGCTGTAAACAGAACCTGGATTCATTCGAAAAAATGCACCCAGGTTCGTCATTGAGTACACCATCGCAGGCGCTCCTGTTTGTGATGCAGCGTCAAGGATAACTGCAGCTATTGTCTCCGAGGTGATAGTCCATGCTGCTGCAAACGTCGTCGAACTGTTCGTGCAGATGGCTGTTGTCTTGCAAAAGTTCCCATCTGTTGAGTCAGGGATCGAGACGTGGCTGAACGATCCGTTACAGCAATGCGGATAAGATGCCCGTCATCTCGACTGCTAGTGATACGAGGCCGTTGGGATCCAACACGGCGTTCCGTATTACTCTCCTGAACTCACCGGTTCCATATTCTGCTAACAGTCATTGGATCTCGACCAACGCGAGCAGCAATGTCGCGATACGATAAACCGCAATCGCGATGGGCTACAATCTGACCTTTATCAAATTCGGAAACGTGATGGTACGCATTTCTCCTCCTTACACGAGGCATCACAACAACGTTTCATCAGGCAACGCCGGTCAACTGCTGTTTCTATATGAGAAATCGGTTGGAAACTTTCCTCATGTCAGCACGTTGTAAGAGTCGTCACCGGCGCCAACCTTGTGTGAATGCTCTGAAAAGCTAATCATTTGCATATCACGGCATCTTCTTCCTGTCGGTTAAATTTCGCGTCTGTAGCACGTCATCTTCGTGGTGTAGCAATTTTAATGGCCAGTAGTGTATATGAATTACGTTTCCTGTTTGTGGATATGGGTTGTCCACAACTACACCTCTTCCGTCTGATAACGGTATGGGTCTATTGGACCCAGAAGATGCGCCTGTATTATTAGAGTTTCCCCAACTTACATTGTGCATTGGACAATTTCCCCAATTCGATTTATTCTGTGGCTCCATAGGAAAGCAATTATTCCTGCTGCCATCTTCACAACATTGATTGTTCGACGATTGCTGCCCCCCATACTTTCTTTTCCTCTTGGTAATTAAGACGTTAACTCGTTGCCCCCGCTCCAGGTACTTGGTTATTATTTCCTACAAAATTCCGTTTTGCATATTGGTAATTCATATTCCAATTATGATTTTTCTTTTATCCGCGATCTAAATGATCATTACTGCTCTTAGAATTACCGTTATATCGGTTAAATTCTGGAAGATGTCTGTTAATTTGATTGCCAATGTTTCAGTTGTTATTACTAGCGTTATTCCTAGAATAATAATAGTTATTGTTATTACTATGCCATTGATTAGCATCCTCCATCAGCATGTCGCTAGAATCGATTGCTGATAGGAATTGCTCTATGTCAGAGTCGGGAAAATGAATTACTTTCTCTCGAATATTAAAAGGTAGTCTGCCCTTCGATATTCGAATCCCTATCTACTCGAAATCGGTTCGGTCCAATAACACGTCTTATTCAAATAGCGTTCGAAATGCTGCCTAAGTGTTTCCTTTTTCGAGTTGTAAAATTCTGGTTTGTATACTTCCTTCCGCAGTTTCTCTTGTTTACTTAAGGGCCAATATTTAGCTAGAAATAATCTTTCAAATGCAGAACAAGTTTTGCAGGTCTCGCTGGCTTCAGCGCTGCCCATAACGCTGCTTCTTCTACAATTTTCGATTCCGTAAACTGTAATTTATCATACTCCGTCCAGCTACGGTGAAATATTCTTTTAAAGGAATTGACAAATACTCGGGGGTTGACGTAACTCTTTTCATTCGAAAATGTGGGAAACTGTCGGCTTTTCAAAATACTTTGTTCCACTTTTAATGACGAAATGCATCCTCCTCGTCTGATTGGCTGTTCGTTTCCCACTGTTCACTTACAAACATGCTATGTTGCACTCGCGGGCGTTTTCTCTCGCAGTTAGATTTCATATTGTTACGTATTTGTTCATTTTCCTTCTTGGAATTGCTTCCTGACGGTTGCTCGGAAGACTGAGTGATACTAATGGTTGATTGACAGCCTTTAGCACATTCCTCGACAATTTTGTCTTTAATTTGCTGACATTCTCTTTCAGAGAATTATCAGTCTTCACCTATCCCCAAACTTGCTTTTGGGCGCTCTCAATAGCTGAACGCACCTTTCCATCAACTTATACTGTTTTGTTTTCTGTCCATTCAGATAGATCTTATTCTAGTTTCCTAGTTTGATCTTGCATATATGTATCCACTTAACGATTTTTTCTCTAAATCATTCAAACGACCAGTTAATCCCTCTATTCTTTCTGTGATACAGCTGTTATTCTCAGCTAAGACATCAACCTTTTGACACACAGCCCCGAACTGTTCTGAAAAAGTATTGACACTTTCATTGATTTTATCTACATGGTCAATAATTTTAATCTCCTCCTCCTCTCGATTTGCTAACCTTGACTCTAGATTTTCAAATTTATTATCAACTTTACCCTGCTGTTCGACAAATTTGCCCCTCCAAATGGCAATTATATTAGCCTGTTGTTCCACATGTTTAGTTTCTAATGCCTCTTGTTGATCACTAAATTTAGCATCAATAGATGCTTACTGCTCCATTAACCTAGCATCGATGTCAGATAACTTATTCTCTAACATCGCCTGCTGTTCCTCAAACTTACTATTCATTTGAGAGAACTTAATATTTAAAGTCTCTTGCTCTTCAGGGAACTTGTTGTTCATGTTAGAGAATTTAACATTTAAAGTCGCTTGCTATTCGGCGAACTTATTGTTAATATCAGAGAATTTAATATTTAAATCATCCAACATAGTCAATTTTGCTAATGTAGCACTAAAGGACATCTACATTTCCTGACCCCACTGGTGTAACATTTGTCATGTATTCATTGACTGGTTGCTCCTTCGGATCGGAATTATTACCATCAGATTCCATTTCCTTACTTTCTAACCCAGAGCCAGATACACTAGGGATGTTAATTCTATTCGCACATTGACCAATCGTTCTATTGATCTCCTCATGGTCTGATACTTCACTCAATTCGGCACAGGATTTCGGAACAGTTTTGTCGAAATCGCTACGCAATTTTCTACGTCTTCTGTACATGACGTAAATTTTGTTAATTACTTTTTACTAATACCCACGCTAACTCTAACCACAATTGTCACACAATACTAATACACCAGCACAATGAAATACTCACAATTACCAATTTGGCAAAGTAACGAATTCTAGCTTACTTGGATAATCACTTATTTTGAGTAGTGATTACACTTTGTATTCTGTTTGTGTGTTGTTGCAGTCTTGCTCACGTACTACCAGCAGCCGATGTCGCCGTCTCAACCGACGTTCTGCTCTATTCCTGTTCTCCGTCTGAAAATGTCTCGTAGTCGCGAAGCGTCGACTCTCACGTTGGAGTCGTGTCGGCGTCAAGCCCCGCACGTTGTTTTTGGCGTCGTCAAGCCCAGCGTTGCAGACGCCTAATAATGTGCTTTCTGCGTCTCCTTAGAGTTGACACGACACAGTGGTGATGGTTGTACCAGTCGGTATAACGTGGAACGGCGTCCGTCGCTCAAGACAACGCCACCCTGTAACTAGTACGAAAACACAAACTCCTCGAATGGTTTGGTCATATTTCAGATACCGTCTTTCGTGATTAATGTCAATATTCGATAGAGAAGCACGTCAGAATGTGTACGCCGCTCTTGCTTCTTCTTTGTATTATGCCCAGTTACATAATGGATGTTGAATATAAATAATATAAAGTCTTGAATCTTCAATCCATCACCCAAGTCGTGGCCACATTATGGAATTGCGAGGATGTTAAGTTGTTATTCCGTCGTCAAGACGTCGCTACGTCATGTGTTCAATAACTACATGACGTAATTCCAGAGATAACATATACTTAAACAATGTTCAGAATGCGTCGTAATCGATGGCTGTTCGCTGTTAAATAATCATGAATTCACTTCTCACTTCATAATATTCCAATAGTCAATTAATTTTCACTAATACGCATGATAATGTATATTCAATTATGTAGGCGAAACGAAGAATTAACGTTTGAATCCAATTTTATTGTTCCTTGTAACTAATTGTCGCTGCGCTGAGCACGCACACCGATTTCTCACTCAGGGAATTGCTTCCGTTTGCAACAGTAATTCTGTCGTTGACGACAACTTCTGACAACTTGGCGCAATTGTACGTTCTTCGTGTTGGCGTCGGTATGTTACCTATTCAAGACTAATAATTGTTATTCTGTTAGTGATCTTTCTTTTTCAATGCCCTTGAATGTTCGTGCTTATTCAGTATCACTAAGGCTAAGTCCCACCAAAAATCTCACACAATTTAACTTCGTTGCGAATCCCCGTATCCCTTTATCTTGCTAACGGTAAAGATGACTTTGCTTTAGTATAACTTCTGAATAATGCTTCAGTCTATACCATAAACTTTCAAACTTGCGATTAGCTTAAAACAATCTAGTAGCGCTTACACGCATGCTACTATCGCAATAGTGCTAGAGAAAGACTAGATAGCAGCTGAAGCTAACATTTCCATTTCCGAGTTACATTGCAGTCACATCAAACTTCCTTTTTGATGCGGCTATAACTCTCTTCTATGGTAAATGTTATCTTTTTCCAGTTAACCATCTTGGCTTTAACCTTCCTTATCAATTATTTTGCAATTCTTTCTTTGATATTTTTGTTGTGTATCCTATCATTTTCTTTCATTCAGTATCTATTTCATGATAAATATTATTATTCACATGACATTCCTGTTGATCAATGTATCAGAAGTGTAAATTTTGTCGTCAGTAGCTGCTGTCACTGACAGGATGACTGATTTTCCTACTTCTTTTGCAACAAAGGGTTGTTTATTATAGTTTCTGTAATTGAGGTGTTACAGGTTGTATAGGATATATCCTGAAGCAGTATTGCCAGCCACCAGAGAATAGGGGTAGAGGTGGTAATCAGCAATGTGGAGGATGGGGGGATTGATGAGGTAATGTTAAGCAGCCATTTAACGGTAGAGGGAGTCCAAGGTCCACATAAAGAAGATCTGTTTAATTTCAGTGCTACAAGTATGTATGCAGGGGTGGAATGTTGAGTCGTAAGATTTGTAGGAACCAGGAAACTTAAGTTTTTGTTGGATGCTGAGTGCATGTGTCCATGGCTGGTAAGAGTCTTGTAAGTCGAAGGAAGTTGAACCCACTATGTTATAGGTAGTGTGGAGTAGGCGATGGGAAGTTCACACCGTTGGGGTCAGTGCACACGGATTTTCAAATAGTCGGGGTTCAAAATGGTTCAAATGGCCCTGAGCACTATGGGACTTAACATCTGTGGTCATCAGTCCCCTAGAACTTAGAACTACTTAAACCTAACTAACCTAAGGACAGCACACAACACCCAGTCATCACGAGGCAGAGAAAATCCCCGCCGGGAATTGAACCCAGGAACCTAAGCGCGGGAAGCTAGAACGCTACCACATGACCATGAGCTGCGAACTAGTGGGGTTCAATTTGATCAGTGCATGGAGGTTATACTACTTGTGAGTGAAGATTATGACATGGTTGTAGGGGCAGATTTCTTATTTCAGCATCATGTCAAAACTGACCTCGGACAGTGAACTATGGAGCTTAGTGGAATGTTATTTCAGCTAGAGGAAACTGTTATCAATGCGGAACTGTCACAAGGGGGTTCAACATAATGAACAAATCTACTGAACGACTTTGCATTAGCACTAAGGCTCAGTTTACATGGTTGTCTGTGTAGTGGCACTGTGAAGTTACTTTGCGTGAATGTGGAGTACCCATGAACGAGGATAATTATAGTGCTATGGAAGTGAATCGAAGGAAAGGGATTTTGATAGTGAATTTAAGTGTAAACCACAAGCCACCAAGAGCATGGCATTATGCAAGAAAACTTAGCATTTGAAAGGAGTGGAGAAGACGCAGATGGAAAAATCGTTATGGGAATCTGAGGATTTGTTTTTTCGACAAGGGCCATTGCCAGCAACTCCGATACTTCAGCACAGAAAGCCAATGGGGAACAAAGCACCAGTTTACCATAAACCCTCCTGTATACCCAGGTATTTTCAACCAATAATGGAGTATTTTATTTACTAGCAGCTAGCTGATGGTATAACAGAACATAACAACAATGCTTGGGGAGCCAAGATCCTTGTTGTGCCATAAAAGTCGATGGATATTTCAAATATATCACATGGATCACTTGAGATGGTGCCAGCACTTTTTGACCATGGATACTGATGAGCTGTTATCATAATTTAGAAGTGGTTCTGGAGGATCATTCACAAAATGTGTTTGCCATGCCCGGACGTCACTACCAATATAGAAGGATGCCATTCAGTCTAAAGAATGCTCCCACGCTCATCCCCAACTCCTTTACATTCAGTAACTGACAAAGTTCCTTCAATAAAGTTGACATAAATTTGGTGCCCTAGTTGGTAATTACAACGTCAGGTGCACCAAACTTCAGAATTCAGTTGTTCACCAACACCTCTGTGAACATTATTGCCTGCTGATTTGACATGGCTACCATTTCTATGTACCTTGGAAAATGGTGTGTTATTGTCAGAATGAATCTGTACCCTGCTGGTGTTTGAATGAATGGTCCCATGATGTTAATCCATGACACAGAAAATGAGCCCGCCAGAGTGGACGAGCGGTTCTAGATGCTACAGTCTGGAACCGCGCGACTGCTACGGTCGCAGGTTCGAATCCTGCCTAGGGCATGGATGTGTGTGATGTCCTTAGGTCAGTTAGGTTTAAGTAGTTCTAAGTTCTAGGGGACTGATGACCTCCGAAATTAAGTCCCATAGTGCTCAGAGCCATTTGAACCAGAAAATGAGTTGTATCTACTTCCAACACAAATTGTCCCTTTGTGCACACTGTATACAACTCCTCATACTGTGGTCTACATCATTCTTACTTCCCTTCCACCAGTACCTCTACACCTCTCTGCTACTCATTGACCTACATCCACTATGAACAGACAACACATGATCATGTGCTTCCCTTAATACTTTCTCTAACTTTGCTGACACCTCTCATGGTCCTAGCCTCATTTCTCTGCATAGAAGACCATCATATGTAGATAGTGTATTGAGAGGTTTGAAACCACAGGAATATCTCATATACCTAAACATCATCATAGTAGTTTCAAATCACATGCAACAGCATAGACAGCATCTAAGTGAAATGTTTAAAGGATGCAAGCAGCACACTTGACATTGTGCCTGGAGAAGTGTCATTTTGAATTGGAAGAGGTGAGATATTTGGGCCATATTATTAGTAACAATAGAGTGCAGATTGATCTGAGGTTGGTACAGGCAGTGCAGAATCTTCCAGAACTGAAAACAATTAAAGAAGTTGAGTCCTTTCTCAGGATCTCGAATTTCTATAGAAAATTTGTGAAGGGATTTGCCAACATAGCATGGCCACTGAAACAATTGTTATGAAAAGGTGTGAAGTTTGAGTGGACGGGGGAGTGTCAGGAAGCATTTGACAAATTAAAGATGGTTTTGCCAATGAGTCCAGTTTTTGTTTTCCCTGATTCTGAGGAGGAGTTTATTCTGACATGTGACACATCTAATCAGGTACTGTGGTGTGTTCTTAAGCAGGAAGTTGATGGGAAGCAGCATGCTGTGGCATATGCATCAAGACAATTGAATGCAGCAGAAAGGAATCGCTTGATGATATAGAGGGAAATGCTTAATTGGTCTACATATTTTAAGTGTTATTTGTACAAGAAAAAATTTTGTTTGATAACAGCCTCCATCACTTTGAAATGGTTACTGGGACTAAAAGATCCATCTGATGGACCCACAAGGTGCTCTTTAGGGCTTAGTGAGTTTAACTACAAACCCATACACGAGCCAGTGAAAAAGCAGAGTCATGCAGACACACTAAGTAGAAAAATGGCAATGGTGAAAGTCTTGGGTCACAGTCTTGTAGTATGGCAGGAAATGCGGGACACAGATGGTGACTGTAAGCAGTACCAGAGACAGCCACAGTTTAGCATGTACGATGGTCCTCTATGCAGAGAAATAAGGTTAGGACCATGAGTGGTGCCAGCAAAGTTAAAGGAGAAAGTATTAAGAGAATCACATGATAATGTATTGTCTGGTCATAGTGGGTGTAGGCCAGTGAATAGGAGAGAGGTGGAGAGGTACTGGTGCAATGGAAGGAAGAATGATGTAGACCAGGGTGTGAGGAGTTGTATACATATGCACAAAGGGCAAATTTGTGTTGGAAGCAGATAGAACAGCGGAACCATTCAGTCAAACACCAGCAGGGAACAGATTCATCCTGATGACAACAGACCATTTTTCAAGGTACATAGAAATGGTAGTCATATCAAATCAGCAGGCAACGATGTTCACAGAAGTGTTGGTGAACAATTGGATTCTGAAGTTTGGTGTACATAAAGTGATAATTACCAACCAGGGTACCAATTTTTGTCAGCTTTATTGAAGGAACTTCATCAGTTACTGAACATAAAGAGTTTGAGAATGAGCATGCTGCATCTGTAGACAAATGAGAGGCTGGAAATTGTGCACAGAACAGCTGGTAAGATGCTGGGTTACTATGTAAACTCACATCATCAGGATTGGGATGAATATCTGGGGTATGTTGTCTGCACTTACAACTCAAAAGTCCTCTTGAATACTGGGTTGTCTCCATTTGAGACAGTATACAGACAGAAAATGCCACCTCCATTGGCCTGATAAAGTTAGGAAAGGCAGAAATGGGGAATCAGTGCGTGAGTTCAGAAAAGTGGTTTGGGAGGTGTAGAAGCAAGTGCAAAAGACAAATACAAGGGCTTTGGAAATGTAGGAGGAGGCAGTGAGATGAACAATGAGTTTGCCATAGGACAGAGTGGTGGCAGTTGGTGATGCTTTCCAGCCCCTATACTCCAAAAGAGAAGACCAAGAAATCCATCAACAGGTGTCAAGGGCCATATCAAGTAGAAGGTCAATGTTGAACATACGTTGCCCACCAGAATGACAATTGTGTGCATTGGGCATTTGTGGAAGAGGAAAAAAGAGAATAAGAAACAGAAAGACATGATTGGGCTAGAACATGAGATGACATATGTATTGAGATCTACGAAATAGTATATGTGTAATTTTTCCTATTAGTTATTAGTGAACAACCATTCCATTTTGTTGTAATTTAGTTATGTTGTTTGATTTTATGTGTATTACAGAGCTTACTAGGTGCACTAGTCTTTTCTAATGGTAGGAAGGGTGATGGTGATCCCTGTTCTCAGGTTACAAAAATGGGAATCTTGGCAGTGACACATCTTGTGGATGCCTTGCAGGTCCAGCACTTGGACGGAGGAGTGGTACACTCGAGGCAGGAAAGTGTGGTGTTGAAGAGTCACCAGTGGGTGTGAAGGTTAGCATTGAACACATGGGAGATGCAAAACGTAATGAGGAGATTGTAGGAGACACAGGTTGCAGGAAGCAAAGGACTGCTTGGGAAAGTAGCAGGGAATATTAGGAATTGCATTAGGTGTAAGGTATGCTACAGGAACGTATGGACAAATGATGGAAGCTATACTGCATGCAAGGCAAAAGGGGTTGTTCAGATGCAGGTGGGAAAAGTTTGAAGACAGTGTTTGGAATGGGAGATGAAAGCAATGTTATGGAACAGAGCAGCATGGTTGAAACTGTAAAGAAATTGGCAGAGGACAGTAAAGCAACAGGTGCATGGCACAAGACACAGATAAGAGTTTGCAAGGGGGGGGGGGGGGGCTGTCCTGAACAACA
Organism: Schistocerca gregaria; assembly: GCF_023897955.1. Taxonomy (NCBI): domain Eukaryota; kingdom Metazoa; phylum Arthropoda; class Insecta; order Orthoptera; family Acrididae; genus Schistocerca; species Schistocerca gregaria. The sequence goes on along the minus strand of NC_064931.1, from coordinate 599,004,582 downwards.
GATGATAACTTCATAAGCTGGTGCAAAAGGTGATGGAGTATGCTAAAACATTAGAAGACATCATGAACCAAAATCTAGGAGTTTTGCAGGGATGTTTGGAAGTGCTGGATACCAGTATTGTGTTGAAGAGAAGTTTGCAAGGAGTAACTTACAGTGTATGGGATGTGCAGTGAGTAATGACAACCCTACAGGAAGCTTTGCATCACACCTTACACAGGCAGCTGAGTACTAATTTGTTACCACCAGGCTGGTACTTGGTGGGATTACATAAAGTGCAAAAAGAACTGCCACCAGGGTTACGTTTGGTAATGGTACCTAGCAAGAAAAACCTACTGTTTTACTATCACGTTGCATCGGTGGAAGTAAAGCCTGACCAAGCACAAGTATACATTCTTGTTTCATCTCCAGTAATGGGGAAGCCTGCGAAATTCCAGTGCTATACCATCCATCCACACCTAGTAAGTTGTGGAGCTTTGAGGAAGTACAAGGAAGTACGGACTGAGGAAATGTTAGTAATCTCAGTAGGTAGAGGCAGATACCACAAAATTTCAAGGGAAGAATTTCAAAATTGCCACAGATGAAGGATAACTGTGTGTCCATCCAGTGATACACAGAAATCCAAATTCATGTGCGGTGCAGTTGTTTCTAGCCTGCTAAAAGGAGATAGATTGCCCAAGGAGTATAGTGAAACCCAAGCCGAGTCTACAGTGAATCAGGCAGCATTGAGTTTATCCCACCTACGAAAGTCTGGTGGGGTGGCAAGCTGCTATGAGCAGGGTGGATTCATGGAAGTTAGCTACATAGAACTTGATGGAATTGGAATACTGACTTATGGGCTGTGTGCAACATCAGAGAACCAACTTTTCATCTTCCAGCATCAATTTCAGGAGTCACACAATTGGACATCATGCAGCCACAGCTGTACTGACTGGAGGCAATGTTAGGATTTTTACCTGAAAAAAATTTAATCTTTCTGACTCAGACTTGGAGCCAGGCCTAATACAGTCCATGGATCAATTCATTGCCAAGCAAGAGCAGTGCATCTCAGCTGAGCACCAGATGCAACATGTCACGTGTTACAGAGGAGGACAGCTGGGAGTGACTGTCCTGATTGCCACTATAACGAGGGCCATAGTAACCCTGGTTCTGTTATGCATTGCTTTCATTCTTGTAAGGCAGAAAGTCAGAAAACAAAAGAAACCATCAATGGTACAAATCCTAATGGATTGGATGCTTAGGGCATGAGAGGAGAAGCAAACTCCAAAATTCTTGGCGCCTAGTGCTTAAGTAACAGCGTAACTTTAAGATTCATGTGTGTGTGGGCGGAGCAAAATACCTTGAGCGTCACAAAATAACATATGTTATTATGAAAACTTGTAGAAGCCATGTAATAGATTAAATTCTGCTTAAGAGAAACCCCTGTAACTAAAGGGTATGTAACGGCAGTTAGAGGTTGACACAAGGATCGGGTCTTCCCAAGGGGCAAAATAATGTAGTGACATCACCACATAAACTAGTTTTACTGTGAATTTGTGGCAGTGGATTGCAGCCATACCTGTGAGTTAGATGCAGGCTTGTTGATAATAACTTCGTGCAACGTGAAATAGCAAAGTATGTCGGGCTGACACGGGCACAAAAGTTACCAAAACAGCATGCTCATTGGGATTGCAAGTAGCTCTCACCACAAGTTGCCATCAAAACCAGTGCACTGGCACTAATCTAATGTGTGTCAGTGTGTGACTCGAAGAGGTACATTCACAAAACAAATGCGCACTACCAAGTATAAATAGGCAAGTAATACCAGTGTCTTTCCATGTCACAGGTCTCTTGGACAACATTGCTGTGCTACACAGGTGGCCCCATGAAGCTTTTGATGGAAGACCACAGCTCCAGTCTGTGGCAGGGCTATGGTTTGACTTTCTGTGTTCACAAGGGACATGGAGCCAGCCAGCAGTGGGCCAGACCATGCCTTTCAGCAGCATGGTCGCTTCCTGCCCAGAGACGAGGATTGCATCCTAGCTGCTGCAGAGGAGTGCCTCCCACCAGCATCTGCCTTCCACTATCACAGGGAGTGCATTGGCATGGCTGAGTGCCACTTATCACCTGAGGATGTCACGTGACTGTCATTGAAGAGTTTCCTGCTGGAGTAGCATGCCACATTGTGGCTATCACAACTGGGCCATGGGCAATGGGGCTATGTCCTCAGCAAAGCAGAGTGACCAAACCACCAAGTAAGCAGCAGGTGATTGACACCTGTACTGCCTGAGGCCATGGAAAATAAAATGTTTACAGACAGCTGCAGCATTTCTCTGCAGTCATGAACTGCCTTGCACCGTGTTCCACTGCCTCCACTCCAGCAGGCCCATAAATCTGGCAACTTCAGTAAAATGAAATGAATAACATATTATTATTAAAACACACTTACATACTTACTGTATCTTGAAGAGTTAATGAAGCATTTTACTGCCCAAAATACATAACAAATAGCTGTTTCAGGTCAGTCACATTTTTATTATAGACTTGTTATTTTATTATAGGCAGTGAGCAAAAAGGAATAACATCACAGTGGATGAAAAGCTATTAGATCAGGTAGATTTAACCTCCTTAGAAGTATATTAAGTGCTATGAAAGCAGGTTTGTATGATTCCCTTATTTTACATCCATTCATGAGACTATTATACCATAATTTAGGCAAAGCTGAATATAGGCATAGTAGGCACTCATAATTCTTTCCATATTGGCACAAGGTTTAAGAGCTCTCTTGACACAACAACTTCTGCTAAGCTTGCCATTAACATTAACACTACACGTATCCATTTTATGTCACCTTGCATACATATAGCTAAGAATTTTATTTCTGTGCTATTCATCACTGGTTCATTCTTAATCGTAACAGCAGGTTTATGTGGATATGTATTTTGATGTATGTGAAAATTCAATATGAAAGTCTTGTTATCTGATAACATGTGTCCAACTGCTAATTTGTTTTGTGGTTCAGTTTTTTTATTATTACTACTTTATTACTATATCTTCATCATTTACCAGCCATGGCTGGACAGACTGCGTTACAAATACAATGTTTCTCAACTAACATTTATACAACACCATATGCAAAATTTATATGACAAATAAAAGAAAATATTTATGCAGTGCACAAAACACATAGAACACAGAGAAAATGAAATATAACTAAACAGGAAAGTAAAACTTCATAGCAGCAAATGAAAATACCATAAAGCAAAATGTTTACAAGACCATGTAGGTCACACACACAAAGTTTCATTTTGGCAAAATATGTACTTTAAGTAAAACACAAAATTAAATGTGCAGTTAACTGAGAACATAAAAAGAAGATTAAATTTAGGCAAAATTATATATAAAACATAACAATATTTATTATTTTGTCCATTCACTAGAACCACTGTTGAAAAACTCTTCCAAGGAATATAGTGGATGTTGTTTCAAGTCCTGAGCAATTTTTTTCCGAAATAATGGGGCAGGGATTTTACTTCTGGAGGCAGTTGATTATACATTTTTAGGGCGACTGTTGATAGGCTTACTAAATGTTCAGGAGGTAGCCTGGACAGTCCTCACTTTTTAGTGCTGTCTGGGGTAATGTCTGGGTTTAGAAAAATGTATGAGATTTTAGAATTTTATGACTGGTTAGGATTTGTTTTACTTTTAGACCTATAGACATCATGTTTTAAGCATTCTCTTATGGCTGTTCCCCTCTCAGGTGACCTTGGAACAAATGCAAACGTTGATGGGGAGGAGTGGCTACTGGTTTTGCCATAACTTTTGAATTTTGGCAACAGAACAGGGGCACTGTGTTTAGGTTGTTTTCATGTGTGAAATAACTCATCTGCAGGTTTTTGAGCATTTTATCTCTATTCATTTTTTGTCTCAGCATTTAGCAACAGACAAAAGAAAGTGTGTTTTTAATGTTAACCTGCAACAGGAATACAAATGTTGGAAAATGTGTAATGACAGTAACAACAAATGTGTTTATGTACTGAAGTATTTTCTGTTGCACATAAAGGAAAGGATGATATTAAAGACCTTGTGTAAGTAGCTAAACATGGGTGTACTGTTAATTCTAGTGAGTCACCAATCATAAGAGGATATTTTTTTTAGAGCTAAACATGGAAATACCAATGATCTCGAGTGTGCTGCTAGAGAGGCTGCATTTATATACCACACTGCGAGACATGAATTGAGTTTCAAAACATCAGACTGCAGATGTGAAGCAATTAAAAAATTACATGACCTAGAGTTTTCATTGACTAGAACCAAAACCCAGGCAATTAGAAAGGGAATGAAAATATGTTCAGAGAAGTTCAGTGATTTAGATAGACCTATTTTAGGAATTAGTTGTTCACCTACAATGTGCACAGCTTGATACAAACATCATGTGATTCTGCATGCCTGGACACAGAAGTTATTGTTATACACTGAAGCACCAAAGAAACTGATATAGGCATGCATATTCAAATGCAGAGATATGTAGACAGGCAGAAGATGGTGCTGCAGTTGACAATGCCTACATCAAACAACAAGTGTCTGGTGCAATTGTTAGATCAGTAACTGCTGCTAAATGGCAGGTTATCAAGTTTTAAGTGAGTTTCAACATGGTGCTATTGTCAGCACATGAATTACGGGACACAGCATCTCTGAGGTAGTGATGAAGTGGGGATTTTCCCGCATGACCATTTCACGAGTGTACCATGAATATCAGGGATCCAGTAAAAAATCAAATCTCTGACATTGCTGTGGCCGGAAAAAGATCCTGCAACAATGCGACCAATGACAACTGAAGAGAACAGTCCAATGTGACAGAAGTTCAGTCTTCTGCAAATTGCTGCAGATTTCAATGCTGGGCCCTCAACAAGTATCAGCATGCGAACCATGAAAGGAAACAGTATTGATATGGGCTTTCAGAGCTGAAAGCCCACTCGTGTACCCACGATGACTGCATGACACATACCTTTACACCTCACCTGGGCCTGTCAATACTGACATTGGACTGTTGATGGCTGGAAACACGGTGCCTGGTCAGGCGAGTCTCATTTGAAATTGTATTTAGCGGATGGACGTGTATGGGTATGGAGACAACCTCATAAATCCATGGACCCTCCATGTCAGCAGGGGACTGTTCAAGCAGGTGGAGGCTCTGTAATGGTGTCGGGTATGTGCATTAGGAGTGATATGGGACCCCTGATAAATCTAGATACAACTCTGACGGGTGACATTTACATAAACATCCTGTCTGATCACCTGCACCTATTCATGTCCGTTGTACATTCCGACTGACTTGGACAATTCCAGCAGGACAATGCTACAGAGTGACTCCAGGAACACTCTTCTGACTTTAAACACTTCTGCTGTCCACCAAACTCCCCAGAGACGAACGTTGTTGAGCATTTCTGGGATGCCTTGCAACGTGCTGGTCAGAAGAGATCTCCAGTCCCTCGTACTCTTATGGATTTTATGGACAGCCCTGCATGATTCATGGTGTCAATTCCCTCCAGCACTACTTCAGATATTAGTCGAGTCCATGCCATGTCGTGTTGCGGCACTTCTGTTTGCACGTGGGAGCTGTACATAATAGGCAGGTGTAGCAGTTTGGCTCTTCAGTGTAAGAATTTATAAATATTTTCACATGTATACTGTAAGAGTAATGAAAATTAAAGAGTTCTGTGAATTTATGGAAACAGTTTATGAAAAAGTATTATCCCATAGCAGCATAAGTTTCCTTAGTTTGTTAGCTGCAATAGAAAGAATTCTTTCCATTTTTATGGCCTAAAATCATACTTATCATCTTGCGACAAGTGCCCAAAGTTATTATTCAGTCTTTTTGAAAATCTACAAAGTGAAATGTTTTTCATATTTTTATATGGTACTCTAGATTTATTTAATAATGTAGTTCTGAACTTGGAAGTTAAATCTGTTAAGCAACAGAAGCATTTCAGAGATAACCTGAATTACTTTGTCAACTTCAGAAAAGAAAAAAAAAAAATCACAAATTTGTACCATCTTCTGCCAAAGAATTGCAATGCACTCTAGGAGAAAATGATGAAATTCAAGAACAAAAATGCTTCTCAAACGCAGCCAGTTCATATAATTCTAGTATCCAGTACTAGGAGTTGTGGAAAATGAGTTTTGATAAACTTGGTAAGTTTTAGTGCATAAATTTATGAAGTGAAACTGCCTGGTCTTATTTAGAAAGAAAAGTGCACTGATTATAAATAAAAATATAAAAGATGTCATAACTAATGGTGATTTATTTGATGAACAGCCACTAGTGAACCATATAATTCAATACCAAAGTGAAGGTTGGGCTCCAAGTTATGAAAAAGTACCAGATAGTACTGACAAGAAGTCGAAAGCAATTTTTGAGGGATTCCATGATGTTTCGGAATTGCAGCTGGATGACATCAGCTTCTTGCCATGATATTTCAGGTGACAACCATTCATCCATCTTCAGATGAATGTTTTACATTGGAGATTACTAGTTCATGTCACTAATAACTTTATACCAAAAACTGATGCAGGGACACATGCACAGAGGTAAACACTAAATGAGTACCCTCTGTCAAGTTTAGCACCATCTTTGAATACTGCTCCACCTATGGCATGTAGGCACACATGTAATGGTGATACTATGTACACACTCTTTGTCAGAATGTGAGCTTGCAGAGTTAAAATTTAGATATCACATAAATAAAAAAAAATTGTTGTCACTAGATGTGACATTAGACATAAAAATTTTTCTTTCTGAAGATGTTAAAGAAATCACCCAGTCCCATGCCTTATCCATATGTTTCCTGCTATCAGGATTAAGAAACTCATCAGCCATACATGTTTCCACAGATGCCTTAATAGCTGAATCCCAGAAGGATCTCATTGAGGCCAAGACTTACTGAGGTGCAAAAGGCAAGTGTGGCAATCGTGTTCAATGCACGTTTCATGTACTGTACGTGTAGTCTGACCAACACAATCTTTACCATAATGGCAAGGTATTCTATAGATTCCAGCCTCCCACTATCCCAGATCATCCTTTGACAAATCGAGAAGAGCAAAAGCTTTGTAGGTGGACGAAAGACAACTTTAACATAATGTTTCTTTAGACTTGTATCTGATTTTAACAAAATATTGCTGACATATGGAAGGAATGCCCTGGACTTGAACAGCTCCTTCTCCTCTTGATCCTGTGGGTGCTCATGTTACTTCCACCTTATAACTGTGCTGATCTGACATGAGAAATATTGATCATCTTTGAACAGAGATTGTAGGTGTTCCAGGCCCTTCACAATGCTGACTCTGTCAGACACAACATGTGCCCAGTGCACAAATGTTTGAAGGATGCCTATAGTTTATGAAGGTTGGTGACAGCTAGATTCCTGCAAATACAGCTCAGTATGTATGGGCTTACAGTCAGGTTAAAAAATGAATGAATCATTGGGGCATTCCATTTGCCATAAGTTTTAAATAATTTCAAAAATATGTCCTGGGTTGAATCCAAAAAAATATGCTAAGCATACAGATTTGTGTAATTCCTCACAATTTTTGCCATTAAGTAGAATTGTTGTATCATCAGCAAATGACAGCTTTGACCATCCACATCAAGACAGTATATCTGACAGGAGTAGGAAGAGAAGTAAAAGAATCATACCTTTTCTGAAGTAATCAGAGATAATTTTACAGTGCAGTTTGTAGACTTTTATTGGATGAAAGGCCATTAAATTGATAGGGGTAAGGAATATCACTGTCTACTAGGGTAATGAATCCATGAAAAGTAGTGCAACTGATATTATTTTCTATGCACCCTCCTGGACAGCCTAGCACCTTAAAGAGCCTGCTCCCAGGATGTGGGAAAGAGCACCTGATCCAGATTGAATCTGCCTTGTGGATAAACAAGATGGGCCAGTGTGAAAGCCAGCCTGAATGGAGTTTATAAGTGGTTTTCCACATCCACTGAGGTAAATACCCCGTGGCTCCTAAGTCCTGTCTCAATTACGTGGTTCAAAAACACTGAAACATTGTCACACATGACCACACAAAGTACACTAGATGCAGACAGTTGGGATACACTCTCATGAGGAGAGATTTTGCAGTAGCTTTAAAATGTAAAATGCCTTTTGGAGTGGCAACCCCATGGTAATAATAGCCTATATACAGGTATAGTTGGTTCTCCGCATAACTGGAGAAGTACTATATCAGTCTCAACATGGCATTAGCTGGATAAGGGCACCAGAATGCACGTATAGAATATCTTCTATTAAAATCTGCCAGAATGCAGACATTATGAAGAACATTATCAGTGTGTTATGATCCAGGAAACATGATGAACATGGAATACTCTGTCAATACAAGATGTATAGCTTTCATGCAGTTGATACAAATCATGGAAAACAATAAATTAGCATTTGTGTTTACCCCTTTAGACAGCTAATTCATTTTATGCATTTCACACCACTTAGAATCCAGTATTTAATTTGTTTTTATTTTTTTATTTTTTTAATGACTAATATAAGCAGCAAACCAATAGTGACCATTATATTCACCAACAGTGTTGGTTTTAGTGTACACTAAAGGATTATTAAAAATCTAGCCATTGTGCAGGACACTATGACAATGTACTAATTGCTTGTTCTCACATATTACTAATGACTGGCAATGTGTTGAAAACAGTTCAGTGGGATTGCAGTTGGCTCAATTATTTAAAATTAGGAATTTACTGAATAATGTACCGTAAATGTTACTGATATTTCCCATTCTGTTTGTACAGGGATGGATAAAAACAATGCTCAAACAGTTTCAATGAAACAGCTCTCAGGGACAGATCTGCACAGTTTTGAAGTATCACAATGGGATGTCCTCCTCCATGAACCATGGACCTTGCCGTCGGTGGGGAGGCTTGCATGCCTCAGCGATACAGACAGCCGTACCGTAGGTATCATCTTCAGCTATCAGCTTCTTGCCATGATATTTCAGGTGACAACCATTCATCCATCTTCAGATGAATGTTTTACATTGGAGATTACTAGTTCATGTCACTAATAACTTTATACCAAAAACTGATGCAGGGACACATGCACAGAGGTAAACACTACATGAGTACCCTCTGTCAAGTTTAGCACCATCTTTGAATACTGCTCCACCTATGGCATGTAGGCACACATGTAATGGTGATACTATGTACACACTCTTTGTCAGAATGTGAGCTTGCAGAGTTAAAATTTAGATATCACATAAATAAAAAAAAATTGTTGTCACTAGATGTGACATTAGACATAAAAATTTTTCTCTCTGAAGATGTTAAAGAAATCACCCAGTCCCATGCCTTATCCATATGTTTCCTGCTATCAGGATTAAGAAACTCATCAGCCAAACATGTTTCCACAGATGCCTTAATAGCTGAATCCCAGAAGGATCTCATTGAGGCCAAGACTTACTGAGGTGCAAAAGGCAAGTGTGGCAATCGTGTTCAATGCACGTTTCATGTACTGTACGTGTAGTCTGACCAACACAATCTTTACCATAATGGCAAGGTATTCTATAGATTCCAGCCTCCCACTATCCCAGATCATCCTTTGACAAATCGAGAAGAGCAAAAGCTTTGTAGGTGGACGAAAGATAACTTTAACATAATGTTTCTTTAGACTTGTATCTGATTTTAACAAAATATTGCTGACATATGGAAGGAATGCCCTGGACTTGAACAGCTCCTTCTCCTCTTGATCCTGTGGGTGCTCATGTTACTTCCACCTTATAACTGTGCTGATCTGACATGAGAAATATTGATCATCTTTGAACAGAGATTGTAGGTGTTCCAGGCCCTTCACAATGCTGACTCTGTCAGACACAACATGTGCCCAGTGCACAAATGTTTGAAGGATGCCTATAGTTTATGAAGGTTGGTGACAGCTAGATTCCTGCAAATACAGCTCAGTATGTATGGGCTTACAGTCAGGTTAAAAAATGAATGAATCATTGGGGCATTCCATTTGCCATAAGTTTTAAATAATTTCAAAAATATGTCCTGGGTTGAATCCAAAAAAATATGCTAAGCATACAGATTTGTGTAATTCCTCACAATTTTTGCCATTAAGTAGAATTGTTGTATCATCAGCAAATGACAGCTTTGACCATCCACATCAAGACAGTATATCTGACAGGAGTAGGAAGAGAAGTAAAAGAATCATACCTTTTCTGAAGTAATCAGAGATAATTTTACAGTGCAGTTTGTAGACTTTTATTGGATGAAAGCCCATTAAATTGATAGGGGTAAGGAATATCACTGTCTACTAGGGTAATGAATCCCTGAAAAGTTGTGCAACTGATATTACTTTCTATGCACCCTCCTGGACAGCCTAGCACCTTAAAGAGCCTGCTCCCAGGATGTGGGAAAGAGCACCTGATCCAGATTGAATCTGCCTTGTGGATAAACAAGATGGGCCAGTGTGAAAGCCAGCCTGAATGGAGTTTATAAGTGGTTTTCCACATCCACTGAGGTAAATACCCCGTGGCTCCTAAGTCCTGTCTCAATTACGTGGTTCAAAAACACTGAAACATTGTCACACATGACCACACAAAGTACACTAGATGCAGACAGTTGGGATACACTCTCATGAGGAGAGATTTTGCAGTAGCTTTAAAATGTAAAATGCCTTTTGGAGTGGCAACCCCATGGTAATAATAGCCTATATACAGGTATAGTTGGTTCTCCGCATAACTGGAGAAGTACTATATCAGTCTCAACATGGCATTAGCTGGATAAGGGCACCAGAATGCACGTATAGAATATCTTCTATTAAAATCTGCCAGAATGCAGACATTATGAAGAACATTATCAGTGTGTTATGATCCAGGAAACATGATGAACATGGAATACTCTGTCAATACAAGATGTATAGCTTTCATGCAGTTGATACAAATCATGGAAAACAATAAATTAGCATTTGTGTTTACCCCTTTAGACAGCTAATTCATTTTATGCATTTCACACCACTTAGAATCCAGTATTTAATTTGTTTTTATTTTTTTATTTTTTTAATGACTAATATAAGCAGCAAACCAATAGTGACCATTATATTCACCAACAGTGTTGGTTTCAGTGTACACTAAAGGATTATTAAAAATCTAGCCATTGTGCAGGACACTATGACAATGTACTAATTGCTTGTTCTCACATATTACTAATGACTGGCAATGTGTTGAAAACAGTTCAGTGGGATTGCAGTTGGCTCAATTATTTAAAATTAGGAATTTACTGAATAATGTACCGTAAATGTTACTGATATTTCCCATTCTGTTTGTACAGGGATGGATAAAAACAATTCTCAAACAGTTTCAATGAAACAGCTCTCAGGGACAGATCTGCACAGTTTTGAAGTATCACAATGGGATGTCCTCCTCCATGAACCATGGACCTTGCCGTTGGTGGGGAGGCTTGCATGCCTCAGCGATACAGATAGCCGTACCGTAGGTATCATCTTCAGCTATCAGCTTCTTGCCATGATATTTCAGGTGACAACCATTCATCCATCTTCAGATGAATGTTTTACATTGGAGATTACTAGTTCATGTCACTAATAACTTTATACCAAAAACTGATGCAAGATGTATGAGACAGGCGAAATACCCTCAGACTTCAAGAAGAATATCATAATTCCAATCCCAAAGAAAGCAGGTGTTGACAGATGTGAAAATTACCGAACTATCAGTTTAATAAGTCACAGCTGCAAAATACTAATACGAGTTCTTTACAGACTAATGGAAAAACTAGTAGAAGCCGACCTCGGGGAAGATCAGTTTGGATTCCGTAGAAATGTTGGAACACGTGAGGCAATACTGACCCTACAACTTATCTTAGAAGCTAGTTTAAGGAAGGGCAAACCTACGTTTCTAGCATTTGTAGACTTAGAGAAAGCTTTTGACAATGTTGACTGGAATACTCTCTTTCAAATTCTGAATGTGGCAGGGAGCGAAAGGCTATTTACAATTTGTACAGAAAGCAGATGGCAGTTATAAGAGTCGAGGAACATGAAAGGGAAGCAGTGGTTGGGAAGGGAGTGAGACAGGGCTGTAGTCTATCCCCGATGTTATTCAATCTGTATATTGAGCAAGCAGTAAAGGAAACAAAAGAAAAATTCAGAGTAGGTATTAAAGTCCATGGAGAAGAAATAAAAACTTTGAGGTTCGCCAATGACATCGTAATTCTGTCAGAGACAGCAAAGGACTTGGAAGAGCAGTTGAACGGAATGGATAGTGTCTTGAAAGGAGGATATAAGATGACCATCAACAAAAGCAAAATGAGGATAATGGAATGTAGTTGAATTAATTTGGGTGATGCTGACGGAATTAGATTAGGAAGTGAGACACTTAAAGTAGTAAAGGAGTTTTGCTATTTGGGGAGCAAAATAACTGATGATGGTCGAAGTAGAGAGGATATAAAATGTAGACTGGCAATGGCAAGGAAAGCGTTTCTGAAGAAGAGAAGTTTGTTAACATCGAGTATAGATTTAAGTGTCAGGAAGTCATTTCTGAAAGTATTTGTATGGAGTGTAGCCATGTATGGAAGTGAATCATTGACGATAAGTAGTTTAGACAAGATGAGAATAGAAGCTTTCGAAATGTGGTGCTACAGAAGAATGCTGAAGATTAGATGGGTAGATCACATAACTAATGAGGAAGTATTGAATAGGATTGGGGAGAAGAGAAGTTTGTGGCACAACTTGACCAGAAGAAGGGATCGGTTGGTAGGTCATGTTCTGAGGCATCAAGGGATCACCAATTTAGTATTGGAGGGCAGCATGGAGGGTAAAAATCGTAGAGGGAGACCAAGAGATGACTACACTAAGCAGATTCAGAAGGATGTAAGTTGCAGTAGGTACTGGGAGATGAAGAAGCTTGCACAGAATAGAGTAGCATGGAGAGCTGCATCAAACCAGTCTCAGGACTGAAGACCACAACAACAACAACAATGGGATGCCAATGTTTTTTGACCATCACTATGTCAGATCCAAATAATCCTATTTTTTCTAAGCTGTCTATGCTGCATTGTGCTAAAGTGTAATCATAAAAATGAATGTGAATTTGATATCCATGTTCTGCTTAAATGATTTGCTGTTCACATGCCTTTTTTTGTCAAGTGACTTCCGTTCACAGGCAGTGACTTGCGGCAACATACAACTTCAAGAATCCCCCAAAAAAACCCTAACAAAAAATTAATATGTTGGGAGAGTAGTGACCAACTAAGTTTTAGTAAAGATTATAAAATTAATAACTGTAAGTGCAAATAACAACCAAAAATATTTATTTCATTATGAGCCACCGACACTATGTTTCTGTTGACTACTTCCAAGACCTGCTTAACAGTGATCCATCAAAAGCAATATTACCCTTAAAAAACCCACACCAAATTTAAATTCAGTAATCCTGACAATACACAAAACAGCAAATAACATCAAATTGTTAAAAAACAGCAAAGCCCCTAGTGAACAGTATTACTACCGATATGCGGACATTGTAGTGGGTGGTCCCGGTCGCCTACGGTGGACTGCAGGGGCGAGCGGTGACCTCTCCAGTTGTCAGGATGCTAGGAAATGGCTGTAGATGCGTCAGAAATGCCAAAGAAACATTATTAATTCATAACACCTTTATTCCTGCCGAGTACAATGTGGCTCGGTGATATCAACGACCTTCCCCGAGTCCTCGCTGACTCATAGCTATGGCACCAGATCCGGGCCGCGCAGTCTTGCAAGCGCAGCGCCGCGTGCTTTGACGTAGCGGAGGAATGCCCTTACTTCGGCCGCCCGTGGCTGGTAGCACCCGGCTGGCCGGCCGGCTTGCGGCAGACAGCAGGCTCCTGCGCGAAGGGGCTCCGGGTTGGAGTCCCCGGCACTGTCAGCACCAGAAACCAGAAGCATTCTCGTAGTGTGGAGTGTACTCTATCCCACCCCATCTTCTTCCCTGCTCCTCCTGGTGGCTTGTCCGTGGTGGACGGGTGGGATGGGCTGCAGTCTGCCAGTGTCGTCGGCTCACTCGGTTGTGATGGCGGATGCACAGGGCCTAGAGCCCGCACGTCTCGATGATGGCTCACTGATGTGGTCAGCATTGGCAGTGAGCGAGTCTGCCGCGATGTCTGCTAATCCTGGGTTGATGATTGACAGCGGCAGCAGAATGGACCAGAGCCGGTACTGCTGGATGGGCCACCCTTACTGCAACATCTCCTTAATAAACATTAACATTATATCTAACTGCAAGTACAACTGTGAGTGCGAGTGCCTTGTTGCTATCAAAGCTGGCGTATTTAAAGGAAGCACAAGCAACGTCCTGACGTCATGTTCGTTTGTAATGACTGCATTTGTTCCACTTATACTGCTGATTCATCTGTCTTACTCACTCCTTAGGTGTTCTTGCGACAGAGTTACGTGTTGTGGTGGCAGACTTATGTGACGTTGTGAAATGCAGTACAGCTGACGCTATACCCCTCTCTTGCACTCTACGAAAGTCTCTGTCTAACACAAACCCGTGTGCTAAGCAATTCTCTCTCGCCTGTTGTGCGTAACCAGGTCATTGCCCCTGCGTGACGACACATTCCGATCTATGTGCAATCCTCCTGGCTAACCTACTGCCTCAGGCTGTCGGCATAGGCAACAAAACTTTGACAATACTCCACATTTCCAACTCTTTACTATTGCGTGACACTACAACATGAAGAGAAGGTAAACTCTTAAAGAGAATGCACATGTAGTAAACAGAGGTCTGATGAACTGGAATGAATGTATTCATAAATCCACTGCATAAGTTAGATGATAAAGCAGATCCAGATATTTACAGAGATTATCAGTTTTGTTGATCAGATACAAAATTCTAACTACTCTGTAATACTAAGTGACTATCTCAGAACCCAGTTCCATTTGCAGACTGTCTATGTAACAGCTTCCAGGGGCAAAAAGTAGTTTTAAATATTTCACATAATTACTCACCAAATTTAAAAACCTGCTATAATCTACTCATTAAGAGGTACAATATTATGTTGAAAGTTTAACACAATGAGAAAAGCATTACAGTGAGTTCTGTGTGTTTGCCTTGAGACAGCATAATAGACAGTGTGTAAATACATGGGCTTTATTCCAGTGTTTGAGAATGAGAGCACTTAGCAACTTCCAACAAACTTTGCACATAATTTTAAATCTGAAACTTTTTCTTGTTGACCCCCCCCCCCCCCCCCCCCGCCCACTTATGAAAGGAAAAAAAGTTTATTGCTTCCTACATTTTTGCTCCTCATGCAGCATCAGACATGACATTTTAATTAATTATATTTTTATTACTTACTTTATTCATAACATAGTTTCATGACACCATTAACATTGAGATGCATGAAAAACTTGCTTTTGCTTAAAATGAAGCACAAATTACCCACACTATATTCATCTAGTGGTTCATAATTAGAGCACTTAGTGCCTTCCTACAAACTTCCAGCATAATTTCAAACCTTTTCTAAGCTTTTTCTTGCTTACATGCTTAACATCAAATATTTAACAATTTAACACATTGTAAAGTAATCAGACGTTTTTATCCGTTTTATACATTTGAGTTGATTTCTTTAAGGAATTGGAGTTTACTGGTGCTCTCATAAACTGTTTAGGACAATGGACTGACTGCATAATGTGTGACTGTGAAACAGTATGCAGGAATGGTCAGTCATAGGCAGAACAAATATGGGACCTGAAGACAATATTGAGAGTCTGCCAACATGCCAGTACAGTTGTCACCTTTGCGGGCTTTAAAAACACCTGTGACTCTGTGGAAACAAAGACTTCAAAGTGGGCAGGAAGGCCAAATATCTAATCTGCCAGACTGTTACAAATAAGATATCAAACATGAAATACATAGGTGAAATTCCTGGTGCTTTTAAACAGGTGTAGGTGATTGAAAAGGAAATGGTCTTTCTCCCATGCTATTTAACTTCATTATAGACAAAATTATAAGAGATATATAACCCCCCCACCCCCCTTGCATGTACAATGAACCTTACTGAGGTTGGGTGGCTTGTGTGTTGTTGAAAGCTATGCTGTAGGTGCAACCACAATGGAGAATGGAGAGGTATCTGTGGAGAGGCCAGATCAACATGTGTTTCGTGAAGAGGGATGGCAATCTTTTCAATAGCTGCAAGGCAACAGTCTGGGTGATTAACTGCTTTGGCCTTAAAACACTAATCCAACAAGAATTTATCATGTTGCTGTTGTGAATGACTGAAAGCAAAGGTAAACTACAGCCTTCACTTTTCATAAGGACTTTCAGCTCTACTGTATGCCTTAATGATAACAACATCCTCTTGGGCAATATATTTTGAAGGCAAAATTGTTCCCCATTTGGATGTCCACATGGGGACTATTTAGGAGAATATTATCAGGAAAAAGAAAACTTGCATTCTGTCAGTCGGAGTGTGTAATTGTAAATCCCTTAATCATGTAGGTAGGTAGGTTAGAGAACTTAAAAAAGTAAATAGATACATCAAAGTTAGATATAGTGGGAATTAGCGAAGAGCAGAAGCAGGAAAAACAGGACTTCTGATCAGGTGAGAACAGACTTAATGCTGTATTAGGACTAATAATCAATAATCAAATATGGAATGCAGGTAGGCTACTATGACCAACATGGTGAATGAATTCTCATAGACAAGGTAGACACAAACCCAGCACCCTCCATAATTATTCAAATAGTTACAGACAAAAATTTAATTGTGATGGGAGGCTGGAATTGAATAGTAGGAAAAAGAAGAGAAGAAAAAGTAATCGAACTTGTAGTGGGGGAAAGAAATAAAAGAAGCAGCCACCTACCATAATTTTACACTAAGCATAACTTAATCATTGCAAGATATTGAATCATGACATAAAGTTGATAAGTGGAAAGTTTCAGATAGATTATACAGGGTGAACATTAATAAACCTGAAAAACTGCAGGGATGGATTCCTGACTGGGAAAGAAGAAAAAAAGGTCCAATGAACATGTGTCCAGAAATGCATTGTTGCCACGGTAGATGGCAATGATGAATGAAAGTTCCTCTGACCATGTGTCATGTGTCCATTGTGTGTTCAGCCTGGGTGATTTACACAGCATAAGCAGCAGAATGGTCTAGTATTCATGTTGGGAACAAACTGAGATTGTAGTTTGTGTATGGACATACAAATTGATACGGTTGAGAGGCTGTATGGCTATACCAAAACAAGTATCCTCACAGGCACCAGTCACATCCCACAATATTTCAAGCCCTTTTTGGGTGTTTATGTGATTATGAGTCCTTTCAGATAGATGAAAATGCTGGGAGGTGGCAGACTGTGTGTACACCAGCTTTGGAAGACCAAGTTCTATAGGATATTGAGACAAACCCTAGTGGCAGCTCCAAGCAAGTGTCATTACTATCCGTATCACCTGCAATGAGTGCAAGTATTGTCAGGAGCAGACTTCCCTCTACAGGAAGGAGAGAGAGTATTGAACATTAAATGGGTAAAACAAATAACACATGGAGAGGTACTGAATTGAATTGGGGGAAAAAAGAAATTTATGGCACAATTTGACTAAAAGAATGGATCAGTTGACAATTCACATTCTGAGACATTGAGAGATCATCAGTTTAGCATTGGAGGGAAGTGTGGGGGTTATAAATTGTAGAGGGGAGCCAAGGCTTCAACACAGCAAGCAGATTCAAATGTATGTAGGTTGCAGTAGTTATGCAAAGATGAAGCGAGTTCTACAGAACAGAAAAGAATGAGAGTTGCATCAAACCAATCTCCAGACTGTGAAACACAATGACAGGAGCTTTCAGTAGCAATTTTAAAACTTGTGGTATATTTTAATCAACATAGTCTCTATTGCATTATTTTCATGTCATTTGAGATTCATTTAACAAACTTGCAAACACTTTTTAAGCTTAGTTGCCAGGTTTCTTTTTACAAATTTTAAGCTCACGCTTAGTGATAGAGTTGTTCTTATCAGATCAACAGCAAACCAACACATACAGCGATATACAAGCCAATGTCACAAGCTGAAGATGGAGAGAGTGAGAAAGTATATGAGGATATTGAAAGGGTAATACAGAATGTGAGGAGATGGAAATCTAATAGCTATGAGGGACTGGAATGCGGTTGTAGGGGAAAGAGTAGAAGAAAAGGTTGCAGGAGAATATAGGCTTGGAACAACGAATGAGAGAGAAGAAAGACTAATTGAGTTCTGTAATAAATTTCAGCTAGTGATAGTGAATACTATGTTCAAGAATCACAAGAGGAAGAAGTATACTTGGAAAAGGCCGGGTGATACAGGAAGATTTCAGTTAGATTACATCATGGTCAGACAGGGATTCCAAAATCAGATGCTGGATTGTAAGGTGTACCCAGGAGCAGATACAGATTGAGATCACAACGTACAGTGATGAAGAGTAGGCTGAAGGTTGAGAGATTAGGCAGGAAGAATCAGTATGCAAAGAAGTGCGACACAGAATAACTAAGGAACGACAAGATATGCTTGAAGTACTCTAAGGCTATAGATACAGCAATAAGGAATAACTCAGTAGGCAGTACAATTGAAGAGGAATGGGCATATCTAAAAACGGCAATCGCAGAAGCTGAAAAGAAAACCATAGGTATCTAGAAGGTAACTGCGATGAAACCATGGGTAACGAGAAATACTTCAGTTGATCGATGAAAGGAGGAAGTACAAAAATGTGCAGGGAAATTCAGGAATATGGAAATACAAATTGCTGAGGAATTAAATAGATAAGAAGTGTAGGGAAGCTAAGGCAAAATGGCAGCATCAAAAATGCGAAGAAATTGAAAAAGAAATGATTGTTGGAAGGACTGACTCAACATAAAGGAATGTCAAAATAACATTAGGAGGGAGCAAATACACTCCTGGAAATGGAAAAAAGAACACATTGACACCGGTGTGTCAGACCCACCATACTTGCTCCGGACACTGCGAGAGGGCTGCACAAGCAATGATCACACACACGGCACAGCGGCACACCAGGAACCGCGGTGTAGGCTGTCGAATGGCGCTAGCTGCGCAGCATTTGTACACCGCTGCCGTCAGTGTCAGCCAGTTTGCCGTGGCATACGGACCTCCATCGCAGTCTTTAACACTGGTAGCATGCCACGACAGCGTGGACGTTGACCGTATGTGCAGTTGACGGACTTTGAGCGAGGGCGTATAGTGGGCATGCGGGAGGCTGGGTGGACATACCACCGAATTGCTCAACACGTGGGGCGTGAGGTCTCCACAGTACATCGATGTTGTCGCCAGTGGTCGGCGGAAGGTGCACGTGCCCGTCGACCTGGGACCGGAGCGCAGCGATGCACGGATGCACACCAAGACCGTAGGATCCTACGCAGTGCCGTAGGGGACCGCACCGACACTTCCCAGCAAATTAGGGACACTGTTGCTCCTGGGGTATCGGCGAGAACCATTCGCAACCGTCTCCATGAAGCTCGGCTACGGTCCCGCACACCGTTAGGCCGTCTTCCGCTCACGCCCCAACATCGTGCAGCCCGCCTCCAGTGGTGTTGTGACAGGCGTGAATGGAGGAACGAATGGAGACGTGTCGTCTTCAGTGATGAGAGTCGCTACTGCCTTGGTGCCAATGAGGGTCGTATGCGTGTTTGGCGCCGTGCAGGTGAGCGCCACAATCAGGCATCATGGTGTGGGGAGCGATCTCCTACACTGGCCGTACACCTCTGGTGATCGTCGAGGGGACACTGAATAGTGCACGGTACATCCAAACCATCATCGAACCCATCGTTCTACCATTCCTAGACCGGCAAGGAAACTTGCTGTTCCAACAGGACAATGCACGTTTGCATGTATCCCGTGCCACCCAACATGCTCTAGAAGGTGTAAGTCAACTACCCTGGCCAGCAAGATCTCCGGATCTGTCCCCCATTGAGCATGTTTGGGACTGGATGAAGCGTCGTCTCACGCGGTCTGCACGTCCAGCACGAACGCTGGTCCAACTGAGGTGCCAGGTGGAAATGGAATGGCAAGCCGTTCCACAGGACTACATCCAGCATCTCTACGATCGTCTCCATGGGAGAATAGCAGCCTGCATTGCTGCAAAAGGTGGATATACACTGTACTAGTACCGACATAGTGCATGCTCTGTTGCCTGTGTCAATGTGCCTGTGGTTCTGTCAGTGTGATCATGTGATGTATCTGACCCCAGGAATGTGTCAATAAAGTTTCCCCTTCCTGGGACAATGAATTCACGGTGTTCTTATTTCAATTTCCAGGAGTGTAGGTGGGAAGAGTACATTGAAGGCCTCGATAAGGGTGAAGATTTGTCTGATGGTACAGAATAAGAAACATGCGTCAATTTAGAAGACGGGATCAAGTATTAGAATCAGGATCTAAGAGAGCTTTGGAGGACTTAAGATCAAATAAGTCAGAAGGGATGGATAACATGCCAACACAATTTCTAAAATCATTCGGGGAAGTGGTAACAAAACGACTATTCATGTTGGTGTGTAGAGTGTATGAGGCTGGCAACATAGCACCTGACTTTCAGAAAAATATTATTCGTGCAATTCCGAGGACTGCAAGGGCTGAGAAGTGGGAGAATTATTACACAGTCCACTTAACAGCTCATGCTTCCAAGCTGCTGACAAGAATAATATACAGTAGAATGGAAAAGAGAATGGAAGATGTGTTTTGGCTTTAGAAAAGGTAAAGGCACCAGGGAGACAATTCTGACGTTGTGGTTCATAATGGAACAAGACTGAAAAAAAAAAAAAAGTCAAGGCACATTTATAGGATTTGTTTGACCTGGCCAACAATCTAAAATGGTGCAAGATGTTTGAAACTCTGAGAAAGTTAGAGGTAAGCTATAGGGAGAGATATGTAATACACAATATGTACAAGGGCCAAGAGGTAATAATAAGAGTGGATGACCAAGAACAAAGTGCTCAGATTAAAAATGGTGTAAGACAGGGATCTAGTCCTTCACCCTTATTGTTCAATATGTATGTCAAAGAAGCAATGATGGAAATAAAAGAATGGTTCAGGAGTGGAAAGGATATCAATGATATGATTTGCTGATGACATTGCTACCCTGAGTGGAAGAAAAGAAGAATTGCATAATCTGCTGAATGAAATGAACAGTCTAATGAGTACAAAATATGGATTGAGAGTAAATCAAAGAAAGATGAAAGTAATTCGAAATATCAGAAATGAGAACTGCAAGTAACTTAACATCAGGACTTTTGGTCACGAAGTAGATGAAATTAAGGAATTTTACTACCTAGGCAGCAAAATAACGAATAATGGACAGAACAAGGAGGACATCAAAAGCAGACTAGCACTGACAAAGAGGGCATTCCTGGCCTAGAGAAGTCTACTAGTATCAAACATAGGCTTTAATTTGAAGAACACATTTCTGAGAATGTACGTCTCGAGCATAGCATTGTATGGTAGTGAAACATGAACTACGGGAAATCTGGAACAGAAGAGAATCAAAGCAGTTGAGATGTGGTTCTACAGACGGATGCTGAAAATTAGGTTGACTTATGAGGTAAGAAATGAGCAGGTTGTGCACATAATCGGAGAGGGAAGGAATATATGGAAAACACTGACAAGGAGAAGGGACAGGATGATAGGACATCTGTTAAGACTTGAGGGAATGACTTCTATGGTACTAGAGGGAGCTGTAGAGGGCAAAAACTGTAGAAGAAGACAGAGATTGGAATACATCCAGCAAATAGTTGAGATGAAGGTTGCAAGTGGTGCTCTGAGATGAAGAGGGTGGCACAGAAGAGGAATTCGTGGGCAGCCCACATCAAACCAGTCACAAGACTGATGACACACACACACACACACACACACACACACACACACACACACACACACAAAAAAAAAAAAAAAAAAAACGAATTTGTTATAATTCAATTTATGCTTCATTCTGTTTCAAATTTATTGGTCATGTAGAAATAGTAGTAGATAATAAAACTTGAGAGGCTATTAAGTAAAACATATTTGCTCCAATGACACTGTATAGCTTCATATTAGAGCTGCATCCACGAATGCTGTTGTGAAGTAAATTAACAGTACTTAGCTGGTTATCTGTATTTGTTGTATGAAAAATGTATTGATTCTATGCTTTAAATAAGTACATTTAATACAAACAATTTATTTTTAAATGGTGGGTGATACTGTGATATCAATAATAGCGATGGATCACCTAAATGAGACTTGGAATTGCAGACACCACATTCAGACACCTCCAAGAATAAAATGAAGATAATCATAAATTGTTATTCTATCATTGAAGGAGAATGTTATAACTACTAACAATTTGTCATTACATTATTACAATCATTAAATCTATTGATGTCTACAAAAAATTTAAAAAAGTCATCAATCTATAGGTTTGTCAGATACACTACTTTTTACTAGAAATGGTCCTATTGGAGTGGTGTGACCTAGGCTTCCTCTAGCCCACGAACTGTCTTCCCCAGCCAGTTACAGGGAGTTGTAGAATTCAGTGTGAACTACTTGAACTTTTTGCATGCATACCAAAATACCATCAGAGGTGCAAAATGTGTTAACTGAGAGTTACAGAATAACCTTTGAGTAAAAAGACAATAGAGGCCCACAATTTGGATAGCACTTATGGACATTCCATTCAGAAAAACAATCCTCAGATTAGCAAAAATCCCACTATGCTTTTAAAATTTTGGACTTTTTTGTGAGCACTTCATGAACATGATGGACAAAAACTCATCATGCCCACAAATTTTCTAGTATCTTATAAATTTCAGTGTTGTATTTCTTGTTGTTCATAACAGCTATTTTTCCATGGCTCCTATTTTCGGAGGTACTTTGAAACACTTTCAATATGACTATTCAGACTTTCCCAGCAGATATGTTCAATATAGCTTGGGATCTGCCACCGGATCACAATGTCTGTATCCCACATTTCCTCAAGGCAGCTGCTCAACATTGTCAGGTGGTGGTTGCTTATTACTCATTGCTGCTGGCTAGTAGCATATACAGCAGCCCAACAAGTCAACAGTTGCAAAACATTGTCTTTTGGAAATATGTGACATGGAGTACGAACTCAACAGAGTCCTGGCTCCAATACCACATTATTGGGCCTGTTATCAAGGAATCTATTGAGATATGCACCAGGCACTAATCACTTTGATGCTGGGTACAACCATAGCAATGCTTGGGATTCCATACTTGGTTTCATTAGGAAAAGAATGAGACTTTCACCATGGGGTGTATGAAGCTGCTGGTGCCATCACATCACCACAGGGAGGGGATGGCATAAGAACCGGATGATGGCAACAGAATTGACCACTAAAAGAATGTGCCCTTTTGTCACTGACAGTTAGCAGCACACTTATGGACTGTTTTGTTACAAGACACGACATTTAAACAGTTTCACAGTTTGTTGTGGTTAATATGTATGTTTTGTGAGCATGTGAACCAATGAACTCATGAACAAGCTGCAAAAACTTCAGCATGTTCATTAAAGCATGTTCATTAAACTACAGTATATGTTGTAGATAATACACATGAAGTTATTTCTCTCACCACATCCTGTGAAAACACACAGAAAATGAATTTGGAAATGGTTACTGTGAAAGAAGTTTGAGTGAGAATTCTCTTTTAGGTTGTTCAATATTAACAGATTATAGACACCTCATCAATGCCAATATATTCATTCAGTTCTGAGAAGTTTGTTCATCAGGCAAGTCAAATCTTACAAATATTGCTGGAGACGAATTTCAAAATACAGCCCCTCCTCAAATGCACTGAAATGAAAACAAGGCCTCAAATATTTCACACAAAGATAGAACTCTCACTTGAAAAATTTGATGAGCCTTTTAGTGGAAATATTAAGCCTCTGGAAGTGGGTTATATGGTACCTATAAGAACTACTGCTAAAAGTAATATTCTTCACAGGCCCTTGAAAACAGGATGACGAGGATTTTCAAGTAAGCATTTAGCATGAGGTAAGTGTAGTTCTACACGGCATTCTGAGATTTATTCAATTATAGCAGTTTGAATTTTTCAGTGTACCAGTTCTCAAGGAATATCTCCACATAACAACACTATTTATTGTCAAGTTTGTGTCAATATTCACAGGCAGTTTTCTTATAAAAATAATTAAAGAAGAAATTAAGAACACAAAAATGTCCTAGATAGAGGATGGCTTAATATAAAAACTTGCACACTTGCAAGTGTTAATAATTATTTATCAAGTGTTGTGCCATAAACTGTCTAAAGAAATACAACAGAAAAATCAACAGTGAGTGTTAAAAAAAGAAATAACTATCAAATGAAAAGAATGAATGAAATAGGAACCTGGTCTATATGCCAATAATAAAATTAATAAATAAACATAGTTTTTCAAAAATAATACTCAGATTGGGTTCATATTGAGAAATTGTTATTTGTACGTACAGGTTGATTATAATTAAACTTTCACTACTTGAGATGGCCCCAGTGAAAAATAAGTGATCGTAGGATCACGAAACTTTGGGGAAACATTTGAAAGGACATGCAGAACAGAAATAACAAATAAACCATTGAAAGAAACATTTTAATTTCCACATCAGAGGTTACAAATCTGATGATTTTGTTGGTCATGTAGTTTGGAACAATCGGTCAATGATTTGATTTTCTCACCTGTTACAGCATAACTGTTTGATCTCCCAGACAATGTGATTTGGATCTCCATTGTGCATCACAATTGACGAGTCCAAAGCCCCTCTCCCTTGCAACACATGCTCACTTGTTGGTGAAGCAGATCACAGTAATGTGCGCTGTTCACCCTGCATGTTCTTGGTCCTTGTGGCTCAAGTTACTCAAAGAAAAATGGACCCAATATGAACTGCACCATGAAGCTATACCACACAGTGACACATTCACTATGCAGGTGAACTTCATGCATGTTTGTCAGCGATGACAATCCCAAAATGCAACAGTTGTAAGTGTTTACTGGCTCAGTGAGCAGAAAGTGTGCTTTGTCACTCCACAAAAGGTTTGAAGTGCACACTTCACCAACTTCAATTCTTACAAGAAATGCAAGAGAAAAGTCTGTTAAAATGTCTGCATCATGTGACAAAAGCTGATGATTAATGTGAAGTTTGCACAGATACCATTTCACAATTGTTCACAGCACTTTTTGAATGGTGGCTTGGATATCACACATTCCATCCAGCATTCTCACCCATGGCAACAGTAACTTCTTCAACAACCTGTGGTGCAATTTACCATCAGCCTCCCCTATGAGCAAACCGAATCATTGGCTGATCATTCTAAACTGTACAACCACTGAGATCACCAGATTTGAAGCCTGTCATGTGGAAATAAAAATGGTTTACCCATTATCCTTCTCCCACATGTCCTTACACATGTTTCCACAAAGTTTCATTGTCCTATGACCAATTGTTTTTCATGGGGTCCTATCAAGTAGTGAAAGTTTAATTACAACTATCCATTATTACTAAATTAAAGTCCCCTGTTGAGTTTTTCTCTCTGTGTGGGGAGGCTAATATCACGAATATTGTAGGGATTTTGATACGGTTTCCATTAATAGATACACCAATTGTTGAGGAAAGTTTGTGTATATAATTTATTACTGCCACTTGTGTGAAGCACGGGTTATGTCTCACAAACACACACACACACACACACACACACACACACACACACACACACAAATGAAATGAGAAAGTCATGGTATCACATACACTAGGTAAAAACAGGCAGTGCAGTGGCAGAGCTGTCATTTCCACACAGGTGATTCATGTGAAAGGTTTAAAATGTGGTTATGGTCACAGACTTTGAATGCGGAATGGTAGCTGGAACTAGATGCATTGGACATTCCCCTTTGGAAATCGTCAGGGAATTCAATATTCGAAGATCCACAGTGTCTAGAGTGTGACAAGATTATCACATTTCAGGCGTTACCCCTCATCATAAGTGATGCAGGAGCCAATGACCTTCATGTTAACGATTGAGAGCAGCAGCCTTTTTATAGAGTTGTCAGTGCTAATAGACAAAGAACACAGCGTGAAATAACTACAGAATTCAATGTAGGACGTATGACGAACATATCTGTTAGACAGTCCGGCGAAATTTGCAATTAACGGGCTACAGTAGCAGATGAATGACATAAGTGTTTATGCCAACAGCATAATATTGCCTGCATTGCCTCTCCTCAGTTTGTGACCATATCAGTTTGACCCCAGAAGACTGAAAAACCATGGTCTGGTCAGGTGAGTCAGTTGGTAACAGCTGACGGTAAGGATTGAGTGTGGCGCAGACCCCACGAAGCCATGGATCCAAGTTGCAAACAAGGCATGGTGCAAGCTGGTGGTGGCTCCATAATGGTGAGAGCTGTGTTTATGTGGAATGTACAGGGTTCTCTGGTTCAACTGAATCAATCATTGACTGGAAACAGTTATGTTTGGCTACTTGGAGACTATTTGCAGCCATTCATGGACTTCTTTGTTCCCAGATGACGATGGCATTTTTATGGGCAACAATGCACCATGTCACCAGGCCACAACTGTTCACGACTGGTTTGAAGAATTTTCTGGGCACTTTGTGTTAATGATTTGGACACCCAGATCACCATACGTGAATCCCATCGAACATTTACGGGACGTAATCGAGATTTCAGTTCACGCACAAAATCCTGCACAAGCAACACTTTCGCAATTATGGACGTTTATAAGCAACATGGCTCAGTATTTCTGCAGGGGACTTCCAACAACTTGTTGAGTCCATGCCACATCCAGTTGCTGCACTATGCTGAGCAAAAGGAAGTCCAACACAATATTTGGAGGCACTTCATGACTTCTGTAACTTCAGTGTATATGCAGATCTTTCATAAAAAGAAATAGGTAGATGGAACGTAGGGAGAATGGAAAATGTAGTTTCCACATGATCACACTAATCTATCTCTCTATCTCATTCTCTCTCTGTGCGTGCGTGCATGTGTGTGTGTTTTTTACGAAGTTCATTTTCATGCTATCATGTAAGAAATATTAAAGAACAGTTACTGGTTGCTACTGTTCAGTCCGCAGTCCACAGCAGCGAGCACAAAATGCAAATAGTTATTGAACATAAAACTGTGACTACAGATCTATACAATTAAATCTAGTTCAATAGAAGTTACAATAAATCAAACATGCAACAGTACTGATGCTGCCAAATATTCACCTGAAGGAATTCTAGAGAAACAGCTGTGGTCCTCCAACAGCACCACACACAGTTCTGTATAATAAGGTCCATAACCAATGTACGAGTACATTTTAGGTTACCATTGGAGCATACAGTCAGAAATGCATCGAATGTGATGTAGGTAAATGCTGTGGGTGAAATTAAGTGATTCAGCAGCCTTTATTCTATGACAATACACGTATGATTTTATTCAAGTTTGGGGGTAGTGACAGGCGAGCTGCAGTGGCACCATCAGCAGCAGTTGTTCTGCTTCTACTACCTCCAGTATATCATTAATATCAATAACCTCAGGTATTACAGTCATTGCTCAGTTTCAAGTAAAGAACTTGAGAACAACTGCATGATTTTACACTTAGAATATCTCAGCTTATCTTCCAGAAGAGTTTCATTAATGTTACACACACCTTCACCAAATAAGACTCTTTAATTTCAGTTTTCTGCCTGCATCAATATTTGAGAAATAATGAGATGCAAAGTTTGCATTTTGTGTAAGAGTCAATCCTGGGCCTATACAAACCTGTAAACTGACATGTTAGCCTATATTTGTAGCTTATTATTCTGGAGCAACTCATCCCTTCCGTAAAGTCTGTTTCACACCAATAATGCAATATACCATTTCATCATTATCTTTTAGAAATACTGTAGTCTTTGACCACAACCTTTCAACTGGGAAGCCACAATGATGGGTGGTAACTCCTAGTTGAATTCCAGTGAGACTGTGAATGTAACTAGAATGAATCTTCAATCTGCAGCAGTGTATACTTTTTGAATCTTACTGGCATTTTAAAACTGTACGACAGGCTGGAGCTCACGACTGGGTCAAGTCTGACCCTGGTACAAACTTTTAGTCTGCTAGGAAGTTTTTGTAAACATGACCACTCTCAGACTTCTGAACTATCTGCGAAGGCTGGCAGCATAGTAACTGTGGTTAACTGCACTCTGTTTAAATGAAAAGTTCAGAAATCCAGACTCTTCATTCCATCATCTTTCCATGCCACATTTCATCCATATGCTAGACATATGTGCCTAATGGAAGCACTTTGTGTTCCACTGTTCATCCTAGATGCAGTGGGTCTACAGTGCTCAAACATTGGAAATGCAAATGTGCCATTAGAGGTCGATTTCTGCATAGCCAATAGCATGCAAAAAAGAGAATGTTTAACACTACATTAGCTTAGTGGTAATGCACACCTGATGTGAAGGAAGTGGGGGACAGGTAAAAAATGTGTAATATCCTACTCACTGATAAAGCGAGAGAAATTTCCTCTTATGAAATAAATCTTTCTTCACTACTCAATGACATGAATTAACTTATACATGCCAAAACAACTTCGACAAAGGACAAGTAAAGTTTATCATTCTGTTGGCAACACGGTCATTAGAGTTAGAACAAAAGCTCGGATGGGAAAGGAAATTGGCTGTGCCCTTCTGAAGGAACCATCCAGAATTTGCCTTACACTTATTTCAGAAAATGAAGGAAAATCTAAATTTGGATGGGAACTAACTGCTGTCCCCCTGAATATTAGTCCAGTGTCTCACCCCTTCATGAACTTGCTTGGTAGCAATCTTTGGGTTGATGACTTCACTGCAAGATGTTATATTGATATCAAATTATTGCTGTAATATTGTAATTTTAAAATATATTCTGACTTTTTGCTTGATATTTAACCCCTGTGATAGTGAATCAGTTGTTATTCAATTGTGTAAGGTGGTCAAAAAAAATATTCACACTTCTCTCATAAAAGTATTAGAATTTAGCATATACTTATTAATAATATTGCCCGTTACATTCCTGAGTGGCAGTCGTACTGCAATAAAAGAGGAGTCTTTTTTTAATACACTCATAGCAACTGCAAAGACCTGCACCTTTAGCATAGGAGATATGTGTTATGTAGAATACACCCTAACAAAATGTTACACAGGAAACAGCACATTTCATGTACATTGTAATCAATTACAGTATAACTCCGCTTTTACATTCCCGGAATCAACATTTTCCTGCGTTTACAACATTTTTTGTCAGTCCCGTCAAATTTCCTATGCCCACAATGTTAATTTGCACCTCATTTTGCGTCAACATATTTATAATTTTCCTGTGATTTACGAATTATGAAAAAAATGTTTTGGGGAGAAAATACGATGTTGGCTGTCCACAGGTGTTTACAAATATTACGTGGTTATGTTTCTTGACACCAGTGCGCTCTATTCAGTGGATTTGAACGGGTAAACAAGTAAAAGTTGTAACAATTCGTGCTGTATCTCCTGCTGCTGCCAAGCTTTATTTGGCATGGTGGCTGATGGGAGTAACAAGGTTCGTTCAAATGAAGATATCATGGCCAATCACAACAATTTACAAACTGTCTCTACTACGCAAATGCAGTTTCGTGATTGTTGTTATCATTGTGACACCTTTGTCAAACTATATTTAGCGTATGGCCACGTGGAGCACTAGTTGACACCGTCATTCACTTTGTGTTGCTCAAATGTTTTTAGTGTAAACACAGCATTGGTTACGTATTGTATTCATGCTGAGCAAAAAGCTTTTCGATGTTCTCTTTGTAATGTGCAGTATTTACATATGTATTTTTTGTAATGGTACACAAAACAAACAATGTGAGTGATAGTTTGCGCGCGCGCGTGTGTTCGTTTCTACATAACTGATGAGGCACAGTACTTGATAACCTCAAAAAGATGAGTACAGTGCAAGAGACGCAGAATAACACACATTCAAACACCATACAAAATACTTATTTACATATTTGCACTTGACAACGAGAAAAAATTCTCAAAATGTATCGTGCTGAGCATGAAAAAATATGTAACTGGTGCAGTATTTCATTACTTAAATAATGAATGACAACTGCTCGCTTTCCAAAAACATCGATTATGAAGTTTGAAATTAAAAATTCTCGAAACGCATCATTAAGCATGAAAAAAATACGTAACTAGTGCAGTATTTCATTATACATGTTGATGGCTGCGGTCAGCCGTCTTCAGGCTGCTGCCTCGGAGTGTAGCGCAGTGGGGAGTCAGGTGTGTCACATGGTACACACCGGGTGTTACATGCTTCACCCACTGTCCCTGCTGTCAAGACATCTTCGCCGGTACCAGGTGCGGTTGTGCCACCCTCTCCCCACGGGGAATGGTGGGTTCAGCGGCGTTCAAGGCGCACGAGGCGGAGGGTCAATGTGGAGGCTGGTCGTGTGGCATCGACCGCTCTGCCTGAGTGGACATGTGGCCACTCCTTCAGCAAGGTCCGAGCAGGCACACGAGGGGAGGGGTTTATTAGTGATTGGGAGCTCCAACGTTAGGCAGGTGATGGAGCCCCTTAGGGAAATAGCGGAAAGTTCGGGGAAGAAGGCCAGTGTTCACTCTGTCTGCTTGCCGGGGTGTGGAGGAGGCCCTGCCAGTGGCGATAGAGAGCACTACCCGACTGCAAATTGTTGCTCATGTCGGCACCAATGACTCCTGCCGTCTGGATTCAGAGGTCACCCTCAGTTCATATAGGCGGTTGGCGGAGTTGGTGAAGGCGGAGTTGGTGAAGGCGGAGTTGGTGAAGGCGGAGTTGGTGAAGGCGGAGTTGGTGAAGGCGGAAAGCCTCGCTCGCGGGGTGGAATCTGAGCTAACTATTTGTAGTCCCAGTGGAAGGCTTAAACCAGAGGCTCAGACAATTCTGCGGAGATCTGGGGTGCAAATTCCTCGACCTCCGCTATTGGGTGGAGAAATGTAGGGTCCCCCTGAACAGGTCAGGCGTGCACTACACGCAGGAAGCAGCTACAAGGGTAGTGGAGTACGTGTGCAGTGCACATGTGGGCTTTTTAGGTTAGAGAATTCCCTCCCTAGGCCCGACAAGACGCCTCCTGAGACTTGGCAAGGTAGGAGTAGGCAAAATGCAAGAAGGAATAAAAATATTCATCTGCTAATAGTAAACTGCAAGAGCGTCTATAGAAAGGTCCCAGAACTGCTTTAATTAATAAACGGTCACAATGCCCACATGGTACTAGGGACAGAAAGTTGGCTTAAATCAGATGTAAACAGTAACGAAATTCTAAAACCAGATTGGAATGTATACCACAGAGACAGGCTGGACAGTGAAGGGGGAGGCGTGTTTATAACGATAAGAAGTGCATTAGTACCAAAGGAAATTGACGGAGATCCAAAATGTGAAATAATTTGGGTGAAGGTCTCAATTAAAGCAGTCTCACACATGGTAACTGGATGTCTCTATAGGCCCCCTGGCTCACCAGCTGTTGTGGCTGAGAACCTGAAGGATAATTTGGAAAATATTTTGAGTAGATTTCCCCACCATGTTATAGTTATGGGTGGAGATTTTAATTTGCCGGTTATAGACTGGGAGGCTCAAACGTTCATAACGGGTGGCAGGGACAAAGAATCCAGTGAAATTTTTTTAAGTGCTTTACCGGAAAACTACCTTAAGCAGTTAACAGAGAACCGACTCGTGGCAATAACATTTTAGACCTTCTGGTGACAAACAGACCCGAACTATTTGAAACAGTTAACGCAGAACAGAGAATCAGGGATCATAAAGCGGTTACTGCATCGATGATTCCAGGCGTAAATAGAAATATTAAAAAAGGTAGGAAGATTTTTCTGTTTAGCAAAAGTGACAAAATGCAGATTACCTGACGGCTCAATACAAAAGTTTTGTCTCAAGTACAGATAGTGTTGAGGATCAGTGGACAAAGTTCAAAACCATCGTACAATATGTGTTAGATGAGTATGTGTCAAGTAAGATCATAAGAGATGGAAAATAGCCACCGTGGTACAACAACCGAGTTAGAAAATTGCTGAGGAAGCAATTGCATAAGCATAGCCAAAGCCTTGCAGACAAACAAAAGTTCCGCGAAATGTAGTGTGAGGGGGGGGCTATGTGAGAGGCGTTCAATGAATTCAAAAGTAAAGTTCTATGTACTGACTTGACAGAAAATCCTAAGAAATTTTGAACTTAAGTCAAAGTGGTACGTGGATCAAAACAAAATGTTCAGACACTCTGTGACTAAAATGGTACTGAAACAGAGGATGACAGACTAAAGGCCAAAATACTAAATGTCTTTTTCCAAAGCTGTTTCACAGAGGAAGACCGCACTGTAGTTCCTTCTCTAGATTGTCACACAGATGACAAAATGGCAGATATCGAAATAGATGACAAAATGGCAGATATCGAAATAGATGACAAAATGGCAGATATCGAAATAGATGACAAAATGGTAGATATCGAAATAGATGACAAAATGGTAGATATCGAAATAGATGACAAAATGGTAGATATCGAAATAGATGACAAAATGGTAGATATCGAAATAGATGACAAAATGGTAGATATCGAAATAGATGACAAAATGGTAGATATCGAAATAGATGACAAAATGGTAGATATCGAAATAGACGACAGAGGGATAGAGAAACAATTAAAATTGCTCAAAAGAGGAAAGGCTGCTGGACCTGATGGGATACCAGTTCGATTTTACACGGAGTACGCGAAGGAACTAGCCCCCCCTTCTTGCAGCGGTGTACCGTAGGTCTCTTAGAAAAGTGTAGCGTTCCAAAGGATTGGAAAAGGGCACAGGTCATTCCCGTTTTCTAGAAGGGACGTCAAACAGATGTGCAGAACTATAGACCTATATCTGTAACATCAATCAGTTGTAGAATTTTGGAACATGTATTATGTTTGAGTATAATGACTTTTCTGGAGACTAGAAATCTACTCTGTAGGAAGCAGCATGGGTTTTGAAAAAGACGATTGTGTGAAACCCAGCTCTCGCTATTCGTCCATGAGACTCAGACACGGGTTCACAGGTAGATGCTGTGTTTCTTGACTTCCGCAGGGCGTTCAATATAGTTCCCCACAGTCGTTTAATGAACAAAGGGCGTATGGACTATCAGACCAATTGTGTGATTGGATTGAAGAGTTCCTAGATAACAGAACACAGCATGTCATTCTCAATGCAGAGAAGTCTTACGAAGTAAGAGTGATTTCAGGTGTGCCGCAGGGGAGTGTTGTGGGACTTGCTATTCACAATATACATAACTGGCCTTGTGGATGACATCAGAAGCTCACCAAGGCTTTTTGCGGATCATGCTGTGGTATATCGAGAGGTTGTAACAATGGAAAATTGTACTGAAATGCAGGAGGATCTGCAGCGAATGGCAATTGAATCTCAATGCAGATAAGTGTAATGTGCTGCGAATACATAGAAAGAAAGATCCCTTATCATTTAGCTATAATATAGCATGTCAGCAACTGGAAGCAGTTTTTTTTATTATTATTCTTTTGAGCTTTTCCTCATTACAGAGGCTTATCTCCAACATAATAATTCACTTGGAAATTACAATACAAACAATAAACATTCTTAAACTATATTTTCAAAATATTCCTCCAGGTGTTTCGATCTTGTGTGTCCTCTTCCTCTGCGCCCATTCTCCTCATTGTGTGCTGTACATTTTGGAGCCAGGTGGTCATAGGTCGTCGTCTTCCTATTCTCCCCTCCGGTTACCACTCCAGTATCAATTTCGGTATTCTGGTTTTCTCCATAAATTATCTGGGATTACGCATTAGGAGTGATTTAAAATGGAATGATCATATAAAGTTGATCGTCGGTAAAGCAGATGCCAGACTGAGATTCATTGGAAGAATCCTAAGGAAATGCAATCCGAAAACAAAGGAAGTAGGTTATAGTACGCTTGTTCGCCTACTGCTTGAATACTGCTCAGCAGTGTGGGATCCGTACCAGATAGGGTTGATAGAAGAGAGAGAGAGAAGATCCAACGGAGAGCGGCGCGCTTCGTTACAGGATCATTTAGTAATTGCGAAAGCGTTATGGAGATGATAGATAAACTCCAGTGGAGGACTCTGCAGGAGAGACGCTCAGAAGCTCGGTACGGGCTTTTGTTGAAGTTTCGAGAACATACCTTCACCAAGGAGTCAAGCGGTATATTGCTCCCTCCTACGTATATCTCGCGAAGAGACCATGAGGATAAAATCAGAGAGATTAGAGCCCACACAGAGGCATACCGACAATCCTTTCCACGAGCAGTACAAGACTGGAATAGAAGGGAGAACCGGTAGAGGTACTCAAGGTATCCTCTGCCACACACCGTCAGGTTGCTTGCAAAGTATGGATGTAGATGAAGATGTAGATTTAAATAAAGAATGACAACTGCAGGCTTTCCAAAAACATCAATTATGGCATTTGAAATTAAGTCAAACGTTTCCACTTCCCAGACAGTTATCAATTCCAGTTACATCAGCGGTTTTTATTAGATAATAAATCTTTATTAGGTGATAAAGTCCCTGACAAGTCTTTTGATGCCTCTTATGTACATATATCATACATAAAGTGCCATGGGGGTATCCTATACGTAACTTTTACAGCTTAAAACGTTATTTCCCACATTTTACATTTTCTAGTGTTTTACGTCTTTTTTGTAGGTCCCTTGAAAAGTGTGAAAGGGGGGTTTCACTGTAACAGAGATATGTAATACAAATGTTGGTATTAAAAATTTATACCACAAATAAAAGAGATAAATAGATTATAAGCTTTACTTTCATTCAAAAAATGTAATACTGATAAATTACAAATAAATTAACTTGCATTTTTGTCTTAGGAGACAGAGAGAGACAGAGAGAGAGAGAGAGAGAGAGAGAGAGAGAGAGAGAGAGAGACTAAAATATTAAAATATATACCTTCAGATTCTCTGTAGTTACAAATAGTAAGTGTAAAAATAACAATTATAACACAAAAGATCACATCATATGGATTCAAATACTAGCACAAAAGTAAGTACATATATCACACTTATCTTTCTAAGTATCTGCAACAATCACATGAAATGAACAGGTCACTGTATTAAGTTGTTAATTTATATCTATGTAATAGCCTACACAATCAACTTTTTACAACAATGTATCAACTTCCAATTGTCACAAAATAAAACATACTTTATCTAAGCAAAGACATTTGCTTTTAAACTGCAGTCTTATAGATTAGACAGTAAGTAACACATTTAGTAACTTGGAAGCTGAGCAATACAGATAATTTTATCACTTTCTCTTATCCATTACGGTATTACCACATAATGTGACCCATAAAAAATGATGGGACTTATATCAATTCAGCGAGCTTGCAGCACAGTTGATAATTTTAGCAAATTTACAATGGTAGATTAAATAAATACAATCACATACAAAAAGCACACCAGTGAAATATCACAGAACTTCGAACTCTTCACTTTCAAAATCATCTTCACTGTCATGTACAGAATCTGTGAGTCTAATGCTGTCATCTGGGATGCAAAATTTTGGAGCTGACATGACATCTCTACTTCTTCCACTGCAGAATATAAACATGGGGTATTCAGCCTTTTCATGAGGAGGAATTAAGCACTGTGGAAAAAAAAAAGTAATAGACTTTTGAAGCTGAACGTACATTGAAACATTTTATTTTCAGATATTCATCAGGCTTATATTGAACAACAGAAAAAAAAAGGCCAATCACTAACAGTAAGGTAAAAACAAATTTCAGAAATGAAAATTCCTCAAACATGAGCTAGTAAATGGGTATGACAGCTGAACCCAAAGGGAGATACACAATGGAAACTTTGTTTCACTTTATATTTACATATTTATCCACTCATCTTTCATGTCTGACAATAACTTGAATTTTGATTTCTATAGAAAACTTTTTTCTTTTCCCAACAAAGCAGCTAACTCTTTTCTCTGCAATATTATTTGTTCTGGAATTTAACTATCTATTACAAGACTATCACTGAATTTTCACCTTAGCTGCATTTCTTACAAACCACTTCTCCAACACACACTACATGTTTCTATACACTTGACTTCTATCAGACATGAATGCTGTCAATATTAGATATCAGTCATTGCATAGGGAAAATTGATTCCACATGCATTCACAAGAGTGAGAGATACAAAAACTTGCAGTCAGTTTGAGTATCTCATGTGAGGGGCTATGTCAGTTACCTTGAATATACCTATATAAATTGTTCTTGATTTCATAATGGAGTGGACACAAGGTGGAGTGCCCAAAACTCAAGAGAGCCCAAGCTGACCCACAGTCTGACCTGTATCCATTGTTGAGTGCTCAGTACGTCATCCAGACAAATTGGCAATTTTACACTGCCATGCTCTCAGAAGAATTTCCCACTATATGAGCAGTTATTTCAAGTATTTGGTGCAGGTGGTGTAAATTAAATTTACATAAATATGTAGCTTTAAATTAGCTGCACAATGTATTGATAAAGGTTAGATTCTGTTTCATGTGGTATTTGAAGAGATATTATAAAACTGTGAAACGATGGGCAATGTGTGTGCAGTGATGAATCATAGTTTCTCATGCGGTATTTTAATACAAATACATGAATTTGTAAGTGATCTTGATATCATCTATTGCTCATTTGGTACCTACAATTAAATTTACAAGTTGTAGAGTTAGATTGTGTTCTTGTTGGTTGTGGAGAGGGCTTTAAGGGTTTCTTTTGCCTCTGTAACAGTGCCATAGCAGAGAGTTAAAAGACTACTCACACCAGCGAACCAAGTGGTACACATATCACTATGAAAGATAACTCACTGAGACAGCATGATTAACTAACTAATTTCAGGGTAAACTGTCAATTGCAGAATGAACTGTGCTCGATGCTGATTTAAGCTTAAGAGTATTGAACAACCACCTTAGCACCCGAACAAAAGCCTCACTCATGGCATGTTCCTCACTGATGTTCATTAAAACTCTATCAAATATTACTAAGTGAAACAGTGTAGTGAGGAAGTTGGCTACAGAACCATGATTGTACTCAGGCATGCACCTCTTTGCCCGAAGCAAATTGACAGTCATAAATATTTTCAGGGCACCAAAAATATCGAAATTGCTTGGGAAGATATCAGGATAACATTTTGTCGTGAAAATTCAGGTCTTTGTGTTCAACTTATTCCTTTTCTTGTTAGACCTGCCACATTGTCACGAAGACAGTTACTGCTAATATTCAACTGTGCTGAAATTGAATTTCATCTTTAAATTGTGTAAACTGATAAAAGCAATAAAATAACTAACTAAGCTTTTGTATAATAAAGAACAAAACTGCAACAATTTCTTTGGCTAAAGAAATTATAAAAGATCGAATGAAAATGAGACAGTTGGAAAAAAGTAAGTAAACTGGTTTTTATTTCAAAAGTTATTACCACAACTGTTAATACAATTATCCCACTGAGAGAATCGACAGTACCTTAATGGAATTTTGTTGTTGTTGTGTTTCCTACAAAACCATGATTGTAGCCAAATGTGCACCTCTTTGTCTGAAGCAAATCAAAGGGCAAATGTTGCCAAAGTTGTTTTCATTATTGCTGCAGAAGTTTCATTGAGAAGCCCTTGCACATCTTTCATACAGTTCCGATCTCTTCCAACATGATTTCCATATTTTTGGAGTCCTGAAGTCATTCATGACTGTCAATTTGCTTTGGACAAAGAGGTGCACGCCTGGGTAAAATCATGGTTCCTTAGGTAATTGCAAACATTTTTCCATGAAGGCACTGACTATCTTGTCACACAGTTAAATAAGTGTATCAACAGTTACAGCAATTACTTCTGAAATAATGAAAAGTTTACTAAATTTTTCCATCTGTCTTGTTTCCATTTGACTGCCCATTACGCTACTTAGGAAATAATATGTAAACTATATTGGCCTCACCGTTTGCACATTCTGAACAAACTTTTCAAGGTCATCTTTAGTTTGGCAGTAAAATCCTATGCAACACGATGGATCCATTTTGGAGAGATTCAGTTTCCTTGGTGACCTACAGTGAAAACTGGAGAGAGGAAACTCAGCTTTCCATACATCAACCATTTCTTGACAATAGTGTGGATCTAAATGAATCAATTTGTCATCTAGAAAGATCAAAATAAAACATTACTATTACTGTTGTTATAATAAGAGAAAGTATCTCTAGTTTTAATAAAAGTTGCAGATTATCAAAACTCAGAAAAACTTGACTACTTTTTCCAATTCAGAGAATAACATAATGGAAAGTAAATTGTATAGGGCCAAGGAATATGATAATACAAGTAATTTGAAGAAGACAGTTCTGACTGATAAGGAAACTGCAGGGAGCAGTGTGGACAAGTTTTATCACAGGTATCAGCTTCTAACGAGTCTAATAAAATATGTTAAAAAGAGAGTGAAAACATTTCACACTGCAGCAGCACTAGACACAACAAAAAGGTTAGAGTTTAATGCATCTTCTACAGTTAGGTCACAAAACAGTACATTACGTCAGTTGAGCAGGAGTATCTCTCAATGTTGTTGAAGCAGTAGCATGAAGCAATTTAATGAAACTACAGAATTTGGTTAAGATCAATTAGAAATGAAAGGTATACTGTTAACTATGATCCACAAGTGTATGAAATGTCAGTAATTCATTGCATACATTTAAAAATTATATACAACATGAAACATTCTTAAATCTAGGTTTTCACTCCTACTTATACGGAAGGGAATGGATTTTCTATATAAAATTAGCTGACAGTTTTCCTATCATAGGATTAGTCATTTTTGGGAGAGATGTTACATTGGGAGGAAAGGTAGTAAATTAATTAAAATAATATTGTGTTACAAGAGGGAACAGAAGCAATAGAAATTGAATTTGTCATTTGCAAATCCACACAAATAATTACATATCTTACTTGCATGGAGAATCTTGCTACTTTATATTTGAGAGAAATAGACTGCTTCTGTACTGAGAGACAACTTTAAATACTTTTTTTGGGGCAACATACACTAAATGGAAAAAAAGAAAAGAAAAAACAGGTACTCTTTGGCTTCACAACTCACTGTCAAATCATAATGGGTAACAGCAGTGGAAACTTGAGGTAGTAACAATACTCACTACAATGAAATACGAGGAAAACCAAAAGTGCACACCCCTGAAAGAAGGTAACCGCCTTTGATTTGGAGCCATATGGAGGGTTCTTGCCACAGGCTCCACAGCCCTAGCTGCTGATTTCTGGGCTTGCATTACGGCTGGAGAATTGTAGGGCTCCCTTTCATAGTTCAGGCATGTAATACACAGAGGAAGCAGCTACTCAGGAAGCAGAGTACTTATGGAGTGCACTCAGCTTTTTTAGGATAGGTGATAATAGGTTGAAGTCCTCCAATGAATGCTCATCAGTCGACACACAAGTTACATCAGATCGCATACGACTTCGAATGCCAAGTTTTACTAGAAAACTGTCTAAACATTCGTAATGAAGTCTTCGAATTTACCACCATCCAGGAAAGTAGTTGCACCCAAATTATACTCACATCAGCGAGCTGGATGAAACACGGAGTAGAAAAGCTCTGAAATATTTAATGAGGCATGGCGTGTATATCGGAAAAACAGGTTAGACACTGTATGAGGGAGAGTATTCATATAACTGACAAAACTATTGTGTATCGAGGTTGAAACAACCTGACTGTGAAGTTATCTGCTTACGACTAACCAGCCCAGGAAAACTCAAGTTCATCATCTTGTGTTTATATAGTAACAGTTGCAGAACTATCCACAAAAGTCTGCACTCATTACTGTGTAAATACTTCTTCCATGCAATATTTGTTGCGGATGACTTCAACCATCTATCTTGTATTGACTAGGACATCCACAGATTCAATGAAGGTGGTAAGGAGAGATATTCTTGTGAAGTAGTTCTGAACACATTTTCCAAGAACTGTCTGGAGTAGTTACTTTGAAAACTCACACCGAACAGAAATATTTTACACCTTGCAGCTACAAAAAGGCCTAACCTTACTGACAGTTTCAGTATAGAGACAAGGATTGGTGATCATGCTATAGCAATGAAGGTTACTTAAGTAAATACAGAAATCAGTAAGGATATGGAGTTTTTATGCTGGAAAGAGTAGATAAGCAGTTGCTGGCATCCAACTTAGGTAATGAATGGAGATAATTTACTTTCAACATGATGGACAAAAAAGAACTGGAGACAGAGCTTAAACTAACTGTAAATCATAATTTAGATAAATATATGCTGAGTCTGTGTATTAAGGGTAGTTTAATAACAAAATTCAGAAAATGTTGAGGAAACAGTGAGCTGCACTCTCGGTTCAAAAAATAACACAGAAATGGCAACAGGCAAAAGTTACTAGGAATTCATGTTCCTGCAAAGAGAATGATCCATGAAATATACAACCTATGCCATCATTTGCTAGGAAAGAGCTTGCTGAGAACACAAGAAAATTATATTGCTAGATAAAATCATTATGTGGGTTGAAGGTTTCTGTTCTGTCAAATAGTCTGATGTGACAATAAGTGACAGAAAAAGGAGAGCTAAAGTTCTAAATTTTTAATTTTAAAACTCATTCATGTGGGAGGATAATACAAACATACCATCGATTAACCATTGCAAAGATACTCTTATGGAATTAACCACACACAAGCGTTACAAGATTTGCTTTCCACAGCCACACAAGGGTTACATTTCACTCCCTGGCACTGAGAAGCAACTGGGATAGCTGAATACATAATTCATCAGGTCCCGATGGAATCCCATTTTATTTTACACAGACCAATCTTCAACATTGGCCAAGAACTTAGCTTGCATTTATTGTGTATATTTTGTCCAGCAGGTGACTCCTATATGTAAGAAAGGTAAAAGAACAGACCTGCAAAATTACAGACCAATATCTTTAACATTGGTTTGCTGCAGAATTCTTGAGCACATTCGAAGTTTCAATTTATTAAATTTCCTCAAGACATAAGATGTCCAAAAATCTGCACATCTTTAGAATCCATCATTTATACGAAACTGACCTTGCCTTTTTCTCACACAATATCCTGCAAACCACATTCCTACATTTCCAGAAAGCATCTGACACTGTACACCACTGCAGACTGATAACGAAGGTCTGAATATAAGTAATGAGTACTCAGATATGAGAGTGGCTCGAAGACTTTTTAAAAGAAACCACTGCACTGTCCTTGATGACGGATGTTTATCAAAACAAATAGTTTTCTATTGAGGCCAAACACAGCTGAAGTAATCCATGTTTCTGAAATAAACCACTTTCAGCTGTATATGAACTTTTACAGGAACATGACCGGTTTTGCGATTTCAAATCACATCTTCAGGTGTCTGACCCCAGTAGCTGAATGGTCGGCATGACGGATTGTCAATCCTCTGGGCCCGGGTTTGATTCCCGGCTGGGTTGGGGAAGTTTCTCTACCCAGGGACTGGGTGTTGTGCTGTCATCATCATCATCATCATCCTATCATCCCTCATCGACTGCAGGTTGTCAAAGTGGCATCAAATTGAAAGGCTGGCACATGGTGAACGACCTGCCCGATGGGGGTCCCTAGCCATACGATTGATTTATTTATTTAATCATATCTCCATGTGAAAATACATCAGTAAAACATTGAAGGCCTGATATGGGAAAGAGGGGGACTCAACCTTCTCAAAATAAAACACTGTTACCCGCAACGAGCAGGGCGTCTTAGTTCAAACTGGGCTTAAACGTTATAATGATGTGCGTACATCTGAAGATGTTATTTGAAATCATGAAACTGGTCATGTTCCTATAAAATTTGATATACAGCTGAAAGCAGTTTATTTCAGAAACACGTTTATCAGAAATTGAATCGTCAGGAGTGCCCCAGGAAAGTGTGATAGGAACACTCTAATTCTTTATATACATAAGTGATCTGACGGATAGCAAGGGCAGCAGTCTGCAACTGTTTGCTGATGATGTTCTAGGGTACAGGAAGGCATCATCACTGCGTGACTGTGGAATGATACAGGATGACTTAGAATATCTATTTGGTGTGACGAATGGTAGCTTTCTCTAAACGTAGAAAATGCAGATGAATATGCGAAAAGAAATCTGTGAAGTCTGACAGAGTGTTAGTGGTGTGCTGTTTGACAATCGTGTTGATTAAATATCTAGGCATAATGATGCAAAGTGACAGGAAATGAAATGAGCATATATGATCGTTAGTAGGAAAGGTGAATGGTTGATTCTGGTTTTTTTGAAGTATTACAGGGAAGTGTAAGTTATCTACGAGTGCTGCCTCATTTGACTGGATTAAAGTAAAACATTAAAGACTTTTGAAGGAGTGCTGCTAGATTAGTTACTGATAGGTTTGATCACGATACAAGTATTACAGAAATGTTTTGTGAAATCATCCCTGGAGGGAAGACAATGTTCTTTTCATGAAACACTATTGAGAAAATTTTGAGAACCTGCAGTTGTGGCAACAGCAGAAAAATTCTACTGCTGCAAATGTACATTTCGGATAAGGGCTGCAAGGCGAG
Organism: Schistocerca gregaria; assembly: GCF_023897955.1. Taxonomy (NCBI): domain Eukaryota; kingdom Metazoa; phylum Arthropoda; class Insecta; order Orthoptera; family Acrididae; genus Schistocerca; species Schistocerca gregaria. Next base: position 598,961,986 of record NC_064931.1, on the reverse strand, counting down.
ATAAGAGAAATTAGGATTAATTTGGAAGCATATAGACAGTCTTTTTCCAGTTGCTTTATTTGGGAGTGGAACATGAAAGTGAATGACTAGCAGTGGCCCAAGCTACCCTCCGCCATGGATTGTGTGGTGGCTTGCGGAGAATGTATATTGACATAAATACAGAACAGCCACCATGAATATGTGGCCAAGAGCAAAGTTGACCACCTGAAGGCATATCACAGAATATTCAATTTCAATGCCAAGTCCCATGCTATCTGGACTCAATTCAAAATGGATTTAATTACAATCAAAAGTATCTTCCTGGAATTCAGCTCAATTAATTTAGAGAAATCTTAATCTTGACCAAGATTTGAACCTCATTCCTCCAGTAATGTCTCCAATAACAAACAGTTAATGGGTGGACCGGTCAGCTCCAATCCCAACCTAAATCCCAGAGATCAGGTTTGGGATACTCTATCTAGATTCATGTCATTGCTAATGTTTCTGCTTAACAGCTCCTTCTGCTCCAGAAATTAATTTCTGAACAGATAGAAATTTTGACTTCTATGACTGGGGAAAACATCTTGCTTACAAATCTGTACAGCAGCTGGTTACTGAACCACTGATCAAAATCCATTTCCCTGCAACACAGAACGTTCCACTGACACACTGCTCACTGAAGCATGCAGAACCCTTATGTTTACAGAGGATTGGTGGCTCTGACTAGTCCCCAGCTTGAGAAACCCTAGTCTGCCAAACCTGTACCCAGTCAACTGCCACTAAACTGTGAACTTGGAACAGCTTTGAAGTCACTGTCTATGACAAAAACAGCTTGCTGCCGAACAACAGCTTCAGATGTGACAGACTCTTTGCTGCCCCTAATGACTCCGTAAGACAAAAGCTGGTTCACAGTAACAGAATATTCAGGTTATGGGGCACACTTACAAACTTTCAAGAGACGATAGAAACCAATGTGCCAAACCTCACAGAGAGGAGTAGAAACCACCTTCTCGGGTAAAACATAAAATCATATCAGCCTCTTTGGTGTTGTCCACTAGCACCAGAGGCAGTGCGTCACCAAGTTTAGGGTTTCACTGAAAGACACCAAATTGAGGCATTGCACAAAGATTATTTTCTTTATGCAGAAGGATGTGGGTCACCATCAGACAGGCACCAAACTGACAGTGGAGTGGATTCTTACTAAGTGTGGGCAATGTGAAGCCAACAAAACAGTAGATTCTCTATGAGAAACACAAAGGGAAGACTGTCACGTGGTCATGGTCCCCTTTATTGCTCACCGTTTGTTCAGAGAAACCAGGGCACACCACACTGTGTTCCAAGCCTTCAACAACTGGTGGTTAAGTGTCGACCAAAGGTCCAATTCTGGTACCCTCATCTAAAGTTGGCATCCCGGTAACCAAACTGTCCAATCAGTCAGCACGTTTGTTCCCTGAGATACCAATGTATGTTGGGGTCCAGACAAAAGTGACTGACTGTCCAGCTTGTTGGAGGTCAGAAAGGAGATACTGAATATTCATGACCAATAGGCACTGGTTGTTAGCCTGAAGACTACTCAAGAACTCACTGCTGATTAATAAATGGCTCACCGGAGCAAGAACAAACATGACAGAGCTCAAGGGATGGTCTCCAATTCTGCACTGAATACACTGCATTCATTTGGCAGGGAGCATAGTTCACTGAATTGTGCATCTATGTAGACAAAACCAGTTCATCCGTCAACAGTAGATCCATTAAGCTTATGCCACTTCTGAACCTGATAATGCCTCAAGGACAGGCAGCAAAAGACCATGAGGTCAACAGTCTTTCAGTGCAAAGGATAGGTTGAGACAGATCTGAGAATTCGGTACATACCATGGGGGTGTACACAATTGCTCCCTGACAAGAGGCAACAGTAGAGGACATTGGAGTTCAGAGCAGAGACGCAGTATGCAAACAGATCGTGACTCCAGTCCTGGGTCTGTTTGTTGGATGTCAATCTACCTACCAGGAAAGAGGAGACGGCAGTTTGGTGCTCAGGGGAGCAATGAATGTTGACCACATAGTTGAGCAGCATGGCCTGCACCTCAATTGTTATATAAAGGGGAGGCTGGTAAAGCTTATAGGTGACAGTGTAGTGGGTGGTGGTGGTGGTCGGATCACTCATGGAATAATTCCTATAGTAGTTGGTGTTAGAGCTACATCTTTTTTTTAGACTGAAGTCAGCTGATAGGTATACCTGCTTAAAGGAAGTCCCTCTAATTAAAGAATCATCTTTAGAGGACATTAGGTTTCCAAGTAGAGAAGGAGAGAAGGAATTAGCATATTTCATCAAAATATAAGAGGTATTAGAGATAAAGTTAGTGAACTGCTTATAGATGTTGACTTTATTGGTATATCGGAGCATCACTTACATAATTTGACAATTCAGAGGCTTTCTTTACCATGATACAGATTAGCTGGCTATTTTTCAAGGAGTTCCTTGCAGAGTGAGGGAGTGGACACATACATAATGCACAGGTATTTGAATATTGTGCAGGGGCAGTTGAATTTAGTGAAACTAAACTTCTAATTGTTGTTGTTTGTAGATCCCCTAACTCTGACCTCAGAGCATTTCTGCTCAAGCTATAGAGTGTTCTTGGTTCACTTTACAGGAAGTACCAAAAATTAGTTCTTTGTGGTGACTCCAACATTAATTTGTACACGAGTGTGCAAGGAAAAGGATCTCCTAAACTCATATGATCTGATGCAGACTGTGTTTTTTCAAGCTAAGATGCAGGGGAACAGTAGCACAGCCATAGAGAATATTTTTATTCATTCTTCATTATTAGATGGGCATGATGTAACTAAATGGGTGAATAGCCTTTCAGACCATGATGCATAAATTTTAACATTAAAAGGCTTTTGTACTCAAACAAATGTCACAAATAATTACAAACTATGTAGGAAAGATAACCAAACAACAACAGAGAGTTTTTTAAACCTTGTTAAGGAACAAGAGTGGCAGGTTGTTTATAGTGCTGATAACATATGATAAATATAATGCTTTCCTTAACACATTTCTCATGCTCTTTGATAGTTGCTTTCCATTAAAATGTTCTAAACGGGGTACTAGCAGTAGTAGGCAGCTTGGATGGCTGACTAGTGGGATAAGGATATCATGTAGAACTAAGTGGGAATTATATCAAAATGTTAGAAGTAGTCACAATCAAGCTACAGTAGCCCATTAAAAACAGTATTGTAAGGTGATTAAAGTGTTATTTGGAAGGCAAAGAATATGTGGTACGTAAAGAAAAAATCTAATTCATAGAATAAAATTAAAACCATGTGGCCAGTTGTGAATGAAGTGTCTGGTCAGCATCACAAGGTCAATGACAAAGTCAGTTTGTAGTAAAAATATTCTGTTACTGGTACGTCATATATATGTACAGTGTTTAACAATCATTTTCCGAGCATTGCTGGTGAATTAAATAAAAAATTAGTTTCTACAGGGATTCATATAACTCTGTTGGCAAATGCCTTTCAGAGATTGATGTCCGACATACTCCTCTGTGATACTGACAAGGGAGAGATTGAGTCAATAATTAAATCACTGAAGACTAAGGACTCTCATGGATATTATGGAGTGCCTAGCAGAATATTAAAGTACTGTGCTGCACATGTTAGCTCTGTACTTACCCAGATTTGTAATTTTTCCTTTAAGACTGGTCAGTTTCCTGAACGATTAAAGTACTCGGCAGTGAAGCTGCTTTATAAAAAGGGAGAAAGGGACATGCCATCAGTGTTTGCTGATGTTATTGAAAAGGCTGTGTATGTAAGGATAACTGATCATTTTATATCACATAATTTGCTGTCAAATGTACAGTTCGGCTTTAGAAGTTGTATAACAACTGAAAATGCTATATTCTCTTTTCTCTGTGAGGTACTGGATGGATTAAACAACAGGTTTCAAATGCTAGGCGTATTTTCTGATCTAACTAAGGTGTTTGGTTGTGTTGATAATGAAATATTGCTCCAGAAGTTGGACCATTATGGAATACGGGCAGTAGCTCACAATTGGTTCACCTCTTACTTTAATTACAGACAGCAAAAGGTCATAATTCACAGTGCTGAGAATGGTTGGGATGTGGGGTCTGAGTGGGGTACAGTCAAATGGGGGGCGCCCCAGGGATTTTATTTATATACATGATATGCCCTCTAGTATTATAGGTAATTCCAAAATATTTCTGTTTCAGATGATACTAGCTTGGTAGTAAAGGATGTTGTATGCAACATTAGCTCAGTTTCTAATAGTGCAGTTCATGACATAAGTCCATGGCTTGTAGAAAATAAACTAACACTAAATCACAGTAAGACTCTCTTTTTACAGTTTCTAACACACAATTCAACAAAAACCGACATTTTAATGTCACAGACTAGGCATATGTGTAGTGAAATGGAACAGTTCAAATTTCTAGGTGTTAGGATAGACAGTAAACTGTTGTGGGAAGCCCACATCCAGGATCTTGTTCAAAGACTTAATGCCGCCATTTTTACTATTAGAATGGTACCTGAAGTAAGTGATCATTTGCTTAGTTTCACTTGCATAAGTCACACGGTATTGTATTTTGGTGCAATTCTTCCCATTCTAAAAGGATATTTTTGTCTCAGGAACAGGCAGTTCGGGCAATAAGTGGTGCAAGTTCGCGAACCGCTTGTCGACATTTGTTCACTAGTCTGGATATTTTGACATTAGATTCTCAATATATATATTCTTTACTGTCATTTCTTGTTAACAATATTAGCTTATTCCCAAGAATCAGCAGCTTTCACTCAGTTAGTACTCAACAGAATTCCAATCTGCATTTGGATCACACTTCCTTAACTCTCATGCAGAAAGGTGTGCAGTATACTGTCGCATCCACTTTCAATAAGCTACCAAGAATTTAAAAATCTTAGCAGTAATACACGTGCTTTCAAATCAAAACTGAAGAGCTTTCTCATGGGTCATTGCTTCTATTCTCTTGAGGAGTTCCTTGAAAAATTAAGCTGATTATTGTTATATATTGTTGATTGCGTTTACTTAAACTTATGGCTCGAACTTTTTTTGGGCTCACAAACATTTCATTTTTGTGTTATTTCTTTTATGTTGTAATTTATAATTGCACGTACCAACATGTTCTATGACCTTGGAGATTTGCTCCTCAATTTGGTCCCACAGAACTAGATGTGTAAATAAATACATAAATAAATATAAAAATTGTTGGCATTTGATCTATAGTGGAGGAACCCCATTCTCCACATACAGGCTGGTCCAAAGGACACCTGTCGCAAGTCTGACCCCACAGTGGTGGATTAGGTCCAGCACCTGCAATGCTGAAGGTGATGCCGAACCATATGCCAGACTTCCGGAATAAAGACAGGGCAAGATCACAGTTTTCAAGATCACAGTTTGGGCCCCAGCTAGTGTTACTACGGGAGCAAAGAGTATAAAGATGTAATAAGCACATTTACTTAAGCTGGGAAAGCCACGTCAACTGGGCATCATAGACCAGTCGCAGAAAGAAATAGACTCCAGCCCAATGGACAATTGGTTCTCAAGGTAGAGTTCCGATTGTGAATGGACAGTACCATGCCGACAGAAGTGGATGACATGCAGCTTGGCAGCTAAAAACAAAGTCATGGGTGAGAGCTTATGACTGTGCCTTTTGTACGGCACCTTGCAGTCACTGTTCAGTGACATCCAAAGAGGAGGAGCAATAGCAAATGCAAAAATCATTGGCATACTGAGAGGGTGACACAGTAGACCCCACAACTGCAGCTTGACCATTGATAGCCACTAGAATAAGAGATATACTCAATACAGAAATCAGCTGGGTCCCATTCTCTTGTATATTGGGTGTATTGCAGAAAGTACCAACTCTGATCCAGAAAGTACAGTGTGACAAGAAGTTCGGACAAAAAATGTGGAGCAGGCCAAGGTCATATAGGGTAATGAGATGCCATGTGGTATCAATGCCTTTTGCAAGTCGAAGATGACAGCCATTAGGTGTTGATGTCAGGCAAAACCTGACTGGGTAGCTGACTCCAGGTACCAACACAGCCATTGACTTACCATATATTCAAGCAACTTGCAGAGAACATTAATGAGACTAACTGGGTGACAGCTGCCCATGTAAAGGGGGTGTTTACCAAATTTCAATGCCAGGAGTGTCACACTTCATTGACATTGAAATGGAACTCATCCTCGCTCCAGATACGGTTGAAAATGGCAAGGATGTGATACTGGCAATTCACTGATAGGTGTTTTAGCAACTGATTGTGGATGTGGCCTGGCCATGGACCTGTGTTTGGGCAAACGGCTAAGTCACTTGGAATCTCCGACTCACTGGATGGAGCATTGTTTGCCTTCAGGTGAAGGGAGGGGTAGGGAGACGGGGGAGGGGGAAAAAAAGAGTGCCCAATATCCTACGAAATCCTAAACCAAGTCGAAGCAAAGCTGGCAACAGAGAGACCATACAGTGGAAAAGCAAAGGAGAAAAAAGAATAGCAGAAAAATGGACTTTGAGTATGGAAAAGGAAGGTGTTCTGCAAGTGTTGAGAGCCCAGTGTTGACGAAACACACAAAAAAGGGATCCGAGTCCACTTGAGGCTAGGGAGGGGAGGGGAGGGGAGGGGAGGGGAGGGGAGGGGAGGGGAGGGGAGGGGAGGGGAGGGGAGGGGAGGGGAGGGGAGGGGAGGGGAGGGGAGGGGAGGGGAGGGGAGGGGAGGGGAGGGGAGGGGAGGGGAGGGGAGGGGAGGGGAGGGGAGGGGAGGGGAGGGGAGGGGAGGGGAGGGGAGGGGAGGGGAGGGGAGGGGAGGGGAGGGGAGGGGAGGGGAGGGGAGGGGAGGGGAGGGGAGGGGAGGGGAGGGGAGGGGAGGGGAGGGGAGGGGAGGGGAGGGGAGGGGAGGGGAGGGGAGGGGAGGGGAGGGGAGGGGAGGGGAGGGGAGGGGAGGGGAGGGGAGGGGAGGGGAGGGGAGGGGAGGGGAGGGGAGGGGAGGGGAGGGGAGGGGAGGGGAGGGGAGGGGAGGGGAGGGGAGGAGTTGTATGTAGCTGTGAGTACATCACTACTGTAAGTTGTTCATTTGCACAGACAGACTACTATCTTCTGTGAGCTCTGCTTTTAGCAGTTTTGTTTTGTTAGAATGCATTTCTCCTCCAGTAAAGATGGTAGTGATTTGGTGACTTGGGACATTTGACTTTCCTGGTCTGTCTCTAGAGAAGAATTTGTGGCATTTTAGGGTTGCATGGTTTATTTTTCTTTTCTTTTATCTTATCTTATTTTGTGGGATTTGTATTGTTTGGTGAAAAGTGATTTCTCATAGCTCAGAAGTATGATGGTCACACTTGCCAGTCAGCTTCCCTTGAAGTCATTCTAGGAGACAAAAGCAGTGCATGGTTGACTTGTGGGATTGAAGGGACCAGACTACTAGGGCCGTTGGTCCCTTTATCCACAAACTTGAAACACCCACAAAGGATAACAACAAGCAATGGAGATGACAAGAGACAACATAGGACAGGAAAGACACAGATAGAGACCAGAAAAAAAGGAATTAAAACCACACCGAGTGTGACAGTGGTTGGCTGACCATAGAAACAAGAAATGAAAAGCCAACCACCAAGAATCGCACTGAAAACCCCACTCTAAAGTCGTAGCCCAAAGGTCAGACTCAACACACACACACAAAAAAAAAAAAAAAGAACAAACACTTAGATCAAGTGATAAAAACCCCCTGCATGAATAGAACTCAAAACTAAATCTGACGCCATCTGATAAAAGTGCAGGAAGCATATCAGGCAGTGCAAACATCTACCTGAGCAGAGTTAAAAGTGGGCACTCCAACAAGATGTGGACCACCGTCAAAGCTGACCCGCAGTGACATAAAGGTGGGTCCTCGCGGCGCAATAAATAGCTGTGTGTTATCCAGGTGTGGCCTATGCGCAGTCAGCGGAGGACAACAGAGTCCTTGCGAGAGACCCGCAAGGAGGAGCGCCACGTACCGGTAGCCCCCTTGATGGAATGAAGTTTGTTGGGTGAAGGAAGGGTGAGCCATTCTTCACCCCAGGTGCGAAGTACCTTCTGCCGAAAAACTGACCCGAGGTCACTCTCCAAAAGATCAATCTCCAAGGCTGGTGCACCAACAGCTCGTTTGGCCAACGTGTCAACAGGTTCATTTCCGGGGATGCCAACATGACCCGGGGTCCACACAAAGACCACAGAGCGGCCGCAACGGGCAAGAGTATGGAGGGACTCCTGGACAGCCATCACCAGACGAGAGTGAGGGAAACACTGGTCGATAGCTCAGGGAGTCACTCCTGAGCAGGAGCTGATATACTCTAGGGCGGGAGAGATGGTGACCAGCTCGGCAGTGAAAACATTGCAACCAGCCGGGAATGAGTGTCGTTCATAATGATCCCCTAGAATAAAAGCAGTGCATCAGAGTATCTTAGAGGTCTAGACTCTTAGGAATAAATTGATGAAGAACTTTGAACTACTGCGATTACATTAAAGTGGCTTCAAATCAACAATGCATGTAATTTTTTTTAAGAAAATGTGATGGGCACTTGGTGTCTTGTGCAGAAGTTTTGTCAGAGTGTATCGGAGCTTATATCAAATTGTTTAATCATGGCATTTCCAATGTGAGAAGACTGAGTTTATTAAATACAGGTACTGAATGAGCAGTATGTGTGAGGCTTTTCAGAAGACAAAGGATAAAAATAAAAAAGTAAATGGAAATACCATTATCCTCATTTTGTCAGCTTCCCATCTCACTGTGCTACAAAACTGGCTCTTTCAATTAAGTACTGTGTGCAAGTTTTCATTAGGGTCTCAGAATTTCCCCTAATCTACAGAATCCCATTGTGGACTCCACACTTAATATTCCTGTCCTGTAATATATATGGTCAAATGCCCTGATCACTTTCAAATTGATACTGGAAAGCACATGAAGCAGTCTAATTTAATTTTGTTATTTGTTAATATAAATACATAAATAAACAAACTCGTGAATTAAGGTAGTTAAATACTTTTTTCCACATCTTCAACATTTCTTTGGGTTGATAAATCTTTTGCACAGATTAATTAATAACTATAAATGTGTAACTCCTGCAAAATCAAATTTTTAATATTTGTCAAATATACAGAATGTTCACATAAGAGTTGTACAATCAATGCAATCTTTAACAGCTACCTATGGCAGAATATTTAGTTATCAAAGACCTTTTAACACCACACATGTATTTATGTATGAAAATAACTTGATCTGTTATAATGATCTCTACAAATTTACCTTGGAATCCAACGAAGTACAGGGAATGTTTTGGTCGGCCTCCAATTATTCCAATACAATTATCCAAAGACAGCATGGCAGTAAGACATGGTGCATATATATAATTCAGTTTTTCTGCACCAAGACGAACTGGTATTAACAAAATTAAAGACTTCCAGGAGCCTTTACCATTTGCTTCACACTGATCTATCACATCTTGAAGATATACTGCAAACAAGCAAAATAGTACTCTGGTTGACTCACCTCCAGAAATAATAAAAAAATAACAAAAATGTGCAACCATCATAATTATAGTATAGTATGCAAAAAGTTAATCTTGTACTCATTGTTAGATGACTTAATAACAATGGAATAATAACAGGAAGATGCTTAGAAAAAGATCAGAAATGGATGTAAGAGAAGAAAGGCACGACTAAAGGTGGCAAAGACAGTTCAACATGATGGATGGTAATGTTCTAGGCAGCGGGCATGTAGTCATAAGCAGAGAGACTGCGACAAAGTAAGATGTATAGCTTAGGAGAAACTAAGTTAATTAGTGTTAGCCAAGAAGTGAGAGGCATATATATGATGTGAAGCTCATTTCCAGCTGCATATTTAAAAAATACAGCTATTCATGAAAGACTTTCAAATAACTCGTTTAGAGAAATGTATGTTCATGCTATCTCTGTATGTTACAATGTAAATTTTGTAACACTGTACCATGTTGGTTGTAGTAACCATTTACCTGGGCCCATCAATTATTGCAGAGTATAATGATGGTTCTGCCAATCCAGAATACTGAACAGGGCCAGCATGTGGGTCGTCACATTATGCGAGTTCACAAATTGCTCTGTTTTATATTAACCTTCCAAACTGTATATACCAAGTAGGTACAATGACCAAAGTTTGTCACAGGGTCTGAAAAGAATGTATACATTAGTTAATTGATGATAGGCCCTATTTGAGTAGCCCAAGGAGGATATTTTGCAGAGCAAATTACTGCACTAGCTGAATAATTCACAACTGGCGTAAGGAGGACAGTGACTAGGTGTCTGTCCTGGTGAGGTTGATCAAACCTGCTGATGGTCGGTAAACGAAACTAGTTTGAGACAGTTGCTTTCAAAGTCGTAGCTTGAAACGCACAAAATAAATGTTCAATCATCATGGTGTTTTGTATATGATGAGCAATTCTTATCACATAAATCACTCAGATGAGTACGTGAAACAATTCTCTGCTAAGTTAGTGATTATCTGAATTTGATTACTTTCAGTGTGACACTTTTTATCTGTATCTCATCCATTTCAATTATTTAAGAAGCTATGTACATTTCTGTTAAATATAATTCTATGACTTTAAAGAAAGGAGGTTCTCATGTGAAGTGATGTTAAAATTGAAGTAATTCTGTTCGTTTCTTGTTAAGACTTTTTTTCCTGCTTCATTTAAATATCCTAGTACAAGGAAAAATTTAATGTCTGGTATGATGGCCAGAACCAGTATGATTTCTATCCAGTTGGAAGAAGTGTTTTCACTGCAATACAAACTACACAAAACACAAGAAACAATATCAAAGAGCATACAGACAGATTGTCAACAGGATTAAGGCTATTGCTGATATTTGTTTTATGGGCAACAAGGCCATGGTCCAAGGCATAGTTCTCTGCCTAATGTTACGTCTTCCAAAGTTGAAAACATCTGCGGCGGCTTTAATAACTTAAAAAGCTGTTACGGTGCCACACAAGCTCAGCAAGCTTAACTGTTTATATGAATCCACACAATGGTCAGTTTGCGACATCATCTAATGAGTGCCTACGATTGCAGCGTTATGTCAACTTCAGTTATGGAGCTTGTAATGGCCAAGGGTTGCCACTGTTTGTTTTATTTATCACTAGGGCCCACATCTTGTCTATTTTCAATACGACTTCTTTTCTGTTAAAGTTGTGTTTGTGCTTTTGAATTTCTATGGTCCCTCTATACATTGCACTGTAGTGATGATTAGATCTTGCTAAAAACACAGTGTCAGAGAAACAAATTTGGTGGTTCCCTGGTTCCAGTGAACAACCTGCTACTGCCCATTTACTCGTCTTGCCCAGGTGACAATTACTCTTGTGTGCCATATAAAAATTTGCAACAACTTACTTTCAAAGGTACAACAAATTTTATGAGCAAACTTATGGTGTGGCAATGGGGAACCAATTCAGTGGAGTTGCACCAAAATTTTTATATGAAAAAATTTGAAGAGACAGCCGTTCAGATGGGGAAGAAGAAACCCTCATGTTGGTTTTGGTATGTGGATGATACTTTAGTTACATAGCCTCATGGGGAAAAAGAATACTTACAAATTCTAAATTTTTTGAATAATATTGATTCTAATATAAAGCTCACTAGGGAAAAAGAGAAAGAAGGTCAAATTTCATTTTTGGATGTACAGGTACTTAGAAAACCTGATGGAACTTTAGGGCATAAAGTCTACAGCCCAGTCACATGGATATATACTTCACAGAAATTCTGATCACCATTTTAAGCAGAAAAGAGGAGTTATTAAAACATTTGTAGACTGGGCTAAAAGAAGCTGTGAGCCACAGCACTTGGAGGCAAGCTTTATCACTTGAGAACTGCCTCCAGAAAAAATGGCTGTTCTTACAACGAGATAAACAGAGCACTACATCCTAAAAGACCTAAAGTTCCTAATGAAAAAGAAGCCTTTGTAAGAACTGTCACAGATTGCATCACAAACTACTCAGAAAACACTGTATGGACACTTTGTTAGGCAAATATCTGGAAAATTGCTGAGGATCTATGCTCGTTGCTTGCTACACCAGGAGAACATAAAATCCATTGCACTTGTGGTAAAGTGTACATAGGAACTACAAAAGGGTGATTAACACTTGCCTTAGGGAAAGAAAGAGCAATTGTTGCCCAGGCAAGATGGATTAATCAGCAAAAGCTGATCATGCACTAGAACCAGGGAACCACCAAATTTGTTTTTCAGACTCTGGTTTTAACAATAAATACTATGCTAAGATGACCTAGGGGCCACAAAAATTCAAAGGCACAAAAACAAATTTAACAGAAAGAAAGCAGGATTGTAAAAAAAAAAAAAAAAAGCCAAGTTGTGGGCTTAATGCTAAATAAAACAAACAATATAAACATTTCCTTTTTGCAAGCTTGATGACTTAAGTAGGCACAACTCTGTGACCTTACACAGCGGTCTTATGACAACACAAACTGAAAGTTGCATGGTTACATATAATCAGCTCACCTTGCTTGAGAGTAACTGCTTTCTGAGTTGTTTAGGTCTCTGATGATGTCCCCAGCACTGGAAGACGAAACATTAGGTATAGTGCCACACTTCTGACCATGACCTTATGCCCATAAACCAATGTCAGTAACAATGCAAATACCATCCGCAGAAGTCAGCATTATAGAATGATTAAGGTTGTCTGAATTTTACTGACATCTAAATAAAACTAAAGAGCTAACAGTAAATGGAACAATCATGGAGGAGCCACAAAAAGGGAAAAGCTACTTAGTCATTGCATTCATGGTGCACAGGGTGCCACAAAAGGAAACAGCAATTGAAGTAAGAAATCTGAGACAGACATTTGCTCTGTTCCAAATGATTTACATCTCAACATCCAGCATCTTACAGCATCAGCATGGTGGACTAGTAACTGATATTTGCTGACTAGTATTACAGACTTTCTGTGAAGAAAACCTTTAAGGTGTGTCCACAGGATGCCTTTTTTCTATTCAACTTTGTGCACGTGCTTACATTTCCAATGTCACAACTACGCACTTGCCTTTATGCATGTGTAATTTCCACTAAATGGAGGCCATATGTAGTTGCACATTGCTTCCTGTGCTTGGTGGGAATTAATGTATGTTGACTCCAAAGAAAACAATCTGATATTTATAGAAGATTAAAGACAAAGAAAAGTTATGTGGAATGCTGCTTGTACAGTTCATTTGAATAGAAGTCCGAGATGAGGTGCCCTGAGCAACAAGTACTAGATAAAAATTCTCCAATCATATTACTGTAAAGACATAGATACTGTAAGTCTCAAAGTAAGAAAACAAAGAAAAACCTGCCCACTATTTTATGAAAAGTGTATATGAAAACTGCAGATGATGATTCTTGATATGGTGACTTAACAGAACAGCTGGGGAGGCTGACATCTGAACAACAGAAATGACAGTGAGTGTAGCTCCTCAAAAAACTAGAAACTCAAATGAGGGACAATGATTTATGCAAGAAATACAAACTTTGAAAACACAACCTCAGTTCTAGTGGATTCTTGTGTCTGGCATTCCTGAATTTGTCTAGTCTGAGATTGTTAATCTAAATATAATCTTTCAAGATTATATTGAACCACCGTCCTTCCGAATGAGAGTCCAGTGTCTAACCACTGCGCCACCTCGCTTGGTCTACAGGTTCGTAATTTTGAATTTAGTTACCATTTCTTTGTCCAAATTTCTGAGCCATAAGCGATACTGCTTATTGTTATAAAATTCTTGTACTAATATGATCCAGTAAAACATGAACTTCCATGTATTAAACAGCTTCAAACATCTGATTACTTTAGAAATGAATTAACATGTTAAATATTTGATGTTAAACATGTAAGTGAGAAAAGTTTAGAAAATATTTGAAACTATACTTAAATTTTGTCAGACACCATTAAATGCTCTCATTATGAAACACTGGCTGAACATATTCTGTGTAATTTGCACTCCATTTTAAGAAAAAGTGAAGTTTTTCACACATCTTAGTGTTTATGATGTCGCATCTCCCGAACTGTCTCATACAATGATATAATTTTGCAGATATATTGAATAGTATATGTGGGTACTGCCTGCAAACTGTATTGTAAATACAGTCTGTGATGAAGTAATAAATTAAAATTTCATGGCTGATGGTGAAGTTTTACTGCATTTGCAATTAAAACGCCATAAGCAATAAACTTTTTTTCCTTTCATCATTTTGTGGAGGGCGTCACCAACATAAAGTTTCATACAGGTTTGAAATTATTTGTAAAGCTTGTCGGAAGAAGTTAACTGCTCTTATTCTCAAATACTAGATGAATAAAGGCCAAGTATGTGTGTGCGTCAGTTATGTTGCCTCAAAATAAACACAGTTTGTAGCTGTAATACTTGTTTTATTGTACCAAACTTTTAATATAAGATTATACCTCTTAATTTCATGATGAAAGCATTTTAAATTTTTAAATCCTGTCATTAATTAGAGGTATTATTAAAAATCAAATTTTTGTTTTCCCTGGAAGCTGTTTGATTGACAGCCTGCCACTGGTAGTGGGTTCCAGGATAGTCTCTTAGCAATACAGACCTTCCCTGTTTATCCCACACAATTCCTTTTAATAAATAGTTCTTGATCTAATTAATTTACCTTGTTTCCTATCATTTGTTATTTCCACTTCTAAGTATTTATTTTTATCAGTAGCTGCAACTGTTCTCATCACTTTTTCGAATACAAAACTGTTATATACTCCACCAGTTACCATGTATTTTGATGAAACTCCATATTTCTTAATTTTTTTCTTTCTTCCAGTGTTGTTGAATTTCTTCTGTGTATATTTTGGGTCATATGGATGAACTGTAATATCCCTGACAACCAGTTTGTAGCTTGAAATCCAGGGATAAATATTTGATGTGGCTAGGATATGCCTGTAAGATGTCCTTACCCTACCACAGGGCAGGACAACCTGTTAAAGGGATCAATGCCAGATACTAACTATGCTTTAATACTGAAAATATGTTTATGTGGGCTGGAGTACCAACCGGCTGTCCATCATAGGTTACTTATAGTTGAACTGGAAGTCTTTCAGGAAGATTGCAGAAGAAAGTTTCAGTGGTGGAAGGAATGATTTGCTCAGTGAGACCTTTGTGGAAATATACTATCAAAAAATGACCACTGTCAAACTGTTGGCAAGGACAAAGTTAACCATCCCATGGCAGGACAAACTGCTGAGCACAACATGTTTAATTTCAATGGTTGGCCCACACCTTTTGCCGTCTAGATTCTACACAGATGAAACTCATTTTTACAAATATCTTTGATCCCACAAGCTTCAAGGTCTCAACCTCTACTAGCCCATGTCCTGTGCCTCCCCCTTCACAGAATTAATCTATAATCACACTATTCTTTCCTTGGTTCCATGTTCCTTTGTTTCACCTTTCTCTCTTCCTTTTCCCAACCCATTTCTCCAGTCGTCATGTGTCATACACATCCATCCTCGTGGGCACGACAGCAGGTTCACCGGTGATACATTCCTATCACTTTCTTTCGCTGCCTTACCCTCTCCGCCATTCCACCACTTACAACCCCTCATCCTTCTGAACTTCAGCCTGTGACACAGTAGCCATGTGTGTGTTTTAATTCTAAAGAAGTATGCTGGATGTAAGCTCGCAAATTTTTAATTTTGTTTCTTGTACAATGAGCTACCTGCCTTTTTTGGATAGTATATTTCCACAAAGGTCTCACTGAGCAAATCATTCCTTCCACCACTGAAACTTTCTTCTGCAATCTTCCTGAAAGACTTCCAGTTCAACTATAAGTAATCTATGAAAATATCCACATTAGTCATAAGATCACTATAAATATTAGGCTTTCATTTTCCATAGGCAAGAATGTGATTCTAGGCGGAAAACTGCTACACATTGCCAAAGGTTAGGAGAGAGACTAAATATGCTCTTGTGAAGAAAATCATTCCGGCATTTGTACTGAATGATTCAGTGGAATCATGGGAAATTTCAACTGAGGTTTTCAAATTGGTTTTGATTGCACACTTCCTGCACAAAAATCCACAGTTTACTAGTGTTTAACACATTTAGCAGAAACCTTTAAGGACTACACTTGTACCCTAAAGACAAAACTCATAACTAATTTACATTCAGTGAAGTCAGAGAAGCAATGTTTCCAAACAGCAGCATTTGCACAAATATAAATAAAATACTACAAACTTGTACAAAATGTATCTCTAATGAAATAATGTTATTTACACTTGATACTATGTGAAGGACTAAAGAAACTATTCAGCATTCAATTAATAAATACTTATGATTTTCTTGCTTTTGCCCAAGGGTAAGATAGTTTTTAGGCCAGTATAAAAAATTATCCACTAAATTTACCTGCACAATCCTGGGCAACATACACCGTCAACTGTTCAAAGTCACTGGTTTCCCTGGTGGCCATATCCACAGCTTTCCTGAAAAAGAAGGAAATAAATTGTAACAAATAATACAATTTAATGCCATGCATTACCTCACATTAACAATTACTAAAACAGAACTTGTGGTCCCTTGCCCATGTATCAACATGCAGCCCACTTAAAAATACACTGATGTGCAAAGACCTGTTTTAACCATTAAATGGACTTAATTCCAACTCTGTCCTTAACAACTGGCCCTCCGCCACACACCGTTGGGTGGCTTGCGGAGTATGAATGTAGATATGAATGTAGAATTATACACTGAGGTGACAAAAGTCACGGGATAGTGATATGTACAGTCTTAGACACAAAAACTGAATGCTGACTGGCTGCCACAGAGACCAAGTCAGTCTGAGTTGTTCACTTAAGGTGGCCAATAAAACTGACAACACTAAGTCTGGCCAACTGCACAATCTGGCAACACTGTAAGATGCGGAAGTGTCAGGAGGAAGTGTTGTCTACATCCAAGATGTGTAGTGCGAGCCTGTGGTCTATCTAAACTAATGGTCGCGTGTTTGTGTCCAACTGTATCTTTTTACCACATTTCGGCCATCGTCTGAAGTTATTAGTCTGATTGAACATTGAAGATAATTCGCTTCACATCGTACACACCAGTAAATAACAAATACTTCCAGAAAAATTCCACAGGACAGCTTATGGCTGTGTCACGATCAGAACAGCTTACGCTTGAGCGTTTCCTCATGCTGCAGTGCCTACCGCACACCAGCCAGAACCACCCACCGCCTGAAATCAGGCGCCATCCAGGTGAAAGTGGCATGATGCTGCCAGAGTATGTATCAACTGTCATTTGCAAATTTGAAGTTCTAGTTATCATCTTGCAGTTAAGTAATGGACTTTGCATACTTGAAACTTATGAACTACAGTTAAGAATTGTAAAATTGGGTTGCAAGTGGAAAGAGGTGTAACATCTGCAACACAGTATTTACTTCTGTTATAATAGAGGGGTGAATGCAGAGAAGGCAGCTCTAAAGATTTGTACTGTGTGTGGAGTGAGTGCTTTTGGGAAACATACACCAAAAAAAGATTCTTGAGTCAACAAAGATTGTTCTGGCACAAATGTCTTTCCACATTAGGGAATCCTGACTACTGATGTATGTGATGGATTACCATTTAACCATCAAGCAACATTTACTTTCAACAGGCAAGGTTCAGGAGTCTGGTTTAGGAATACTGCCTGCTCTAATTCTAAACAACAAGTCGATGGAGTGACTGTTATTGCAGTTTTGCTTGAACGTCATCAGGTCACTCACTGAGCATTCCTATGCAATACTGTTACTGGCGATGAGTAATGATGCTTTTATCGTTAACTTCCTAAAAAGAAATGAAAGGCTGAACTCTACCAAAAGACGTAAACTTAAGCTAAGGGAAGTATGAACATAATATTTTCCATTCCAGAGGTCCAAAAGTGTGGTTTGCACCAAGAATTCTTCCCCAAGTGTGTGTCCACCACAGCTAGAATTTCTTGCCAACAATTGAGACACCTTTCAGTCGTAGTGCAAGAAAACTGACCGACAAAACTACATCACATGTAATACTGCATGATAACGCACTCTGTTGATTTGAGAAACAAAACTATCCAGGAGATTGATAGGGAAGTCATCTCTCAGGCACTTGTTCCTCTGATCGTATACTCTTAAAATTTTATCTTTCCCACTCTTCATCGATCAACCGTCAAGGCAATTCATTTCTACACAAAAATGTTCTTCAAACTACACTGCCTTAATGACATCGTTAAAACCAGTAGGTTCTACAGGCATAGAATTTGCAACCTGCTTTAACATTGTCAGATTGTTTTATATATTGTGAAAGAATACACTGTTGTTGATTAATTTCTCTTTGATGATTACTGCTGTGTTCAGTAAACTAATGGAAAATGCAATTAAAATATTCACTGTACTAACACAAATTACATTCAACTTACTACAGAAACATAACAATGACCGTCTATCTTAATAAAGCATTACGTGTCTGTAAGATGATTGTGGCTATTTTAGCATGAATTAGTAGGATATTACTGACTTTTGACTTGGAAAAGGTCTGTATTTACTTCATATTCTGTATCATACTCAAATATTAAGAAAATGTGGCAGTTTATAGACAAAATTATGTATTCACAATAACTTAACATATGTGGGCAGAAAACAAAAGTGGCATTATGAATTTTGTAGTACCATAAGGTTTCCGCTCTGACTCTAAGGTGTACTGAAAGTAGCAAGATGAATTTTGCTCGAGCATTGTCTTATGACTCCCTCATTGAGTTTCTATCTGCCTGGTTATTGCTCTGCTACAAAAGAATTAAAAATTTGGCTTTCAGGCAAATGAAGGCAGCTTGCACTTGGTAAGCAAGTACATTACTTTGGAGTTAGCAAAGAGGTGTGGGAGCTGTATCTTACTTATTGGTCCAGTAGCTGCTATGACAGACAAATCACAGCATAAGAGATGAGAGTAGCTGTATTTTCTGTGCAGAATGACTTTCATGGACTAAAAAGCATTAACTGACATCCTTATATCACATCTCAAAAGAAAATCACTTATGTTACTCAAATGAAATGACAAAATGATATCAAGCGAATTTAGGAGTATAGTTCTGTGCCACCAAGTAATTCATTGGTCACAGAGTTGCCAAACATATTCTGCATTATTGCCAGATTTCAGTTAGACTACCAGGTACGATACCACATGATGTATTCTTGGAAGTGATTATAGCTTTGTCTCAAAGTTGTGGGTGACAAGGGATGGAATATCCTCATTATATGTCAATGAGTCTTATTCACATTTCTGTAACTAGGTTTAGCGGCTAGAGCATAATTACTTGTAATACATCGATGCACTGACTCCAAACAAAATGTTATAAATTAATAACTGCAACAATTATTTGTGTCTTACTGTCTTAATCAGACCGAAACCTTGAAAGTGTATTGACCAGAGGCAATTCACAATTTTGGAGCTTCTCCACTGGTAGAGTTGGCAACATATCTTTGCTATACAATATTGTTATTGAGATCACCGTCATTGGCACACCGCCAGAACACAGGAATGGCCTGACTACTTCTTGTCAGCATTTCTGAAGGATATTCTGTCATTGCCCGAAATGTGAAGACTTAAGGCAAATTCGAATATCCCATATGGCGAAAATCTGATGTTTCTATTCTTCCAGCTCTAACAGTTACAACAAGCGGCAAAAAAGTGCCTGTGAACCACAGTATCGCAGTATGAACCCAGGGGTTTCGCAGGATTCCCATACTTAATTTCTTTGTGATCGTTTTCAGTGACAGTAGAGGAGGGGCAAAACCACCTGACTTGAAATATACTTTCCCAGGGAGATTTGAATATTTGACTATTGTTGCAGCAGCACATCCAGTGAGGTATCAAGAATGTGAGCATTCACTCATTGCTGTAGTTTAGGCTAGGACAGAAAGAAGCAGGTTTCCCACAAAGTAAACAATGAGACGCTGTAATTAACACATAAAGTAATTATCTCGCAAACATAAATTTTCCAAATTGCTGTCACTTATTAAACATAAATTGTTCAGAAAATTACAACTCTACCTAGTGAAATGAGTAGGTTAATGCAGCTCCAGTCTGTCACTACCACTGAGTTGCCAAACATATACCGAACAGCACTTAAGATAGAAAAATGTGTGTGTGTGTGTGTGTGTGTGTGTGTGTGTGTGTATGTGTGTGTGTGTGTGTGTGTGTGTGTGTGTGACACTACAAAGGGAAACAGTCAATCTTGTTAATCAATTAAATATTGAAGGGCATTAAAATACAGCAACGGTGGCAGATGAAAATTTGTGCCTGACCAGGTTCAAAACTGGATTCATGGTCCGAAAGAACAGACACCACACATATATGCATATACAGGGTGTTTTAGGAGAAACAGTACATAAATTAGCAGGTAGTAGTATAGAAGAATTGCATAAAAAATTCCATATAAATGTGTCCACTTTTTATTGAGATGAGAGATACAGCTGTTAGTACATAACCATAACAAACTCAAAGCAAAGGCAAATGAGGACGTTCAGAGTTTCCTACCAACTTCAATGCACTTTTGACTCCTCTTGGTAACACCACGTGTAGCTCTTCTGAGGTCATCTTTTATGAGGGCTGCACTATTCTTAATCCAAACGATCAAATCGGCTCTTGGGTTTACTTTTTCTTTGTAGACTTTGCCTTTCTATCATCCACACAGGCAAATATCCAAAGGGATAAGGTCTGGGGACTTTGGTGGAGAAGTAAAGTGTCCATATCTACTGATCCATCTTCCGGGAAATGATAAGTTTGGATTGTGTGTCACCTGACAACTAGAATGTGCAGGAGCCCTGTCATGCTGGAGGAACATACACATCCTTGTAGCCAAAGGAACCTCTTCCAGTAATGCTGGAAGCTCATTTTCAATTAAGTGTAGACAATGGGGTCCTGTAAGGATGAACCAATGAAACAAAAATGCAGTGAACCCAGTTGTGTGTACTCAATAAAAAATGGATACATGTTATATGGCATTTTTTTCTGCAATTCATCTAAACTACCATCTCCTGCAATATTTAATATTCCTTCTGAAACATTCTGTATAATTATTCAGGTCTCGACAGACGACAAAGTTTTCAGTGCTGGACGCATGTCATTGTAAGAACCTTTGCAGGAATACAGTGTGGCTGCGAGCGGGTGAAATAATGGACTGTATGTGGTATGTGGCAAAGGTGGGAATTTGCATCTAACGAGGAGCATGTGTAGATAGGTCCTGCAGGCAGGTTGGCCGTTGTGTCCCGACAGTGCAATGGTTAGCGCATCTGCCTCGTAAGCAACAGGTGCTGGTGCGAACCCCGGTGGGGCACAAGTGTTCATCTGCCGCCATTGCTGTATTTCAAAGCCCTGTGACAGTGTGGATATATGTCATTCGATACTTAAGATACAATTGTTTTCTGAGGCAATACAGGTGATATCCGAACATTTGTCTTGTTACCAATGTCACGGGACTTCAATGGCATCCATTCATTAGTCATTGCTTTGTGATGGTGCTAACCAATGCCATATACATGCAAATCAGATTGCAGAGCATATTTAGTCAAATAATGAATGGTCAGTATAGAAGTATTTATGAACACTAGAAGCAGGATTGCAGTGAACTGATCACTTATCCAAGTGCAACATAAAGTACTGTGTAATGAGTTATTTCAGCTGCATAGCTGATGGTAATATTTGTCAAGCAGTTCACTGCAGAATTAAAGTAATGTAATGTAATTAATTAATTAATGCAAACACAATTGTTACCTGCAGTGATTACAAGTTGTTGATGTTTGTCAAGAGTAGCGGAAAGTGCCTCATGAATGTGAAGTTTCATTTGTGCTACACCTAAGACAGCAAGAATCCTAAATAATGGTAAGTGGTTACCCAGTGAAGGGAAGAGTACACGTATTGTCTCGAGTCAATTCAGTTTGATATTAATGTAGTTCCTGATGGTTTCACACTAACACTTTTGGCTATCAGAATACTCATATGGGAATTATCAAAGTGTAACTGCTAGAACACTAAACTACCTTCATAACACCTCATTTTGGATTGAATATGACTCGGAAAGCAACACTAATTTGACATTTCCGTTGGACAAAAGAATGGAGAGCTCCCTCCTTTTTGCGTTTCTGATAGAGCCTATGATAAGAATATGGTGTCATATTATACTTCAGAACCCTCATCTGGCTCTGTAGTGCAGCAGCACAGTAGAGCAATCTGCACTCCAGTTGGTGTTGCTCAGGCAGTGGAGGTCATTGAGGTGCCGCCAGCATTTTCGCTTAAGCTAACGAAGGTGAGGTAGCCAAGCCAATCGGGCGTCTAAAACCAGTCCTAAGAATCGATATGCTTCCACTACCGTTAGTGGATTTTTTTTATTAGGTTAAGTTGTGGTTCTGGATGAACAGTACGATGCCAACAGAAATGCATGACACAAGACTTCACAGTTCAAAACTGGAAGTCGTGGGCTAGAGCACATGACTGCGCCTTGTGAATGGTGCCCTGTACACGCACTCAGCAACGCCAGTACTGAAGGAGCTGGAGGAGCAGTACAAAAAGCAGAAGTCATCAGCATACAGAGAAGGTGAAACCAACGGCCCTACAGGTGCTGCTAGACAGTTAATAGACTCTAAAAATAAGAGGGGAAACTCAATATGGAGCCCTGCGGAATGCCATTCTCCTGAACACAGGGGTTGACTAGGGGAGGCACCAACTTGGACATGAAAAGTACGGAGTGAAAGAAAGTTTTGGATAAAAACGCGGGAGGGGAGGGGAGGGGAGGGGAGAGGGGGGGGGGGGGGCGGCGTCCTGGAGACCCCACTCATACAATGTGGCAAGCACCATGATGTCACCAGGCCGTGTTGTATGCTTTATGCAAGTCAAAAAAGATGGCAACCAAATGTTGGCATCTGGAAAAGGCTGTTTGGATGGCAGACTCAAGGGCACAAGATTATCAGTGGTAAAGCGACCTCGCGGAAGCTGCCCTAACATGGAGCGAGTAAGCCACTTGACTCCAGGACCCAATCCAACACAACCGCTGACACATCATATGTTTTGTGAAAAAGTTCAAAAGTGCTGTGAGTGATAGTGATAATTTCGAACAAAAATTAAAAAAAGACAAACCAACTTTTTTAAGATGAAGGGACACAAAGAAGATTACTGTTTTTCAAGAAGCAGCTAAGTGCGCAAGCTCAAAATAATGCTGACAAAGCTGACTGCTATTTCTCTATGAATGAGCCTGCTCCATCATTTTGCGACTCACATTTTTTGGTGTACAGAGCGTGAGTGCCCATCACACAAGTGCAACAATGAAAAAGTATTCACACAGAAAGGACAAAACATATCACTGACAAGATACATGCCTGGGTTGATATCAAGTATCCTCATGTCATAAGATGCTATTTTGGTATCAAAGTAAATCGATCTGCTGACATAATTACATTACTTCAAAGCGGTTATATCACAGAAGTTTTACACAGATACAGAATGGATGACTGCAAGCCAGTAAGGACTCCATTGGCGACAGAGCAAGTTGGATGCAACAGCTGTGAACATGGAAGATGGCACTTATGGCCCATTCAGGAAGTTGGATGGAGCACTGATGTACTTCACTGTCGGCACTTGACGACAAATGCTGTGCAGTCAATAAGCTAAACCAGTAAAATAACAGCTATAATTTTGTTCACTGGTAAGTGGCTAAGCAAATCCTTAGATTCTACAAATGGACCATAGACAAGAAACTGACCAAAATCATGGATAAGGAAGGTATATTCAGTTTCATACATGCTGATTGGTGAAGTTCTGACACTGATCGGAACTCATTCACAGCATACAACTTCACCTTGTCCAGGTCAGCACTCACACTGTATTCACTGTAGCAGAAAGCCATTGCTCTTTCATCAACTGAAGCTGAGTTACATGTGCCTCACCAAGGCAGCAAAGGAAGCAATCCACTTTTCAATATTCACATGAAGAAAGAGGGTTAGGGAAACTGTCATACATCACCTTGTTCAATGATAGTCAGTCAGGTCGAATGTTTGCACATAACCTAGATTTCACTCACAGCTGAAGCACATTAATATAAAATATTACTTCATACATTAAGCTCTACAAGAGTATCTCCTGAAATTGGAATACCAGCCAACAGAAGGTATGGTGGCAGATGTACCGACTATGGCTCTTCCTGCACTGAAGCATGAGAAATTTGTTTAAGGACTTGGGCTTCAACCCTTGAGCCATAAACTTAGGACTAATTTCTTAATTTATTCCTGTCTCTAAAAACTGAGTGAGGATGTTGAGATGCAAATTTTACCACCATGTAATATCTTTGGTGCCTATAGAAGTTGTTGTGTGTTTGTTTTTAAGTCTGCTGTTCTGTGGCTCTCAAGTCTGTGTTGTTAAATGGACAGTGAGTTACGAATAAAGTTGTTTAGTATTTGTGTGTTGTGCCATAATTTTCAAACCACATCCTGACAAGAACAATGCACCAGCCCACAAAAAATGCTTCGGCAATGGCAAGCAAGACACTGGGAATCCCAAAATTCAAATGAAAATTTAAAACATACCTTATTAGTGACTCCTCCTACAAATGACCTGAATATCTAGATTCAGGAATTTCAAATTTTTGTTAGCTACATGGCAAGTAGCAGTGTTTGTTATAAAGCCGTATGACCAGTAGTAGCGTACTATAGCCAGAACTCAGTATTTATAAACATAAAAATTTTTCCTTGAAAAATATCATTGTAATGAAGCAAATATTAAACTGCTGATTGCAGTTAACAATAGAATACCAACAGATTTTCAATAACATGTACAAAAATATTGAGGGGGGGGGGGGGGGGGGAGTAACCTTGCAACCACAAGAAAATTCTTTAATTATTGCCAAATTTTATTAACAACAACTTTTAAAGCAATACTAAAGTGTAAGTAGAGTGAAGAACCTGAAAATATTGAATGTAGAATTCGTTGTGAGAACTCAGTCTACTAATAAGTGAATGACAGTTTATGAACACCTCAATTAGATTAAAATTTATGGATTAAGTTTAAATCAAAAAATTTAAAACAATTTTAGAATATGATAGGAGAATTCATTAAGAACAATAGATTTTGAAAATTTTAAAATATAAAATATACAACTAGATTACAATATTTATATAATAAAACTGAAGAGGCAGCACCGTTTTTTGAAAGTATCATCATTTTTACTAATTTTCTCAATGATATTTAGAGACATAAGCATGAACAGCATAAAGTAGTTTAGTGACAGTTCATTGTTTATATATCACACAGGTTAAGTTTCTATGATGTCTTTGTCTCAAGTTAATATATACCTTGACTTGTTCCATATCCCTGATGCTTGTCCGCAATGAGATCTGTTGCAACGCAAATAACTCAGACACCGCTGGGTAAAATTATGACACCTTCCTTGGTTGGCACAAGAAAGCAGAGTAACAGGGAAAGTCAGTCGACTGAGCAGAAGTTACACCATGGCTGATCGCTCGTGCAGCAAACATGGCTGCGGAAGCACAGGGTTGGTTACCTCATGTTGTTGCCAAGCAGAGGAGCTAGGAGCATAAATATCATTGATGCAGCACAAAAGCAAAGACATTATGGTCTAGATGGCCACTTACTTCATATCAGAGCCATGGAGTTCTTGTTGCTTTCGTGATCGGAACCTATGCAATAGTAAAACATGTACCCACAGAGCCAGTATAAAGCACCCTCATTTTTAGTCAAAGGGATAACAGTCTAGCAGCCACCATCTACAAGGAAAGGTCCTAACCCAGTCCACTTGGTGATACATTTCTACAGTACCCGCAGGGGTCCTGCTGGCTCTAAGTCCAGTGTTGTGTACTTAGTGCCTTTCAACTGGTTGGCCATCTGTGGGCCTTCTTCCAGTTGCTGTTAAGCCTTCCGCCAGCTGTTTGAGACTAGGATCGTACCACCTGCTACATCACAGCCTTCCCACCTGCTGCCTTCAGCACACGTTCAAGAGGGCACTGCCACAACAAAACGTTGTAATGAGTGCTGTTGTGTGACTGCTAATGATGTTTCTCTGAGCAACCGATGGTCATCATCCATCTCAAACTGTGACAGATTCTCCAGTTTTGAAAGTTGGTATTTTATTACTATGAAGCCAGATTCTATAGTTTTAACAATGTGGTTGCAGACAATGCTTAAGGAAACCTCAGTCTAGTTACATGATCCTCTACATTTGATGTGAGGCTCAAACAGCTACCAGATCTGAATTTTAATACACATAGTGGAAGCCAGTCAAAAAAGAAAAACGGTCCCAGAGAAAATATGATTTGTACACTCAACTTTAAAAAACTACTATGGGAATTGTGAAGCAGAAAGTAAGTGTGACAAGCAGTTATTTTCACATGGCAGGAATATAAAAACAAATGGAGGTATTAGACAGTTATTTTTTGGGTGATGAAGCACTGAGAAATTACCTCCAATACTTGTCTCAACTGGAAATCTTTCATGATCACAAACCATCACACAGGGTGCTCCATGCTTCAAAATGATATCTTCTACAAGGAACCTCACAATTTTCAAGCTTCAGCAGGCACAGCTTTGATGACTGTGTAGCAGGTGAGGGAGCCAGTGTAGACTATTATACAGTGTTTACCAATTTGGTGGAATGGCATTGCTGCTGGTGAAATTAGTACCAGATACCCAAGAGGTAATTGCAGCACATGCTTCTGTTGCTGGCACTCCTCACTGTGACTCATAGTGTCTACAAGATCGGTAGAGACCTTGCCAGTGATACCTGCATATGAGTCTGTCTAGAGTCTTTGCAAATGACAGGTGATAGATGTTTGAGCATCATGGAAAGTTTCAGGTTAGCTGTCTGTAGATGAGCTGGGATGATGAGCAACCATTTCCACCCTGTCAGACCACAGTTCCACTGATACAATGTTCCATCAATTTATTTTAATTTTACTTTGGTTACTCAATAATTCTCCAAGGCTCCACAGCTATCCGCAAAGTTAGACTCCACCTCTGTTCAGCAGCAATGTCATTTAATGGAATAATGGCTGAAATTGTGTCCACTGTGTACTGCTAAGGGATTCCTTGAAAGGCAGGCAGCATCCTTGTGTTTGTGTCCATTTTTGTATACCATTGTGATGTCATACTGCTTAAGTATCAGTGCCCATCTTGCCATTCACTCAATGCCTCCTTCAGGTTAGTCTACGAGCATACGGATTGGTGGTCTGTCACAATGGTGAATGGTTTGCCAAGTAAATACAGCCAGAACTTGTAGATAGCACAAAAGACTAGAAGGTACTCTGCCTTGATTGTAGAATAGTTTTTGTAGGACTCCAATACTCTGGGATATTAATATCTACTCTTGACCTTGAGTTTATGACTATTGTTGCCGGTGTTTATTCAGTGCTCTGCTCACAATGAACTTGGCATTGTTTGTGTTTAGGGCTTACACATTCATATCCGGTGTGGACATTTTAGGAAGGATACGCAACCATGTTCTCAGTACCTTCCTGAATTCATACTAGAACTGCACCTACCTATACCATGTGATCAGAAGTATCTGGACACCTAGCTGAAAATGACTTACAAATTCATGGCACCCTCCATCGGCAATGCTGGAATTCAATAGGGTGTTGGGCCACCCTTGGTCTTGATGGCAGCTTGCACTCTCGCAGGCATACGTTCAGTCAGGTGCTGGAAGGTTTCTTGGGGAATGGCAGCCCATTCTTCACGGAGTGCTGCACCGAAGAGAGGTATCAATGTCAGTCAGTGAGGCCTGGCATGAAGTCTGTGTTCCAAATCATCCCAAAGGTGTTCTATAGGATTCAAGTCAGAACTCTGTGCAGGCCAGTCAATTACAGGGATGTTATTGTCATGTAACCACTCTGCCATAGGCCGTGCATTATGAACAGGTGCTCGAACATGTTGAAAGATGCAATCGCCATCCCCGAATTGCTCTTCAACAGTGGGAAGCAAGACGGTGCTTAAAACATCAATGTAGTCCTGTACTGTGATACTGCTAGGCAAAACAAGGAGTGCAAGATACCTCCATGAAAAACACGACTACACCATAACACCACCACCTCATCGACTGTCAGCTGTCTGTCAGTCAACAGACAAAGTCAGCCTATATGCTTTTGTGCCGTACGTGTCCCTTCACGTTTCCACTTCACTATCACATTGGAAACAGTGGACTTGGGGATATTTAGGAGTGTGGAAATCTTGCATACAGATGTATGACAAGTGACAATCAATCAACTGACCACACTTGAAGTCCGTGAGCTCCATGGAGTGCCCCATTCTGCTCTCTCCCAATGTCTAATGGCTACAGAGGTCACTGATATGGAGTACCTGGCAGTAGGTGGCAGCACAATGCACCAAATATGAGAAACGTATGTTTTTGGGGATGTCCGGATACTTCTCATCACATAGTGTATCACATTTAGTGTCACTGTATAGTTCTGTCTAAGCATTCTTGTCATAGAATGCCAAGATCTGCCAAAGATATTAGAGCCTTATTAAGAGCAGGGAAAAATCTTTTTTTGCACCTTTTTCCACAAAAATTTGCCATCTCCCTGAAGTACTTTTTGCAAGGGACATGTCTTGGTATAGGAGTACTTTTATGAATTCTGGTAGTACTAGCACATTCCAAGAAAACATCCCACATCACGAATGTGCTGAGTAGGAAAATCTACGACTGCTCTCATTTTCTCTGGGTTGGAACTGACTTCATCACCACTCACCACGTGTCCCAAAACTTTTATTTCTTGAGTGGCACCATTCTGTTCAACTGCTCATGGTAGTTCTTTGTTGCCTTGGGAAGAATTATAATGTGATCAGCAAACCTCATAATTTGTATTTTTTCTTCATGAACTTTAATTCAGTTACCACATTGCTCCTTGGATTCCTTGACAGGTTGCTCATTACACACATTCAACAGCTTTATACTGATTCAGTAACATATAGGATAGGCTACAACCCAGTCTAAACCTGTTCTCAATCACTGCCTCCCTTCAACGACCCCCAACTACCATAACGGCAGTTTGAGTTCTGTACAAGTTGTAGATAACTTTTCATTACCTATATTTTTTTGCTGCTACGAGGGCTGCTATATATATTTCTGGCCTAGGCAACACTAAGTGTTGCCAGGTGCAATCTGACACTTCCATTGGAAAGTTTGACATTTTTTAGCATAAATGTACTCAGAACTTTTTGACTTACGACAATTTTTTTTCTTTTACAGGGACTTGAAGAAATCAATTTGGCAAAAAATGGAATTAACTCGTGAACATTTTCGTGCGATCATTTTTCACAACTTTCGACGTGGATTATCACGACAAGAGTGCATCGATGAACTTAAATCTTTGTATGGCGACGAAGCACCATCCTATAGCACTGTGAAAAACTGGTACAACGAATTCAATCATGGCTGACGCTCGCTCAAAGACGAATTCCGTGAAGGTCGTCCAAAAACAGCCGTTGTGCCAGAAAACATCGATGCCGTACGTGAACTGATAATGCAAGACCGTCATGTGACATACCGTGAGATAGAGGCATGCCTAGGCATTTCTCCCACCAGCATACATTCGATATTGCATGAACACCTGGCCGTAAAAAAGGTTTGTTCTCGTTGGATCCCGCACAATTTGACAATCGCTCAAAAGAAAGCTCGTGTGGATTGGTGTAAAGAAATGCTGAAAAAATATGATCGCGGTGCTTCAAAAGACGTTTATAAGATCGTCACAGGTGACGAATCATGGATCTATGCGTACGAGCCCGAAACAAAACAGCAATCGAAGTGTGGGTCTTCCAAGACGAGCCAAATCCAACGAAAGTTGTTCGTGGAAGAAGCACTCCGAAGCAAATGGTCGCCTGTTTCTTCGGCAAAACTGGTCATGTGGTGACTGTTCCGCTTGAGCAACGTAGGACGGTCAATTCTGAGTGGTACACCACCATTTGTTTGCCTGAAGTCTTCGGAGAAATTCGAAAAATGAACAAGAGAAGACGAATCATTGTGCACCATGACAATGCGAGCTGTCACACATCGGCTCAAACCAGCGCCTTTTTGACCGGCCAAAACGTCGAAGTGTTCGGTCATCCGCCGTACAGCCCTGACTTGGCACCCAATGACTTCTTTTTATTCCCACACATCAAGAAAAAAATGCGTGGTCAACGATTTTTGTCGCCAGAAGGTGCTGTTGCAGCATTCAAAAACCATGTTTTGGAGGTGTCTCAATCGGAGTGGAAAAAGTGCTTCGAAAATTGGTTTGAGCGCATGCAAAAGTGTATAAATCTTGATGGAGAATATTTTGAAAAACAATAAACCATTTTTGTTGATAAATATTCGTATTTTCATTATTAGGCCAGAAATATATATAGCAGCCCTCGTACCTTCAGAATTTCAAAGAGTGCATTCCAATCCACATTATGAAAAGCTTTACCTGGCTCTACAAATGCTATAAACATATGAAACTTCCTGGCAGATTACTCGGTCCAGTACACAGTTTTAATCTGCCAGGAAGTTTCATATCAGTGCACTCTCCACTGCAGAGTGAAAATTTCATTCTGGCTATAAACACAAGTTTGTCATTCTTCAGTCAAACTTCTAAAATAAGTAGTATGGAGCAACATTGCTTCTTGAGGTTCCTACAATTCTTCGCAACCCCGAGGCCAGCTTTTACTAGTTTTTCCAGTCTTCTATAATCAATTTGTGTCAGTACTTTGAAATCACAGCTTCCAACACTGGTGGTGGTTTGGTAATAGTCACAAAAGTATACCATTTTTGTGCTGAGTCAGGTACAAGATTTACGTAAAAATTAGCCTATGAATTAAAAAAAAGTGTCAGCTACAGGGAACTTATTCAGTTCCGCTGTATTTCAAATTTAGCCTTGCTGTCAGCCAGTTTATGGTACATGGTCAGAGAATTTGATAGTAGTATTACGTGCCTCTTTCTGAGATGAATCCAATTTTAATTAAAAATAGCCAAGGTATTTTTTCCCTTCATGTACTGTCATTACTGACATCAGTACTCTGAATTACTAACAACAAATTTCTGCCGAACATATGTAGACTCCCTCACAAAGAGCCTAGTCATCCATGGTACATTTATTTGTTCCACCAGTGAATCTATCAACACCTACATCAACACTCTTACCCAGCCCCCTCCCCTGTAAATACTTAACAGATTTTACACACAAATAAATTTCCCTGCCAGTACCCTCCTCTCACTCCAACTAGTGCCGCACCCTCTTCCAAAATCGAAAACTTAGAGAAGTACTCTTCTTCTTTGCAGCACCAGCCAGGTCAACAACATCTCAATACTTTACTCTGTGAAGGCCATGACTTTCTGAAGCTGAGCCCTGATATGAGATCATAGCTCCCAATCCTATCCACACCACCAGCTGTAACCTTCTGTCACCCTCCTAACCTCTGTAATATCCTTTTCAAACCATGTGACAGTCCCAGACCATTATCTCTAACTCCACAATTGTTCCTTCACTACACTGCATTTTATATATGAACGACGATCACCATGCTGTCTTCACTAGACTGCATTTTATACATGAATGACGATCACCATGCTGTCTAAGTGTATAAATGAAACCAGTGTGAGCATGCTCTGCAGTGTGACTTACGTGACCTGAGTGCCTAATACACCACACTAACTATTTGCATCTCTGAACTCCTTATGTGGAAACTTCTTTTCCAACATATCCCTCCATCCAACAACCACCCTTCTGGACTTAATCTCCATTAACATCTCTCTCTCTCTCTCTCTCTCTCTCTCTCTCTCTCTCTCACACTCACACACACACACACACACACACACACACACACACACACACACACAAATTATTTTATGAATTCCTTTTTTACCTAAAAAATATACCCTTCCCCCACCCATTCTTTCTCCGTCTCCATTTTAGCTTTTAATTTCATTATTCATTTGATTTCTCACTTCTCCTCTTATATCATCCTTTTTCTTCTCACTCTGTCCTTACATAACTGAAGATTCCATAATGCTAACCAGTATACTATCTTTGGTCTCCTACTCTCTTTGACACTTCCCCCTTTCACGGTATCTTTGTTTTCCATCATCCTCACAACACAATGGTCCATCTCATCACGGGGCATGAGTGGCCTGTTGCTCCTTTCTAACTTTCCCCCAACCTATCTATCTTTGCATATAGGTGTGTATCAAAAGCACTGTTATTTCACCTCCTGAAGACAATTGTTGGAGACCCATCTCTGTAATTTTAATGTGTAGGAATTACATATACCTGTAACTGTGACAGGAGAGTTCTTGAGTGATCCATGGTTGGGTAGAAGCAGAAGTTTTCCTGATATAGTATGAGATGCTGACATATCAGTAATCAATATTTATGATTCTTTTCAAATATGCTAGGTGATTTCACAATATAACTTACAATCTATCATAAAAAAGTTATTCCATTGTTACTTCCTATTTCTCCTCTATTTGCATGTAATCTCCTTCACTAACATCTTCAAACTTCTCTCCTTCTCTCCTATAAATACGAGGGGCGTTTGAAAAGTCCGAGAGATGGCACCACCGGCGCGTATCGAGGTCATGTTTAGTTAGAAGAATCTTTGGAAAGAATGCACACCAAATTTCAGCCATATTGGTCTATTTCGTGTGTTTGGCATTCGTGTGAATCAAGGAAATTGAGTGATTGTCAAAAAACGGACGAAAAAGAATTTTGTATGGTGACTGAAATGAAATGGATCATATGGCATTGTTGGCCGGGAGGTCCCATTCAGGGCAGTAAACATTACTTTATGAAAGGCAAAACACCTCAGGAAGCTAAAGAGAAGCTTGATAGATATTACAGTGATTCTGCACCTTTGATTAGAACAGTTTATAAGTAGTTTCAAAATTTTCGGAGTGGCCATATCGGCACAAGTCATGCTGAACGTTCTGGACGCCCTGTGGAGGTTACGACTCCAGAAATCATTGATAAAATCCATGATATGGTGATGGATGACAGAAGAGTTAAGGTGCGTGAGATTGCTAGTGCTGCGGGCATCTCGAATGAACAGGTACATAATATTTTGCATAAACATTTGGACATGAGAAAGCTATTCACAAGATGCTCACTCTTGACCAAAAACCGATTCATGTGAAGTGTTGCAAAGATGGTTTGCAGCTATTCAGGAAGAATCTGCAGGACTTGAAGCGTCGTTTCATCACTGTGGATGAAAAATGGATACATTACTATACTCCTGAGGCCAAACAACAATCTAAACAATGGGTTACCAAGGGACAACCTGCACCAAAAAAGGCAAAAATCATTCCATCGATTGGAAAGGTTATGGCGACTGTCTTTTGGGATTCACAAAGGATAATCCTCATTGACTACCTGGAAAAGGGTAAAACTATTACAGGTGAATATTATTCATCGTAATTGGACCGTCTGAAAACCAAGCTGCAAGAAAAATGCCAGTGATTGGACCGCAAGAGAGTCCTTTGCCATCACAGCAATGCACCAGCACATACCTCAGCAGTTGTGGTCACAAAATTAACGGAAACAGGATTCCAACTAGTTTCACAGCCCCCCTTTTTCTCCAGACTTGGCTCCCTCGGACTACTATTTGTTCCCCAATTTCAAAAAAATGGCTGGCGGGACAAAGATTTTATTCAACTGGGGAGGTGATTGCAGCAACTAATAGCTATTTTACAGATTTGGACAATTCCTGTTATTAGGAACAGATCAACAACATAGAGCAGCAATGGAAAAAGTGTGTAAGTCTAAAAGGAGACCATGTCAAAAAATAAAAAAAAGGGTTTACCCCAAACATGTAAGTAGTTTTTCTTTTTGCACAGACTTTTCAAATGCCCCTAGTTATCTACATTGTGACTTTTTCCTTCTATGCCTTGCCTTTTGGTTGTGACAGGCCAGAGCAGGCCAGAACGTACCAAATGTGGCGTTTTCTACCTCTCTTGTTTGCAACCTTATTAGTTTCATAAATTTACCATTTTTTTTAGCAATACAGGGGAACTGTGAAGTTTAGATGGGTATATTAGGTAAATGATGACAAAGTACTGAATCAAGCTGGGGAGAAAAAGAAATATATGCACAACAAAAGGAAGGCATCAGTTGATAGGATGCATCCTGAGGCATCAATGAATCATCAGCTACAACAAGCAAGTTCAAATGGACATAGTTTGCCACAGTTGGCCAGAGATGAAAGTGCGTGCTCAGGAGAGACTAGTGTGGAGAGCTCCATCAAACAAGCGCAAGTGCCCACCTGTGGGGAGCTGGGCATCTGCAGGCTGAGGTGGGCAAAAAGCTCACATCCAGTCACTCAAAGAGATGAATGG
Organism: Schistocerca gregaria; assembly: GCF_023897955.1. Classification (NCBI taxonomy): domain Eukaryota; kingdom Metazoa; phylum Arthropoda; class Insecta; order Orthoptera; family Acrididae; genus Schistocerca; species Schistocerca gregaria. Next base: position 598,927,632 of record NC_064931.1, on the reverse strand, counting down.
TAAATTGGATGATCATATGCCTTAGTCAAGCAGCTGTGGGCAGGAGTAGGTACATGCCTTCTGGCAGGTAACCTACCACCTACATCTTCTCTGTGGGCACCCAGGGCCCCATGGGGAAACATTTGCTAAGCCTGCTTTAGATTTCATACACAATGAAAAGGGGAGATGCTCAACAAATCAAGAAGTTTACAACAACACGTTCCTTCACATTACATCCCATCTGCTTCAACCAAAACTGTTACATATAACGTAAGCCCAACCTACAACAAAATAATCAGGTTTTAGGGTTCTATGCCTCAATTGGTAAAAACAGAAACCTTATAGGATAACTTTTTTGTTGTCTGCCTGCCTGCCTTAACACCAGACTAGTGGTATCAAGTCAAAATTTGTCACATACTAAGGTATACACTCCCTTGGTGGTGTCAAAAATTTTATATTCTAAGTCAGTATAATCAAACGATACATCATGTATGTCACATACTTTGATATTCAGAAAGTCAGTCATCAAAACTGATAGATGAACTATCTAATTTTTCAGTCTTTGTTTTAACCTAGCCTTCACCTGTCTATGACGTGAGGACTCATCTGAAACAACATGTAGTTTGGATTCTGCATTAAACTGTAGGACCCCTTTCCCCGGTTACATAAGTGAGGTAGAATAGGGGTGCACAAGTTGCTGAAGTGGCATCCAATATAAAAACTTGCACCAGACCATTATGCCATACAAAATAATTGTCGTTTTTTCCTTAGAGCACAAGGGCTAATCACACTTGCCCATTTTTAAAAAAATAAATAGTACATCTTAAATTGCCAACAAGCTGCTACATGAACAATATTCTCTATGAGTTTTGATCCTTGAGACTACCATCTCCTCAATGTAATAATACAAATGCTTAAAAAATAAAGTTCCTTGGCACCATATACAAAATAGAAGGTACATTTTCAGTGCATGGAGTATAGTGGATGGACCTGCTAGCATACAGATCTTCAGCAAAGAACAGAAAAAAATTGTTCATATAACAATATAAAGTGAAATGTGTCTAAGTCCTCAAACAGTTCTCAAATTTACAACTGGCATAAAAGTCAAAAGGCTGTGCTATTCACTTGAAATACACATGCACTACACGTGCCAAATTTTCCGTAACATGCAATAATATTAGAAATTTTCATCTGTCTGCTGTATCAATTTACACTCACTTTAGCAAGTGTGCCACTGAACCAGGACCATACCAGTCTCCTGGCTTCTTTCCAGATACTTCCCCCAATGATACCAGTGTATGAATTGATAGAGGACTCATTTGTGATGGGGTATCACCAAACCACTTGATAATCTTTCGATGGTTCACAGCATCCCTGTATTGTTTCTCATTACTAGGTCGCTGGTTTGGATCCCATCGCCAGCCTGAAAAGTATTATTTTGTCTATAATAATGAACATTTGTTAATGCTAAAATGTGGATAAATTTAGAGACCTAGGTTACATGTGTAAAGTTTGAAGAGAAGACTTCTATTATTTCTGAGGCTTAACAATTTTACACTGATATTCACTGCAAAATATTCATGCATTTCTGTTCAATTATTTTCCTGCATGTGGATTTATTTGTAAATCCCAAAGGTCAAGAAAACATCAAAGTTGCATATGTCATCTACTATATCAACTATAAGCTTTAGAAGACAACAAACATACATAGCATACATTTTCTGCTGCCTGAGCATTTACTACATGTAGCAAATTTCTAACTTATCAAGAGTGCCCCTACAAATTCCTGTTTCACAATGGAGGAGTTTAACACATATGTACTCCTGTTCATTTTAGAAGCCATGGGTATTTGTTAACAGTTTATGCTTGCAATAAAAACACACACACTGTTGGTACAACACTGTAAAATCAAGGTCGTTGAAGACAGTGGATGATTATGAGGCTGATTCTGCCATTGTACAGCAGACACAACAAAGAGAACTGTGCCACATGAAATCTTTGGAACAGTAACTCCATCCTTATAAGATGTGTTTAATACAGTATGAATGGTAAAGGCTACTCATCAGACTGCAAATAAAAGTTTTGTGGAAATCTCTCAGCTGTGAACAAAATAAATGTACATTATCAATCCAAAGCAAGATTTAATAATGTAGCAACTGTTTTGTATGCTACGGTGTCATCGTATGATAGGGCACTTATAAAAGACATCAGCACCAGTGTGAAAATATTTTCACCCGCTGCATTTGCAGACCCATTTCCCTGTCTCCCCAAATGCCCTGGAACCAACAGTATGCCACCCTTTTCTTCTGCCTCTGTAACTGGAGGAATGAGTCCCAGATGTTCTAGGCTTTATCTTGTGCAATAATGCAATAGGCAGCTTGAAGAGGGTACTTGGTGAGTGAGGAGCATATGAGGAATTTTGAAGCATAATGTCATCTCATTTAACAATGCTGCTGTTTCTGGCGTATTCTCTCTCTCTCTCTCTCTCTCTCTCTCTCTCTCTCTCTCTCTCTCTCTCTCTCTCTCTGTGTGTGTGTGTGTGTGTGTGTGTGTGTGTGTGTGTGTGTGTGTGTGTGTGTGTTGGGAATAAATGAATAACAAAAGTGTTTTGCATTAAGGTAGACCAACAATCACATATTGTTTTTGTATGCAAACACAGACCAACGGAAGTTTCAAGATAAAATTACTGTCATCTCATTCACTCTAGTGCCACCAACATTGAATTCGATGCAATTTACTTGCAGTGATTTCATTTGGCAAGGGAATATTGAGAATAAGTTCAGAGAATATTACAGAGTATTTGATCAAATCACCCTGTTTAGGTCCAATTAGTGTAAACAAACACTCAAAGTTCGTAAGACATGAACTTAACAATGTGGTCTGGTGCAAGATTCCTTTTGAATCATAACAAATTTAAAATAACATTGTGTCTCCTTTTCAACCACAATGGTGAATGACTCCATCCTCAGTTACGCGCAGCAATACAGTCCACACTTAGTGCCAAAAGGTTCCTGCTTAGAGCAGACCTCAAATAGCCTAGCTGCTCATGCCAATTCATGAATTTTTTTCCCCACTACAGGGTAAGAAATTGCACAGAACACTGCTGTGTGGTGCTGACAGCAGGCTGGATGTATAACACATCATGAAGATCTGCTGCTGGATGGCAAGTGCTACCTAACAAACTACAGCACAGAGATTGTGAACTGGGCTTGTGTTGTATGTGTTTGTCAGGTGGTAGGAGACAGGTGTTGTAAATCACAGTGTGGTTAATTGTCCAAAACCCAATCACATGTATTCCAAGGAGAGTGAAGCAATCTATGACCCCCTGCAACATATATTTCACATACTACCAAGATGATACAATACTCACACAGACACTGAGCAAGTCATTCTTCCCACCCATAATTCATGATCAAGACACAAAAGGGGGGAAGGGGGTGTTATGACAGTGGTACCTTCAGCCAAACACAGTAAAGTTACTTACGTGCGAAGTATGAAAGGCATACAAAACAAACAATGAAAACTATCAGTATGTTGTGCGTGGTCTCCCTTGAAAAATGAGCCATTTCTCATTCTACACAACATACTATGAGTTCTCTGTTGACTTTATATAGCCCTGTAAATGTAGATGTAGCTGGTTCAGTCTTCCAGATCTCTGACGAGAGCTAACCCTGCTCTCACATGGAAAAGAGTCTTCCCTCCATTAATGCCATGTGGCTACAGAAAGATGATTCCCAATTTTCAGTGTGTGAAGTACTCCGCCACACACCGTCAGGTGGCTTGCGGAGTATGGATGTAGATGTAGATTGTCTGGTGACATCTTGTGTTTGGAGTTTTTTGTGCTTCAATACAAAAATTACTGATGTGTGACAAACTTTCAAAAAATCCTTCTCATATTTTTTTTTAATAGTAAAAGGGACAATTTATTGCATGAGAAATCTACTTGTGTTCTATTTTGCTGTTCATTGACCCTCTGTCTTAGTAACCTGAAAATCTAAGGGTTTTTCCAACAAATGGTTGGCATTTAAATTGTCTCAAAATTGTGCACTAATTGTAACTGAAGAGTGGCACTTTTCTTTGTATAACAGAACATTCTGGCTGTGAAATTTGCTGATTATTTTGGGGCAGATAGACAGATGAATGATACAGTGGATCATGTTTACAATATGATCCATCCAGTCCTGAACTATGTCTAGAGGTATAAAAATAGCCATTTTGCTCTGCTGAGCATCCACAGCTGTGGCTTCCTTTCAGGGCCTTAACTACCTGAGAGCTACAGACAGGTGACAAAATGGTCACTGGGGTCCAAGTCATCAACCATTTCCCACTGAGCAGTGTCTGTATGTGCAGACGAGCACAATGTGAAGTTAATATCAGACAGTAAAGCACCTAAATGTACGTTACAAACTGTAACTACAGACATTGCTATTTGTAGTCATATAATACAGTAAATCACGTAGCAGAATAAGAGAAACTTGTCAATCACAAAAAACAAATGAGACAAGTTACCAGTTAACTTAAGAATAGGTAATTATTATAATACAATGACTAACATGAAATGAATCCATTTTTGGTTATCATGGCAGTTTTCATTTAGTTCATTGAGCTTTTGTAACGGATACATTTTGATAAAACAATTACATCATTTGGAGGATAAAGATTTTAAGACACACTTATGTGAGAATTGGCAACAAAATTTATCATAAAATATCAATTTGAAATAATTTTTTGTAGGACACTTCATTAAAGACTGTATTTTAATACCAAAAATTGTTGTTGGTCACAACAGGTTCCGCCACTGCACTCAAGTGTCCCATTGTGCAAATCATTTTAATCATCAGCAGTTCAAGGACTTCTTGGACTAGAACATTTACTTATTACAAATCAAATTACAGCTTCTGTATTTTATTTACATCATCACTATCATCAATGGAATGAGCTTCAGCCCTGTATGCCGCATTCAACAAGACACCTGTAGCTGCACGATATGTCTCACAGTGGTGAGCACTTCCACTCCCAGAGCCCTTGCTTCCTAGAAAAGGAGCAAAATCTTGCTTCCCCATAGTGTGAAATGGTTCTAGTTTGGTCCACAAGACTGTGCATGAAGTGTGATAGGACACCAACAATTTGTTACTAATTGTTTGGCAGTTCAATACTGGATATTATTTGGTGTTGCATCCTGAACAGTCTTCATTACATGGTTGGTTTGTTCTGCCATTGCCTGTAGCTCACTTGGTTAACTTGTAGGCAACATACTGTAACAAGGTACACATAGTGTGTCAGGATATATTTGCAATAATTAAAAAGGAAGAATATGAATTAATGTGTTACCATTACACAAACAAAAGAGCTTAAGAGATTAACCAGAGGGAGAAACTGGGTATGGCAGCTCATACAGAAGACAGCCTGCATCTTTCCTAACCAGGTCAAAGTCCTCCATTCGATCATGTAGGTCAGTCTGGTGTGGCAATAGAAGACAGCAACAGAAACTCTGCAGTTTTGGATTTCACATCTAAGAAATCATTCACACAGTAGGATCACGCAGACATACCACTGTTTGACCACCAACCTCTGTTATGTAGGACATAGAAACAGTCTTCCCTGGCACTGAAAAAAGCTGAAAGAGTTGAAGACAAATAAGTTTCCAGATCGAGATGGAATCACATTCTGATTTTACAGTCGGTACTCTTTGGCGTTGGCGCCAACTCTTCGGCGTTGGCTCCATATTTATATTTCTTTTCTCATGAATATTTTGCCCAGCGTAAAGTCCCAAGTGACTGGAAATATGTAAAAGTGACTCTCATACATAAGCAGGGTACAAGAATGGAAACAGAAAATTATAGATCTAAAACTTTAATGTTTACTCAAAAACCTTTGAGCATATTCTATCTTTGTGTAAAACAAATTTCTAAATTTCTTTGAGACAGAAAAGCATCTATCCACAAATCATCATGGATTTCAAAAGCGACACTCATGTGAAACTAGGACTGGCCTCCTTGCGCATGATATGAACCACAGGTGGAGAGCAACAGGCAGATTCCATATTACTGGACTTCGAGAAAACATTTGACACACTGCTACTCTGCAGGCTGTTAACAAGTCTTTGGGCATATTGAATAGGTTCCCAGATATGTTAGTAGGTCAAAGACTCTAAGTAATAGAACACAACACACTGCACTGGACGGCTAATCTTCGTCAGAGACAAGGCTATTGACAGGGGTGACCCAGGGAACTATGATACGACTGCTCTTGTTCTCTTGACACACATATGATTTGACACACAGGGTGAGCATCAGTCTCTGAATGTTTGCTGCTGATGCTGTAGTGTATGGGAAATTGTTCTCCTTGAGTGACTGTGGGTGGATGGAGGACGAGTTAAGCTGAATTTCTATTTTGTGTAATGAATGACAGCATGCTCTAAGTGTATAAAAATGAAATTTAGTGCATATGTGTAGGTAAAACAACCATGTAATGTTTGAACATAGCATTAGCAATGTACCGCTCAACATAATCACATCAATCAAATATCTAGGTGTAATGTTACATAAAATATCTAGGCATAATGTTGCAAAGCAATGTGAAGTGCAAGGAGCACAAGATATGGCAAGATTAGCAAAGCCCATTCTCACCTGAAGATGGCAGCCAGATGAACTGTGAAAATATTGTGTTCAGGTGATATCATTATTTGGCTGGAGACATGACAAGAATATCAACAGGCAATATGTCAGAAACGTTATGTAGTTACATCAAGTACTTCTATGGGCAAGAGATGCTTGAACTTTTAAGGAAGTTTGATAAACATTGAAAGAATAAGGGGAGCTGCTGACTGCCCTCACTTTTATGATGAGCCGCCGTAATACTGGTATCATACTGTTCCTAGATTTGCAAGATTTGTTCAATGTACTGATATCAAAATTGCCAATAATATTAAAAAGCATGTTAGTAAAGCAGTGCATTCATTTTACTTCCATATACTGGATGTTATATACAAAGATTTTATTTCTGCATTTGGAGGCTTTATCAATGCTGCCAGCTGTGTTTTGGGAATGAGTGGAATGGGCCCACAAGAGTGCCGTCATTAGGCAACCTTCAAAATTTCAATGTCTCTGGTTTCTATCCCATGATATGATTAACCTCACAAGTAAAAAATTGGATGACATCACATTATCAGTTTTGGAGAAAAACTGAAATTTTGCTCCTCCTCTGAGGAATCTGTCCATCATTAAATTTATTTGCTCAGTGAAGCAAGCAGTGTGTAGCTCTCCACAGGTCCGAGCAGAAGAAATCAGGCAAGAGATTTTGAGCACGCAGTCGGACTCTGAGGCCACAGGGCAATATTTCCTCTCTTGAAAACTCAATTAGTGAAAAATTAGACATGGAAATGATGAAGCTTTGTCATCATGTATTGATGTTTATATATTTTTTATTAAATGACAAATATTTTGAACACACTGATGATCTGGCTATTGGGAATCCATTATACTCATATTTGCCAATTTACTTATGGAAGATTTTGAAGACAGGACACTGAGGACAGCGTTTTTGAAATATACCATTTTTAGAGAAATAATGATGATACATACAGCTCTCCTTTTCTTACATGCTCTACAAACTGTGGATGAAGGGCAATAGGCAGATTCCATATTCCTAGATTTCTGACAAGTATTTGGCATGGTGCCATGCAGCAGACTTAATGAAGGTACGAGCATATGGAATAGGTCCCAGGTATGTGAGTGGCTTGTAGACTTCTTACATAATAGAACCCAGGATGTTGTTCTCGAAGGCAAGTGCTCATCAGAGGCAAAGACACAGTCAGGAATACTCCACAGAAGTGTGATAGGACCTCTATTATACCTCTCTATACATAAGGGGCAATCAATCAAAAAGTTTCCATTTGAAGGCTCTTTAGTCCATAATCAGTATGCCAATCAGGCTACATCACCACCAGCATTGAGGATAGCACCCAATGGATACACCAGGTAGAAGACACCTGTTTAGTGAAACATTGTATTGCTCCATGAAGAAGTCTTTAACTGCTTGCTGCACATCCTCATCTCACACAAGTTGTCAACCCTTCAAGACCTTCTTTAAAGGACTGAAGGCATGGTATTTGCATGAGGAGAATCAGGACTATAGGGCTGATGCTCAAGTTTCCTCCATTTGAGTCGGCGTGACTTCTGTGTTAAGACATTTCGATACAAGGATGTCTGTTATCATGAAGTAGCAGCACCCCTTGGTTTTTGACAGACATGCTGCCCCCATACAAATTCTCCATTCTCCAATGGATGTATGCTGATGTTTGTCCTTCAGCAGCCACAAAAAGAATAACAGCATGTTGATCCTGTTCGGACACATTTGGTTTCACCACAGTTCACATTTCTGCATTTACTGTACACACATCATAAACACATGAATGCTTATATACCAACATCAGAGTCTTACTATGTTGCATATACACTGCAGCAACACCGTCAAATGGAAATTCTTTGATCACTCCTTATATTACCTTACTTTCTATATACAAATTTATGTACCACAAAGACTTGAACATATCTTACTTGGATTATAAATAAAACAGAAGAAAAATATTACCTCTTCCAAGAAAATGTGAAACAAGTGCTTGGGCTAAAAGCATCTGGCCACTGCGAAGCATGCAACCCCAACCACAATCTGAGCTAATGTTCGAACCATCAAGACTGGGAAACTCCTTTCTGTATGTTAGCCAAATGCGGCTCATGAAGTCACTCTTAAAGCTCTCAATTCCTTCTTCTTTCTCATCGCTTACCAGTTGTTCATCACATGGGTCAGTCTTACGATGGTAACATCTTCCCAAGAGCCACACTGGAGAATCTCGTGAAAAGTTTGTTTTCATCTTCACATTAAGACCTTCAAAAAGACAAAGAAATGATTATTGAAGGAGGACTCCAGTTTCAGAACTGAACACCGAGCTATAACTATATAATACCCAAGTTTTCTCAATGATGTTCTCTCTCCCTTACTACTCACAACTGTTTTCACTGCAATATAACAATTAATACATCTAAATATAATCTATAATATTAAATATACACATAGCAAGCTTTAAAAACTTTCAAGAACTTGCAGTGACAATATGTGCTGTAAACTACACCTAAAAAATGATAAGGTTGCCTTAGTGTCAATTTACAGACCTACTACTTAAGTATATCCACGATATTCATTTAATCACCAAGTTTCTCTCAATATCAAAGGTAGAATGATCCATTTTGGAATATTCTCCACATTGTTTTCACAAATACTGAACCCTTTTACATTTTGAATTACAAAGTAATGTGCTGATGTTACAGACTAGCATAAAACGTGTTTTGTGTTTGAATGACTGCCTCCTAACAACATTTACTGAGGTGATAAAAGTCATGGGCTACCTCCTTTTGCCCAGAGTAGTGCACCAACTCTATGTGGCATGGATTCAGTCATTGGAAGTCTCCTGAAGAAATACTAAGCCATGATGCATTTATAGCTGTCGATAATTGCGAAACTCTTGCCGATGCAGGATTTTATGCATGAACTGGCCTCTCAATTATCGTCTTATAAATGTTTTATGTGATTCATGTCAGGCAATCTGAGTGGTCAAATCATTCCCCCAAATTGTCCAGAATGTTCTTCAAATCAATCGTGAACTGTGGCCTGGTGACGTGGTGCACTGTCATTCATAAAAATTCCGTTGCTGTTCGGGAACATGGAAGTCCAAGAATGGCTGTGAATGGTCTCCAAGTAGCTGAACACAACCATTTCCAGTCAATGATCAGTTCCCTTGGACCAGAGGACCCAGTCCATCCCATGTAAACACAGCCCACAACATTATGGAGCCGCCGCCACCAGCTGGCACAATGCTTTGTTGCAACTTCGGTCCATGTTTTTGTGGGCTCTGCGCTACACCCAAACCCTACCATCAGCCCTTACCAACTAAAATCAGGACTTATCAGACCAGCCCACAGTTTTCTAGTTGTCTAGGGTCCAACCATGGTCACGAGCCCAGGAGAGGCACTGTTAGTAAAAGCACTCGCATCGGTGGTCTGCTCCCACAGCCTATTAATTCCAAATTTCACCACACTGTCTAATTGATATGTTTGTTGTACATCCCACATTGGTTTCTGTGGTTATTTCACATGGTGTTGCTTGTATGTTACAACTGACAACTCTACGCAAAGGCTGCTGTTCTCAGAAGTTACATGAAGGCTGTCAGCCATTGTGTTACCTGTGGTGAGAGTTAATGCCTGAAATTTGGTATTCTTGGCACCCTCTTGACACTATGGATCTCGGAATATTGGATTCCCTCACAATTTCTAAAATATAATGTCCCATGTGCCAAGCTCCAACTACTATTCCACTGTTTCGCGGGCAAGTGCTCTACTAACTGAGCTACCCAAGCACGATTCACGCCCCGTCCTCACAGCTTTACTTCTGCCAGTACCTTGTCTCCTACTTTCCAAACTTGACAGAAGCTCTCCTGTATACATTGATGGGAGTTATCCTTGCAATACATCCTTCACTCCCATAATCCTCCTCATCTCCACTCTGGTAACCTACTGTCTCCAACCCTCCACCCAACAATTTTCCTTTTCTCTGTTCGGTCGCCCCCTCCTATGTCGTACCTCCACATTGTCACCATCACCATCATCATCATCACCATCACCATCACCATCACCAATCACATCTAATCAGCTCCGATACTCGTGTATGATATGCTTAGCCCATGCACCTGCCACTCCTCCTTCCCACTTTCCTAGCCAGCACACCTGCTGGCTCCCTCCAAGCTACTAGCTACAAACTACTCAGTAGATATCCCTGAGCAACCTCAAAGTTCACCCTGTTTATATATTGGCTGTTCACAAAGCTCTAGGACTAATTTTATTCCCGATATATACATGACATCAGCACAGTATCTATGGTGGCAGCTTGAACTAACAACTGTATACAATACATGTGCTTTCAATCACTTGTGAGCAGGCAGTGCTAAGTAGTGGATGTGTCGCTGTAGTGTCAATGTTATCGTGTCACAAAATGCAAGGGTGCAACAAACCGAATGCCTCTAGGTCAAAAGTTCAAAGAGATTCTCCAGCATCTTTTGAAGAAGAGAGACATCTGTCCAATACACAATGACCCCTGGAAGAAAGAAAGAAAGAAAGAAAGAAAGAAAGAGAGAGAGGGAGAGAGAGAGAGAGAGAGAGAGAGAGAGAGAGAGAGAGAAGTATGTGGATATCTGCCATGACTTGATTGTAATGAGAAACGTGGAAAAAATCTTTCCTGGAAAAAAGATTACCATGGGTGAGAAAAATGGGTGTTACCGATATGAACCTACCATAAAACTACAAAGTGCAGAATGAGTCTCTGGTGGCTCACCAAGAGTGAAGAACGTGCGAATGTTACACAGATTTGACAATCGTCCCAAAGAAAGCCTTTTCTAACAGTTTCACATGGCTGTATAAACAGTCTGTGTGATGTACTCAAGTGGGGGGAGATCAAGAAGAACACCTGCAGCACCATCAGGATAATCATAAATTCAGAACTGAAAGAGGAGTTAAGCAAAGAGGTTCAACATCACTAATGTTATCTTCAGCAGTTCTCGAGGAAGTTTTCTATAATCAAATTGGGAAAACCTAAAAACAAATGTATGTTAATGGAACATATCTGAACCACCTTTATTTTGCAGGTGTTTATGTACTGTTTACTTCTAGTGCTCATAAATTATGACAAATAGAAGAACTTAACAGAGCTAGTTTGAAAATAGAACTGACAATAATGTACATTCTGAATGAAAATTATAATGCCAATGAAAAGAAACTTTACAAATTAACAAACAAGTCATGGAACAAGTTGACGAGTTTTAGTATTTAGACAATTGAACACAACTGGCCAGAAAGTAAAAGAAATACAGAGAAGGTATGGCTTGGAGTGCTTCTGGTAATATAAATACAGTTTTCAAAACTCAATTATAAATGTCTCTGAAGTGAAAAGTTTACAATCATGTGTATTACGAGTTTTGACTTACGATAGTAAGGCATACATTTTCAGGATTGAAGAGACAGGAAAAGAAACTGATGGAGTGGACGATGCAATTACAACAAACAATGAAATGGAGATGGGCCCTAGTTGCCATTCCTGTGTGTAACCTGATGTCTTCTTGCACTTTTTTGAGCTCTCTTCACCTTCATATTTGTGTGCCCTCATGATGTGAACTGCAGATGGCACAGGAAGGAGGGAAGGGGGGGGGGGGGGGGGGGGAATGAGGAATAAGTTGGGGATGACATGCATATATGCTATGAACCTATGTCTGATACATGAACAACAGTCATTAACATCTGTTTTATGTGCTGATCCACAGCTCAGTGCAGCTACATGGTGTACTACTTTGTACCAGTGTCACTTGTTTTCCTATCCTTTCAATTCACAGTAGTTACAAGGAAACAATGACTACCTGTACTAAAGTATCATCTCATCATGATACATATATATTAGGGAAAAAAACAGGATTTTACACTGCATTAGTGCCCTCAGAATGTAGTTTATTATGGTGAAATTCTTGGATAGATGTTTCACTGATTTCTCACCACTTGATGCTAAATGTATATGCCATGTGACTAGGGCCTCCCGTCAGGTAGACCATTCGCCGGGTGCAAGTCTTTTGATTTGACGCCACGTCAATGGGGATGAAATGATGATGATTAGGACAACACAACACACAGTCCCTGACTGGAGAAAATCTCTGGCCCAGCCGGAAATCAAACCCGAGTCCTTAGGACTGACATTCTGTCGTGCTGACCACTCAGCTACGAGAAAGCACTCCAGCCAAAGCTTCTTCCACGCAAAAGTGAGAGTTCTCTTGGTAACCCCTGCCCACACCTTTTCGATCACCTTGACACGGGCGACAATGCTGAAGTGGTATTTCAAAAACTTTCTAGGAGTGAGATTGGTAGCCTGAGTCAACGCAAACCAATGCTCGAAAAGTGCATTAGAGTGGAGTTTCTTAAGGTTAGGAATAATTTGCTGGTCCATAGGCTGGATAATGGAGTGGTGATAGATGACAGAAATTAGAGCCCAATGAATTGAAATTTCTCAAGGTGGTGGTCTTACAGGCCTGGAGAATGGGCAGGAGCATTGTCCACAACAAGCTAGACATGGAGTGGTAGACTCATCTCACGCAAATATTTTTTCACCGATGGACCAAACACTTTAGTGATTCAATCAGAAAAAAGATCACAGTTCACCCAAGTCTTGTTGTTGGACCTCCACATCACATTTAGCCTGCCCTTATGCACTTTACACTGCTTGAAGGCTCATGCAGTTTCTGCATGGTAAACCAACATCACTTTAATTTTCAAATCATCGCTTGCACTGGCACAGAATAGCAGTGCGAGATGGCCTTTCATGGCTTGTGACTGGGCAATGCATTCTCCTCTGCCATTACAAAGGTATGCTTCAGCATCTTTTTCTGGACTAGACCAGTCTTTTCACAATTAAAAACCTGTTGTGGCACATAACCCTCAGAATCTACAAGCATCTGGACGTTGCTGATGAAGTTCTCTGCTGCCTTTGTGTCGCAGCTGGTTGCTTCACTGTGCCTCACAACACTGTGGATTCCAGTTGTTCTCTTAAACTTCTTCAACCACCCACGGCTTCCCTTGAAAACTTCTTTGACCGCTAATGAGGTAGTGAAGCTGCTTTGTCAGTTGCTCCTATAAAAGGTTATGTGCAGAAACATTTTATTTGTTGCCTTGCTTGCACAGGTACTACCCACACATGAGTAACAGGATTTGTACAAACCAACTGTTGAGGGGCAAACCATGTGAACACTGCAGCAAAGCAATAAAAAACTTCCATACCAATGGCATTAGAGAGCTCATTACTATGCAACTGTTAGTAGTCAAGGACATGTCAAATTTCTTGCAAGCTGCTACCACTATAAACAAGATGTATCTACCTACAATCCACTCAGTGGCTCAGGCATTTCCTGGTAAAAATTCACAGGGCTCCACAGTTTTAATTCTTTCTGATCAATCAATCCATTAGTAACTGACCTTAATGATTTTATCATGACAACACTTCAAAAGTATAGGGTATTTACATACACTAATAAACAGTACTTTGAATTAGTTTATGCCGTAATGATATTCTCTCTAACTGACAAAGAGAAGGTCTCCTACAATCAGTCCTGCATCAAAGCAGTGGATAAGTGAAAGAGCCGCAACTGATATAGTATAGCAAAGTAGCTGTATTGAAGATTTCAGAAAATTAAAAATTTGAAGTTACAGCTTTGCAAATACACTGCCCAGTCACATTAATGTGACCACCTATCAACCTATTTACAGCACAGACCACTGCAAGCCATGAAGAGTCAATGAGGTTCTGGAAGGTACTGACTCCAGTACCATGGCTAGCTGCACTAAGTTCCTTGGTTGAGGATCCCTGGTGTGAACAGCCTGATGGATGTGGTCCCACACATTCTCAAATGAGTTTAAATTCAGGTGGCCATGGGTGTATGGTAAACGCATCCTCCTGCTCTTCAAATCACACACATAAAATGTGAGTTGTGGGACATATTGCATTGTCTTGCTGGTAGATGCCATCATGTCGAAGAAAAGGAAACTGCGTGTGGGGAAGGACATAGTCCCCTGGGATAGATGCACACTTGTATACATTTCCTTTCAGGCGTTTCACATTGTACACGCCACCGGCCATCTGTTGATGGAGCATAAAACATGATTTATCCCAAAAGGCACCCTGTCATCTCTCAGTGGACATCCACTTGCAGTACTGATGTGCAAGTCCCAGTATTCGTCGCCAATGAACAGCAGTCAGCATCGGTGCACGAACCACGTGCCTGCTGCGAAGACCCATACACAGCGATGTTTGCTGAACAGTCATTGCTAGTGCCTTGGTCCACCTGGACAGTCAGCTGCTCAACAGTTGCCCATCTATTCACCCATACACATCTCCACACCTGTCACTCACCACTGTCACTGGTGCACCACAATTGCCTTGGTGCTGGATTTGAATAGCGCCATTTTGCCACACATGGTATACCTCGTCCACAACATAACATAAAGTTTACAAACACAGCTGTTTTAGAAATTCTTCCTCTCTTGCCTGAAAGCCCATGATCATGCCTGTTTGGATATCAGATAAATCACTCCGTTTTTTATTACAACAACTGCAATATTTTTCACATCCCCCAACATGCTTTATATACTGTCCACTACTAGTGTTGTCACCTACCGTCTGGGAGTGATTATTGCAAGTTGATGTTTAACATAGGTGATGCTCACTTTAATGTGAGCAGATTGTGTAAGAGGCATCTGAGAAAAGTAATGAGACTGGCAACACTGTGAGCAGTCCGACAATACTGTGTTGTTCTACTTATGTAGACTAATGTGTTCATCCTTTCCAGATGCTCAGTCCAAGTTTAAACTCCATACAGGCATCAATTAATGTCCGAGAGCATCATCACTGAAGTTGTGTGTTATAAAGACAGAACAGTGGAATTTAGAGTGACATCATGTGATATAGTTGTGTGTTAAACTTGGGGACTCTGTGAGCATTATATTTGAAAAGTTGGAACAGGTCAATGGGGAACATTCCTTATCAAGAGCACAAGTTTTCCACTGGCAAAAATCATTTTTGAAAGGCCGAGAACATGTTGAAGGTGAACCTTGCTCAGCAAGACCTTCAATTCCAAAAACCAATTAAAAAGTCAAAGCATGCATGCTCGTGTGAGATCAGACCAACCCTTTACTAATAAGGATGATGGGTGATCTGTTAAACACTTTCTCAATACATCAAATTGTGACTGACGGTTTGCACACGCAAAAGGTTTCTGCCAAACTGGTGACAATGCCCCATGTCACACTGTGATTTTCATCAGGGAATTTTTGACCTAAAAGACATTACTCTTGTTCCACAGCCCATTATTCACCTGATCGGAATCCTTGTGACTTTCTTTTCCTGAAATCGGAAAATGTCTTAAAAGAATGTCATTTTGGGACTCTGGAGAACATTCAACAGAATGTGACCAAGACTAAGGGCCCTACCAGTTAAAGGCTTTAGATGCTGCTACGAAGACTGGGAACAACTACTACACTGGTGTATAGCTGCCAAGGGGGACTACTTTGAAGGAGACAATACTGTTGCCTGGGGGGAGGGGGGAACAACAACAACAACTTTGGTAGATAAAAATCAGTCATTTCTTTTCTCTCACACCTTACACATTCTTTGTGGCACTTACAAGTATTGAAATACCTCATTTATGACATTAAAGTGCCAAAGAAACTGGTATAGGCATGCATATTCAAATAAAGAGATACATAAACAGGAAGAATATTGTGGTGTGGTCGACAATGCCTATAAGGCAAGTGTTTGATGCAGCTGTTGGATCGGTTACTGCTGCTACAATTGCATGTTATCAAGATATAAGGGAGTTTGAACAAACATGGTGTTACAGTCGGCGCATGAACAATGGGACACAGCATCTCCGAGGTAGTGACAAAATAGGGATTTTCCCATACAACAATTTCACAAGTATACCATGAATATCAGGAATCCAATACCGAGGAGGATCTTTAAATGTGACAAAAGTGCAACTCCTCTACAGATTTCAATGATGGGCCATCAACAGGTGTCAGTGTGCAAACCATTCAATGAAACAACATCAACATGTGCTTTCAGAGCTGAAGGCCCACTCGAGTACCCTCGATGACTGCATGACATGAAGTTTTACGTCTTGCCTGGGCCCGTTAACACTGACATTGGACTGTTTTATGACTGGAAACATGCTGCCTGATCGGACAAGTCTCATTTCAAATTGTGTCAATTGGGTGGATGTGTATGGGTATGGAGACAACGAATCCATGGATCCTACATGTCAGCATGGGACTGTTCAAGCAGGTGGAGGCTCTGTAATGGTGTGGGCACTTGGAGTGATCTGGAATCCCTGATATGCCTAGATATGACTCTGACAGGTGACATACACATAAGCATTCTTTCTGATCACCTGCAACCATTTATGTCCATTGTGCATTCCGACAGGCTTGAGCAATTCCCGCAGGACAATGCAACACCCCACACATCCAGAATTGCTACAGAATGGCTTCACGAACACTCTTCTGAGTTGTAACTCTTCTGCTGACCACTTAACTCCCCAGACATGAACATTATTGAGCATATCTGGGATGCCTTGCAATGTGCTGTTCAGAAGGGATCTCCACCACTTCATATTCTTATGGATTTGTGGACAGCCCTGAAGGATTCATTGTCAGTTCCCTCCAGCACTACTTCAGACATTAGTAAAGTCCATGCCACATTGTGTTGCAGGACTTCTGTGTGCTTGCAGGGCCTTACATGATATTCGGCAGGTGTACCAGTTTCTTTTGCTCTTCAGTGTATATGGGAAACTACATAATTGGAAACAACTTGCAAGAAGTGGAAACAAAGTGAATATTTTCTGCAGGTAGCTCCTGTTGCAAGAGTGCCCTCAGGAAACAGAAGATAAGTTGTACCTGAGGACTTACTGATGTTCTACCTGGCATTGTGTAGCAGCTTAATGGGTTCTGGGAGCTCAGACACTGTAACAGATAGCTTGGATAAAACACCACCCACTGGAAGTGAATTTTCTCACCATTCTGAAAAATGCACAGCTGAGGATCGCCAGGGGATAGTCTGTCTTCAAACATTTGCAGAGAAACTTCCTGGCAGATTAAAACTGTGTGCCCGACCGAGACTCGAACTCGGGACCTTTGCCTTTCGCGGGCAAGTGCTCTACCAGCTGAGCTACCCAAGCACGACTCACGCCGTACTCACAGCTTTACTTCTGCCAGTGCCTCATCTCCTACCTTCCAAACTTTACAGAAGCTCTCCTCCTCCTCTGCATTTGCAGAGAAGAACATCTACATAAATTATTTGGGATTGTTATTAATAATTTCAAGGCAGGCTATCAGTTTACTGTAGGGAATGATAATCACATGACTGTGGGGAAAGGGGGGAGGGGGGGAGAGATAAGAGATGAGGAGACAAAGAACACACAGTGGTAGTGATTTCGTGTGTAAATAGGTGCTCAGAAAAAAGCAGACCACACGGACACAGTTGTGAATGAGTGCAGGCATGGGCAGTCAGCAGCTGTCTCAGCTTGAAATGGTAAGACACTGAACTATTTCGTTTAAATTACAAGTGCGATGGACTAGCAAATACTGCAAGACACTATGGTGTCTGAGTAGAGCTAAGAAAAGGCCAACTGGATTGTCCTAGCATGCTACAGAGAAGCAGACTACTGCTTAGACAGGTTTCCATTACTGAGGATTCATTCATAAATGTGAAAAAATATTAATAGTAATTTTCCAACTGGACATGGAATCAATTTAATTCAAACAGAATAAATGTTATTCTGTATTCGCATTTCTATTTTTATTTTTGTGTCCCCTTGATTCTTCAAGTGTTTCTGCATGATTTGTTGCTGCCAATTTTGTCCTATTGATGACCTCACAGTTTCTCACTGATCTGATAAATAAATCACACATCTTCTGGAATAAAATAGTCAGAGTCTATGAACGTCCTGAAAGCTGATAGCTCTTGGCTCAGTGTTTTGAATGTAGTGAGGCTGCTGACTAATGTAGAATCTACAAGTCACAGAGAGCCAACTTGTTTTAATCAACATATATTTTGATTGACCCTCCACCTTTCTGTCACCAGACAACAACAATGGGACAATTGCTTATGTTATGATGATGATACACTTTAAACAGAAGACATGATTCGGAACAGTTATTTATCTTACACACAAACTATCTGACACTATGAATATAAAAGACTGTGTTAACTCAACAATTTACCCAATTTACAGCCTGAGTCTAACATTGTTTCTGTTTGTGGTACCATCAAATGTACTGAAATACAAATTCACATGCATATAACAAATCTAACAACTTTAGCTCCCTTGGGAGGCCAGGCTTTGTCTGTCCCAAGTCTGGATAAAGGGGTAGTGATGGAGTAACACCACGTTAAGAATCTCCTCGTAAAAGTCCTGACCTTGTAAAATTATCTTGATAAAGTAATGTAGATGCAACCGTCTTGGACATTGGGACCAGCTTCTCACAGAGTGGAAGCAGCAGGCACACTTTGTACAAATCGTGGAGATTGACACATCAAGTGTAATGCTACCGGCAGTCGTCAACTAATGGCTGTACTACTGCGATGTGAAGGCTAACGGAAACCACATTATTTTTCTCTAGTACATGCAGTTCTTTGTTAAAATGTTATGACAACTTCCTCTTGGGTACAATAGTTTCCCATTTGGATGTCCAGGTGGGGATTACTCACAAGCAGCTATCAAGTGAAACAGAATTTTTATTATGGGGCTAACACACAATGTTAGAATGTCAATGCAGAGTGGGGAAACTAGAAAATGTAAAGGCAGAAATGCCAAGAATGGAGACACACACAATGAATCAGCGAGACGTAATGGGGTCAAGGGAAATACTTTTGGAGTGGAAATCATGTGATTAGTCACACTGGGACAGATAATGGTACAACAGGAGTAGGAATAATCATTAAGAGCAAAATTAGCAATAGCATAAAGGGTTATCTGTAGCAAACAGAAAGAGAACTGATAGTGAAATTGAATGGATATCCAATAGATATGGCAGTCATATTCATGAACTAAAATATCTCAAAGAAGGTGATAATTTAATCATAATCAAGTGCCAGAATGCATGCATCATTCAAGTCAATGAACATAAAAAGTGAGAAAGTTGGGTCTTGGCAAGCAAACACAGTAGGAAGGTTGAGTAACAGAATTTGGTACTATGCCCAAGTTAGTAGTTGTGAATATACAAGGTGGTTATACTTAAACTGATTGTGTTCTGAGTGCTGCAGTGTATACATTGTAGGATATTGAGATATTGTACACATGTTCATTAAATGGTGCACTCGTTGAGTATGCTGAAGAAAATAATAGTTCCACTTTCTGCCACATAGTGAAAATATGGTGTTCCAAACAGTCAATATGAGAAATGTTTGTTGTTTTGACTTCAGTGAGCTGTTTGTCAATTGGTTGGTGCAAAGTGTTAAGAAGATTGAACTTTTCCATGGCTATTGAGAAATAAGACTGGGCACTGCTGGTAATGTTGTTTTATCAGAATGACAGCAATATCAGTGCTGCATAATGGGAATTTCACCAACAAACAGTTCCATAGAGGCCCCACATCAATAAATAGGCTAAAGAATATAATCAAGAAATTTGAAGAAACAGTTGAATTAGATGGTGCAGCAAGGAGGAGGTGGCCCATTCCCATGGCAGCTGGTCGAGAAGTTGCTGTAGCTATAGTGACCGTTCAGCATAAGCTTCAAATTCTGCAACCAGTGCTTGAGATGTGTCACAGGAATTCTCTCTCCTCTAGTCAACAGTTAAAAGGATTTTGGGCACATTTTACACTGGCATCCATACAAGATTCAAAAGGTGCAACAAAGAAAGCCCCAAGATAGGCTACAAAGTTGTGACTTTGGCCTTGGCCTTAGTTTTTGAGCACACACAGAAATGGATGACATGTGACCAGGAATATTCTTTGGACCAACGAGGCCCATTTTACTCTGCTCGCTGCCGTGAATGCACAGAACTGCCACATATGGGGTTCTACTTTGCCGCATTGTGCCGGAATACCTACTGCACTCAGCTTATGTGACTGTATGGTTAGGTGGTGTGGTTTCACAAGATCCTTAATTCTCGGTCCTTTTTTCTTCACGGATGTCACATGAGCCTGTTAAGTGTACTGTGCCATCTGCAAGTTCAAAGGACCTCCCTGTGCAAAACATGATTCCAGCTTTGCAAGACCACAGCTGTGTCCTCATGACTATTTTCAAGCAAGATGGGGTGACACCACATGTCACTTGCCAAGTGAAAGATTTGCTTCAACAAACCTTTGGTAACAAATTATTTCTAGGCACTTTCAAGATATTTGGTCTTCCTGATGACCCATCCTAAATACACGTGACTTCTGGTTGTGAGGATATCTGAAAGGTTGTGCCTATTACAGATGTTATGGATTCTTCCTGATCTGAAGAATAGCATATGGCAACATCTCACTCCAATTACACTGGATACACTGCAAGCAACTGTCCACCATGCCATTGTTATGGAAGCAGCATGTTGCTGACTCGTGAAACCATACTGAACATGTGTTGTAACTTGTTAATATATTCTAATAAACGTGCCACCACCATCACTGTCATGTGTGATTCTCCCTCCCCTTTTCCTGCACCCACACCATATTCTGATTGCTTGCGGCACATTTCCATGTGGTGACTGAAAGTGGAACAACTGCTTTTCTCAGTAAAATCTGTGAGTGCACCAATTAATGAACATACCTACGATGTTTTGTTGCCTATGATGTATATAGCCTGTACTGCAACATCTGGAACACCACCAGTTTAATTATAACTACCTGGTACTTTACAAGTATCACTTGAGGTGGTGGTACACATAAAAGATATCAGATGATCAGAAAAGGTATCGAGAGTTACTATTTTTTATCTTTTTTCTTTTTTGTGAGAAAACAAATAGTGAAGAATCAAGTTAAAGTCTGCAAGAGTTATCTGGGCGCTGACTTGATAGTGAACATAACTTCATACCAAAGAAATACCACTTGGAAGCAAAGAAGTTAAAAAGGCTTAACGTTTAACATCCTGTCAACACTGGAGTGATTAGAGATGAGGTACAAGCTTGGATCTGGATAGTATCCAAGGAAACCATGCTGCCTGCTTTTCGAAACAACCATCCTGGCATTTGCCTGCAGCAATTTAGGGAACCTAAATCTGGATGGCTGAAAAATGATCTGTGAATTATTGTCCTCCCAAATTAGAGTCCATTGCCTTAACTACATTGTCACCTTGCTCAGTGGAAGAAGTTAAAAACTCAGATGTCCTGGAACGAAATGCAACAAAAGAAATAATGACACTTTGAGGAGTTACACAATGTGGTAAACTAGAGGAATAGTGTTAGATGAAGAATAATAAATGCAGCAAATGGAGTATTAGGGTTGAAAAGGGCAGTAAAACAAAGCCACACATAACAGGCAGAATAAAAACATGGTAATACAGACGCTGCATACCACCCAGAAACAGTCACTTTGTAGAACCCATGGAAAAGGCAAGTGAGTAATGGAAGCAGCAAAGACAGTGAAGAGATGGAAACAATACTTATAAAAACTTAATAGTGATGCAGAACAAATTTGGCTAAGGTGCAAGAAGAGGACATGGAGATTCAGGCTTCTGTCTGAAATTCAAAAACCTTTGCGCAAACTCTACATATTTCCAAAGAAATTGAAAGAGGATGGATGTGAAAATTAACACACAATCAGTTTAGTACCACAGCCACCAAAAATATTTGTAAGTAGATTTTACTGAAGAATGAATGGTAAAATTGAAAGTATGTTAGGAAAGGACCAGCTTGGTTTAAGGACAAGCAGGTGCACCTGGAAAGCTATTTTAGCACTGTGCCTTTACGAAAAGCAGAATACAGCAGTCGGCACAGACAGAACGATAACATTTTTTCAATGCGATAGGGTCCGCAGCTGCAATGAATTTTTTGAATGACTTCTTGAAGCCTTCAGCTGCCATTCTCTTTATTTCCTGTACGATATCATAGGAGCAATGATGTATACGACATAATCTGTTACTAAAAAAATCATCGATAAAATACTTGCAAATGGCGTAAGGCCGAAATTGCACAATCATACAGGAAATAAAGAGAATGTCAGCTGAAAGCTTCAAGAAATCAGTCAAAGAATGATAACCGTTGATGTTTAAGGAAAGTGCAGAAATGAAAGTCTTATTTAAGAAGGGAAAAGTTCTATTTAAATTTCACAGTTTATGACAACTGCAGAAGAGCCACAAGGGAACGCAGGAAAACATTTTCACGAAGGAAAGATAGTGTCATTTCTAGACATTGCATTACTTGAGAGTTACAAAAACTACGATGATATCACCTTCTAAGGATGGGGGGAAGAGGGAGAGGGGCAAAAATCATTGGAAAAAAATAAAATTGGGAATCCTTTTCAGCAATTTTGAATACCAGTATTGTCATCTTCAACTTTTATAGTCCTGTCTTCCTCAGTTGTGTGTAATATTACGGTATATTGATAATTTTTACTTATGGACCGTCTGACAGCAACTGAATAAAACACAATTTTAGTGCCATATGGGTTTCGTCTTTATTTTCTGTACATATTCCAGGCCACTGATGATGCCTTGCAGAAAATAAAGGTGAAACGCGTATGGCACTAAAATTGTGTTTTATTCAGTTGCTGTCAGACGGTCCATAAGTAAAATTATTAATATACCAGTATTGTCATTTGTAAACATTTCGACACAGCATAAAAGTCAATAAAGAAGGGTCAAGTGAACCTGAAAGTTTTGTTTTGAAGTTGTGCTTTGTGGTGAATTTAAAGTACAGCAAAAAACTAATAACAACACAAGATCAAATAGCCGAGTGGAGAAAATACATTATGAGAAATGATCCATTTGCAATTTAGATATTTATGTCTACGCTCTGCAAAATAGTGTAACATGCCTGTAAAATAACATTTTCTGTGTAACATATATTATCTCCACTTTCTCATCCACAGACGTAGCAACATTACAATGACATCTTACACATCTACATGACAGCTGTTATTAGTCAAACATTCCCTTCAGGATCCCCATGTGAGGGGCCGATTCCTTTGAAAACTGCTACCTGAAATTCTCTAAGGAGATTTTTTTTCAAGATTCTCAAACGTTTTTTTCCAACAACACAAGAAGTATATTTTTAAATGTAAATTGCCGTATAAGACAGGAAGTTACTATCAGAATGAAAACAATCTGAAGCATTTGAAGATACTCAGAGGGACATTATAGTATAAATTCAGAAGGCTATGAACTATTGTGCACAACAGCAGTATTCCTTTACACATTCATCCTTTAATGCAACATATTTTTCCAAATTATGGATGACTTCACAGAACTCTTGGTTCTAGAAGTCTGCATTTTGGTTTTTTCAGAAATTTTTTACCTAAAAAGTCACGTCATCATCCTATAAATGGCTGACACATAATGGATTCTTCATATGAGAAACGACAAAACAATCATTGAGTGCTGTGTCAGATTAATAAGAGGATGAGGCACACTATGGAAGAACCGTGGAACACCGTAAGTATGCTTTAGCCCTTTACCGTGTAATTTAGTTTAATGTGAGAGCCAGATTTCAGTCAGCAATATCAGTGTTAAAAATAACATAGTGGACCTCCTTTACATTCAATATGGCATGAACATAGACATCAGGCTATATTAAAGATCAGTGTTTTACCACAATTTTATTTCACATTCATATTTGTTGGCATCACCAATTCACAACCAAATCATCATCTTCCAACATAACATAGACTTGAGCTAAGCTACAGATCAATCTGTTAAGATTTCAAGGATGGGGTGCTTGTCCACTATCACACACTCATGAAGTGGAACTTATCACAGCTCTCCATCAGCAAATGATGCTGATGACATTGGTTCTTTTCTAAAAGTAACTTAACCACTTACCACAGTATTTTCTTGTATCCCTCACGCTGCCACTGCCTTTCTAATCAACAGTCACCAATGTGTAAAAAGGCAGTGGATTTGTGAGGTATCAACAAATGGAGCTACAATTCAACACCATCATCTACAATCATGAGCAGTTCACACTCTTCAGCGATGACACTGTTGCCATAAGAGGTTTATGTTGACTGACACACACATCCTTATTTTCAGTGCTGGAACTGAGAACAGGAATGGGCACTAACTAATCCAAAGCTCTTAAGTAAGTTCCAAATTTCACCATACAATTTAATGAACAGTAAAAAAAGTGCACACAGTATAAACAATGAGGCAAATTAAGAGCCATGAATCTTTATCTCTGATATCTCCTTAGAAGAGAGTAATTAATATTAATTTGAAGTCTCTTATATGTAATACATAATATACAAGTACAATTTATATGAATATCTAAGATCTCATGAGCACCTGTCCGTTAATCATATGGTTAACCTCTGTACAATATGGTGAATCAAATAACATATAGCAGCAGGCTATGTTCTGTTTGTTACAATGCATCATCATGAATGGGAGACGCACACTTTAAATAACACACATTTATGCACCTAATCCTATAATAAATATGTAGCTCCAAGTTCGGAATTGATAGAAGTGAAGTCAGTAATGTTTTGCGTATGGCCACTGTCAACACAGTAATCAAAAAGTACGGTGTGCATCAGTACTAAGGCAGCCAGTGCTGAATCACATTTCATCTTTTGTGTTGGACTCTACCAGTTTGTGTTAGGATTAGTAATTAATCACTCTCTTGTTGATCACAGGCACTATCTATGGCTTCTCAATAGAGGAAACGGGGATTAATTGAACCCTTAGACACTGCTTTGGCAGCTAACAATCAAACTGTCCTGTCGCCTTCCAACCTAATGTTGACTTCAAGCTACAATACCGATTAGTCTCTCACCACAACCTACACCAAAGAATAATACAGACAAAATACCAGTGTTCTGTTCTCTTTCTATTTGTGAACATATGATGCAACATCATCACCACATGGGACACTTCTGACATTAAATATCTATAGGTTCTATGAACCCAAAGAAAGTTCAGTATTCAATCAGTGATCAAATACTATGTACGAACATAAAGCATAAGTACAACAGCCATAGGCCAGTAAGGGAGGTGGGGCCTGATATCTCTACACCCACAAATAAAAGTCTATGCATGCCTTTTTGGAGGTCGCCACAACCACGATGTCAAGGTGGGACATCATCATATTAACCTGGAAACGGTGTCAGACACATTTCTAGGAATATTATTTCACAATTCATAAAAAAGGTAATACTACCTTCTGATATGGTCACATAAACAAGTGATGAGCAGACAAGATAGCTGTACTGCAATCTGGACTATAGTCCTCCCAGTGTGACCATCACTGTGTACCATCACTCAATGAAACAGGAATCTTGAAAGTTCCTTAGATAATTCATAATGACTTAAGCTGCACGAAATTAACCAAGAGTTGCACAATAACGGATTCTAGATTAACATCAATTCAACCCCCCCCCCCCCACTCTCTCTCTCTCTCTCTCTCCAGACAAGGTAAGTGACCTTACAGGCAAATGATCCAGGTAAGATATTATGGTTCAAATGGCTCTAAGCACTATGGGACTTAACATCTGATGTCATTATTCCCCAGTAAGAGATAAAAACTTCCAATTTTCAGAGGTTTATGACAGCTGTGAAGAGAGTTGCAGGTTTGCACATTGTGTGAAATTTAAATGCATCTGTCGCAACATAATTGGCTATAACTCTGGATGTAATCCAGATACAGTAATGATGAGCTAATGAGTAGAGCTATACACTAACTTGCAACATGGTAGGTTTCTATGAATTTTCACATTCAAGGTCATTGGCCTTAATCTTTGACCATGAATATCTCAAAAGATCCCACTTTTAATTTTTATGAAAGAAAAAAAAGTATTGGTCCAATATGCTACTATAAAACAGGAAATATCTAGATGGCTCACCAAATGCATCATGCCCAAAAATTTATTTCATCTCACAGCTTTTCCGGAACAGCAGACAATAGGAGTCACCATTATTCTGAAAATTTCTTATTGTGAACAGTCAATCAGAGAGGCTTTTACTTTAACCAGTCATTATTAGTCTGTTTCATAGGTGTGGCCTGTTTACGCAAACTGCTGTGTACACATGCTGTGAAGCATGTATTTATTAGTGGTTCCTAAAAAAATGGGTTTCATTTCAAATTTATCCCACTGCAATCCATTTAGAGAAGAAGAGCACACAAGAGTACAGAAGATTCTGAGGAACATTCGGCAGTGGATGGTAAATGTATTGCTAAGTGGAAAAATTTGCAGGAAATGTAGAAATCAAGTATCACAAAACCTATCAATCTCTACATGTGCTGCCTCAGCTGTGCTAGGTACTTCCAGATAAGATGTTAAGTGAAGATGAAAGAGCAACACATCTGGATTCTTTAAATATTAACTTCCAGTTTTTAGTTGAATCTCCAGTGAAGAAGAAGAGGTTTCATTGTGAGAAAAAGCGCCCAAAGTAAAAGTTGAAAAAGATTGCCTCAGTGTTGGGGGCATACTTATGTGCTACAATTGTAAAAAATAAGAGTGTAAAAAAATGGATAAAGAGAAATCATAGCCCAACTGAAAGATTAAGTTTCACAATACAGAACGTACATGTAACAACATACAAATTTTGACAGTACTTCCAAAGACCTGGGGTATAAGGAAAACCACAAAAGGATTTTCCACTTTGGATTACATGGTACAAAGAGCAAAACAGTGAGCAGCAGGATGTCATATTCATCTTTAAGATCTGCAGCTCTTGCCTTTCTTTCTGTGTTTGCAGTTAAATTATTGGATACAGGTCTGCCTTTTATGCAAAAACACTTTTCCTTGTTACCCAAACATGTTTTGACATGTCTGTGTCATCCTCGGTGGGTTTTGTTTATCTAAAACGTTATTTTACACTATATGGCTTTGCAGAGCTATCTGTATGGTGTCCTGCACTGATAGCTTGTCATGTTTTGTTGTGAATGATACTCCTTTTGCATTCTGAGGGCACTGCAAACACATACATTAACGTATCTTGTGTGCAGTGCCCTCAGAACGCAAAAGAAGAGGGATCAGTCACAACAAAACATGACAAGCTATCAGTGCAGGACACTATATAGATTGTCCTGCAAAACCACATAATGTAAAACCACGTTTTCAATAAACAAAACCCACTGACGCTGGCACAGGATTACGGAAGTGTCAGACTCCACCCGTCTGCTTTGACCCATGAAGTCATCAATATGGCAGAAACGGGTATTCTGAGCGTCTCCAATATGGCCCCATATGATGTCGGTACATACACACGGCAACAAACCCAAAACTACATATAAGTAAGACAATAACATCTCCCTTCAAAAATACAATCTAACTAACGGAACAGTCACGGGAAATTGGAGGGTTTAGTGAGGGGGCAATGTAAATATAATAGTAAAAAAACACCATGATCCCAAAATACACAAAATGACAAAAAAACAATTAGAAAATCTACAGGAATCTGACACTTCCCTTGACCTATATGGGTCAACCATAACTAATGATACGAAAACTCCAACACCTACAAAAAATAAAAACAAAACCACAACTCCTCAAAAGGTCAAAAGCGAAACATCCCTACATAAATTAAAACATATTCAATACACAAAACATTACAACTCGAGGAGGGGGAAAAAAAAAAGAGAGAAACCAGACACACACAGAGGGCGCCATCAAACACAACAACATCTACAAACACAACCAACTTATAAACTTTGTGCCATGTCTTCACACACCAAAACACCCTTATGTCATGGCGTCAAAGCAGACGGGTGGAATCGGGCGCTTCCTTATCGAAACGTGTTTGAGTAACAAGATGAAACAGTGTTTCAAATAAAAGGCAGACCTATATCCAATACAGGACATATATTTGCAAAGCCAAAGCCAGATAGGGGGGAGTGGAGGGAGGAATCAGGGGGGGTGGAGGGAGGATGCGGGAGGGGGGGGGGGGGAGAAGAGATATATTTCAACATGTACATGATCTTTACTGTGATCACAATATGAGCCAAATGATGCCAAGAAGAAAATACTGGCTTCTCAAAATTTTGTTATTTGCTGCAAGGTACTGTTTCTTGCCTATGCCAACGGGACCCATGCTATTTCTTTGTGTATGTCACACCAAAATTTTCAGTTAATGGATGAAGAGTGTAAATAGCAAGAACTAATGATATGTGAGGAAAACACATTACTATCACAAAAGCACTGTGTAGCATTTAATTACAGGCAATTCTGCACTACCACCATGTTTATTAGGTTCATGTCCCTATTGCCCAAGTTTCTCAAGACTAACCAAATAAGCATTTGAATTGTTTAGTATGAATTGCATTGACAAAAATATGAAGTTGTAGAGACTATAACAAAATCAAAAGATTGTTTTGTTGAAGTATTTGCATTGAATTTACAACAGCTGCTACCACACTCATGTATCACCCAGCAGCAGTCACAGTTCTTTAAAATCACTGAAGAACAACTCAGAGCAAATAAATATCTAGTTGTTTGTGATTTTGCAGAGAATTACTCCATCAATCAGGATGAAGTGCAGGGATTTCTTAGGAATAAGCCACAGGTTACAATTCACCCACTTGTAGCTTACTACAGAGACATAAATAATAATGAAATATACCACATGTCATATGTGGAAATATTTGGTTCCCTTCAGCATAATAAAAAGTGTGTATGTGCTCTTTACACAACAATCTCATCAATTTCTTAAAATGTCATTTTCCAACATGAAAGCACGTTTATTACTTTTTGATGGATGTGCTGCCAATACAGAAACAAAAAATTTCAAGAATCTGTCCCACTATCAGGAACATTTTGATTATTTTTTTTTTTTAATGGTAAAGGACCTTGTGGTGGTGTTGCAGGGGCTGTAAAGATATTAGCCATACGTGTCAGCATCAAGCAACCTCATCAAAACCACATTTTGTCACCATGGTGGTAGTTTCAGAGGTGCAAAGAAAACAAACTTATGAAGAAACAGATGAAGTATGGGCCAGCTTCTTGGATCCACATGGACCACCTCCATGATTTCTGTTTCCTGCCATAACAATCAAAATTATGTTGTCAGATGTGACATTCTCACAATACTTGATCCAGTGACACCAACTGGAAGGGCATTCATTCACTGTTACTCTCCCACACTCTGCAACAGATTTGGTGAACATCACCCACTTATAGATACATGAACGTATGTTCGGTCTTTGCAACTAAATGAAAGGCAGTTTGTTTTTTGCCATTAACCATTTAATTGGAGACTTGTGAAATGAGATGCAACCACTTTTTATCGCCCTTTCATTGACACTACACTATAAACGGTTCATAATGCTACTAGAATTTAAACCATACTTTTGGTAAAATTAATTATGAACTGTATTTTTTAAATTTGTGCTATCATCTGCATTTTGATAGGGCATTGTTACTTAGAAAATAAATTTTTGGGCACGGTGCATTTGGTGTGCCACTTAGATTTTACCACGTTTGTAGTACCATATTTGAGCAACATAATATGCTTAAAAACAAAAAAAAAAAAAAAAAAAAAAAAAAAACGACAGTGGAGTGTTTTGCGACATTCAAGGTCAAACGTAAAGGTCAATGACTTTGAATGTGACAAATTCTTAGAATCCCGCCATGTTGCATATCAATTTAAAGCATTACTCATTAGCTTTTCAATTATACAAGTTCCACTGCTGTATCTCAATTGGAACCAGGGTTCTAGACATTTATGTTGAGGCATACGCATGCAAATTTCACACAAGTTCCAAACTTTGCACACCTGTAACTTTCTTCACAATTGCTATACATCTCAACATACTGATAGTTTTCCATCTCTTATCCTAGATGATTGGACGCACCAAATTTGAAAGAAATCCAAGATTGTTAGGTTGAAAACGTTACTTTTCTGCGTTGGAGTGACACTGTATTACCCATATGCAACCACACGACACATACAAAAAAGAACAGAAAACTGCAAGGCAATCAACACCATACATAATCTTAGCTCCCAAACATCTAATAATGTCTGAAGGCATTAAAATACATATCGAAGAATTAATTATGAGATTAGTACGGACTGGACAAGGCTGGAGGAAGAACTACATTACGCCATTGTTGCAGGAACCGTCCCGGTAATCATATCATCGGAATACACAAATCTAAACCAGTCTAGCCAGACAGAGATGTCGACATCGCTCTTCACGAATACCAGTATCGAGCTTTAACCAGTGGGCACAAGCAAGTCACAGTACGCAATAGCTGTTTTACTTCGTCAGTTCTGTAGTAGAAGCAACTTTACGAAAACATAAGGAAGAATCACCTAACTGTACCAATGTCTGTTAGTCTATCCTCATTCTGCAATTAACGTTTCCTCCTCAGCTTACCGGCATATATCAATGGTTAAAAAGTTAACAATTCGTTTCTACAATACATCTTCTGACAAAAACTCATTTATGGAAGTACAGACGTAAATAAATGTAACTGCATCTTACCATATTTCATGTTGTACCACATAGCAAGCAACTTTGTTTTAACTTTGCCTTCACCTTCTGCCAGCTCATTGTCTTCCTCGGCACCTCTCGCCTGCGGAAACGTAATCCGTCCATCCTCCCTAATACCAGACAACAAACGTTTACTTCTCGTGAAATAATCCGTATTCATAATTACAATAAATTACAACGGCATCAAAAATAGGAACAGCAACTCCATTATGTATCTGAATTGAGAATTTCTCTTTTTTGTGAAATTCAACAGCAGCATATTGACACAATATTGCCCACTGTCTTCAATGACATTTCCAGCCTACCACAACACGCCCTTCCTACATAAACAAAACTAATGAGATTTGCAAAGAACTTAATTTGGCAAAGATGTTGAATTCCAAGAGGCGCCTCTTTTACAAACATAAACGATTTTATTGATTCGAAGGCGCACGCATCTACGACCGACTGTGACGAGTCTCTCGCCTCAGTAAAATAAAAGAATCAGCCAAGGGTACAGTAGTCATAATTCCATCTTTGGGGCTGAATAATAAAATTTTATGAAGTTTGGAGCAAAATGAAATGCAATTCTTGAC
Organism: Schistocerca gregaria; assembly: GCF_023897955.1. Taxonomy (NCBI): domain Eukaryota; kingdom Metazoa; phylum Arthropoda; class Insecta; order Orthoptera; family Acrididae; genus Schistocerca; species Schistocerca gregaria. The sequence continues at coordinate 598,895,874 of NC_064931.1, read as the reverse complement.
ATATAGTGCAAATAAAAGGTATTTGCATACCAGACATTTTTAATCTCACAGCTTCCTTAAGAAACAAATCATTTGCTAATAAGAAAATACACTGCTAATAACAAATGTAGAAGAATTTATTTACTATGTGAAACAGAGTAATAATCAAAATCAAGCATTCTGTGTCAAATAAAATTTAACTTTAGAGCCTCACTCGTTTTTGTCCTACTAGTATTGTAGTGAGGTGTTGGGTTGGGTTGATTTGGGTCAAGAGACCAAATTGTGAGGTCATCGGATTAGGGAAAGATGGGGAAGGAAATCGGCCATGCCCTTTCAAAGGAACCATCCAGGCATTTGACTGAAGCGATTTAGGGAAATCACGGAAAACCTAAATCCGGATGGCCGGACGCGGAATTGAACCGTCGTCCTAACGAATGCGGGACCAGTGTGCTAACCACTGCGCCACCTCGCTCGATACATTGTGATGAGGAAGGACGGTTGGAGTTTAACGTCCCGTCGACGATAAAGTAATTAGGAATAGAGCAAAAGCTCGTATTGGGGTAGGAAGTGGCCCTTGTCCTGATTAATGGAAGCATCTCGATATTTGCTTTGACCACAGAAAATGTAAATCTGTACGACTGAATGGGAATAAGAAACACTGTCTTTTGAATGTGAGCTCAGTGTCTTAACCACTGCGGTCTCTCACTTGGTAACAAGTATTCGGAAACTGCTACAAGGAAGAAAGAACCATGTGGCATTGTTAGCTGGAGACTGAAAAGGTAGATTCAGCTGCATAAATGGAAAGGATTTCCTGATGCTGTGAATGAGTTGTATACTGAGTGTATCTATTGACTGTAGGTAGCTGTCGTGGATGTGTGTGTACAATCCAGTTTTAGATTTTTGTTGTATGGTGGTATAAGAAGAGTAAGGTAAAAATCAGGTGCTGACACTACATATGGGCTATTCATCTGTTAATCGTAATTATTTTTGGTAATTAGTTAGGGATACACCAATATTTCTTTTACATTAAATAGTTTTTACATAAGTGATTAATCTTACAATTAATTATTTCAGTTTTTGCAGTTCGGAAACTAAACAAGGGAGAAAGAATTACGTAGCATTGTCTCTTTAACACACGTTATTACACAAACAAGTCCTCTTGTCCCTAGTACTCATCGTGTAATGTCAGCATAAGTCAGAACATTTCATATCGACTGTGTTTCTCTTACAGTTGTGGCAAACATCGGTGACCTAACAGCAGGAGCTCCTAAGTAATGTGGCAAAGTCTTGTGCTGTGTGCGTCAGTTCAAAAATGAATAGCGTAACAAGTGTGTATGAATATGAATGTCTCTATGATGTACTTTCACCAAACCTTGTTACTTTTGCCGTAATTTATATCATAGCCTCCGATAAGTAGCAGCTGCATGGACCTACGAGTTGTCAAACTGGAGAGAAATAAGTAATCATTACACCTTTCAAGACCCCTCACCACACTGCGACCATGTCATCTTCCTCTGCTCTCCTCCCCCCATGAGCCAGTCAGACTATCACCTGTAACCAAGCCTTATTGTTGTGTCCACTTTCCAAACAATTGTGTGTAAATACGCGCTAAGTTAAAATCATGCCAACAAAGACATCACGTGAAGTATGGAAATATTTTGAGAAAAGTGACAAAGGTTTGTGTAAATGTAAGCCGTGTTTCTAGACCACAAAAAGTTTGGTAAATACACCAAATCTGATGAATTACTTGAAAATTTGCCATGTGTTAACAAAAACAATCATGTAAGTTCTCCGGTTGTCTATTTCCCAATACATTATAAATGTTAAAGAAACAACAAATAACACAAACAGTCCACTGCGATTTACTGTAACTAAAACTAAAATATTTGTTATAAATTTCAAAATGTACCACGAATAAAAAGTTAATGATTTTCATATTGCTGTACATGTGATAACTGAGTATTACTTTTAATTCAGCACTAACATCCATGATAGCAAAAAACTGCTTTCCTGCTATGATTACCTAATGGTGGTTCATTTGCACACTTGTAAATAAACCTTGTTTGAAAGGGGCGGCACTATAAAAATATGTTGTAATAAATAAGGAATAGTAAATAACATTTATTAGGAGTATGTTACAAAATGGTACTCATATTTGGTACAGTCTGATTCTAAATCTAAATCTAAATCTTGATGCATGGCACTGGCGCATGATGTCCTATACCCAATACGATTATATCTTAATAACTACCGTGTGGGGTAGTGCAGTGGTTAGCACACTGGACTCACATTCAGGAGGATGACAGTTCAAAGACATGTCTGGACATCCTGATCTGGGTTTTCTGTTATTTCCCTAAATCGCTTAAAACAAATATTAATTTATGTGTCTCAATACAGGACGTAATTGCTTGGCATCAATGGGAGCCAGATGGTTTTTAATAGTGTCAATATTTGCAGGAGACAGTTTGCTGTCATGTGCACACATGTCCCTTAAGTATTGCACTTTACATTTAAAGAAGATCCAATTGTCGATATTACATTTCACATTTACTGCTAGTTGATATATTGTGTCATTTCAAGTGCAACTTAGTGGAAATTGTAAATATTTTTTCAATAATGGAAAAACTATGAAAATATAAAGAAATCTCAACAAGAAACAAGATTTTGCCATAAATTTGATTTTAATAACAAATGAGTCAAATTTATGCAAAGGAAACTCAATTATCATATTTTCAAGCACTGCAACCGTTTTTTTTTGTTTTTTACCATTAATTTATAATGTTTTCTAAGTTTTTCCAAAGATTTTTCAAATATGTTCTAAATATTTCAAAGGAAAATAGCAAAACTTCAAGTATAAAATCTAAATACTCTTTTTTCTTGACTATATGGATAAGAAAATGGAAAAACTCAGTAAAATGAGAAACTTTTTTTTCACTTCATTAAAAAATTCATATGAAGAAATAAGGTTAAATTCTTTTCATAATTACTAAAGTAACTAATTTTTTCAGCAAAAATTTTAGTGTTCATCATATGATTCTTTTATTAAATTTAAGTGCATCAATAAATCTTATTTTCAAATTTTCTTTTTTTACCAAACTAACATATCTGTCTTCATTATATAGTATTAAATATATTTGTTTTTTACTATAACCAAATCCTTTAATGAATAAATTAGAATCATACCCTGTTAAATTATATGAACAAATAGGTACAAAATTTGATTGTTTTGGTTATACATTACAGCTATTACATGGTCGATTAAAATATTTTTCAATTAACTATTCATGATGATGAACTGTTTTGTTATTTTGTGAATAATGACATTGACATAATGGCATGATTTGGATTTATTATGTCTTGACTGTATATCATTTATTAGCGGTTCCTTCCGTTTTATGATGCATTTTTCAAATTTCTTCAAGTTCGTTTTTCATACATTGGATAACTTTTAATGTCACTTTCGTTCCCGATATCCAACTGGATTTTTATAACGTCCATTGATATATTTAATTTATTAATAATTACCACATAGATCATGTTTTTGTTATTTCATTATTTTTTTCTGGTCAGGTGAATGGTTATTTAAAAACTCAGCATAAATAACAAATGGAATTGTCATTGTACGTTGAATATTAAAAATATATATATAGGAATTTTTAACTAGCAATTAAACTTACAATGGTTTATTAATTGAACAATTTGGAATGTGAACACCTAATTTTTTTAGTAGTAAAAAGCAGTAAACACATATTACAAATAAATTTCGCATCCTTCCATCAATTTTCGTGTTTAAAACATAATAGGTTGATATTCTAATCTTGTTTCAACTTAGTTATCCTAAATGGGTATACTTGACGTTTATCATCAAATGAATAAGCATTGATTGACAGATTAATTTTAGCTCAGTTTTTGAATATGGTCGATCTCAATTGCAAATTTTCATTTTGTAAGTTTTTGGTCATTTTGGGTCCAACGTTTTTATATTTACTAATTCTTTGTGGATGATCCTTTACAGGATATAATGTAGTTTTTATTGATCACAAATATTTTATCATTATTTTTAACATTAACAAAGTGGTTTTAGGTTTTAAGTGGTTTTTGGTAAATCGATTTATGTTGAACCTCTTAATGCATTATATTTATTAATTGCTACGTGTAATTCAATAACTCGACATAGACTTCAACCAGGTCGTCGAGCTTGAAGGTTAGACACTTGTGATATATTTTTTATTTCGTATATTTGTAACATTGTATTAAATCTCTTTCATTCATGATTGTATAACTGTGTATGAAAATTTTAAATTCCATAGTTTTTTTCAGATTCTGATACTTTCATCTTTTAATCACGAAACACTATGACATATACTGTCAACAGAGTGTGTGATTGTAACATTTTCTATCACTTTTACCACAATTTTAGGTTCCAATGCATTAAGAAAACCGGATCAAGGAGGTCACGATACTTCTCTAAATTTATAGTTTGTAACATATTTTCCAATACTTTATTAACTAGATACTGATTAACTGTTTTCCTGTTTTTTGTTACCAGATACATTGGTTGAGAATGGGATATTACTTTCAATTGTTAAGTTTCATCATTTAAAAAAATTTCATCATTGTTTTTTATTTGAAACTGCGGTATTTTTTCCCAATAATGTTGAGCAACTTTGATGTGTTTCGATTTTATCTCCATACGTATGGAAAAAAATAATTAGGACTAAAAATTAATTTAAATAACAAAAATAAAGCTCAAAAGAATCAAAAATTATTATAAATTAGTTGTATATAATATAAATGTCAATTTAATTTACTTAAAGTTACAGATAAATTTGATGTTAAGATTTTAACTGGATTCAAGATGATTTTTTATTATGTGATTACTTCATTATTTATATGTGAAAAAAATTTTAGTAGAAAAATAAATAATGAGAATTAAGAATGTATTAAGAATTATGATGAAATAATTGAATATGAGATAATAATAATTTTAATTATGTGCCAGATGATTTTTAACATATAATAATTTTTAATTACCACTTGGAATAATACTTATAAATATATTTTCGACATATGCACATATTTTTTATTATTATAATGCTTTTTTGATATTTGTTAAAACATTGTCTCCATATTGTTCTATAGCCATCTTTTGCAAATTTCTGTAAATTAAAATTATCAAGTGATTTGAGGTCATCATAGATTTCATACTTTTTTAGAGTTAATGTAGCCATACCAGTGTTTTTTTACATTTAGGCTTTCTTTGTCAGTTTTACATTTACGTACAAATATTTCAGTAATTAAAACAATTGAGCTACTGATATCGTCATTGGTCTTAATAGCAATACATTCCTGCTGTAATTAAATGCTGCTTCTACTTATTGTACAAGGTTCTCATTTTATCGTTTATAAAACCATTTTATAAATATTTTATTCGATTTCTACATAATTTTTCTATAACTATTAGATGAGTCTTGTACACCACACTGAGGCAAATTCAGTAAATTTAATATGTCTTTACTTTTGTTGCCTCTTATTTCAAAATTAAAAGTCATTCAAAATAGCATTACTACTTCTCTTACTGCATCATCACTTAATTGTGTATTTAAATTATCTGATGTGTCCGTGTAACCGAAATTATTTAAATAATGTATTGCTTTACTCTTGTCATCATCAGCTATCATTCTTACAACAATAATAAACGTATCTTTATTTTTTGTATATTTTAATATAATATGGATTGTGCTGAAAATTTACAAATCTGATTTAGATAAAAATAATTTTAGAAAATTTAAAAGGTATTAAAAGGAATCAAAAAACCATACATCTTTGTTTACGTATCCAGTTATATTCCAGAGGAATCAGGTTACTTTGTTGCAGATTTTAAACAAAATATATAACAAACTGTCGAAAAATCAAGTGTAATGATTTGTTGCTCTTACATTGAGATACAGATTTTTTGATGAATCTAATTTAAATATTTTAATTTTGTGACTATAATGTTTGTAATTAAATTGTTTTCTTAAGGAATGAAGTGTATCCAGTTTACAAATAAATATAAATCAACACCAAAGTTAAATATATTCAACTTTTTCAACCAAAACATTTATCACTTTAATTTAGAGACATGGTTTAAAGATATATGGATTCCACTATTTGAACAAATAAAATGGATTGATTACAAATCATATTTTGTCACATATGTATGATGTTCCAGATAGTAAAAATTTATTACTAGAATTATGTCAATAAATAAAAGAGATTATGTTAACTTTCTTAACCAAAACGATATTCCATTTGCTGAAACAAAGCATGAGGTCCACTTGTTTTTGAATATGAAGTTATTCAAAATGAAATTAACATTTTGAAAGCAAATACTCTTGTTCAAAACAAATGGATTTTATTAACAGTTGATAATTTTAAATAATTGAAAATGATATTTAATACAGAACAATGTAAACAAGTAATGAAATATTATTTTCCTATAGAAAAAATTTTGATAGATTTCATAGAATATATGCAGAATACTAATCCCTACAACTCGTTATTGGAGAAAAAGAATTATAAGAAGTAAAGGATTAATATTATTGCACTAAGTAAGATTAATAGAACTTATCGAAAATTCATCAAAATGATATCATATATGTTGTTAGTACAAAATTACTGCAAGAAGATCATTTTTATGAAGTTAGTGTAACTAATCTACAATAAATCTGAATATCACTACATGAGAAGTAGTGATAATTATCATCTTACTCCAATATTATTTACAACAGCTTTTAAATTGCAATGATGAGAAGAAAGTAAAGAATTATATAACATGAATTTTGAAAATAAAGAATATTATTTAGAAATTGTTTTATTGGTTTAAAAGTGATTCATTGTTAAATGAACTAAAAAAATGATAGCAAAATATTTATATCTCCTCAGAAAACCGAACTATTAAAGTAGCTCAAGAAATTACAGCTACTTGGTAAATTAGTATTTAATAATATCAGGTATTACTAAGTTAAACTCATAATAAAAAATGTTACTCAAAATAAAAGATAAAATACTGGCAAAGATTTTGAACAAGACCTATATGATAATGATTTAAAATAAACAAAAAGAAAGCTGTATTACCAAGTGAGGTGGCGCAGTGGTCAGCACACTGGACTTGCATTCGGGAAGACGATGGTTCAATCCTGTGTTCGGCCATCCTGATTTATGTTTCCCATGTTTTCCCTAAATCGCTTCAGGCAAATGCCAGGTTGGTTCCTCTGAATGAGCACGGCTGAATTCCTTCTCTGTCCTTCCCTGATCCAACAAAACAACCCAATCCAAAGCTGTATTGAAAGTAACAAATTTGACAATAAAATTAAGTATGGATATTTGTCTGTCTATTAAAATAATCAGAAACAAAATATTTCATCACCGTTTAGATCAAATAAATAACTGACGAAATCATCAGTCTATTTGTTTATTAATCTAGATACTTCATCTTCACATCATCAGGATAAAATATGGATAGAAAAAGAAGAGTGCAGATTTTTTCATCTATAAATAGAACTTTACCTGGTCCAACTCAGTGCTACACTCTCTAAATTTCTTCCTAAAAGGTGTGATAGTGCAATTCTTCTTTCGTTCATTGAACAAGAATTTGTCCTGTGGTTTACCATCTCTGATTCAGCTACAACTGGAACCAATGGAATGTTTTCTAGGCCTATGAACTCTCTCAACACTCTTTATGCTACATTTCTCTCCCTTGCAAGAGCATCCATCAAATACAATATCAAATTGGGATTCAGAATGATGCTGCAGGTAAGAAATATGACGTTGGGCTTTTGATTTGAAGGTGATATTTCACTGCAAAGTTACTTTGTGTATGAGATATACTCCATGAACGAAAAAAATTATTCTGTGTGGTTGAGTTCACGTCCTTTACTGGAACAAAGTCTTTCTAGAATGACGATTTTGTTCTGTTCCACATGGTTTTTTCTGAGAACAGAGACATTGGATAAGGAGCGAGTTCATATTTCAGAAAGCCTTTTAATTCTTCTTTACTTTGTTGCATTAAACACATGTTGGTCCAGCAATATATGATCGCTATGCTGCAAAGTGAGATGTTCATTTACAATTTATAACACAATATGTAATATTCTTCTACTGTATAAACAGAAACTGAAATAAAGGTGCTCAAGAACTTGGTATTTTGTCATTTTGTACTAAGTTTGAAACATAGATATTTTTTGACAAACTGTAGCACCTTTGGTATAGGAAGCAGAAAAAAGTTGTAGTCATCAAATGTATAGAGAAGACTGTGATATTTTATGAAGGAAATAGATGTCAAAGTGCCAGGTGCACAAGAAACTAAAATTTAAAAAAAAAGAAATTTTTAAGGTTTTTGGTTACAGAAGATGTAGTCAACATAAATTTTGTTGCAGAAGTTGATTTTCCAATCTTTCCAATTATATGAACGAAATAAAAAATTAAATCTTCTACCCCACCTTGTATACAGTTTTTTTGGAGAATTTGATTGGACTAACGAAGTTGTTCCAGTACTTACCCTACGCAAGCCGGAATGTGTGCCGGTGGCAACTTGAACTGTACTAGTTATTCTTATTGGCCGTCATACTTGTGTTGTTCAAGTCAGGCCAAGTACGCCACCAAGGGTTCCAGGGTTGCTGACAGCTGTTACAATAAGTGTGGGACTGGCTGCAGGACGAATGCCATTTTGACTATGTCTGAAAAATATGCTCAGAACAGCTTAGAAAATTCATAAAAATCTTCCTGGAAAGAAAGCGGATTAATAATACAAGACTAGAAGAATCATAGAATAAATTCACTCAGTGTTTCCATGAAAATTAATGAAAATGAAAGAATAATAAAATTTTTCCTTGTTGGTAATTTTGACCTATTTCTCCAGTAGTATTTCCTGTTATTCATTGTCTAATGTTGACAAAAAGACTATATGTTTGCACTGATTAACAAGTTCCAGTTTTTCGCATCGCCAAGTGTTGAGTATTGGCGAAAAGGCTTGAACAATCGTTTGTTTTTCCACATTGTTAAAATGTTGACGGGCAAAAATTGTTATCAATTCTCAAAGTTTGTTTCTCATGTTTAGAATGTTGTGAATGTAGTAACTGAATGCTACTATTACTTCAGCCCAAACATCCATGGTAGCAGAAAATCGATTTCCAGCTAGTGTTCCTCAATTGTGTCTGATATGCATGTTTGTAAAGCAACCTTGCTTGATAGGACTGTACTATAACAAAGATGTGGCAACAATGTAAGAAATAACAAATATCGTCTATTAAGAATATGTTACAAAATGATACTTGACATTGGTATCATTCTGTGTGTGGCACTTTATGTCCTATACCTAATAGAATGAAATCTGAATAACTTTGCTATCTCTTCACAATATGTGGTTTTGTAAGTATCACTGATAGCAATGTTTGCAGACACTCTGTTACTGGTCATAGTTTTTCATAAATAGTGACTGCTAAGTGGGAGGGTAGTCTTCAGAGCACTGTTGCACCCACTGAAGTGAACTGTCTCACAGCTGGTTCGTGACTGTCTTTTGTTAGTGTCTGTGATATGTCGTGTTTTGGTGCCTGTCAGCGGAAAGATTTCCCTGTCTGCCAGTGCATGGTAGACATGAAGTAGTTCACAGTTGACCACATTCCCTATTGGCTGTCTGCACTATGGGCAATCGTACACGACACATCGAAGGAAGGCAGAAGAGGTTCATGTTTTGTGATTGTCATATGGAAGCTGCTTCACAGAGCTGGGAGAGACTAGGTGAGTAGCTATGCCTGTGTGGCGGCGGCCTGTGTTACGGTACTTCTTGCCAGATACACAACACGCATATATCATAAGCTGCAGGTGCTGAAATTAATTATTTTTCTATTTTTTTTCTAAATATAAGTTGGATACTTTTAAATTTCAAAATATAAGCTGGACCAGTTTGCTTGATGTGGACATTGCAGGCAATCCTTGTTCTGCACCTGGTCCAGCAGTATTGATGGATGCAGCAAGAAATGTAAGTGAAAGCAGCCAACAATTTTTGGAACTTCAAAGAGACAAAAAATTTAAGTAAGTATCTTACTAATCATAAAATCATTAGTTAATTAAATATACAGGGTGGTCTACTGATCATGACTGGGCCAAATGTCTCACGAAATAAGCGTCAAACGAAAAAACTACAAAGAACAAAACTTGTCTCGCTTGAAGGGGGAAACCAGACGGCGCTATGGTTGGGCAGCTAGATGGCGGTGCCATAGGTCAAACGGATGTCAACTGCCTTTTTTAAAATACAAACCCCCAATTTTTATTATATATTCGTGTAGTACGTAAAGAAAAATGTATGTTTTAGTTGGACCACATTTTTCGCTTTGTGATAGATGGCGCTGTAATAGTCACAAACATATGGCTCATTATTTCAGACGAACAGTTGGTAACAGGTAGGTTTTTTAAATTAAAATGTAGGTACGTGTGAACATTTTATTTCGGTTGTTCCAATGTATACATGTACCTTTGTGAACTTACCATTTCTGAGAACGCTTGCTCTTACAGCGTGATTACCTGTAAAGACCACATTAATACAATAAATGCTCAAAATGATGTCCGTAAACTCAATGCATTTGGCAATTCGTGTAACGACATTCCTCTCAACAGCGAGTAGGTCGCCTTCCGTAATGTTCGCACATGCAATGACAATGCGCTGACGCATGTTGTCAGGTGTTGTCAGTGGATCACGATAGCAAATATCCTTCAACTTTTCCCACAGAAAGAAAAAATCCGGGGACGTCAGATCCGGTGAACATGCGGGCCATGGTATGCTGCTTCGACGACCAATCAACCTGTCATGAAATACGCTATTCAATACCACTTCAACCGCACACGAACTATAGGCTGGACACCCATCATGTTCAGGAAGCACATCGCCATTCTGTCATGCAGTGAAACATTTTGTAGTAACATCGATAGAACATTACGTAGGAAATTAGCATTTATTGCACCATTTAGATTGCCACCGATAAAATGGGGGCCAATTATCCTTCCTCCCATAATGCCGCACCATAAATTAACCCTCCAAGGTCGCTGATGTTCCACTTAAAGCACCCATCGTGGATATTCCGTTGCCCAATAGTGCATATTATCCCGGATTAAGTTACCGCTGTTCGTGAATGACGCTTTGTCGCTAAATAGAACGCGTGCCTAAAATCTGTCATCGTCCCGTAATTTCTCTTGTGCCCAGTGGCAGAACTGTACATGACGTTCAAAGTCGTCGCCTTACAGTTCCTTGTGCATAGAAATATGGTACGGGTGCAATCGATGTTGATGTAGCATTCTCAACACTGACGTTTTGGAGATTCCAGATTCTGGCGTAATTTGTCCTGTACTGATGTGCGGATTAGCCGCGACAGCAACTACAACACCTACGTGGGCATCATCATTTGTTGCAGGTCGCGGTTGACCTTTCACATGTGGCTGAACACTTCCTGTTTCCTTAAATAACGTAACTATCCGGCGAACTGTCCGGACACTTGGATGATGTCGTCCAGGATACCGAGCAGCATACATAGCACACGCCGTTGGAAATTTTGATCACAATAGCCATACATCAACACTATATCGACATTTTCCGCAATTGGTAAACGGTCCATTTTAACACTGGTAATGTATCACGAAGCAAATACCGTCCGCACTGCCGGAATGTTATGTGATACCACGTACTTATACGTTTGTGACTATTACAGCGCCATCTATCACAAAGCGAAAAAAGTGGTTCAACTAAAACATACATTTTTCTTTACATACTACACGAATATGTAATAAAAATGGAGGTTCCTATTTTTAAAAAAAACGCAGTTGATATCCGTTTGACCTATGGCACCGCCATCTAGCTGCCCAACCATAGCGCCATCCGGTTTCCCCCTTCAATCTAGACTAGCTTTGTTCTTTGTAGTTTCTTCGTTTGATGCTTATTTCGTGAGATATTTGGCCCAGTCACTATTAATGGACCACCCTGTATAGTTTTTTCTCTCTTTTTTCAGGTGATGTGAGTAAGGAGCGCTCATTTGTTAGTGCAGTTGTATTCATGATCTGTAAAGGCAATTTGCCATTGTACACTGTTGAGAAAGAAGGGTTTAATAAACTTATGAAGGAGACACCGTCTCTACATAAAATAGCGAGTCATAAAACCATTATACCTTTGACTTATAAGAAATATTATGTCCTGCCTTGAGTGGCACATGAAAAATGTAAAGCTATAGACACAAGTACTTTGACTACAAATATATGGGTCCAAACATTTTCCACAACTAGTTCATTGGCCTTACAGTGCTCTACATAGGCGAGTGCACCAAGGTATGGTACTTTATATATCCATATTCAAAGAGGTATATGACAGTATTAGTAATACTGTTATATCTTTAATACATTGTAAATCGTATGCATAGTCAAGATTGAATTTATGGGTGGGAGGCTTCAACAAATGGACATCTACAACAAATGGACCTGTAACAGAAGACAAAGCGGCGCTGAATAAGTTGTGTGTTATCATTGTCATCATTATAGTCAGCCACTTCCATAAATAAATGATGTGGTATCTCAAAGTACTTCCTCCATGAGGAATGGTCTTCTGCGATATTCTGTCAGTTGACTCCAGCAATCTTCTACAGGTCTGTGTCCCATCGGTCTGAAGGTTTTCCTCGTGATCTGTCTGTATCTCTTGGACATTCCAGCACCACCTTCATCCATCATTTATGATTACTTCAGGCAATATGGCCAACCTATTGCCATTTCGTAGTGGTTGTTCTTTCTGGGATCTCCTTGAGCTCAGTAACTGATATTATGTCTTCTGCCCTTCGTTTTGTCTTTCGCTGTAAATCCCAACATAAACGTTTCCATATCTAACTGTATGATTCTACCAAGAGCACCACATGGCAATCGGATTCTTGTAATTTTTTATATTTATGGTACGTGACGTTCAGATCTTAAGTATGCCTCTCTCCAAAAAATTCTCAAGAAAGTCGACTTTGAAGTTTTTGAACAATGTTTAATATGCTGAAATAAGGTACATAGTTTTTGGTGAGCAGTGTGGCTCTCTGGTAGAATGCTTGCTCGCTGTGTGTGTGTGTGTGTGTGTGTGTGTGTGTGTGTGTGTGTGGGAGGGGGGAGGGGGGGAACATGGGATCGATGCCACGTCATATAAAAGTTTTAAAAAGGTCCATGTTCTATGGGCATTTCTGTGAAGTGTAGAATACATAAAGCGCACAAGGCTGGTAATCACTAGACCTAATTCCATTTTTCTCATTATTTTTTCGTTTTTTTCCCATTCAGATCGAATACCTATGCCATTTAATTATAAAACATCTAATTGTCATGAAAAGTGCATGTCATCTTGTTTCTAATTATACCGGGTGCTCAAGCACAATCTGAGAAGTTTGTTAGTGTGTTGCAGGGTAGGTTGCGCTGAGAAATAATTGCTAAGAAAAATATAGATACCTTGCGGCGTTTCAGAGTTAATTAGTATTGAAGTTACCCAATCAGGTAGTTGTGCATGCAACTCAAGTGGCCCACCAGAGACAGTGTCGCCAAATGTGTTAGTCATTTGGTTTCCTAAAACCGAACAAGAGAGCGATACAAGTGCTGGACATGGGATAGTGACAGTGAATGAACCCAAGCAAAAGGCTGAGCAGGCTATGAGAACACCTGGTGAGCCACTTGAATTTGCGAGTGCAACGGCCTCATTGTATAACTTTAATGTTTATTAACTCGGAAATGGCACAACATATCGAATTTTTTTCTTAGCAATTATTTCTCAACGCAGCCTAACCTGCAACACCCTTACAAGCTGTTCACATTGTTTCTGACGACCCTGTACACTGCAAACAAAAATCCAGTATTCATTACAAACAAAAATTCTTGATTACCGATCTTTTATAAAAGATTCCGCCACTATTCAAACACAGGCCCTCTACCTCTGAAGGAAGCACCATGTCACATAGCAACACTGCTTACCATCAGAACAACAGTTTAGTTTAGCATATTAAAAACGGTCTGAAAACTTCAAAGACTATTTTTTGAGTGTTTTTGAGGATGGCATCGAACTGCTTTGGGAAAGGTCTATAAGAGTTCTGAACATCAAGTACCATAAATATACATAATTACAAAAACCCAATAGCCATGTGGTCGTGTCGTGAGTTTCCATGTTGTATATTCATCAAGTGTCCAGGTCTGACAACAGTTAGTCAAAATGGGGAAGATGTACTGATCAAAAACTATTTTTTGCAATTTCGCACCATGTTTGAACCAAAGATAGTTGAATGTCTTCTAAATGATTGCCAACCTTTCTAGATGCATCAAAAGATTTACAATTTTAAGTCTACTGTCATACTTACAAGTTGGCCAAGATAGATGTATTCTCTGAGCGTGACCAGCAGTGTTTTATGAGATGTACATTTTCTGATATGCTCCACTTAGTTCATGTTCAGTCTCACTGCCTGACATTCCAGCATTAGATTTGATACCAACGTCTTTAGTTCTTCAAAACCATTTACCAATTGTACAATATGATCTGCAAATATCAGATTTTTAAGTCTCTCCCGGTTGGTTCGAATTGTTTTTTCTTTACAGTTCAATTCTGACATTCCATTTACAGGACGCCTGAGAAGGGTTTGGCCCTCCCACGAGACACAGCCTTATCGAATGCATCTTCATTTTGGATGGGAGGATTTGCATGCTAAAGCGAATCTGGGAACTATGCCAGGAGGTAGCACAGCTACTGACAGGATCACCTTAGCTGGTTACACTCTCACAGAGGATCCAGATGAATCGTGTCTTACACAGGACAGGGGGCGTGGGCGCTCTATAGGCGTAGGGCAACAAACCCTCCTAGGGTAGTAAACCTGAAGGGAAAATCTTAGTCTTCCTGGTTGGGGTTTGCAGTGGGGCTTAAAACCCCACCTCAGAAAATAGGATTATTGCAGATACTACACATCAGCCTCAGGACCTGGCAAGGAAAAAAGTTAATGATGAATGAATACTATGATAGTCACATGGAATGTGACAACACTTAAGAGATGTGGCAAACTGCAAGAAATTAGAGAAGAAATGGATAAGTTTAGAGGGAAAATAGCGGTACTACATGAAATGCAATGGAAAGAATAATGAATGATTGCATTAAGGAAACATACTGGTGTATAGAAGAGGAGGTACAGGCCATCATGACACTGGCTTCCTTTCATATATATTAATGAAGGTAAATGTAATTATTTTGAAAGCAGTTATTAATAAGTTCTATTCTCTGTAATATAGGTCAACATTGTTTTAATGTTAAGAAGATGTGTGCCTATGCCCTCACCAAAAATGCAGATGAAAATGAAGAGAATGTATTTTATTCAAAATTTGGGGAGAAAATCAGCAAAATTCAAAAGCATGATGTGAAAATTTTTCTTTGGGGGTCTGAATGCAAGAACATGGAAAGAAGAAGTATATAGAAACATGATAGGAAAAGAAAACCTGCATAAAGTCAATAATGATACTGAGCTAAGGCTGACAGACTTTGCCAGTGGGAAGGAGATGATAACAAAAAGCACATGGCATCCGAAAAGAGATATTAAGAAGTGCTCTTGGGCATCGTCAGACATAGTTACAAGAAACAAAATGGAGTATGTAATTATACACTCCTGGAAATGGAAAAAAGAACACATTGACACCGCAGTGTCAGACCCACCATACTTGCTCCGGACACTGCGAGAGGGCTGTACAAGCAATGATCACACGCACGGCACAGCGGACACACCAGGAACCGCGGTGTTGGCCGTCGAATGGCGCTAGCTGCGCAGCATTTGTGCACCGCCGCCGTCAGTGTCAGCCAGTTTGCCGTGGCATACGGAGCTCCATCGCAGTCTTTAACACTGGTAGCATGCCGCGACAGCGTGGACGTGAACCGTATGTGCAGTTGACGGACTTTGAGCGAGGGCGTATAGTGGGCATGCGGGAGGCCGGGTGGACGCACCGCCGAATTGCTCAACACGTGGGGCGTGAGGTCTCCACAGTACTTCGATGTTGTCGCCAGTGGTCGGCGGAAGGTGCACGTGCCCGTCGACCTGGGACCGGAGCACAGCGACGCACGGATGCACGCCAAGACCGTAGGATCCTACGCAGTGCCGTAGGGGACCGCACCGCCAC
The DNA here is from genome assembly GCF_023897955.1 of Schistocerca gregaria. Lineage (NCBI taxonomy): Eukaryota > Metazoa > Arthropoda > Insecta > Orthoptera > Acrididae > Schistocerca > Schistocerca gregaria. The sequence continues at coordinate 598,879,716 of NC_064931.1, read as the reverse complement.
TTCCCAGCAAATTAGGGACACTGTTGCTCCTGGGGTATCGGCGAGGACCATTCGCAACCGTCTCCATGAAGCTGGGCTACGGTCCCGCACACCGTTAGGCCGTCTTCCGCTCACGCCCCAACATCGTGCAGCCCGCCTCCAGTGGTGTCGCGACAGGCGTGAATGGAGGGACGAATGGAGACGTGTCGTCTTCAGCGATGAGAGTCGCTTCTGCCTTGGTGCCAATGATGGTCGTATGCGTGTTTGGCGCCGTGCAGGTGAGCGCCACAATCAGGACTGCATACGACCGAGGCACACAGGGCCAACACCCGGCATCATGGTGTGGGGAGCGATCTCCTACACTAGCCGTACACCTCTGGTGATCGTCGAGGGGACACTGAATAGTGCACGGTACATCCAAACCGTCATCGAACCCATCGTTCTACCATTCCTAGACCGGCAAGGGAACTTGCTGTTCCAACAGGACAATGCACGTCCGCATGTATCCCGTGCCACCCAACGTGCTCTAGAAGGTGTAAGTCAACTACCCTGGCCTGCAAGATCTCCGGATCTGTCCCCCATTGAGCATGTTTGGGACTGGATGAAGCGTCGTCTCACGCGGTCTGCGCGTCCAGCACGAACGCTGGTCCAACTGAGGCGCCAGGTGGAAATGGCATGGCAAGCCGTTCCACAGGACTACATCCAGCATCTCTACGATCGTCTCCATGGGAGAATAGCAGCCTGCATTGCTGCGAAAGGTGGATATACAGTGTACTAGTGCCGACATTGTGCATGCTCTGTTGCCTGTGTCTATGTGCCTGTGGTTCTGTCAGTGTGATCATGTGATGTATCTGACTCCAGGAATGTGTCAATAAAGTTTCCCCTTCCTGGGACAATGAATTCACGGTGTTCTTATTTCAATTTCCAGGAGTGTAGATAAACGGTGCTCACCAGACATTACAGAAGTGGTAGCTGTTGAAAGGAGCACAGAGACAGACAACCACTCATTGTGGATCAGATACAGATAGAAGGCAGATATGGCGAGAAACAAAAAGAACAGAGGAAAAGGGAAACACAATAAAGAAAGTCATGACACTGGCTTCCTTTCATATATATTAATGAAGGTAAATGTAATTATTTTGAAAGCAGTTATTAATAAGTTCTATTCTCTGTAATATAGGTCAACATTGTTTTAATGTTAAGAAGATGTGTGCCTATGCCCTCACCAAAAATGCAGATGAAAATGAAGAGAATGTATTTTATTCAAAATTTGGGGAGAAAATCAGCAAAATTCAAAAGCATGATGTGAAAATTTTTCTTTGGGGGTCTGAATGCAAGAACATGGAAAGAAGAAGTATATAGAAACATGATAGGAAAAGAAAACCTGCATAAAGTCAATAATGATACTGAGCTAAGGCTGACAGACTTTGCCAGTGGGAAGGAGATGATAACAAAAAGCACATGGCATCCGAAAAGAGATATTAAGAAGTGCTCTTGGGCATCGTCAGACATAGTTACAAGAAACAAAATGGAGTATGTAATTATACACTCCTGGAAATGGAAAAAAGAACACATTGACACCGCAGTGTCAGACCCACCATACTTGCTCCGGACACTGCGAGAGGGCTGCACAAGCAATGATCACACGCACGGCACAGCGGACACACCAGGAACCGCGGTGTTGGCCGTCGAATGGCGCTAGCTGCGCAGCATTTGTGCACCGCCGCCGTCAGTGTCAGCCAGTTTGCCGTGGCATACGGAGCTCCATCGCAGTCTTTAACACTGGTAGCATGCCGCGACAGCGTGGACGTGAACCGTATGTGCAGTTGACGGACTTTGAGCGAGGGCGTATAGTGGGCATGCGGGAGGCCGGGTGGACGCACCGCCGAATTGCTCAACACGTGGGGCGTGAGGTCTCCACAGTACTTCGATGTTGTCGCCAGTGGTCGGCGGAAGGTGCACGTGCCCGTCGACCTGGGACCGGAGCGCAGCGACGCACGGATGCACGCCAAGACCGTAGGATCCTACGCAGTGCCGTAGGGGACCGCACCGCCACTTCCCAGCAAATTAGGGACACTGTTGCTCCTGGGGTATCGGCGAGGACCATTCGCAACCGTCTCCATGAAGCTGGGCTACGGTCCCGCACACCGTTAGGCCGTCTTCCGCTCACGCCCCAACATCGTGCAGCCCGCCTCCAGTGGTGTCGCGACAGGCGTGAATGGAGGGACGAATGGAGACGTGTCGTCTTCAGCGATGAGAGTCGCTTCTGCCTTGGTGCCAATGATGGTCGTATGCGTGTTTGGCGCCGTGCAGGTGAGCGCCACAATCAGGACTGCATACGACCGAGGCACACAGGGCCAACACCCGGCATCATGGTGTGGGGAGCGATCTCCTACACTAGCCGTACACCTCTGGTGATCGTCGAGGGGACACTGAATAGTGCACGGTACATCCAAACCGTCATCGAACCCATCGTTCTACCATTCCTAGACCGGCAAGGGAACTTGCTGTTCCAACAGGACAATGCACGTCCGCATGTATCCCGTGCCACCCAACGTGCTCTAGAAGGTGTAAGTCAACTACCCTGGCCTGCAAGATCTCCGGATCTGTCCCCCATTGAGCATGTTTGGGACTGGATGAAGCGTCGTCTCACGCGGTCTGCGCGTCCAGCACGAACGCTGGTCCAACTGAGGCGCCAGGTGGAAATGGCATGGCAAGCCGTTCCACAGGACTACATCCAGCATCTCTACGATCGTCTCCATGGGAGAATAGCAGCCTGCATTGCTGCGAAAGGTGGATATACAGTGTACTAGTGCCGACATTGTGCATGCTCTGTTGCCTGTGTCTATGTGCCTGTGGTTCTGTCAGTGTGATCATGTGATGTATCTGACTCCAGGAATGTGTCAATAAAGTTTCCCCTTCCTGGGACAATGAATTCACGGTGTTCTTATTTCAATTTCCAGGAGTGTAGATAAACGGTGCTCACCAGACATTACAGAAGTGGTAGCTGTTGAAAGGAGCACAGAGACAGACAACCACTCATTGTGGATCAGATACAGATAGAAGGCAGATATGGCGAGAAACAAAAAGAACAGAGGAAAAGGGAAACACAATAAAGAAAGTCTCCAAATTAAAGAAAAGCAGGGAGAACGCAAAAAGAAATTAGAAGAACTTCTTCACACAAGGTTGAACGCAGGAAAGTAAGTGGATGTGGAAACTAAATGGGAGATACTGAAAACAGTCATCATTGTAACTGTGCAGGAAGTACTGGGGAGGGTAGAATACAAAAGAAGAGTGAAGTGGGTTGACAAGAAGCGTTTATTGGTAATCCAGGAGAGAAACGAAGCGAGACAAACAATGTTGCAAAGAATAACAAAACTAGCGACGAATGTCTACACAGAGAAGAGGAAAGGAGCGGATGAACTATGTAGGCCGAAGAAACGACAGTATAAAAGAAGTAATATAGAGCAGTTGAACGAAATGAAGGGACAATAATGAGATACGGAAGTACTGTGAAAGATCTAGAGAACTGAAGAGAGGATTCCAATTAAGAGTAGTCTTCTGTAATGGGAAGGATGTAAATCTAATTGAAATGAAAAGATAATCTTTGAGGTGATAGTGAGAATATTTTATTGAGTTACTCGATGGAAATATGGTAGGTAGCGGAGAAGAAACCTCGAATGAGGAAGAGGAGGAACCAGATTTGGAATTGGAAGTACAAGTGGAGGAGCAGGACGCTTAAACACCAGGCTGCGTATTCTTGCCGGAAAACACACACAGTAATAGTAAGTAGAGACGGATGGACAAAACGTCCAATCACTGCTGCTGCAGGCAGCGCTTCATACTGGACGAGTTACAGACGTTTCCAGAATGAAATTTCCACTCTGTAGCGGAGCGTGTGCTGACATGAAACTTCCTGTCACATTAAACCTGTGTGCTGAACTAATACTTTAACTCAGGACCTTTGTCTTTCACAGGCAAGTGCTCTACCAACTGAGCTACCCAAGCACGACTCACAACCAATCCTCACAGTTTTAGTTTAGCCAGTACATCGTCTCGTACGTTCCAAACTTCACAGAAGTTCTCCACCGAAATTTGCAGGCCTGCCATTACTGGAAGAAAGGATATTGTGGATGCTTCGAGAGCGAAATTTTCACACTGCAGAGGGGTGTGCGCTGATATAAAACTTCTTGGAGGATTAAAACTGTGTGCCAGACCGAGAATCAAACTCGGGATGTTTACATTTCGTAGGCAAGTGCGTTACTAACTGAGCTGGCCAAGCACGACTCACGACCCGTCCTCACAGCTTTACTTCCGTCTGCTTGGGTACTCCCCAGACTACAGCTGGATTGCTGGAGCAGTGGCCTCGTTGAACAGAAGTGCCGCGGTGACGACAAGAGTCAGTAAAATTTCTTCATGGCACTGGCACGACCGATCAGCCGAGGCTAACGAGGAGACACAGAACTAACTATATGAAAGAATAAATAATAACTTATTAATCATGTTTTATTAGCGACAAAAGATGCTCTACGGGTTCTATAATACCATCTTGACAACGCAGAGCTGTCTGTGCTCGTCATCCCTTCAGTTTGGCACCAATAGTTATTCTTTAGCGACATCAATACGGTACTGATTTCCTGGAATGATTGAGGAACCAGGAGAGAACATGGCAGCATCAGTAAGAGCCATTTGACGTCTCAGGCGGCATCCACACATCTCAACTACGACAGCAATAGATGAATCAGAAAAGCATTTCCTATTGGCCTTTCTTTGTTGTTTTGTTATGGCTAGGATTGGAGATAGAGATTGGCATTCGACGTGAAAAGTGACTTTTGTAAAACCTGTATGTCTGACATAATTTAGAGGGACTTGTAAGGAAACGTATTTGGTACCTGTGAGGTGTAAGAGCTGTAATTTAACTGGACAAAGTGTACCATGTAGCAGAATGGTACCTGTGACTACCACGACTTGTAGGTGTTATGGTCACGCAGCACACGATTGTACTGAGTGTCGATGGGCAACGTTCAGACTTAAAGAATAGTTAACATTAGCTCAATAAGTTTTGGGTGCGATTATGCCTGTCGAGTTTTGCTGTTGTCTTAAAAAAAAGGAAGCTTTTCGATCATATTAGTTTTGTAACTGTAAAAGCAGTAATAAAGAGCACAAAAATGCCGGAAACACAGTCCATTAATACGAGTGATGTTGTAGCCACTCTGGTGGAGCAGAAGCAAAGATTCGTTAGTCGACGCGCATTTTCGTAGCAATTTCGATTTCCTGCAAGTGCGTGGCAATCCGATACGCTGCACCTAAATCATTCAGATTTTACATAAGAACTCTACATGAAAATTCCGCAGGGATATCCCGTAGAAAGACTACTAGAGCCCATCTTCCGCTTCTCTAAGTATGACTCGATCCACTTCTGAATTTTCATCTACATCTACACGATTACTCTGCAATTCACATTTAAGTGCTTGGCAGAGGGTTCATCGAACCACAATCATACTATCTCTCTACCATTCCACTCCCGAACAGCGCGCGGGAAAAACGAACTCCTAAACCTTTCTGTTCGCGCTCTAATGTCTCTTATTTTATTTTGATGATCATTCCTACCTATGTAGGTTGGGCTCAACAAAATATTTTCGCATTCGGAAGAGAAAGTTGGTGACTGAAATTTCGTAAATAGATCTCGCCGCGACGAAAAACGTCTTTGCTTTAATGACTTCCATCCCAATTCGCGTATCATATCTGCCACACTCTTTCCCCTATTACGTGATAATACAAAACGAGCTGCCCTTTTTTGCACCCTTTCGATGTCCTCCGTCAATCCCACCTGGTAAGGATCCCACACCGCGCAGCAATATTCTAACAGAGGACGAACGAGTGTAGAGTAAGCTGTCTCTTTAGTGGACTTGTTGCATTTTGCGTCAGCACATATCTCTGTGCATTGACTTTTTGAATTCTATCAGAAAAGGCTGCAATAATCCACTCAACTCCTCTCTAAAAATCGAGCGCATTTATGTTTATGGTATCTTTGCTGTAACTGCTCTACTAAATGTTCGAATGTGTTCGCTTTGCTAAGCGTCTCTTGATACATCACATACGTTTGAACGTTACCTATTAGACGTAGACTGGCCATCTTCAGAGTCGTTTCAGATGATCAATTACTCAGTTCGGCTGTGATTAAAACATCGTTTATGAATACTGTTATGTCCTCTGTTGCATTACCATAGTAGTGTATTATTAGATTAGCTACTGTTGCATTACCATAGTAATGTATTATTAGATTAGCTACTGAAGGATTTATGGAGATGGAGGATACACTCAATACTGCCTTCTCCTCGTCTGAAGCCGACTGTGATAGTTGCACAGCTTGAAAGACTTTATTTGCTTATTTAACTCTTCATTATACACTTTCCGGCGAGTAGTATACTCTAAAATTTTAATACCAGCTCCAACAGAGTGGCTACAGCATCACTCGTATTAACTGACCGTGTTTCCGGTATCTCTGAGTAATTTACTACTGCTTTTACGGTTATAAGACTAATACGAACGAAGGACTTCCTCTTCTTAAAGCAATAGCAAAACTCAACAGACATAATTGCACCAAAAACTTATTGAAATAATGTTAACTAATCTCTAAGTCCGATCATTGGCGAGCGACCAACGGTACAATCGTGAGCTTCATGACCATAATGGCTGCAGGTGATGCTAGTTACTGGTACAGCTTGTTACATGGTACACTTTGTCCAATTACACTGCATCTCTCACACCTCACAGGTACCAAGTAAGTTTCCTCACAATTCCCTCTAAACTATGACAGATCTACACGTTCTTCAGGTTTTACGAAAGTCACTTTCCATGTTGAATACCAGTCTCTACATCCAGTCCCAACTATAACAAAACAACAACAAAAAACGTCCAACAGAAAATGCTTTTTTGACTCATCGTGTTGCAGTCGTAGCTGAGACGTGTGGATGACGTCTAAGACGCCAGATGGCTGTTGCTGATGCTGCAATGTCCTCTCCTGGTTCCTCAATCATTCCAGGACATCAGTAGCGTACTGATGTCACTAAAAAATCACTTCTGGCGCCAAACTGTAGTGATGCCAAGCAGAGACAGCTCTAATTGTCAGAACGGTACTGCAGAACCTATAGAGAATCTTTTGGCGCTAATGAAACATGATTAATAAGTTATTACTTAGTCTTTCAGATTTATAATTCTTACTTTTCCCGTCAGCCTCGGCTTATGGGTCGTGCCAGTGACATGGAGACATTCCGCTGACTTCTGTCGTCGGATCGGCACTTCCGGTCAGCAATGCCACTGCTCCAGCAATCCAGCTGTAGTCTGGCGGACTACCGTCTGGTGGGCGAAGCCGCGGTGTGAGAGTATAGTCGCCCAGGGTGGCCGAGCGGTTCTAGGCGCTACTGCCGTTTTATTATTAATGTAGAATATTTTGGTCTTGTCACTAAAGTGTTGCAACACATGTGCCAAGGTCACCACTGGGAGATGCACAGTGCAGCAGTCTTATTTCTATCCAACGTCTGGCCACATGCTATGCGTCTGTCACTCTGCCAGTCACCCATGAGGTATCACACATGTTGGACGCTGGCTGGCGTCAGTGCATGTACCTCTTGTCTTGACTAGTATGCAGATATGCACGTAATTATATCGGAGGTGTTTGAATGTATGCCATTCATAATGCATTTCAGGTGGCGTATTTACACATGTGAGATGCCATTCGTTGACATTTTTACACATGACAAGTGCCATTCATTGGCATATTTACACATGTCATATAGCATTTTCTTGGTGTGTTCACAGGAAATAATACACGTCATTTAAAAAAAAAATGGTTCAAATGGCTCTGAGCACTATGGGACTTAACATCTGTGGTCATCAGTTTCCTGGAACTTAGAACTACTTAAACCTAACTAACCTAACGACATCACATACATCCATGCCCGAAGCAGGACTCGAACCTGCGACCGTAGCGGTCATGCGGTTCCGGACTGAAGTGCCTTGAACCGCACGGCCACACCGGCCGGCACATGTAATTCATGTGGAAGCGTTTTAATATACAGCATTTGTTACACATTTAAGTTCAATACATCTCAATTTTTGGATTTGGAGGGAAGAAGAACAAGGCAAGGCTCAAGGCAAGACTCTCCGTTGACAGATCTCATATTGATATTGATCCTATAAAGTTTTTATGGAACAAGGTTATCGACACTCTGTCTCTGCAACCAACTTGAAGTGGAATACGCATGGTGCAGCGAGGCTGACTTCCTCTGCTCCAGCGAGTGCTCGTATAACCCAGTGGCGTAGCGTGAGGGCAAACTTTGGGACTTGGTCTCCCCTGTATTTGTGCTTAAAAAAGATGCAATAGTAATTCATAACAAAAATATAAACAACTTTCTACTAAGAGCTCTAAATGTGCGAAGACATCAGTTTTGTAGCCGGCGCCGCACCCTGAGTATTGGTGTATTTGCCTGCTTGAGACTCGGCTGCTCTCAGTCTCTGCCTCCCCTCCCTTATCTGGCTGTGTGCGCCCGCGCGTTAGTGGCATTCTCGGCTCCCCTCCACTTCCCCTCTTCCACGAAGGCCGGTGCGCTGCACTCGCAAGCAGGTATCGAGACCAGTCTCTGCCGCTTATATGCTGGCTTTTAATATGGAAGCGAACAGTCGAGCGGTTTGTGTTCATAGTCATTCTTGTGAGATTTTAGTGCATGTTCAAATGTTCAAATGTGTGTGAAATCTTATGGGACTTAACTGCTAAGGTCATCAGTCCCTAAGCTTACACACTACTTAACCTAAATTATCCTAAGGACAAAGACACACACACACACACCCATACCCAAGGGAGGACTCGAACCTCTGCCGGGACCAGCCACACAGTCCATCACTGCAGCACCTTAGAACGCTCGGCGAATTTAGTGCATAACTGCGTTGTGTCGCCAACATGAGTGAGCCAGCAACTGAACTCCTTATAGAATTTTTATTAAAGCGCCTGTTTCCACATTAATGTGTGAAAAAAGTGCGAATTCAAGGACAAAAGACCTGCTCCTATACTCAGTGTAGTTTTAAGCGAAGCCAAACAAAAACGCACTTTTCAGACAGCCTGGTACTAAAAGTATACATGACTAATTTTGAATGCAGTTAGTAACAGATTATAATATTATATATGTCTTCTGTTTTGTGGTGAAAAGGAATTGTGCAATGAGGGCATTTGTACAACATAGAACTTCAACAGGAAAGCATAAAAGCGTCAGATATCAAAACGTCACCTGCAAAAAAAAAAGAAAAAAGAAAAAAATTTTGTTATTGGAAAAAAAGTAGAATTGAGCACGCCCTTTCTGAAGCCGTTCGTCTGACAGCAGTGAAATACAATGAACAAGTTGCATCCAACAGGAGGGTATTGACTCATCTTATTCAGGCAGTTGTATTTCTTTGTAAACAAGAACTAGCCTTTCGTGGCCAATGAGAAGACGAATCCTCCAGCAACAAAGGTAACCATCTGGAATTGTTGGATTTACTACCTCAAGGAGAGCAGTTAATCTGAGACCATCTGTCATCATCTTCAACCTTTTAAGGAACTTCTCCAGATTTACAGAATGATGTAATAGAAATGATAACTCTGGCAGTTAATGAGAAAATTAAATCTGAAATTCAGAACTGCAATTCCATTTCGATTCAGGCTGATGAAACATTAGACGTGACATGCAAGAGTCAAATGAGTATAATATTCAGGTACTGTATTGCACACAAAATTGAGGAAAGATTCATTGGATTTTATTGTGTTTCTGTAGATAAAACTGCTGAAGGTTTGTCAAACATTATTCATGCAGTATTGAAAGAATGGAATGTGAAAGGAAAAGTGGTTACTCAAACAAATTATGGCATTTAAGTAATGATGGGCAGAGAAAGAGGACTACAACAATTCCTGAAGGAGTTCTGTCCCTATGCGTTGTTTATTCATTGTTACGCACACCACCTGAATTTGGTACTGTTACATGAGTCCAAAATCATACGACAAGTACGCATGTTTGTAAGTGATCTTACTGTATTCCATTCGTTTTTCAGCAAATCATTGAAACGAACTGTATTGTTAACTGAGAAAGGATTTAAACTGCCACATGCAAGCAACACTCGCTGGCACTTTCGTTCCAGGACAGTTTCAACAATATCTAGTCATTTCTCAGAGCTATATAGTGTTTTTAACTATATAATTGATGTTACAGACTCTCAGTGGGACCCAGAATCTTTGAGCTGTTCTGTGGGAATGAAATGACGAATGGATGATCCTATGTTTGTCTACTTGCTTTGCTTCTATTGAGGTCGCTTTGTTTATGTTGATCATCTCTTTAATGTTCTTCAGTCAAAATCAGTCAGTATAATTGCTTGCCACGATGAAATAAGAACTGTTTTGAGAAACTTACGACAGTTAAGAATGGAAACATTTGTTGATGAATGCATTAAATGCAGCTTGTGTTTGAATGGTAATTTATCATTCTGTGAGAGTAAAAAGACATCTCTCAGGACACTAACTTGCGAGATACTGGATCTGCAGACTGTTCAGATGGAAAGATTTCAAGACTTTCCCCAAATTCAGTTTGTTGAACTTTAGAACGAAAAGTGTTTCCTGAACTATCAAAAAGAATTCCCAAAGTTGAAACTGCTGCAGTTATTAGAACAGTACCCTTTTTTCAAACAAGGCCAACTTGAAAACGAACTGTGTAACATACACGCTGTGAGAAAAAAACACTTATCTCCAAGAATCCTCTTAAAGCACATTGTCAACAATGATTTACACTCTGTTTATGAAGAAACAACGAAATTCCTGCCTTTGTTTTTGAACCTACCCACAAGCACAGCAAATAGTGAACAAAGCATGAGTACTCTTAAACAAGCGAAGAATTATTTAAGGAATTCAATGTCCAACACCCAGTTGTTGTGTTTGAGTACGTTAGCACTAGAAAAGACACTACTTGGAGAGCTATCCAGTGATCATATCTTTGTAGACTAAGTTATAGACTTATTCGTGGAAAGAAAAGACGGGTGCATTGCACTTGTGTACAAGAAAATATAAGTGCTTCTTCTCTTGCTGCTGTAGTTCTACAAATTTGTCATCGTTTCTTGAATAAGTTAGTTATTATTATTATTATTATTATTATTATTATTATTATTATTATTATTATTATTATTATTATTATTATTATCATTAGTGGCGGTAGTGGTAGTAGTAGTAGTTGTTTTTTTACTTAATTTTATCCATTGTTTTTCAGTGTTTTGTCCGCAACTGTTTTACTTTCGTAAAATGAAGAACAAACTGCCTTCAGTCAAAAGTTGCGTTTATTTACTGCACTATGCATTTTGGGCCCTGGAGGCTCATCTTCAGGTGCTTTTTAGTGATTTACATCAGGTTTTTGTAGTTGTTTGCCTCTTGATATTACATTTTTGTGTTACAACATGGTATATTCTAAATATAAGTTTAACAGCGTTAATAATATGAAACTAACTTACAGGTTAACATTGCATGATGTCTACTTCTGTTGTGCTGTTGGTATAGACAATAAATATCTTTAATTTTGCAGTACATACTGGGATATATAGATTGTCGCATTCTTTTTCACACATTGTAGTAGCAGAACGTAAACGTCCAAAAGATTCTTGTTCATACAGATGTTCTGCTACTAAATATAATCGATTTTCTTGTTTTATAGAAGATAATATGATATAGTGTTACTAGTACACAGATATTATTAAAATAATTATTTGGCACCATGTTGTAGGTTGTCAGTTGTTCGTACTATTATAGATTTGATTCTTCAGGAAAAAATAAACTTTTAAAGACAAAATTGTGGCTATTAAACTCTGTTTGTTCATTCAACAAGTTTTCGGAATATTTATCTTTGTGTAGCATTATTTCTAACTGTTCTAGTAGATTAAGTTTTTTGTTGTTGGGTTCTGTGTGAAGTGCAGTTAGGCTGCTGTGGATGTCATCAAGTCTGTGTTTATTAATATACATGTGGTTAGCTATTGTAGATTTTTCAAAATGGTTTAGTCGAAAGCCATTGGTGTGTTCTTTATACCGTGCGTGGAAGGTTCTTCCAGTTTTTCCTATGTAAAATGCAGGGCAACTGTTTCATTGTAATTTATATATTCAACTGTGTTGTGTTATTGGCTTGTTTGTGTTCACTGTGTGAGGTAAGTGGTATCGAAGTTTGCTGTTTGTGGAGAAAGGTATTTTAATATTTTTTTAATAAGTTAGCTATTTTTTGTGATAGTGTGCCTAAGTATGGAATGCTTGTGAAGATTTGTTTTGTGTCAGTAGTTTTCTTTTCACTGTTTTTGTGAGTGATGTTGGTCTGAATTTTTCTAGATAGTTTATCAATTGACTTTAAAGAGTAACCATTATTTACTGCAATTGTTTTGCTGGTATCTATTTCTTGTGTTAGTGTTGGGTTTTAAAGGTAATGTATGTGCCCTGTTCAACATTAATCTAAATGCAGCATACTTATGTGTACATTTACCGAAAACCAACCTACACTGACATCACAATACATGAATTCTCATACCACCTGAACACACATAGTGCAGTAAATAAATGCAACTTGTGACTGAAGGCGGTTTGTTCTTCAGTTGTTGTTTTATTTGATGCATTTTGTTTCATTTGTTTAAATTAACGTTTATTGTAGTATTTTGTCCCCCTATAATAACTGTAGAGTCTCCCCAATCTTTACAACCACGCTACGGCCATGGTAATAACCCACCACAATGCTTGTGTGCACTGATGGTACAACACATCTCTCTCAATTTCAAAGAAGTGCCACGGAGTGTATTCTAAAAAGCAACAACTGCAAAAAAACATCTTCTGGGCTGAAGAAATGGTGCACCTGCAATCACACACACAGCAAGTAATATACATCAAACTGAGTCACTTGTCATTGTATTTACTCTTGGCATATTTGCAAAATAATAATAAATTGCTCATCTATCACTGTAGGGCAAAACCTTAATAGTTAGATAATAATGTCATTTTTTTTAAATTTCAGAGAAAAAAATGCCTGTAGTTTTCTCATGGCACAGAGTACAGATCTTGAATGATCCTTGTAGGAAGCGAGGGAAATAGGGGGTGGAAGAGAGCTTGATTTCCATTGGTTGAGCCATACAGAGCATGCCAGTGCCCAACACTCGCCTCACCTGGACAGGTACCGGCTGCCCCACCAGCAGCGCAACAACAATATAAGGCCACTGCGTCTTTTAACCTCCCCCTTTCTAATTGGCCTAGTGGATTGCAATGTAACTGACCGTGATCGCATATGCCTAATGAAATTTTACAATGAGTAAGGCTATCGTTACCGAAGGAAAATGACACCCGTTAGTTGGAGGAAAGTGTACAATAGATCCTTCTGAAGGAAGTATATATTACGAACCTAATCTAAATACTGATAATAATTTTGAAATGGGAGGAATATAGTGCAATCGCTAATGAACCACATGGGTAGAAAAGGGTACCACGTTATATTTACTACAAAAATGACTGATAATACAAAGAAAACACTGATTAGCTAAAAAGGGGATAATTGAACTATCGCCAGCACATTAGGGCAGTGAATCTCCAAAATCTTAAGAAACGTAATGGCAAAGAAATTTAAGCAAATAATTATTGGCGTGGCAACAGAAGGTTGCCATGCTTTTGCACAGCACAAAAGTTCATGAGGAAATAAATGAATCAGAAAGCACTCAGTTTGTAGTTACTTAATCTGAAACACTAAATTTTGAAAGTAAAGTTAAATGTAGTAACTGGTTAAATAAATGTAATTAAAACTTTGTTATGTAAATAAATTACTTTCAGTAACATCTGTGTAATGTAATGCAAAATTTAGAAAATCTGTGTAATGTGTTACAAAATTTAGATAGGGTAAGAAATTTACTTTTGATTATTGAAAAGTTGAACTGCATTCCCTTTAAGCAAATGAGCATCTCATCTTACTTTAAATATAACAACAATAAAATACGCTCCAACTAGCAAAATCACACACTACGCTAAATACAGAATAAATGAAACTGTGCACTCTTAATTTGTGCTGTATTTTTAGTTATTAGTTTTGTCAGTGAAATTTGACATTAATTTAAGGGAATGAAGTTAATACTCAAAATTGCAAATTAGTTAAGCCTCTGTTATGCAATACAAGAAATAACAGTTACTGAAGCAGGTCATTAGCTGCAATACAAGAAATAACAGTTACTGAAGCAGGTCATTAGCAAACAAGCAAAACTGTCAATAAATAGTTAACCAGTTTTCATAATTTTATGACACTTTGTGATTGTCTGGAAGGGAAAGGGACCCTGCTTGGTAATAATGTCTCAGGCCAATGACAACACTGGTGCCCTACAAGTTTCAACTATTGTGGATTATTATTCAAATTAGTCATACGTTGTGAAAGAAATATGTCTGGGTAATGCCTATATAAGTTTATAATCTTTCACTTAACAGTCTTACGATGTCGTAGCTGTGAGGATAACAAACAATGTAGCTGCCAACAAGGCTGAGCTGTCGCTATTGCTGCTAGTTGAGAACCCCAAAGCATCTCCAGAGCAACGGATAATTATGGGACAGTCAACAGTTAGAAGTGCACCTTCCTCCACCTCTCAACACCTACGATGCTCTCAGTACTCGCAGGTTAATTACTTTTGTGACCATACACTGGTGCAATCATAGCTGTACACTGCGCCTGTAGGAGGGCCCAACAAACATCTCCATACTCTTTCATGACTCAAGATGCTCTGTTTCCTCTCTGCTTACAATGTGACAGAGACTCTCCGTACCCAAAGATAAAAATGGCACAGCTCTACCATTTCACAGTTGCTATTGATACATTTAAATAAAGTTCCCTTGGCTATTACCCAGCAATTTACAATATTTTCATTGCAGTTAATACACTATTACGTCGATTACATATTTCATATAGTTTCTGCTATAAAGCCTACAGATTTAGAATCAGAAGTACAGTTATAAGGTATCAACAGATATTAAACAGTGAAAAATATTGGACAGTGCAGAGGATATTTTATGTGCATTTTCGTTGTTACAACCTGACACAGCACTATTGATTCATGTGACCATACAAGGCCTAAGCGATATGGAAGCAGCAGCTACTGCAGTGGTCTGACACCACTTCTCGCCATTGAGGGCTTTGAGATCGACACCTCATTGTTCCCATGGGATCTGGACGCTGTGGGATGAGTCTGGGCTACATTGTTAGATGAGAGTGCGCACCTGTAACAGCTAGAGCTTGCTGAAGTAATGAAGTCTTTACATGCACCCATATGTCTTGCTGTAGCCGCATTCACCTCTGCTGGACTCCTATAGCTCCCGCCAGTCCATCAAACTTGCAATGCCCAGGTGGGAGATCCATCACCATCCTGACTAATATAAGAATGACCCTTCACCTGCTACAGTACTTATCAACAAGTTACGCCTCATTTATGCCAATAGTATTAAGAAACCTTGATTTTCATAAATAATGCTCCCACCATCTGGCTATTCTAGCACAATAGCACATTGCCCTATAATATGTGAGAACCGTTTTAACCCGCTTTTATTTAACAAAATGTAAGTAGGAGGTCTATCATTGTTGGTACAGTTTTGATATTCTGTGTACTGGTAAAACTTATCAGATTGAGAGTCTGGTGGAAAAAATAGTATTAGAACTAGCAGATAGCCAGTCATACCCAAAAACTATATTTATGGTGCACCAGGCTTAGTCCAACACATTTATTTATTTATTTATTCTTAGTGAAAGTTTTGAAGTTGTGGGTGAATAGTATATGTATGGGGTTCCTGAACCAAAGACAACATTTTTTTAAAAAAGCCAAGACTTTATATCGTCGTTTACCCCGTTTAAAAACTTATCCATGTCCATAAACCAAGATTTCATTTATTTAAAAAAGTACAAAAAACCTAAAATTTACTCAAGTTGAATAACATGAAATGATTTATCTTTATTTTTTTATCTCAATAAATAAAATCTAATCTAATAATATTGCATAATTTATCATCATCTCCTGAAAATAATGTAGTATGATTAGTTGAAAGAGTAATTTTATATTTATCATCTAAGACTAAGAAAACTTTTTCTCCATATTTAGTTATTACGATTTCGGCTCTTGAAGCATTGTAAGATTTATTTTTTCCAGCTCTGATAATTTAGTGAACACTTCTGTGCACTTATTATTGAAACTGTTAAGTTCGCTTACTAGATTTTCGCCACTACCATTCATATTCATTTTGTTTTGTTTTTATTAATATATAAAAAGTTTAGACTGTAAAAAATTAAAACATTTATCACATCTAAATCAAACTTTTTTCAGTATTTATCTTCTCTATATTTCTGAAAGTTTTTCAAAAGCAAATACAAAAATAAAGATAGCACTACTATAACTTTTAACATTTTTTTCCAATAATGTAATTAAAAAATTTTTCTTATAATTCTATGTTGTAAGTCATAAGTTAAATACATTTTACCATACATTATTCAATGTGCAATTATATCATTAGCTATATTTTCATTAAAATTCACATAATTTTTATTGTTGTTTTTTGAGTAGTTAAAACAGTCATTTTCCTAGTCATATCTACGACACAAACAGGATAATTTTGAATAAAATTGAATGGATTTAAATTTACAACCCTATTTTAGTGTGTTAATCTTTTAAAACCTCTAAAAGCATTGTAAGCTTTTAAAAACTTATTCAGGGATGCAGATTCCATAATTCTTTACGAGAAACCTCATATCACAATTTTTTTTACATAAATATTTTGTAATTTTAGATGACTGAATAAAGATGAATTATTCGATTAGTTTGCAAAACAACGAAAATAAAGTATAGTAATTCAGCAGAATTATAATAATTAGTGATATGAAAAATTCTGGGAGATTAAAACTTTGTGCCAGGGCAAGACTCAAATTTGGGACCTTTACCTTTAATGTGCAAGTGCTCTATCGACTGAGTTACCCAAGCACAACTCCCAGCCCATACTCACATCTTTAATTCTACCAATACTTCTTCTCCTATCTTCCAAGTTTCACAGAAGCCCTGGTTCGCCAAAGAGCTTCTGTGAAGTTTGAAAGGTTGGAGACGATGTACTGGCAGAATTTAAGCTTTCTTTTATTGGAACAGTTAATCTCTCTTCAGAATAGATGAATTATCACTAAATTAAAAAATTTACTCTTTTATATTAATAAAAATTATACAAATAAACGACAAATTGGGAACTAAAAATAAGAATTCCTGCAAAAAAAATTAAAAAATAATCATGGTAAAGGTTTACCAAATTCTATTTGAAGTTCAGTAATAACATGAAGTGTTGGGGAAAATCTAAGTTAATGATTCAGGTTACCTTGCATTAGGAAAGTGTGTACACTCAGCGACTGTTAAATAATTTATAAATAATAGAGCACAGCAATCAGTTGTCCTTTTTTTCAAAGGTTGTTTAGGTGTCAGTCACAGTTCTTTGAATACTACACAGTTCTTTGAATACTACTAGAGTAGTATTCAAAGAACTATGACTGACACCTGAACAACAGGGCGCTAACATGCATTGAGAGTAAAAAATACTGTATTGATAACGGCTAGGCACTAGCCGAAATCTGTATTTGCGTAATAAAACCAGCAAAAAAAAAAGGATGACTGATTGCTGTGCTCTATCATTTATAAAATATTAATGACTGATGATAATATTCTAGCTCCAGGAAGGTGAAATTTCGAAAAAGTAATCATTTGTATGTTTATTCTAAAAGTTTACATAAACCAAAATGTAAAGAATTTACGAAAAGCTGTGAAAGAATTAAGGACAAAATTAATGAAACATTGTTACTCTTATTGAAAATAATGAAGAAATCATTCCATTAGATGAATGTGAAAGTAATTCAGTTGTAGTCTTTGATCATTTCATTCTTGAAAATCAAGTTATAGTTAAAGAATATTTTATTAAAGTGAGACATAAAGGATTAGATCATTTCTATTTAGCTCAAACTTACTCAAAAATACCAAAACAATAACTTAAAGATAATCTAAATTTTCAAAATATTTTCTGACTAGATGACACAAATCTAATTAATATTTATCAGGAATTTGATGGTGCTGATTTAAAATATGACACTTTTACAGAAATGTGTAATAAATGTTGGAATAACGTTAAATTTGGTTTTGTAACAATAGATAAGACCAGAAAATTAACAATAGTAAATGTGGAGAAAAATGTAAACACACATGTGTTAAAATGAAAGTGATGAATGTAAACATTGACCATAAAAACGTTGAACATAGAAGTTAAACAAAACGTTAAGTGTAAACATGTTAAACGGGATAACACTGAACACAAACGAAGAATGTGAAATAAAAAATTATTTTACTTTTATGCTTAATAAATGTTTTCAGAATATGACCCAGAAATTATTAAAAACCCTATACGAAGAAGAAAAGTAAGAGAACAATTAGAAGAAGAGAGTAAAAATGGAAAAAAATAGCCAACACAGATTTTGAAAAATTTTAATAAGATCAGCCAGTTATTGATACAGTTGAACATGTTATAGAAGGACTTGAACGATTAGGGGATGATGTGCAACAAGTAATTTAAGGAAAAAGAGAAGATTAAAAACAAATGGTTCCTTATATTCAATATTATTTAGAAGAATTGAACGATATTCCAATAACTGAACAATATGATAGTGATAAAAGAGATTATACATTAGGGAATCAGAAATACATGATTTATTGAAGAAATATGAAGAAGAAGTTAAAAACAAAAAGAATCAAAATACAAAGGTGTTAAAAATAAATATAAGTGAAAGAATGTTAAAATATGAGAATACTGGTGAAAATACTAACTTTTGATTAAGAGCTGTTGGTACCTTTTAATATACTGGTAAATATTGAGTTGAACCCAATGATGATAAATTAAATATTGGTTAAAAAGAATATGAAGGTACTGACGGATTAATGAACTTCTTAACTAGAATACAAATTATTTTGAATGATTTAAATAACGAAATTGATTCTCTTGATTTACAGAATTATGGTAAAATTTTTCGACTAAAATGCAGTATATTCTGGTAATAATCCTAATAAAAATAAATCAAGTGAAGGAAATAAATATAATTATTGTTAAAAACAATTTCTGAAGACTATTTTTCAAGTTGTCCAGAAAGAAATCTTAATTTTGATTCATTTCAAAATGTTTGTGAAGGTTTATTGAAAAAATATTCATAAAAATCAGTTACATATATTTGGATGAGAGATGAATGTCAATAAATTTATGGATTAACAGTAATCCATAGAGAAGAATTAGCTGGAAATAAACATTGACATAATGAAAGAGTTAAAATGACAAAAATGTTTGCTAATAAATCTAATGATTCTATAATTAACAATTCAAAAGGATTTCTGTATTTTATTTGAATTTTGAATAATTTACCACATACCTTTTGGGAATGTAAATATGATAAGGCTTAGTTAAAAATGAAATTAAAAATTTACTAATTGAAATGCAATTACCTGGTTATAATTTGTTTGGTCCCCACATGAACCATGGACCTTGCATTGGTGGGGATGCTTGTGTGCCCCAACAATACAGATAGCCGTACCGTAGGTGCAACCACAATGGAGGGGTATCTGTTGAGAGGCCAGACAAATGTGTGGTTCCTGAAGAGGGGCAGCAGCCTTTTCAGTAGTTGCAGCGACAACAGTCTGGATGATTAACTGATCTGGTCCTGTAACACGAACGAAAACGGTCCTGCTGTTTTGGTACTGCAAACAGCTGAGGGCATGCATCTTTACTCCATGATTAAATGATGATTGCGTCTTCTTGGGTAAAATATTCCGGAGGTAAAATAGTCCCCCATTCGGATCTCTAAGCAGGGACTACTCAAGAGGACATCGTTATCAGGAGAAATAAAACTGGCATTCTATGGATCAGAGTGTGGAATGTCAGATCCCTTAATCGGGCAGGTAGGTTAGAAAATTTAAAAAGGGAAATGGAAGGGTTAAAGTTAGATATAGTGGGATTTAATGAAGTTCGGTGGCAGGAGGAACAAGACTTCTGGTCAAGTGAATACAGGGTTCTAAATACAAAATCAAATAGGGGTAATGCAGGAGTAGTTTTAGTAATGAATAAAAAAATAGGAGGGCAGGTAAGCTACTACAAACAGCATAGTGAACCCATTATTGTGGCCAAGATAGACACGAAGCCCATGCCTACTACAGTAGTACAAATTTATATGCCAACTAGCTCTGCAGATGATGAAGAAGTTGATGAAACGTGTTGTGAGATAAAAGAAATTATTCAGGTAGTAAAGGGAGATGAAAATTTAATACTCATGGGTGACTGGAATTCGACAGAAGGAAAATGAAGAGAAGGAAACGTAGTAGGTGAATATGGATTGGGGCTAAGAAATGAAAGAGGACGCCACCTGGTAAAATATTGCACAGAGCATAACTTAATCATAGCTAACAATTGGTTCAAGAATCATGAAAAAAGGTTGTATACACGGAAGAACCCTGGAGGCACTAAAAGGTTTCAGATAAATTATATAACGGTAAGACAGAGGTTTAGGAACCAGGTTTTAAGTTGTAAGACATTTCCAGGGACAGATGTGGACTCTGACCACAATCTATTGGTTGTGAACTGTTGACCACAATCTATTGGTTGTCAACTGTAGATTAAAACTGAAGAAACTGCAAGAAGGTGGGAATTTAAGGAGATGGGACCTGGATAAACTGAAAGAAACAGAGGTTGTACAAAGTTTCATGTAGAGGATAAGGGAACAATTGACAGGAATAGGGGAAAGAAATACTGTAGAACAAGAATTGGTAGCTTTGAGGAATGAAATAGTGAAGACAGCAGAGGATCAAGTAGGTAAAAATACGAGGGCTAGGAGAAATCTTTGGGTAACAGAAGAGATTTTCAATTTAATTGATGAAAGGAGAAAATACAAAAATGCACCAAGTGAAGTAGGCAAAAAGGAATACAAACGTCTCAAAACTGATATCGACAGGAAGTGCAAAATGGCTAAGCAGAGATGGCTATAGGAAAAATGTAAGGACGTAAAGGCATATCTCACTAGGGGTAAGATAGATACTGCCTACAGGAAAATTAAAGAGACCTTTGGAGAAAAGAGAACCACTTGCATGAATATCAAGAGCTCAGATGGAAACCTAGTTCTAAGCAAAGAAGGAAAAGCAGAAAGGTGGAAGGAGTATATAGAGGGTCTATACCAGGGCGATGTTCATGAGGACAATATTATGGACATGGAAGAGGTTGGTTGGTTGTTTTGGGGGGAAGGAGATCAGACAGCGAGGTCATCGGTCTCATCGGTTTAGGGAAGGACGGGGAAGGAAGTCGGCCATGCCCTTTGAAAGGAACCATCCCGGCGAAATGGAAGTGGAAGTAGATGAAGATGAAATGGGAGATATGATACTGCGTGAAGAGTTTGACAGAGCACTGGAAGACTTAAGTCTAAACAAGGCCCTGGGAATAGACAGCATTCCATTAGAACTACTGACGACCTTGGGAGAGCCAGTCCTGACAAAACTCTACCATCTGGTGAACAAGATGTATGAGACAGGCGAAATACCCTCAGACTTCAAGAAGAATATAATAATTCTAATCCCAAAGAAAGCAGGTGTTGACAGATGTGAAAATTATCGAACTATCAGTTTAATAAGTCACAGCTGCAAAATACTAAAGCGAATTGTTTACAGACGAATGGAAAAACTGGTAGAAGCCAACCTCGGGGAAGATCAGTTTGGATTCCGTAGAAATGTTGGAACACGTGAGGCATTACTGACCCTACGACTTTTCTTAGAAGAAAGATTAAGGAAAGGCAAACCTACATTTCTAGCATTTGTAGACTTAGAGAAAGCTTTTGAGAATGTTGACTGGAATACTCTCTTTCAAATTCTGAAGGTGGCAGGGGTAAAATACAGGGAGCGAAAGGCTATTTACAATTCGTACAGAAACCAGATGGCCTTTATAAGAGTCGAGGGACATGAAAGGGAAGCAGTGGTTGGGAACGGAGTGAGACAGGGTTGTAGCCTCTCCCCAATGCTATTCAGTTTGTATATTGATCAAGCAGTAAAGGAATCGAAAGAAAAGTTCGGAGTAGGTATTAAAATCCATGGAGAAGAAATAAAAACTTTGAGGTTCGCCGATGACATTGTAAGTCTGTCAGAGACAGCAAAGGACCTGGGAGAGCAGCTGAAAGGAATGGACTGTGCCTTGAATGGAGGATATAAGATGAACATCAACAAAAGCAAAATGAGCATAATGGAATGTAGTCGAATTAAATCGGTTGATGCTGAGGGAATTAGGTTAGGAAATGAGATGCTTAAAGTAGTAAGTGAGTTTTACTATTTAAGGAGCAAAATAACTCATGATCGTCGAAGTAGAGAGGATATAAAATGTAGACTGGCAAAGAAATCGTTTCTGAAGAAGAAAATTTTTTAACATCAAGTGTAGATTTAAGTGTCAGGAACACGTTTCTGAAAGTATTTGTATAGAGTGTAGCCATGTATGGAAGTGAAACATGGACGATAAATAGTTTGGACAAGAAGAGAATAGATGCTTTCGAAATGTGGTGTTACAGTAGAATGCTGAAGATTAGATGGGTAGATCACATAACTAATGAGGAGGTATTGAATAGAAGTGGGGAGAAGAGGAGTTTGTGGCACAACTTGACTAGAGGAAGGGATCGATTGGTAGGACATGTTCTGAGGCATCAGGGGATCAAAAATTTAGTACTGGAGGACAGTGTGGAGGGTAAAAATCGTAGAGGGAGACCAAGTGATGAATACATTAAGCAGATTCAGAAGGATGTAGGCTGCAGTAGGTATTGGGTGATGAAGAGGCTTGCACAGCATAGAGTATCATGGAGAACTGCATCAAACCATTCTCAGGACTGAAGACCACAACAACAATTAGTGTGGCTCTGAGACTCAAGTAATGAAAGATTTTCACATGGAGATAAATGAATAAACCTGTCAGATGAAGCACATAAGCACATAAAGAACATGATATTTTTGATAATTGTAATACAGTATGATTTAAAATACATGAAGCTGATAAAAAACTTCGTTAGCTGCAAACAAAAGAATGTATGCTCCAGATGCTTTGAATGGTGAAAAATTATGTGCAACTGCATTTAGAGGGATAATGTATGGAGAACGAAAATAAGGACTTGGAATAACTGTTGATGAAAATGTTTGCAAACTACAAAATTTTTTTCATTAATTTTTAGTGTATATAAATTAATATCTTTACTTTTGATTATACTAAACTTCGAAACGGTGAAACAAAACCATAATCTATCAAAGTTAATTAAATAATGTACAATTAAATAGCATTAAACCATTTTTAACTCATACATTAAAAAAGCGGTAAAAACTGGAGAAAATTTTCTTATTACATTTGGTATTCCTCTTGTGAATAAAAATTATTGAATATTTAATGAACAAAAAGGAAACAAAACACAAAAGTGGATTTTGATCATTGTTACTTTCAACTTTAGCCTTTTTATTTGTTGCTACTTCAGTTTCTGCAGCTATTACAAATGCAGCTATAAACAAGATTAATATGTTTTTCCTGTTTATTCTTTCATGGTGGATGATATAAATTAAATTTTTCATCATTAACATAAACATTATTTGAAATATTTGGCTTGTACCTAAATGTTGGAATACCTGTTAAATGAACAGGAAAATGAATTTCATATTTTTTTAAAAATTACATCTAAATTCAACCAATTTTTTTATTATTTTGAAGTCTTTCAACACGATCATTTGATGGATATAAAGCTGATTTTTTGAATAAAGTATATATTTCTGATCTACTTTTTGCATCAATTACAGCATTATTATCTTTACTTTTTTGGTAAATCAATATAAGAAGAACCAAAGGACTGTATTATGTCTATTAACAATTCATTATAAACTATTTATATAAAATAAAAACTCACCAGATTTTTGCTTCACATTCATTTCATTTCTGTTAATAGTTTATTTGCTGACTTTTGTAACAATTTTCTAAATTTGTTGTTCTTAATAGAACTGTATTACTCGTTTTAAATTTAAGTTTTTGTATTTTGTCTTTATTTTTAAAATTGTAATAAAACTTCATATTAATTTTATCAGCCTTCTTTGTATTAAAATATTCTTAAATTTAGTGATTACTTCTTCTTAAATTTGATCAAAAATTTCTTGTAGTTCAACAATATTATCGGCATTAGTGATTTTTATGTTATTATTCCAGAGTTAATGGCAAAAGCTTCATCATCTATGGAAAGTAGGTAAATTTTTCTGATAGTTTTTTATGTAATTGCTTGATATTTATATAGCAGAAGTTTTAAAAAGATTCTTATTATTGATGTTATAAATGTTACCTTCAGATCTTTTGAGATGATCAATTAATTGTTGTTTACTAAATTTCGAATAATTTTTAATGAAACTTTTTACATATTTTATGTTAATTATTTAAAAGTTTTTCGTTCAATTCGTTATCATTATTATTGATACTGTCTTCCGATCTTTTGATGACATCGATTAATTGTTGATTATTAAGTTTGGAATATCTTTTTAAATTTTTTGTTTTAGAGATTCCATCAGGTCCCCTTAATTTGTTTTATTAATATTGTCAACAGGATTTAGAATAAGAAAAATTAATTTTACTTTATTAAGTTCAGAGTAACTTTTTAATTTTATTATTTTCCAATTTGCCCAACTTTTTTTAAATTTTTTATGTTAGCCCTTTCTTCTTCATTTCTATCATATTAAAATAATTAATAAATTCTTGAAGACCTTGTTTATTTATATCTGAATTACCTTTTTCCTGCCAATAATTTTCTAGATGAGCATTACTTAAACCACCTGTTACCTTACAATAATTTTCCAAGTTTTGAAATAGCTCAGCTTTTGGAGTATATTTTTGGCATTTATTTATATAGATCAATGAAACTTTTTAAACTAATCAAAATGTTTACAGTTGAAATGCACATTTAATTAAAATTTCAATCAATGATATAGGTAAATGTGGTTTGACAGAGCTTATTCACAAAGAGAAAAATTTACTAGATTTTAATTTTTTAAATGAATGAAAACTTCGTCTGTGCATATAGGGAAACTTGGCCTGTGAGCGCTTGTTTATAAAGAAAAAATTTTATTACATTTTCATTCTTTACATAATTGAAAATTTCGTTTACAAATTAGATAAATACAATCTCTGAAAGTCTATTTATAAAGAAAAAACTTCTTAGATTTTAATTTTGAAATAAATGAAAATTTGGTCTGCAAATATAGTTAAATTATAGAATGGGGGAAATGACAAAAACAATATCTTGCTTTCATATCGAGAATTTTTTTTAAAAAAGTTCTCTTTGATCCATAAATCCAATGCATATACTACCTGTGTGTTAACCACAAGGTGATATGTTGAATGTCACTAGGGTTGATCTGGTGTTAGGTATCTGATACGACATTTCTGTAGATGAGTTGAGTTTGAAGCAGTTATGAGAGTTTCACAAAATATTGGGCTGAGTTTGGGAAATGTGTGTTAATCTTTGTCCTGCACCACAAATGAAGGAGAGTCAGAATGTAATGATTACGAATACAGTGAATGAAACGTAATGTGACTAAGACCTCCCGTCAGGTAGACCATTTGCCGGGTGCAAGTTTTTCGATTTGACGCCACTTCGGCGACTTGTGTGTCTATGTGGATGAAATGATGATGATGAGGACAACACAACACCCAGTTCCTGAGCAGAGAAAATCTCTGACCCAGACAGCAATCGAACCTGGGCCCTTAGGATTGACATTCTGTCATGCTGACCACTCAGCTACCGGGGGTGAACAGGAATACAGTGACAGCTCCCTAGTGACATATGCACTGATTGCCAATGAAGATGGAACACTAAAATGAGCTATGTTTGTTATGGCTGTATAACATGGTCAGAAGCTGTGTAATCCACTCCATTAACAAATGAACACTATGCTGGAGATGTTTGAAAGGAATCACACACAAGATGCATTCAAATTATAATACCACTCACTTGCTATGAATGCATGACAGAGATAGCAGCATTGTACAACACACAGAATTCTAGCGTTAGTGGTGAGAGTGAAAACTAGTTCTGGTAGTTAAAGAGGGGTCGTTTTCATTACAAGAACAGCGTGTATTCACTCGTTTTCTCGATTTCATGGTGTAACATTGATTGAAATTCGTCGCCAATTGAGTGTTACAGGTCGTGATCGCATCATGTATGTCTCTAATGTGTGTTTGTGGGTGTGACAGATCAAGAATTGACAACAAATCAAGACTTTCCACATTTCTATTTTGCGCTACGTGTCGTCAAGAACTAACGATTTCCATTTGATTTCTGCATGTGGCCTGACACTGAATGCTATAAACTGCAGTAATAAATAATCATTTTCACAGTTACAGAACTTACTAGCCATCAGGTAGTTAATACAGCTTACACTGCTGGCCCCTGTACCCATGAAAAAAAGTAATTCCACAAGGAAACAAATGAGGTAGAAAAACTGACACTTGAAGCTTCAGTAGTTCAGCGACTATCGCAAAATGCAGTCAGTGACACTTCCTTACAATGTGGGCAAGTTCAGACCGTACGATACTACATGGGCCATGGTAGCATAGATATCCAGAAAAAATGTTTCCAAGTTCACCTGTATCGAGCACTGATCATAGTTAAAAGTCCCGCAGTAGTACATCAAAACGAGACCACGAGTCCAGCAGAGTGGAGCGATGTCATTCTAAGCTTCACGATCCTCATGATAAGCTGACCTAGCCTATGACTCAAACAATAATACTATTAGTCTCTCAGTTGATAAGAAATGTGAAGCTGTGATAATAATGAAGAATTTTAGGCTTAAAATAGGAGTAATGGGTTGTATCTTTTAAAGCAGCCGACACTGTTCAAGGAGTAAACGAAGGGCGTTCAGTGAGTAATGCAACACTTTTTTTCTTCTTAAAGCATATTGGTTTTATTTAGGATTCCAATACGCCATATTATTCTCCACTCTTTTGATTACAAAACCCTGTTTTTCAACATAATCTCGGTTCAATGTGGCGGTCTTACGTCACCTCACTGAGGGAACCTGTATGCTCACATGGTACTACTCTATTGGAGGACATCAGGGCCAACGTCTTGCTGTCTCA
The DNA here is from genome assembly GCF_023897955.1 of Schistocerca gregaria. NCBI lineage: Eukaryota > Metazoa > Arthropoda > Insecta > Orthoptera > Acrididae > Schistocerca > Schistocerca gregaria. The sequence goes on along the minus strand of NC_064931.1, from coordinate 598,852,508 downwards.
GTAACCTTCTCATTATCCATGTACTGCTTCCTGTGGAGTGCATCTTTGATTGCGCCGAACAGAAGGAAGTCGGAAGGTGCGAAATCTGGACTGTAGGTTGGATGAGGAACGCAGTTCAAGGACGTTTTGTGAGTTCCTCTAGCATGCGTACACTTGTGAGAGACCTTGCACTGTCAAGGAGAAGCAGAAATTCGTTTGCATTTTTTTTAGGTGACGAACACAATGAAGTCGATTCTTCATTTTCGGGAGGGTAGTAACCAAACAAGGTGGCGCAGTGGTCAGCATACTGGACTCCCGTTCGGGAGGGTGACGGTTTCAGCCATCCATATTTAGGTTTCCCGTGATGTCACTAAATCGCTCTAGACAAATGCTAGGATGGTTCCTTTGAAAGTGCACGACCAATTTCTTTTCTCATCCTTGACACAATCCGAGCTTGTGCTCCGTCTCTAATGACTTCGATGTGGACGGTACGTTAACCCCAATCTTCCTTCTTTGAGGATATCACAACTCAGTTCCGAGCTTATCGTTGCATCATGAGGGACGGGATCAAACAGACTAATCCTTTCAGAGTCCCAGAAAACCGTTGCCATGACATTATCGGCTGAGGGTGCGGCTTTGAACTTTTCCTTCGGAGTGGAGATAGTGTTACGCCACTCCATGGATTGCTATTTTGTTTCTGGTTCGAAGTGACGGGCCCATGTTTCATCGTCTGTGTCAAAAAACTGTTACGATCAGCCTCGTAAAGAGCAAGAAGTTCCGCACAGATGGTCTTTATGGAACACAGCAGACACACACCACTGAGTACTCCAACCGGTGGACGAGTGTGTCAGCATTACCAACAGGGGCGTCCAACTGAGCAGCGAGGTGATTGATTGTGATCCGCCAATCACGTCAAATAAGAGTGTGCGCACGATCCAACATTGCAGGAGTCACAACTGTGTGGCCGGCCGGCCAGTGGGATATGGGACAGGTCTGTGCGACCTTGTTAAGATGATGACAGACGCCCAAAAACTCTCCGTGCTTTTGTTCACTGCCTGTTATCCGTAGACATTCGACAAGTGTCTGTGAATCTCTGAGATACTCTGTTTTTTTGGAACGCATCTCCGTTACAGACGCCATTGAGTAGGCTACGTATTAGCGCCGTCACGTATTGGAACTTCCTGAAACCATAGGGGTTGAAGCGGGAAAATTTCACGAAGTCCCACAACGAATTTCGTACTTTTTTAATCTGAAATTGGATGAGAAGAAACATGTGTTGCATTACATTCTGTAGTGTGACAGAAATTTAAAAAAAAAAAAAAAGAGGTTCAAATGGTTCTGCGCACTATGGGACTCAACTTCTGAGGTCATTAGTCCCCTAGGACTTAGAACTAGTTAAACCAAACTAACCTAAGGACATCACACACATCCATGCCCGAGGCAGGATTCGAACCTGCAACCGTAGCGGTCACGCGGTTCCAAACTGAAGCGCTTAGAACCGCACGGCCACACCGGCCGGCACAATACTTTCCGATACATTTCCAGTGACGTATCGTTACCTGCCATCTGATATTGTGGACCCTATTCAGACAGAAGTGGCGTGGCGTGGTCGTCTGGCTGCGACTAGGCCGGGAGTGGCGCGGTCGAGATGTAAGGAAATGCCCAGTGAAGTGCCGATGTCAGAGGCAAGGCGCTCGTGCAACAATTGTCGAACAACAAAATACTTTGTTGCGGCGAACAACAAGCGCGGCTCAAAAAAGCGCTTATATAAAGTAAGGAAACGTACTATCATCATTTGTAGGTGGGAGGACAACAAGCGCAAGGGGCTGAGAGATAGTAGACGTCGTTACATACTGCCGGAAAAAAAAAACATAGAGCCAAAAATTATTGTAGAGTACTGCAATTTAGTGAATACATTTGCCTAGGTAACATACAATGAAGCGCCAAAGAAACTGGTGTAGGTAGCTGATCCTCCTTGGTACACAAAACGGGTTAGAAAACTGTTGCAGAAACAAAGAAACAAACATGCCAAATTTAAACAGACGCAAAATCCCCAAGATTGGCCGTCTTTTACAGAAGCTCGACATTTAGTGCGGACTTCAATGCGAGATGCTTATAACAGTTTCCACAATGAAACTTTGTCTCGAAACCTGGCAGAAAATCCAAAGAGATTCTGGTCGTATGTGAAGTATGTTAGCGGCAAGAGACAATGGTTCAATTGGCTCTGAGCACTATGGGACTTAACTTCTGAGGTCATCAGTCCCCTTCAACTTAGAACTACTTAAACCTAACTAACCTAAGGACATCACACACACCCATGCTCGAGGCAGGATTCGAACCTGCGACCGTAGCAGTCGCGTGGTTCCAGACTGTAGCGCCTAGAACCGCTCGGCCACCCTGGCCGGCAAGAAACAATCAATGTCTTCTCTGCACGACAGCAATGGAGAAACTATCGAAGACAGTGCTGCCAAAGCCGAGTTACGAAATACAGCCTTCCGAAATGCCTTCACAAAAGAAGATGAAGTAGATATTCCAGACGAATCGAGAACAACTGCCAATATGAGTAACGTGGAAGTAAATATCCTCGTAGTAGTGAAGCAACGTAAATCACTTAATAAAAGAAAGTCTTATGGTCCCGACTGTATACCAATTAGGTTCCTTTCGGAGTATGCCTATGCATTAGCTCCACACTTAACAATCATATACAACCCTTCGCTCGACGAAAGATCCGTACCCAGAGAAAGGAAAGTTGCACAGGTCATACCAGTATTCAAGAAAGGTAGTGGGAGTAGTCCACTAAATTACAGGCCAATATCGTTAACGTCGATATGCAGCAGGATTTTAGAACATATATTGTGTTAGAACATAATGAATTACCTCGAAGAAAACGGTCTATTGACACACAGTCAACATGGGTTTAGAAAACATCGTTCTTGCGAAACACAACTAGCTCTTTATTTACATGAAGTGCTGAGTGCTATTGACAAGGGATTTCAGATCGATTCCGTATATCTGGATTTCCGGAAGGCTTTTGACACTGTACCACACAAGCGTCTCACTTATGTGACTGGATCTGTGATTTCCCGTCAGAGAGGTTAGAGTTCGTAGTAATTGACGGAAAGTCATCGAGTAAAACATAATTGATTTCTGGCGTTCCCCAAGGTAGTGTTATAGGCCCTTTGCTGTTCCTTATCTATATAAACGATTTGAGAGACAATCTGAGAAGTAGTCTTCGGTTGTTTGCAGAGGACGCTGTCGTTATCGACTAATAAAGTTATCAGAAGATCAAAACAAACTGCAAAACGATTTAGAAGAAATATAGGAATGGTGCAAAAGTTGCAGTTGACCATAAATAACGAAAAGTGTGAGGTCATCCACATGAGTGCTAAAAAGAACGCGTTAAACTTCGGTTACACGATAAATCAGTATAATCTAAAAGCCGGAAATTCAACTAAATACCTAGGTATTACAATTACGAACAATTTAAATTGGAAGGAACTCATAGAAAATGTTGTGGGGAAGGCTAACCAAAGACTTCGTTTTATTGGTAGGATACTTAGAAAATGTAACAGATCTACCAAGGAGACTGCCTGCACTACGCTTGTCCGTCCTCTTTTATTATACCGCTGCGTGATGTGGGATCCTTACCAGACAGGACTGACAGAGTACATCAAAAAAGTTCAAAGAAGGGCAGCACGTTTTGTATTATCGCGAAATATGGGAGAGAGTGTCAGAAATGATACAGGATTTGGGATGAACATCATTAAAAGAAAGGAGTTTTTCGTTACGACAGAATCTTCTCACGAAATTCCAATCACTAACTTTCTCCTCCGAATGCGAAAATATTTTGTTGACACCGACTTACGTAGGGAGGAACGATCACCAAGATAAAATGAGGGAAATCAGAGCTCGTACGGAAAGATATAGGTGTTCATTCTTTCCGCGCTCTATATGAGATTTGAATAATAGAGATTTGTGAAGGTGGATCGATGAACCCTCTTGCAGGCACTTAAATGTGATTTGCAGAGTATCCATGTAGATGTAGATGTACAGGGATATGTAATCAGGCAGAATACATCACTGCGTTCGGCAACGCCTTATAATACAGCAAGTGTCTGGCGCAGTTGTTAGATCGGTTAATGGGGCTACAATGGTAGGTTATCAAGATTTAAGTGAGTTTGAACGTGGTGGTATAATAGGCGCACAAGCGATGGGACACAGCATCTCCAAGGTAGCGATGAAGTAGGAAGTTTCCCGTACGACTATTTCACGAGTGTATTGTGAATATCACGAATCCAGTAAAATATCAAATCTTCGACATCGCTGCGGCCGGAAAAAGATCCTACAAGAATGGGACCAGCGACTATTTAATCGTCCAACGTGACAGAAGTGCAACCCTTCCACAGATTGCTGCAGATTTCAATGCTGGGCCATCAACAACTGTCAGCGTGCGAACCATCAGCGAAACATCATCGATGTGGGCTTTCAGAGCCGAAGGCCCACTCCTGTACCCTTGATGACTGCGCGACACAAAACATTACGCCTCGCCTGGGCCCTTCAACACCGATATTAGACTATTGATGACTGGAAATATGTTGTCTCTTTTCAAATTGTATCGAGCTGATGGACGTGTACGGTTATGGAGTAAACCTCATGAATCCATGGACACTGCACGTCAGCAAGCGACTGTTCAAGTTGGTGGAGGGTCTGTAATGGTGTGAGGCCTGTGCAATTGGAGTGATTTGGGACCCATGATACGTCTAGATAGCCGGTCGGTGTGGCCGAGCGGTTCTAGGCGCTTCAATCTGGACCCGCGCGACCGCTACGTTCGCAGGTTCGAATCCTGCCTCGGGCATGGATGTGTGAGTTGTCCTTAGGTTAGTTAGGTTTAAGTAATTCTAAGTTCTAGGGGACTGATGACCTCAGATGTTAAGTCCCATAGTGCTCAGAGCCATTTGAGCCATACGTCTAGATACAACTCTGACAGGTGACACATATGTAAGCATCCTATCTAATATTCTGCACCCATTCACCTTCATTGTGCATTCGGACGGACTTCGGCAATTCCAGCAGGACAATGCGATGTCCACACGTCCAGAATTGCTACAGAGTGGCTCCAGGAACACTCTTCCGAGTTCAAACACTTCCGCCGGTCACCAAACTCCTCAGAGATGAACATTATTGAGCATTTCTCGGATGCCTTGCAACTTGCTGTTCAGAAGAGATCTCCACCCCCTCGTACTCTTACGGATTTATGGACAGCCCTGCGCGATTCATGGTGTCAATCCCTCCAGCACTACTTCAGACATTTGTCGAGTCCACGCCACGTCGTGTTGCGGCACTTCTGGATGCTCGCGGGGGGCATACACGATATTAGACAGGTTTACCACTTTCTTTGGCTATTCAGTATATTGAAGTGATTAACACTGCAGTATCAAAGAATAATGCAAGCACAAGATAAACCATCGAAAATTTGAAGTGTTGATATGTTAATAACCGGTCTAACCACCAGCCTATTGAATACAAGCATGTATACGTGCATGCATGGTGTTGTACAGGTGCTGTATATCAGTTTGTGGGCTGGAGCAAACGAGCGTTATCCTATTGGAAAACACCTCCTGGAATGCTGTTCACGAATGGCAGTGCAACAGGTCGAATCACCAGAATAACGCACAAATTGGTAGTCAGGGTGAGTGGGATAACCACGAGAGACCTCCTGCAGTCATACGATATCACAGCACAGACCATAACTCCAGGTGTAGGTCCAGCGCGTCTAGCACGCAGACAGGATGGTTGCAGGCCCTCAACTGGCATCACTGTAACCATCACAAGGCCGTCATTTACACCGAGACAGAACCATCTTCTATCACAAAACACAACAGACCTCCACTATACCGTCCAATGTTCTCTCACATGACACTACTGAAATCTCGAATTGTGGTGGTAACGGATCATTGGAATGCGTCTGGTTCGGAGCTATCCTTGAAGTTACCGATTTCCAAGAGTTCGTTGTGTCGCCATAGTGCTAGTTGCTGCTCAATTTGTTGCTGCAGATGCAGTACGATGGGACGGAGCCATACGCCAAACACGATGGTCTCCCTTTCCGGTAATGCTACGTAGCTGTCCAGAGCCTGGTCATCTGGCAGCCTTACATTTTCGTGACCCCCGCTGCCAGCAATAATATGCAATCTGTTCCTGCCAGCTCTTTCTGCAATATCGTGAAGGAATATCCAGCTTGTTGTTCAAACTTAGTAATATTTTTTACTGGTGTTCTTGTCGTCTTAAAGGCCTATCAAGGTGGCTAACAAAATGAACTCACATTCGACAGGGCGGCGGTTCAAACCATCCTGATTTAGGTTTTCCGTGATTTCCCTAGATCGCTTCAGGCAAATGCAAGGATGGTTCCTTTAAAAGGGCACGACTGACTCCCTCCTCTATCCTTCCATAATTCAATGGGATCGATGACCTCGCTGTTTGGTCCCCTCCCCCAAATCAATCAACCAACTAACCGACCAACTTCACCACGTCCAATCTCAAAACTAACTAACGCTCACGACAGTTACAGCGTGTATTTAAAACTAACCTGATTTGCATCCTCATAGTGGCTCTGCTAGTGCTACTCGTATGCGAATGGTGCGAAATTTGAATAGACATCATCTTTAAGATGTAGAAATGCCCCTACTAATTTTCGTTTATGTCTCACAACTTCTTCTTGGTGTTGCTATTTTTTTTTCCATCAGTGTTTATCGAGGACATATGGCCCTTTTCCTCGATAATTACTTCCTAATGTGTTAATGAAACAATGTTGTAACTGAAGCTCCCAATGCAAAAAAAAAGATGCTCATGAGTCTTGTAGCCCAAAAATTGTATCTTGCTTTATATTAAATAGTTACAGAGTTCTAATGTAGTAGTATCTGTAGTGGAAACTAAAATTTTTTGATCATGATTAATATTTTTCATGTGATTTTTATTTGTAAGTAAGCCTAAGTATCGCAGATTTTGCAAGAGATGTTCAAAAATTAGCATACTTTTCTAAAATCTGATCGTACATAAATACTGGGTTGGTACATAAATTGGTAGCGTTTTTCCTTAAATTTGATAAACACAACAGATACTCATAACAGAGACTTGAGTCTTCAGTACCCTATTCTTCACTGTTTACAACAGTCTGCCAACGGTGGGGTAACTTCTCGGTTCCGCGACTTTGGAAATCACATGGTTTGGTTGTGAACAACTCGTCAAGCCAAGTCCGGAGTGCATTGTCGTCCGGAAAGGAAGTTCCTTGAAGGTTGTTCGATAGAGAGCGGAAAAGGTGAATATCTGAGGGTGCAAGATGAGGTGGTTAAGCTGGGAGCGAAATGACTTCCCAATCCAGCACCTGTATAATGTTTTTGTCAGTCTAGCAGAATGCCGGTACTCGTTACTGTGGAGTAGCAAACTTCACACTGTCTGTCCTGGTCGTTGTTCTAGGCCTGCATCTGCAAGACATCTCAGTTGTTGACAATAAATATCAGCAATGATGGTTACACATCCTGGAAGCAATTCGTAGTACACTACATCGTCACTGTTCCAACAGATGCGTAACATTATCTTTCGTGGAGGTGTGCGCATCTTTGTACGGGAAATTGATGCTTAGTTTGTGTTAAACGATTCCTTCCTTTTCCTTATGTAAGCATTCAGGCTCCATTTAACATCACCATAAAGATACAAGATAGGAATTGTCGGTGCTGTTTACGAGCCAACTGATAACGAGTACGCAGAAGTGCACATATGGCCACCCTCTGATTTTTGCGATTTTGTCTTAGAGCATTCTGTGCTCATACAACCGATGTTTGAACTTTGCCCAGTGCACGTAAATTTTGGGCTATTGTGAAATGATTACAGTTCATCATACACTACTGGCCATTAAAACTGTTATACCACGAAGATGACGTGATACAGACGCGAAATTTAACCGACAGAAAGAAGATGCTGTGATATTCAAACGATTAGTTTTTCAGAGCATTCACACAAGATTGGCGCCGGTGGCGAGACCTACAACGTGCTGACATGAGGAAAATTTCCAACTGATTTCTCATACACAAACAGCAGTTGATCGGCGTTGCCTGGCGAAACGTTGTTGTGATGCCTCGTGTAAGGAGGAGAAATGAGTACCATCACGTTTCCGACTTTGATAAAGGTCGGATTGTAGCCTATCGCGATTGCGGTTTATCGTATCGCGACATTGTTGCTCGCGTTGGTCGAGATCCAGTGACTGTTTGCAGAATATGGAATCGGTGGGTTCAGGTGGGCAGTACGGAACGCCGTGCTGGATACCAACGGCCTCGTATCACTAGCAGTCGAGATGACAGGCATCTTATCCGCATGGGTGTAACGGATGGTGCAGCCACGTCCGATCCCTGAGTTAACTGACGGGAACGTTCGCAAGACAACAACCATCAACACGAACAGGTCGACGACGTTTGCAGCAGCATGGACTATCAGCTCGGAGACCATGGCTGCAGTTACCATTGACGCTTCATCACAGACACGACGAACTTGGGTGCACGAATGGCAAAACGTCATTTTTTCGGATGAATCCAGAGACTGTTTACAGCATCATGATGGTCGCATCCGTGTTTGGCGACATCGCGGTGAACGCACATTGGAAGCGTGTATTCGTCATCGCCATACTGGCGTATCACACGGCGTGATGGTATGGGGTGCCATTGGTTACACGTCTCGGTCACCTCTTGTTCGCATTGACGGCACTTTGAACAGTGGATGTTATATTTCAGATGTGTTACGACCCGTGGCTCTACCCTTCATTCGATCCCTGCTAAACCCTACATTTCAGCATGATAATGCGCGACCTCATGTTTCAGGTCCTGTACGGGCCTTTCTGGATACAGAAAATGTTCGTCTGCTGCCCTGGCCAGCACAATGCCCAGGCGTATCAATGCCCAGGCGTTATTACGGCCAGAGGTGGTTGTTCTGGGTACTGATTTCTCAGGACCTATTCACCCAAATTGCGTGAAAATGTAATCACATGTCAGTTCTAGTATAATATATTTGTCCAATGAATACCCGTTTATCATCTCCATTTCTTCTTGGTGTAGCAATTTTAATGGCCAGTAGTGTAGATTAATGCCTTTAAATGATATTCATCAAACCCCGAAGATTTTCCTGAACATGGAAAGTCGCTAATGTCAAAACGGTCCTCCTTAAAAAGAGAAAACCATTTTGTTGCAGTGCTCTGTCCAATGGCAACGGCGTAAATGTTTCTGGTTGCCTCCTCTGCTGCTACCGCTGTACTGAACTCAGTCAGAAGAATATGTCGGAAACTTTCCGATTTCTCCAATTGGCACTCCATTTTCTTACTTCCACAGCTCCACTCACATCACCAAATGACAAAATGAGTATATGTACACTGAAATAGCAACAGTGAACTACAAATAAAAAATGACAATCGATAAATAACCCGTAAATAACCCGATTGCAAACGGAATATCAACGTGTAAAACAAAAAAGCTACGAACTTATGCACCAAACTAATGTTCCACTTCTGTGAACCAGAAGTTCCTCGTTACAGGGAACAGTTTCCTACAACATGACAGAGATTCTGCCCTTACGGAGAGGAACATAAGATCCTTTCACGTGTATCACTCAGGCGAGTGGATTCCAGTCTTATGGTAATGGCAAGAACAATGGTTTCCTTGTCTGCAGGATGAAACCAGAGGATTTCAGGGACCTTAGCGCATTATACCAAGGGTTACAAAGAGACTCATTCAGAATAACTGAATATGTATGCCTACAAATTTTATCTGATGATTCGGCTACACTAAGGGGAAGAAAAAATGATAACATCCTGCAGCAGTATGTTTGTCAAAGCATTGCAAAGAAGCCGAGAGGTACTGGGAAAATAAATTTGCCGCTAGATAAAATTTCAGTTTTTCCTATCGTGTGCGATAAAATTAGGCCAATAAAAAGGGTCTTACTTGACATGTGGCAGTACATCCCAACGAAAAACGGAATATCTATGAGCATATACCAAGGGAATAGTGGATTTGCAAGTCTGTCGGGTAAAACGCTGATTGAGGACAGAAAATGTAATGCAGCCTGCAAATGAATAGTGTAATTGCGACAGGAATAGTGTTTAATTTTCCTATATCTTCTGCTGCTGCTTGTACAGATCTGTACTGCAATAAACATTATGTTTTGACCAATGTTTTTGCACGTTCTCCTAGTAACACAGAAAAAACAGTTTGTTTCAGCAGCGACGCGTTGTAACTGCGCAGATGTAACGTTATTCGTATAGCAGAATAAAAATGTGCTACTTTTTCAGAGACAACATAAAAAATTGTGTAATAACTGTTAGAAAAATATGCTGTGTGGCGTTTTCCCCTATATGCACTACCTGCGTCAAGGAAGCCCAAACAGGTAAGCATAAAGTGGTTTTTTGCTCTCCTGTAAAATTTGCTTTTTGTTAGTTGCAGCGTTGTTACGATGAACGATTCGGTTCTGTATCAACATATACACTATTATTAACAATGAGAATTATTGGATGACATGTTTCGTTTAGTTCTCCAGCCATGTACTGCCACGATTTTGTCTTGCATACTGTGATTGCAATAGTCTGTTTGATTATTATCGTATAACTGAGAACACTTTTCTACTACTTCACAAAATTTACGTTAAACTCTACATTATATCACATTTTGACACTTCAATTTAATGAAAACAACGGCTTCCCCAAGCGTCGCTTCGGTGCGCCACTCACGGTTTCAAACGGACGTAGCGTGGACTACGAAGTGGCGCGTCTCCTCCACGCCACCTCTGTGTCCATTGCTTCATTCGTCGACATAGGGGTCGCATGAAATAGCGCCACGTTCGCACCATGCCACTTCTGTATGAATTGTGCCTTAGTAACACTTAGTGTGACGAATTATTTACGAGTAGTGTGTACGATCCCATCATGAGATGCATTACATTAGTGGCAAGCATATATAATTTGTGTGCACGCATGTGCATCCGAGCGCGCGCGCCTGTGTGTGTGTGTGTGTGTGTGTGTGTGTGTGTGTGTGTGTGTACATGCTGTGAAAGAGAGAGACAATGGTACAAAGATTTCGCACGTCTCGCAAATATGGTGTTTTTAATATTTTGTAATTTATATTGCCCTGGTGGGGCGGGATAACATTGGACATACTTCCGTTCTTCAACCTTTCATTTAAAATAATTAAACACACAGACATATATTCATTACATGTAAATAATTATGACTAAATCTATGGCATGATATCGCTTAAGCGAAATCCTCAATGTTTTACTGATACTATGTGAAGGGGCATCCTGGTAATACTAGATGGGAGGGTTGCTAAGGATATCGGACTACAGGAAATATGTTGGATACGTATATGGAAAAGGCAGGTAGGATTGCAACTAGACAGGGAAAAGGTGGATAGGAGCCTTCATTTTGGGTGGAACGATTGGAGTAAGCTAGAAACAGTAGGTGGTCGGGCCGATTTCGTGATCTGGGAGGAAGGGTATATCTTGGGGCTGATTTCGTGATCCGGGAAGGAGAGGCGGTTAAAACTGTGCTGGGAAACACGTGGAGTGTTTGAAGATGGAGAGAAGGTGGGACTTGCTCACAGAGGTACTGCAGCAGAGGGTAACAGATACAATTCGGCGTTCGACTCGACTCTGGGGGAAATACACTCCTGGAAATTGAAATAAGAAGACCGTGAATTCATTGTCCCAGGAAGGGGAAACTTTATTGACACATTCCTGGGGTCAGATACATCACACGATCACACTGACAGAACCGCAGGAACATAGACACAGGCAACAGAGCATGCACAATGTCGGCACTAGTACAGTTTATATCCACCTTTCGCAGCAATGCAGGCTGCTATTCTCCTATGGAGACGATCGTAGAGATGCTGGATGTAGTCCTGTGGAACGGCTTGCCATGCCATTTCCACCTGGCACCTCAGTTGGACCAGCGTTCGTGCTGGACGTGCAGACCGCGTGAGACGACGCTTCATCCATTCCCAAACATGCTCAATGGGGGACAGATCCGGAGATCTTGCTGGCCAGGGTAGTTGACTTACACCTTCTAGAGCATGTTGGGTGGCACGGGATACATGCGGACGTGCATTGTCCTGTTGGAACAGCAAGTTCCCTTGCCGGTCTAGGAATGGTAGAACGATGGGTTCGATGACGGTTTGGATGTACCGTGCACTATTCAGTGTCCCCTCGACGATCACCAGTGTAGGAGATCGCTCCCCACACCATGATGCCGGGTGTTGCCCCTGTGTGCCTCGGTCGTATGCAGTCCTGATTGTGGCGCTCACCTGCACGACGCCAAACACGCATACGGCCATCATTGGCACCAAGGCAGAAGCGACTCTCATCGCTCAAGACGACACGTCTCCATTCGTCCCTCCATTCATGCCTGTCGCGACACCACTGGAGGCGGGCTCCACGATGTTGGGGCGTGAGCGGAAGACGGCCTAACGGTGTGCGGAACCGTAGCCCAGCTTAATGGAGACGGTTGCAAATGGTCCTCGCCGATACCCCAGGAGCAACAGTGTCCCTAATTTGCTGGGAAGTGGCGGTGCGGTCCCCTACGGCACTGCGTAGGATCCTACGGTCTTGGCGTGCATCCGTGCGTCGCTGCGGTCCGGTCCCAGGTCGACGGGCACGTGCACTTTCCGCCGACCACTGGCGACAACATCGATGTACTGTGGAGACCTCACGCCCCACGTGTTGAGCAATTCGGCGGTACGTCCACCTGGCCTCCCGCATGCCCACTATACGCCCTCGCTCAAAGTCCGTCAACTGCACATACGGTTCACGTCCAAGCTGTCGCGGCATGCTACCAGTGTTAAAGACTGCGATGGAGCTCCGTATGCCACGGCAAACTAGCTGACACTGACGGCGGCGGTGCACAAATGCTGCGCAGCTAGCGCCATTCGACGGCCAACACCGCGGTTCCTGGTGTGTCCGCTGTGCCGTGCTTGTGATCATTGCTTGTACAACCCTCTCGCAGTGTCCGAAGCAAGTATGGTGGGTCTGACACACCGGTGTCAATGTGTTCTTTTTTCCATTTCCAGGAGTGTATAAGACAAGCGGAAATGTGCTATATATTTGACGGGGTGTGGAAATTTTATGGGTTGGTAAGGGATATGGTTGAGACAGGGTAGCAGGATACGGGAAGCGAAGAGTGTGTCGTAGGAGTTGAGAGGGCAGTAAAACGTGGGACGGCCGATCGTGCATACAAAATTTGCATACGGATGAGAGGGACGAATGAGAGTTAGAATGTTCGGGTAGTTTTTCCTGTAATTATTGCTTAGATTTTTGCACGAATGATAGATGGCATACTTCACGTGATGAAGTTGTTGAGATAGACCAGGAAGGATCTTTGGAATGAGTGGAGGGTTGGATATCTTTGGAATGAGTGGAGGGTAGGATAAGTGGAAAGAAAGCTGGTGTCGTTGGAGTATGGAGTTTGGACGCCGTTTGTATATAGGATATAACGGAATGATGGCAACAATGGAACTACTCGCAAAGAAGATGAGGCAACATTGTATTTAGAACGACCGGGTGTGGACACCAGTGGAGTCAGGAACGCCATACATTGTCGTAGACTTCTTAATGTTTAAACACGAAGACTCAGGGTCGGCACTTGTTGTATTGTGTGTAAAGGAAGTGAACTAGGTGAAGGATTTAATTGTAGATAGTGCGCACGCACATGATAAGGCGATTATCTTATATTTGTGTGTGGGTGGGGGGGGGGGGGCAGGGGGGGAGGTGGAGGGGAGGGAAGAGATAGTATATCGCGTTATCATGGAGAATTGAATGCTTGTCTTGGATTTGAGGGAAGTTACTCACATTCGATGGCGACTGCTGGCAAAGGAGAAACATAGCTGTAGAGTCGTGAAGCTTAAGACAACCGGGAAATTCATCCTCATGTACCAACACTGCGACTACCGAAATGCTTAAAACGCAAACTTTATGATTAAACAATGGAACTGACATTTCTGCGTGCGACATTATTATCGTAGAAATGAATCAATCACTTTGCAATGCTTTGAAAATGCTGAATTAACGAAAATGATCGAGCTTGACTATAACGTGTGACGAGAGAATTTAAAGTGATTTTTATATAGTACAAAACAACAAAGGCACCCAGGATTTGAAACGCCACTTCGGCTTATGCAGCAGTTAAACAGACAATGTCCCTTGAATACTTGATTTCGGCGAGTTAAAATTTTCTCACTCGTTGCTCATCATAAAAGCCATAGTCATCGCATGTTTCGTCGTCTGCTGTCCTTGCCTGTCATCATCATTGCCAGTGCCTGGGCTGATGGCTGTGTCGGCGCATCATCTCATGGTCTATGAGGTATTTCGTCTTCTCGTCGGCCACTGCCACGACTGTCATTCCTGCAGTTGCATTATTTGCGTCGTATTAGTGTCGCCTTGACTTTCTTTCGTATCATTTCCCAACCAAGACTGTTATAATCAGCCATGGATTTACTCATACTATATCATCCACAGCCATTTATCCTCACCTCAGTTCTATTCCTTACGCCACCTACACCGTTCTACCCCTATATTATGCCAGCCCCCTCCAACCTCCTCACACACACACACACACACACACACACACACACACACACACACACAGACACTTCTACCGTGACTCCTCCTGTCTTTATTCCACTTTATCATCATCCACAACGTTATCCACAAGTGGCAAACTCACCAGCCTTTTATATTGCTGAAACCATTACGTCATTATGCCACAGCTGCATTACCATCGCCCCAACCCAACTTCGTCAGCACTACCAACTGCGCCAGTAGCTGAAGTCATCACCACACCAGCCTCATGTGTATCATGCTTCTGGTAACGCATTCTACTACACTGAAGAGCCAAAGAAATTGGTACACCTGCCTGATATCGTGCTGGGCCCCCGCGAGCACGCAGAAGTGCCGCAACACGACGTGGTGTGGACCTGACTAATGTCTGAAGTAGTGCTGGAGGGAATTAACACCATGAATCCTGAAGGGTTGTCCATAAATCCGTAAGATAACGTTGCAAGGCATCCCAGATATGCTCAATAATGTTCATGTCTGGGGAGTTTTGTGGCCAGCGTGAGTGTTTAGACTCAGAAGAGAGCTCCTGGAGCCACTCTGTACCACTTCTGGACGTGTGGGATGTCGGATTGTCCTGCTGGAATTGTCCAAGTCCGTTGGAATGCACAATGGATATGAATGGATGCAGGTGATCAGACAGGACGCTTAGGTACGTGTCACCTGTCAGCATCGTGTCTAGACGTATCAGGGGTCCCATATCACTACAACTGCACACGCCTCACACCATTACAGAGCCTCCACCATCTTGAATAGCCCCTTGTTGACATGTAGGATACATGGATTCATGAGGTTGTCTCCATATCCGTAAACGTCCATTCGCTCGATACAATTTGAAACGAGACTCGTCCGACCAGCAACATGTTTCTAGTTATGAACAGTAAAATATCGGTGCTCACGGGCCCAGGAGAGGCCTAAAGCTTTCTATCTTGCAGTCATCGAGAGTACAAGGCCCATATCGATGATGTTTCATTGAATGGTTCGCATGCTCACACTTGTTGAAGGCCCACATTGAAATCTGCAGCAATATGCGGAAGGGTCGCACTTCTGTCACGTTGCATGATTCTATTCAATCATCGTTGGTCCCGTACTTCTAGGATTATTTTCCGGCCGCAGCGATGTCGGAGTTTTGATGTCTTCGCGAATTCCTGATATTCACGGTACACTTGTGAAATGGTCGTACGGGAAAATTCCCAAATCATCGCTACCTCGGAGATACTGTGTCCCATCGCACGTGCGCCGACTATATCATCACGTTTAAACTCACTTAAATCTAGCTATCCTGCCATTGTAGCAACAGTAACCGAACTAACAACTGCACCAGACACTTGTCTTGTAAAGGCGTCGCCGACCGCAGCGCCGTATTATGCCTGTTTACATATCTCTGTATTTGAATACGCCTGCCCATACCAGTTTCTTTGGCGCTTCAGTGTATAACAAAACTTAGCCAATCACCAATCAACTTTCTTTAAAATCTTATGCAAACAGCCCACTAAAAAGTCCGAGTACCAACAACCCATCCATCACCAAAGCGAAAAACCTCCGCATAAACCTGACAACACTGGACCAATAGACTCCACTCTCATCACACCCCCAAAACCAACTCCAACCCCTTTCTTTACGCTCTTGAAAAACTCCTTAGTTCAAAACCATGTTCTCTGACACAACAAGTGTCTTCCTAACTTCAACATTGCCCAAATAATTCTATGTAAGTTTTTGTAAACATCCAGACTCCAATTCTTGACAGCCACATTACACACCTGCACAAACTCCTTTCCTAATCTTTGATCCCCATGCATTTGCTCCCTTTAGGTCTCTCACATCCTCCTCCCTGCCAAAAAAAATCTCCAAAACCCAACGAAACCTGCCAATCTTCACTGCTGTGATGAAAAGGGTAGACTCTGAAGACACAGCTATGGAGGTTGAGCTGGCAATTAGTTGCAATCCTGAATCCTATATCTGTAAAGCCCTCCACATTACTGGAGACCCTATTCCCACATTTCTTGTTCATGCAGTTTTGCTATTCCTATCATCTACTGAGTATCTAATTACCCATTGTGCTCTCATTCATCACTGTAGGGGTCACAGAGAACCTTCCTCATCCCAAGCACAGTGTTAAAAACGCCTTGCATACAATGGTCATCTAAACTAAGAAATTTAAAACCTGCCGTCAATTCAGTCTCCTCCTTAAACAATGAAATCCCCAAATTAATGTGATACCTGTGACCTGTCTCCCGTCACCTACTCCAAAATAAAAATAAAAAAACAATCTCAACCACAAAACATGAACTGACTGCCCTGTCCACGTCATTGACACAACATTTTACACAAAGCAACTCCTTTCGTTTAGTTCCCACATCTGAAGATATAAATTTCTCCCTCACCATTGTCCTCCAAAACATACACCCGCTTTGAGTGACTCCATATCGTTCAACAAATCAAAGTGGCAGCGCATTACATACTGCAATTGAATACCACCACTTTGTAGTTCATGAACCTTTCCCATTTCAGTTTCTCCCACCTCTAAACCCAACTTTAATTTCGCTCCAACAGTATCATGCCCATCATATCTGGTACTCATGCATTCAGTTCTTACCTATAAAACTGTTTCATTACCCCGAACAAAGTTACACTCACTGGAAAAATTCCCCTGCCCAACGACCCTGATGCCCCCTCCCTCCCACCCACCCCCAACATGAGCTCCTCATCCATATTCCACTTTCGTTTTCCTCCTCTTGGTCCCAACATCTGAACATTATCCTCAAGACGTCCGCCCGCGGTAGCTGAGTGGTGAGGAGCCCCTTGGTCCCGTGGTTAGCGTGAGCAGGTGCGGAACGAGAGGTCCTTAGTTCAAGTCTTCCCTCGAGTGAAAAGTTTTGCCGGCACGGTAGGTCAGCGTGTTCGGTCAGAGGGTAACGTGGCCTCTGTAATAAAAAAACCGAGTTAACAGATCAACAACGAACTTAAATGGATGGCTTACGACGTCCGCCCCGAACAGATGCAACGAACTAAAAAAAAATAATAATAAAAAGTTGTCAGCGCGACAGAATGTCAATCCTAAGGGCCCGGGTTCGATTCCTGGCTGGGTCGGAGATTTTTTTCCGCTCAGGGGCTGGGTGTTGTGTTGTCCTAATTACCATCATTTCATCCACATCGACGCGCAAGTCGTCGAAGTGGCGTCAAATCGAACGATCTACCCGGCGGGAGGCCCTACTCACACGACATCAAGACAGCATACAGAAGCACCAACATAATCATAAAGCACAATATCAGTGACTCAATGATCACTGTGGCAGCCATTAATACCACGTTAAGGACAGCTTTTTCAATAATACTGTCATGGTAAATCAAATTTTATTAATGTGAAATGTGGCATGGCTATGAAGAAAGGAGAAAAGTTTTAATATTCAGCTGATACACAATGTGGGTATCTGGAAGGGCGCCAGTGTACCACATGAAGTAAGACTTGTTGAGAAGACCGCTGAGGCCACAGCAGTGCGGTAACAGCTAGTGAGAGCAACATCCTCAGGCACCATGGTGAATAGCAAACGTGAGCCTATAATCAGAATGTTCGAATAACTTCTATGAGTTACTTGATGGATTTCAGTCATTAGGAAGACCTTTAGTGGCATCAGAAGAAAGGAACGCCGCTAGATAAACTCATCCAGAAGTCCGTGAAAAATCAATATATATGCAGCTAATGCACATTTCCAAGGAAGTTGCAGTTGGTATCGCGATTTAGCAGAAATAATTACCAGGAAGCAGAGGAGGCAGTACTACAGCTGAGACTTGGAGTAAGACCCGAGGCAATATTTCTGGTGTCAGCTGTGTGAGGTGTTTTGTATAGAGGCACTCCAAAGAAATGAATCAGGTGATAATATATCGGAGAACATGTAGGAAGACTATTGGAATAAGTTTCTGAAACCATGTACAGCAAGAAGAACGATGACGGGGCCTATGCAGAAGCCATGCTGTGAGCCTAGCAGAAACTTAGTGAACTTGTGCAGGCCAGACAAGTTGCAGAAGAGTCCAGAAGAGAAAGAAATACTTGTAAAAGGAACTACAGGAAAACCAGCATAACTACAATATTACCAACAAAAAAGAGTTCACGAAAGCGACAACAGCAATAATCCTAAGGCTGTGTGCAACATTTTATTAACATAAGATTGGTAGTTCAGGAATCAGAAGCATCAGTGCGAAAGGTAATCTTGTATTATCAAATAAGTCAAGTCTGAACTTAGGAAGTTAATTAAGAATGTGAAAGTGATATTTGAAGTAGTCAAATGGATGATAAACAACTACTGTTTCAATACATCAACTCTAAAATTATAGGAGAAGACAGGGAGAAAGCCGTACGGGGTAGCCGTGCATTCTAAGGCGCCTTGCCACGGTTCGTGCGGCTTCCCCCGTCGGAGGCTCGAGTCCTCCCTTGGGCATGTGTGTGTGTGTTGTCCTTAGTGTAAGTTAGTTTAAATTAGATTAAGTAGTGTGTAAGCCTAGGGACCGATGACCTCAGCATTTGGGTCCCATAGTACTTGCCACTAATTAATTAATTAATTAATACAGGGAGAAATTAACTGACCCAGATACAGCTAATAATTGTGATAAAGTGAAGATAATCTTGGAAGAAAATTATTCAGATAAGTGCGCCATAGACTATTATGCTCGTAAGATGTTACAGGCCAGACAACACAGAGGGGAAGCAATTGCATCATGACAAATAGAATAGATGAATTATCAAAATCAATTAGAGAGACTGTCATTAGAGTGACAGGTGTGGCACAAGTACAAGATGCATGAGAACTAGTATTCATGCTAAGATGCAGCTGCTTCATACAGGGCCAAGGAAGGGACAGAATACAGACAGCTGTATGAAGTTGGCGTGATCAAATTAACACAGGTGATACAATGGAAATAGTGTTGCAGGAGGAAAGCACATTATTATCCATGAAAGGAAAGTTTTCATTCTCAAGAATAGCTCATAAGAGAGTTGAAATTCAAAGTAACACAAGAGGAAGCTGTTATAATTGTGGGTAGAGGGGCCAGATGGCTAAAGACTGGAAAGCTGAAGAGGAGCACTAAGGTACAAAGGATAGCGACACCCGGAAAGAAGGAAGAAGGGAAGAGTTTCCAGAATTCTTGTTACCACTGTGATAAACCATGTCACATGTGTGCGAATTATAAAAAGGTAACCATTTGTGAAAAATACAAAAGATGGTGGACTTAAGCACTGGACTGCAAAACACCCAGATATTATAAGTGCAACAAACCTGGGAATGTCAGAACCCAGTGCAATGAGAAATTAAGGACTGTATCCAGAAGTAAAAAGAGAAACTAAGAGTGTGGAACACAAACCTGTCACGTGTTACCATGACGAAATGGCCAAAAGTTAGGGTCATAGACTGTGAAGCATGAAGCGAAATTATGATGGCGTATTGCTACAAATTAGGAATGCGGTTACGATTATTAATAGATAGTGGGTCACATGTACGTCTCATAGAAGAAGAGAGGCTTGAGAAAGAAGCAGCAATTAGGAAGGAAAATATCCAAAGACTGAAGGGTGCAACACAAGGAACAGTGGGTATATTGGAAAGCACAGATCTATAAATAATAGAAACAGGCAAAGTGCTAGTGAAGTATGAGCTCCATATCGTACAAAGAGTGTCGGATGTTCATTATGATCGTTTACTAGGAAGCGACTTCCTGAGGAAACAAAAGGTTCTGATTAATTATGATGAAAATGTGATTAGAATACAGGGTCGAAATATTCCATTGCTAACATTATCCCAAATCGAAGTAACGCCACAAGCTTTTAGGAAAAATATTGCGCGGGTGGCAACCATAGTTAATGGAAAGTGCTTTAATAGACACGAAGGGAGACATGTTTTGACATAATGTGTGAGTTGAAATGAACGGGAATAGTAGGTGGCAAAAAGGATCTATCAATAGGAGGGAATGTCCCACACGAAACAGAGTTAAAATGAAACAGTGTACGTCACAGGATGACAAAGGAAGAAGTTAGACATATAAATCAAAGGCAAGTCATGAGACGAAACGTGATGAGTTACCTTCAAGGCAAACTAGGGTGGCACCAGGAAGAGGCGTGCGAATAAGCTCTACAGAAGAAAAAATCTTAAGGGTGTGTGAAGAAATATGGTCAAATCCCAGTAACGAAAAAGAAATGATTATCCCCAAACAAGAAGTAGTATGAGTCGTGAGTGTATATGGCCGAATCTATGGTACGAATAGAGCAAGGGAAAAGTATTCTCAGTGTTCTGAATACGAATAAGACTAAGTGTTGTAAGAGCACTGTGTATCAGGAGAACCAATAGAGAAAGCGAGGCCAATACGAGCATTACATGAAGCACCGAACGACAGTATGTACACATACAGAAATCGCATTGCACGAGTCAGAGGAGGATTTTAATTGATTATTTAAATAAAGAAGAATGATGCGAATTGGGAAAACTGTAGCGTATATTGTGACGTATTTTGTAGCAAAGATGACAAATTGTCATACCCGAAAACGTTAAGACATGCATTCACATTACTGCCAGAACACAAAGGGAAGTTGTCAATGTATGTCCATATAAAATAACAAGCGCTAAAGGCGAAATCACATGACCCAATGACCCAGGACCCAATGAACGTGATAGCAGTGGAATAGTGTAGTATACACTGATGGAAAAAAATCGCAACACCAAGGAGTTGTGCAATATAAACGAAAGTTGGGAGGCGTGCCCTCTGAAAGATGAAGTCCACTCAAATTTCGCGCCATCACATAATAATGGTACTAATAGTGCCACTATGAGGATGCAAATCAGGTTTGCTTTAAGTACACGCTGTAACGGTCGTGAGTGTTAGCTACCTTTGACATTTGACGTGGTGAGTTGATGTTAGTCAAGAATGCCTTAAAGACGACAAAGACACCATTATCAACACCTCATTGAGTCCGGACGAGGTCATGTAATAGGGCTACGAGAAGCTTGCTGTTCCTTTTCGATATTGCAGAAGGACTTGAGAGGAATGTAGTCACTGTACATGTTTTCTGGCAGTCGTGGTCACGAGAATGTACAGTCGCAGGTGACCGGGCGCCGGACGGGTACGAGGCATTACCGTGTAGGAAGGTCATTGTGTTCGGCGCATGGCCCTGGCGTATCGTACTGCATGTGCAGCAGCAGTTTGAGCAGCAGTTGACACCACAGTGACACAACGAACTGTTACAAATCGGTTACTTCAAGGATAGCTCCGAACCAGACGCTCTGTAGCGTGCATTCCAGTGAGGAATGGTGCAGGGAGTGGCAACTGACCCTTAACATAGACAAATACAATGTATTGCGAATACATAGAAATAAGGATTCTTTATTGTATGATTATATGATAGCGGAACAAACACTGGTAGCAGTTACTTCTGTAAAATATCTGGGAGTATGCGTACGGAACGATTTGAAGTGGAATGATCATATAAAATTAATTGTTGGCAAGGCGGGTGCCAGGTTGAGATTTATTGGGAGAGTACTTAGAAAATGTAGTCCACCAACAAAGGACGAGGCTTATAAAACACTCGTTCGGCCTATACTTTATTATTGCTCATCAGTGTGGGATCCGTACCAGGTCGGGTTGACGGAGGAGATAGAGAAGATCCAGAGAAGAGCGGCGCGTTTCGTCACAGGGTTATTTGGTAAGTGTGATAGCGTTACGGAGATGTTTAGCAAACTCAAGTGGCAAACTCTGCAAGAGAGGCGCTCTGCATCGCGGTGTAGCTTGCTGTCCAGGTTTCGAGAGGGTGCGTTTCTGGATGAGGTATCGAATATATTGCTTCCCCCTACTTATCCCTCTCGAGGAGATCACGAATGTAAAATTAGAGAGATTCGAGGCTTTCCGGCAGTCGTTCTTCCCGCGAAACATACGCAACTGGAACAGGAAAGGGAGGTAATGACAATGGTACGTAAAGTACCCTCCGTCACACACCGTTGGGTGGCTTGCGGAGTATGAATGTAGATGTAGATGTAGATCCCAAACCACCACCATTTGCGACTTCAGTGGTGTCATGCAAGAGCTCTCTGGACGGCGTGGTGGACATCTGTTGTGTTTTGTGATGAAAGCGATGGCCATATGTTGGTTAGAAGGAGGCTAGTTGAGGGCCTGCGGCCAATCTGTCTGCATGCTAGACACACTGGGCCTACACCTGGAGTTATGGTCTGGGGTGTCATTTCGTGTGACGGCACGAGCACTCTCGTGGTTATCGCATGCACGCTGAGTGCAAATCTGTATGTCAGTCTGGTGATTCGACCTGCTGTGCTACCATTCATGAACAGCATTCTAGAGGGTGTTTTCCAACAGGGTAACGCTCGCTCAGATACCGCTGTACAGGGTGTCGACATGTCTTGGCCTGTTCGATCACTAGAGCTGTCTCCAATCGAGCACATATGGGAATATCATCGGACAATAGTTGCATCGTCATCCACAAACAGCGTTACCCATCTCTGTACTTACTGACCAAGTGCAACAGGCATGGAACTCCATCCCACAAAGTGACATCCGGCACCTGTACAACACAATGCGTGCACGTTCGCATGCTTGCATTCAACATTCTGACGGTTACAGCGGTTATTAAACCGTCAGCGTTTCACATTTGCAATGGTGTATCTGGCACTTACATTAACCTGTGATCTAGCAACGTTAATCACTTAAATATGTTGCCTGGACAAATGTATTCCCGAAATTTCGTTGTTCAACATTAATTTTCACAAAATTTCCTTACTCTACATTAATTATTTTTTGGTGTTGCGATTTTCTTTCCGTCATTGTAGATTCGTAACAGACTATAGGAAGTTGAACAACGAAATTTCAGTAAAGGAAGCTTTTCCGATCCCCAATATAAGTGAGACATTGCACAAAGCCAGCTACTTCACAATTTTTGATTTGGATATTAGATACTATCTTATTTTAATGTTACCACTAGACAGAGAAAAGACAGAATTCAACGCAAACTACCAGCATTATGAGAATGAAAGGATGCCAATACACGCCGGCCGGAGTGGCCGTGCGGTTCTAGGCGCTACAGTCTGGAACCGCGAGACTGCTACGGTCACAAGTTCGAATCCTGCCTCGGGCGTGGATATGTGTGATGTCCTTAGGTTAGTTTGGTTTACGTAGTTCTAAGTTCTAGGGGACTGATGACATCAGAAGCTGAGTCTCTTAGTGCTCAGAGCCATTTGAACCCAATATAAGTGAAATATTGGACAAAGCCGGTTACTTCGCAATTTTAGATTTGGCTTGTAGATTCTATCTTATTTTAATGGAATCAGCAGACAGAGAAAAGACAGAATTCAACGCAAACTATCAGCATTATGAGGATGAAAGAATGAAAAATAGGACTAATGAATGCGCGAAGTTTCTTACAGAGACTAATGAATGTTGGTTTGGTAGGATTACAAGGGATCAAGTGTTTGGTGTAACTGGTTGACATACATTGATAAACCAAAACATTACCACCACTGCCCGCCGTGAGATTGTATGCCGGCTGGTCACATTGTGGGCAAGTGATGCGCTATGAAAGGTATGATCTGGACCGTATTGTTTCACCCACTGATAAACGGAGCGCTGACAAACGGGGGACTCGGGACAAGGCACAAGACGCTGGTGGAATACACTGAAATGAAATTTCTGGAAAACATTTGTCTAGATAACGTTGTTAATGATTAACATTGACAGACCACAGTTTAATGTAAACTCCAGATAAGTGATTGCAATGGTGTAGCCGCCAGAATGTTGAATGCAAGAATGAAAACGGGCATTTATTGTGTTGTACACGTATCGCATATCAATTTGAGGGATGGAGTTGACCTGCCTTATGCACTTGGTCAGTCTATACAGGGACGGTTAATGCCATTTGTGGATAATGATGGAGTTCTCGTCCGATGATGTCCCATACGGGCTCGATTGGAGACAGATCTGGTGATCGAGCAGGCCAAGGCAACATGTCGACACTCTGTATAGCATACGATATGGCAGTGGCTCTGTTATTCTGAATTATGATGCAAAAGTTCTTCTGGACATGCATGCATGTCCAAAGGAACAGGCACTGCGGCGACTACAGTAGTTATGAAATACATTAAGTGTATCAGCAATTGCGAATATGGATAACAATCAGCTTCACTTCTGCCAGTACCTCGTCTCCTATTTTCCAAACTTTACAGAAGCTCTCCTGCGAAACTTGCAGAACTAGCACTCCTGAAAGAAAGGATATTGCTGAGACATGGATCAGCCACAGCCTGGGGGATGTTTCCAGAATGAGATTTCCACTCTGCAGTCGAGTGTGCGCTGATATGAAAGGCATGTCTCCGCAATATCCTTTCTTTCAGGAGTGCTAGGTCTGCAAGGTTCGCAGGAGAGCTTCTGTAAAGTTTGGAAGGTAGGAGACGAGATACTGGCAGAAGTGAAGCTGTGAGGACGGGGCGTGGGTCGTGCTTGGGTAGCTCAGCTGGTAGAGAACTTGCCCGCGAAAGGTAAAGGTCCCGAGTTCGAGTCTCGGTCCGGCACACAGTTTTAATCTGCCAGGAAGTTTCATATCAGCGCACACTCCGCTGCAGAGTGAAAATCTCATTCTGATAACAATCAGCCGGCCGAAGTGGCCGAGCGGTTCTAGGCGCTGCAGTCTGGAACTGCGCGACCACTACGGTCGCAGGTTCGAATCATGCCTCGGGCATGGATGTGTGTGATGTCCTTAGGTTAGTTAGGTTTAAGTAGTTCTAAGTTATAGGGGACTGATGACCTCAGAAGTTAAGTTCCACAGTGCTCAGAGCCATTTGAACCTTATAACAAATCAGCGTTAGAATGGAATGAAGGTAATGAAAATTTGTGGCGGACCGGGACTCGAACCAGGATTTCCAGCTTATCGCGAGCAGCCAACTTATCATTTTTTTCGACGGAGGGTGGTATGGAAAGGAGGGCGGGGAGGGCAGAGTGGGCAGGGGTCAATGTCCGAGGCCTGGCCGTAGTCTCTCCCTCGATCCTCAAGGTACGAGGGATAGTGAGGGGAAATCAATACTGGGAATTTTTTTTTAAATTTATTTTTTAGTTTTATTTTTAATATATTTGTTATTTTGTATTTCCTTTATACCACACCGAAAATAAATGTACCTAGCATAGCATCGTGCACCAAGTAAACAAAACAAACATCTCGCGTACTTCCCTACCGCGGAAATACCGGGTGATCAAAAAGTCAGTAAAATTTGAAAACTGAATAAATCACGGAATAATGTAGATAGAGAGGTACAAATTGACACACATGCTTGGAATGACATGGGGTTTTATTAGAACCAAAAAAATACACACGTTCAAAAAATGTCCGACAGATGGCGCTTCATCTGATCAGAATAGCAATAATTAGCATAACAAAGTAAGACAAAGCAAAGATGATATTCTTTATAGGAAATGCTCAATATGTCCGCCATCATTCCTGAACAATAGCTGTAGTCGAGGAATAATGTTTTGAACAGCACTGTAAAGCATGTCCGGAGTTACGGTGAGGCATTGGCGTCGGATGTTGTCTTTCAGCATCCCTAGAGATGTCGTAATGTACGATGCACAGCCTCGTGCTTATTCTGGTTGCGGCCAGGAGGGTCATGTACGCTCGGCGTGTATTCAACGTCGGGTTTCACAAATCCCACTAGATGATGCGGTACCACCTCCTACGCTCACGGCCCTCCCACTCTGTTACGCAGCGGTGAAACGTTCGACCGTCATGGCAGACGGAAGAGCACGTGGAAGAGTGGAAGCATTAGAATTCACATCCGGCGCAAGTCCTGGGTTGACCAACACCATTGCGGAGTCCACAGAGATTGCAGAAAACCGCCCATCGACTCCACAAGAAGATTCGGACGAAAGAATGGAACTCGACGCTAGGACTACTTCCCTCACTTTTACATTGAACATAGTTATATCCGTATCGCAATATCATCGACGAAACAGGCATGGCGAGGAATATATATCGCGTCCAACAACAGAGGCGCCCGTCAAATATCGTGGAGGCCAAAAACACTCATGTTAGTTAGAAGGTGGTGTGGCGGACGATACACGAGGCTACACTAGATCCAGACGTCCGATCCACATGGTGCATCACAGTCAACGGTAAGCAGATCATCCGATCACGGCTCCACAAGACAAATACAGGGTACGTTCCGAAAGTAATGCAATTGAATTTCCCGCGCCGCTCCTAGTAGTCGGAGTGGGAGCGGGCCACATGGAGTAGGTGCGGGGGACGCTAAGCTTTGCCGCGAAACCGGTTTCAGTGCTCTCCGAGCTGTGGAAGCGGCAGGACGTCTGTTATTGCAAACCTCTGCTCGCCGACCGTGTCACGGAAAAAATGGAATCGACGATCGAGCAACGTTACGCGATTAAGTTTTGTGCTAAACTGAACAAATCTTTTGAGGAGACTAACAAAATGATTCGTGAGGCTTACGGGGACTCTGCTCTGTCCTACTCACAAGTTTCGAGGTGGTTAAAGGCCTTTAAGGAAGGCCGGGAAGAGGTTCACGACGAACAACGCTCTGGGCGGCCGTCAACCAGCAAAACCGACAACAATGTGGCTCGTGTGCGACAACTGTTGGACTCTGACCGTCGATTGAGTATCAGGATGGTTGCCAATGAACTGAACTTGTCGTCTACTGTTGTTTTTCGCATTGTTACTGAAGATTTAGCCATGAGGAAAGTGTGCGCCAAGCTCGTGCCCAAGGTGTTGTCAGGCGACGAAAAGACCAACCGAGCGGAAATTTCAAGTGAACTTTTGCAACGTGTTGAAATTGAACCTGATTATTTGGACAACGTCATCACTGGTGATCAAACCTGGGTTTTTGAATACGACCCAGAAACAAAACGCCAAAGCTCTGAGTGGCACACTGATCAGTCCCCCAAGCCCAAAAAGGCAAGAATGAGCAAATCAAAAGTGAAAACAATGCTCATTGTCTTTTTCGACAGCAAAGGAGTGGTCCATAAGGAGTTTGTTCCTCAAGGACAGACAGTTAACGCTGCCTACTACGTGGATGTGCTGGAAAGACTCCGCAAAAGGGTCGTCAGGACGAGAAAGGACATCTCCGCTACCTGGCAACTCCATCACGACAACGCGCCTTGCCACAACAACGTCCTACGAGTCCGCGAGTTCCTGGCCAAACACCAGGTGTCAACGCTGCCCCCCCCCCCCCTATAGTCCTGACCTCGCCCCAGCTGACTTCTTTTTGTTTCCTAGGATTAAGTCAGCCCTGAAAGGAACCCGTTTTTCGTCCATAGACGAGATCCAATCCGCCGTGACGAAGACCTTGCGAGAGGTCCCAGAAGACGCCTTCCAGGGCGCGTACCGGTCATGGCAGAGTCGCTGGAAAAAATGTGTAGAGGCCCAAGGACAGTACTTCGAAGAATTTTAAGTGTTTGTGCAAATCTGTTCAATAAATTACTTTTAAAAAAAATAATTGCATTACTTTCGGAACGCACCCTGTATGTCAACGGTAATGGCCACGATGTGATCATCGAACTTGAGAGGTTCGCACATTTGCTCACAATAGCGTGACATAACCCGTCATTGACCATCTTGACGTAGACGACGCTAGTTGTGATGTATAGGTGGGTACCGATGATGTGCTGCGGTGGTATTTAAACTTCGTCACGGATGAATCGTTCGATTTCAAAGAATCGTGGTGTTGGATTGACGGGCTGGAAGCTGTTCTCGATGGTAACTTTTCTGTAGGAATGAGCGATAGCAACTCAGTGCCAGCGGTAGCGAGTACTAGCTGCGGCGAGGAAGTAAACAAAATACGCGCGCTCGCAAACAAGACGTCCTCGCCACTCACCTGCCGATAGCAGACTCTTACCATTTGGCTATCTGTGCACGACTCACGGCCAGACTCGACTTCCAAACGTCGTCAACCATGCGTTTACAACCTGTACTCGTACATCCATTATGTATATTCCCGTGCAGGTGAGACATTTTTTTAAAAAGTCGCTTGCCCGGTGTCGGCGGTTAAATACGAAATGCATGCATGTCCAAAGGAACTTTGCATCTTATTTCAGAATAACACTGGCACTGCAATATCGTATTTATCAGCTAACACCGAATAAGCAACTTTCATGTAAAATGTCTGAACTGTACAGGAATGCACATAATGGATGTAGGAGTACAGGTTGTACACGCATAGTTGATGACATATGGAAGTTTGGGTCTGGCAGTGAGTCATGCACGGATAGCCAAATGGTACGGCGACCGTTCACGGTAAGCTGGAAATCCGGGTTCATTGTCGTCATTCCATTCTGCAGCTGATGGTTGTCCATATTCGCAGTTGTGAATACTTTTAATGAACTCTGTACACCATATTGGCTTACAACAGCGGTATGCAAGCGAGCATTATCCTATTGGAAAACACCCCTTGGAACGCTGTTCACAAATGGCAGCAGAACAGGTCGAATCACCAGACTGACGTTCAGATTTGCACTCAGCGTGCGTGGGATAACGACGAGAGTGCTCCTGCTGTCATATGATATCGCATCCCAGACCATAACTCCAGATGTAGGTCCTGTGTCCAACACGCAGTCAAGTAGGTTGCAGGCTCTCAACTAACCTCCTTCTAACTAACACACGGCCATCACTGGCACCGACGAAGGATGAGCTTTCATCACAAAACACAACAGACCTCGTCGATGCCGTCTAATGGGCTGCCGGCCGCGGTGGTCTAGCGGTTCTAGGCGCGCAGTTCGGAACCCCGCGACTGCTACGGTCGCAGGTTCGAATCCAGCCTCGGGCATGGATGTGTGTGATGTCCTTAGGTTAGTTAGGTTTAAGTAGTTCTAAGTTCTAGGGGACTGATGACCACGGATGTTAAGTCCCATAGTGCTCAGAGCCTTTTTTTCCCAATGGGCTCTCGCATGACACCACTGAAGTCGCAAACGGCGGTGCTTTGGGATCAGTGGACTGCACGCTGCAGGGCTTCTGACTAAGAGCTGTCCTTGAAGTAGCCGATATCCATCCTAAGGACATGTCAAACCCAGGCTATTCTCCTACTTTTAATTGTTCTTACGATGTCAGCTCCTTGTATGTGGCGATGCAGCTCAGTGTTATTTCTAGATCTCCAGAAACCATCGTTATCGTGAACTGCCCCATAGATCTTACTCAGAACCCTGGCTTCAAATATCCTGGCTGCTGCTCAACAGTAGTAGCTTGTGTCCACGTTTCACACATGTACGTTACAAGTGGCCTCATCATAACCTTACAAATATGAAGTTTCATTTGTCTATTTAATAACCTAGTGGCGAACAATTTCTGAAAAGTGAGGAAGCATCTATTACCACTCTACACATATTTAATCTTCATTTCATTAATAGCAAGGCCCCTAGGTGACGCGGCTTCTTTCAGCTCACCTGTTGTTCTCACTAATGAAACTCTTCTTCTACTAATAATTTCTACACCATCAGTATATGCAGATATCTGGATTAACTTTGTCCCTAAGTAACCAGATATATGAAGCTTTTGAATGTCTAACTCCATGACTACTGCTAAACCATCGACTGAGTTTTCCATCCACTTGCACTGCAACCTTTGAACCACCCAATGTTGTTTGTTGTAAGCGAAACATACTTAGATAGTATGCCAAGCAGTAGAAAATCATTTAACATTTCTGCCCTATCAAGATCATCGAAGGTCTGCTTGGAGTCTACATGAAGTTCAATGTTATATACCTTTTCATGTAGTTGCCTCAGCACAGATATTTGATACCTTATTGACCTATTGGGCCGAAATCTACATTGATATTCTCTCAAAGTCTCTTCTGCATATGGAACTAGCCTGTTGTAGATAATACTAGAAAGAATCTTATAGGCTACATTCAGCAGGGTAATTCCTCGGTAATTCGAACAACCAGTCTTCTTCCCTTTCTTAAAGACTGATTGGATTACTCCTACGGTCCACTCTAATGGGATTTTTCCTGATCCCATATCAATTCAATAAGTTTGTGGGTTCGTTTATGGAGACCAATTCCCCCATTTGCAATGGTTCTGCTGTTGACCGATCAGTTCCTGACGCTTCGTAGTTTTTTTAGACAGTGCCCTCTACCTTCTGTACGTCCTCTAATGTGGGACCGAGCGAAATGGCGCAGTGGTTAGCACACTGGTCTCGCGTCGGAGAGGACGACGGTTCAAACCAGCATTTGGCCACCCAGATTTAGATTTTCCGTGATTTCCCTAAATCGCTTCAGGCAAATGGCGGAATGTTTCCTTTGAAAGGGTACGGCCGATTTCCTTCCTCGTCCTTACCTAATAGAGAGGCTACATAGTCCTGGTAGGACTGCCCTCCAGAAGCCCGTTGAAGTATTCTCTCCGTTTATCCTGATCATTTTTTTATCTGTCAGCAAATTTTTCCCTTTGTCATTACCTGCTGTTATTTTTGAGTTACTTCTTTGATTTTCTTATAAAACTTTCTGCTGTCATTCCTTTTTAGTGCTCTTCCATCTCATCTATCTTTCCTGATGGCTTCCGTTTTTTTCTCATATACACCCTTGCCGCATCTGTTCTCGTTTCATTATAGAATACCTGATTTGATCTTGTATTTAGCTGTAAGTATTTCAGTCTTGCTTCATTTTTCTGTTCCACTTGTTATCATTACTATTATTGTGAAGACCCAGAATGAGGCTCCTTTTAAAGATTGTCTTGTGGTGATAACGGGTACACGGCATCTCCGTGTTCTTCACAATAATCACTGAACATCTGACGTCGTTCAATTCCTTCATATATCCTAGCAGGCATGGTAACAACACTAAACACGGACACAACTAATGCACTCTGGTGAACGTTCTACCAGTCACAGAGAACTGCAACTCTAATCATTTACACGCCCGCCGATACGTGTGTGTATTAAGTTATTGACATCCTGCCATGTCTTCTGGGTGCTTCGCTTTCTTTGTCAGGCAGTGTATTTAAGATTTTTAGATACCTCTGTGTGTTGTTGCTGTTGTGATCTTCAGTCCAAAGACTAGTTTGATGCTGCTCTCCACGCTAGCCTGCCATGTGTAACCCTCATCATTTCTGAATAACTACTGCAGCCTACATCCATTTCAACCTGCTTGTTACGTTCACCCTTCAATCTCGCTCTACAATTTATACTCCCAACCCCCCAAAATTCCTTCCAATACCTTATGGGCAATTCTTTGAGGGCTCTGCCGTAAATTTCTTCTCTCCCCATCTAGATTCAGTGGCTCCTCACTATTTACGCGATCTATTTTTAGCAGTCTTCTATATCACCCATTGCATCACGTTTCTATTTAAAAAAAGAACATGATAACAAGGATATTATTAATAATTATTAGTTATTCATCGTTAGCTGAAATGGCGTTCTCGCTTTCTGTAGAAATCGCTATTTTCTTGCCTCTGAACTGTTATACTATTGGATATCTCTCTGCAGCCACCACGGCTGCGTAACAAATAACTTAAGAATTTATTACCTATTTGTTTAGCTTGTTCTGTGCGTAATGAATACCGAAAAACACTCTTACTGACATTTCCTTCATAAAGAGCACAGTGTTACGCTTTGGAACCACGTATTACAGAACATGACGTAAGTGGTCGTTTAAACAGTGATTTCATTTACAATGTAATAAGGGTAAATCATTCCTCCGCAGTGCGAGACAGAAGCCCTCGCGGATATTCTGTTGCTAACATCCTCATTTACTTGTGTCAACTACCATTTTACGGTACTTACACACCTACTCCTCTCATTTTACGTCTGTCGTGCCTACCTTGTATTAAAGCGACATATAGCTTAAGAACGTACATTGTCATTGTCTGGTTAGTAAATCGAGTTATTTTGACTTCAATATTGATGAATATTTAGTTCTCTCTTTTGTTCTACTGAATCCGTCGAAAACATAAAGTGTAACATTTTATCTTTTAATTTTATGTTCCACCATCTGTAACACTGTTTGCAATTTTTATATCCGAAGCAAACAGAGTAGTTAGGTATTGAAACATAATCAAAGATACAGTCTTATGGCTGAGTAATTATATTTTGTATCTTGCCACACTAGTGTTTTGTGTTAGCTGTATTCTTTGGTTCTTCTTTTACGACTATCAATTGTCTCAAAATCACTGCAAAAGATCTTGTTAGTGTGAATTGTTTCCAATTTGCTTTTATCTTCAGCTTCGTTCTTCTACTGCGTCCCCTACTGTCCTGTTGTTTTCTGATTTGTTCCCATTTCCGTACTTTCTTCATATTCCTCTCTTTGTCTCCGTTCCTGGATCTCTTAGAGATAATGTCAGTTTCCCCACTACCACTAAAAAATGAAAGAAATAGGATTCTTAAAAAATCATTTCTTTCCCTACACTCCTTACAACTTACATAACAGAGACTTGGCTAGTTTTAATAGCATTTTATAACTATTTTGACACGGTATTAGTCGTAGCCTATACTGAAGATGAAACATGAATATTAGTTTCTGTAAAACGTAATATATTACATGTGGACTGTTCACGTAGAAGCTGGGCTATAATCGGGGAAAAATCTTCAACTTACGTCAATCTTTAGTCTTCGCAGAAAATTTTTCTTTTAATGTAAGACTGTTTATTCCATATAACTGGCATAAAATAGATAAGGCATCAAAAAACTGCATTTTAAACACATTTATTGGCTCTCCTTTTATAATTGTGAGGACTCTTCCCATTCGACTGGCCTCTAATAGCTAAAATAAAAATACCAAACTTGCCTAGCATGCATGGCGCTCGAATCCTAACCTTTCCTGTATATACGATTGCCCCTAAAAATTACCTCACGACTTCTCTTACTGCAAGCGGTAAATCTTTGTATAATAGGCATTAATTTCACGTTTCTAGTAAGGGGGCAGAAACTAATTAATATAAATTTTATGAATGCCATCTTTACTTGAAGTCTAGGTTCCAAACAAAGAAAAAAATTTGAATATACCTCGGCGTATACATCAATACGCAGAGAATACCACCCTTATAGAAGCTAAAGTGCATGAAACCTAAGCCATCGCTCCTGTTGCTATGTCATATTTTTTCTATTGAGTATTTAGTTGAGAAACGTATGTAGCAAGTCAGTATCCAATATCTCCATGCGCAAAGTTTAGTCCGTGTGTCGGCTATTACATTCTCGCTGCTGAGGCCTCTTCGATTTGGGTTCCTCCCTTGAACTCTCGTCTGCTAACAGCGCCCTGGTGTTGACACGTTGAGGTATGCTACGGCTGGCGGACTCCACATATCGTTGGAAAAGCTATTAAGCTGATGATTAAGAGGGGCCAGTATGCGTTAGCCCATTATTGATCGGACGTGAGTGGTACAGTGAGTCATTTATTAGCCACCTTTCAGGATATTAACTCCCAAAGGAAACACAGTTTCTTTCTGGTCTATACATTTTCTTAAGATTCATAGCTATAATATTTCACGAATGTCAAGATAAGGAAAAAATTACGAGAAACTTGCCGTCCCACATCACGTTAAAAAAGCTGTTTGCTTCAAATTAAGCCGATAAATTTTTCAGAAGTCCTTTCAGCGATAAGTATGTTTGTGTGTTTAATCAATAGCGATGAGCAGAGGTCACCTTCCGACCGTAGCTACCGCATTGCAGTATTCTCTAGACCAAGAGACGACCTGGTTTCCTCGAGTTCAGCTTGATTTCCCTAGAAAAGGTACGGATAATTACAACATATTCTGACAGCGTATAAGATCTTTGTAGTGTGGACAGACACAGATCTTTGGGAGTTGCAACGTATTTAATATGGTTACAATATGAAACAAGTTACATGAAAAAAATCCAAAAATAGAAAATGAAGAAAGAATATCATGAAAACATCGCCCGCATAAGATTTATTTTTATTTCATTTTATACCTACTCTGCTCACTATATGTGATGATGAAGAACAGCAAGATCTTTCTTCTTTGTACTTACGCAGTACGAAATGTCAGTAGTCCATGTCGATATAGGCTGTAACCAACTCTGGCACAACTGAAAGCCAATATTCTTGCATAAGGAGAAGTGTATATGAGCGAGGCGTCATCTTGTGTATTGGAGATCCATGATGTGTATACCTGCTGTCACAGTTGCTCCAGATTGGTCACCTTTGTTGACGGGGCCGCTTTAAGGCCCACGCAATTCAAGCGGCCACTTGGGACACTAAGATGGGAGAATCGTCAGAGACGCCCAAGTATAACCACTTTCGTGGCAAATTTTCTAAAATTTTACTTCTTACTAAAGAGTTTTCTTTATAAGCAACATACAATCAACGCAGTTAAACAGTCATATGTTCAAAACGGTGATAAAAAATTAGAACATATTTGTTGTATTTCTGTCTCACTTTTCCCGATGGAAAGTGATATAATTTGTACGATATAGAATTAAAAAGATACATTATTATACTAAAAAAATAAAAAATATATATTTTAATACTTTGCGCGCAGTTTAATAGATGGTATATTTTTTCCCATCCGCCGACCACGGTGGCCTAGAGGTTCCAGGCGCGCAGTCCGGAATCGCGTGACTGCTCGGTCGCAGGTTCGAATCCTGCCTCGGGCATGGATGTGTGTGATGTCCTTAGGTTAGTTAGGTTTAAGTAGTTCTAAGTTCTAGGGGACTGATGACCACAGTAGTTAAGTCCCATAGTGCTCAGAGCCATTTGAACCATTTTTTCCCCCATCCAAACAACTTTTCACTATTTCCTCCAAATAAATGTTAAAATAGGATCGCCGAGAGAAAGTAGCCCTATATGACTCCTCTCCCAATCTTGCTATCTTCCGAGGTTTCATTTCGTATTCATACTCTTGCGTTCTGATTCAAGTACAGTTTTGCAATCAGTTTTCTCTGCTTCCACTATACTCCCTTTCTTTTCATGATATGCATCAGCTTGTCCCCCTGGGCTTTTCCAGGGAACAAGAAAGGTGCAACCATATTGCTCCTCTCCAAGCGTTTCTTCTACCGTTCCGTATAGCTTTCTATTCAGATCTGTAAGAAGAAATTTTACTACCCGAGACATTTGGCTGGCGGTCTTCTGTAATTGGTTCAAATGGCTCTGAGCACTATGGGACTTAACTTCTAAGGCCATCAGTCCCCTATAACTTAGAACTACTTAAACCTAACTAAACTAAGGACATCACACACATCCATGCCCGAGGCAGGATTCGTCCCTGCGACCGTAACGGTCGCGCGGTTCCAGACTGTAGCGCCTAGAACCGCTCGACCACCCCGGCCGGCTTCTGTAATTAATATTGAAAACTGACACAGGTGAAAGTGATCCGCAGTATACAATATAACGAAATTATACGATAATGGAAGCATAAATGTTTCAGTAATCATGGATTCGCAAATGATCCATCTGGATATAACTGCACATATGTAGCTAGGAGTCGCAATTCACTTCAAATGAAATATTGTCCTACTTTCTACAAATTTATTTAATATTTAAACTTTTCAATTAAATGCGCATCTAACTGAGCCAAGATTTCGCTCATATGACCTCAGAGGGGGAAATCCAGAGGATTGATTTCAGTTGATCTTGGAGACCGAGGTACAGATACTGTTCGACCTATCCGTCTTGGACCATATCAACGCGTTAGACGTCGCCTTACATCAGCAGCAATATAACCCAGAGCTCCAACACACATGTACCACATTCTCCAACCATGGGCCATGGGTGTAATTCAGGCTCAATTACACAGTCCAACCATATTAACGTGACCATCGCGTATGATCGACGTCAACATCCAGAGATGTATACGGGCGAATATACGTGCAACTGTTGAGCCACTGACAGCCCAGATGGACCAAGGGGCTACCAACAGCGTCCCATCAACTACCATTCAGCGAACGTTGCTGCGTGTGGGCCTCTGCAGTAGGCGCCTGGTTCATGCACCCATGCTGACTGCTGTTCATCGGTAACGAAGACTGAAATTTGCACGTCAGTACCCCAAATGGATATCCACTCAATGGATACATGTGGCTTTTTCAGATGAATCACGTTTGATGCTCCATCGGACAGATGGTCATTGGCGTGAATAGAGTGAAACGTCTGAAAGCAAACAGTCTGCAAAAAGGAGGGAGCGTTATGGCCTGGGAAATGATTTCGTGGCATTCGCTGGGTGAGCTCGTCATTCAGGAAGGTACAATTTATCAATACAAGTATTCATCTGTCTTTGGGGACCGTGCCCGCTCCTACATACTTTTTGTTATTCCTCGACACGATAGCGTCTACCAACAGCGCAATGCAACGTGTCCCACAGCTAACAGTGGCACGAAGAGCAAGAGGTGGAGTTTACTGTGCTACCCTGGCCACCAAACTTCACGGATTAAAACCCAATCGAGTCGGCATGGCTCCACAACCCTGTCGGTACCTTACAGAACCTTACTGACTCTTTCTGCAAGTCTCGCCGCTGTCCGCGCTGCAAAAGATGGTTATCCAGGCTTTTAACAGGTGGTCACATTAATGTGACTGGACCTCGTACATGCGAGCTCAATCGAAAAGTTTTCATTTAAAATAGGTTTGTAGGAACTAGGACACTTTGTTTCAATGAAGTCAGTAGCGGCTCACAACCACTCGTTCATAATTATTTCGCAAACGGTTGGTTTGCGGGACTATATTTACTGTCACATTTTTGCATCTATCATCGCACACTTTCATTGTGATACAGCGGGTGGGCAAAAGTATGAAAAGATCACAAATACAACAAATACAACATATAACCTGCCTCATACGGTGTAGGAAAACTGTTAACACTGAAAACAGCTTCCAGTCGTCTCGACATGGATAAACACGTCCGGTATGGTTTTGGAGGGAATTTTATGCCATTTATCCTGCAAAATAATGGCAAGTGCAAATAACGACGATGGAGATGGATCGCCATCACGCACCGTTCTCTACAATGCCAACCACAAAGGCTCAATGATAATGAGATCTGGCGAGTGTGATGACTAGGAAAGATGCAACAGTTCAGTTTCGTGTTGACAAAGCCAATACTTGACGATGCGTGAAAGGAGCTCTGTCGTCTTGAAACACAGCATCACCATTGGGGAACTAACATTGTGTCGTGGAATGGACCTGGTCAGCCAAGGTGGTCAATTTATTATCCTTGGGAGTAACGCGACCTTGCAAAGTAATCAGGGGTCCACGGAGTACCATGATACAACGGCCCAGAGCAGAGAACCCCCGCCATGGTTCACTCTTGGGACTTAAACTCTGCCAAAAGATAGAAACAGTGTGAAACAGGATTCATCCGACCAAATTACTCTCTTCCATTATTCCACAGTGCAAGTTTTATGGCGGACGATGTGGCCGAGCGGTTCTAGGCGCAACAGTGTGGAACCGCGCCACCACTACGGTCGCAGGTTCGAATCATGCCTCGGGCATGGATGCGTGTGATGTCCTTAGGTTAGTTAGGTTTAAGTAGTTCTAAGTTCTAGGGGACTGATGACCTCAGATGTTAAGTCTCATAGTGCTCTGAGCCATTTGAACCATTTCTTTGCAGGTTTTATGGCTTTGGTACTACGTTTTCGTGTTACGGACATTTGCCTCACTAATGGAGTGGTTTTAGGATTCTTGCTCGCCCTGCAGTTTTCCGCATCTGGAGCATCCTACGTGTTGCTTCGGTGCTGACAAGGTTCAGAACTGCGACATTCAGTTCTGCAGTGACCTTTACAGCTGCTGTGCTGTTATTATGTGTCACAAACCTCTTTAATTAACGCGTGTCACGATCTCTCAAACCGCACTTTTGTCCACGTTGTAACTTAGAGGAAGATGTTTTACCACTTTCCGTGTATGCAGTATATATCGCCGATACGTTGCCTCTTTAAACACCAAACATTTCGGCTACCTTGATCACGAGAGCGCCCACCATACGAACACCAATAATTTACCCACTTTCGAACTCACTTAGCTCCGACACAATCCACTCACAGCTTCACAAAACACTGGTCTCAAGACGACTGACACTTGCAACATATTGAGGACATCGCACAGGTGCCACCCGTGGTCAAATACAACACGCAACCTTCAGACTTGGCTAACATCTCCACTGATGATGAAGCATACGTTCCTCTCGATTTTTCTATATTTCCTTCCTAGTCCCTGAACACTCTGTACACTGCCCTATTACTAGAGGATCCACTGTCAATATTGGGACCATTGTTGTACTAAGAGTGTAGCTTAAGAATAGCAGAAACAATTTATAGCAACGAATGCTTGATGTACTACTAAGTGGAAAAGCCCATAACGTTATGTAGTGTCTAGTGAGTTACATTCTACACGCTTCCTATGGGCATCGAGGTCGTCTGGCGCTTAGAGTCTGCTCGAAATAAAGCCATCACTGATGTAAGATTAAATTTTGGTTATGCGAATTGCAGGACGTGGCAAATTCTGTAATAGTTGCATACCTCTAGTGTTCACGCTTAGTACTCACGTAACTATAGTCTTTTCTTCAGTGACAAAGAGATGTACTGCTGTAATGGGACATGCTCGCCTATGGGCTACCTGTTTTGCTCAACATCTTTTCCTAGTTGTGGTCAACTACCTGGTCAGCCCGATCACCATACTTTTCCTCCATTAGGCGTGTGTGGCCCGGACAATTTCAGGTCTGCTCTCCAACAACGAGGGCCGGTTCGAAAACATTTTTCCACGTATGAGACATATCATATGCCGCCCCCCCTTTTCTGGCGTTAGTTGCCTGTCTTCGGGCTCTAGCTAAAAAATCTTTAAAAATAATGCTAAATCTAGAGATCTTGGAAATGGGAGGAGGAGGATCTTAGTGTTTAACGTCCCGTCGACAACGAGGTCATTAGAGACGGAGCGCAAGCTCGGGTGAGGGAAAGATGGGGAAGGAAATCGGCCGTGCCCTTTCAAAGGAACCATCCCGGCATTTGCCTGAAGCGATTTAGGGAAATCACGGAAAACCTAAATCAGGATGGCCGGAGACGGGATTGAACCGTCGTCCTCCCGAATGCGAGTCCAGTGTGCTAACCACTGCGCCACCTCGCTCGGTCTTGGAAATTGGCTTTCTTCTTTTTTAACACAGCAAACTTTGAAGTCAGGGCAGCCACAGCTTGGGTATATCATTTTGAAAAGATAAGACTGCTTTAACTGTAAGTTAGTTATAAATAGGCACAACCGATTTCACGGAATTTTAGCTACATCATCAGGTGCAATCTACATAAATTGGTATAAAAAGAGTAATGAATAGTAACAAGAAAATATAACTAAAAAAGTGTTCGTTTCCATTTTAGTTGTTTTCTTGCTATTTTACATGAGTCTTTGTTTACCAGTTTGTACAGATTACACTTCACAGTGTAACTAAAATTCTGTGAAACCTGTCGTACCTACAAATAAAGGATTTACAGCTAAAGTCACCAAGTATCATTTGGTTACCGAGAATGGTAAAATAAACATCTCTGTTCATCTTCACAGTTACTTATGTGAGTGAGCCCAAGTCGTGGCACGAAAAACACTCCTAAAACATCGCAGAACCAGCTCGAAACTGAACTACACTCTCCACATATTGAGGGCGTCACTGGGCCGTTGGTGCATTTCACGCCGTATAATGCTATATTTGCGGGTAGCCGGATACCGGTGCGCACGTCGGAGTTTCGGGAAAACGAAGAAACGCAGGCTGCCGGCACGTGGAACAGCCGCCTGCGGAAAGTAACCCAGACTAATGGTCGCCAGGAATGCTACTGGCCGCCGCACAGTGGGGCCGAATCCCTTCGGCGAGATCTCACGCGTCGCTGTGACAACTAGGCGTATTTACGCTCGTTTAGTGAATTGAAGTGCAGAAATTCAACTCTACTCGATGCAAACGATTATTACATGTATTTAGAATATATTCATACACTAATGCAGTCTAAATCTCATGGTTGTCCTATTTGTATTATATGAGGAGCGCCGGAACAAAAACCGATAAATCCGCATTTTCTGTTAATACAGAAAGTAACAAATCTCTAAATGGTTCCACAAACTATAAAAGGAAAAAACACACCATAAAACACTTGACGTCGCGTTGTGCTGAACATTATTTTATGGCAGCATGTATTATTACTCCCGTATCTCCCCCCCCCCCCCCCCTCCCCCCAGCTCAAACACGCGAATACAGCAAAAGTGGATATATCGGGTTTTGTCCCGGCGCTCCTCATATCTTTTTCGATGCTTGTACAAAACGACCAAGATTTGCCGAACTTGCATTTTCAAAGGGAGAAAAAGTAGCATATACCGCAGTATACCGCGGAATGACAACTTCCAGACTATAGACTGATCAATTGTCTGATGGAATTGACAAGAATCAGCTGCCTAAATCTGCCTATTCTCTTGTATAATTAAAGTTTCCTGGGGTCGTGCGTCCCGCATATTGTATCACGACGTGGCCGCGCCGCGGTCGATGTATGGCACGCCGCGGCAGTCTTCCGAAGTATTTTTCCCGTGCAACTCATTTACGGTGTTTGACTATTTGTCTGTACTTAATTTGTTGCTAGTGCTAATGTAATACTTTTCACACTTGTTAGGATGTAGAATAATTGAAATTCACTCGACAATAAATATTCAACATCGTTAAACACTGGTTGAATGATGCCCTACCTGAATTAGTCCTTTACGTGGAGGAACAACTTTCCGAGAAAATTGGTCGACCGATACAAGTACTGGAGGATATGGAAGTCTCTTTCTCCTCATTATTTGGTAATCTGAGAACAAGGTGGCAAAATGCTAACAGGACAGAGGGCGCCTATTTGAAACAAAACAATGAATGGCTTAATGCACCCAGTTCATTTCATGCGGCTACTGTTAAGGGGAGGTTTACTATATTTGACCCGAAAAAAGCATGTTTTTTGAGAATTTTTTTTACGGGATGTGTTATAGGTATAAATGTCAAATTTAGTCAAAATGTTTACTATATTTCCTCTACAAACTGGAATTTTTTCGATCGGAAATGTCGACGAGCAAAGGCGGAAGTGCCGTCGGAACGAAACAAAAGTTCGATGTAGACCTCCACGCGCGGTATGTCACACGTCAGCCGACTCGTCTGAAATTAAAATTGAGTCAGCGAAGTATATAAGATTCCAGAATGAGATTTTCACTCTACAGCGGAGTGTGCGCTGTTATGAAACTTCCTGGCAGATTAAAACTGTGTGCCCGACCGAGACTCGAACACGGGGCCTTTGCCTTTCGCGGGCAAGTGCTCTACCAACTGAGCTACCGAAGCACGACTCACGCCCGGTACTCACAGCTTTACTTCTGCCAGTATCCGTCTCCTACCTTCCAAACTTTACAGAAGCTCTTCTGCAAACCAAGCAGAACTAGCACTCCTGAAAGAAAGGATACTGCGGAGACATGGCTTAGCCACAGCCTGGGGGATGTTTCCAGAACGAGATTTTCACTCTGCAGCGGAGTGTGCGCTGTTATGAAACTTCCTGGCAGATTAAAACTGTGTGCCCGACCGAAATTCGAACTCGGGACCTTTGCCTTTCGCGGGCAAGTGCTCTACCAAATGAGCTACCGAAGCACGACTCACGCCCGGTACTCACAGCTTTACTTCTGCCAGTATCCGTCTCCTACCTTCCAAACTTCACAGAAGCTCTTCTGCCAACCAAGCAGAACTAGCACTCCTGAAAGAAAGGATACTGCGGAGACATGGCTTAGCCACAGCCTGGGGGATGTTTCCAGAATGAGATTTTCACTCTGCAGCGGAGAGTGCGCTGTTATGAAACTTCCTGGCAGATTAAAACTGTGTGCCCGACCGAGACTCGAACTCGGGACCTTTGCCTTTCGCAGGCAAGTTCTCTACCAACTGAGCTACCGAAGCACGACTCACGCCCGGTACTCACAGCTTTACTTCTGCCAGTATCCGTCTCCTACCTTCCAAACTTTACAGAAGCTCTTCTGCAAACCAAGCAGAACTAGCACTCTTGAAAGAAAGGATACTGCGGAGACATGGCTTAGCCACAGCCTGGGGGATGTTTCCAGAATGAGATTT
Source organism: Schistocerca gregaria (assembly GCF_023897955.1). Lineage (NCBI taxonomy): Eukaryota > Metazoa > Arthropoda > Insecta > Orthoptera > Acrididae > Schistocerca > Schistocerca gregaria. The sequence goes on along the minus strand of NC_064931.1, from coordinate 598,809,902 downwards.
TCACTCTGCAGCGGAGTGTGCGCTGTTATGAAACTTCCTGGCAGATTAAAACTGTGTGCCCGACCGAGACTCGAACTCGGGACCTTTGCCTTTCGCGGGCAAGTAGGCTACCAACTGAGCTACCGAAGCACCACTCACGCCCGGTACTCACAGCTTTACTTCTGCCAGTATCCGTCTCCAACCTTCCAAACTTTACAGAAGCTCTTCTGCCAACCAAGCAGAACTAGCACTCCTGAAAGAAAGGATACTGCGGAGACATGGCTTAGCCACAGCCTGGGGGATGTTTCCAGAATGAGATTTTCACTCTGCAGCGGAGAGTGCGCTGTTATGAAACTTCCTGGCAGATTAAAACTGTGTGCCCGACCGAGACTCGAACTCGGGACCTTTGCCTTTCGCGGGCAAGTTCTCTACCAACTGAGCTACCGAAGCACGACTCACGCCCGGTACTCACAGCTTTACTTCTGCCAGTATCCGTCTCCTACCTTCCAAACTTCACAGAAGCTCTTCTGCCAACCAAGCAGAACTAGCACTCCTGAAAGAAAGGATACTGCGGAGACATGGCTTAGCCACAGCCTGGGGGATGTTTCCAGAATGAGATTTTCACTCTGCAGCGGAGTGTGCGCTGTTATGAAACTTCCTGGCAGATTAAAACTGTGTGCCCGACCGAGACTCGAACTCGGGACCTTTGCCTTTCGCGGGCAAGTGCTCTACCAACTGAGCTACCGAAGCACGACTCACGCCCGGTACTCACAGCTTTACTTCTGCCAGTATCCGTCTCCTACCTTCCAAACTTTACAGAAGCTCTTCTGCGAACCAAGCAGAACTAGCACTCCTGAAAGAAAGGATACTGCAGAGACATGGCTTAGCCACAGCCTGGGGGATGTTTCCAGAATGAGATTTTCACTCTGCAGCGGAGTGTGCGCTGTTATGAAACTTCCTGGCAGATTAAAACTGTGTGCCCAACTGAGACTCGAACTCGGGACCTTTGCCTTTCGCGGGCAAGTGCTCTACCAACTGAGCTACCGAAGCACGACTCACGCCCGGTACTCACAGCTTTACTTCTGCCAGTATCCGTCTCCTACCTTCCAAACTTTACAGAAGCTCTTCTGCCAACCAAGCAGAACTAGCACTCCTGAAAGAAAGGATACTGCGGAGACATGGCTTAGCCACAGCCTGGGGGATGTGTCCAGAATGAGATTTTCACTCTGCAGCGGAGTGTGCGCTGTTATGAAACTTCCTGGCAGATTAAAACTGTGTGCCCGACCGAGACTCGAACTCGGGACCTTTGCCTTCCGCGGGCAAGTGCTCTACCAACTGAGCTACCGAAGCACGACTCACGCCCGGTACTCACAGCTTTACTTCTGCCAGTATCCGTCTCCTACCTTCCAAACTTTACAGAAGCTCTTCTGCGAACCAAGCAGAACTAGCACTCCTGAAAGAAAGGATACTGCGGAGACATGGCTTAGCCACAGCCTGGGGGATGTTTCCAGAATGAGATTTTCACTCTGCAGCGGAGTGTGCGCTGTTATGAAACTTCCTGGCAGATTAAAACTGTGTGCCCGACCGAGACTCGAACTCGGGACCTTTGCCTTTCGTGGGCAAGTGCTCTACCAACTGAGCTACCGAAGCACGACTCACGCCCGGTACTCACAGCTTTACTTCTGCCAGTATCCGTCTCCTACCTTCCAAACTTTACAGAAGCTCTTCTGCCAACCAAGCAGAACTAGCACTCCTGAAAGAAAGGATACTGCGGAGACATGGCTTAGCCACAGCCTGGGGGATGTTTCCAGAATGAGATTTTCACTCTGCAGCGGAGTGTGCGCTGTTATGAAACTTCCTGGCAGAGTCGTGCTTCGGTAGCTCAGTTGGTAGAGCACTTGCCCGCGAAAGGCAAAGGTCCCGAGTTCGAGTCTCGGTCGGGCACACAGTTTTAATCTGCCAGGAAGTTTCATAACAGCGCACACTCCGCTGCAGAGTGAAAATCTCATTCTGGAAACATCCCCCAGGCTGTGGCTAAGCCATGTCTCCGCAGTATCCTTTCTTTCAGGAGTGCTAGTTCTGCTTGGTTGGCAGAAGAGCTTCTGTAAAGTTTGGAAGGTAGGAGACGGATACTGGCAGAAGTAAAGCTGTGAGTACCGGGCGTGAGTCGTGCTTCGGTAGCTCAGTTGGTAGAGCACTTGCCTGCGAAAGGCAAAGGTCCCGAGTTCGAGTCTCGGTCGGGCACACAGTTTTAATCTGCCAGGAAGTTATATAAGATTCTTCAGGAGTTGTACCTCGCTTAAGTTATTTGGACCACAGGAAACAAAATGGCGGCCATTTAAAAAATAGGGTCTTTTCATCGAGTTTTCGATTTCGTCGGCCAAGTAAAAATATTTATAGTAGATGGATCGGAATAAAAGTGGTACAACTCCTAGACAATTCAGTTAGCTCCGTCGGAAACAAAGAATCATGCCAATCGGTTCAGTAAATTTGAAGTTACCATACCCCGCGATAAAAAAAAAAGTCATTTCGAGAAAAACGCGTTTGAAGTTTTGACGACATATAAATGCAATATTATACAACGTACGTTCAATCTGGTATTCCGGATCCATAAATTAGTCCTTCCTCTTCCTTATAGAGGGCGTTCTGCTGGATCTGGGCCATCCTGTGCTGCTTCAGAGCCGCTCGTGTGGCCGGTGACAAGCGGACTTCGGCTGCCTGAATCCGGTTATCGTCCGAATGCTTCGCGAACTGGGTCGAATAGGGTCACAGTGTGGCGTCCATCGTTGTCATGGTCTTCAGAATTGCTGAATACCCTTCGTTGGAGCTACTCACTGTCAGGAAAGACGCGATCTCCACAGTCTTCGCACCAGAATGCAAATGCTTGGGGGCTAACTTCCAAACACACGCGTTCAAACTTTCATTTGAATTTTGTGTGTTTCCTCCCAAGCACCGGTCCAATAACTCGTTCTCCGAAAGAAAAAAAAACTAGTGCTTGAAAAAGGCCGATTTCAGGCAGGTGCATTTTTTTGTTCAACCGCGAATAACAAACACTTCCGGAAAAACCGTTTCAGGGGTGGATTCCAAACAATTTTATGGACCCATAAATGCAATGTAAAAAAATCGATTTTTTGAACAAAAAGATAGTAAACCTCCCCTTAATGGCAAGTATCAGGTCGACTGTGATCTGCCATCGACTGCCGCCGTCCTTATGAGGAGTTTGTGTCATTGAGCAAGCGGTTGAAACGCAGAAGAACCCAATCAGTTCGTGAAGCTTCGACGTCTTAGAGTTAGCTTATGCTAATCAAATGAGCCTGAACTCAGTAGGCCAATTGTATGCTGCAAAGGATGTTGATAAGACAACAATGACAAGTCCATCGAGAGCGTCCAAGCATCGACAGGCCTTTGAATCGACTGTGACAAGCGTGAAAACTTTGTCCGCCGAAGCTGTACACGTTCACTATAAGTTGAATACCAATTCACAAAGAGTCAGTATGAAGGATTGAGAACGATAAGTAAGGTGATTGACTGTAAGCTGTATCCTTCCTACAAGAAACTGGCAGAAGCAAACAAACAAAAAAAATAATGCTATCTACCTAATACTGCTATCATCATCACAGAAAACATGGCTGAAGTCGAGCTACAAGCTTTATTGGGTCATGCAACCGATTATATTTTGTTATGTCAAGACGATGTCATTCGTAGTGTGGATCAAGCGAATGTTAGCCACATGCAATTCATTTGCATAGGGAGTTGTGACAATTTTTACACGAAAGCACAGAAACTTAGGTCAGTGAGTTACAACATACTGAAAAGCAAATAAAGTCACTTGTTCCCTTTGGAAATATAATGCATGAAACAGAAATCACTGTTTCATACAATATGGCGTTGACAATGATCGATGGCAAAGTATGTAACGCACTTGCATACACAAACTCTTCGCAACGATGCTAGTTATGTGGAAGTACAAGTAAAGATTTAAATAACATCAACATCAACGAACAGAATCTGACGTTTGAACTGTCACCATTAAATGCTTGGATCAGGTTTTTCAAGTGCTGTTTGCATTTGTCATACAAACATGGGGTTTAAAAAAATGGCGAGTACGCAGTACAGAAGAAAAATAAATGGTAGGAACGCGCAAGAAGATCATTCAAAAGGGATTAATCTCAATATTGGGACTTACTGTCGATCGTCCGAAACCTGGCTACGGAAGTACCGACGATAGAAATACAGCTCGACGCTTTCTTGAAAATTCGAAAACATCTGCTCTCATAACATCATTGTACATAGATTTGATAGAACGGTTTCACGTCCCCTTGCAAGTCATTTCGAGTGGCATGAAATCAATACTGATAAGTTTCACAATTATATGTTGGCAACTGCGAGAAAATTCGTTGAGCTGCATTCATCGCATTATATGTCCACTACAGTGCAAAAGCTATTGGTTCAAAGTCCACAAGTAATAGCCCGCACATTGCTATCAATAGGTCAATTATCCGAAGAAGCACAAGAAACAAGGTACAAAGATATTAAAAGATATCGCGAAAACTTTTCCAGAAAGTGTTCGCGAGTAAAACCAATGGAAGACGTTTTCAAGCGATTTCTGGTAACTCCCGATCCATATATTACCAGTATTAGCAAACTGGCACAAAAACGTATGAACTGTTTGTCGAAGGAGCCCATAGAGCCATTGCTGTCCCTGCAATTCCAATCACATCCAGATCAGTCATAGAAGATTCCGACGTGCATTCTGACTCTGAGGACTTCGAGAGCAATACTGATTAGGAATAATAGGTGTGAAACCAATCACATCATTTTGTGTGCATCAGAACATCATCTTCAACATCAGTTGGATTACGTTTTGAGTGTTAAGACCGGTTGTCTTCAATATCTACTCTTATAATAATAATAATAATTATTATTATTATTATTATTATATTATGTAATAATAATAATAATTATTATTATCATAATAACAACTAATTCTGTCGTTGATTATACTATTACGCTTATTAGTTGTATTTAATCACCGACTATGAAGTTTGTTTCATTATATTATTGTATGGCAATTTTTGTGGTATCGAAGAAGTGTTATTCTCTAATACGTTTTAGACGTATATTCTGTTATTTTGGTTTAATAAACAAATCACGTTTTCACTGTTTTAATGCTTGTAATCATTGATCTCCAAATCCTCTATAAAGGCTGTTTTGACGGGTTTTCTTGCGTCTCATTGCTATATTTGATCCGCCATTTTGTTTAGACAATTTTTAACTTTAAATTCGTAATCAGCGCCACAAAATCCCCATGTGATGCGTTTTGTCTGAATTAAACGTCTTCTTGGGGTTTTGACCACTTTCTGGGGATTCGGCCCCACTGTGCGCCGTACTCACGTTGCGAGGCGGTGGCCCTCTCGTCGTGCGAGCACAAAGCAGAACGGCCGCGGTCCATTCTAAACCTCCCTGCGGCGCCTGATACCAGATGCATCATTTAAAAAGAGGGAAAATCGCGACTCCTCAGACCACACTACGTGCCTCCAGTCGACCACTGTCGGTTTCTGTGGTGTCTGACCCCCTGAAGATGTGGGCGTACCGTTGTGAGCAACGGCCTTTCAAGCGCGGGATTAGACGAGCGGTCTAGGGCGCTGCAGTCATGGACTGTGCGGCCGGTCCCGGCGCAGGTTCGAGTCCTCCCTCGGGCATGGGTGTGTGTGTGTTTGTCCTTAGGGTAATTTAGGCTACGTAGTGTGTAAGCCTAGGGACTGATGACCTTAGCAGTTAAGTCCCATAAGATTTCGCACACATTTTTTCAACGGCCTTTTAAGAGGTACCTGACACCAAATGTCCACTGCATCCAGTTCCTTTCACAATTTTCACTCGGAAAGACCAAAATTTACGTCGGGTTTGAAAACGATTGTCACTGCCACTCGCCTCCGGTGCCTGTCATTACGACGTTTTTACGACCACTATTCTTAGGCTGTGTTACATCGTTGCGAGTGATAAAGCACTTCTTGTAGACACGGACATTTGGTACTGACACAACAAACCGGAGAACTTCATTCACGGCGTGGTCACGAGCACTTCCGTACACGATAGCTCCTTCTGCCTTTCTTTCACGTCTACCTGTCGAGTCATCTTTTATTGAGCTGATTCCACGTAAACAGTTGACACATGCAGTGTGACAGTTATTAAACCATATGAAATAAAATCGTCATAACTTCTGAACGGTTTGCGTTAGGAAGTTCAAACTACAAAGTTGGCTTCGGGGCGTGATGGGAATTAGTATTCATATGGATAGGTTCCTCAATGTGCAAAATTGGCGCATTTGGGGGACTGAGAATCCTCATTTCGCGATCAAGAAGTTCTTCACCCTTAACGGATGACTGTGCGGTGTGCAACGTCCAGTCACAGAATAATCGGTGCGATATTCCTTGATGGCACGGTGACTACTGAATGGTACGTGTAGGTTTTGGAAGATGACTTCATCTCCATTATTCAAAGTGATCCTGATTTCGACAAGATGTGGTTGATGCAAAACGGAGCTCTACCCCATCGAAGCAGGAGAGTCTTTGATGTCCTGGAGGAGCACTTTGGGGACCACATTTTGGCTGTGGGGTACCCAGAGGCCACTGGCATAGGCCTCGATTGGCCGCCATG